>NC_083229.1:95255805-96653930 GCF_032191835.1 Heteronotia binoei
CTCGTGGGCATTCGATGAAATTGCTGAGCAGACAGGTTAAAACGGATAAAAGGAAGTACTTCTTCACCCAAAGGGTGATTAACATGTGGAATTCACTGCCACAGGAGGTGGTGGCGGCCACAAGCATGGCCACCTTCAAGAGGGGGTTAGATAAAAATATGGAGCAGAGGTCCATCAGTGGCTATTAGCCACAGTGTGTATGTGTGTGTGTATATATATATATATATATATTTGGCCGCTGTGTGACACAGAATGTTGGACTGGATGGGCCATTGGCCTGATCTAACATGGCTTCTCTTATGTTCTTATGTTCTTATGTTCTTATGTCTTCTGTGTTTGCAACCCCTCCCAATTAGTATCATCTGCAAATTTAATAAGCATTCCCTCTATTCCTTCATTAAAGGACTCCAAAAACTCCTGCCAGACCAATAGGTCTGCCTTTATACTGCTGGTGACTCGAGTTCTATGATGAGGCAGGCGTAGACCTGCCATGGCATCACAGAGTCTGCACAGGAAGGCATGGCCACGAGCTACAACTTTGCAAGCAAAGTTGAGATGCCCGACCAGCTGTTGCAACTCGAGCAAAGTAACCTTCTGCTTAAGAAGGAAAGAATCAATCCATTCCCTCAAATCTGCCACTTTATCAAAAGGTATTCTGGACAATTGTGCCACAGTGTCCAGCTCAATCCCCCAAAAGGTAAGCTTTTGAGCTGGACCTTCTGTTTTTTCCTGTGCCAGCGGAACCCCCAGCTCCGCAGTCAGTTCAAGGAAGCCAGGCATCAGCTTTGCACAATGCCCAGTCCCTTCAGAATCCACAAAGAGGTAGTTATCCAAATAATGAACCACCTCCTGCAATCCAACTTTTTCACAGACAGCCCATTCAAGGAGTGTTGAAGCACTCAAAAGCTGTGCATGAGACAGAGCAGCCCATTGCCAAAGCTCTGTCCATGTAGAATTGTCCTTCAAAGGAAAATCCTAGAAGTTCAAAATCAGTCGGATAGACAGGTAGAAGGCAAAATGCAGACTTAATATCACATTTAGCCATCTCTGCCCCCTTTCCGCAGCGTCGTACAACGCCATGGCGTGATCAAAGCTGGTATACCTAACTGAGCATAAATGCTCAGGAATCCTATCATTAACTGATGCTCCCTTGGGGTAGGAAAGGTGGTGAATCAAATGAAATTCATCAGCTGCCTTCTTTGGCACCACTCTGAAGGGGGAAACCCTAAGGTTAGGCACTGGAGGATTAAGAAATGGGTTCAAAATCCTGCCCTCTGCTTTTTTTTTGTGTATAAACAATTTTATTGGTAACATATGGTAGCAAATCTATATCAATATCTTACAACTTAAAAAGAAAAATTTATTTACCCCATATCTTACTTTCCCCCCACCCCTTCCCCCGTTATTTGACCCCCGCCAGTGTTATTTATTTTAAAAAACCCAAATATTAAAGGTACCCTTAACTATTAAGAAAACCAGAAGTTATATTCTTCTTTTAAAACTTAATCATTATCAAAAATTGTCCAATGTCCTTTTATTTTCCACTCTTTTTCTACGTATCTTCTGAACATCTTCCACTCCATCTTAAAAACTTCCAAATCATAGTCTCTTAATATTCTTGTTAATTTGTCCATTTCACTCCGTGTCATAACTTTTATAATCCAATCCCATTTTACTGGTATTTTTTCTTGCTTCCACAACTGCGCATACAATGTCCTAGCGGCTGAGAGCAAGTACCAGATTAAAGTTCTATCTTCTTTTGGAAATGTTTCCATTTTTAGTCCCAACAGAAAAGTCTCTGCAACTTTGTTAAACTCATATCCCAAGATCTTAGAAATCTCCTGCTGAATCATCTGCCAAAACATTTTAGCTCTTTCACAAGTCCACCACATATGGTAGAAAGAACCTTCATGCTTTTTACATTGCCAACATCTGTCTGGCATCTTATTATTCATCTTTGCCAATTTTTTAGGAGTTATATACCATCTATACATCATCTTAAAACAATTTTCTTTAATACTTTGACATGTTATGAGTTTTATAGAGTTCTTCCACGGATATTCCCAAGATTCCATCTTTATTTCTTTATTTACATTAATTGCCCATTTAATCATTTGAGATTTCACTACTTCATCTTCTGTAGACCATTGTAAAGTAATTTGTATACTTTTGAAATTAGTTTCTCATTGTCTCCAAGCAGAACTTTTTCCATTTCTGTTTGCTCTTTCCTTATTCCTTCAGTTTTAATGTCATTCTCTACCAAGCTCTTTATTTGTTGCATTTGAAACCAATCATATTTGTGACTCAATTCTTCAGCAGTTTTCAGTTCTATTTTTCCACTTTGTATTTTTAACAATTGATTATACAACAGCCACTTTTCTTCACCTATCTCAGCCGTTATCTTTATTACTTCAGCTGGCACTATCCATAAAGGTCTTCTCTCATCTCCATATTTCTTGTATTTTGTCCATGTATTTAATAAATTGCTTCTTATATAATGGTGAGAGAAAAGAACATCCTTCTCTCATTACTGCTTTATAAGCATCCCAGACCGTCTGAAAATCAATATCTTCTTTATCATTCACTTGGAAAAAGGCTTTAGTTTCTTTTTCTAGATATGTCACTGTTTCTTTATCGCAAATCTTCATTCAGTCTCCATCTTCTCAATTTCTTGGACAATTTTGTAATCCACATTTTTGGGTTATGGTCAGCCCCTATTTTAGGTAAAATCTCTGTCTTCTTTGTTATAAGACTTAAGTCTTTAGTTCCCCACAGCATGTCAATTCTAGAAAAAGTTCTGTGTCTTGCTGAAAAAAAAGTATAGTCCCGCACTTCAGGATTAAAGTTTCTCCATATATCTTCTAAATATTCTGGTTTAGCCAATTCAAAGAAAGACTTCGGCAATTTCCCTTCTTTCCCATCATTTTTTTTCCTTCAGATCTATCCAATGAGTTCTTAACTGTTCCATTGAAGTCTTCCATTAACAATACTTGATCATAGGTCAGTTCATCAAATTGTTGTGTAATGTCTTTGAAAAAAGCATCCTTTGCACCATTAGGCACATACAATCCCAATAACGTTTTTTCCCCATTTAATATTATCTCCACTGCTACAAATCTTCCATCCTTATCTTTAAACACTAATTTTGGCTGCAATTCTTGTTTGATATATAAAACCACTCCTCTTTTCTTCTGTTCAGCTAGTGAAAAAAATTCTACTCCCAATTGTTTATTCCATAAAAAATTATAATCCTTTTGTTTAATATGTACTTATTGCAAACATATTATATTACAGTTTTGTTTCTTAATCCAATGAAATGTTGCCCTTCTTTTTTGTGGTGAATTTAGTCCATTAACATTCCAAGACAATAATTTGTAATCCATCATGGTGCAAATTCTTTATTTTCTTCAAAAAATCTACGCAACTCCTGAGCATTTGTAAGTGTGACTCTTTTCCCCTGGAGTTCAAAGCTCAAACCTTCAGGTATAATCCATCTGAACCTCGTGCCATTGTCCCTCAATTGTTCTGTCAGCTTTTTATATGTTCTCCTATCGTTTATGGCAACTCCTTCATGATTCTCCTATCGTTTATGGCAACTCCTTCATGATTCTCACTTTACTGCCTTCCACTATCAGTGCCTTTTCAAAAATTTTTATTCATGATCCTTCCCACCATTTCCTTTGTCATAACAACATCTCTTGGTAGATTATTTTTCTTGGCAAAAAGTGAATTCACTCTGTACATATAGTCATACATATTTTTAGTCTCATCAGGATCTTCATCTAAAAATTCTGCAATTATTTTTATTATATATCCTTTCAAGACACCATCCTCCACTTCAGGTACTCCTCTCAGACGTATCTGAGTTTCCATCAATTTGCAGTCATGGATTGTCACTTTTTCTTGAATTTTCAACAAGGTGGAATCATATACTTTCATTTTCCCTTCTACTTCCTGCACTTTCTTAGATGTTTCCCCAGTTTCCTTTCTGAGATCTTCCATACCCTTTTTAATCTCTGCAATAATTTCTTTCATCTATCATCTTCCTTACCCCTCTCATCATTCTGGCTTCCATCGTGTCCAATTGTTCCTGCATCTTCTCCAATGAAAGAGCCCTTGTTCGGGGCTGCTTGGCTTCAGACATTTAAAAACACCAAACATTTTAACCTCACAGATTTTGGATTTAACTGTCAGGTTCAAAAGATTAGGGCTTGCTTTTTATAATAAACTTAGTTTCACCTTCCTCAGAGCTTCCTAGACCAAGATATAAATTTTTAAAACTTTTAAACCCTTCAAAAAACAACAAAATTTTAGATCTCACTGATTTTCATTTTGACTATCAGTTTCAAAAGAGTAGGACTTGCCCTTTACGGCAAGCCCAATTTCGCCGTCCTCTGAGCTCCCAAAGTCCAGATATTTATTTTTAAAGTTTTTAAATTTTCCAAAATGGCGGCCACAACTTTTTATTACTTTTTGCAATTTCTTTTCCCTTTTAAAAATTTCTGAGGACCACACAAATAATATGACCTATAGTTCTTATCTTCTTACCCTGTTTTCAGTTGACTCCAACAATTTATATTGTTCCAAATTTTTTTTATAACAATGTTTATAATTTAGCCTCCCAGCAATGGCCGCCGATGTTTCTCAATGGTATATATTCCTAGCGTAGGTTTTCTTTCCACTACTTTCTGTTTTTGTTACCACAAAGTCACAGGGAGATCTCACGATATTTGACGTATTTCCTGTCTTGCTCAGATGTGCTGCCGATCTGTTCCAGTATGACGATGTTGCTTTTACTTCCAAAACCACAAGTAGACAAAACAATAAATTCCTTCTCACTTTTTAGCAGTTTTTAACACTGTCCTTTATATTTATAAAATCCAAATTTCACCTCTTCCTTCCCTCTTCTTCCAAGCTCTCTATATTTTCTTTTCCCACCTTTTAACTTTGTCCCTTTAAGCTATAAATAGCTCCGGAATGAAAAAAATAATCTCCTGTACCTTTTCTTCCAATTATCCAAGTTTCCACTGGTCTTTCAAAGCTTTAGATGTTTAGCAATGTCCAAGAAGGTTAGGATCCTGACGAGCTTATGTCAAATAAATGACTCTGGGCACTTCTGCAGATGATGACTATGCAATGCAACTTCTCCTGAGACCCCTCAAAGCCTCAAAGAAGTCCCCTCCGGGGCTCCCTTTTAGCTAGGGTAAATCTCCTTAAAGTTTTCTGTGCATGTCTTGGACTATTCTCTAACTGAGAAAAGTAGGCAGTAGGCATTAATTTGCCTTCCACTACCCCGAACAGAAGTTCCAGCCTGCTCCCATTATGAGAGACAGCTCAGCTCGGCATTTTCCTCCCCCGGAAGTCCTAAAATCCTGCCCTCTGCTAACTCCTTGGCAATCTTATCCTTAACAACATGCTCTAAACCTTTAACAGAACTAAGGTTCCCAGACTGAAATGTGACCCGGGGACCCTGAAAAGCAATTCTAAAACCAAACATGGAACCATTTAACAAGTAAATCCTATCAGCCCTTCATGGGTACCTAGACAGTCACTGCTCAAGAGGTTCCACCTTTATCGGACTGGGCCCCTTTTCCAGCTTGGTAATTACTTCCACCCCCGCCTTGTCTCTTTTGGTCCTTACGTGGCTGGGCTTTGGGGCAGTTACTAAAGGAGTGCGGGCCACCCCACATGGGGCATTCATGCTTGAACTGGCAAGCTTTTCTACTGCACACTCCTTGGGAGCCAAACTCCCAGCAAAGCAAGTGGGGTTGAACCATCTGCCACACAGAACTGTGGGAAGAGGATGACAAAGCTGAAGAAGTAGCCAATGTCCTAGCAACCAAATGACTGCTATCAGAGCGGTCACCCAAATTTGGTCATGCTGGGGACATGATTTGAAGCCACAACTGCTGGTGGATACGATCCCACTAAAGGGAAGGGTACAAAGCGGCCCGCATCCTGAATTCTTCATTTTGAATCCAAGCGGGCCCATTAAACATTGTGTATCCCTTATAAATGATATCCATATACTGGATAAGCGAAGCTGCCCTCCAAGACTGGGTGTGTGCAATTACACCAGCATATAAAAACCTGGGCAGCCAATTGCCGTAAGTCCGGTCAACCTTGCACTTCTTTAATTTTTCTTTTTCTTTGTCACCCAACTCCTCTTTATCTTTCTTCTCCAACTCATGGAAGAGGAGGGAGAAAATATCAACATACCCCTTAGGATTTTATCCTTTGTTGCAGGCAACAAATGATCACCTAAAGGTAACACTATGTCCCTGAAAGGGATGGCAGTAAATGGGACCGACCCATACGCAGCACCGAATTGAGAGGAATAGCCCTATCCCCCCCAAAAGGGGCATGGCATAGGGGCCAAACTGGCCAGCTGGCCATGACCAAGCTTGTTGCGAACCCATGCCCATGGAGGGAGAGGTAACTGAAGCCCCAGTGGCAGCACCTGGCACCACCTGAGAATCAGGGACCCAAGGACCCCATGGCCAAGCCATGCCCATGTATGACTGTGGAATGCCTCCAGCCTTACCCCCAGATCCAATTGGCACCAATGCTGACCCTGCTCCAGCATCCACTGGAAACAGAGCTGCGCCTCCATCTGCACCGCTGGTGCCCCTGACTCCTCCAGCACTGAGTCCTGCAGACCTGCCCCCAAGGATGGACAACCTAGTTAATATATTGGCCTGCAATGCCATCTTAGAGCTTTCCCCCAAGCCCAAACCTAAAACCTCAGTGGCAGCACCTGGCAGCACCTGAGAAGCAGGGACCCCAAGCCATAATAGCTGTATTAATAATAGCTGTATTGCATAATAGCTGTATTAACCCCCTCATCGGAAGAAGATGAAGGAGGGGCTGGCCTTTTTGGTGGGCCTTAGGGGCTTTGGGTGCTGGCTGCTTGCCTTTGGGCTTACCAGACCCTTTCTTCCCAGACATTTTACAAAGTGAGTTAAGAATAAAACCTCACAAAATGCCCCTAAAAATGGTTGGCCTTGAATTCACTGAAACACACCCAAAATTGGCTGCCTACAGCTTCAGAAAGAACAGCCACAAGAAGCTGATATTAATTGCCTGTATGAAGCTGCCTTATGCTGAACCAGACTCCCAAAATGGCCTCTGCTCCACTGCCTCTAAAATGGCCACTGTATTTATGAAGAAGAAAGGGAAGCAAATATGGCTGACCTAGTCCGAGGCAGCCGAGAAAATGCAATTTGGGTAAGCAAAAATTGGATAAACTAAAATGAAGATAAAGAAATTTGCCACATACAAAATCCCACACCCCTTGGCAACACTGAGAGGGAAGAGTGAGCAGAAACTCCACCACCACCCTGAGAACCCTCAGATCCTAAGTGGAGGGGGGATAGGAGCGAAGGTAAAAAAGTAGGGGTGAGAGTAACAAGCCATAGAAATGGAGTTCCAACCAGGGATGGGGGGAGGGGGGCGGGGCAATAAGGAGCCGTGAAAAGGTACTCTGCTTCCCCCTTCAGCTGCCATGCCACCCTGGAACCTCATCTTCAGTCCGACGCTGAGAAACAGCCAGCTGCGGGGTCTTATCAGAGGCCCGATCACGGCAGCTGAAATTGACCCAAGCACCAGCGGGAGCGAACTAACGTGCTCCTGCCGGCTCTTACAGCCTCCATCCCAGCCGCTCTTCAGTTGCGCGCCTTGAGCAAGCAAACGTGCCCCCGTTTTCAGCCTCCAAGCCCTGAAACTGACCAGCAGAATGGAGCAGCAAATAGAGCTCTGTCTTCACCAATCTCAGCCTGGAGACTTAGGTAGGGGGTGGATGGTGCTGCCGTTATAATGGCAAGCAGCCCCTTAAAAAGCGCACCCAAACGGGCCGTGAAAGTCCTCCCTTCCCTTCCAGGGAGGCAAAGATGTTCTGGCAGCCTAGCAGCTTTGCTGCTGGCTACTAGAAATGGAATATACATAATTCATTCATTCTCATACATCTTTTTGACCCTGAAAAATCTTGTTTGCATCCTTTATATTGCTTTGGCTGACTGTAGTCCTTGATGACAGGCACTGGTAAGTTATTCCTGACTGTATTCCTTATAATATCTTTTGAATTGTAGTATTTTATAATTTAGTAATTTGGTGTGTTATCTACATATCATAGATAACATACCAACTTGTCATAAGATCTGAATTTTAGAACAGGAAGGACACCAGGCACCTGTTTTCAAATGAACAAGTAGATGCTATTGGATTTTATACATCTTGAACTACTGTGCTGCTTATTGCTCTTGGCTTTGTAAGCTTGAACCATGTAGCCTCTCATGCACTATTGATAAATTGTGATACTCAAATAGTATAAACTTTGCAATACTTAGCATATTTAAATAAATCCATTTTGAACATATTGTACTTTATTATAACATTATTGGTATCAATTGATTTGTTCCTTTCTAGCTGTGGTGTTCTTTTGTTCATTCTGAATATACTCCTAGCAAATGTGGTGGCTCCCTTCATGCCTGTAATTCCCTTTAATGCCTCCAGCTGGATCAGGGCTGCTCCTGATTTAAGGACTAATTTTGAGCAAGCACAACTTATCATTAAGCCAGTTCTAGCTGATGTGTGGGCTGTGAGAAGTGTGCTTTCTAAAGGCTTCATCATATTCAATGGCCACAGCTTCACCCACCAAAGCCCTAGCCCACAACACATGGCCAAGGTGATTAGAAAGGTGCCAACCCCACTCAGGGTAGGTAGATTGGACCACCCCCTGTAAAGACACTGTAGGCTGATAACTAGTAAGAAAAGTGTGGTCTACCTCTGCCCCACAGGGGAAACCCAACTGACAGGGAAACTCACAGAGAGGGGCTGATTTATCAAGTTCCTCTAAGTTCTGATACCACCAAGGACAGCAGTGAATAGGGGGGCTTTTGCTGGCAAAGTCAACCTTCCTAAGTTCTTGTTCCTTTCCCCCCTTTTCCTTTGTCAATATGCAATCTTTGTAATTTATTGGCTCATTTCTAATACTTCATGGAATTAATTTGCATCTTGGAACCATGCAACTTGGAAGATTTGCAGGTGGCCAGCAGCATTCTACTTCAGTTTTAAATTAGTCAAGTAACAAGAAATTTATGTGAGTGGTGTAAAGAGAAATCACTGTATTCAACTGTGTTCAATTTAAAAACAAAAAAGGACTTAAAATCAGAGCACAAAAATTAACTTTATCAGATCAAACAATTTCAATCTTTTGCATCCACTTTCCTAGATGAACATTATTTTAGATAATTATGGACTAGCCTTTCTGAGGACTATCAATTGACTATTTTTCCTTTCCCCCCCTCTTTCTTTGACAATCGTGATCTTGCAGCCTGCAGCATAGCTGCTAGGCTGCTTGGATCTGTTTGCCCTCCAGGGCGGGAGAGTTGGTCTGCGCCCTGTTTGGGCGCGCTTTGCAGGGGGCGGGGTTTAGCCGCGTCAACGGCTAGCTCCCCGTCCCTTTCCTCAGTCCCTCGGCGATCGGCCCTCCCACCCGCCCTGTCTGCTATGTGGGCATTGCTGGTTGCCTCATTCGGGGAGCCGGGTAGGAATTTTTTACGCCCCAGCCGATTGGCTGGTGCTGGGGTGTGTTTTTCGCCTACCCTGCATAGCAGTGCAGTGGATTGTGGAATTGGCTCTGGGAAGGTGCCTTTAAATAGGCGGTCACTTTAGTTGGCAGGTTTTAGGGGTTTAGGACACTATGCGGCTAGGGGAGGACTGTGAAGCATCTCCCACTTTGGGGGAAATTTGGGGTCTGGCATGATCGGCCTTGGGGTTTGGAGACCCGGGTTGGAGAATGCAGACTGTCCAGGAGGCTCGGCTAGAGGGTGCCTTTCTGCCGAGATGTGCGTCTGGGTTTGGGCCCTCTGGTGCGGGCCTCCCTGCTGGGCCTGCCTGGAGGGAGCTGAGCAGCTCAGCTCCGGAAGGGGGGCTGGGTCCTCGCCCGTTAATGGCAGGGGAGCGGTCGCGGTGACCCCTAGCCCTGGCCAGGCCGCTGGTGGGGTACCCTTGCTGTTCATGTTGTAAGTTAATAAAGTGGCCCAATTTCAATCCAATGCATTGTGTCTGACTCGTTATTCCGACCTTGGTGGGCAAAGGATGTTTTGTCTAAAAGGATCAGTGCTCCTACTCTGCTATGAAGCAGTAAAAGATTGGCACATTTGGTAAAAGCACTATTTAACAGAAGGAAAAGATTTACTTCCTTTTCTTACATATACATATCTACTCAAGCACTCATTCTGACACTCTCCATGACAAAAAGGAATGAGAGGATTTTGGACTAATTTTTATAATATTGTTCTTTCTGATACCAAAGGCCTCAGATGAATATACACACCAGGGAAAAAACCCAAAGAATCTGGGCAGGCTTCCTTTTTTCTATTTGTTTCCTGCTTCCCTAAGGTGAATTATAGCAAACTAATATAGACTTTTAAGAGCCAATATATTAAATAAATACTTTCTGTATCTCTTTAATGTTTTTCCTATTTTTCTTTCCTTCAATATTCCAATTCCAAATACCTTTATTGGCATAGAAATAAAAAGTACAGCATAGCAAATTTACATGGAGTTTCAGCTATAAAAACCAGTCAAACATCAAGAAGGGGAGCCAGTCTTTTGCTCCCTGATTGTTATGGCAGTCAAAAGCTACTTTGCAACCAGGCTTGTGATATGGGAACATTGGTTAGATAGTAGAAAAAAACCTAAATTAGACAGAATAGGTTTGATTATACAGTCCCGCACTTTCCCATAAAAATCACAATGAAGTAAGACATGGGCGACCATTTCAAGGTGCCTTCCATTACATGGGCAGATTTTATCCTGATAAGGGATGTTGACAAACCTCCCAGACAATACTACTGAGGGTAGAACATTGAGTCTTGCTAACATAAAAGAGTGGTATAACTGGGCTGAAGTAATCTGGGAAAGGTAGGCAGCAGGCAGCCCATGATCTGGGAAGATACCAAATGCTAAAGGGGAAAAAGTTTTATGCCCAGAAGAACAAAGGGGCTGTTTCTCAATATCTAAGTTCCTCTGTTTCAGAATTCTGAATGCCTGTGTTTCACTTAGCATACAGAGGTTGTCCAGGGGTACACCTATGGAATGTATTTTCTTCTAGATCTGACTATACCAAATGGAAACGAAGGAATCTGCTAGCATCATATGGATATAACTAGAAGAGTCTGCCCTAAAGTGTAGGTGTAGCCAAAATGTTATAGTTAGTAGCCATGCCCTGGTCTCAATCAAATGGGCTCCAGTCTCTAGGCACATTGCAGCATAGCTGACACAGTTGGGGACCCCCAAAATATGGCATAAAAATGCTGCCTGAATTTGCTTAAGTTGGAAATTGAGGGCGCAAACCCAAATGGGGATCCCATATAACAACTGAGAAATTGTTTTAGCATTAAAAACACAAATGGCAGCTGGGACAAATTGGTTGTCATTCTTGTAAAAAAAAGCTAACCACCGCAGACGAACTACACCTTGCAGAGATGACTGCTTGCTTGAGTTGTACTGTCCAGTTATGATTATATTGGAAAAAGACCCCCAAGTATTTGAAAGATTTCACCTGTTCAATATTATTTCTCTTGAGGCACCAGCTTTGTGATTTCCAGAACTTTGAAAATACTAAAAATTTGGATTTTACATAATTTATAGACAGGAAATTTGTCTCACAGTATGAAGTAAAAGCGAGTAACAGGTGCATGAGGCCCTTCTGCGAACATGACAGTACAAGTGCATCATCAGGGTAGAGCAATAAAGGGATAACGGATGGTCCAAGTTTAGGGGCGTGACCATCAATAGCATTTAGAGAGGGGGCCAGATCATTCAGGAATAAATTAAACAAATAGGGGGCTAGAATACAGCCCTGTTTGACTCCCCAATTGTGATCTTTGAAGTTAATTCACCTAGGTCATTATATCGCACTTGACAGCTATTAAGGGAATAAATTTTACGAGTAAGAAAAAGTAGGCGTTTATCCAGACCCATGATGTCCAATTTGTTCCAGAGAAGATCCCTGGGAATGTTCTTTTAAATCAAGGAAGGCTGCAAACAGCCTTCTTCCCCCTTTACCACTGTATTTCTCTATCAGATGGTTAAGAATTATACAGTGGTCCATCGTAGACTTGCCGGGACAAAATCCAATCTGTTCCATACTTGGGAGATTTTGCTTTTGCATCCATGATGTGAGTTTTCCCAAGAGGTGTCTCACATATAATTTGCCTGCTATGTCAAGCAGATGAATTGGGTGATAGTTCTTTGGTGCTTGTGGGTCACCTTTCTTATAAATTGGGGCAACTATGGAATTTGTCCATGATTCAGGCATGGTCCCTGTTTCATCGATCACTGTGAAGAGAGTCGCCAGAGGGGAAGCCCACCAGTCAGAATTGTTTGTAAATAATTCTGGAGGGAGTCCATCTGGACCTGGGGCCTTCCCTGCCTTCAAATGATTGATCAGATTATTAATCTCATTAGGACTAACAGGGGGCCATTCAGGTAGATTGGGGGGAATTTGTTCTTGCTGATCAGATACAATGGTCAGAGGGTCAAAAAATAAATGATGGAAGTGGTCTATCCAGACTTTGGCAGGAATGAAGTGTCTAGAACAGTGGCTCTTCACATCAGAAGCACCAGTAACTAATGACCAGAAAAGCTTACTGTTCGAGGCAGTAGAGGCACTAATAAGTAAATCCCAGTTCTTAATAGGTAATTGTCTTTTCTTATGAGCCACTATATCTTTAAGCTTATTTTTCAGTTTGAAGTAGCTCAGGGGGATATTAGCAATGAGGCTGTTACGATAAGTGTGTTGGCATTTCAGTTTTTGGCATTCCTTATCATACCATGGGTCTGTCTTCCAAACAAGGGAACTGGATTTAGCGGTCGATTGCTGTTTATAAAAGTTAATTATAGCAGAAGTTAAATTGCTATAAATTTGAAGGGACTTAGAAGAGTTTGCAGCTTTGGCCAGTTGTTGATTTAATTCCATTAATTTATTTGTTTGGAGCAACAGGTTAATGCTTTCTCCAACTGTCTCTGTCCATCTGGCTCTTGGAGGGGCAGGCATATCGACAGGACCCAGAAATGAATGGCTATATATAATTTTAATACTATTTAATACAAACCTCCTTTGTTTATTATCTTATAATATCAAGTTAGTTTTTTCCTATTTATTTTTATTCCCATTATTTTTAAATATTCCCTCTCCCTTACCATACTTTATCTCCTTTTTTCTTTTATTCCTGTTTTTCCTTTTTAACCATCCCTTCCCCCTTCCCTTATCCTCATCAATTTTCCCCTTCCCTTGTCTTACTAAACCCAAATTCCAATAGATAATAAAAACTGCTCTGTTGGTGACATGATGACAAAGTAAATGAGTAGTAGATAAGCTACTTTTTCTGTTTTTACTATCCTTATTTAGAATGTCCATTACCTACCACAAATATATTTTACGTAAGAATGGAGACAATATCTCTACTTATCATAATGAATACATAGTTTGATTATTTTAACAGTATAAATTTTGAAAGTTGTCTATTTGTATACCTAAATTGAAAACAGTATATGGAAAATCTGTATGTTTATAAACAGAAGAGGGGAAAAAAAGAAGAGCAAATGGAATATGTCATAAAAGTAAAAGGAGAGTAAATGAAAGAGAAGACCAGAGAATAGAAGAGATGTTGGAAAAAGTATCACAAATACTGGTGCATCAAATGCAGCAATTTGAAGAAAGAACTCAAAGGAGTGTACAAGAATCTGATAAAAGAATCCTGAAGTATATTTTGAGTATTTAGACGAATGTTGAAGAATCTGAGGAACGAACCCAAAAGAACATCCAAGAAGTGTGTCAAGAATTATCAGCTAGTTTATTAGAAGTCAACATAAAACTACAAGACCAAACACAAAAAATTATAAGAATTAAAGGGAAGCAAAAAAGATAACAAATATTTATATAGGCAAGAGTGTTGGACTGAAAAAGCAGGACACATAATCAAAAACCTGAAAACTCAATACAGATTTAAATATGATTTGCTTCAAAATTATTTGAAGACACAAGGAGATTTTCCTGATATTGAGCAGATATGGAAAATACCATTCGCAATAGAGGTTTCTCACTAAAAGGAAGAAAAATAATCAAAACAGAAGAACAAAATAATCAAAAGAAGCAACTGGCTGAAGAATTGCAAGCAGAGGCTTTTCAAAGGAAAACCCCAATCAACCAAAAACAAAGCTCACAGACTAAAAACTCTGAAGAAGAATAAAACACAGAAAAGGACAAACTGGATGTGGCAATAATACTGGGGAAAAATGATAAATTAAAAATAATATTAGTAAATATCAATGGACTGAATCCCCCCTCAAAATATACAAAAAACTATAAATCAATTTAGAAAGCAAAACACAGAAATTTTATGTCTACAAGAAACCTGTATAAAGAAGAAACATGAACATACACTAAATAATTTTTTTTTTAAAAAAACAGATAAAGTATCTTGCTTCAGCTCAAAACAAAAAGCGCTGAGTAGCCATTTATATAAACAACCCACAACTTGAAGAATTAAGAGACCCAAATGGAAGATATCTAATTTTAAAAATGAGATTCCTGGAAGGCAAGGTATGGATGATATCAACAATATATGCACCAAATGATGATAAAGTTATTTTTTTGAGAAGTTCTTCCAAATAATGCTAGAATCTCAAGAAGATATAATGATCTTCGGAGATATGAATGGAATAGTAGATTTAAAAAAGGATAGATCAAGAAAAATTAAAGGTGGAAAATTACCCCAAAAGTATTCATGCGGACTAAAATAGAAATCAAGAGGAAGATGGAGACTAAAGGATGCTCTTTTACTAGTAGTAGTAGTAGTAAGCAAGTGTAAAAAAGATCTGGAAAAATTCTTTAATATAAATAATACAGAAGAAACATCATCAGCTACAGCAGGGTTTCCAGGACCATGAACTGCATGAACTGGTTCAGTTCAACAACGAGTCTTCAGGTTCAGTTCCAGATTAATGCATATTTCTAATCCAGTATGCTTTTCAGCTTTTGCTTGTTCACCCCAGTGAACTGATTGAATTTCACATTGATTGAATTTCACATTGGAGCTGGGTTTTGCATTGCTGATCCAGTCTGATGCATCTGGGAACAACAGTTTTGGCCCTTACTTGGCTGGCCAGTGGCACACACAACGGTAGCCAGTATGCTGGGGCTAGTCTAACATCTTCAAGGTACCACTGGACTATAACTTTATTCTATTGCTTCACATCAACACAGCAATACTCCCTCTATGCTATGGAGTCTTGTGAGCAAAAATTATACTTTGTGAGCTACTGGCATTAAAATTGTGAGCTACTACATAAATTAGTTTGCTCTATGGCCAAATGTGTGAGCTGGAGGCTAAAAAACTGTGAGCTAGCTCACACTAACTCAGCTTAGATGGAACACCTAGATCTATATATCTTCACATTTCTTGTTTTGCTTCCAGACGGTTCAGAATAAAAGCAGAGATTCACTTTGGAAACAAAAAAAGTTTGTGCACTCTTTTTGAGGAGGCACATTAAACGATTTAAACCAGCAGTGCCTTCTAGCAATCTAGCAATTTAGTCGCTTCCCTGCTGCAGTATCTCCCAGTATTTTCTAAATATTGTATGAGGTACTTAAAGGTGAGGACACAGCTGTTGTGAATATCCATATCCATAAATCATCATTAATGACAAGACTTTACTGACAGAGTTCTCTAGGTGACTATTGCTTCTGTCTCAAATGGGACCAACAATCCCTTTAAAAATGCATCAGTTCTTTTTACTCTTTACATTGCTTGGGCTTATCAAACATTATTAACCCTGTTACGTCTTGGGCGGAATGTAATAAAAGTTCCCTCCCTTTTTGTCTCTCTGGTGGCTGCTGAAGAATAAAAAATTGCTTTGGCAATGAGTGGCTGGAACAAATCTTCCAAATCTGAGTTCTTAAAAAAGGAAGGAAGAATGATGGGTGCAAATACAAGGAGCCTTGATCTTCAGAGTAATCACCTTTATAGTACATTTTACACCTGATAATGCTCTGTAATACATTTACATTTACAGCAGGATTCTCTCGTAAGCTGCAAAGTGCTGTCAGAGACTTGCTTTCTAAAGGGGAGATGTCATAAAAGATTGACATTAAATAATGCATCTCCACGGATTTGCTGAAGCTAACAGAATTAAGCATAACTGTTATACAGAGAGAAAGAGAATAAAAAGAACATCACTTCTCCTGAGGCGTAAATTATGAACATGGGGGTTCCTCTGTTAGATTGCCATATGTTTACTACATGGCCTACCTACAAACACTGCATTCCAATGTCTGCCAGACTTCACACTCATACACATACATGTGTCAACAAATTTGTGTGCATGTGTGTGCACATATAACTATTAGAATCTTCCTTTTGGCCATTCTCTCAAGTTTCCAAAATCTTCTGCTTTTAATGCAGGCCAGATTAGAATAGTTTAATATTTTATCATTCTTGGAACATGTCACTGGTTTCTTCTAGGGAATTCACCACTTCTTTGGAATCACAGAAATTTTAACAAGGAATGCAATACAAACAATATGCACATTGCTGGGAAGCAGTCTCTATTGTACAATGAGAGTGGATAAAAGGAAGTACTTCTTCCCTCCAAGAGTGATTAACACATGGAATTCACTGCCACAGGAGGTGGTAGCAGCTACCAGCATAGACAGCTTCAAGAGGGGATTGGGAAAACATATGGAGCAGAAGTCCATCAGAGGCTATTAGCCCCAAAGTATAGATAGAGCTCTCTGTCTGGGGCAGTGATGCTCTGTATTCTGGGTACTTGAGGGGGTAACAGTGGGAAGGCTTCTAGTTTCCTGGCCCCACTGGTGGCCCTCTTGATGGCAACTGTTTTTTTTTTTTGGCCACTGTGTGACAGAGTGTTGGACTGGATGGGCCATTGGCCTGATCCAACATGGCTTCTCTTATGTTCTTAATGCTTAGCAATTTCCATGACAGGCCCAGTTTCCCTCTTCTATATTAACTCATTGTTACACTTTTTTGTCCTGTCCTTCTTCCAAGGAGCTTCGGGCAGTATTTTTTTTGTTCTCTCCTTCTTGGTGCCTTTTTGTTTTTTAAATTTATTTTATTAGCTCATGTGGACTCCCTTTTTACATGTGGTTACAACATGTAAAAAACATAGTAAAGATTAAAACATATGTATAAGATTGCATTTATTTTCCCCTTAGAACTTTGAATAGCTATCCAAAAAGGTGCTGTTATTTAGTACCAGTGAGTACCACGACAAAAAAGTCCTGCTCTTTTTTAATTTATTACTCACAACCAGGGGTTTTTTGTAGAAAAATAGGTAGTGGAGCTTATTAGCATAACTAATAATGCTCGCCTCTGTCATTGGTGTTATGTAATGCCAGGTCCATAAATAACAAGACCGCGACCCTTAGGGAGTTTCTGCTACAGCAGAACGTGGACCTGGCTTGCGTGACCGAGACCTGGGTGAGGGACGGGGAGACAGTAGCTCTCTCCCAGATGTCCCCCCCGGGATACTCGGTCTTTCACCAATCACGGAGTAGCGGGCGGGGGGGAGGCGTAGCGTTACTCATACGGGAGGATTATTCCTTTCGGGCTCTCCCGGACCCAAAGATTGATGGGATTGAATGCGCCGGTCTGGCGTGGGATGTTGGAGAGGGGTTGGCAGTTTGGCTGGTGTACCGTCCGCCTAACGCACCAGCTAACACCTTACCATCACTATTGGAGGCAGTGGCGGGCTGGGCGTTGGAGTACCCGAGGCTTATGGTCCTGGGTGACTTCAATGTCCATGCCGACGACACGGCCTCCACTCAGACGATGGACCTAGTGTCGTCCATGGCGACACTGGGACTCTCTCAATTTGTCACGACTCCCACGCATCAGGCCGGGCACACATTAGACCTGATCTTCGCGTCCGGGATCTCGGTGAACGATATCGCCGTAGAAGCGGTACCATGGTCGGATCACCTAGCCCTTAAGGCTCGTATGGGGACGCTGCCCCAACCCTGTATGGGCGGAGAGCCTATTTTGGCTCGCCCTCGGGGCCTGATGGACCCGGAACGGTTCCAAACAGCCCTGAGGGATCCCTGGCCCACTGGCAATTCCCTCGATGTCCTGGTGGAGATCTGGCAGGGCCAGTTGTCCAGGGCTATCGACGAAATTGCACCCCGGCGTCCTCTACGTCCTCGTACGAAGCTGGCCTCATGGTACACCTTGGAGTTGCGCCGGCTGAAACAAGGGCTCAGACGACTAGAGAGGCAGTGGAGGCATACTCGGGATGAAGCAACGAGAACATCCTATAGAACGTTTATGAAGTCTTATGAGATGGCAGTCAAGGCTGCAAAGAAAGATTATTTTGCAACCAAGATTGCATCTGCAAACTCGCGCCCAGCACAATTATTTAGAATAATTGGGGATCTTATAACGCTGCCACAAGGCAAACCAAATGTTAGAGAATTAGAAATAGGCTGTGAGGCATTTGCGAGATATTTTGCAGATAAAATCTCGTTGCTCCGCCAAGACCTGCCTACCACCTTGGACACAGTGAGTGAAATTGAGGCTCCGTGCCTGTCTTCGGGTTTAGTGCTGGACCACTTCGACCCACTCAGCCTGGAGGAAGTTGACAGAATCCTCTCTGCTGCTCGCCCGACAACATGTGATCTGGACCCTTGCCCCTCTTGGCTGATTAAATCTTGCCAGGGGGAGCTTAGATGTCCTTTATGGGACATCATAAACAGGTCCCTCTTAGAGGGGCACTTTCCAACACCTCTGAAAGAGGCCTTGGTCCGCCCTCTCTTGAAAAAAGCTACAGCAGACCCGGCCGAATTGGTGAACTACCGACCGGTGTCTAACTTACCGTTTTTAGGTAAAATTATTGAGAGGGCCGTGGCGTTGCAGCTTCAGAGGTTTCTGGATGACGCTTCTGTCCTGGACCCATGTCAGTCAGGCTTCCGGCCGGGCCATGGGATGGAGACGGTGTTGGTCGCCTTGGTAGATGACCTCCAACGGCAACTGGATCGAGGCGGCGTTGCGGTGCTGATGTTGTTAGATCTGTCGGCTGCATTTGATACAGTCGACCATCGGCTACTGACGCGCCGCCTCACCGACATTGGGGTTGAGGGGTCGGCCTTGCAATGGCTTTCCTCCTTCCTCCTGGGTCGGGGACAGAGGGTGGCTATTGGGGGGGAACGGTCCCGGAGGCGCGCACTGGATTGTGGGGTGCCTCAGGGAGCAGTGCTCTCCCCGATGTTGTTCAACATCTATATGCGCCCCCTTGCCCAGATTGCTCGGCGGTTTGGGCTGGGTTGCCATCAATATGCAGATGACACCCAGCTCTATCTACTAATGGACGGCTGGCCCGACCCCGCACCAGGGAATCTCGACCAGGCCTTACAGGCTGTTGCAACATGGCTCAGGCTGAGTGGGCTGAAGCTGAACCCAGCGAAGACAGAGGTTCTCTGCGTGGGTCGCGGCGCTCTGGGAAGGGAAATAGCTCTCCCGGCCTTCGATGGTGCGCTATTGAAAGCAGCGTGCCAGGTAAAGAGCCTGGGTGTTTTACTGGAGCCTTCATTATCGATGGAGGCCCAGATAGCAGCCACTGCCAAGTCAGCATTCTTTCATCTGAAGCGGGCAAGGCAGCTGGCCCCTTTCCTTGAGCGCCGGGACCTCGCAACAGTGATCCACGCAACGGTCACCTCAAGATTAGACTACTGTAACGCCCTCTACTTGGGGCTACCTCTGTGCCAGACTCGGAGACTGCAGCTAGTGCAGAACGCGGCGGCCAGGCTGTTGTTGAGACTCCCAAAGCGGGAACATATACGGCCGGGGCTCCGGGAACTGCACTGGCTGCCGATTATATACCGGGTCCAGTACAAAGTGTTGGTCATTACCTTTAAAGCCTTATATGGCCGAGGACCTGCCTACCTGAGGGACCGTCTTTCCCCATATGAACCCCAGAGAGCACTGAGGTCAGTTGGGAAAAATCTAATGACCATCCCTGGGCCGAAGGAGATTAAATACCAGAACACTAGAGCACGGGCATTCTCAATCGCTGCCCCTACCCTGTGGAACCGACTCCCCGAGGAGGTGCGGGCCCTGCAGAACCTTGATCAGTTCCACAGGGCCTGCAAGACCGTCCTTTTTAAACTTGCACACTTGGACTGCTAGGAGATCGGTAACTAAGATCTGCCAATGTGGTTTGAAGATCTATACCGCCGAATAACTGTATTTATTAGATTGGTTTTTTAATGTTATTAAGTTATTGTTAATGTTTTATATTGTTAAATTTAAAGCCTTTTATCCATTATTGTATGTTCCCATAAAATGTTGTTAGCCGCCCTGAGCCTGCCGAGGTGGGGAGGGTGGGATAGAAATAAAAATTATTATTATTATTATTATTATTATTATTATTATTATTATTATTATTATTATTATTATTATTATTATTATTATTATTATTATTATTATCTCATAATCATATGCCTCCCCAACACCAGCCAAAAGCAACCTGATGAAAAAAAGGAGAGCCCCAGGCAGTTGAAGCCTGCTTGGACTGGATAGAGATCCAGCCAGCCCAAGCAGCTATCACTCACCTGGGGCTCTCCTTGACTCCCTCCCCCCACAGTCAAAAGGCCAACAAGCCACCCGCCACCCAAAATCACATAAGAAGTGTGACTGTGTGATTGCTGAAAATTCTGAGTTTGTTGCTGGGGAACTGCTGTTTGTTTGGCTTGAGTGGGCTAAAGGGGATTGTTGCTGATTGATTAGGAGTGGCTCTGTTCCTGGGGCAGACTGAGGCCCCACCCTCTTTGCATTATTAAGCTGCACCTTTTGCCAGAGGCTGAGCACATTTCAGAGAGCTCTGAGAGAGAGCGGATAAGAAGTGCTATAAGGGTGAGGTTTGGCTTTCTAAACAGCTGGGGAAGTTGCTGAGAATTTTTGAGTTTGTGTGACTGTGTGATTGCTGAAAATTCTGAGTTTGTGGTTGCTGATGAACTGCTATTTGTTTGGTTTGAGTGGGCTAAGGTGATTGTTGCTGATTGATTAGGAGTGGCTGTGTTCCTGGGGCAGACTGAGGCCCCAGCCTCTTTGCATTATTAAGGTGCACCTTTTGCCAGAGGTGCAAGTCAAAGGGCGAGAGTTAAAGGGCTCTTGGCTTGTGACTCTTAGCCTGGGGACTGTGTAAGGAACAGGAACCCAGATCCCTATTTTCCTTGTGTCCCCAATAAGGTAAGTAGACCCTCCAGAAGGAGAGCCACATAAAATAACAGGATTTAAAAGGGGACTGTATGTTTTAAAAAAAGCTATCATGAAGGTAGAATGTCAGCAGGGTGGTGGGGGCTTTCCAGTGTTTTGCACTGAGTGTCACATGTATGACTATCTGCCCACAGGACAGAAGTCTTGGGCTCGATGCAAGGAACTCCTGATCCTCAGGGAAGGAGTTCGTACCCTTGAGGCCAAGGTGACTGACCTGCAGAAGCAGAGACAGTCAGTTAGGCACTCAGAGAAGACTCTTGGGGACGTGTTAGATAAGCCCCACTCTGAACATGGCAGCCCCGTTGCTGCCAGGGAGCATGAGGGTTGAGAGGGAACAGGGAGATAAGGGTAATGCACCCTCAGAAGGGACCTTTTCTTCAGTTGGTGAGTGGGTATCCTTTCGCGCCAAGGAACCATCCCTGTGCAGGGAGTGAGGGGGGGTCTTGGTAGTTGGTGATTAGATCCTTAGGCAAGTAGATAGCTGGGTGGCAAAACTGCTTACTGACCATATGGTGACTTGCCTGCCTGGTGTGAAGATAGTGGACATTACGAGTGTTGTAGATAGGCTGATAGACAGTGCTGGGGAGGAGCCAGTGGTCGTGATGCATGTTGGCACCAACAATGTGGGGAAATGCAGTCGTGAGGTCCTAGAGGAAAAATTTAGGCTGCTAGGCAGGAGACTTAAGGCCAGGACTTCCAAGGTAGCCTTCTCAGAATTGCTACCTGTTCCACGTGCAGGGCTGGAGAGATAGGCACTAATTAGAAGTCTCAATGTGTGGATGAGACGATAGTGTAGGGAGGAAGGGTTTAAGTTTGTTAGGCACTAGGATGCTTTCTGGAACAAGCAGGAACAGTACAAAAGAGATGGTCTCCACTTATCCCCAGATGAAACCAGGCTGCTGGCGCTTAAAATCAAAAAGGTGGCAGAGCAGTTTTTAAACTAAATCTTGGGGGAAATATGACAGGAGATGAAATGTCTCTGGTTTGGGAGGACTCATCTCAAAGAGATGAAGGGTTAGCTGTTACTTTTCTACCGGGTAATGGATCATGCCAGGGAGCATGAGGGTTGAGAGGGAACAGGGAGATAAGGGGAATGCACCCTCAGAAGGGACCTTTTCTTCAGTTGGTGAGTGGGTATCCTTTCGCGCCAAGGAACCATCCCTGTGCAGGGAGTGAGGGGGGGTCTTGGTAGTTGGTGATTAGATCCTTAGGCAAGTAGATAGCTGGGTGGCAAAACTGCTTACTGACCATATGGTGACTTGCTTGCCTGGTGCGAAGATAGTGGACATTACGAGTGTTGTAGATAGGCTGATAGACAGTGCTGGGGAGGAGCCAGTGGTCGTGATGCATGTTGGCTGAGATGGTGTCCACTGAGATGGTGAC
Source organism: Heteronotia binoei (assembly GCF_032191835.1). Taxonomy (NCBI): domain Eukaryota; kingdom Metazoa; phylum Chordata; class Lepidosauria; order Squamata; family Gekkonidae; genus Heteronotia; species Heteronotia binoei. The sequence goes on from NC_083229.1 coordinate 95,278,485, forward strand.
AAACAGTATGGATTGTCTGCCAAAGTCTCGAGGCAGCAGGAGGACGGTTGCGGGCCTAACTTGCCTGGGAAATTATAGATGTTTGTATACAAATGGTAGAAGTGTTCAAAGTAAAATTGGTGAGTTGGAATGTTTAGTGTTGGGGGAAAACATAGACATTGTGGGAATTTCAGAAACTTGGTGGAATGAGGAGAATCAGTGGGACATGGTGATTCCTGGATATAAGTTATATTGGAAGAATAGGGAGGGAAGGGTTGGAGGTGGGGTGGCTCTGTATTTCAGAGAGGGTATACAGTCCAGTAAGACTGAGGTCAGAGAATTAGATTCCTTTCTAGAAATGCTTTGGGTCAAAATAGAGGGCCCAAAAGGAAATATAACTATGGGAGTTTGTTATCGCCCACCAAATCAAAAGATAGAGGATGATTATAATATGATGGAAGGATTAAAGATAGTGGCTAAACATAAAATTTGTGTCATAATAGGTGATTTTAACTACCTGCAGATTGATTGGGTCAATATGTGTTCTGGTCGAGAAAAAGAGATTGAGTTTCTAGACGCTTTCAATGACTGCTATGGTGCAGCTGGTCACAGAACCTACCAGGGGTGGGATCCTGGATTTGGCCCTAAGTAATGTCCAAGACTTGGTAAGAGATGTAAAAGAGATTGCACCGCTTGGGAGCAGTGTCCATAACGTTGTTGATTTCACCATTTGTATAAATAGGGAGTTGTCTCAAAAGACCAGCACAACCATGTTTAACTTTAAAAGGTGTAAATTCTCTGAGATGAGGAGGCATGTGAAGAGGAAACTGAAAGGAAAGGTAAATACAGTCAAAACCCTTGGGGAAGCTTGGAGGCTATTTAAAATTACAATCCTAGAAGCTCAGATAAAATATATACCACAAGTTAGGAAAGGCACAAACAGGTATAATAAAAGGCCTGCATGGTTAATAAATAAAGTAATGGAAGCTGTAAAAGGTAAGAAGGATTCCTTTAAGAGGTGGAAAGCTTGTCCAAGTGAGATTAATAAAAAGGAACACAGGCTATGGCAAATCAAATGCAAGACTGTGATCAGGCAGGCAAAAAGGGACTATGAGGAGCATATTGCAAAAAACATAAAGACCAACAATAAAAATTTCTTCAAATATATTAGAAGCAGGAAATCAGCCAGGGAGGCAGTGGGGCCCTTGGATGACCAAGGGGTAAAAGGATTACTGAAGGATAGGGAAATGGCTGAGAAGCTGAATGCATTTTTTGCCTCCGTCTTCACTGTGGAAGATGAGAAGTGTTTGCCCACTCCAGAACCACTAATTTTGGAAGGGGTGTTGAAAGACCTGAGTCAGATTGAGGTGACAAGAGAGGAGGTCCTACAACTGATTGACGAATTAAAAACTAATAAGTCACTAGGTCTGGATGGCATACATCCAAGAGTTCTGAAAGAATTCAAAGGTGAACTTCTGGATCTCCTGACAAAAATATGTAATCTTTCATTGAAATCTGTCTCCATTCATGAGGAATGGAAGGTAGCAAATGTCACCCACATCTTTAAAAAGGGTTCCAGAGGAGATCTGGGAAACTACAGGCCAGTCAGTCTGACTTCAATACTGGGAAAGTTGGTAGAAAGCATTATCAAGCACAGAATGAGTAGGCACATTGATGAACTCAGTCCTCAGTCTTGAGGAAGTCTCAGCATGGGTTCTGTAAGGGAAGATCTTGCCTCACTAACCTGTTCCAGTTCTTTGAGGGAGTTAACAAACATGTGGACAAAGGGGACCCAATAGATGTTGTTTACCTTGACTTTTAGAAAGCTTTTGATAAAGTTCCTCATCAAAGGCTCCTTAGTAAGCTCAAGAGTCATGGAGTAAAATGACAGGTCCTCTTGTGGATAAAAACCTGGCTAATTAATAGGAAGCAGAGAGTGAGTATAAATGGGCAGTCTTCGCAGTGGAGGATGGTAAGCAGTGGGGTGCCACAGGGCTCAGTACTGGGTCCCATGCTCTTTAACTTGTTCATTAATGATTTGGAGTTGGGAGTAAGCAGTGAAGTGGCCAAATTTGCAGATGACACTAAATTGTTCAGGGTGGTGAGAACCAGAAAGGATTGTGAGGCACTCCAAAGGGATCTGTTGAGGCTGGGTGAGTGGCCATCAATGTGGCAGATGAGGTTCAATGTGGCCAAGTGCAAAGTAATGCACATTGGGGCCAAAAATCCCAGCTACAAATACAAGTTGATGGTGTGTGAACTGGCAGAAACTGACCAAGAGAGAGATCTTGGGGTTGTTGTAGATAACTCACTGAAAATGTCAAGACAGTGTGCGGTTGAAATAAAAAAGGCCAACGCCATGCTGGGAATTATTAGGAAGGGAATTGAAAACAAATCAGCCAGTATCATAATGCCCCTGTATAAATCAATGGTGTGGTCTCATTTGGAATACTGTGTGCAATTTTGGTCACCGCACCTCAAAAAGGATATTATAGCATTGGAAAAAGTGCGCTACAAGCATAGCCATCTTCTAGGGGGGATTGGATAAAAATATGGAGCTGAGGTCCCTCAGTGGCTATTAGCCACAGTATGTTACTGGAACTGTCTGGGACAGTGATGCTGTGTATTCTTGGTGCTTTGGGAGGGGCAAAGTAGAAGGGCTTCTAGACCCACTTGTGAACTTCCTGATGGCACTTGGGTTTTTTGGGGGGGGTTTTTTGGCCACAGTGTGACACAGAGTGTTGGACTGGATGGGCCATTGGTCTGATCCAACATGGCTTCTCCTATGTTCTTATGTTCTTAAAGGGTGGTGTTGGCTTCTCCAGGGGTTAGTGAGGGCTATTGGGTGTGTGGCAAAGCTCCTGCTGGCTGGCTGCTCTCCTAATCCAGGGATTGTTATGCTGCTGCACTTACTATTAAATGGACAAGGTAGATGGGGAGGAGGAGAGGGGGAAATCAGAAAGGTTCAGGAACTGCAGTCTTTTGAGCTCCTGCTGAATTCAAGGCTTGCTCACAACTCTGAAATAGTTAGGCTGAGAAAGAATCATGGCTGAGTAGGGGCTTGAAATTGGCTCTCCAACCTCAGTCTGTCACCATATTTTCTATACCACAATGACTCTTTGAATAGATTGTTTTAGGTTTAAATTAATAATAATATGAGACTGGTGTGTCAGGATTTTGTCTGCAAAAAATATGGATGGAGAATGCTGAGCTGTTTTTTTACTTTCTGTATCAGCTATGTTGACACTAATATTCAAACTGCAGTGTCTAACAGGGCATTAGAGCTTTGATTTTGTAGTAGTGTTCCCTCCTCAACTGCATACCTCTAGCCATTTCCACAGCAATACATTTCCCATGTCTATCATGTTGCATTACAGAGCTATTGCTGGGTGTGTCAATGCATGTAGCAGATTAAAACCTCACCAAGAAGGAGGAAAAGTGGAATTAAAATCAGCTGAAGAACTACAGTATAAATATAATTGGTTTCAATTGCAACAAATTAAAAGTTTGGTAGAACAGGATATCAAAAATGAAGGTATAAGATTAGAACAAATAGAATTGGAAAGGCTGCTATTGGGGGACAATGAAAAGTTGATTTCAAGAACTCACAAATTATTATTGAAATGGTCTACGGAAGATGAAGTAGTGAAATTTCAAGTGATAAAATGAGCAATCAATTTTAACAAAGAAATAAAGATGGAATCATGGGAGTATCTATGGAAGAACTCTATGAGAATATCGACATGTTACAATATTAAAGAAAATTGCTTTAAAATGATATATAAGAGGTATATGACACCTAAGAAATTGGCAAAAATGAATAACCAGGTGTCAGATAGATGTTGGAAATGTAAAAAAAAAATGAAGGTTCTTTCTACCATATGTGGTGGACTTGTGAAAAGGCAAGACAATTTTGGCAAATGATTCAGAAGGAAATGTCAATTTTAGGTTATGATGTTTAGAGGTCTCCAGATATTTTTTTGTTGGAATTACAAATGGAAAATTTTCCGAAACATGACAGATGTCACGACTGGGGCTGGGTCAGGCAAAGTCCAGGGGCAGTCCGAGGTCTGTAGCCAGTAAGCAGGAGGGTCCAAGGCACCAAATCTGAACCACTGTACAAGTATCGCAGGTCCGAGGTCCAGAAGCCGAGGTCAGGGAGTCCAGAAGTCACAAGCCAAAGTCAGGAAGTCCAGAAACCAAAGTTAAGCCAGAGTGGATGCTAGAACGTCAGGGAGATGACTAGTTGCTTCCACAAAGCCTCCTCCCAAAGCCTACAGCTATATAGCCCTCTGCTGGCTGTTGCCCATTTGGGCTAATTGCTGGCTCAGAGAGGCAGCCAGGATCCTGTTGCAACTCAAGCATCCTTGCTCTTAGAAGGGCCAGAATCCTCTCAAAACTCAGGGCTCAGGGAGCGTCTTGCTTGTGAGCGTGCCGCCCTCCTCCGATCCCTGAGGTCCTGATGGAGGCGGTCACGCACACGCGCCACCCGAGAGGGCGAGGCAGGGGGGCTGGGATCTTCTCCAGCAGGAGGCAGGGGCACTGGTGCAGGTGGCAGGGGCACAGTTTCTTCTGCAGGCTCAACTTCCTCTGCAGGGTCCCCAGCACCCATGACAACAGAATGATTGTGTGGTACCTGCTTTCAGCTGCAAGGACATTATATGTGCAGTTATCGAAGCAAAATAAAATACCAGAAAAATGGGATTGGATTTTGAAAGTTTTGTCTTGGAGTGAAACGGACAAACTCACAAGAATCTTAAAAGATTATGATTTGGAGAAATTTAAAAGTGAATGGAAGAAATTTCAAAAAAATGTGGAAAAATACTGGAAGGTAAAGGGACATTTAGTGATTTTTGACAGCAGTTGAAATTCTGTGGACTAAAGGACTAAAAATACAAAGGAATAATTTTCTTTGGGTTTTTTCTTTTTACTGTGCAATTTGTATTTTTTTTATCTTCTTTGATAAGGGTTAAAAGATAAGAGTAAGGATGGACTATAATGAATCTATAGGGTTTGGTTTTTTCTTTAATTTATATTTTTTATGTTGGTTATAAGGTTTTGAATATGAAGATTCTAGGATTAGAATTACCTTGCTTTTTAAAGCAAATTTAGTAAACACCTGCGGGGGTATTGAAAGGATGGGAGGAGAGGAGGGAAGGGAAAAAATGTAATGTATTGGTGTTAATTTCATATTAATTTTTAAGAGTATTATAAAATATATTGCAAAATAAAAAATTGTTTTACACAAAAACCTCACCAAGAAGAAAACTAGATAACACTGGAGTTTTATGATTGGAACTCCAGATGTGTTATTTTGTATATTGATGATACCAACTCCAAAGCTATGGATGATTTAGCTCTGGCTTTATATAGACAGAGGACAGCACTCTGAAAAACTCCACGTTTTAGAAGAATTGAAGAATCAGCCTCTCCAATGACAACTCTTGGTAAAAGCATTGTACCTATAAACTTCACAGAATGGTATGAGAATATCTTGATGGTCACATGCTGCTGAGAGCTATAACAGGAATATCAAAGTTGTTTTGCTTCTGTCCATTTACAAACAGAGATTACCCAGCATTGCAAACCAACACTGTTTTGGTTTGAAAACTTAGCCTGAATCCTATTTGAAAAGCATCAAGAGAAGATAAATCACAAAACTCTGAAATTCTGCCAGAATCCACTCCATTATGTTAAAAAATGGAAGGCTGGAAACTCAGCTATGTTGTTCAAAACTCAAAGTTTGAATGAGATCTTCCTTTGGCAAAACTGGCTTTTTTTATGATGACCTCACAACCAGCTTCCTTCAGAACTGAAAATTCCATTCCAACAGAGGGTGCATTCACACACAAAATAATACAGTTTCAATCCACTTTCAATGCACTTTACAACTGAATTTTACTATGTGAAAATTCACTTGCACATGGTCACTGAAATTTTACTATGTGAAAATTCACTTGCACATGGTCACTGAAATGGATTGAAACTGTGTTATTCAGCATGTGTGAAAGCATCCTAAATTTATAATCCTTGTGACTCGAACCACAAACTTATCCTTGCAAATTTTTGCAAGCTAAGGATGGCAAGCATTTACCTTCCAAATAGTCTTCCTAACCCCCCAAATTCTGAACATATCAATCAGGGACATAAATTCAAATCAATCTAAAGAAAATAGATAAATAGATGCTTCTGTCACCTTTGACAAATGATCTATATCAGAACTGGCATCTAAGTAGGCCTGGATGTACGAGACTTTATGATCAAACAATCTGACAAAAGAGTCAAAGTGTTGAACTGGGCTATCTTCAACAAGAAGACTGCACATTTATACCCCGCCCTTCTCTCTGAATCAAAGGTTCAGAGCAGCTCACAATCTCCTATATCTTCTCCCCCCACAACAGACACCCTGTGAGGTTGGTGGGGCTGAGAGGGCTCTCACAGCAGCTGCCTTTTCAAGGACAACTCCTGCGATAGCTATGGCTAACCCAAGGTCATTCCAGTAGCTGTAAGTGGAGGAGTGGGGAATTAAACCCAGTTCTCCCAAATAAGAGTCCATACACTTAACCACTACACAAAACTGGCTCTCTCTCTCAAAGGGATAAGATCAACCTATTGAAAGACCCCAAACCACCTTGAAAAGCTGAGTTGAGTGAGATTCAGTTGGTGCAGTGGTGATAAAGAAGAAAGCTTTCTTGACTGCCATCACTACCACTCCATAAACTTGCAATATAACATTTTCTGTTGGATGAGTTTACCTCTTTTAAACCATTTATTTTCCCATTTCATTTTCCTCAATTCACTGGTATATGAGAAAGAGGATGAAAGACAACACTGAGGAACAACCCTGTCTATCACCCCCAACAGATTTTCCAGCACATTATAAAAATACTCAAAATCATAGAATCATAGAGCCGGAAGGGCACTCCAGGGCCATCAAGTCCAACCCCCTACACAATGCAGGAAATTCACAAATACCTCTCCCCCCATTTACATCCCCAGTGACCCCTGCTCCATGCCCAGAAGATGGCAAAAACCTCCAGGATCCCTTGCCAAACTGGCTTGGAGAATACTTGCTGACTAACCCCTGGGTGTGTAAGAAAGGGCCACAAGAACTAAGCACTGATGCAACCCTTCCTGCCCTCCTTCTCATGATCTGCCTAATTTACAGGATCAGCATTAATTCTGTCCCCAGGGCATTCTGGGTTCATTGTCCTTGCAGATAAATGGGGTTAGATCCAGTTGGACCTTTAGATCTTGACACTGGCTTAGCTTCTGCTTGATCAAGATTACCAGACATTAGCTTTTCTGGATGTTGAAACCCTAGCTCTGGTCTGCCCCCATCCTTGCTCACCATCTTGCCACCTTCTTGGATGTCTCACTCTACTGCTAAGCTTTTTTTTTCACCAACACCAGGTCCAGCAATGCTGGAGACATGGGCTGGCCTAGCAAAAACAAAAGCACTACTCAGCTTCTGGTTAGGGCCCCACCTGGAAGGTACTAGTCTCTATAGGCCCAATGTCAGCTGTTGACCAGAATGCCACCAGGGGGTCATAGAGAGTCCCAGTGCCAAAGTCCTGTAGGAGCACAAAGGCTTGTGAAGCCAGAGGGCATCATAAGAAGGGAACTGGGGTGGCAGTGGAGCCATGGAGGCATTATCTTGGGGTATATAGGGCATTTCAGCCCCTGGCTGAAGAGGATGTAGTTGGGCAATGTTTCTCTCCTGCTCAGCCAGCCACAGAGAGGCAACAAATTTTGGAGCAGCCCTACAGGAGGACAGAGGCTCTGCGTGACTTGAGCCCAACCACCTCTAAATCTGAGGCCGAGGCCTGGTAGCATTCTTCTACTTTTACCCTGCCTACAAGAACAACATTGTTCCCCAAGGACAGAATAAAGAGTCAGACACAGAGTACTGGTATAAAATTGGGCCACTTTATTCAATATTCTAATAAACAGCAAGGGCACCCCACCAGCAGCCTGGCCAGGGCTAGGGGTCACTGAGACCGCTCCCCTGCCATTAACGGGCGAGAGACCCAGCCCCCCAGTCAGAGCTGAGTGTTACTTAGCTCCCTCCAGGCAGGGCCAGCAGGGAGGCATGCATCAGAGGGCCCAAACCCAGACACACGTCTTGCCAGAAAGGCACCCTCTAGCCAAGCCTTCCGGACAGTCTGCATTCTCCAAACCTGGGTCTTCAAACTCCAAGGTTGATCATGCCATACCCCAAATATCCCCAAAGGGGAATGCTTCACAGTCCTCCCCTAGCCGCATAGTGCCCTAAACCCCAAAAACCTACCACTAAAGTGACCACCTATTTAACAGCACCTCCCAATAGCCAAATCCTCAATCCACTGCATTGCTATGTAGGGTAGGCAAAAAATGCACCCCAGCCACTGCCAATCAGCCAAGGTGTAAAAAATTCCTACGCGGCTCCTCCAAAGAGGCAACCAGCAATTGCCCACATAACATGCAGGATGGGCGGGAGGGCCGATTGTCTGCCAAGACGAAGGAGCCAACGAGGAGCAGATCCCGCCTTTTTCTCTGCACGCCGAAACAGGCACCCCCTGACTCTTCCCATCCAGGGAAGCACATGCTGCAGGCTGCAAGCATAAGAATAGCAGCTACAAGTCCCCCTCAAGCTTATGTAAACATAAACAGATAAACAAAACAGGAGTCGTTGCACCTTTAAGACCAACCAAATTTTATTCAGAATGTAGGCTTTCATGTGCTCTCTAAGCACACTTCATCAGACAAGGGGATCAGGTATATCTGATCCCCTCGTCTGATGAAGTGTGCTTAGAGAGCACACGAAAACTTACTTTCTGAATAAAACTTGGTTGGTCTTAAAGGTGCAACAACTCCTGCTTTGTTCAACTGCTTCAGACCAACATGGCTGCCCACTTGAATCTATAAACAAATAAACAAAAATTCAGGATATGACTAAAATAATCTATATCAGTTTCATATGTTAGTAAGTCTAAAACTCCATCAGTATTCTCTGCCTGTCAAAATATCCAATGATCAATAATGAAAACACAAAAAAGATAATGAAGAAAATATAGACAAAATGATTAAAATTCAGTAGGATCAAGGACAATGAGGCTGCCTTTAAGGCCTTCAGGATAAACACAAGAAATAAAGTAAAGCAAAGGAAAATAACGGAAAGCAAATAGTAGAATTAAATCTTTTTTTTTTTTTACTGGGAAATGTCCAGAATTAAACCAATGCTGTAAAAAAAATATTAGAAGAAACATGAGGGATAGCCAAGGGAAGGAACTGAATTCCAAGTTACACTAACGAGACCTGACAAAGACAAATATGCCAGAGTGAAATCAGCAAAAATTCATGGCTTTTGCTAATATAACCCCTCTCTCCCTATAAAAAAGTGCAACACGAAGGTTTAGTCAAATAAAACAGTGACAAGAGTTTGGCTGGCTTGACTGAACTAATGAGTAGTCAGAGACATTAAGGTAATGTTTCTTAATGACTGTGGATGGTTCCCTGAATGGTCAATTTATTCGCAGTCTGAAAAACAGTTCTTGGCAAATCTGTATGAGAGAAAATGAAGAAATGAGAAGCCTTATGGTTTCATTTGGTAGAATGAGACTGGTTTGGAGCTCTGAGTTAGCTGGAGGTGAAACACCATGGATAAAAATAGTTGCCTGGGGTTTTGCTGTGTGCTGAAGGAGTGGTGAATTTGCTTCCAATATGCTCAGCTTGCATATTTGTAAATAAACAGCATTACAAAGATGCCACAAGTCTGCAGTAGTCTCTTTTACAAAATAAATTATCTCTGGCAGCATTGCCCTAGGACCTTGCCATCACTTGGACCCATTCTGGTTTTTTTCTTGAAATTAAAAAAAAAATCTGGAATTGTCTAGGAAGAGATTCAGATGGTACAGTAAAAGGATACCTACATTGTTTCACACAAACCATGTGCATTTAACCAGAAAACACATGTTAATTTCCACATCTGCTTATTTCTGTTTTTTTAATTGTGTGAAGCAGTTCTAAAAGAATTTGGAGAACTGCAAAACCGTATAACTAAATGAGATAATCAGGCTGAATAACAACAACAACAGCATTGTGTATAGGATGGCCAGGAGGTACTAAGATTGTCTGGCAGCCAGAAATTCCAGCTCCTTTAGCATTATGCACCATTGCCACTGCATCACAGCCCTGGTATTCCTCAGAGGTAGCCCTTCCAAATAAAGCCCAACTTAGCTTCTGAGATCTGACAGGATTGATCTAGCCTGGGCCATTCAGGTCAGGGATGGTTGTCTAATAAAGAATTCCCTGTGCATGTGGGATAACAGTGACACCACAGTTCTCAAAAGGCAAGGGAAAACAGGAACACTCAGTAAGATCCTCACTGGGCAGATAATGTTAGGTTACTGCTTCCCTGCTCACTAATCAACTTCTGTCCAGTGCAGCTGTAAGGCATATGGGAAATTATTTCAAATTGGCAGATAAAGTCCTTGGAAAATGGAGAATGCTTAGTTACCTTTGCTAGAAAATAAACACGTTTAAGACAGAGACAGGAAAAGGTAGAGATGACTAATGCCATAGTTTAAGTAAGCCCCTTGTGTCAGAAGGAATTTACCTGCTGATTTTAGATTAACTCAGTCCAGAGCATGAAATGTTAATGGTAGGAGAGAAAAGTTTGTGAGTAAAGCTCTCTCCAACATTGACTGTACTGGGAGAAGCAAAACAGATCTTCTTTAAAGATTCCCTTGAGAATAATGCTTACTCGTAGCTTTTGGCAGCCTGCTCAGATAACATATTACTGCTACACGATTTACAGAATCCAAGACTGACTGGAGGCAAAGAAAGTGCTTTAATATTGATGAAAATGGATTGGACCCCTTTTTGTTTCCTTCCTATTTTTCACAACATTCTTTTTTTCTGTTTACCTTCATACCTTGCTTTGCCATTAACTAGTAGAATGGTTCCAAGGTACAAGCTACATATTTCAAAAGATTGTATTATGGTTAACAATTAAGACTGGGCAATATCTATCTATCTGTCTGTCTATCTATCTATCTATCTATCTATCTATCTATCTATCTATCTATCTATCTATCTATCTATCTATCTATCTATCCCGCCCTCCCCTATCGGGGGCAGGGTGGCTAACAACAGTTAAAACACATAGAGCACATAAAAGTAAATTTTTACAGTAAAATCTTAAAATAATTAAAAACATCTTAACATATGCAATTTTAGTCCCTAGATGGCGTTGTTATTAATTCTTGGTTAGCGCTGTTTGCTGTAATATCGTTAGATGTTATTAAGCATCATATGTTTATGTCTAAGGTCGGGATAATATTGGTGCTGTGGAATGGTGAGGTATTGGACACCTCCCTTAGGTGTTAAAACCCTATTTAAACAGTATTGTCTTGCAGGCCCTATGGAATTGTGGCAAGTCCCACAGAGCCCTGATGGTTTCAGGGAGAGTATTCCAGAGGGTAGGGGCCACCAGCGAAAAGGCTTTTGCCCTAATGGTGGACAGCCGAACATCCTTTAGCTGGGGGATCATTAGAAGGCTTTATCTATAATATTATTCTATATATATATTCTATAATATTATTCTATATATAATCTACGGATTAATATATGGGAGTTAAGGAAGCTGTCATAGTGACTGAGTTTAAATGGATTTGGCAAATGAATTAACACGCATAGTATTTTTTTTTGTAAAAAATCAGATAATCTATCGGTAAAATTTTATGCAAAATGAGAAGAAGGGTTCTACAGTCTTCTTTGTCTCAGGGCCCTGAGCCACCTCCACGTCTTCCTTTATGTCGGGTCTTCGGTGCCTCTCCCGGTCTCCCGGCGTCACCGTTGCCCCTCCCGGGCACTCTGGGGCGTTCCCTGGAGGTCTCAGAAACAGGGGGGTGGGCGCTGGGTTACTTCACCGCAGGCCCCCCGTTCCCCTCTTGGCTGTGCCGTGGCTCCTGTCCCTCTCTCTCGCGAGGCAGCCTCTTTGCGCATCAGCCAGCTTCCTTCGCGACCTCCTCCCTCCCTCTTTTTATGCTTCCCGACCCAACCTTCCCCCTTCCCAGGTCCTGCCCCTCTCTGGCTCCTCCCCCCTTCAAAGCCCCAGACGCCCGGGAGAGGCGCGCCGGGGCTGGGCTGACTGGGCGTGCCTCGGGCGTCCTAGCCCTCGGCTGTGCGCTGCGATGGAGCGTCTCGCGCTGCGACGAGACGAACGGCTCTCCCCCTCCTGGCCCGGTGCTGGGTTCAGCTTCTCCCTCTTGCTCCCCGGCGACTTGCCCTGGCCAGACTTCGCGGACTCGAAGCCGGGCTTGCCGTCTGGGAGGCGTCGCTCGGGCGGCTGCTGTCGCCCCGTCAGTCGAGGTGAGGGGTGGGGCTGCCACGGGGGCTTGGAGAGGTGGGGAAGGCTCTTGGGGCCATGACTAGGGCTTGGAACGGCTGGCAGGCGCCGGGGGGTTTCCTCCGCGCAGTCCCCGCCCGGGCTGGGCGGGACACTTTATGTTTAAATGCCATCAGGTCTAGATTATCTTGAGTCCCCAAGCCACCTCCATGTCTTTCTTCATGTTTCTACACTGTTGGGTCTGAGTCTTATTTGTCTTAGCATCCCAAGCCACCTCCACATTTTCCTTCATGTTCCAATGCTCTTCTAGGTCTTCTTTGTCTTGGGGTCTAGAGGCTGGCCAACCTCAGCAATCATGCTATCTACAACAGAATGGGTGAGGTAATTTCTGAGCCTGGGGAGATTGGGGGAGGGGGTGTTTGTCATGCCCAGTGATCACCTTAACTATGGAGAGTCAATGGGGCCCAGGGATATGGTCACCCACAACAGTGCAAATGACTTCTGGTCTCGGGGCAGGGGAGAGGTTGGCCATGTCCAGTGATCACTTTGACCATGAAGAGTGAACAGAGCCCATGGATGTGGCCACCTGTGATCACCCACAACAGGGTCCAGGAGAAGAGTAGGGTTGGCTATACCCAGCAGTCACCTCAACCATTGAGGAATGAACATGGCCACCTGTAACAGTGCATGTGATTCTCAGGCCCAGGGGAGGAGGTCAAGCTCAGTGATCACCTTGAGTGCAGTGCAAGTGACTTCTGAGCCCAGGGCTCAGGGAGAATGAACAGGGCTCAGGGATGTGAGCACCTGTAACAGTGTGAGTTACTCCTGGACCCAGAGAAGCAGAGAGGTTGGCCATGCCCAGTGTTCACCTTGACTAAGGAGAGTGAAAGGACCCAGGGATGTGGCCACCCACAACAGTGTGGGTGACTTCTGGGTCCAGGGGAGGAGGGGGTTGGCCATGCCCAGCAATCACCCTGACTGCAGAGCTGCAGAGGACTGCAGAGATCACATTCCTGCAAGCCCAGGGTTGTAACTACCCACAACAATACAGGTGACTCCTGGGCCTGAGGGAGAAGGGTTGCCCACACTCAGCAATCAAGTGTTGGGAGTCTTTTTTCAGGTGGCCTCCTGTTCCCACTCCTCTTTCCCCTGCTGAGTAGAAAGTGGACTTCTTTGGAGGCTGTGTCCCTTTGGGAGGCACAACTGCTTTCTGGCACTGGAATGGGAGGAGCCACATAGCTGTGTATTCAAGCTGGGAGCAGTAACACAGATTTGGGATGTGGAAGCTTTTCTTCTGCTGTCAGAAGTGTCTTGGGACAGTGCTGAAAGCTCTTTTGCCTTGGTGGAGAGCCCTAGGAACAGATCAGGTGAAGGAGCCTTTTGGACCCCTGGTGATGCTCTTCCTGGCAGGATGAATTTGGTGCCTGGGGTCTGGGGGCCTGTAGCATGGGTGGGGTGGATGATTCGTCTTGCCCATATGATGAGCACCCTTCACACCCATTTTCATCCTGATGGAACACAGAGGGGTTCACATTCAGGAGAGGTGGACAGGTATAAATATGACTGTTTTGCGGGGTCATTAACTGGGATGCAATCTGCTCCTTACTCCTAGAGAGTGCAGAGGACTGAGCAGCAGGGTCAGGGTGTCTGTGCATTTGTTGAGTGTAGCTTGTGCAGGGTCCATTCTATATACTCCTGAAGCTGCGCCTGACATTTTCTCCAAAACACTTACTTGAGGGCATCTTCTTTTGGGGTGGCTGTAGCTTGGATCCCCTCTACGTCCTATTCTCATCAAACTTGGTGGGTTGGTATAGGAAAGTCAGCTGGAGTTTGGGAATCTCTAGCATACTGGGGAAGGGGGCGCGTCACAATTTTGGTTTGTGACAGTTTGTGGTTCAGTTCATGAGCCTGATATGGATCACAAATCTTAATGAACCACATTTTCCCAGTTTGTGCCCATCCCTAACCTGAACTTCATTTTGGTGCTGTGCCCTGCTTCTTCATAGTGCATTAAGACTTAATAAAGATAATGAAAACCGACTCTGGCCAGCATGGGCCAGAGGCAACAGAACTTTTATAAAAGGATTTTTGACTCAGCATTTTTGTTATGGAACCTATTCATCAGATACCATGTGGCCAACCATTAATCCAAAATTAAGCATGACTGTATGTAACTAAATGCACACTTACAGCTTATGTTTTGTAATAAGACGGTTGCACTGAACAAGAAACAAGAAATATGGGCATTTAATATTATATAAGAAAAAATAGTACACTACTCTATAAAATTATAAAGTCTTTGCAATTTTGCTTTTGCTGTTTTAAATTTTATTCTATATTTATAATGTTCAGGAGGGAAACCAGCTTTGGAGGAGCAGTAGGAAAGGATGAAGGAGTGTGTTACATTCTATTGTAATCTGTATAAGAGATCCTGACAGGCACAGATTGATGGGGAGATAAATATGGGGCCACCTAATTTTTATGGCAGAGCCTTCTTTTTCAATCTTTTTCTTTTAATACGTTTTCTTACTACATCCTCCATTCCACATGGATTTTGTTCATGCTGTGCCCATGATAGCTTAGATTCTATGGTAGTCAAAAAGGACCCCTCCTCCCTTTTTCATTAGTGGAAAAGCTGGTTGAATCTAACCAATGTTTCACCCAAGGACTGGCATTTAGAGGTAATCTGATCATAACTAGTAACCACCAGTGATCTTATTAATGAGCTTGCCATCATTATCAGATCCTTTTGTTTACCTCTCTGGCCAGACTTAATGAACCATCATTACCTCAACCCAAAGTTAAGCTTCCATCACAACATTCTCCATAGAATGTGTGGATTTGACACAGGTAGATAAAGTAGTAGCATTTTGTCACTGAAGCAGCCAGATGTGTGAATGTTCATTTGTTTTCTTGAGTTAGGGAATGCTAAATCTAAAAGTGAAGTAACCTTTATCTAATTTTATCCTTAAATGAGCTAGAGTAGGCTTTGCATGGAAGGAGGAAGATATGAGAGACATTAAATTCCAAAATACTCTTGGCTGTTCATTGAACTTGACAGCTAAATAAGTATGTTAATACTTTTCTGAGTTTCCTGGTCCTTTGTGAAAATCCCAGCTGAATCTATACCTGGGTTGGGAGCATTTCTGTAGCATCTGAGTGCTCTTCCATTCTACTGTGCCAAAGATGAACCATCAGCAGGTGCATGCAATACCTATGATAATCCAAAACATTTGGGTTTTGCATGCTGCTTCACCTCTCTAGGGGCTACTATATAAGTGATTCTAGGAAATGTGAGATCACATATATCAATTGTATCATAAGGAATGATCCATTCTTTTAAAGCCTGGCATCTGCTTTATGTCATCAGGCTGAAATGTTTTAGCGCTCCACTGCACTGGACACTCTAGCCTGCTAAATCAGTGGTGCTTGGTAATGTCAAACACAGCATCTGCCTTTTACAAGGCATTTTGTTAGTAGGGCATCTCTGTTTGCTAGGCACTTCAATAAACTTCCATAAATGTTTGATGGGACTTCAGCAAATCATTGATTTCAAACTAGCAGCCAAAGGTGTGGGATCCCTGCACATTGCAAGGTAGGAAAGGGGAAGCTAACGTCTCATGTCCTAAACTTACAAGCATTCTTTCTATTACTCATTGTAGAGAAAACTGAGATATAGGCAAGTCTCCAAAAGCCTTTTACTAAGCATGATCTGTATTACATTCAAGGATTCTGCATTTGTTTTTAAAAGGTTATTATATGGTCATTTTGCCTTTCCGTTTCCTTTATTGAATCCATCAATTATAAAAACCAATGCTACTGTGACACTTCTGGTAATTTGTTTTCCCTTAGGATGTTGAACCTAATTAACCCATAGTCACTATTACTTAGTAGCTCATCTCCTGTGTCATTTTAAATTAACTTTGGAACATTAGTTAGAGTTCAGTTGAGAATTGCGTTCCTTATTCTCTATTCTAAAGTACCAGCTCCAAGATTAAACATACCCATTCAGATCAATGACATCAAAATAGATCAGCGATAAAGACATTGTTTTTCTGAACTTTGCCCTGACTTGGCCATATGCCCAAGAGGATAAATGATCCCCCCCCCCTTTTATGTTCCTTATTGTCTTTCTTCGTGTTGTGTGTTCACTTACCTTAATGCAAAATAGTTATGATTAATATATAACCTTGGATTTATGATTCACCTCATTGAGTTTTAGGTAATGTCTCGAGCAAAGACATAGTGGACCCTTTGGGTTGAAATACAGTGTGAAGATAAACTAAGCAAATCAAGCATTCACCTAATTAGGATCATCTTCAGTTTTGTATTCCATTATACCTGTGAAGAATTTCAGTCTTTAATAACTTCTACATTTCATGCCAGATTGGTGCATCATGAACCTTCTAACATCTCCTCAGATGTCATATAGAAGACGGTATCCACCAAGTTCATAAGGAGAAGGAATAATGTCAGACAGACATTGGAAGCTTCACTTCCCAAACAGCTTGAGTGTGCAACAGCATGAGCAGACATCAGGAAGTATGAGGTGAAGCCATAAAGACCAAACATTCTCTGGTGCCTGGGAACTCCTGCTCTAAGGTGGCGTACTAGGTGCCAATGGCTGGGGGACTGGAGGCAGATGTTGCTGTCAAAACTTGACGTTTAAATCCACAGGGCAACAGCAATCCATTTCTAACTTCCTGCCTGACTGCAGCCTAAGTCAAAATCTGGATCCGACCGGAGTCCAGCTTGTTAGTATCAGATCCAGGAGGCTGGATCCGACCGGAGTCCAGCCTCCTTTTGTGGCCTGCCAAATGCTTCAGGAAAGACTTGGAACCATCATTTAGTAACAAGATATACTTTGTCTCTGAATGTGGTGTTTCTTCATTGATATGGGGT
Source organism: Heteronotia binoei (assembly GCF_032191835.1). Classification (NCBI taxonomy): domain Eukaryota; kingdom Metazoa; phylum Chordata; class Lepidosauria; order Squamata; family Gekkonidae; genus Heteronotia; species Heteronotia binoei. The sequence goes on from NC_083229.1 coordinate 95,295,697, forward strand.
ACAGAGAATATGACATAATTAATTTGTTGAATTGTTTTTTATATCTTGTGGCAGCAAATTCTATATGTAAATCAAGAGTGAGATAGAGTCGGCATGGTTTTGGAAAGCATTTAATAGAGAACTGGGAAATGGAATAACAGATATCCAAGTACAGTTCCAGTTCATTGAAAACACATATTTTTCATGCATTCTACATTTACACCATCAATAACATCATCATTAGTTCACGTTGTGTTGAAGAATGGAGTAAAACCACCCCCAAGAAGCTCTGTAGTTATCTCTGTGATGCTGAAGTACTCACGGTTCATTCCTTTCCAGCCTCCCTTATTTCTTTCACTACCCATCATCTAAGAAAAGAAGGGGCAATATCATCTTATGTACTCTGAAAAATAATGCTGCTTCAGCAAGAGGCTATAAATAATTCTTAGTCACAAATACATTGACAGGCTAAAACCTTCTCACTGTTGTGACATTGTAAATTGAGATGAATGCCACTATTATAAGATACACACCAGAACAAAAAATGGAATTTGCTGTCGCAACTTCACTTCAGTGGACCAAGCAAGTCGGCTTTATATGCCTTGATCTCCTACTTGAGGAAATATTTTAATATGTCAATGAGCTAGAAAGTTTTCCATTCGCACTTGTTGACTCTGTGGGCACTTTTAGAATTTTCAGAAAAGGCAATTGATGCTACTGCAAAATGGCTGCCATGAGTGTATTTTGTGTTTGCCAGATCAATATGCGCTTTAGCCAGCTTTTGTCTCCTCCCCCTCCCCAACTTTTCCCTTTGCTTAAGTAAATGTCTTCAGTAACTGGTAACTGGTTTTTACCTTACCTTACATGAGAAAACATTCAAGATTGGCACCAAAGATAAGCATCCTGGGTAGCAGCTGTTGAGGCCCCACAAGGTAAAGTATACTGCTACTGTTTGTTTATTTAATTGGATTTATATCCCACCCTCCCTGCTGAAGCAAGCTCAGAGTGGCTCACAACACATGGAGCAGCCATGATGGAGACCCTTTTCAAACTGCCTTTGCATTCCCTTTTAGTAACTGGTTGCTAATGGTTTTTTCCCTGTCATTTCAGACAGCCTTGTTTTAGTAACTTGCTGCTAGCAGAATTTTTTTACCTCTTCATACAAACCCACTTGCGCCGGGTTAACAAAACATGGTTGAGCTGCTTTTGAGGTAAACTGCTTTCATTGTGCTTCTGAATCACTATGATATCCATAGTGCTTCCTACACTGCCACTTTCCCCCTGCCCTTTATCGCTGCACAATCTTCCTCAGACTTTTTTTTTTTAAAGTTCTAAGGTGAGCACTATAGTGCTAAACTGCTATAGTGGCACCATTGAGAGGCATGCCATCAATGGAATCAATGCATCTCAACAGTGCAACTATAGCATTTCAGTCCCTCAAGGAAGAGTTGAAGCTGCTCATCCATCCTTCCTTTTTCTTCCTCCTTCCTTCTTCTCTCAGTGGACTGGCCACTGTTCACTCATCAGTACAAGGGAACAGTGATGGCATCTACAACCAGCCATCAACAGAGGGAGAATGGAAAGAGAATTTTGGTCTTCCAGAAGTATCCTATTCTCCTGTGTCAGTGAGGAGAAAGTAATGATGATTAAGAACAGCAGATGACATTTGCTTGCCTGCCCTATTCATTTCTGTCATGGATGTGCTTTGGAAGACCCCACTGGACATCATCTTCCTGATGGTCACCAAACCTGGCACTAGCCCTAAAAAAATCTGTTGGATCACTACAGTAAAAATATATGTACTTTTGTTGCACTTTAACCTGCGTCCTGAATGGCCTAGCTTCAGATATTGCATTTCCCTACTGAACCAATAAAAAAAGTATTAACTCATATTTTTCCATTGCTTTACTGTTCTTGATTTCCCTATCTGAACAATTTCTTTCCTTCATTTGGCATATTTACAAGCACTGTTACATCAATTGTGACTTATTCATTCAAAAGCCATATAATATCAGCCTCAATTTTTCCCCCCTCACTCACAAAACTGCATATAACCTTGGATGTTCTCTTGGTTCTCCCTCAACTTTTTTGATGGTTTGTTGAATATTGGAAAGCAATTTTATTTAATGCTTAGAATTTGAATATTTTACTACCAGAACATCTGTTAATTAGTCAACCTGTCTGGCAGCCAAGATAAATTAACTGAACACAAGAAATAGCCTGAATATAAAGCACAGTATTATCAAATTTACTGCTCACTATAACATGCAGAGTTTTGTGTTCCATTAGCAATTGAGTCCCGAGAAAGAGAGTTAATATAGGGAGCTTTCAAATGTGATCCTGTGCCTGTACATATGCCTGAAACTTAACATTCTTCTGTCATCTAGGAAGGCAATATCTCTTTTAACGGTCAGTAATACTATTATTTAAGGGTATTTGTGAAACATTGCCAAAGGAAAATTAATCTTTCAGCTACTCGGAAGCTGCCAATTCTAGACTGCTCCACAATGCATATGAAGAAAAACCACTGTGAAACAGTGTTGGAACATATTGTTGCCATCTCTTCCCATCTCTTCTATGCTGATAGATTCACTGGTATGGTGATACAGTAATCTATATTCTACCATAGCAGAGTGCCCTAAAGGCTAAATGCTGCAGAGTTTTTTCTTTGTCCTGAGTGTGCTAGCAAGTTACAGAGTTACACAGAGCCACTTTGTCAGTTTCAAACTAATAAGAGTTCTTCATTTAGTGAACTCCATTCTTGATAGTAAAGATGAAAGATAGAGACAAAATCTAACATCTAGATGCAGGGCTTTTTTTGGTAGAAAAAGCCTAGCAGCAGCTCATTTGCATATTAGGCCACACCCCTGACACCAAGGCAGCCAGAGCTGTGTTTCTGTGTGTTCCTGCTAAAAAAAAAGCCATACCTAGATGGATGCCAAAGATAGAGACCAACATGCTCCTTTGTGTGTGAGTGAGAGAGATTGAAAGGAAGGAAGGCAATTGATCTGAGAGTTATCAGTTGACACATCAAAGCAACAGAGGCAGAAGAGCAAAATCCCAATTTGCCTGTCTAACTCTCTTGTAAACCCCATTCTGGAGCCTTAGGCTAAGAGACAGCATCAAGTCCTTCTCTTCCAACATGTGCCATAGAACCCATATGATGGGTAAAAATTCAGCGGGTGTAATTTCCCCCCATTGTTATATCTTCACACTGGGAAGAGTGGTTGAGTTTCTGTCTGCCATCAAATGGTTAGACATAAACCAGGAAGAAATAGAGATTGCAAGTTTGTAATGTAAGAACAGATGCCTGATGACACTTGATGAGTTATATATTGATGTTTCAGTTTCTGGATGGATTTTCTGACATTCCTGGTTGTTCCCATTATAGGTTATTTTTAAAAAATCACTATGAAACATTATTTTCAGAAGATTTTAACTAAATGCTACAGAGATATTGCCAATGTTTTATTGGTCCAATTGCTGTGCATTTAGTGATAGCCTGTAGAAATCAGACAAATGAAGCTTTTCTTACTATGGAGATACAAAGAGTAGATTTTTCTTGGAGATGTTTCAGGAGTTGCTGTACATGATCTAAACACAGAAGAAAGTCTTTGCTTGTTAACTGCAACATATAAAGTATGATAATGTAAATTAGTGCTGGTATTCCATTTTGGGTGTCAAGAGCTATAGATTTCTACATAAATGAGGATGGTACTCAGTTTCCAAGGATGTTAAAACTGTAAGTATTTAGGTACTTAGGAAAATAATCAAAAGGACTGCCAAATTTTCAGTCAATCATTGTAACTGTGTTGTAATGTACTGGGAGACGAGTCGTGGTGGAAGCTTATTCTTTATTCGCTGGTACATTACAGAACAGACCAGACGGGGCCGGGTCCGCTAATTTATACATGCATCCCGGAACATCCCCTTCGCTGGCCAGCCCAATCCTGGCCAGTTAAACTTCCCGCCCTTGGTCTGGATTGGCGGGGCTTTTCCCGCGCAGCGCACGGCGACCTGAGTGCGCCCTCAGGTCGCGCGGCGCTTGCGCTGAGTCCGATACTCTACACTCCTCCCCTCCTAGTTTAAACGACATAGTCCTTTAGGTACCCTGGAGTTCGGCGCTCCCGTGTTGATCTCCTCGGGGTTGCCGTCGGTGGGGGGCCCGATCCCGATGTGGGAGGCGCCGTTTCTGGCTGTTGCCCGCCCGCGTCGGGTACTGGCTCCGGTTCTGGTTCCGCGGCTCCGGGGGCATCATACGTTGGTAGCTCCTGTATTGGCGGCGCCTCTTCTGGCGGTACCGTGACCGGCGGTTCCCTGCTTTCTCCCTCTGCTGACTCCTCGGGTGGGGTGCGGCGGCGCAGCTGGTCGATGTGCCGTCTCAGCACCTGGCCTCCGGCGGTGGTTACCTCGTAGGACCGGGAGCCTGTCACCCTCAAAACCCTTCCCGCTAACCACTCGGGGCCGCTTGAAAAGTTTTTCGCATACACTGGATCGCCCGGGAAGAACCCTCTCACTGCCTCCCTGACCTCGGGGGTCCCGCGGACCTCTGGCGCCCTGTCCGGGTGTAGCCTATCTAAACAAGTGGTCAGTTTCCTCCCCATGAGCAGTTCTGCGGGGCTGAAACCGGTTACGGGGTTTGGGGTGATCCTGTTGTGGAACAGGAAGGCTGAGAGGCGGTAGTCCCATTCCCCTTGTACTATACGGCCCAGGGCTTCCTTGGTGGTCCGCACCATCCTCTCCGCCTGGCCGTTGGTGGCTGGATGGAATGGGGCGGACCTTATGTGCCTTATAAGGTATCTGTCGGTGAACTCCCGGAATTCCCGGGAGGTGAATGCCGTGCCATTGTCCGTTACTAGTGTGTCGGGGATCCCGTGTGTGCAGAGGACCCTTCTGAGCGCCCGGACTGCTGCTGCGGTGGAGGTCGAGGCCACCGGGATTACCTCCAACCATTTTGTGTATGCGTCCACCAGTATAAAGAAGATCTGGCCCTGATGCGGCCCCGCGAAATCCACATGGAGGCGGGACCATGGCCGCCCGTTCGATTCCCACCTGTGGGTCGGGGCGGACGGCGGGTTGGGTCTGGACTCCTGGCATGGTTGGCACCTTCTTACCCACCCTTCTATTTCCTCATCCATGCCTGGCCACCACACGTAGCTCCGTGCCAGGGCTTTCATTCTCACGATGCCCGGGTGGGTCTCGTGGAGATCCTCCAATACCTGCCTGCGCAAGGGGGGGGGGGACCACCACCCTGCTACCCCAGAGTATGCACCCCTTGTGTGTCGATAGCTCGTCCTTCCTGGACGCGAACGGCCGGAAGGCTTCTTCCGCTTTGCCCGAGGGCCACCCCCTTCCCACCCAGTCCCTGACCCGTGCGAGGACGCGGTCTCTCCCGGTCGCCCGAGCCACCTCGCTCGCGTGCAGGGGGCGCTCGGGGAGCGACTCTATGAGCATCACTCCGTGTGCCGGGGCGGGATCTGGGTCCGTCGCGGGTAGCGGGAGGCGGCTGAGGGCGTCTGCGTGACCCATTGCTTTACCGGGGCGGTGTATCAGCGTATACGTGTAAGAATTCAGGAACAGGTTCCACCTTAAAACCCTTTGAGACAGAATTTGGGGGGTCTGACGATCGGGGGCTAGGAGGCCGAGGAGCGGCTTGTGGTCAGTAGCGATGGTGAAGCGCCTACCGTAGAGGTAGTCGTTGAACTTATGCACCCCCGCCACGATCGCCAGGGCCTCCTTATCGATCTGGGCGTAGTTCCTCTCTGCCGGGGACAGAGTCCTGGAGTAGTAAGCGATTGGCACCTCTCCCCCGCCCGGGAGTTGGTGCCCTAAGACCGCTCCCACTCCGTAGGGAGAGGCGTCGCAAGCCAGGATCAGGGGTAAGTTTTCATCGTAGTGATGAAGTACCGCGTTAGAGACCAGGAGGTCTTTCACCGCCTGGAACGCCGCTGCTTGGTGTTTACCCCAGACCCACGGGGCTTGTTTATCTAACAAACGGTGTAACGGCTCCGCCACGGCGGCCTTGTGGGGCAAGAATGCGTGGTAAAAGTTCAATAAACCTAAAAAACTCTGTAGTTCTGCTTTGCATTTGGGGGCAGGGGCTTGAACTATGGCCCTGGTCTTGTCTGCCGTTGGGTGAATTCCAGCCGCGTCCACGGCGAACCCCAGGAACTCCACCCGCGGAACTCCCAACAAACATTTCTCCTTTTTGACTTTCAGCCCCGCTGCTTGGAACCGTCTGAGGACCTCTCGCAGGCGGCAGCCGAACTCTCCATCGGTGGGGGCGGCGATTAAAACGTCGTCAAAGAAGGGTTGAACTCCGGGGATCCCTTTGAGAAGAGAGTCCATTATGCTCTGGAATATCCCCGGAGCTACGCTAACCCCGAACTGCAGCCGTTTAACCCTGAACGCACCCCTGTGGGTCACTATCGTCTGTGCCTCCGCTGTCTTAGCGTCGACCGGCAGTTGCTGGTATGCTTGTGCTAAGTCCAGCTTCCCAAAAACCCTCGCCCCGGCTAGTGCTGCCAGGACATGGCTGACTACCAGGACTGGATAGGGGTTGTCTTGCAGTGCCTTATTTATCGTGCACTTGTAGTCAGCGCAGATCCTTACTTCCCCGTTGGGCTTGACCAGCGTTACTATGGGGGTCTCCCATTCTGCATACGTTACCGGCTCTAGGACGCCCTGGGCTGTGAGGCGGTCCAGCTCTGCCTCTATTTTTTGTTTGAGGGCGAACGGAACGCGCCTCGCTTTGAGCCTTATGGGCCTGACCATAGGGTCGATCGGTAGGGTGATGGGCGGGCCCTTGTAGCTCCCCAAGGACCCGTCGAAAACCTCTGGGAACTCCCGGCAGACCCCGTCGAAATGGCTGGTCTGCACGTGGTCCACCCCCACCAGCTGGATCCCCAGTGGTTTGAACCAAGCCAACCCGAGGAGTGTGGTCAGTTGGCGCTTGACCACTAGGATGTCTAGGGGCCCCTTAAAACCCCCTCTTTCTACATGCACCCGGGCCCACCCCACGATGTGTACTGGGTTCTTCTGAAAATCCCTCAGTACGAAGTCCACTGGCCTCGTTTGGAGGCGGCGGCTGGGACATAGTCTCTTGAGGGTTTCCTCCGAAATGATAGAGATGGAGGACCCCGAGTCTACTTCCATGATGCAGGGGGCACCCTCGATTAGGACTGACATTTTGACCTTGTCTGGGGCCGAGAGGGGCAAGCTCAATACCTGCAGACTGGTGGATGCCGTCGTGTGTGTGTCCATGGAGTCGTGATGCGCTGACGGTTGGCGGCGGCTGTTCTTGGCCCGGCAAGCCCGGGCGATGTGGCCTGTCTTTCCGCAGCTGCGGCAGTCCAGGTTTCGGTACGGGCAGTCCCTCCGCTCGTGGGGGTCGCCGCAGCTGGCGCACCGGGAACCGGTGGTGGCGGTGGCCCTCTCCGTCGCTCGTTGTCTCGCGGGGGCCCGTGTGTCCGCTCTTTGAGGCCGCCGGAGCTGGAACGCTTCTTCCTCTGCTCGGTCCTCCGGCTCCGTTTCTCCCTGGTGGACTGCCTCCCCACGTGGCTGGCCGTACGCCTTGGTGGCCCTTTCGAACGCCGTCGCCTCGTTGAAGGCTTGTTGTAGGGTGAGCTCCTCTTTTGCGAAGAGCTTCTGCTGCAGTCGCTCGTCCCGGAGGCCCCAGACAAATCGGTCCCTCAGGGCTTCGTCCCTCTTGTCGAAACTGCAGTTTCCGGCGATCTGCCGAAGGGCCGCCAGGTAGACCGCCGCTGTCTCCCCCGCCTTCTGGTCCCTCTTGTGGAAGAGGAACCGGCAGGCGACGATGGACGGTTGGGGCGAAAAGTGGCCCGTGAGGAGCCTCACGACCTCTCCGTAGGTCCTCTCGGTCAGCTTCGCCGGAGCGGAGAGACCGCGTGCGATCTCGAAAGTTTCTTCTCCACAGACGCTCAGCAGGACGTCTCTCTTTCGGTCGTCGTCGTCGATCAGGTTCGCCCGCAGGTAGCACGCGACTCGTTCCGTATAGGTCTCCCATCTCTCGGGGTGCTCCGGGTTGAATTCCGCGAGATGGCCCGTCGTTACACTCGGGTTCGCCATGGTGGCGGCGGGCTGTGCGGTCCTGCGGTCCCCACCTTCCTCGTCTCCGGCCAGGTCTGGTTCCCCTCGGGCGGCCGGACCTAGCTAGATCCCACCTTCGTCGCCAGTGTAATGTACTGGGAGACGAGTCGTGGTGGAAGCTTATTCTTTATTCGCTGGTACATTACAGAACAGACCAGACGCGGCCGGGTCCGCTAATTTATACATGCATCCCGGAACATCCCCTTCGCTGGCCAGCCCAATCCTGGCCAGTTAAACTTCCCGCCCTTGGTCTGGATTGGCGGGGCTTTTCCCGCGCAGCGCACGGCGACCTGAGTGCGCCCTCAGGTCGCGCGGCGCTTGCGCTGAGTCCGATACTCTACATGTGTTTTTAAGATTATCTTACTATACACACATAAGCCGTTAATACTATGCTAAGAAAAGATACACCTTCACAGTTTTGCAGGCCCAGCTCTCATTAAAGCAGACAAACCAGCCCTATAGGTTCTTCTTAAATGCTTACACAATTAGGTAGTAGTGAGTCACTCCTGAGTCAAAATTTTATGAGCATTTTCAGAATGCAGTAGGATCAAGCCATCATTTATAATGATTATCTTGTATAATAAAGCATCTGATTTTTTTTATCAGTGTGAATGGTAGAGGAGAGTACTTTTACCAAATCGGTGGTATCTAAAGCCAGCTGTCACTGTTAAGTCCAGTAGCTTATGGAAAGTGATACAAAACTTTAGCTTTAATATGAATATATTAGTGTGCTGCTGGCATGGATTAAAATCCTGGCTGAATCAAACAAAATTAAAATATATTCTAAGTGATAATCCACACACTAGTCATAATAATCTTGACTGTATTAGTGCAAGTCTGAAGGCTCCAAGAAATGTACAGAGTCAAAATGGAGGGGTGGTGGTGGAATCAGAAACAAAGGTTCTTAAGAATTATACTATGTAATAAAGCAAGAGAATTAGTTATTCGCATGGTATGTTGCCTGCTCAGGTGGGGAAAAAGAGGGTTTGGGAGGAGTTGGTAAGAGAGACAGCAATTGAGAGATAGAGAGGTCTATAGCTATTGACCTGGATATCTAATAAGGTTTCAACATTAACACGGTGGTTCAGATGTCCTGAAGGCCAGTCAGTCCAACAGGGAGATAGTCATGTGGCACATGTCAGCTCTGTAGTTCTCAAAACACAGGCGGACTTGGATTAGGCAAAAAGTACATTTTTAAAATCCCCAGTTACAGGGCAGAGAGAGTGGTAACTTGAGAACAGACTATGCAACAGTATATCATCTGTGTGCAGTGGTTTTGAAGTGGGGAGGGATTTTTAGAGTTATGATCAACCCTAAGGAAAAGCTGGAGATGGTGTGTAAATGGCTGATCTAAATATGGTAACAGAGCCTGGATAAAGTTGACTGTTGTAGCAAATAGGAAAAAAGTTGCAAACAGCTATAGTGGCTTACGCAAAATCCAGACAAAAAAATAAAATCCATATAATACTTTTTATTAGGTCAGCCAAACTGACACAAAACATTGTGCAAGCTTTTGCTCTCATCCGAACTCTTCCTAAGGCTAGATGTTAAAAACAAAAATTTTAAAAGGAGAAAAAAGCAGATTTTCCAGTCAAGATTTTAAAACTTTATCTTAATACCGTTTGGTGTTAGAAGTTGACAGCATCACAGGTCCACTGATTATGGGGTTAATTTCTATGGGCCCCTGAGCAAGTTGCCCATAGGCATCCTGAGAATCTGAACCTATGTTAAACACAAAAATCTCAGCCTATGTAAAATGCTAGAATCCACAAAAAATCATTTGCCATATGGTAGAGTTACACACAGGAAGCATATAATAATATAAAACACATGACCAAGTTGACACAATGGGTATGCAGATCGAATGAGTAATCCACTTAAATACTAATATCTAAATTTTCAGTCCACTCAGTCGCTGGGCAGAATTCAAGCACAATGATCACATTCTTGTGACAGATGGAAAATAATTTGGCAGGCTGCACAAGAATTGCATCCGGGTCCTGGTAATTTGCCCCATTTATACAACAGGTCTGCACAACTGCCAACACCTGTTTGTGTTCTGTTAGCTGTCTTCCATACTTTACGTGGCAAGTCAAATCCAAAGTTGAGCATCTAAGTGTTGTAGCAGATGCATGCAATTTTTGGAGAATGTTGTTTCATGTGCATATTTTCACAGCTGCATTGGTAAGATGGTGTGTATAGCTCAAGATCCTGTTCAGGGTAATGCCAGATTACCTAGGTGTATAGTTGTGTATAAGTCAAGTGCTTGCCATTAAGGTAAACATTCAATTAATGGTTGGCAAAATAGTTATTGAGATGGAAACAGGAGTATTCTGTTTTTCTTGGACTTCGGATCAGCCGCCATTTGTGGTAGAAGTAAGCCAAAATTTCAAGGCCCCTAGTTAGTATTTTCCCAGTCCTTTCAATTCATTTGTGCCTTACTCCAATCACCATGTCATCAGCATAAGCAAATGCCCTGGATATCTTCTTGGGAACATCAGAGATCTCTAGATTGAGAAGAACTGGAACAAGGACTGAGCCCTGGGGTAGACCATTATTTAGTTTCTTCTGCCTGCTGATTGACTGACCCATAATTACTTGGAAAGTTCTATTGCTCAGCATGTTATTTGGGAGTCAGAATAATGTTCTTCAAGGGAAAACTTGTAAAACTTGTACAACAGACCGTGCAGACTGTGTCATAAACAGCTGAAAAATGTCTCCTGCCTTGAAAATCCTATGGGGTCATCATAAATTGTCTGTGACTTAACAGACAAAAAAGTTGTAAATAGCATCGGTCCATACAAATCCATGTGACATCTTTTCATTTGGACCAACCAAAATGACACAAAACATTGTGTAAGCTTTCAAGCTCATGAGAACTCTTCCTCAGACTAGATGCTACAGACAAAAAGTTAAAAAGGAGAAAAAAAAAGGAACTTTCTCAACACAAAATTAAAAAGGAGAAAAAAGCAGATTTTTCAGATCAAGTATTTGAGCCCTGTGGTGCAGAGTGTTAAAGCTGCAGTACTGCAGTCCTAAGCTCTGCTCACGACCTGAGTTTGATCTCCAGTGGAAGCTGGATTTTCAGGTAGCTGGCTTGATGTTGACTCAACCTTTCATCCTTCCGAGGTCAGTAAAAATGAGTACCCAGCTTGCTGGGGGGGGGGGGGAGTGTAGATGACTGGGGAAGGCAATGGCAAACCACCCCGTAAAAAGTCTGCCTTGAAAACGTTGTGAAAGCAACGTCACCCCAGAGTCGGAAATGACTGCTGCTTGCACAGGGGACCTTTCCTTTTCCTTTGATGTTAGAAAGCTGACAGAATCACAGTCTAGGTCCACTGATGAGACTCGGGGTCCTAATTCATGATCTGAATAACATTTCTAGATGAAGTCATTTCCTCTGCCAGTTCTTCCAGAAACTGCCTATTCATGCAACAGGGATGGCTGAATCAGGAATGTTTTTCTTTCAGTTTCTGACTGATCCAAGTCTTGCTTATTTGATTCCAATGCAAATATGGAGGAAAACAGGTCTCAAACAGCAAAACAGAGGAGATAGAACAAAATAGTGGCAGTGTGGCTATATATTAATGGAATGAACAGCCCAAAAGACTATATAGTTCTTATTTCTGTATGTACTTATTTATTTGAGGTTGTATAATCCATATTTCAACTCAAATGAGATATTAAAGGAGAGAATATTATTAAAATATAAGCCATAGATCAGTAGCATTATTTTAACAGCAGGGATAATATCAGCCCAATTTAAGCAGAATCCTCCATAGGTTTCTAAATAATTCACTCATACAATTAAAGAGCAGAGTCAATAATCATCTGAAAGAATTTTATTATGCTAAAAGCAAGGAAATGGAGAACCTTTGAATTGTAGGGGTACAATTTACAAAATACGTTCTGGCTGGAAATACTTCCATTCTTGTTATTTATAGAGAGACATTTCTCATCTTGGTTATTGACAGTTCCATGGGTGCTTTCTCCTTATTTATTTGTCTAATTTTGTGTGACATACTCCTCACATTCTGTGAAATGATGGTCTGCATATGACTGATTCAGTCATTCTCCATAGGCTGCATTAGATACCCTAAAGAGAAAGGCATAGCTCATTATGATAACAGACACTGTGTGCCTTTCCATCTACCTGGAGTTCTCTTGTATTTTTGTTTGGTTTGGTTTTGTGCTCCATCCACTTTTTATACCTGACAACCTCCCTTGTGCAATTCCCACCCCCCTGTCTTTCTGTCTTTTTCAACCTATTGTAGCTGTTGGGATTCTAAATTAATAAGAAAACAGAGACACAACTCATTTACCCAGAGGCTCAATAATGGCCGTAAATGACAAGCCCTGCTTTGATGTATTATTTAGAAATGTAATGTTGCTGCCATGCTGTTATTCTCTTGAGGAATGAAAATGTATGACACCATATGGTAATGGGCTGGCAGAGGGGGGATTCTCTTTTCACATGACTGTTACTAGGAAGATTTGTTTATGTATTTAAATGTGGGGGGGGGGAGGGAGATCACCAGCATGCCTTGTGTTCATTAGCTCTGCTCCTACTAATTGTTGTCTAGTCTGTGGGAGGCAGATCATTATTGCTTTGAATATCTGTCAGGATCCTTTTGTCTCATGTTTGCTGATCTTTTTTTTATTTGAGCCAATGCTTTGTAGTATTTTTTAAAAAACTTTTCTATGAGCGTTCAAGGAATGTGCTCTGCCAGCAGGCAGACTGGGCTTTCAAGTGCAAGAAAAAGGTGGTAAAAGACGTTAGAAGAGAAGCATTGCCAAAGTACATATATTAACTATTAGCTCACAGGAGAACTGACTCAACAATCAATATAAATTGCATCCCCTTCGTCTCCCATTAGTCTTGCATTTCAAATGTCCATCCAAAATGACTAACAACACTCCTTGTGCCAGGTCTGTCATGTTGCCCTCACATTTGTTAGTCCAGATAAAATGGAAGAACTGCAGGTTAAGAATAAAACAAAATTCTGGATAGGTGTTCTTGAGTGGGGTAACACTTCCCCTGAAAGAAGAAATACACAGTTCTGGGTACTTCTGGATACCTTTCTATTGCTGGTTAAATTGTCATTGTCAGAAATGCCTTTTACCAGCTTTAAGTTGATACCCCAACTGTAGCTGTGCCGAGAACAGATGTCAGGCCACAGCAACACTGACTAGAGTACAATAATGTGAGCTGTTTTTTATTCACTTAAGTCATCTACAGTAAGCTGTGTTGTCAGGTGCAACAGAGACCATGCAGGACACCTTAGGAAAAACCTGAAATTTTATTGATAAGCTTTTGAGAAAGAAGTAGTAGTTGAAGGGAAAAAGTGAAAACAGTCTGTCCCCTTCCCCCTCTCAATAGCTAGTAGCCCAGATATAGGTTTATTAAAAGGGTCTTATAGGGATGCCAGCCTTCAGGTGGAACCTGGGGATCCCCTGGAATTACAGCTCACCTCCAGACCACAAAGTTCAGTTCCCCGGGAGCAAATGGATTTTTGGATAGTATCTTTAGTATTGTACTCCACTGAGGTCCCTGTCCTCTCCAGGCTCCATCCCCAAATCCCAGGACTTTTCCAACCTGTATGTTGCAACCCTCTCCACCCCACTGGTGGCCAGCAGAGACCTAGCAACACTAGTTCATATACATGCAGTCTGAGATAGAGGATCAGTCTAGGGAACCATACATTAGCATGCATCTGTAGATGCAATTCATTATCATCCAGCCAAGGATACCTGTGTGGAAGCTTGTGTATGTCCCACATCAAGATCAAGGAGCAAATGTACAAGCAATCACATGTGAAAGTGGATCATTTGGTCTGACTGATGTCAGTTCTACCAGTCTTTCCTATAGTATGGTAACACTGCTGTGGGTCATAACCAGAATGCCTATCAATTCCATTTGGTTCTGTTTGCATACATATTACCAATATATCCTTTCAGAAGCATATCCTATGCTTGCAAAAGCAATGTGAGCACCAGCTCTCACATACAGATTGCAGTCTTCATGGTTCCATCGAAGGGCTGCACTGTTAACTTTGGATCATTAGGCCATATTAACCTTCTGCCAAAGTTTAGAAAGTAAACTTTGAGAACTTTTAATCATGACCTCTGATACCAGTGCTTAAATATACTGCCACATCAGTGGTATCTAACAGGATCTCACCACCTGGAAGTTAGGTAGAAAGTAATACATTTCTCTTCTAGCCTGCTTGCAAAACTCCCCACTGGGATAAGTTGATTTTTTGACATTTTGATCATTCTTCTCTGAAATGATTCTGGCTTAACTGAACAGGAACTGTTTTTACAGGAAACCTACAGATTACCTTTCATTGTTTCAATTCTTTCTATTTTTAATACCATCTTACCTGATTAATGCCATTCAGAAAAAAAAATTAGGAATACCCATTTCTCATTGAAATACTGGGTGTTCTGGTAGAATCCTAAGAAAGTTAACTCAGAAACCCCACTAAATCCAATAAAATATACTCCCTAGTAAGTATGCCTTAGATTATAAAAGTTACCCTTAAATCTCATTATCTTCAATATGAACATTCAACTTTCATAACTGCACCTCAATTAATATGTGGTGCTTGAGAGTTAGCCTTATGATAAACTGATCCAACATTTTACTGAAATGGAACAACTTAGTTTCATTATGTATTAGAGAGCTGATACTAGAACAAGAACGCAAGCTACAAACTCACAAATCCCTTGGTTCATCTTTTACTCAACCATAAATTCACTAACAAGAACCCTTCATTTGCAATTTGGGAATAAATAAAACCTTGACCTACTGTAATATTGTTTTGGGATTACTGAACTAATAGGTTGGAGGCAAAGAGTCATGGGTGGAAGGAAAAAAGCTGCTTGTGCTATTTTGCAGATGCTTGTGTAACCTATTTAATTCAAGCGGTATCAAATATTTGTATTAAAGAAACTCTGAGAGTTCATGTCTATAATTGTGTGATCCTATCTTGTGATTCTTGCATTTATGAAAATAACAATATACATTTGTTAATATGCTTATACATTTATGAAAATAACAATAAATAAACTTCCAAAGGAATAGTATTTGGAACAATAATTGAGCATCAGCAACAATGATCAACATGTAACAATTCATGCCTGTTGTATTTGAGCAGACCAGGGTCTCAGTCTTTCTGATTTCTGTCTAGCAAGTCCTTGAAGATGCATCAACTTGCAGCTCTGTTCTGTTTTGGGATATCCTGTTCATTATAGGAGTTCCTAGTATCACTAAAATAATAATACGTAGTTAATAGAAAGGAGTGCATTGGAGATGAGAGTGCTTCCCCCCTGCAGCTTCAGGCCCTCCAATCTCTCAGGGGAAATACATACATAGAGCACCAATTTCAAATATTCCCAATCAAAATACAGACCAACACAATCCCCCTTTCCAGTAATTAGTATAAGAAATGTTCATACCTAAAATATTAATACATAGTTTCATAGAAAGGAGTGCTTCTGAGGTGAGAGTGCTTCTCCTTGCAGTTTCAGGCACTCCAATTCCTCAGGTAAAATTGCAGCTTTTGTTCCTTAATTGGAATAGCAATTCCTTAATAGGAATTGTGGAAGAAAGTACAATGGGATCTGGGTGAGTGCCTCCCCCATACCCTTGCTGTCTTCCCACACACTCACCCAAGTGAAGGCATTCACTCCCCCCCCCCCCCCTTGGTGTTTTCCCACCCACAGAAAGTGGCTGCTTTCTGTAGGGGAACTGATCTGACTTCAGCTTTCCATCGCCTCCCCCCTCCCTGCAGCCTCTATGTAGGGAAAAGACAGTCTTTATCCACAGTGGGGACCAAAGCAACTTACATCATTCTTCTCTTCCCCTTTTGATCTGCACAATAACTCTGTGAGGTAGGTTAGGCTGAAAGTCTGTGACTGGTCTGGAATCATAGTGTGGACCCAAGCAGGTGAGAAGTGACCTTAGTGCCTCTAAACATGGAGGTTCCCCCCACTCACCATGACTGATGGTACTGGCAGAATAATTAACTCAGCCACAGTGAACAACCTGATTAAAGAGCAGAAGAAAGTTTATTTAGGAGCTAATATACTTGATAGGAAAGAGGAGAGACAGAGATAGGTTCCTAACTACATCTCTATAACTCTCTATACAGAGAGTTATATGTGCATTAAGTGCGTGGACTCTTATCTGGGAGAACCAGGTTTGATTCCCCACTCCTCCACTTGCAACTGCTGGAATAGCCTTGGGTCACCATAGCTCTTGCAGTTGTCCTTGAAAGGGCAGCTGCTGTAAAAGCTCTCTCAGCCTCACCTACCTCACAGGGTGTCTGTTGTGTGTATGTGGAGGGGAAGGAAAAAGAGATTGTGACTGCTCTGAGACTCTGCTTTGAGAGCGGGATATAAATCTAATATCATCATCATCTCTTCTTCTTCTTTGTCTTCTTCTTCCTGAGAGAGAGGATAGACTG
This sequence comes from Heteronotia binoei, assembly GCF_032191835.1. Classification (NCBI taxonomy): domain Eukaryota; kingdom Metazoa; phylum Chordata; class Lepidosauria; order Squamata; family Gekkonidae; genus Heteronotia; species Heteronotia binoei. Next base: position 95,312,256 of record NC_083229.1, read on the forward strand.
AAGTGAGGGACTTCTAAGAACAAAGACAAAAGTGCCCTAAGATTAGCAATCTGAAGATATACAAGAAATGACACTTAACAGGAGAGAGAAGGTGCCAACCTCACTACCTTAGCTGATTGTCTTCTTGCTGACCCTTTCAAGGTCTTCTCTTCACCAAACATTGCCTTTTCCAGAAAGTAGACATTGAGAGACCTATCCTCCATTAATCTTTCTAATCTCCTTTTAAAGCTCTTATTCTTGTGGCCATCACTACATCGTCTAGCAGCTTCTGTGGCCACTGATTACAGAGAAGTCAGGAATGGAGCCAGAGGGGGTCTTTCTGCTGCTCTTCTGCTTAAGTGTGCACAAACTTCTGGACAAGGGTGCTGTACTTGTTGACTGAAATGTACCTACTTGAAATGATGGCTACTGCTTTGCTTCTTTGTTACACTCTCTGGCTACTGCTTGCTCTTTCCCCTGTGGCAGTATTTGTATGAGGTACAGATCTCTATCAAAGGACCTGCTGCACTCTGAACAGATGGTGGCAATGTTATTACCTCCACAGATCATATGCAAGAAAGATCTTTTTTGGGTACAATCAGTGCTGATGATCAAATAGCAGACCATTGAGCTGCAGATTTTAGAATTAAGTCTTGCAGAAGATAAAAGAGCTAGGTATGGAAGTAAGGATTAAGACATAGATAAGGCTCTAGAGAAGACCTTTTTTTAAACAAAAGATAAATATGTGAGGCTGGGAAGCTAGATGGAAAAGAAAATGGTCCAGGGAGAACTGGAAAGGTGCAGTGCTCAGCGGGTTAGAATTCTAGAAAGACTGTAAAATTTAACAAGAAATGTAATAGAAAAACAGGTGAAAGGTTTCAGTGGATAAGTTCAAGGAAATGCATTTTTAAGCCAGGGAAACTTGACATGTATAAAGAAAGAATAAACTATAGATAAAATAGTTCTACAGCGCAAAAATAAAGGAAAAGGTGAAACAAATGCATATCTCTCTTCAAAAGCCAGACTTCTGTGCAATTTTTTAAAAATGGCCTTTGTTGCTTAATGCTCTGGTTTATACATTACCATATTGTTAATCTGCTGTTTAAGCTTTATGTCTGCTCTGCTTCATATTGGAGAGTTTAAGATTGGAATTCAATTTTATTATTTTAAAGTATTTTATTATGTTATTACTGTACCAGACACTAGTTCTCAGGCTGAAGGTTGGGATACAATTTCTTAATACATAAAGAACTCAGGTAGTAATTGGAGGGTGTCTTCAAGTACTTATACACATCTGCCCATAAAGTTCAGGTGGTCTGTTTTGAAATAGCAGAGAACAGATGCAAAGGGATCTAATGCCATGCTGTACTTTAGTGTGTTTCTGTGCTTGATACATTATTCTTAAAGCCAGTCTCTGATCCTGGAACTAAGAATTTGTTCTTCTAACAATACCATTGTTAGGTTCTGCTGAGGATGAGTTTGAGTCCAAGGCTGTCTCAAGGTTGGCTTAGTTGGACAAGTGTCCCAGAGTACAGCATCAGAATAGAGTAAGAGGATAGGGTTTCTCTTAAGAACATAACATAAGAACATGAGAAGCTGTGTTGAATCAGGTCAATGGATCATCCAGTCCAACACTCTCACACAGTGGCAAAAAAAAGTTGCCATTAGGTGGTCCACCAGTGGGGCCAGGACACTAGAAGCCCTCCCACTGTTGCCCCCCTCCCCAAGCACGAAGAATACAGAGCATCACTTGCTCCAGACAGAGTTCCAACTATTTGTTGTTGTTGTTCAGTTGCACAGTCGAGTTCGACTCTTTGCGACCCTATGGACAAAGTCACGCCAGGCCCTCCTGTCTTCCACCATCCTCCGAAGACTGCTCAAATTCGTGTTTGTTACATCAGTAATGCTGTCCAGTCATCTCATCTTTTGCTGTCCCCTTCTTCTTTTGCTTTCTGTCTTTCCCAGCATCAGGATCTTCTCCAGTGAGTGCTCCCTTCTCACTTGGTGATCAAAGTATTTCAGCTTCAGCTTCAGTGTCTGATCTTCCAGGGAACAGTCTGGGTTGATTTCCCTTAGGACTGACTGATTTGATCTTCTTGCAGTCCAAGGGACTCTCAAGATTCTTCTCCAATACCACATCTCAAAAGCATCTATTCTTCTGCGCTCGGCCTTCCTTATGGTCCAGCTCTCACAGCCATTCATTACTACTGGGAATACCATTGCTTTGACTATACAGACTTTTGTTGGCAGGATGATGTCTCAATTTTTTATTATACTGCCCAGGTTCTTCATAGCTGTCCTCCCAAGGAGCAAACGTCTTTTAATTTCATGGCTACAGTCACTATCTGCAGTGATCTTGGATCCCAGAAATGTGAAGTCTATCACTACTTCCATGTCTTGAACATATGAACATATGAAGCTGCCTTATACTGAATCAGACCCTCAGTCCATCAAAATCAATATTGTCTACTCAGACTGGCAGTGGCTCTCCAGGGTCTCAAGCTGAGGTTTTTCATGCCTATTTGCCTGGACCCTTTTAAGTTGGAGATGTCAGGTATTGAACCTGGGACCGTCTGCTTACCAAGCAGATGCTCTACCACTGAGCCACCATCTTCCCCTTTTATTTGCCAAGGTGTGATGGGGCTGGATGCCATGATCTTAGTTTTTTGATGTTGAGTTTCAAGCCTATTTTTGTGCTCTCCTCTTTCACCCTCAACAAGAGGTTCTTTAGGTCCTCCTCACTTTCTGCCATTAGAGTGGTATCATCTGCATATCTGAGGTTGTTGATGTTTTTCCTGGCAATCTTAATTCCAGTTTGTGCTTCATCCAGGCCAGCATTTCCATCTATACCTTGTGGTTAATAGCCACTGATGGACCTCTGTTCCATATATTCAACCAATCCGCTCTTGAAGCCATCTATGTTTATAGCTGCTACTACCTCCGGTGGCAGTGAATTCCATGTCTTAATCTTTGGGTGAAGAAGTATTTCCTTTTATCTGTTCTAACCTGACTGTTCAGCAATTTCATTGAGCGCCCATGAGTTTTTGTAAGAAAGGGAGAAAAGTACTTCTTTTTTACCTTCACTTTCCCATGCATAATCTTGTAAACTTCTATCATGTCACCCCTTAGTCGTCGTTTCTCCAAGCTAAAGAGCCCCAAGCGTTTTAACCTTTCTTCATAGGGAAAGTGTTCCAACCTTTTATCCAGTTACCACACTCTGCTGTGCCAAATACCTGTTCCCATCCTTTGCAGTATGTGTCTGGCTATCCCCCCTTGGCTGCTTCTGGACACACCTTTTAAATGCTTCCCCATGGGTGGGCCAACCCTGGGTTCAGCCAGTCCTCCTTCTCTAACACAGTCCTGGGGAGTGACAGTCTAGTCTAATGGATCCTTGCATTGGATTGGTGAACTAACTCGTCTTCCCCCTGGGCCTCTTTATAGAGCTGGTTCCCTTGCCTGACCTCCTCTAAGAAGGACAGTGCTGCCTGCTCTCCCTGGCCCTTCACCAGAGCTCCCCTGGGTCTCAATGCCAGGGTCATCTCTGGTAGGAACTCAGGTGGATTGGCTTCTACAGTTCAGCGCATTGCTGAGAGCTGGCTGGGCTCTTTCAAGTTGGCTGACTCCAAAGAAGTTTCTGTCAAGGCCATGCCCTGCTGTGCCTTGACAATATCCCCAGCCTTGGGGCCTGCTGCTACAGCATGCTTTTGGTTGGGCTTGAGGTCTCATGAGTCAAATGCAGGAGTGGAAGTATTGACCCCAGACAGCCATATCTTATTATTTTGTATATATTGTTCTGTATGGATTATATATTAATACAAAGTAACTAGCAAAACAGTCCATATTAGATCAACTTACCAAACCAAAATTTTGAATAATGTTTATTGCTTCTAAGTTTCCTCACTTTTCAGTATATTTGTTTAAAATGTTATATGCTTAGATTTGTTGAATTACATACACATCAGGAAGAAGTGACAGAGTATCTATGGTTTGCCCCCCCAGTCAGAAGAACGAGACAACGCCATGAGTTGGATGGAAAACAGGGCAACTTTATTGAGCTGAACAGCATGGGGCAAAACTAAACTGCTACCAGACAGGCCAAGGGAGACACCCCAGGACCCTTCCCTGTCCGGAAGGGCGAGCAACCCTGCCCCCGGCCGCAGCCAGCTAGAACCGGCTGCTGCCAGGCCGGCACCGGCCAGGTTTACACCCCACGGCACGGCCGCCCACCCAGGAACGGCCTGCCTGAAGAGGTGACCCGATAGTGGAAAGACAGCAGAGGACCGTAGAACCCTGCCACTGTCCTATCCCGCTACTTCCCTAAATCAGGGGAAAACCGTGTGTGCTCACTGGAACATGCAAACCAACTTAAACACCCGCCAATAAAGTTACCAAATTAAACCCAACCTCAAGTAACATAGTACAAGGTAGGCGAAAAACATCCCAGCAAAGGCCAATCAGATGGGATGAAAAAATTCCTACCTGGCCCCGAAAACCGGCGACCGGAAAACCTGTACTATTAAAGGGAGGGAGGGAGGGCCAAAAAACACGGCGAAGTGCGCGTTCTAGGGCGCGGCTGGGCTTATAAAGCCCCAGCCCACGCCCAGCTAATCCCCGGATGGGCAGGAAGCGTTGCCTCGCTCCATCTGGGGAGGCAAAACGCGGCCCCCGCCCACAGCCACCTGCGCCGGCGCGGGCTGGGAAGGGCCGGATTCTGAAGGTTTATCCTTATTTGGAAATTTCTGGCACTTTAATATAATTCTGATGGACTTTGGGGCAGATTTGATGGGGACAAGCCCTGGTTGTTACTCCATATTTCTTGTAGGGTTCTTGTAAGGTTTCTGTTTCTTATAACGCTGCCTGGCAACCAGTGAAAGACTGGGAGGGGGAACATGAGGGGCAGCTGGTAGTGACAGTGTGACATTACTTCCAAGAAGCCTGGGAACTGATGTTAGCCCTCTCTAAGAATTGCTGGAAACTCTGTGGTGCTATGATTTCCCCCTTAATTGATGTCACACTGTCAGACCAACAGTCATTTCTTAAAAATATTTAGAGTGGCAGCAGGAAATAAGTCACCTGCCAGGGGACTGGTGACTCTAGTTTCATGTGTGTTATTTATTTATTCATTTATTTTGAAGCTCTGATGGCCAATAGAATGCAGAAATGGCAACAAATGTTGGCTTATAGATAGAATATTGCCCTCCATTTATTGTGATGTAGACTGATATACTCTTCTCCTCCAGCTCAGATTTTGAGTGAAATTATTTGAGCCCATTAAAAGCAAGCAGGTGACAGGCAGGGAGCATCTTCTTTGAAGATCAGTTCAGTATCTCATATTTATAGGTCTTCAAAATCAGATTCTAACCATAGCCAATTGTCTCCCTTGATAGGACTCACAACCAATTATTCCAACATCATACAAAAGTATTTGTACTCAGATATCTTTTTTTAAAAATACTTATGGCTATCTGTTGAACTTCAACCAATACATCTGTCTTTGAACTATATCTTCACATTTATATTTAGTTGGACATTCCTGCCATTCTCAGATGTTTCTTGCACTTGGGACCAGATACATATTATATCTCTTGATATTATACTATTTCTAATCTACTAAAAGCCAAAGTTTTCTGCTGATTCGTTGTCTTTTACCTTCTCCAGGGCTGTTCTGTTTGGATTTCTCAAATCCCCATTTGACATTGTTTTGCTATGAAACTAGGCCAGATCAATTTTTGGCCTGCAGGTGCATCCTCCGCAATCTTTTCTGTTAAGACCAGCAACCTTTCCCCTGTATTCCTGGCCATATCCATGCCAAGCAGCTTGGAATGAGAGGCATAGATAGGAAGTTACATTGGGGAAGCCATATTGTAAACCACTTTTCCAATAGTAATAACATGCCATAAGAAGGATTTAACTAATTCAACACTGTATGTGTTTGTTTCAAGCAGATCTTGAGGTTTTCATGTTGCATTATGGTCGTGTGAACAGCAGGAAGGAAATACTAAACTGGCAGCTGTAAATATGACTGCTTTATGCCAAGGATGAAAATGTGCCTTTGAACTTTAAATATTTAAGAATGCTCTACATTTATCATGCCTTCAGGCTTCTCGCTAGCTTTGTTCAGCTATATTTTATGTGAGAAAATGCTATTCTCGAAGGAACAGACAAAGTGATAAGTTCTTTTGATGAAGGGTCATGGAATTATAACAAGGTAGTCCATGGGGAATGCTAAGAGCAAATCGGTCCTTTAAATGTCACTAATACAAGAGGACCTGGCCATTTTCTATTGATGCAACTCACAAGTTGCACAATGGGGAAACATTATTTTCAGTAACATTCATTTTTCAGCTCCCGAGAAAATAAAGATATGTACAAATGAACAGAAGCTTATCAGTCGTTTGTGTACGTGGATGAGTGTTCATGGAGCATTTGTGCGTGAGAGACATTTAAAACATGTAGCTCTCCTGAACTGAAAAGTGACTCACAAATGCACACTTTGATGTGTCACAGCATCCTTAGTGAAGTGCTTCCAGTTTAAAATCGTTCTGTTTAAAGAGTGAAATGAAATTTTCCTTTTCTAACTGCCTGAGCAGCAAGGTCAAGCTAAATTTTTGAAAAACAACATCTCTTTTTTGATATGGAAAAACTTCACCTTTTGTCTTTTAGACCAGATCCAAGGCTTTATTATTCTTTAAAAAGCTGACAGTGCAACACGAAAGACAGCTTAGTTCTGTTTTATATCTTTTACTACAGTGGAAGATCCTGTTTCCACTTAATATATCATGACAAAGCTGCAGCTTTGAGGGTGCTTTTGCTTCTGAGTCACATGTTTTTATGATATTCAGCCTAATATGTAACTTGCCTCAATTTAATTAAATAATCTTCATTACTCCTTTGGAACACTCATACTGCTGTCGGTCAAAGAATGTTGAAATGGATACTGAAGTAGTAATTTATTTAAGTAACAGTCTGATTAATTTTCCACCATCATTCTAGAACTGATTGAACTGGAGCCATAGCTCAATTAACTGACTACAATAGAAATAAAGTAATAGTGATATGGGAATCATTTGTAGTCAAAACTTGGCTCAAATTATTTTTGAACTCTTTTTAATTTGAAAGTTTTTCATCAGCATACTCTTAAATACTTTTCTGATAGGCTTTTTAAAAGACTAAACTGTGTTTTTATGGCACTTAACATATCACTAATACAGCACTGCAGAATAATATAAGAAAAGCCAGAGTGCACCCACTCAAAGAAATTTACAGTCAAAATTTCAACAGACACCAGGGAGAAACAAGGGTAACTGAAAAGTGGAAATCGTATTTAGTTGACAAATCAAAGGTAGGGGTGTGTGTGTGTGAGTGGGTGGGTGAGGGCTACAAGCAAATTGACTGTCCACATAATCCCTCCTTGCATTTAGCTGTATGCACTTAGCATTCTTTATCTGGGATAAGATCTGTGCTTCTTCTAGATACCTCAGTGTGAAGCAGTTGAATGTCTATAGGCTCCTTGCAGATGGTCAACAAAATGTGCATTCTTCCGTTTGCATTCACTCACCCTGGCTATTTCATCTGAAAAAGAGTGAGAAAGGATTTGGTTTTCCTAAAAGCATATACAAAGTTTTACTGAAAATATTTCATGTACTTCAGTAGACTATGGACCAAAGGATAGTTTCTGAATCCTGCCTGATGAAACTTACATATGGTTATTAATTTGGATTTTACAAATTTTCCCTAGTTTTTCATAATCAGGGCTGCTGACAGTCACCATGGCCTCCAAACAAAGATTTCTCTTGCCCTGCTCACTTCAGAAGAACATATGCAAGATAGTTAATTATAGTAGTACCAGGGACACCTTCCAACATCCCGAGATTGTCCTGGGTTCTTCTTTCAGCAGCCCTGGCCATAATCTGTTGAATGTTGTTCACTCATGGAATGATTTTGGACATAACCTGGGGTATATATATATATTACTCTGCCACACTAACATGCATTGCCTTTGTCTGTTGAAAGGCCATGGTGAGGACATATAAAAAATTTTCAAGACTTCCAAGTTGAAGCATCAGAAATCTTTTGACTTGTGAAGAAAGAGGCTGATTATGCATATTTTGATATTATACATTCTTGAAATAGCTATTTTTGCAAAATGCAAAAGCTGGTTTGGTAGATAGTAAGCATGTTTCTCCATTTAGTGAAACTATGCACTGAAAATACTTCTTTAAAGTTTAGACTATTATGGAAATTGTACAGTGTTTTTCTTATAAAATATAAGTATTGCTTGGGTTGCCAAGCCACAGCCACAACTCTCCAGAGGAAAAAGGGGAGGGATTTGATATGCTGGCATTGCACTGGCGCACTTACAATCACTTCTGGTGAAAAGTGACATGGTGGGCATGAGATGTGTGCCTTTCAGCGGTAAGAGTGTATGCAAAGGTTTTGTCAGTTTTCCAACATTCTGGGGTTGATGTGGGTGGGGGACAGGGGAGTGATTCAATAGGTGTGAAGAGATGCAGAGTGATGGGTGATAGGCCAGTGGTTATTGGAACTCAGGTTTCAACCAGTGGGAGAGCTCTATTTTGCCAATACCAATACAGTTTTATTTTTAAGGATAGCTCATAGAAGTATTAATGTTTCTTAAAACATAACCTAAAATGCAATGAAATAAATTTTATCTAAGATTTTTTTTATTCCAATAAAATCAATTATTGTCATATACATACATAAATGTATTTGACAATACATTAATTTTAAGATATATTAGTAGAAAGATAATTTAGAATAGTTTTGTGCAAAATTAAAATGAATGAACCAGGGTTTTCTTTGCTCAGATTGTGGACTTGCTATGGAATAAAGCTCTGGATAGGCTGCATTTTAGGTAGTATGTCTCACAGGTCACAGCTCCAAAGGAAGCTGCCATGGGTAGGGGGGTAATGACAAATGTGTTAATTAAATTCTGCGGAGGTATGGTTCTATCAGCAGAGTTTTCCTGGAGTTTTCCTTTCTAAATTAACCCTCTTGTATAAACAGCCTGGGGGCAATTGCAATTAACATAAAATGCAAGCACAAAGCAGAAGGTTTTTTGTCAGGCAGAAAGGTCAGGATTGCACAGTGGTGGTCATACTCGATGAAGATATAAATTGGATGTCATCAACAAAGTAATATAAGTAAATGCTAATGCATGCGCATACATAGGTCCAGTTTTACTGAGAGGTAGATCAGACATCTAGGAACTCAATTTAAGGGAACCTAAACCTAAAGAACCTTCAGTTCTCTATAATAATAGTTTGACAAAGGGCCACCAGAACAGAGGCAGACTAGCCATTTAACTAACTCCCAGTGGGTCACTGCCCTGAAAGGCTACTGGTACGCCCTGAAAGGCTACTGTGATGCCCTGAAAGGCTACGGGTACCCAGGATTATACACAGCTAAGTCCCAGTAGCTCTGTCAGTGTCTCAGGGGCCACTGCCAGGCTTTACCCTTGGCCATTTTATATTCCTGGTCCACCCCTCTGCCAAAGCAATCTCTCTTAGTAACGGTTCTCTGGTGAGTTTTCCACAAAATGGTAGTCACATACAGGGCTTTTTTTGCAGCAAGAACTCCTTTGCATATTGGACCACACACTCCTGATGTAGCCAATCCTTTTGGAGCTTATAGGGCTCTTATTACAGGACCTACTGTAAGCTCCAGGAGGATTGGCTACATCAAGGGTGTGTGGCCTAATATGAAAAGGAGTTCCTGTTACAAAAAAAGCCCTGGTCACATATATGGAAATGCTGTCATCAAGGGACACTATAGCTGAGTGGGTGGATGAGTGCCAGACTAGCTCCCCTTTCCTAGCTAGTTTTGTCTTAATTTGCTGTCTTCTGGCTTCCGCTCCCCACCTCTCTCCATCTACTGGATCCTTAATTCTCTCTGCTGCCTTCTCTACATCCTTACATCAGATGCCTGCATCCTTTTTCCCTGTTTTTCCTTCAGGCCTGTTTGGCTCTACCCACTGTTGTATTAAGAAGATGCCATCAAATGGTGAAAGTGTATAAGGAGATTTGTATGGAAATGCCCAAAATTGGAAATGTAGAAGCCCATAGTCTTAAGCGATTTTGTCCTGAATTTTGGAGAAACTGGGCTGGATGGAGTCTTCTTTTGATAGAACAGAACTTTCTCCATCAAAGTAAAGATCCTACTGGCGGAGGAAGTCTTCTCAATTAGTAGGGAAAATGCTCTTGCTTCCAACTGTCATTCCCTACTTCTTAAGTCCTGCACAATAACTCGGTTGTGTTTCTGACACATAGCTCTTTTCCATCATACATTTTGGTACTCCTATCATGTGTACAGGGAAAATGTGCTATATGTGTATGAATAGAATAAAGCATGCATTTTCCAGCTCTGGTACAAGCAATCAGAATTCGAAAGCTTGAAAATCCATGCACCACCCCGTTTATACAAAATGTTGATTGCACATTTCAGGTGAATGGTGGGTAGAATATATTGATCACCTCTCTGTGTCCAAACCATTCTTGAGCCTTTGCTTCCAGGTTGTTAAGCAAGACAGTCTTTGTCCTTTTCTGTAGCAGGAGATGTGTTGATTGTCTGATACTTTGGTAAAACTGAGATCAAGTTTTGATGTAATGGCTGGGGATGTAATGAAAAGACATGGTTTGAAGTAATGGCAAAACAGGCTTTGTCCCTTTCTGTAGCAGCAGGTGGGTTGATTGCTATGCTTCCTCTAAGCTGTGGAGTCTTGTGAGAAAAATTCTACTTCATGAGCTACTAGCATTAAAGTTGTGAGTGAGCAATTTGGCTACTGTATAAATTAGTTTGCTCTGGGGCCATTTTTCCTGAGCTAAGACAAAAATGCGTGAACCAGAGGCTAAAAAACTGTGAGCTAGCTCACACTAATTCAGCTTAGAGGGAATACTGGTTGATTGTCTGATACATTGGTAAGACTGAGATCAGGGTTTGATGTCATGGCTGTGGATATTTCCTTGTTGCAGAATGACTGAATGCTATTCCTTGAGGCAATTTCAAGGAAGAAGCAGGATTTGTGGAGCAGGTTCTCAAAACAATCTATTACTTCTTCTCGAACCAGCTTCGCAGATTCAGGCAGTTTATCCCCTGTCTCTCCTCAGTAGATCAGTAGAGAAGAAAATTGACAGGATAGACTCACTGCTTTAAATGATGATGCAAAGAACATTGGAAGGGCTGGGGTAGAGGATAAGTGTTCTGATCCTGTAGCTAGGAGTATCTCCTTGAAGTAGGCTTATGGATTTTATGTAGTATCATGTAACAAGAATTCCTTTATTGCTACAAGATGTTAAAAGGAATATGGTGGAAGTATTTTTATATTTCAAATGTGCATGCTATTCGGGTAAAACAGACATCTGATAAAATACATTTATGTGAAGAATAGCAAAGTGTCATTGCTACCAGATATTTTGTGGTGGATGCAAAATTGCATTTTCTTCCCAGTAGGGCACTTTAGATTGTACAAGGAACAAGAGAGGTTGATTTTGCCCATCCTCCTACAGTGCTATGTGCTATATCCCATATTATTGCAGTCTACTTATCCTTGGGAACCTCATTCCAGTAAGTAAGCTATAGACAGAAGGGTGGTGATGGAAAAGATCAATTCTGTAAGCAGACCTCCACTCAGTCTTTTGGACCATATCCCCTGGGAAAATGTCTTGAGGACACTACCGGCAGCCTGCGCAGTTTTTCTTCTGTATTACTCTACTGTATGACTATTGTCTAAAGGAAAACATACCAGAGCATACATGATGGACGGCCAGTCATGTGTAGCATTCACTATACAAAAATTCTGTCACTTATGATCAGAATTTACACACGCTGTATTTGGTTTTTAAAAACACATTATTCCTAGGAAAGTATTTTTGATCTTGTCTTCCATATAGGAAAGATAGAAAAATATTATTTTCAATGACATATGTATATATTGCAATTTTATAACTGGTGACAAGTTGGGAAAAGTCACTGATGCCCATATTTTCAGCACCAGAAATTTATAAATATTCAAATTTTGAATTTATGTGTAACTTTGGTCCAGTCTGCTCTGTGTCTGAGTAAGTCAGTTTTACAAGCAGTGTGACACAATAATTGAGGGTTGAATAGGTAGAATACTGAGGACATTTGGATGTTTAAATCCAGAACTAGCCATACAGAAAGGCAGATAATTGGCATTTCAGCATGAAGGATATATGTGCATGCAGGCATATACTCCCTTCCCTTTTTGTCAGCACAGTATAGTAGTTAAAGAGCCGCGGACTCTAAACTGGAGAACTGGGTTTGATTCCCCACTCTGCCACATGAAACCTGCTGGGTGACATCACAAAGTGCTGTTGTGGGGAGAGGAAGGGAAGGTGATTGCAAGCCACTTTAAGACTCTTTAAGGTAGAGAAAAATGGGGTATATAAACCAACTCTTCTTCTTCTGCCATGGCATGGCAGCTTTTTTCACCTATACTCCACTTCCACGTTGGGGCATTTAGCCAAGCTGATTAGGAATTTGGCAGGAAAAGTATTTCTTATGTATGTGGAACTGAGCAGGATTTGGAGGTCCCTCCTGACTGGCTGTGATTAATTTAAATATGTCTGGTTAGGATTGGATAGGTTGGCTAGAAAAGTGCTGCTTTTGGCTTAAGCCAAGTATATTTGTCAAACACTCTGAGGTATCTCTTGATGGGGGGGGGGGAGGTCCCAAGCCAGTTTCTGATGTCTAACAATGCAGGAGTTTAGGGAAGAGGTCTGTTTGGGGCTGGTTCTTCACCACTGGAACTCTATTGCTGTCTAGCATGGAGGGAATGGTGTTGAATGGTTAGCTCTTTTTAGCTTACCTTTGGTTATGCAAGCCAGGAAAAGCTGGATTTGACTTAAGTGGCAACCTGGGTTTAGAACTAGGGTGGGATTGACCAAGTATACAATTTTTTATGACAGCTCCATAAATAGGATAACCTGCGCTAAAGGGTGGGCAAGTAACCTGCACACAACACAGCTGTTAGCTAATATATTCAGTGTAACCCACTTGTTGTTATGTGGTGCCTTTATTTTGAAGGATGGGTGGGTAAACCCTGGTTATCTGAACTAATATTTCTCTGAAGAGGTAGCAAAGCAATTTTCTAAATAAAAATAAAGAAATATTACCCAGAAGATGAAGGCATATTAACAACTAAGTCTAATTGGCAGGTTTAAAAGGGGTGTATGCAGCAATGGTTAAAAAAAAGTCTTGCACTGAATGCCATGTTGAAAAAGAACTTGCGAGAATAACCATAGGCTGTGCAGTGTGGTTTTTCAAGTGAGACTGAGATGGAAGAAAAAATATCTTCAGAACAGCATGGACTAATGCCTTCGTAAATAGCCTATAGAACATAAGACTCAAGCTGCTGATTCCAGGGGCGGTAGCAGGACACCTCAATTAAATGACTGAAGTGAAGTGCTAAATAAAGATCAGAAGTCACTGTGGCTCCAAGGTTACCAGAGTTATCTGAAGGACAGAAAAGACTCTGGCTCAAGGAAGCCATTGACATCATCTTTCAAAGTGATCGTATTAGAATCAAGGTACCTGCTATAAGAACTACATAGCAGCCTGTCTTTTTAAATTTCTTTGACATTGCAAAACTAATGTTCCTTGATAAGCAAGGATATATGGGGTTAAGACACTTTGCATCAGATGCACTCAAAACAAGAACATGAAACAACAGCATAGTTTATTTTAAAAGTTGATCAACATCTTAAAATTAAATGTTAACATATTTAAAAGGGTGGGCTGCACTAGGCACACTGACCACAGCTGTCTTTGTTGGGCAGATCCATCCTGGCTCCAAATGGATCCAGCAGCTTCTGCTGGCCTTCTTTGTCCTCGTTGGCATAATTTGTGCTGAAAGGTGCCTAGACTTTTTCTCCTCTTCTGATACACTGCAAGCCACTACCAGGTTTGGAAAGATGTTGGAGATAAGAAAAAATAAGGCCAAGCCTGATGGTGCAAAATCAGATACAGTTATATTTTATTACTCAGTTTAAAATTCCCCAAGAATTCTCTCTGCATTTGGCCAACAGCTTCATCAGGGGTATTTGTAATATATAATATACAATTACACCACTGAGTTTACATCAATACTGATATAGTTAAAATAATATAAATAAACAAGACATTATATTGAAAGTCAAAATCTAGGTTGCAAAGCATCGTTCACATACGCTCACTTTTATGAAGTTCTTCATGAACAAGTTCTTTTTCATTTGGGAAAAAAAAAACCTGTTTCAAAGAAGGACCGGGTCAGGGGCTTCTAGTCAGCAGTGCTTCGGGAGGGAATGAAGCAGGCAGACAGAACTGTCTTACACTGAATCAGATCATCAGTCCATCCAGGTCAGTACTGTCCACTCAGTACTACCCACCCTGCCTGGTCTTCCAACTGGGAAGAAGTCTGTGAATACACATTATCACACCTGAAGCTGCCTTATACTGAATTAGACTATCCATCAAGGTCAGCATTCTCCTCTCAGACTGGAGGCAGCTGCCTGGAGTCTCCAGATCCTTTCAACTGGAGATGCTGGTAACTGAACCTGAGACCCTTTACACCCTTAGGATATGATGCGTCACTGAGACATGGTCCATTCCCTCCCATTTTGATGGGTACATAAAAGTTGATTAGTTACATATTTCTTCTTCTTCTTTTTCTTCTCCTCCTTTTCTGCCTCCTTCGCCTCCTCCTCTTTTTTGGAACTCTGGACTAATTATAGAAATCCAGTATTCTTCCCTTGATCATTTGTAGGCAACCCACCTGCACTAACTATATAAAACTTTATAACGAGCTCTGCAACTAAAATTTTAAGAATATTGATGTATTTAACTACTCCAACATATTTAACTACCGTGCCTCATGCTCCATTTGAAGTAGGATGTTGGGCAAACAACTCCCCAGCTCTTTTTGCCTGGAATAGTTGCCTCAGTTTCTGTGGAAATGCTGAAAGAAAATAAGCTTGAATTTGTTTCGGAAATGAACTTGGAGTCTTTTTATTGTGCTATAAAATGATATTCACTGAGAATACAATACCGTCTTTATCTGAAAGGTATCTGAAAGGGTTTGAACAAGTATTTGTCCACTATAAGAGATGGAATTTATAAGTAGTAGCAATATGGACTTTGATAATTTTTTCATGGTAGGACAGTGACTGGAGATATCATGCATGTAAGTGTATAATAGATTTTTAGAAAGATTAGCTCAGGCAGGTAGAAATGTTCTTCACCACCAAATAAGCTATTTTTAGTTATTTATTTCAGTGGAACTTAAATGAACATAATTATAAACTGAATTGTAGCCAAGGTATTTGGCAGAAGCATCAATTATCTCATTCAATAGCATACACATCTCACTAGAAAGATGATTACCACCTTTTCAGTTGGATGCTTTTGATTTCTGAAAGAATAGTTTTCAAAAAGAGATACAAGAACCATATTGCTAGGTTTTAAGTGGCCAATTAGCATGTGGCTGGTAAATAGTAGATATTAATGTCCCTAATTCATGGAGCTAGCCATTTACTGGCTAAAATGGACCAAGACCTCTTTCCTTTTTATAAAATTGTTTGGAATTAGCTGGCCATTTTGTGGATAAGCAAGATTTTTTGAAATTCTTCTCAAAACAGTCCACCCTGCAACATATGTGCTGTGTAGCCTCAGATTGAGAACCATCCCTTTAAACCTGAGCTCCACTCCCAAGGGTGTCCTCCTTAGTTTCTCTACTGTGCTCCCTTCTCAGGCTTTCTCACCCGTTCTGTCTCTTCATTCCCCAGAGCTGCCTATGCCTCCTTTGCCTTCTCTGGGTGAACTCAGTCACCTTCAGTGACTGATGTAGTCTTCTCCTGCCCTTCCCAAGGTTTTTCCTGAAGTAGCTGCCTCTCATCCCACAGTCTGTGGCTGAGAGCTACTTCCCTGATCTCAGTTGTTTCTCTGCTTTCCAGTCACATGCAGGATCCGGAGCATCTGCCGCTCTACCATCTCTCCTCATCTCCAAAATCACCCCCATCATCTTACTCCTTCCTCCATACAAGTTCTGCCCTCCTGCTGGTGTCGTCTCACCCTTGACAACCCTGCCTGCTTGTCATCCAATTGGACTGTCTGAAGTTTTTTGACACTGCTCAGTCTTTGAGGGCCTGCTCTGACAGCCACAATGCCCTTTTTTCTTGCTTCATACTTTCACTGAAAATGGAGGTCATTAGGGTAAACAATCCTGGCCTAATCTGGTTAGCCTAAAGAATTAGGTTCGGTTAGGTTAAATTAGTGTGAGCAAGGTGTTTCAGTCTAATTAGGTCTGCAGCCTCTTTAATGCATTTTTGGATGCATTTTTGGACCTAACTAACACTGTCAGCTGGTCATTTCAAATGTGTTGGGCAGGGAATTCTGTTATTCTAAACAAAGGATAATAATATATCTTACCTGGCATTCCCTTCCCCTCCCACCAGTCTGTTTTTTCCTTCTTACTGCAGGACAGTTATATACTGTATTGTATGTTAGCTGTCACCATTCTGTTATTATTTGAAGTAATTTAAATTCAGATTTTAAATTGTACACTTTGTTGTTAACCACCCCGAGCCCTGTGAATACAGAGAAGGGCAGTATATAAATCCAAATGATAAATAAATAAGATAAAATAATAGCTGGCAATGAAAATAATACCTGGCTACCAATTAAATATTTGGCTATAACAGAGGGATCATTGTCTATTGAATTCTGTTTTATATGTACTGTGGTCCTGAGGTGTGGAGATGGATGCTGGTTTCCCATCTGGCCAATGGATGGGGTGTTTCCCATCTGGTAACTCCAGCTCTTGAATCAAAGAACTTTTACTGAAATATTTTGGTGTAACAAACAACAATATCAAATGGTAGAATCACAAAGTTAACACACTACCAGGATACTTGCCTCTGTTCTCATAAAGCCCAAGATGTTACCAGCACCAGCAAATAAAAACCAAGGAACAGAAATATCAACATCTTTGTTAGATCTCTCACAAAGCAGGACCTTACAGCAGTGTTGCAGATCTATTATTATGTTGCAAGTAGTGCTACTTTTGTAATTATTTTATATGTGTGGAAACCACATGTACACAAAGATTCCTCAACAATATAGCATAATATAGGGCACAGTCTCTCTCTCTCTCTAAAAAAAAAAAAAGCCTGAGACTTTTGAACAGATCCATCAACTTATCCATGATCAATGGGGAGTCCACAATTGCAAATGGAATTATGCAGGTATGTGATCTGTTCATGTCATCAAAGGAGGAAAAATATTATTCAGCTGATGCCATCAATCCTTCGGAAAAAAGGTCTGATAAACTGGAGAGTAGTGGAAAACATCCCCCCCATGCACAATGATTGCTTTGTTTTCTTAGACTCATCCATAAAACATAACATACATTGTTATCTCTTGGTTGCTGAATTGTTTGACAGCTGTTGACATGACTTTATTAAAAAAGATAAGCAGTACAAAAAAGATTACAGATATCTGTCAATCTGAGAGAGGTAAATTGAATGTATATGGAACCCTGATTTAGGTCAAGGCCACAGAGGGAGAAGAAAAGAGACGTAACACTTCATCCTCCACACATTTTGGCTTATTGAAACAAGGCTCTTAGTGCTTTAAAGGAAAAGACACACCTTTTTCTTCTTTAAAATTCTAATAAATGTCCAGGTTGCCAGAAACTGAGTAGAAGGTGAAGGGTTAAAAGTGCAAGCTCTTTTAAGACCATTGTATTAAATTGGGAGAGTATAACTTTGCTGGAGAGTGCACAGTAAATTCCTTCTCTGCTTCTTCTGCAACCCCAATCCCAGTTATGCATGCAGGTGGATGGAAATCTGTGGTCTTTGTTATGTCTCTTTTAACCAAGAGGTTACAATCCTAAATATATAGTTTTGGAAATAACCCCAAATAACAATATTTACTTTAGAGAAGACTTGATTAGGCTAATGTTGATTGCAATCCAACAAAAACACCCTAAAAACTAACACAGGCTTCTCCTCCACTGGCTAAGTAGGTTGTCTCACAGAGGTTGTTTCAGTTGCATACTGGGATGATGTCAGCTGTTCTTGGCAGTAGCCCATGGAGAAATTAATCAGGAGAGGGGACCAATAGACCTACGGCAATATTTTCTTTGAATACCACCTCTACTGTTTGCCAATTAAAAGTAGCCATATTTGCACCTCCCCTGCAGATCTGTGTGCTCTTCGAGTACATCTTTAAGGTTATTACATCAAAGACACAGCAAATGGTTCTATAATTCAGTTTATGGATTCTGCAAAGGCTGCACAAAAAAATGGCTTAATGTCTAGGGAAGGCCAAGCATTTATCTTATATAGTTATTAACATCTTTGTTTGCAAGAAGAAAGATTTTTTTTTATTCTTCACGAAACAAAACTTTTTGCTGAGACTGATAAAACTGTTTATAGTAAATTGTGCTCCCTCTGTGCTCAACACCTGATTTCATCGGCTGCCCTGCAAGAGATGTCAGCTCCCATGATGCCCTACAAGAATTGCTGGGCTCAGCTGAAAAAAAAAAAAGCTCAGTTGCTTTGACACTGAACATCTGGCATGGTGTTTATTTGTTCTATGGCTCCTTTTAAAATGAACATAAAATATCAGTTGCCTCAGTTAAATTAGTTTTCTAGCTATCAGTGCTTTGAGCTAGCTTAATAATCGGCTCAGAGTATTCAGAGCATCAAGCGATATTACTTTTGAACTTAAAGTAAGAGAAAAAGAAAGACATTGCCTGAATGAATCTGAAGCACTGTTTTGCATAATGGGACTTTTGTAATTCAACAAACAGCAGACAATGTGAGCAATAGAAGCTTCTCTCTCCTTGATATGGGCTTGGCTTTGATATTTGAGGCGAAACAAACAATGCAACATTGAACATCTGACATGTCAGGTTTATATAAGGTTATTTTAATTAAAAAAGCAAACTCACTTGATTTGAAACACATCATCATGTGCCAGCCTAGCTGCAACCATGTCAGTGAAAGTTTGTCCACTTAGTTTGATGGGTTGGGATGATGTTGTGTTTTGTTCACATCACTGAACTAGACTGCCAAAATACACTGTACAGAATTGTTGCAGAGGCAGAGACTGCTACTGAGTTAGTTTAGTAGAGTGGACAGAGCTGCTGCATCATTTGACAGGGGCTCACATCAGACAACATAAAATCATAACTTATTATTTGTAGCTTGTGAAACCAGGATTCAGCCCTCAGATGATCTTTCAAATCCTGTGTTGCTTCGATAAAAGGTAGTTCCATTGCCTCCATTCTTCCTTCTGCATCCTTGGCACAGACACTGTGGACCAACACAACAACTTTTAACTTTAAAAGGGGTAACCTCTGAGATGAGGAGGCAGGTGAAGAGGAAACTGAAAGGAAAGGTAAATAGGGTCAAAACCCTTGGGGAAGCTTGGAGACTACTTGAAACGGCAATCCTAGAAGCTCAGATAAAATATATGCCATATCAGGAAAGGTACAAATAGATATAGAAAAAGGCTTGCATGGTTAACACACAAAGACTGATTTCCCACTAAATTTATGCCTTTCTCACTCTCCTCTTCTTCGTGGGGCTGCTACTGGATTTTGCACAAACTGCCCTGGACCATCAAATTGCTCTGCCTCTCTTCAAGTTTCCTTTGCAGCAGGCAGGATCCTCTTAAAACTGGTTTCTGTCTGCCATGGAGGGAACTTGAAAAGGGGCGGGGCAACTCGCCGGCTCAGGACAGTTTATGCGAAATCCAGAAACAGCCACGCAGGGAAAAGGAGCAATGAGACCGAAACAGAGTGAGTGGGAAATTGGTTAAAGTCATGGAACTGTAAAAGGTAAGAAGGATTCCTTTATGTGGTGGAAAGCTAGTCCAAGTGAGGTTAATAAAAGGGAACACAGGCTGTGGCAAATAAAATGCAAGTCTGTGATCTGGCAGGCAAAAAGGGACTATGAGGAGCATATTGCAAAAAACATCAAGACCAACAATAAAAATCTCTTCAAATACATTAGAAACAGGAAACCAGCCAGGGAGGCAGTGGGGCCT
The DNA here is from genome assembly GCF_032191835.1 of Heteronotia binoei. Lineage (NCBI taxonomy): Eukaryota > Metazoa > Chordata > Lepidosauria > Squamata > Gekkonidae > Heteronotia > Heteronotia binoei. The sequence goes on from NC_083229.1 coordinate 95,332,305, forward strand.
TTGGATGGCCAAGGGGTAAAAGGATTACTGAAGGACAATAGGGAAATGGCTGAGAAGGTGAATGCATTTTTGCCTCCTTCTTCACTGTGGAAGATTAGAAGGGTTTACCCACTCCAGAACTGCTGATTTCAGAAAGGGTGATGAAAGACCTGAGTCAGATTGAGATGATGAGAGAGGAGGTCCTATGACTGATAGACAATTTAAAAACTGATAAGTCACCAGGCCCGGATGGCATACATCCAAGGATTCTGAAAGAACTCAAAGGTGAACTTGTGGATCTCCTGACAAAAATATGTAATCTTTCATTAAAATCTGCCCCCATTCCTCAGGACTGGAAGGTAGCTAATGTCACCACCATCTTTAAAAAAGGTTCCAGAGGAGATCTGGGAAATTACAGGCCAGTCAGTCTGACTTCAATACTGGGAAAGTTGGTAGAAACCATTATTAAAGACAGAATTCGGCCCCTTCCCAGCCGAGCAGTCCATCGACTGCTGAGGCTGGGGGCCGCCCATTGCCTCCCCGCGCAAATCCGAGGCAATGGATTAGCTCAGGAGGGAGGGGGCGAAGGGCAGCCTTAATAGGCTGCCCACGCCCCCCTAGCACGCAGTTGGAAAATCGCTCTTGGACGGTTCAGTCTCCTACCGGCAGACTGGGGACCGTCGGGAGCGAGGCGTAGCGTGCTTCCCACGCCCTGGAACAGCTTCGCCTGCTTGAACAGCTGATCGGCGGGGTGCGGCGGTCCGACGCGGCAGCTTTCAGCGCCAGATTTTCTGCGGGCGTGAGCGGCGTCTTCGGGAGGAGCGGTTTGCACGGCCCCCCCTCCCCCCCTTTTTTGCTGTGACCTTCTTTTGCCTTCCCGCGCCCGGTTTGGTTTAGCGGGGCTGGTCAGTGGGCCCGTTGAGGTGGCGCGCGGCGCCTTTAATTCCCTTTTAGCCGCGGCAGGCCTATCTGAGGTCGCTGGGGCTGCGGGCCCCTTGGCTCGCCCACCCCCCCCTCCTCTTGTTGCCTGACGCTCAGGCAGGCCGGTGGTGTGGCGCTTGGTGCCCAGTTCCCCCCCCTCCCCCCCTCGCGTTGTTTGCGGTCGTTGGGTGGGCCTTCCGGCTGGGGCGGGCCTGCAGCTTGAGCGGTTAGCGCGGTAGGCTGGTTGGGCGGCGCAGCGCTTAAGGGCCTGTTGTTGATTGCCCATCACCCCCTCCTGCCAGTTTTGTTCTTCAGGGCCTTTAGTAGGCCTTGATAAGGGGGATAGTAGGCCTGTATCGGAGCCTGGTGCCATCTCCCTCCCCCTCATACCTCCCCCCCCCCCGGCCTTTTAGCTGGGAAGGCTTGTGCTGGGTTGTAAAAAAAAAAAAAAAAACAATCAACAATGGGTCCCAAGAAGGGACAGGGGAATAAAAAAGGAAAACAGCCAGCCAAGCGTCCTCCCAAGAGACCACTCCCAGAATTACCCCCGCAGGAGGAGGGGGAGGAGGTTCAGACACGGCAGGCCATTATGGCTCAGTTGGCAGCCCTGGAGGGGGCGAGGGGTCTGGTGGGCCCTGCCAGGAGGGCCTCCGGCTTGTTAGGGTCTGGTAGAGCGGCCACCATCTCTTTCCAGAAGGAGGTGCTGGCTCGTCTTTCTGTGTTACAGGGAGCCGAAGGAAGTGGTGGTGCGTCAAAGGAAGGAGTGCCTCAGGAAGAGGAGCAGACTGAAGAGCCCGATGCGGTGGTGGTGGTGCCACCTGCTGGGGATGGTAAGTTTTCCGTGCCACAGCAGGGAATGGGATGGCCAGGGGGCCTGTGGATGCCCAATGTAGCTCCGCCTTCAAGGCCACTGGGAGGAGCCCAAGGTGTAGGGGTCAATTATTCAGGGGCCGGGTCACTGCTGGGGAGACCGGTGGGCTCTAGTTTTCTGCCGCATGCGAGCACTTCTTTTGCAGTGCCCACGCCTGATTTGTCTGGTTCCACATGGGCTACAGCGCTTGGGAGCGATAGTTATGTGGGCAGTCTCGGGCCTGGCGGCCAGGGCCCGGCAGTGTGTGTGCCCCCATGGGGATGGCAGCAAGCCCCGGCCGCGGCTCTACCGTGGCCCGGGCAGCATGGTACAATCTGGGGTTTCCCACCTCACCCACCTGTTCCTTACGGTTCTTTGGATTTCCATGCTGTCCCTTTTGGGGATCCTGCCATGCCCCTTGGCGACCATCTCACGGCTGCAACCAGGGAAAAAATTCTGAAAGGCGAATACGTGGATGTATTCAGCCTGTTATATAGAGACCTTGAGAAAAAATCAAAGGACGAGCTTGACGAGAAGGATAAGGAGAAGCTCAAGCGTCGTAAGGTCGATCGAACGTGGGCTAATTGGCTCCCCGGTTTTCTCATTTATGCGGGGGTCATTGCCAGGGCCCAGCCATGGAGAGCCGCCCCATTGTTTCAGTATTGCGATATAATATATCGGGCCTATAATGACTTTGCTGGGGGGCGTGGCTCCAGTATGATGAGCAGTTCCGCATGCGTGCGGCAGTTAATCCTTTCCTTCAGTGGAATCAGATTAACCAGCAGCTTTGGCTGCAGCTCATGGCGCCCGCAAAACCAAATGTTGGGGAGCGATCTGACAGTGGTCACTTAGTGCAAAAGACAACCGGAACGACTTTCTCTGGCGCCCGCGCTTCCGAGGGGCAGTCGGTTCAGCCACGGCTGCTTTGCTGGGAGTTCACCTCCCAAGGTTCGTGCTCCAGGAAGGCCTGTAAATATAAACACGAGTGCCCGATTTGTGCAGGCCCTCATGCCTCCACGGCATGCACCAGATCAAAACAGAGGTGGCCTAATGAGCGGTCAGGCAGTGGTACCGGTCAACACCCTCCAAAAGGGCCCCAGCCCCATACGTCGGAGGGTTCTTAAGCAGTAGTGGAATGAGTTGGTTGATGTCCCGCAATTATGTTTTGCAAGGGCCCTGTAGTTCAGGGCTGTTACCTTGCTTAGCGACCGGGACTTTGAATCCGCCGTTCAAAGACGGATAGGAAGCAGCGCGGCTGCTCTGTTAGCATTGGTACTGGCGCTGTGCGAGTTAGTCCCAGTTATGGTAATTTAACGTTATTTCGGATGGCGGCGCATCTGACGTACCAATTTTTGTTCATTGTTTATTTCAGGCCTTTGAGATCTTAACGCAAGTTTTGCTACTCCCTTAGTCGCAGGGAGCCGTTGCTGTTCGTGCCAGGTGTGTCTATTGTTTCCAGTTCTAACAGTTTTCTCTTTTAGGGGCGGCGGCTGGCGATGAGTGGGATCCTTATATGCGGCCACAGCTTTGTCTGTTGGGCGGCACGCCAGGCCCGCCTGACACCGTGGGTTCTCAAGTGGGTCTGAGCACGGAGCGGATGATCACCTGGCAAGGCCGACGTGGATTGAGGTGGTCTGGGCTCCTACCTACGCTGTTCAGGGAGCTGGCTGACCCTCCACCGCAGATTTTTGTAATTCATCGGGGTGGTAACGAGTTGGGTCTGATTAAGGGCTTGGCCCCTCTCGAGTCTGGCCCGGTCGGACCTGGCTTTGATCAAAAAACGGTGGCCGGGCGTCCTTGTCCTCGGGTTGGCCATGTTGCCGCGCCGTGTTTAACGGACGGCCTGGGACCCTGAAGGTTGGGAGCGCGCCGTATATATGCCAACCGTGCATTGCGCATTGCCCTGTGTGGTGGTCTTGGGATTACGTCTCCTCCTTCGATTCCATCCTGGTATGACAGAATTATATAGGGAGATGGGGCGCATTTGTTAAAAAGGGGCATCGAGTTATTAAATGACTTGCGGCAAGGGCCGTCGTTTTTTAGTTTGGGGGTACAGCGGCCTAAGCAGAGGCTTGGCGCTGTCCTTGGCAGTTTGTGGTGGGCATTATGTTTTGGGGATCGGTGAGCTCCCGTAGCAGCGCGCCATTTGGTGCATGACTTCCTGGGGAACCGCAAGCTGTACGGCCCAAGGTTGGCTCCAGGGAGTCTGTTGGATCCCGGCATGCGGTGAGCGTCCGCATCCCAGGCTGCTGCCTGTGGGGATGGCGGAGCTACGGTGCGGTGATCAAGTTGCCGGGCCGGCCGGGTCTGAGCCGTTTGGTTGGCTCACACCCGGGGCTCAGGGGGCTCGCCCAGTTCCAGGTCAAGGAGGTGGTCGGGATGACCCCTGGCTTGTCCTGTCCCCAGGTTTTGCCCTTGCCGTTAAGTTAATAAAAGTGGCCCCTTTTAACCCAACTTGTTGTCTGCCTCGTTATTTCGCCTGGGGGGGCAATTCGGCCCCTTCCCAGCCGAGCAGTCCATCGACTGCTGAGGCTGGGGGCCGCCCATTGCCTCCCCGCGCAAATCCGAGGCAATGGATTAGCTCAGGAGGGAGGGGGCGAAGGGCAGCCTTAATAGGCTGCCCACGCCCCCCTAGCACGCAGTTGGAAAATCGCTCTCGGCCCGCCCGCCCGCCCTTCATGCAGTTCAGGCAGAGGCTGGTCGCCTGTTTTGGGGGCCGGGTAGGAATTTTTCGCCCTCGGACGATTGGCCTTGTCCGGGGGTGTTTTTGCCTACCCTGTACTGATGATGTCTGGTGTGGGCAATTGGAATGGCGGTGCCGTTATATAGGTTGGTCACTGGCAGTTTGTGGTGGGCATTATGTTTTGGGGATCGGTGAGCTCCCGTAGCAGCGCGCCATTTGGTGCATGACTTCCTGGGGAACCGCAAGCTGTACGGCCCAAGGTTGGCTCCAGGGAGTCTGTTGGATCCCGGCACGCGGTGAGCGTCCGCATCCCAGGCTGCTGCCTGTGGGGATGGCGGAGCTACGGTGCGGTGATCAAGTTGCCGGGCCGGCCGGGTCTGAGCCGTTTGGTTGGCTCACACCCGGGGCTCAGGGGGCTCGCCCAGTTCCAGGTCAAGGAGGTGGTCGGGATGACCCCTGGCTTGTCCTGTCCCCAGGTTTTGCCCTTGCCGTTAAGTTAATAAAAGTGGCCCCTTTTAACCCAACTTGTTGTCTGCCTCGTTATTTCGCCTGGGGGGGCAATTAGTAGGCACATTGATAAACAAAAGTTATTGAGGAAGACTCAGAATGGGTTCTGAAAGGGAAGATCTTGTCTTACTAACCTGTTAGAGTTCTTTGGGGGGGGGGGTGAATAAACATGTGGACAAAGGGGACCCAATAGATGTTGTTTACCTTGACTTCCAGAAAGCTTTTGATAAAGTTCCTCATCAAAGCCTCCTTAGTAAGCTTGAGAGTCATGGGGTAAAAGGATAAGTCCTGTGGTTGCTCAGGGAGAAAAAAAATCATATTTTAGAATCCTTTCAGTTACACAGGAGTTTTAGCATGTAGCTAACATTAAAGATAGAGATATTTACAGCAAATTATTCTGCTGCATGGAGTCATAACCATAATGTGACTATCAGCACTTGAAGTTAATACAAAATGTTTCTTTCCAGCAGGTATGAATACATCTCTTGCATTCTGGGTTAGAAGCTGCATTTATAAATGTTAAATGTGTTATTTGTCACAAACGAATAACTTTTGTCAGTATATTAAAAAAAGTGACAGGTGCTATTTTATACTTGTGGGTGTCATTGGTGTCAGATCAAATTGTGTGCAGGCATGAGGTCTGATTTCTTCCTTGTCAAAAAATAATCCTTGAATTTGCTTTTCTTGGGAAGACCAAAAAGAATCAGCAGAGCCAAGTGAAAACTAGTGTTTTATCCTTCAGGAAGTTCATTTAGGGAAGGTTTCAATAAGACATGAGAAAGGAAAATGGAAAATGACTTTTCCATCAGAGCTGAGTTAATTTTCAGAAATTGAGTTAAAGCTGGAGAGTGCGAGATGCAATGTAATTATTGTGCAACTAATGCGGTACACATCAAGTCCCATGAAGGAAATTAGAGGTGCCACGAGGGAATAGCATACGTTGCCTTTAAATCAACTTCATGATTTCCTCCTCTGCATTCTTTGCTTTCTTTAGAGATGTGAAAGATATATCTATTAGGTACCCCAGCATGAAGAGAAGATGCAAAAGGGGAAATATTGCTCCTTTATCAATCAATAAGTTCTTTGCACACTAAAAGAGAACTGCTATTGAAGATAAATACAGACTATTCTACATGGAATACCCACACACACAATACAGAAAAAACTAATTTGCTGAGTCTAGTTTAGTGATATATTTAAAATGTGATTCAAATATATTTTTCTTGCTACCTCCTTGCAAAATCTAAGCCCCCAGTAACTCATTTTCCCTGAAAATTAAGGAGATGTAACCTACTGTCACATTTTGAAGGAGACTCTGCCAACATAAGGTTTTATCATCAGGTCCTTTATACGTATGCTTACATAATTTGGCCCATCCCCGGCCGCGCCGCAATACCGGCCATAGGCTCGTCGGAGGAGGAGGCTGCGCTCATTCCCGGGCATCCGGGACTTGGCTGGGGGCGGAGAGTCGGGACTATAAGAGTCCTGACCCCACCCCTGCATTGCTCAGTGCCTTTAGCTCTTGGCAAAGGCACACGTAGCCTCGTCGAGAGCTTCATCGGGTGGATCAAAGGCCGGTGGCAAGGCGGCAGCAGGTGAGTGAGGCTCTTGGTGGCTGCATGGGCAGCTGAGGCTGAGAGTTGGCCAGTGTTTCGAGCAGTGGCTGACGTTGATGGCGGATCAGCAGTGGATCACGACGGGCCTTCGGGCACTGCAAAGGAGCTGAGGGGGGCTTGGTACCGGGTTGAAGGAGGCCGTGGGTGGAGGCTTGGGTGGCTTTTGGGGGCCCCTCTGGCTGGGAACCTTTGGGAGCCATAAGTACAGAGGGTAGTGGGGCATTAGGGTGAGGGGCTAGTGACAACCCCCCTCCTCTCTTTGCATAGTTCTCTTGCCAGTCCCCCCCTTTTTTGAAGAAGGCAATGTGTTGCATTATAAAGGGGGTGAGTTGGTGGATTGAGTCCTCATCCCTTTCCCCTCCCCTCCTCCTAAGTAAGATGGGGCCGAAAAAAGGGCAGGGACCCTCTAAGGGTAAGCAGCCTGCTAGGCCATTCAAGAAGAGGGTGCGGGTGGCTAATCCCAATAAGGAGGCAGAGGACACGAGTCGGATGAGGCAGGCAATTTTTGATCAGTTGGAGGTCCTAGAGCGAGAGAGGGGCTCTATCGGGGCATCGTTGGCTAAGTCTGGGTGATGCAAAGTTTCTGGGTGGTCGAGTAAAATGACCTTTGAGCGGGAGGTACTTGTGCGACTTTCTGCTTTACAGGAAGCTAGTGGCAGAGCAGCTGGTGGATCGTGCCAAGGAACTGGAGCCGGACATGGAGGTAGAGTCGGATGGAGGGACGGAGGTTCATAATGTGGTGGTTGAGCAGGAGCTACCCATTCAGTCTGCACCGGTAGCTGTAGTGGTTACGCCACCTATGGGGGTGGTAAGTACTTGCAGCTACAACAGGTTTCCACATGGCCTTGGGCCCCTCTGTGTTCCCCTTCAACATCAGTGGGACAGGGTGCAGTGGGGGTTTCATCACACGTTTTGGGGCAAGGGGCACTGTGGTCATACCCTGGTCAACCAGGGCCATCATGGGCATCGTCTGGGCCTTCTCACCAGAGTACGAGTCAGGTAGGTACAGGAGGGGTTATCCAGCCCCAAAGTGGAGTGACGACAACATCACCTTCACAAGGGGTTTCTGGGCAGCCGTCTACTGGCGTTCTCCCATAGGGGGCAGATGATGATGCCGCAGCAGGTTGGATGACCTGGTAGGCAGTGGACCACATGGGGTTATTTGCCTAACCCTTATGGGTCAGTGCCATTTCAGGCTCTTCCCTTTGGAGATACAGCTATGCCCCTAGGAGACCACTTGACTCCAGCTACCCAAGAAAAGATTCTTTGGGGTGAATACATTGATGTATTCAGCCTGCTATACAGGGAGCTGGAGAAGAAGGAGAAGGAGGACCTCAAGGAAAAAGAGAAAGAAAAATTGAAGCGCAGGAAGGTCGACAGGACATGGGCCAACTGGCTGCCTGGTTTCTTGATTTATGCCGGGGTTATTGTGCGGGCGCAGCCATTTAGGGCGGCGGCTTTGTTTCAGTACTGCGATATTATTTACCGGGTGTATACTGATTTTGTCAGTGCAGCCTGGCTGCAGTATGATGAGCCTTCCAAATGAGGGCAGCGATTAACCCGTCCTTACCATGGAATCAGATAAACCAGCAGTTGTGGCTTTAGCTCATGTCCCCGGCCAAACCCAATGCCGGTGATAGGGCAAACAGTGGGCACATAGTTCAGAAGTTGCAGAACATATCGGGAGCCTGCGTAACAGTGGGCCAGTCAGTTCAACCCTGGCTGTTGTGCTGGGAGTTTACATCTCAAGGTGTTTGCTCGAGGAAAACATGTAAATTCAAGCATGAATGCCCGCTTTGCGGGGGGTCTCATGCCTTTTCGGCCTGTATAACAGGCAAGACACGGAGTGGCACCAAGCGAACAGGGGGTGGGGGTAACCCTCCACAAGCTGGAAAAGGGTCCCAGCCCCATTTGGTTGAAAGTACTTAGAAGGTTATTAAAAGGGTACCCTGCGGTGGCAAACGGAGTCTATTTGCTTGAAGGATTTACCTATGGGTTCCGGATTCCATATCAGGGTACCCGGGCACCTTGTATGGCGTCTAATCTTCATTCTGTCTGGGGTATGGAGCAGGTTGTGTGGGATAAGATAGCGAAGGAATGTAGGGAGGGTCGGGTGATTGGCCCCTTTGATGCTCCTCTGGTGCCCAATCTGAAGGTATCCCCCCTCGGGGTGGTGCCTAAGAAGGCACCCGGGGAGTATCGGCTCATTCACCACTTGTCCTATCCAAAAGGGGGCTTGGTGAATGATGTTATTCCTGATCAGCTTTGTTCTGTGTGATACACTTCCTTTGACCAGGCGGTCAGAATAGTGAAGGGGTGTGGTAGGGGTGCAGAAATGGCGAAATGCGACATTAAGTCAGCATTTCGTCTGTTACCCATACACCCTGGGGATTTTGAGTTGCTGGGTTTTAAGTTTGATGGGAAATATTTCATGGATCGAGCCCTGCCAATGGGTTGTTCAATTTCCTGTGCAGCTTTTGAGCAGCTCAGTTCCTTGGAATGGGCGATCTGAGTTAAGTCTGGGTTAACTGGAATGGTTCATTGCCTTGACGACTTTCTTTTTGTGGGCCTGGCAGGTTCGGGGCAATGTGCCAGACTGATGGAAGCATTTGTCCAGCTGGCGGCGGAGCTTGGGGTTCTGTTGGCCCATTAGAAAACGGAAGGTCCAGCTTCAGTTTTGATGTTTTTGGGCATTGAATTGGACACTTTTCAGCAAGCTTCACGGCTTCCTGATGATAAGGTTCAGAGCCTGAGAAAACGCATTGCTGGGATCAAAGGGCAGTGTAGGGTGTCTTTGTTGGAGCTGCAACAGCTCGTAGGACATCTTAACTTTGCATGCAGAGTAGTTGCCCTGGGAAGAGCATTCCTGAGGTGACTATGCGATGCAATGGGCTCCCTCTGTTTGCCTCATCATAGAATGAGAGTAACTGTGGGCATGCGGAAGGATCTTGAAGTGTGGGAAAATTTTTTGGAATCCTTTAACGGGATTTCTTTTTGGAGGGAGGACATGCGGATTGAAGCAGACCTCCAGATAACTTCTGACGCTGCAGGTTCCATTGGTTTTGGAGTATATTTTAGGGGGCACTGGTGTGCTGAAAGGTGGCCCAAGGAATGGTTGGCTGGTCGGCTCTGCAAGGATTTAACATTTTTGGATTTTTTCCCCGTTGTTGTAGCGTTGTGGCTCTGGGGAGAATAGCTAGCCAACCATGTGGTGCATTTTTGGTGTGACAATTTGGCGGTGGCCCATGTGATTAACTCATTGTCGTCCAGATCTGCACCAGTTATGAACCTGGTCAGAGTGTTTATGCTTTGCTGCCTTCAATTGATCTGTTGTTTATGTTTAAACATGTTCCCAGTGTCTGTAATGGTGTGGCGGATGCCCTGTCTTGCCAACAGATGGAGTGTTTCCGCCAGCTGGCTCTGGATGCTGACCCCGGGCCGGTCAGGATGCTCCAGGACCTGTGGCAGCTTGGAGGGTCGAAGCCGGTAGGGTAATCGGTTTAGCTTTGGCTCCGAGTACCAGTAGAGCCTATGGGAGGGCGGTCTGGCAGTTCAAGGAATTTAGGGCTTCAGTGGGATTACAGGACTTTTGGCCGGTGCCTGTACCCCATTTGATGCAGTTTTTGGTGCGTCAGTGGGAAAAGGGCTTAGCTGTTAAATCCATGAGAGGACAGCTGGCGGCTATCTCCTTTGTTAGTAAGGCTCGAGGATTTACTGAGACCACGGGGACTTTAGGGTTAGAAAAATGCTTGAGGGTTGGTCCAGGGAAAAGGTGGCGAGGGCTGATTTGCGTCAGCCTATTTCCCCCTCCCTGCTCAAGGGGTTGGGCAAGATTTGGCCTATGGTGTGTGTGTCGCAATATGAGAGTGCAGTATTCCATGCAGCTGCATTAATAGTCTTTTTTGGAGCCCTACGAGCAGGTGAATTGGTGGCACAGTCCCGGGGGAATCAGTCCGACCATGCCTTGAGGGCCAGCGATGTCTCGTTTAAGGGTAACCAGGTAGTTTTGTTCGTCAGGCAATCCAAAACAGAGCAGAAGGGTAAGGGCACAGTGGTCACACTTGGGCCATGCGGGGTGACTGAATTGTGCCTGGTTCGAGCACAATTAGGGGGGGGGCGGAGGGGCCGTTGTTTCAGCATAGCGATGGTTCCCCGCTTACTAAATTTCAATTTTGGGTGGTAACCCAAAGGGCTTTGGACAAATTAGGCCTGAAAGGGGTTAAGTTTGGGACCCACTCGTTCAGAATTGGGGCTGCCTCCACAGCGGCGGCAATGGGATACCCTGGCCCAGTTATACAACAAGTGGGCAGGTGGCGTTCAGTGGCTTACCGTTCCTATGTGTGCACTTTACTTGCTCCAGTGTTAATTGTAGTGATTTTGTGTTACCAGTTCAGGCCCCTGTTGGGCAAGTTGGGTTCTTGTTTGACTGTTGTTTCCTTTCAGGTGCTGTGGCTTGTCAAGAGACGCTGAGGATCCTTGTCTGCGGGCAAAGTATGGTGTTCTGGGTGGCCCACTACACAAGGAGGTCTCCAGTTGGTCCCCAATTGGGTCTCAGTGAATGGGCTGTAGTGGAGTGGCAGGGCCCAAGGGGCCTTCATTGGCCCAGCTCGCTGCCTCTCTTATTTCAGGGGAGGAGGGCCCCTCCTCCCGACATACTGGTCATACACCTGGGTGGAAATGACTTCAGATGGATGAAAGGGAAAGCTCTTTCTTTACAGGCAGTGGCAGACCTTCAGGTCATTGTTTGGAGGTGGCCTGGGGTCCGCCTAGTGTGGTCGGTGATTCTCCCTCTGAGGGTCTGGCGAGAGGCCTGGAACCCTGCGGGCATCGAAAGGGCTAGGAGAAAAGCCAATCGGGCCCTGAAGAAGGAAATGGGGGGTTAGGGGTGTTTTTGGCTCATCCAGCAATAAGAGTCGAAGATGATACTCTGTATAGACCGGATGGAGTACACCTTTCGAATGCTGGTAACTGGACCTTTCTAAATGACCTTTGGCAAGGGCTTCGGACGGCTTTAGGCCGTCCGGTGGGGTGCTAATGCCTAAGCTGAGGCTTGGCATTGGCATTGGCAGAATGGACAAGGGGTTGCAGAAGCCCAGGTGAGCACTGCGCCACAATAGAAGCCATAGGCTGGGGGGCAACGTTTGCTGTCTCATTGGAGGAGGAGGCTGTGCTCGTTCCTGGGCATCCGGGACTTGGCTGGGGTGGACAGTCAGGACTATAAGAGTCCTGACCCTGACCCTGCATTGTGCAGTGCCTTTTAGCTCTAGGCCCACCCTCCCACCCTGTAGCAGTACAGGCTTGACCGGTCACGTTATTAGGGACCAGGTAGGAATTTTTACACTATCACCTGATTGGCTTGTGGTGAGGTGTTTTTCGCTTACCTTGTACTGTTTGATAGTGAGGGAACAGAGGGTATTATTTGTTTAGTTGTTGGCAGAATGGGCAAGGGGTTGCAGAAGCCCAGGTGAGCACCCAGGGCACAGCACCAGTTGAGTGCAGGCGATCAGCAGGAGCGGCAGATGGGCTCCACGGCTCAATGTTGCATAATGCCGATCGTGTCTTGCCTCCCCACCGGATTGGCTCTTCCTGGGTGATGATGCCAATGTGGGGTAGCATGACCTGGTCTGGCTGGCCTGACATGAGCCAAATCAGTGGCTCATGCCAGGGGCAGAGTGGCTCACCCATACCTGAAGGGTCATGTTATGACCCCGGGGCTTGTCCAGTCTAGGTGCCCTTGCCGTACAAGTTGTTATGTTTAATAAAACGGCCCGTTTTACCAAAATAATGTGTCAGTCTTTTCATTTTGACTTTGGGGGCAATCTTTATCCATATTCTTTCAGATGTATGTTGATTCAGAAAAAGCCATTTTTCCTGCCTCTAATTTATTTTACCTAGTGTCATCTCACCAAATGTCATTTATTTTTAAGATCCTTTGAATAGCATTCTGCTTCAAAGGGACAGTATCAACATGAAGGAAAGGATGCAGTATATGTCCTGACCTGATCTAAATTTATGGTGCAATCTCTGGAGTCTGAAATGGTAGACAGTGTACACTCCTCCACTTCCAGCATCTTTTTGGTCATCATGGCTCCCATGAAACTATTAAATTGCTTCTCAAAACCTACAGTGTTCATGGCCATAACTATGTCCACTGGCAGTGAATTTCACAATTCAATTACTCTTTGCCAATCAATTTCATTGGGTTCTAATACTACGGGAGATGGGGGGAAAGTTCTCTCTATACACTTTCTCTAGCCTATGCATAATTTTATAAACCTCTATCATTGCTCCCTTGGTTGCCTTTTTAAAATATAAAGTTTCAGACTCTTCATCCTTTCCTCATAGGACAGGTACTCCAACCTCTCTATGATTTTGCTTGTCTTCTTCTGCATTGATCTCCTAACTCGGACATCTTTTTTCTCCATTTTTCAAAAGTGGCTTAACTGGTGTTATAATGCCCAGATCAGCTACTTGTTTAAGTACTATAAAATCAGTTAATGGATGCCAATGGTTGTAAGTGATTATGTTAGCATGCAATGCATGCTTCCTATCTTGTACAGTAGTTCTATTTAACATACTGTGGCTGATGACAGTCTGTTCTTTGGTCTATGCTGAAGCCTCTACCATGAATATACTTTATCACTATGAATGCACAACTCAACTCATCTGGCATCTGGCACAGTAATTATAATCTCAGAGCCAAACAGTGTTGTAAGTGGATATTTATTATTATTCTGGATTATGACAGTCACATATTTGACTGGTAGATGGTGTTCTGCAATTTGAGATCTAAGTAAGATAATTGCAGAGGTATCTTTGCAGGATTCTTGCTGTTCCAAGCAACACTGTCCTCTGGAACTGGGCTGGTGCTATTCACTCAATGACCAGAATGTCCAGGTATTAATTGAGACATTCAGGCACTGCTCCAAGGGCTCCAATGACAACTGGTACAATGGTAACCTTCTCCCAGAGGTGATCTAACTCTTAATATATGTTGCTATATTGTGATCCTTTCTTGTTCTTTCTTTTCTATTCTTCTGTCTCCTGGGACTACAATGTCAATGATCCAAACCTATTTCTCACTTAATCTACAACGGTGATATCAGGGGTGTTTATCTCTGTTTAGTTGTTTGTAATTGGAAGTAAAAAAGAATCTTTGTTTCATTGTTCTCCATAATCTTGTCTAGTGTGTACTACCATGAATTTCTGGCTGATGGTAAACCATATTTATTTCAAAGATTCCAATGCAACATAGCTGCAACTCTATTGTGATGTTCATTATAGTCAGTTTGAGCAATTTTACTATAGGCACTGAACATTTGATTGATCATTTCAACCATTGTCTTGTGAAGTCAACATTTGCTGTTATCACTGGTCTTTTGAATCTTGTCTTTCATGCTGTTCATTTTGAGTGCCTGCTCTTGTGCAGCTGGAATGGCTTCTTCTGCTTCTTTCTTCAAGTGCCCATTTTGAAGCTACTTCCAGGTATGTTCACTACCAACTTTATTCTCTATGGCTTTCAAACATTGCTCATGCAAGTATTTTCATTTTCCAATTGTCAAACAGAGTTTTGATTCCAATCTGTTGTTATCTCCTTGGTTTCTGTAACCTTAAATACGTGTGCCTTGTAAATGATGATGGTGATGATTACGATGATGTGAAATAGCTATCTGTTGCCTTTCCAGAAACATGCTGGATTTTTTCCCCCCTGTGCCTTGTGTATGATGTGAAAAGAACTAAAAAATTCTGCCCTGAAGTAAGTTCTAGATCTGAGTATGATGCAATGATTTACATGTACAAAAGCGGCTGTAAAAACAGGATGGTGTAACATTATTGAGCTAAATGTTTCAGGTTAGAGTGGAGGGTGGAAGCTGAAATAATAATTTTAATCTTTTGCTATGAATGTGTTCTTTTGCTATGAATGTGTTATGCACACACTTGCATGCAAAATTTTTGAACAATGAATTGGACCATGTAACATTCATTGTGAAGATATGGACCAGATCCTGCTTGTTCTGTCTATTGTACGAGGGAGGCAGAAAACACAGTGTATGTTCTGAATGAGTTTTTCAGATCCACAAGACCGAGTCCCATGTTTCCAAGTGTTTTAAGGAGCAGCTTGATTACATTAAAGATCTACAGTGCAGTTTAAAGCAGAGTTACATCATTTTGTGTCCATTGGGGTTAACAGGTTTAGAAGGGTGCTCTGCTTAGGACTGTACACTCAAGTTGAACCCACATGCTGGATACAACTCTGAGGACAGGGGCTGTATCACCCCTCAGTGGTGGAGCTTTTGCTTTGTATGTGGAAGATACTAGGACTAATCAGTCATCAGCATTTCCAGTTTAAAAGATCAAGCAAAAGAAGATATGAAAGATCTTAGAGCCTAGACAGCCACTGCAAGTCAGAGCAGACAACACTGACGATGAGAGATGAGAGTTGTTTGATTCAGTCTAAGACAGCTTCATGTGTTCATATTTATCCAACGTTCTGCTCCGCTAGTAGTGGAGCCTTTCTCTGACGCAAGACAAGAGCAGACATATAGGCTTTCTATCAGCATGAGGAGCCTTGCCCTAGCAGAAGAAATGTGCTCTAATAATGGAAGTTTCCTTACATTAGAGGAGGTTTACACCCATAGGCTTACTCATTAGTGGAACTTTTTAAAAATTCAACCCATAATCAGAAGCAGTCCAGTAACTTATCAGTAGTAGTAGCTAATCAGTAGAAAATGCAAATACAACAGCTCATTCTTCAAATTTCTTTTAAATTATTTCAAGAAAGACACTACTAATTTAGTTATTTGTATAATCAATTATTCACAAGACAATAATATTTTGGTTCAATGTGTGGAAAGCAACATAAAAATAATACAGTATATCTTCTAAAGAAATTATTTAGTGCTTTTAGAATTCAGGAAGTGAAAAAAGTCCAAATTAATCTGAAAATGACTTGCCAAATATTTGCAGCATTTCTTGTAAAACAGAAAGGCTATTGCATGCCCCATTTACTTATTCCTCATACATAGTATCTGTTTCCCAACCTTCATTAAAGATAATTGCAGGAAAAGTACCCTCTATATGTCATTCTCCCTGTGGCATTTATGCAGAGCAATTGGTAGCTCCTTGTTTTCTAGAAGGCTTTACTATTCATTTGTTTCCATGATGATTGTACAGAACACTGTAGCATTTAATTTGTAAATACAATCATGACAAGCTATATTATAATCCATATGTTCTTGGATAGCATAGGACACCATAGTGCCAGATAATCATAACTGACACTCCTTAATGAAATTAACCAGGAAGTGCTGCTTAAACTAATAGTAATGACAACAAATGCAGGGGTAATTTTAAATTTGCTAAAGGACAAACACAAAATGTAATTAACATTACTTTATTTGGATACATGTCTGAATCCAAATAACCTATAATGGTCAATAAAAAAGACTATTTAATAGTAAAAATGATATTTATTTATTTATTTAAAACATTTTTATGCTGACTTTCTAGCATGCCAGCTGGTTGAGAACCAGTACAGTATAGTGGTTAAAAGTGGCGGACTCTAATCTGGAGAACTGGGTTTGGTTCCCCATTCCTCCACACGAAGCCTGCTGGGTGACCTTGGGGAAGTCACATTTCTCTCAGCCCCACCTACTTCACAAGGTTCCTGTTGCAGGAAAAGAAGGAGATGTTGCTTAAAGACTCCTTAGGGTAAGAAAAGCAGGACAAAACCCCCAGCTTTTCTTCCACTCAAAGGGGTCCCCAAACTGACAAACACGAAAATATTTGAACCTTAGAACTGCATTAAAAATTATATATATATTAGGAATAAGGCCCATTGTAAATATAAATACAATGGGCTCTAGAAAAGGCTCTGGGTGAGTGCCCCAGTCTTGGGCACTCAGTGTCAATTTGCTGTGGCATCATACCAGCATTCCTTTTGTCTGCAGTGCATTGTTGATGCCTTTTCCTGCTGTATTTGGCCTTGCAGCTTTTAGCATCAGTGTGTGCTTGTGGTGTGATCTTTCTTTCTTTTTTTGGCCTGGCATGGTTGTGTTATGGTATATCATACAGTATGCACTTCAAGGCAGCTGTTTTCTGTAGGGAAAGTGATCTGACTTCAGCTTTCCATTTTCTCCAGTTTGGTGTAGTGGTTAAGTGCATGGACTAATCTGGGAGAACCAGGTTTGATTCCCCACTCCTCCACATGCACCTGCTGAGTGACCTTGGATCAGTCACAGTTCTTGAAAGAGCTCTCTCAGACCCACCTACCTCACAGGGTGTCTGTTGTGGGGAGAGGAAGGGAAAGGAGATTATAAACTGTTCTGAGACTGAGTAAAGGATGAGGTATAAATCCAGTCTCCTCTTCCTCTTTCTCACTTGGCTTCTCTTCCAACTTGGCTGGAGAGAATGGAATCATTGAAGGCAAACCAGGGCAATAGGGAACAGGTTGAAGGCTCAGAGAAACTTGGCATTTTATTGCCCAGTATCAGCCTCAGCATGATTACCAAGAAGTAAACCCCTGGGAGTTCAAAGGGTGTTTATTCTCAAGCGAGAGGTCTTTGGTGATCACTTTTATTTTTGACCAATTTTTTCCTCCAAAGTAGATCTCTCAGCTTTCTTTCTTCAGCATGTTTACTCAAAAGTAAGTCCCACAGAATTTAGTGAGGCTTCCTCCCAAGTAAGTCTGCATAAAAACGCTGATTGGTTATCATGAGTGTCATGTCATGTTATCTGCTGATTTATTCTTGCCCCTCACTGCTTGCATTGTCTAATGAAAATGAAATTTCAGTTGATCAGCTGATAGCAGATGGCTGGTTCAGGGCGACTTGAAGTCGCCCCAAAGAGAGCCAGCCAGAAATAGAGCGCCCCGGAGCTTCTGGATGGCGCTTGGAAAAGGGGCAAGCCATGGGCTCCTGGAGAACATCTGATACGCTCACATGTCCTGTCCACAGCTTCCCAGGCACTCTCCAGATGGCCAAGGAGGAGCCTCAGAGGCACACCAGTGAAAAGGCACCACTTTCGAAGTGGTGCCTTTTTGAGCCAATTCCTGACAAGATGGGGAGGAATAATGTGAGATGGGGACAGGAGGCAGATGTGTGCATGTGAACGTGCTTTTTTGGTCTACCTGCCTCCCGCCTCCCGGGTGGCTTTAAATGCCCATCTGTTCTCAGCCAAAAAGACTCAGGGAAAAGAAAGCAGAGGTTTAAGTGGCTCTGAGCCTGAGGCCAGATGCCCAAGAAAGATCCTTTAAAATGTTGAACAGCATGGAGCAAACCCATATGAACTCATATGAACCTTTTCAGTTTGGAAACCAACCTCCTGGTTTGTTTGTGGTTCAGTTTGTTCCCATTCCTTCTGCTTACAGTAACATATGCAACTTTCACACCTCTTGTTGGTACAAATTACATGTAGGCTTGCCAATCCCCAGGTCCCAGCAGGGGTTCTTCTGCTTTCCCAGACTCCTTCCCGCCCCCAGTCAGCTGGCCAGCAGGGGGAAGCCCTGCCCCCAGAGGACCATGTGCCTTTGGAGGCTTCAATCTCCAACTGAAAGGCTTCCTCTTGGGATGGTGTGTCTGTGTTACTTTGAAGAAGTTGGCAGCAACTTGTGAATAGAGAGGCCAATTCCTCCCTTCAGAGTAACCAGAAATGGGGTGGGGGGAGGGAAACGTCTACTGAGCACTTCATTATTTCCTATGTGGAGATCAATTCTCATAGAGTATAATGGGGAATTGATCTGGAGGTTTCAGGGGCTCTGGGAGAGCTGTTTTTTGAGGTAAAGGCCCCAAATTTTCAGAATAGTATCTAGTGCCTCTCACCAAAGTACCCCCCAAGTTTCAAAAACGATTGGACCAGGGGGTCCAATTCTATGAGCCCTCCAAAAGAAGGTGCCCCTATCCATTATTTCCTATGGAAGGAAGACATTTAAAAAGGTGTGTTGTCCCTTTAAATGTGATGGCCAGAACTCCCTTGGAGTTCAATTATGCTTGTCACACCCTTGTTCCTGGCTCTGCCCCCAATGTCCCCTGGCTCCACCCCCAAAGTCTCCTGACTCCACCCCCAAAGTCCCCAGATATTTCTTGAATTGGACTTGGCAACCCTAATTACATGGGAAGTAACGGACATCCTAATGAGGAACACATGCCCAGTGAGATATATAATCACATGATCTATTTAAACCACATGACTGAAAGTTGTTGGGAATCATACCAATGTGAAAAATGTATGCTGTGGACCTAATTCTCTGGCAAAGCAATCAGATTTATTGGGCATCCCTAATTATGATGTCAAGAAACACTTCACACAAAAAGAAAGGAATCTGATGTTATTTCCCAACTTAGCTCTTCTGTTCATCTCTTTTGAAACTGAAAGCTTAGTATACTTGCAGCCTCCACAATAAGCTGTAAAATGAAACTAAATCAGTTCAGTTCAGTTCAGACCTTTATTGGCATAAAAGCAATCATGATTCACAATCAAAAGTAGGTACAAAGTATAGTAAGAACAATACATAAAGCATTCATTAAAATGGCAGCCAATAATACTAATCAAAAGAAGACACCCAGCAATTAAAATACAGAAGTATGCTTAGATTTAATTTTATAGGCTTCTACTAAGAAATTCACAACACATGTAGTAATGTGGGGATTAACATCTTCTAAAAAGTAAACTATTCTGGAAACTAAATCTTTGCAGCCACATGTCTCAAAATTTCACATCACTGTTATCACCATAATAGTTTTAATTGCTATTTATTCACATCAGATATATCTGCCTTTCAGTTTTTTCTATTACAATGGTTTTTATGTTTTAAATTTTCCTTCTGGAATGCCACCAGGGCTTTGAATTCTCTTTTCAAGTCTTCCCACCTTTCTTCAGTGGCCATTCCAAATATTGATTGCTCATATCTAGAAATATCTCAGTGTAACCAGATTTGAGATGACTTGCAAAAAGTGATGGGTACACCTCACAAAGAAAGACGATTGCCTGACATATTGTTTGCATCTGAACCAATATTGCCCTTAAAAAGAGTACTTTTTAAAAAGAGGCATTACTCATACAGATTCTAATATATGCTTATGGAAGCAGTGTATCTGGAAATGTAAAGTACACAATAACTTTGGAATATTAGAAAAAGAGCACAGCAATGGAATGGGAAATTATAAAGATGGCCATATTTAAATGATACAAACCTCAAAGGATGGAAAAAATAGTTTTCCATTAGTGTCGTGATGTGAAAGAAGGAGGAAGACATTTCTCACTGCACAGAAGAAAGCTCCTTTGCTTCTCATATTTCTGATTCCAGACAGTATGCTCTGTACTGCAAAGCAAAGGAAAACAAATGCTAAGCTTTAATCAAAAGCATATTGGTCATGTTGGGGCTTTCAAATCATTGGCCCATTCCTTAATAGTCATGTAGATTTCCCATGGGATTATCAATGCTAACCTTTGCCTTGGACGTTAAGAATGGATTGCAAGATATTGAGCAGGAAATCTGAGTTAGTTTAACATTCTCCTTTGAGTCGGGAAAGGGAAAAGAAGCTAGACATTTTACTTCAATTTAATTCTCTAATGAAACTAGGAATTAGAATCCATGTAGTTTAATGCTAACCTTTCTTTTGGGTCAAATCCTCCCCTCCCTCCAGCACTTAATTTTATTAGTAAGAGAGAGGACTGAAAGATTTAAACAGCTATATTTTTCAGCACTATTAAAATTATTTATGAGTAAACGTACTTATGTTGGACTTTAAGAACGCCCTAGCAACTGCAGTGTGAACACAATTTTGCATAAGACCGGAAGCAGCTAGTATGGACAATACCTTGTTGTTTATGCTTGGCCAGCTGTCTTGGTAGTAGCCCAAGTACTTTCATGTGTATTACAATTCGCAACATGGAAATTGTGGGCATGAACATTCATGGTCAGCAACCCAAATGGTTATTGTGTATAAACAACAAGATATTGCCTCTAAGCTAGGGCTGCCAAATGGTTTCAATAATACTGGACACATCTGATAAATATTTGTTGACCTACACACATGCACACACACACACACACACGACAGAAAAGAAAAATGCTTTATCTCTTCAATAGGGGCTTATGTGTGGGAATGAGAAATGGAAGCTAGTAAGAGACTGTTAAGTCTCTGTTAAAGGGACAGGGCATTTTTTCTCCAGACGGGGGGCAAGCTTGACCAGGAGCAACCCAGTTTTACTCTGAAAAGCTAAGCACTACTAGATATGGGGACTTCTAGCTTTTAAACAGTTGCACTACTGATGGAAATTCAACAAACAAAGTCAATAATAGGTTAAATTCTCTTTAGAGTGTTATTTTATAGCTTCTGAAAAGCCAAACTAGTGAGTTTCGAATCATATTATGGTCTCCAGGGGACAAGAAACAAAATGTAAAGGTATATTTAATTGTTACACATATTCTGCCACATTTGTTCATTCATGTCAATTTCTCTCAAACCTTTTCAGCTTGTTCACCCCCCCCCCCAACTATATTTAATCTTTGGGGGTGCATAACACAGTATTAACATCAGTGCAGGTATTTTTGCACACTGAATGCCTAGAAAACTAGCATGACAGGAAAGAGAGTGAATTGGAGCTTTTCTCCCTGACATCTAGTTTATCGTGCGCCGACAGGTTTATTTTGTTTATTTACTTCATTTATATTCCACTTCTCCTTCCAGTGGGGACTTACATATGCTCTACTTTCTCCCTTTCCAGCTTTCTTCAATCAAGCAAACAGGATTTCTCCAGGACCACCCTGCTTGACTGCTGAGTGATGAATTTGGTTCTTTTCTTGCTTGCTGCAGTAGAGGACAAGAGCACTGGGGTGTTGACACTTTATCAAGTCACAGTGCATGCACGGAGCTCTGCTATGGTTGTTGCAGGCTTACTTAGTTAGAAAATACTAACATTTGTATATCCAATATTTTCTCATTTTTTTTACTGGACAGAAGGGAAAATACTGGACTATCCAGTCCAAAACTAGATACCTGGCTACCTTACCTATGACTTTGTACAAGGCAGCATCTTGTCAGGGGTCTCATGGCTGAGGAATTTTCACAGTGAATTGCTGTTAATAAAGGTGAATTCCATGTAAAGAAGACCTCATGGCCACCACAAAGGCTTTGGATTACAACTGTGCTGGGAATTCTACACTTCCCAGGCATGCAGGGAACTAATTCATATTGAGACTGTGGCATTCATGCAGAGGAGGCTTCAGCCTTCCTCCTGTTCCCTTTTCCCATCTTGAAATGGCCCCAGGGAGCTGCTATTAGCATAACTGAAAAACGTTCATGTAATGATTGCTATATAAGGCCAATGGCCATTTCAGGTTGGGGAAGCAGTATGATGGAAGGCTGAAACCTCTTGTCCATACCCACCCTGGTTTTGATCCAGACTGGATCCCCCTATGCTTAGGAAGCATGTAACTCCCTGTATAAATTTGATCCCAAGTCCTCATGGTGGCTTTGGAAGAAGGAGGAGGAGGAGGAAGAAGAGGAGGAGGAAGAAGAAGAGGAGTAGGAGTTGGTTTTTTAACCTGGTCTTTACTTCACAAAGGAGTCTTCAAGTGTCTTACAATTGCCTTCCCTTTCTCTCCCCACAACATACATGCTGTGAGCATAGGTGGGACTGAGATAGTTCAGCAAGAATGGTGACAGACCCAAGGTCACCCGCAGGCTTCACATGGAGGAGTGGGGAATCAAATCAGATTGGAGTCTACCACCCTTAACCACTATTCCACCTTTCCTTACACCAATCTTTCCTAAGAATATGCACCTCTGTTTGGGTGGCCATTTATAATTGCCCTTTTTTTGTGCGGACATTGTAGAGATGTTGCTAATGTGCAAGCTGGCACAGCCATGTGTCATGATATGTCATGATAGGGGAGGGGCGTGCTTGTGTATTCATGTGCCTTACCACTTTTCCCTTGATCAGCAATTGCCCTGTCTCATTTACCAGAGGTCTGGACACCATTAAAAGTCTCTCTGTGCATATGCAGAGGACCTCAACTCCAGCTCCCCTTTCACTTGCATGTGTGAATGGGAAGCTAGGCATGTAGGTGGGGTACTTTGAGCACAGTCTGTTTTCTTAAAAGAGAAAGAACTCCCCCCCCCCCCCAAGATCAGAATGAAGAGTCGGACAAAAGGTTTTGGTATAACTAAGGGTCACTTTATTAATCATAATAATCACAACAGCAAGGGCACCCAAAAGTGCGGCCTGGTCAGGGCTAGGGGTCTCAACAGACTGCTCCCCTGCCATTAACGGGTGAGAGACCCAGCCCCCAGCCCAGCTGGGAGGCCCACCCCAGAGGACCCAACCACCAGACGCACGTCACAATGGAAGGCACCCTCTAGTCGAGCCTCCAGGACAGTCTGCATTTTCCCCACCCTGGGTCATCAAACCCCAAGGTTAATAATGCCAGACCCCTGGGGGATGCTTCGTAGTCCTCCCCTAGCCGCAACGTACCCTAACCCGGTAAAATCTGCCAAATCAAAGTGACCAATTCCTAAACCGCACCTCCCGATAGCCAATTCCACAATCCACTGCTTTGCAATGTAGGGTCAGTGAAAAACACACCCCAGCAACAGCCAATCAACTGGGGAGCAAAAAATTCCTACCTGCCCCCTCAACAGAGATGACCAGCAATTGCTTACATAAAAAACAGGGCGTGTGTGAGGGCCGATCCAACAAGCGACTGCAAGGAGGAACGGAGGCTTGGCTGTTAACACAACCAAGCCCTGCCCCCTCAAAATCGCACCCAAACAGGCCAAAGATCCGCTCTTCCCTCTCCAGGGGAGCAAATCTTGCAGAAGCAGCCTAGCTGTTTTGCTTCAGGCTGCAAGCAATCCATTGCCCCCCAAGATCAGAATGAAGAGTCGGACAAAAGCTTTTGGTATAACTAAGGGCCACTTTATTAATCATAATAATCACAACGCCAAGGGCACCCAAAAGTGTGGTCTGGTCAGGGCTAGGGGTCTCAACAGACCTCTCCCCTGCCATTAACGGGCGAGAGACCCAGGACCCAGCTGGAGCTATGAGACAGAGCTCCCACCAGGCCAGTCCAGCAGGGAGGTCCACCCCAGAGGACTCAACCACCAGACGCACGTCTCAATGGAAGGCACCCTCTAGTTGAGCCTCCAGGACAGTCTGCATTTTCCCCACCCCGGGTCATCAAACCCCAAGTTTAATAATGCCAGACCCCTGATTCCCCAAAAGGGGGATGCTTCATGGTCCTCCCCTAGCCGCAACATACCCTAACCCAGTAAAACCTGCCACCACTTAGGCCAAGTCTCTACTTAGGGCTTAGCACCCACCGGGAGGCCCAAAGCAACCCGCAACCTTTACCGTAAATCTCTCCAACAAGCGACTGCAAGGAGGAACGGAGGCTTGGCTGTTAACACAGCCAAGCCCCGCCCCCTCAAAATCGCGCCCAAACAGGCCAAAGATCTGCTCTTCCCTCTCCAGGGGAGCAAATCTTGCAGAAGCAACCTAGCAGCTTTGCTGCAGGCTGCAAGCAATCCATTATCCACTACCACACAGAACTACAGTCTATAGGACAGTGCACAAGAGAATATGATTCCATAATACAAAGGAACTGTTTTGAGATATAAGGAAAGAAAATAAAACATTCACTTTATAGTTGCAGATGTTACCTCAGCATCTCTCCAAAGATGATGGGTACAAGCCACTGGAACTTTGGAACTAGAGTCTGGTGTCCCTCTATTCCCTACCTCACTGTTAGTCCAGCATGAATGCACAGCTAGAACCACAGAGTTTGAACAATGCAGCTTGAACACATACCTTGTACAATATTAACAGGGAATTTAGATCCTTTAACTCTTCCAGTCAGTTGAAATCCTGTTACCCAGTCCTCAATTTGGGAACTGATGCCCTCATGGAACCCTAGCAGCCCTTCTCCCATTCAATGTGGACTGCACATCCTCCCTGTTTTATTGCCCAGCTGATGTTATTGCAATAGCCATCCATCTTGCCCCTTCCCAGAAGTTGGACAAATGGTTATCTCTTTGCAGGAAACTCATCTTCACTCTGCTGGCATCCTAAACATTTTATGGCCCTCCTTCCTAGAGCTTTGGGGACTGCTGGGTGAGCTAGTCCAAAGCATTTGACATCTCCTGGGTATGACACCATGTAAGCCTCCCCATCTGGAGCTACAAATTCTCACCATCAGTACTCCTCTGATGCTGTCCTGTCATGATTTCAGTGGCAGCTCTTCCTAAGGTACCACATGGAAACCATCCTCAAGTGAACCAGCCCTAAGTATACCATCCTTTCAGTGCCATCCAAAGCAGAGTTACACTCTTCTATGTCCATTGAAGTCAATGGGCTTAGTAGTGCATAACTCTGCTGAGGTTTGCATTGTTAGTCATACAAATGGAACTG
The DNA here is from genome assembly GCF_032191835.1 of Heteronotia binoei. NCBI lineage: Eukaryota > Metazoa > Chordata > Lepidosauria > Squamata > Gekkonidae > Heteronotia > Heteronotia binoei. The sequence goes on from NC_083229.1 coordinate 95,357,272, forward strand.
TTTCTGTTTTATAGTGTGAGAACATTTCACTGCATAATAGCATGGAACTTAGCCTTTTTATTTTGCAAATAGTAAGAGAAATTTTCTAAATCTTAACTTAAAAACTTAGCTCATTAAGTCTGGCTAAAGTTCTTGGAATGAATTATTTTGTCATGACACTTTGAAAACAGCCCTGCTGTAGACAAGAAGAGAGGGGCTAATTAAGAGGGGGCCTGTTAGGTAGCCTTTTGTCCACTGGTGTTTGTATTGTAAACACACATAATTGATCACTTGGTCTGCAGTTTTGTTTTTGCAACAGTGAAGATAGCATGGGGAAACTCTCTAAAGAGCAAAAAATGATTTCTTACTGAGAAAAGAAAAATAAAAGAATAGAACTCTCACTTGTTTCATATACAAGAGGAAAACTTTTTCTTACCAGTAAATTCTTCAGCCATCTTTCTCTAACAACTAGCTCTGTGTTAGGGTACCAGTGTGTTCTATAATACTCATGTGCAGGTATTTGCACACACAAATACAAGAAGAAGATAAATGACAAGAACTGACAAAATTGTTGCCCCACCAGCTGCCCTACATTAAAATCTGTCTATTTTCTGTACATTGCTGTGTGCTGTTGCCAGCTTTCACAGATTTGGAACTCCACATGGGGGAAATACTTGGCTGTATTCAATAGCACAACTGCAGCACTTAATTAGAAGAATACATAGGATTTCTGCCTTCAGTTTCATTTTACCTGATATGTTGCTGCATTGGATAGTACTGGCTTAGTAACTCAAGTCACTGTAAAATTCATAATTGTAATTATATTTCTGCTGATTACTTATTAAGTGAAAGTACACAACAGTTTCAAGACACATATAAAGTCACTTCATATTTTGTGATTTTTCTGCTAAAAGAAATCTCGTTCTCTGCATTAATGTAATGCCTGATATTACATCCTGAAAAGATCAGAAATGAAGTGCAGTCTTGCCTGCCATGCCATTAGTAGCATACAGGAAATGGAGCTGGAGTTAGGTAAGGAGTTGTATTGTTTGAAGGTGGTCACAATAACAGCAGCACTTCCTTCTTCTCCAAGCTTGACTCCTATATGAAGCTTCTTTATTGAGTTTGGTAACTGGTATGTATAGCTTAGTATTAATCTATTGCTAGCAGTGTTTCACAGAAGGGTCTTTCTAGCTCCTGCTGATTTTTTCTGTCAAGAAACCTTCTGCATGCAAAGCATATTTTCCACTACTAAGCATGGTCTTTCTCTTCCATTCCTAAATAGCTTTGCTCTTTCTGTACTGTAATTTAAATGGGAATAGAGGCTGTAAATATCTTTGTTCCTGCAAAATAATCATACTTGTACCTGCTTAAGGAAAATTACAAGTTAAGTTAAAGATATAGTATAGCCATTAAAAATAAAAATAAAAAGTCTTGTCACACTTTCAGACTAATATATATTTTTAGATATGTGCTCAAATTGTCTTTTACAAACCATAAATTTTATTCTTGGTGATATATATTCCAAACATCATTTCATGTCACAACAAAATCGTCCTGCTTCTATTGACTTGTAAAATAACTGTATTTGCTTGTCTAAGGATGGCACTTATGTTTAAGGTTAAGGTCAATTAAAAATACATGTGTACTTTCTAGTTTTTCTTGACCCCAGATCTACACTTCAAGAGTATGAATCCTTTCATGTATTTGAATCCTTTTATCTTTGCTTACATTGAAACATTTACATACATATATTGTTGTAATATTGATCAGAATTTTAATAATGTCATTTTCATTTTAATTGCTGATAAATTTTCATTTATCAAAGATAATAATTCCTCCATGATAGTGGCCAAATGGAGAGCCCCCATTGGCTTAGAGGTGAACACTACAAACCACTGGCCCATCATGGCTCAGTCGGCATCTCTAGCCTCCCATTGGCTGACTCCCTTGCCTCCACCTACTCTGCCCAGGAATGTTGAACAAACCACTAAAACAGTCTAACCTCAGAGACAGACACATCTCCAATGCTTCTCTGTGTCCTCTCTGTCAACAGGCCTCAGAAAGGACTGCTACTCTACTATGGCCTCACAAAAGGTGTCACAGTCACTGCCAGCAACAGTACTCTGCTGCCTGATCAATGATGCACACAGACGGTGACAGTATCCCATAGCTTTAAGGCTTATTGGAACTGCAAACATGATTATGTAACTCTTGCAATACAAGTGTTAAGGTGGAAGCATGTGAGTAACATTAATCAATGAGCAATGTGATTGGTTGATGGGGATATAAGAACAGTAGCCCAAGGTCTATCTGGTGTGGAGGAGAACGGACGGATAGAGAGTGGCATGCTGTTGGATTGTGAAGGATTGATGTTAAAGGACTGTGACGTGACTATTCTATTTGGACTGTGTTTATCTGTACCTTTGCCTGGCTGGACTGATTGTAAGTGAATGACTCTTGGACTGTGACTTGACTATGATATATGCCTAAACCCCAATACAACTCTGTTGAACTGGCTGTCTTGTGAGTATCTTCATTAGAGCAACAGCTGAGACTGGTCTGACCAGAGTGGCCCTGAAGGACGCTTCCACTTCTACTCTGTCAGACAGTTTCCCAGCAAAGACAGCCTCTGAAGGCTGATGAAATAGGCAGGGGGCTGCTACTGCCACCATAATGTGACTAGATGGCAAAGCCTGGCCTTGCAAGGAGCATTTCCTCAGAAGCCATGGCTGCTGCCTCTTTTCTGTCACTCCCTTTCTCCTACCTCCCCTCAGCCTTGCCCCAGGACAGACAAGGATTGTCTGGAGTTCAGTTGTGATCCCAGGAAATCTTTGGCTCCACCTGGAGGTTGGCTACCCTAGGCTTGGCTGCTTGCTACTCTTCAATAGCAGCCCCTCTATGACAGACAGTGTTGCATAGGGTTAGGGCTTCAGATCAGGGTCTACCAGACCCAGGTGCTTGCTGTGGAAGCTGACTGGGTGATTTTGGACCAGTCACAGACTTTCAGCCTAACCTACTTCACAGGGTTGTTGTACAGATCATAAGGGGGAGAGGAGAATGATGTAAGCTGCCCTGGTCTCCCCCCACTGTGGAGAAAGACTGTCCTTTTCTTAGGTAAAGCCTGCAGGGAGGGGGGAGGAGACAGAAAGCTGGACTCAGGGGACCTGATAAAGGTAGACTGCTAGTTGGCTGAGAAGGAGAAATTCCTGGAGATCTGAGGGGTGGAGCATGGAGAGGGTAGGGTTTAAGGAGAGGTGAGGCCTCAGGTACAATGCCATAGACTCCACCCTCTAAACCAGTCATTTCCTCCTGGACAACCATTGTTGCCAATCTCTAGGTGAGGGTTCAGAATCACAACGGCTCTCCAGATGTCAGAGATCAACTCCCCTGGAGAAAATGGCTGCTTTGCAGGCTGGACTCTGTGTCATTATTCCCTGCTGAGGTAGCTTTCTTCTTGCATTGGTCCACACTGTGGATAAAGACTGTAATTTTCCTAGATAGAGGCTGTGGGGAGGGGGGAGGGGAGGTGGGAGGGGATGGGACACTGCTGAAGTAAAATCAATTCCCTACAGAAAACAGTCACCTCGAGGTGCATACTTTATGATATACCATGACACAACCAAGCCATGCAAAACCCCCCAGATCATGCCACAAGCTCACGCTGATGTTAAATGCCGCCAGATTGAATATGACAGAAAAAGGCAGCAAAAATTTTCAGCAAACAAAAAGAATGCTGAGCTTCTTTCAGGGCTTTGAACCACCACAGACACAGGGATACATGCACACACATGTGGGGAGCAGGGAAAGCCAGCATCTATTTCAGCTGCGGGATGGGTGGGAAGACAGCAAGGGTGGGAGGGGGTGAGTGAATGTCAAGGGTTGGTGCTGGGTGGAAAGACAGCAAGGGCTCAGGTGAGTGTAGGGTGGCCATAATGTCTGAAGGCCAGCCAGGGACACTTGGGGGGGGGGGGAGGTAGGGGTGCGCGCGCGCGAAGCGCGCGCGCCGCCGGAAACAGGAAGTGACGTCACTTCCGGTGACGTCACTTCCGGTGACATCATGCCGCCTGTCGGAAGCAGGAAGTGACATCACTTCCTGTGACATCATTTCCCCCGCGCCACCTGCCGGAAGCAGGAAGTGACATCACTTCCCCGCGCCACCTGCCGGAAGCAGGAAGTGACGTCACTTCCGGTGACGTCACTTCCGGTGACATCATGCCGCCTGTCGGAAGCAGGAAGTGACATCACTTCCTGTGACATCATTTCCCCCGCGCCACCTGCCGGAAGCAGGAAGTGACATCACTTCCCCGCGCCACCTGCCGGAAGCAGGAAGTGACATCACTTCCTGTGACATCATTTCCCCCGCGCCACCTGCCGGAAGCAGGAAGTGACATCACTTCCTGTGACATCATTTCCCCCGCGCCACCTGCCGGAAGCAGGAAGTGACATCACTTCCTGTGACAGCACTTCCTGTGATGTCATTTCCCCCAAATATTACCACCCCCAAAATATACAACTTTAAAAAAAGAAGAAAAAGAAAAAAAGGCTCCAACAGCAATCCCTCTTGAGTCAGATTCACAGGAAAACAATCCACTATCCTTGATACCTGCTTGTGCTCACAAACATTTCAACAAGACTGTCCACAATATCAAAGGGTCTTGATCAACAAAGCAACCCTTATCTACAATCAAACTGAGATCACAACTAAAACCACCACTGCCAGTCTGTGCCCCGAAGCCCAGCCTGAAGGCAGGCGGATACAGGTCTAGAAAAGCAGGTCCTCCCCAAGCAGCACACAAAAAGAAAAAGGTGTTCAGGTGTCACTAAAATACTAAAAATTGCAAAAGAGAAAGGAAACCAAGTTCTCTTCATATTATTAAAGCGATGGAACGAGCTGTCAAGTCACAGCCAATTTGTTCCTTACCTTCTGTTGTGTGATGGAAGCGATCTACTGTTGTCTGTGGTTGCTAGTTTCCTGAATGGAGCTTATCTGGAAAAAAAAGAAACACACTGTCAGCAGTTTAAAATTACTTTGCATCTTGGCAGCTCTTCCAACACACCCAGGAGGTGGCTGCCTAGTGTCGTTTTTTTTTTGGGGGGTATCGCCATTAGCCCTAATCCCCAGTTTTGTTTTGTATTCATTTTATAATTACTATTACATTCTGGTCTTACATTAACATACGCCCGCACAGTGGAGCTTCTTGGACCTCGACTTCTCCCTGGACAAAGAACACGGCTGGTAGGATGGGACTTGCGTGCTGTGGGCCCAGGCGGTGGGCCCGCAGGTGTGGGCCATCCCGACTCCCACGCTGGACGAAGGGCTGTGGTGTGGAAGGAGCGACACAGGTTTCAGTCTTTCGCTTTTTTACTGAATTTATACTTCTCTGATTTCCCTGAAGCCTTGAGGATATCTTTCTTCTCCTTAATAAAGTGATAAAATTGATCACAATCCATATTAAAATTCAATTTGACTTGCAGCTCTGCTTTCACCAGGTCTATGCTACAACGATTCCTGGTGTCCGTCCAGTGAGCTGACATGAGGCTGAATACCCTCTCCACAAAAGCGTTTGAGCATGGGATACTCAGGATCTTGCTTACAAGAAGTAAGAGGTTTTCGCACTTCTGAGACCGAGTTCCCATCTCAGAGAATATGGCCACCCACTTTTTATCCACAGTGATTTCTGGGTCAACACAGGCCACTTGCTCATCCAGCAGGCTCTTGGCATCAGTGTATTCACTGTATAGGTGATCCAGGTTTATTATTTTCTCCATTTTCAGCTGCTCAGCAGCACACCGCAGGTGGTCATAAGTCACACTTTTTTTAAGAGAAAATGGTGTCAAAGCACACAGGTGATTTTTCTCAGAGAAATCAAACTTTTCTTCCAGATATGTGGTGGTTCTTTCAAAGAACTTGAGGAAGTCCTGCTTCACTTTCCTTGCCTTCGAAGGTGGCATTTTGCGCAGCGCCTTATCTGTCTCCGTTCCAAAAAAGGAGTCAGCTTTGCGTTGCTTAAGGCTGTTTAGCAACCTGAGCATGGCCTCAAACAATTCAGGTGCTGTCAGTGCATCCCGCTCCAGAATCAGTACAGTCTCCTCAATAGGCGTCAGAGTGGTCTGGAGAAACATCATGTAAGTTTGCGATGTACTGTAGTCCTTTTCTCCAGACTCATCGTCAATGTGGCGCCATATCAGAGGAGGACAGTGATCTTCTCCCAGCTTTTGAAAGTATGCTTTAACGGCTGGCCAACACTTCAACATCTTGTTTATGGCAGGCAAGAAAGATAGCCATCTTGTGCGTACATGTCGAAGCAGGTGATCACCGTCCATCTCCAAGAAATCAAACATCTCCTGAAGTTCCTCTGAGCGTTTGGCAGAAACAGAAAAATGACCAAAAGCCTTCAGTATGAGAGACTCGATGTCGCAGGTGAGCATATCCCATCCTTTTTTGGCAGCATTGTGCACAATGTGTGCAGGGCACCTGGCGGGCATGATGTCTTCACGGCCTCTACTCAGAAGTGTGTACACAGAATGGTATTTTCCAAAGTTTACATTCGCGCTGTCTGCTGAGTATGCAGACAGACGAGCTAAGTCCAGCTGGTATTTTGCCAAGACATCCAAAATCCTTCGTGTGACATTCTCTGCCGTTTCATTGGCATCTTCATAGAAATCAAGAAGACGATTTGAAATGCCGTCCTTCAAAGTGAAGTATTTAAGGCATAGGGGGAACATTTTCCTATTGCCATGATTTGATGCGTCGCTGGAAACGCTGTAGAAACAATGTGCTGTGTCAAGATCTAACAGAATCAGTTCTACAGAGTAAGGTGCCAAGACATCGCTTATCAAAGCTGCGCCCTTTGTTTTCCCACAGGTCATCTTGGTCACAGTCTCGGAATCAGAAAATGTGACTTTGCACAATTTGACACCGCAATCAAGAGACCGGTATGATAACCCATGCCTGTTCGTGTGGTATGCCCAGGTTAGTTCAGCAGCCGCAATTTTGGCCTGAGCAGCGGTGTCTTTTTGGTAGGCAAAAAAACTTGTGATGGATTTTGAAGTTCCAGCTTGGCTTGCCGCACTCCTGTGAGAGTCAGTGTCCTTATGAACTTTCAAATCATTCACTCCACCATGACCAATTCCTATCTCCTTAGAACACATTGTGCAGAATGCTTTGTTCTTGTCCTTTGTCTCTTTTAGCCAGGGGTAGGTGTTTTTCCATTCAGGATTGAACACAACCAAACGTTTGGGCTTCTTTTTTGGTGGTTCCTGGGGCTGGTGACCTTTGCCACCTCCAGCGCCTGATGTTGAAGCCATGGTCTGCTGTAAGGGCCTAGATGAAGAGGGCAGAAGAATCATAATTAACTCCTCGCCACTTCTGGAAGACGTGGGCCTTGGACTCCAAGCTGGGGAGAGAGGGCTTGTTCAGCCGGGGGCAGGATTAAACCCGTAGAGGCCCATAGGCAACTGAAATCTTGGGGTCTCCTCTCGCAAATTATCTCCAGTCCTAATGCATGGAGGCTGGGAGGGCAGCAAGCGGGGGGGGGGGAATGGGGGGTGAGGCAGCCTGGGGCATCTAAAGGCGTGGGGGCCCATAGGACGGTGCCTACTTGGCCTATGTGTTAATCCAGCCCTGCATGCAAGACTGCAATGAAGGGTATTGATGCAATAGGCATACACACACGTGTAATGGCAGTGTTTGTGCAATGGAAGAGGTAAAAGGGGGGGGGGCCGCTGCCCAATGGGAGCCCCGTTCACACGTGCTTGGGGAACCCAAGCACAATGGGCGAGGCGCACACACGGAACCTGGTGCTGCTGCTGGCGCATGGAAGCAGGCCTGGGATTCAGGGTCAGGTCAGACGCCACTGCACCTCGGCAAATGGGGGGAAGGCCACTTACTGTAGTCTGTAGGGGAATCCTTTTCTCTTCTTCTCCCCTCTCTCTTCTCCCCTCTCTCTTCTTCTTCTTCTCTCTCTCTCTCTCTCTCTCTCTGCAATGGGCAAGCAAAGCAGATCGAGTCCCGGTTAGGCCTTCCCTCCACTGGAAATAATGAAGGATAGGGACACCTCCTTTTGGGGTACATAGAATTAGACCTCCTCTACCTCAAAAAACAGGCGCCTTCCCCAGAGACCTGCATATCAGCTCTTCATTATAGCGTATAGGAATCGGTCACCATAGGGAATAATGGAGAGCCCAGCTTTCTGATGACCCTGCTCTCCCCCGCTTTCTGATGACCCTGAAGCGGGGGAGAGGGCCTCCAAAACGGGGGATCCCCTGCCCCCACCTGGGGATTGGCAACCCTATCTCATGAGCCTTGGATAACACAGAAAGAGCCAGAAGTGCACAGTCAATGGCAGGGGGTGATTCCACAGTGCTGTAAGAAACAAAGCCAAATAAAAGATGTTGTTGCTAAAGGAAAACTGGTGCATGTTTGTTTGTCAAAGAGGATATAACATACTGTTTGAAGTACCACAAAGCCAAAGCTGAAAATAACACAAAAAGGGGAACAGGCAAGTATTTATGGACTTTGAGAATGGGAACATAACTGTCCAGTGAAGGAAGTACACTGAACTGATATTTACAGGTCCCACAGAAAAATGGTCTACAGTAACAGAACTCACTGCTGGGCAGAAAGGCAAAGACACTTGCAGGCCCTGAGATTTCAGTGGCATGAAAGAAGCCTACAGTGCTGTTTGCAAGATCTGAAGCACACACACACACCAGAAGAAGTCTGAGTACAGTCAAATGGGGTAGCAGAAAAGTATGTCCAGATCTTCAAAAGCATAAATGCAGATCTTCAGAAGTCTTCCAATGGGCACTCTTCGCAGTGGAGGATGGTAATGCATGGGATGGAGAAAGCAGAGAAATAAGTACTCTTCTCCCTTTCTCACAACACAAGAACTCGTGAGCATTCGATGAAATTGCTGAGCGGTCAGGTTAAAACAGATAAAGGGAAGTACTTCGTTATCCAAAGGGTGATTAACATGTGGAATTCACTGCCACAGGAGGTGGTGGCGGCTGCAAGCATAGCCAGCTTCAAGAGGACGTTAGATAAGAATATGGAGCAGAGGTCCATCAGTGGCTATTAGCCAGAGTGTGTGTGTGTGTATACAGTTCTTTTGGCCACTGTGTGACACAGAGTGTTGGACTGGATGGGCCACTGGCCTGATCCAACATGGCTTCTCTTATGTAGACATTTGCCTAAGACAGATGAGCTACAGAAGCATAACAATAGCGGAAGCAGCATTTGTTAAGGATCAGATGTGTTTGTGAAAGACTTAGGTTACAATGGTTGGCAATCCACTGGGAGGATTGGGGAGGACAGGGACAGGTGTACCAGTGTCTCACCAGTACACAAATACAATGCCATTGCTGACCAAAAAAACCACCCTGAAGTGATGTCATGATGTCAAGACAGTGCTCTAGGATACACCAAAGTTCTGTTTTGAACTATATAGTTTGAGGAAAAGCTTAGAGGGGCCCTCAGATGTCATTACTTCCCTTTTTCAGAGGAAGTGACATTGTACACTGGTGCACATGTTTGCACTCCCCCAACTCCCTGTTCCCCCCCCACACTGGTTTTTGTAGCAGGGGGAAACAGGGTAAATTGCTATCTGCCTAACATTTGTACAATTCAGCATCAAAAACCCATTAAGTATAAAATTACAAATATAAAAAGCAGCACAAAGTATATTGATCCTCCTTGTTTCGCAATGCATGTACTTGTGACAAAACTAGTAGTTCTACCACAAAGAAGCACAGTATGTATGTGTTTTGCAGAGGTAAACCTGCCGTGGGTCCTAACTGAAGGCCATTAGGAATATTGCTTTCTTCATATTCTGCTGTTTGTTTCTGCTAATCCCCACAGTCTTCCACAATTTCCCCAACCCATCCTCATAAGGAAATATCAGTGAAACATCCTTCATTCAAATACAAAGCTTAAAGACTAACGTTCAGCGGCCACAATCATCCCAGGGCCACTTCACTTTAAAGGATGCCTGCATGGATGGCACTGTCACATATTTCTTTATGTTGCTGCTTGTATTAAAGATTATTATATGCTTCTTATGTAAAGCATTTGCAGTTGCTTTATGTCTATGTAGAATGATTCAAAATGTTTTTTTGAAAGATGGGGCATTAACTAGAAGTAGGCTCTATAACAGGGGTGGCCAGATTTGCTTGTCACATAGAAGAAATGTCAGATGTTTGAGAACCGCAAGACATGAACATGAGGAAGAGAAAGTGATAGAGCAAGAGGGAGGGAATGAGGGAGGCAACTTTAAATGCGTTCTCCAAGCCCCGCATCTTGACTGGCTTGACTTGGCTTGGCTAAAAAGGAAAAGGCATTTTCTTCACCACATCATAAATCTTTCTACTATGTGCCTGATTACTTGAAAGTCCACACTTGCACACATAATGTGAAGGTGGACAGAGATATCTTTTTAAAGAATGTGGAGGAGGAACACACTGGAAAGTGAGTGTCTCAATTCACAGCAACTCAGAAACTGTAATATAGATTGAGCACAACTCAGCAGGCATGAAATGCACCCTAAGTTGCATATAAAATCCAACTTAAGATAACTTACAAGTTAAAATTTACAAATTATAACAAGATGGTAAAACATTAGAACATAAGAACATAAGAGAAGCCCTGTTGGATCAGGCCAGTGGCCCCTCCAGTCCCAACACTCTGTGTTGCATATAAAATCCAACTTAAGATAAATTACGAGTTAAAATATACAAATTATAACAAGATGGTAAAACATTAGAACATAAGAGAAGCCCTGCTGGATCAGGCCAGTGGCCCCTCCAGTCCAACACTCTGCGTCACATAAGAACATAACAGAAGCCCTGTTGGATCAGGCCAGTGGCCCCTCCAGTCCAACACTCTGCGTCACATAAGAACATAAGAGAAGCCCTGTTGGATCAGGCCAGTGGCCCCTCCAGTCCAACACTCTGCGTCACATAAGAACATAAGAGAAGCCCTGTTGGATCAGGCCAGTGGCCCATCCAGTCCAACACTCTGCGTCACATAAGAACATAAGAGAAGCCCTGTTGGATCAGGCCAGTGGCCCCTCCAGTCCAACACTCTGCGTCACATAAGAACATAAGAGAAGCCCTGTTGGATCAGGCCAGTGGCCCATCCAGTCCAACACTCTGCATCACATAAGAACATAAGAGAAGCCCTGTTGGATCAGGCCAGTGGCCCATCCAGTCCAACACTCTGCGTCACATAAGAACATAAGAGAAGCCCTGCTGGATCAGGCCAGTGGCCCATCCAGTCCAACACTCTGCATCACATAAGAACATAAGAGAAGACCTGTTGGATCAGGCCAGTGGCCCATCCAGTCCAACACTCTGCGTCACATAAGAACATAACAGAAGCCCTGCTGGATCAGGCCAGTGGCCCATCCAGTGCAACACTCTGTGCAACATAAGAACATAAGAGAAGCCCTGTGCCACATAAGAAGATAAGGAAGGGAAGGGAAGGGAAGAAGGGAGGAAGGGAGGAAGGGAGGAAGGGAGGAAGGGAGGAAGGGAGGAAGGAAGGAAGGAAGGAAGGAAGGAAGGAAGGAAGGAAGGAAGGAAGGAAGGAAGGAAGGAAGGAAGGAAGGAAGGAAGGGGGAGGTAAGGAAGGAAGGAAGGAAGGAAGGAAGGAAGGAAGGAAGGGAGGAAGGGAAGGAAGGAAGGGAAGGAAGGGAAGGAGGGAGGGAGGGAAGGAAGGAAGGAAGGAAGGAAGGAAGGAAGGAAGGAAGGAGGGAGGGAGGGAGGGAGGGAGGGAAAAAAGGAAGGCGCCCCCCCCCCGCTTTCAGCCCCCTTACCTTCTTTCAGCGGCGACGAGTCCGGCGGCGGCGGCGGCGGCGGCGAGGCCGGCGCTGGCTGCTGGAGGGCAGCGGCGCAGCCAGGCAAGCCCGGGGATTGCTCGGCGCCTGGGCCGGAGGGCCCAGCCGCCGAGCAGGTGACGGGGGGCGGGCGGGGAGCAGGAGAGGGCGGTGATTTGGGGTGGCGAGCCCCGTAGGCCTCGGCTGGCCAGCCGAGGCCTACGGGGGAGTAGGGAAGCGGACGCGGGCGGCAGGAAAGGGCGGGGATGGGGTGGGGTGAGCTCCGTAGGCCTCGGCTGGCCAGCCGAGGTCTACGGGGGAGTAGGGAAGCGGCGGGCGGGCGGGCGGCAGGAGAGGGCGGGGGTGGGGTGGGGCGAGCTCCGTAGGCCTCGGCTGGCCAGCCGAGGTCTACGGGGGAGTAGGGAAGCGGCGGGCGGGCGGGCGGCAGGAGAGGGCGGGGGTGGGGTGGGGCGAGCTCCGTAGGCCTCGGCTGGCCAGCCGAGGTCTACGGGGGAGTAGGGAAGCGGCGGGCGGGCGGCAGGAGAGGGCGGGGGTGGGGGGGGCGAGCTCCGTAGGCCTCGGCTGGCCAGCCGAGGTCTACGGGGGAGTAGGGAAGCGGCGGGCGGGCGGCAGGAGAGGGCGGGGGTGGGGGGGGCGAGCTCCGTAGGCCTCGGCTGGCCAGCCGAGGCCTACGGGGGAGGAGGTAAGCGGGACGCGGCGGCGGGCGGGCGGCAGGAAAGGGCGGGGGTGGGGGGGGCGAGCTCCGTAGGCCTCGGCTGGCCAGCCGAGGTCTACGGGGGAGTAGGGAAGCGGCGGGCGGGCGGCAGGAGAGGGCGGGGGTGGGGGGGGGCGAGCTCCGTAGGCCTCGGCTGGCCAGCCGAGGTCTACGGGGGAGTAGGGAAGCGGCGGGCGGGCGGCAGGAGAGGGCGGGGGTGGGGGGGGGCGAGCTCCGTAGGCCTCGGCTGGCCAGCCGAGGCCTACGGGGGAGTAGGGAAGCGGCGGGCGGGCGGCAGGAGAGGGCGGGGGTGGGGGGGCGAGCTCCGTAGGCCTCGGCTGGCCAGCCGAGGTCTACGGGGGAGTAGGGAAGCGGCGGGCGGGCGGCAGGAGAGGGCGGGGGTGGGGGGGGCGAGCTCCGTAGGCCTCGGCTGGCCAGCCGAGGTCTACGGGGGAGTAGGGAAGCGGACGCGGGCGGCAGGAGAGGGCGGGGGTGGGGGGGGGCGAGCTCCGTAGGCCTCGGCTGGCCAGCCGAGGTCTACGGGGGAGTAGGGAAGCGGACGCGGGCGGCAGGAGAGGGCGGGGGGTGGGGGGGGCGAGCTCCGTAGGCCTCGGCTGGCCAGCCGAGGTCTACGGGGGAGTAGGGAAGCGGCGGGCGGGCGGCAGGAAAGGGCGGGGGTGGGGGGGGGCGAGCTCCGTAGGCCTCGGCTGGCCAGCCGAGGCCTACGGGGGAGTAGGGAAGCGGACGCGGGCGGCAGGAAAGGGCGGGGATGGGGTGGGGCGAGCTCCGTAGGCCTCGGCTGGCCAGCCGAGGCCTACGGGGGAGGAGGTAAGCGGGACGCGGCGGCGGGCGGGCGGCAGGAAAGGGCGGGGATGGGGTGGGGCGAGCTCCGTAGGCCTCGGCTGGCCAGCCGAGGCCTACGGGGGAGGAGGTAAGCGGGACGCGGCGGCGGGCGGGCGGCAGGAGAGGGCGGGGGTGGGGTGGGGCGAGCTCCGTAGGCCTCGGCTGGCCAGCCGAGGCCTACGGGGGAGGAGGGAAGCGGACGCGGGCGGCGGGCGGGCAGCGTCCGGCGAGGCCGGGGCGGGGATCGGGTCGCTGCGCGAGGGGGGAAGGGAGGCTTACCTTCTTCAGGGCGTGGATGGCCTCCCTTCCGGCGGGCGGGCAGGCGGGCGGGCGGGAGACTGCTGCAGTGGTGCTGGCGGCGAGTGAGGGAGCCAGCGCCTTGTGCGTGCGCACGACGGTGTGGCGGGCCCTACGCATGCGCAGAGCCCGCCACCCCGCCGTGCGCACGCGCAGGGACGCTGGCTCCCTCACTCGCTGCCTTCCCCGCCCCCGCGCGCGGCCAGCTGGCTATACCGGGACGTTTTAATGGTCCCGGTATAGCCAGGGCGGGAGGCGGGAAACAGGGCCCAGATCCGGGAAAGTCCCGGGCAACCGGGACGGTCTGGCCACCCTAGGTGAGTGAATGTTACAGGTGGGTGGGGGTAGTTGAGAGGAAGAGGTGGTTGGGGGAGGTGGGAAATTGGAGGTGAGGTGGGAATTTTGAGGGTGGGAAGACACCAAGTGTGGGGTGAGTGAATGCTTTGAGTTGGGTGAGTGGATGGGAAGACAGTAAGGGGAGGACGCTCGCCCAGAGCCTCTTTCTAGAGCCTGTTGTATTTTTCTTCACAATGGGCCTTATTCCTGGTTTTGATATATTGATAAGAAGGTGACCTTCCAGGACTCAAAGGGTTGGAAATCTCATTTCCCTTCACCCCAATTTTTCACTTGTTCATTCCACCCCCATTTTCACTTTCTCCTTTCCCTTCTCCAGTTACTCTTTTCTTCCTCTCTTCCTAACTGTCTCTGCTTTTTCCTTTCCTGTTTTTTAACTTTAAGAAAATATGTCAGGACTTATGATTATGTATCTCTTTACCTAATGCTTTTTCTGAGTGATAAACATACTGAGTGATAAACATAAGAATGATGAATAATGGTCATTAAGGTTTCATTTACTTATTGCACATCAGGCTGCCTGAAAAGGTTGGGTTTCTGAAAGGGGTTTCAGGAGGCCCTAGTGATCCACGTCTCTTCCCTCATAGGATAGTTGTCTATTACAAACTAGGTCTTACAGTATTCACATTAGCCCTTCTAATGGAGTGAGGGTATTGAGCATCATACCAATCTTTGGGTCCAACTCCCGAAAAAAGCTTTATTTGGAATTTGAAGATGCTGATGTGGCAGCAAACAAATGGGAAGAGATGAGGGCTGTACTTGTCCTGGCACACTCAGATTGAGTCAAGTCCCAGTGCTCCTTCCAACATCTCATGAAATCAGACCTGGCTGTCCAGGGGTGCGTTCAGACGTACCATTAGTGGCGACACAGCTCCGTCTTGCTGATGGATTAAATGTGTTCGTTCAGACATTCACATCTGGCAATCAAGTGTCATCCAGGGTCATCCCAGCTTGCTGCGCCTCAATGCCGCATTAATTTGACAGCGCAGAAAGTCCGGCCTTTTTTCAAAAAAGCAGCACAAGATTGGCTTTTTCCTCTTTGGACAGCTCACACGCGATACTGCCCCTTGGAATGTTTACCACCCCTCCCACCATTTTTTTTTAAAAAGCCCCAGCAAACATGCGCATTGCCGGATCATCCGGGAATCTGAGGTGACGCTTCTGCTTCTCCAATCAACACAGGATCGGAGGGGGGGGGGGACGTTATCCCACTATTCAGAACAGGGGAAAAAAATCTTTTTTTTCAATGTGGAGGATTTCCAGATATCATTGTCATAGCCAATTTCTAGGAAAGTAATTCCTGGCAGTTCCTTGGTTTGAATCTGCAACATTAATTCCGGAAACTTCCCCCCCTTCTCCCCCGCCTCTGAAACAATGTTTGATTTCCCACCTCCAAACAGTTGGGTGCATGTTCAATGGAACCCCCCCCCCCTCCAGAAATTACCATCTGATCATGCATGCTCCAAGAAAAGAGTGTGATAGTTTTGGATGTCTGATCGCTTAACAACAGAATGAGTCGCATTCTTGGATGCTCGTCTGAATGGCCCTGCATCGAATCAATATTCAGCAGTTCAAATTTGAGCGCTACACACCTGCTTTTAATGGTATGTCTGACTGCACCCCAGGTCTGGGAAGTGATTATGGGTGTAAACCATGCCTGTTATGTTCTCTTTTACCACTGGCCCCAGCAGTGCTGCCAGTGCTTCAGTGGCTTGGATAGTGATTTAGCAAAATGGATTGATGTGCCATTGTTGGCCTGCATATTGGGGAATTGCTTATCCCTGGTATAAAACAATGGTTAGGACTAGGGTTGCCAGGTCCAACTCAAGAAATATTTGTGGACTTTGGGGGTTGAGCCAGGAGACTTGGGGGTGGAGCTAGGAGCAAAGTTGTGACAAGCATGATTGAACTCCAAAGGGAGTTCTGGCCATCACATTTAAATGAACTGCATTGGCCCTTGTGGCTTGCTGTAGTGTGAGTTGTGAGGGTTTACCCTTAATTGGGCTAATTACGCTCCATGTAGAGCACTTGTTTTCCGGAACTTGCCAGCAGCTACCGCTGTTGTAATGATTGGTTTTATGGAGCTGTAATAAAACCATCTGTTTTTACCTTCATGGATGTTTTATCTTGTCTGAGGACACAACAACAAGCCTTTTAAATGCCTTCCCTCCATTTGGAAATAATGAAGGATAGGGGCACCTTTTTTTGGAGCTTGTAGAATTGGACCCCCTGGTCCAATCTTTTTAAAACTGGGGGGGGGGAGGTTTGAGGAGAGGCACCAGATGCTATGCTGAAAATTCGGTGCCTCTAACTGAAGAAACAGCCCACCCAGTGCCCCTGATACCCATGGATCAATTCTCCATTATAACCTATGGGGACCAGTCTCCATAGGGTATAATGGTGTGTCCAGCAGACATTTCCCTCCCTCCCCCAGCTTTTTGATGACTCTGAAGCAGTGCGAGGGCCTCCAACCCGGGGGATACCCTGCCTCCAGCTCTGGATTGACAACTCTAAGTAGGATAGAGAAGTTGTTTGCCCTTCTTTAGGAAACTGGAAGGCAGCAAGACATTCTCTTGTAGCAAGACATGCAAGGATCTGACTGTACTGGGCTCTCCTTAAAAAAAATTACTTGCTCAGGCATGCTCAAAGAAAACAACACAAGTTTAACTAGTTTATTTACACACCTGATTGACATGGACCTATCCAGACTAAGATCCTGACATCTAGGAATAAGATCTGCACAAATCCTGTAATGACAAAAAAAATTGATCTCATGAATTTATGGTTGTAAACATGGATGCAATAAGGTAGCAATACATATTTATAAATAAATAAATAATCCTTTTTAATTTTTTTAAAAAATGTAAAAACTTATTGTAATCTAGGGCCTTAAACTGGAGTTTATTTAGTTTGTCTATAAATCAAGTTCTGCTTAATCTGGACAAGACAGATCTGATGATAGTGAGGATCTCAGAGGATTTGCTCTCTGGAAAAATGAAACCTGACAGAGCTACCAACATACACTGATAAGTCCCTTGTTGGACTATGTATATGGTATATGTAAATTATTAAAATATGGAAGGACTAATGCCTGCTGAAGGCTGGTTGCACCAAGGTACCAAATAAAGCCATATTTATGATTCCTAGTGACATGTTGGTCTTGGACTAGGGACAAAAGGTGAACTGCTTGCTATAGCACAGGACAAATTGCACCCATAAAAAGAATGTGCTTGCAGTTTAAGTCTTTGTAACTTTGGTTGATATGGAATATTCCCTTCTTGCATGTTAAAAGATACCACTGTAACAAGGGTGCTATGCTCTGTAACAAAGTTATGTTGGCTATGCTGTTTTTCTGGAGTCTTCCTTTGCTTTCATTCCCCTCTACAACAATGGTATCACCCGCAAATCCTAAATCAGATTTCTCAGGAGGCTTTTTCTTGAAGTAAAATCAACACTGTTATTCACAGCCTGTCTCTTTTGCTGAGATAATTATGCATCACTATGAGTTCCAGAACCATCTTTCCTTCATTTTTATATTCTAAATTACTTGTTGAAAAGGCCCCTTCTTCTGTGTGACTGGAAAGAACATGATACCCTGTTTCCTTTCTGCTGAAGAGCTAATAATGAGAAAATATTATGTCTGTCTTTGGCAACTAGAGCTCCCAAGAGAAATCTAAGGAGCTGTTTCCTCTAGCATCTCATTACAACTGAGAAGCTTTATCATTTTTTAAACTTACTGTAAAGATTATTCTCTCTCTCCCTCTCTCCTGTGTGGTTCTGCCATATGTAGTTCTGAGCACCCTGTTTCCAAACCTGACTTTGTAAAAACAACATTTTGGTCCCTCTAACAGAAACAGACAATTGCCATCTTTCCCTGTTAACTTCAGTTTGGAAAATCCAGCTTTAAATGACTTTCACCTTGGGAGACAGCTGTCTTAGACATTTATATTATTCACTAAGGTTAGAAATGTATACTACTATTTTTATTAACACTTTGCTGAACATTTTTCTTTCATGTAATCAACAATAAGCCATTATGAGAAAGAGAAAAATAAAATGTCCAGTTTTTAAGGGGCATGGAGGGATTAGAAAACACCAGACTAGTGGATGATCTTCTAGAACAAAGATTATCTCAGTTTTTTGGTGAAAGAAAACATGTACTAAAAACTAACAAGATTTAATTTGAAAAGCTGGACTATTTTAGTTGTTGATGAAAAACATCATATATTATAAAATGATAATGATGGTGTAATATGTTAATTATATTCTAAAATCTGGTTCTAGGATACTGCATCAGTTATCCTTGCACCTCTTACCCAATTATTAAAGAATATAATTTGCAAATAATTTACACCATGGCATAATTTGCAAACAATTTGCTTTTGTTGTTTGGCTTTTTGATTGTTACTATGGATGTTCACAATTTTTTGTTTTCATTTTTAATCTGTTTTAGGCTACTTTAAATATTTTGTATTGTCTAAAATTCATTTTCATTATTAATTTAAATCATTATTTAAATTGTTTTTCATTATCCTATTATTGCATATTGTCATTTTCTTTACTGTATTCATTCCCTTCAGTTTCAATGGGAGACATATTGCCAGCTGTATTTCCCCCCTTCATCCAGCTCAAATGATATTGTCAGGGATTATACAATTTACCAGAAATATTTCCCAAACAAATTTAGGACAGATCAGAGCACATTCTATAGAAAATTTAAGCTGCTGCTTGTTGAGCAGACAATTCAAGAAACTTGAATGGCACAAAGACTTCTCTAATAAGAGGAATGCTTTTCTATGAGTTCACCTGTTCACACCTAAAGCAAGATGAAACCAATAAAAATGAAGTGCATGGATGAGGCAAACTAAATTTCTCATTCCCATTCATACTTTTCCTCCCTGTGCATTTTCCTTATAGCCAATCTCCAGTATTCTGCAGAGGAATGGAAACACGTCAAACAGATCAGTTCACCCTCAAGTCTCCAAAGACAGATTTTGACACCCCCAGAGTTTTGACAGAGGTCCCTCCAAATGACTCCACAGCAGCTTGCTGGGCATCTTTGCCACACATTACAAGCAAGGGAAACATGCCCACATGTCTCACAGCCTCCTTTCCCACAGATAACATACACAGGTCCAAAGCACACCCATTAACCAGGGTATATTCTTCTCTGCAAAAGACTAGAAACATATGTCAAGCTGACTGGGTCCCAAATCTCCAAAGCCAGATTTTGAATGACAGAAAGACAGACATCTCCAAACACACAGATCCTCTGGTCACAGCCCACCGCAGGTGAAATTTCTGGCTATTCACCATGAACAGAATACATTGTACAGATGAGATCACTTGCTGTGAATTGCAGTGGAAAAAGGTAATCAAACAGAGGTTTGCTTGTACATGCAGATGTTTGTTGTGGTAGATGTCTGCTGAGGCGGATGTTGTTCCATGAGGTAGGTGTTGTATTATGAGGTAGATGTTGTTTGATAAAGTAGGTGTTGGGTGAGTGAGATTTTCTTTGGAGGGTAAAAGTAAAAGGGACATCCAGAGGTTTTCTCAGTGGAGAAATTTCAGTGAGAAAGGGTTGGGTGTGGGCTGGGCCAACTCACCTCCACATGGCAGAGGTGTCCATCCTTGTACCCAAGCACCAAGGATGCAAGCTGCAGACCATGTGCCCAGAGAAGAGGAATTGAGGGGGGGGGACAATGGGAGGCCTGGAGTTTACTGATTCTATAGAGCAGAATGGAAACTCTGTTCTACGTAGCTAACAGTACCTGTTAAGCTTTGGAGGGCCCCTATTGGTGTTTCCTATTGGAGAATTCCACCCCCCACCTCCATTGCTTTGAAGTTTGACAAGAATTTTGATTGAGTGAAGAAAGTTCATCTGAAAACCTATCTGTTCATGGAACCCCACAAACCTCTTGAAAGTTTGTGGAAAGTTTTTGCTAGTTGACCTGCCATGAACTTCAGTTTGTGAATCATGGACTGGCCAAAATTTGTCATAAACTTTAGTTTGTGAGCTGGTTTGTGCCCATCCCTAAGTATGACAGACACTGCCTGTTATGGCAGATGGCATGTAGCTTTTATCTCCATTTTCACCAGTCTGTAATGTTGTCAATGTTATGCTAGCATGTGCCAGTATTTGCCCCTGTGCCTCAGAAGAACATCCCAAGAGAAATGTATACAGAATCAAGCTGAAGTCTTTATTGTAAACCAGTGGACAAGTAATGAATTTGGTG
Source organism: Heteronotia binoei (assembly GCF_032191835.1). NCBI lineage: Eukaryota > Metazoa > Chordata > Lepidosauria > Squamata > Gekkonidae > Heteronotia > Heteronotia binoei. Next base: position 95,377,512 of record NC_083229.1, read on the forward strand.
TACATAAAACTTTGGCAGGATACACTTTTCAACATAATCCTCTTGGGTAGCAAAATCTATGACTGAGAAAGCCCCTGTATATATGTTCAGAATAGCCAGACATTCCTGAATATTCCCAAATCCCAGTATTGGTATTGTATTGGGATTCAGGTAGCTATTTGGGAAACCTGTATTTATTTAGCTCCATTATGTTCCCATAGGGTATAATGGAGAATTCCACACACTGAGTTGTGTCACCATGGTGCAACTTGGCAAGTGAACTGAAAACATTTAAAGAGACCATTGTTAATAGAATACTGCAACTAAGAAAATTCTTGATTATTTCTCAAAAGAGAATTCAGATTGTCTAATCTGTATTTGGCTGAATACGTACACAAAAATATCTTATTGGTGTTTTTCAGGTATTTATTCACTTCGGTATATACCAAGCACACACTACTATTCCTGTCATTTATGTAACCACCAAGTCAGTCTTCCCATGCTCACCCTCTCACTCTGACATTCTTGATCTTTGACAGCCAGTTGCCAGATCCAAATATTAGCAGCTGACTATCTGTCCTTTATTAGAAAAGGAATTTTAGAGAGTGTGTTATTCTGTTCATTTCTTGATTTATCAAATGCTAAAGTGCCATCATTTGTAGCAAAATTTATTTTGATAGCCTGTTTTAGAGATGCAGCTCCATTGTCTGTGGTGTTTATTCTCTGGATTTCTGGTCTGCAGAATTTCAGAGGGTTTTTGTGCTGGAAAAAGGTTGTATTTTTATACCTTAATTACAACTCCCATGGTGCTTGCCTTTCCCTTCATGCAGACTTCTGGTGGTGCCTAGTATTCTGGCAACTCGTTTAACTTAGACCAGATCAAAAGGCTTTTTCAATCATGCCCCCAACCTGGTGAAATCCTCTGTCTGAAAAGACTCATGCCCTGGGACCTGTCTCGGTCCTGCAAGGGCTGTAAGATAGAATTATTCCTCCAGGCATTTCATGGAGGCAACCATACTAGCCTACTATCAGTTTTTCTGATTGTCTTGCCGAAAGTGCAAGTGTATTGAATTATTTTATAGAATATTTGCATTTTTATCTATGTGTTGTATTTATGTTGTTAACCCCCTGACCCCCAATTGCCAGGGAAGGGTGGGATAAAAATTGAAATAAATAAATAAATTCAAAAAGTGAAATTTAAATTGTTATAATCAATGCTTTCATCCCCCCCCCCCCTTCCTGTTGTATACTTATACTTGAGATATGCGGCAGACTGCAGCACTGGCAATTGTATTTTTGACTTAGTTCTTGCTTTTCTTTTAGCTTGAAGATGACAAAAAGATGTCTCTTAGGAGTTATATTGAAGGAGATTCTAAGCAAGCCACTCTTTTCTTTTCTTTACATTGACAGGCTTTGGCAGTACATATCTGTCTGTAACTGAAAACAGAACTCTGACATTTCATATTTGTATTTTGTTCACTTCCTGAAGCTGACAAAACTAGTTTTGAGCACCTACTTGCTCAAAAGAATCTCATGACTGACATGCACACGGATAGTTGTTGAATAAAATTGTGAAAAGTCACCTGAGGGGGTAGCCTCAGAGAGAATGGTGGCTAACACCAACCCTATTCACTAACCCCAATTGTCACCAGTCAGTATTTGCAATTAAGGATTATGTTTCTTTGTTCATCCTCTTAGAAGCCTCCCCCCCATAAATATGCTTAGCTATCTTATTAAAATATGAATAACTTTTTAATTATTATTTTAGTCATTGAGTGGTACCGTCACTGGCATCGTACAGTCACTGACAAAGCCTTTACTGGGCAAGTTGTGTGGTGATTTGAGAACAATCAAAAATCTATACTGCAGAATAAGTAAAAAAAGACCTTAAGAGTTAAGGTATGTACACATTTGTCTGTGATCTAAATTATAAATTTTGCTACAGCTTAACTTTCATACCTACTTTATTTGTTTATTGTATTAAAACATTTGTATCCCACCTTTTCTTTTTACCAGAAGTTATCTTACTAAGTCAGCAGGCAATCTGATAAAATTTACCAAAACAAATTAAAATATAATAACCAGTGCTGTCAAGGCTTTTTTTTCTGGAAAAAGAGGTGCTGAAACTCTCAAGAGGGAAATGAAAGAGAAACAAATGGGTGCCAGTCTCATGCACTTTAAAACATCTTTTGAGAATTTTGTTTCCACAAAGAGGTTCCAGAACTCCATTCTGCCATGTTCCCCCAGAAAAACAGCCCTGCATATAAATGTCAATACACAAAACCATCTCAGTGCTACAGCTGCCATTAATCAAAAACTCTCCTGAAAAACTGAAGGCTTAAACAAACCAGTTCAAAAAAAGGGGAGATTAAGCAATAAATTTGTAGCAGAATTTTGGTCTTTGAGCCAGTAAGTTTAGGCAGAAATTCAGAAGGTACAGGGCAACATCCCAAATATTTACTGCCCACGTCCCCTAATGAATTTAGGAGTGGCATAGCACTAACAGGCACATCACTGTCCAACATAGCAACCACTTCAGTGAATACCCCAACAGAAATTGTATATATATAGTGAATTAATCATATGACATGAATGAATTGATCATGCTGTGCAATATAATTTCAAAAGTATTTCATTTACAAATGAGTCATTCATGGCAATGAGTTCTAGTCACTAAAATGGTTCTAAATGGAGATATATTATTCATGAGGCCATTGAAGCTGCAATCATAGAAATTTTCATGTGAGTAAGCCCCAGTGAATAACTTGGGACTTGAGCAAACCTGATTAGGCTTGTTTCCTGACAATATTACCTATAGACTAACTTTGAAGCATAATATTTGCTCTATTAATGGTGAAGTAATTGCCCCTAGTTTTATCATGCATGATCCCCTACATGGTATACATAGTTGTCCCTTTATATGAGCATGCTGAACATATGAACATATTGAATTCAGTATTTGACAAAGTGGCTGCATTATTTGCTGTATAGTCAAGTTGCATATTATTCCTGTAATCCTAAGGACACTTTCTTGGAAGTAAGCCTAATTTACTCCCATAGTTTTACATGTGCCTAGTCCAAGTAGATATACTTAGGCTTGCTCCTTACGTCACCTCAAAGTTCTCAAACATACTTCATTAGAAGCATATATGGTACAGGACTGCTTTCCTGGTAGCCAAATTCATCCTGGAGGAACTATCATATATCTCCAGAGAAGGGCAACTAGAATGATTAAAGGGCTGGAGCACTTTCCCTATGAAGAAAGGTTGAAACGCTTGGGACTCTTTAGCTTGGAGAAACGTCAACTGCGGGGTGACATGATAGAGGTTTACAAGATAATGCATGGGATGGAGAAAGTAGAGAAAGAAGTACTTTTCTCCCTTTCTCACAATACAAGAACTCGCGGGCATTCGATGAAATTGCTGAGCAGACAGGTTAAAATGGATAAAAGGAAGTACTTCTTCACCCAAGGGGTGATTAACATGTAGAATTCACTGCCACAGGAGGTGGTGGCGGCCACAAGTATAGCCACCTTCAAGAAGGGTTTAGATAAAAATATGGAGCACAGGTCCATCAGTGGCTATTAGCCACAGTGTATGTGTGTATATAAATTTTTTTGCCACTGTATGACACAGAGTGTTGGACTTGATGGGCCGTTGGCCTGATCCAACATGGCTTCTCTTATGTTCTTATGTTCTTATCTGAACCCAGACTTTGGCATGTGAATCATTAAAACCACTTGCTGGAGTCAGGCACAGACTACAAAAATGTTTGTACAATCCTGGATCAGCCCCCATGTTTGTTTGACATCCACAAACATCCACACTCAAAATAAGATTTCAAACAGCAAGGAAGGAAGGAAGGAAGGAAGGAAGGAAGGAAGGAAGGAAGGAAGGAAGGAAGGAAGGAAGGAAGGAAGGAAGGAAGGAAGGAAGGAAGGAAGGACTAGGACAGAGAAAATGACCAATATTTTGAGGTGAGTGGAGAAGAAGTTGGAGCCATTACCTTTCACCACATGAGCTGTCTGGGGCAGGGGAGGAGTAGGAGGAGAGAGTTGCTGCCATGCCCCTCCTCAGCTGTCACTGTAGGAAAGAACTCAGGCAGCCAAGGAGAAGACTGGGGAGAGGACGAGGAGGCACCACTGCCATTTGCTTGGTGGCAGGCAAGCAAATGAGTGGATTGGTCAGGAGATGGAAGGAGAGGGGGACCCATCACTGATACCACTGCTGCTGACAGCTGGGCAAAGGTGCAGCAAGTGAGTGGGTGAGTTGGGAAGGGAGAATGAGCCGCAACTGCTACAACACTGGCATAGCCACCATGCCAGCCAGGCAAGTGGCTGACAAGAAAAGCATGATTTCATAGGTCCCATCTTGTATGCACATATTCTCAAATGCCATTTTGATCATGTGAAGTATGTTCTTTATTGAACCCATATATGAACAATGGTAGGCCAAAAGCCGGGGTGTATGTATGTGCAAAGAGACATTAGGGGGCATGTGGGCAACACATATTTTTACATAAGCTGCAACAATGTAAAATAATAGAGATTTTCTTGCTTGAATTCAAAGTTTATTCTACTATTAAAGGTTCAAGTGGAATTTATGCAATCTGTTGGTTGTAGTTTGGACTTTTTCTACAATGAGAGGTCTCATCCTAGAGGTCAGGTTAGAATAGAAAGGTTACTGCAACAGCATCCAACTGAATGCTTAAAAGAAATGACCTACTCAGAGACTTATCCTTCCATTTTAACTCTGCTTCCAGCAAAGACAATTAAATATTAAAATAAATCAATGATTCTAAATCTTCTCTAATAATTGCCCCAACTATATGTTACATACAATTCGAAATCTCCTTTGATGCTGGTTTGAAGAATGATGCCATTACGATTATTAATGAATGATGGGCAGTCTTTAGAATCACACCACCTGAGCTTTGGAGAATTTATACCTTTTGTTTGAGAAAACCAATTACTTTTCTAAGCTACCCTCCACCTCACACACAGCTCTAATTTCAGTTCCAATATTTTCTGTTGCTAGAATGCAGTTTGAGAGAGGCACATGCTTCTTCTGAGATGAATGATAAATGGCATCCTGTCAGTTGACCTCTCCATCCTAGATTCCGGATCCTACAATTCTAAGACTACTTCTCCAATTCTAGCTGATTTTTAATCATGTTGCTATTCTGGACACCAAGAATGCAAGTCTATGAAACACAATGGAATCACACAGCAGGGAGCACAAAATACTTTCCATGGGATTTAGTATGACTTGCACTATATTGCATATGGGAAAGATCTATAGCTGGTTCCAAAGCTTGCTGGAGTGAAAATCATCATAACCTACTTAGGTAGGGGGAAAAAAAATATTTTACATAGGGTTGCTGAAAAACCAGGTCCAGAATTCCCAGCAGTCCTCTTGTCTCGATCCTAAATGTGTACATTGGTATGGTGCTGGTGGTGGACACAATTGTCTCATTGTAGTTACTTACCACAGGTGGAAAAGGAATTTTTAAATATATACCGTATGTACCATTATTGATCCTTGGGATGACATAGTTCAAGGACTAAACCCTTTACTTCAAATAAACCACAATTTCTTTGAAAGATGGTGCTAATTATGCTGAATGCTGCATTCTATTGTTCTAGACTACAAACTGGGGGAAAAAGAGATATGCCATGATCTATTTTAGAGAATATGACCTATTCCCCTGGTGGCGAACCTATAGCACGCGTGCCAGAGGCGGCACTCAGAGCCCTCTCTCTGGGCACGCGCGCCATCGCCCATTTTTTGCCTCTCTCACTATCCACGCCGCCCGTTTTTGCTTCCCCGCCACCTGTTTTCGCCTCTCTCACTTTCCCTGCCACTGCTTTCACTTCCCCTGCTCCCCCACCACCTGTTTTCTCTTCCCCTGCTCCCTTGCCATCCGTTTTCGCCTCTCTTGCTTTCTCTGCCACACGTTTTCACCTCTCTTGCTTTCCCTGCCACCCGTTTTTGTTTCCCCAGCTCCCCCGCCACCCATTTTTGCCTCTCTTGCTTTCCCTGCCACCCATTTTTGCTTCCCCTGCTCTCCCTGCCACCTGTTTTTGCCTGCCCCACTCTCCACGCACCCGTTTTCACCTCTCCCACTCTCCCCGTCACCTGTGTTCGCCTCTCCTGCTCTCCCCACCACCCTTTTAGCCTCTCCCACTCTCCCCATTTCCCCTTTTTCTAAACTAAAACCTCAATATTCAGGTTAAATTGCCATGTTGGCACTTTGCGATAAATAAATGAGTTTTGGGTTGCAGTATGGGCACTCGGTCTCTAAAAGGTTTGCCATCACTGACCTATTTCAGCTGATCAGCTGTCGATGTGGGGAGCAGGGCCCATTTTGATGGCGAGCACTTTGTCCCCATGCCCTTCTGCCGAGACCTGTCTTTTTGTACATCAAGATTCTTTGGCCTTGCAGAGTCAAAGGTGCAGATGAATCCCTCATATGAACATATGAAGCTGCCTTATACTGAATCAGACCCTCAGTCCATCAAAGTCAGTATTGTCTACTCAAACTGGCAGTGGCTTTCCAAGGTCTCAAGATGAGGTTTTGTATGCCTATTTGCCTGGACCCTTTTTGACACAATAACATCAGTGATCCTAGTTCTGCACCACTTTTGCCAACAGTACTATTTCCCCTATTTGCACCTAGATAAATCCAATGCATAAAAGGGAATGCCATGCCCTCTGTCTCTGCAGTTGACTCTACTCCAAGCCAACTTCTATCTTTTTTTTCTTTCTTTTTTGCTGTCAAGGCAAAATATGTGCAGATGTGGCTTGGCATTGCCTGCCTCTCTGTAGCAACCCTAGATTTCCTTGGTGGTATTCCATCCAAGTACTAACCACAGTTTCTGGCTCTCCCTACTTTTCCATTGGCTGAGCTGCCTGCCACACTGCTTTGCAGAGGAGAGAAATAAATCCTTCCCTTGATTGGCTGAGAGAGGGAGGAGGAGGGAAAGACCCAGAGAAAGCCTTCTTTTGATTGGGGAGGGCTCCTTCCCTTCCCCCTATGGAAGGGAAACACATACACAGAGAGAGACTCATTGAGAACTTATTAGACCCAGTCTTGACTAGGGCTGCCAGTTTCAGGTTGGTGGGACATTTATGAAGCATTTCCTCAGAGGCCATGTCAGTCACCTCTTTCCTATCATGCTCCTCCCCTCAGCCTGGGCTACTGCTAGGCAACCAAAATTGTTTCTGACAGTAAAGGAAGAGCCTCCACCTGAATATAATGCCATAGAGTCCACCCTCCAAAGCAGTTCTTTTCTGCAGGAGGAGAGAGATCTGTTGTCTGGAATTCAGTTGCGACCCCAGGAAATCTTCAGCCTCCACCTGGAGGTTGGCTACCCTAGGCCTCGCAGCATCCTCTGGGTGACTTGATGCCACCTGACAGGCATGACTTAACTAGGCCTGGCTATTTGCTCCTGTTCAGCAGCAGCCCCCCTATGACAGCTAGTGTGACGTAGCAGTTGCCAACTCCAGGTTAGGAAATTCCTAGAGATTTGAATAGTGGAGCCTGGAGAGGATAGGGTTTGAGGAGGGATGGGACCTCAGACAGGTACAATACCATAGACTTCACCTTTCAAACCTGCTATTTCCTCCTAGGGAATCATTGTTTCCAATCTCCAGGTGAGGGCTGGAGATCACTCAGAATTAAAACTGCTCACTAGATGGCAGAGATCAGCTCCCCTAGAGGTGAGAGGGGGAGTGAATGCCTTCACTTGAGTGAGTAGGAAGACAGCAAGGTGGTGGTGGTGGTGGTGGGCAACTGCCCAGACCTTCTTTCTATAGCCTGTTGCATTTTTTCCACAACGGGCCTTATTCCTAGTAATTGTATAGACCTCTATCATGTCCCCCAGCCTTAATAATTCTTTTTGAAACTGAAAAGCTGCGGGCCAGAACTGGCCAGAACTGACCAGAACTGTATCCAGAATGATGACCATTATGAATAGGTTTGTTTCCTCTCCAGTATGTTAATAATTTGCTGTGTTCTGCATAGTGTGTAAAAAGAAAGCATAAGGGTAAGCCAAAGGATTTTTCCCAAATAGTTGTGTTCTGCTGTGCTTTGACCAATTGCTTCCTTAGAAGAATTCAAATTAAATTGCATTAATTAGGGAAATAGAAATTTTTATTACTTCATAATTATTCTCTTTGTAGCTATATAAATTTAATATGCTTTAAAAATTTATGTCCTGAATGTTTTACTGAGACAAAGTCTACCAGAGTCAGTCACATCCAAGTCACTGTTATTTTGATCTGCATACCTTAATTTGGTGTCCTCTGATGTGGAATATTGTGAGAGAGGGGTATTGGTGGCAAAAAAGAATACTTAGTTCAGTGAAAGTGTTCTGTAACAATTTTTAAAACGTAGCGTATTGCATACCATTAACATTATCAAGCCTGACGGTCTGGAGGCAAATAGGAGATCATACAGCCATATGGGACCAGAGATACCTCAACAGCTTCCTTCATGTCTAGGGTTGCCAACTATGTCTTGGAAAATTCCTGAAGATCTGGGTGTAATGCCTGGGGATGGAGCTCAGTAGGGATATATGTCACATCCAGAGCAAAGGGCAGCCCTTCCACATTCTCTCTTTCCTGTGAGATGTTGCTCCCTTGTTGGCCCTCCAGAGGAACTGGTTGGCCACTGTGTGATATGGGATGCTGGACTAGATAGACCACTGGTCTGATCCAGAAGGGGTCTTCTTATGTTCTTAACTTATAAAACCTCCACCCAGCAATTCACCAACTATTTTGATTGTTGTGACTGCTGTCTGTCCATGTGTAGGAGCTCACCTGCAGACTAGTAGTTAGGAGAGAACAGGGGATTGAAAAAATGATCCATCAATCTCCTAGCACAGAGCACTCAGGCTCTTGGTTATACTAATGAGTCTGTCAAAAGCAAGACAATGGTTTACATTTTTTTTATCAGGAACTCACAGAAACACAGTTCTGGCTGGCTTGATTTCAGGGGGTATGGCCTAATACGTAAATGAGTCCCTGCTGGGCTCTTTCTATAAAAAAGCCATGTGTGAACCAATGGTGACATCAGGGGGTGTCACCTCATATGCAAATAAGTTCCAGCTGGGCTTTTTCTACAAAAAAGCCTAGGTTTACTAACTGACACCCTGCTAGGAAGTCACACTTAGACCCATAAATGAGGGGAAGTCTAATGCAGAAATAAAACTTTGAAACAGGATCAGACAGTATGGTCATCCCAAGTGAGAAGGAATTTAAACCCAGGACATAAGGAAGAAACCCTTTTGATTTAGGACCACAAGCCATGAAGAATTAAAGTTTTACATAGGGACTTCACCTTGACCGTGCAACAGGGGACAATGGAGAGAAATCTCATCTAGGTGATCTAAGATAATGATGAACTTTACATTACTGCAGCTTCAAATAAAACTAGTCCATCCTAAGAAAACATCACAAAGTACCAAATCTTGAAAAGAACATGTGTATTCTTTTATTCATTTATTAAACTTCCTTATATTTTTAATGCTTTATATCTGATCTATGGAAAAGCCACACCTATTCAGTCATTCTCTGAAATGTAATAACAGGGCAGGGCAGCAGGTAAGCTCACCATCACTGGAGCATGATAGCTCAAAATTCCAAAATTGTGAGTGATTGCTTGGATGTAGGAGGGTAGCGAGGGATACAACGACTAGACAGAGCCCTTAAATGGCAATGCAGGTAAAGACTGCATTTGGCAGAAGATATTCTCAGAGTTACTGGTAGTAGCAGTATTCTGTTTAGGATGGCCACAGTTTTTCCAGCGTCTTGGCACCCAAACCAAAGGAACAGGGAATGCTTGTGTGTCCATTCCTCCACACCTCTCAAAAGGGTTTTCAGGTCCTTTTAAAGGAGAAAAATGAATGAGACATTCCAGAGGAGGATGTCAGTCTAGAGTGGTTCTGGCCCTCTGTCAATTTTCAACCAGCTTCTAGCCTTTAGCATCTTTACAGGTGACACTCAATCAGTTTCTCCTAGTTTCTATGATATATAGCAGTAAAAATGGAAGTCCTTGACCATCGATTCTATGGCTGCTCTAGGACTACTATATCTCCTAGGCTCCAGGGAGAACAGATCTGGGGAGAAATGAGTTGTAATTCCAGAAGAATTACAGCCTCCACCAGGAGGCTGGCAATGTTGTGTATCAGTAACAAGACAAAGTCAGCCAACTGAATTGTTTTCCCCTGGCAGGGTCAGTATTTTCCTCTTCTAGCCAGTTGCCAGAAGTAGAACAAGTCTGTCAGGGGCAAACTAGATGTGACAGCATCTTTGTGTCTGCCCAAGGGACAGTACCTCTATTTCAAAACCTAAAATCGACAGTTTAAAAATGCTGCGAGGGCATGATCCTGACTGAGCCTGCAGTGTGGCTAGACAAGGCACTCCCCCCACCCCCATGCAATTTCAGCTGCTGAACATCCACAGAGGTGGGCAGCCATTTCAGCAACGGGAAAAAATGCGGGGAGGGGATGAGGACCTCATCCTGTGGTGCTGTGGGACTGATCAGCATTGGCTCCTTGTAAAAAAATTAAGTTCTCTGCTATGGATTGAGTGGCTGTCTCTGAACTAGGAATTGTTAGCCTTAGCATTCCCTATCATAAAACTGATTATTTACCAGAATGTGTTATAATTAACTTACAATTATAAATAATGTTTTTGCATATCTGTGTGTTATGTATGTGAATAAAAGTGTAAATTACAGTGCTCTCACTTGATCGCATTATAGAGCCTTTTAGCTTGTATTTTTCTCATGGCAGAATAAGCATTTAAACTGTAGTAGTTTTATCTGTGTTAGTGAATTACCATTAGAGTTGCCAACAGGCCTGGAGAAAAATGTCCTAGAGAGGCTTAATATGTGAAAATTGAGAGCTGAAGCATTTTATGGCACAAACTAAATGCCACAGTCTGGTAAATGGTATCCTTTAAGAATTTCCTTTTAATATATATATATATATATATATACATACACACACACACACACTTAGAAAAACCCCTGGACTGAAAATGAAAAAATGCTTTATTTGGTTGTTTTGTGTAGACTGAAAAAAATTACAAAACATTCCAGAATTACAAACAACAATAACAACAACAACCCCAAAACCAAACCCACACAGATGCCATTAGTTCTAAAAACACTTGCTCTTGATCATTGCCCTGGGAAAATTCCTATATTCTTCCAAAGGAAACAATGGACCCATACATCTGGAAATATGAATGAATGAATAAACCCAAACCAGTATAGGCATACCTGCAAAATTCGGATTATGATATTGGTGGCCCCCCAATTCTGAATCCAAATTCTGTTGATTTTTTAAATGCACATTCCTAAAAGAAATAGGACATCCCCCCTCTCTAAACAGTTGCCAACCCTAGTTATCTTGTATAGATGTAAAGCTTGCTGTGATTTGTAGACATATGGAATTGCTGTATAACTTAGATGAATGAAGTATTTCAGAATTAAAATGCTCACTTCTAAGTAGGCTTGCCAATCCCAGTGAGGGATCCCCTGGTTTTTCAGGCTCCACCGCCCCCAGCCAGCAGAGTGAAGCCCTGCCCCAACAGCCAGGATGTGCCTTTAGATCTCCATAGGTTAGCAAACTCCTTATGGTTTTGGAATGTGTGTGTGCCTTTAGATTTGAGCAGGAAGTGAAAACTACATCTAGAGGGGCCAGCAGCAGAGCCCTGTGTGACTGAGTGAGAGCACAGTATTGTTTTGTTTTTGTTTCAGACACCTTTTTATAGGAACCAGAGTCGGTGAGAGAGAGACAGAGAGAGAGAAAGTTTGGGTGTGTGTGTGTGTATGAGAGAGAGAGAGAGAGAGAGATATCACAGTCTGTGCTCTTGTTTTGCATTGTTCCAGACATTTTTGTATAGTAACCTGTTTATGGAATGGAGGAAAACTCCATCTCTCTCTCTCTTTTCATCTGAATATGTTAGTCTGAAGAAGTTGGTGGAAATACATCAGCTCCTATGAGTAAAACCTCAGTGAGATCACAAAAGTGTGTGCTTGCAAACTCTGTTTATTTTGGCTGCTTTGTGAGTGTGTGTTCCCTTTCATTTACTGGAATTGCAGCTGCTGAGGCATTAGGAAATGAAGACTATTCAGGAGAACTACACTGCTGTAGTTTTATTTTAGGAAATTTATTTCAGGAAATGGGAAAGTCTCCTGGCTCTACTCCCAAAGTCCCCAGTTATTTTCTGAATTGGACCTGGCAACCCTTCTTCTAAGGTATACAGATATTCCAAGTGCTTAAAATGGCTCTTGATTCCACTGGGTTTCACTATTGGTCCTTCCCATTAATAGTTGTAGGCTGAGCTCCACCTTTGGGTGTGTTCCACTGTGTTCTATACCTTGCTGGATTTATATGCTCCATGGGTTGGCAAAACTAAAATAAACTTTTTTGCAGTACCAGGATTTACCTTACTGTACACTCAGTATCCTCCTGGGTTGTCAGCTGAAATACCAGTCTCCAGCCATTTGTAGAACCTCAGAGAGTAGGCCAGTACTCCTTTCTGTTAGAAGGTGGCCATGGTGACAAAAATCATAAAATGTCTACATCCTACTTCCAGAATTGCAGATGGCTATTGCTGTTGAATTATAGGCCCCAGGATATTGGTCAAAGTATGTAATATATCAGCCTTAATGAGGCTAAGTCTGTTTTGTCACAGAATGGGAATCCTATGTATTTTTGGACTGTAAATTTAACTATATTTTGGAGCATATTTCTCCTACAAACCACTAACAATAGCAAATACTGGGGAGCTGATTAATTCTTCAGCTGATAAACTCACTACTAATAGAGTTCCCTCAAGCTTTCTCAACAATCTGTCTGCATGTGCAGGACATTACCCAAGATGTAGTTTTCTGAACCTGACTGAAGTTATTCCTTTAAACACTTGCTTTCATTTTGCTGAACTCTTGATAACTATATGAACAGCATTGTCTATTCTGCAAATTTGAGGCAGCGAGTCTCTTCCTGAGAATATGGTATTTCAAATCCTTTGAGTGGTTTGGCATTGCTTTCACATCTCAAATGAATCCATAATGTGATGGCCTTTAAACAACAAATACACTTCAGTTCAGTGCAGTTTTTTCCTAGCCGAATTTATGAAATTTGCAGTTGCTAGAATAAAAGACCCTTTTCTAGCTTTTCCTGGTGTCAAAGCTTTATCATGCCAACAGTAAACTGCAAATATAGATGCAATCCTACTGGTTTGATTTTCAAATAACAGGTGTCATTTATTACATGCACCATCACAACTGACCTCAGAGGTAGTGATTTAGATTGACAGAAGCATAAGGATGAAGTCTAAGGTTTTTGATAAAAACGTGTTTTTATCAACTGAGTTGATAAATAAATCTGTATCTATATCATCCTATAAGATAACGAGATAGATCCATGCTGTGGCAATTCCTTTTGGGCCAATAGCTTGATTTACACGTTGCTGAAGCAAGCTTCCAATACAGCTATGTTCAGGTAGGGTTTTTTCTTTTCTTTATCTGCACCACTATATTGTCCCCACATGCTTGAAATAAAACCACAGAACCACAATTTGGGATGGAATAAGAGATGCACTTTACCGATGAACTTCAACATCTTAAAACACAACCACCAGTGTGGGTTAACCTTCCTGCTATTGGAAGACCTCAGGCTTGAGTCTTGAGACTTTGCTTTCCTTATCTGGCAACCACAGTCCTGCTACAAGCTATAGACCAGTGTATTCACTGGTTCTTGCCATTCAGAAGCCCCACAGGCCTAAAAGGTATGCATGGGTTGCCCTCTCAGCCTAGCCAAACCTCCCTCTTGGAAAGTCTAGGGTCAGTACTGGCTACATGCGGATGTCTCAGACTGCTTACTCATTGCTTGTTCTGCTTCTGTTTTCCCACCATTGGCACTGAACCTGTCAATATGGCCTTACACATTGTTATCACATACTTAGGTTTTGTTTTAATAGGGGAGGAAAACTGAGGGGCAATGGCCAGACATAGGTACTAGAATAGGGTTAAAAGTGTCTCTCTTGTGATGATTTTTCCCATAATACAGTAAAGTCAAACATATGTAGATGGTTTGAAAAACAAACACACAAATACCACCCTGAATTATGTCTTGGCTGCTGTTTTAGTTTAGTTCTTCATTGCAAAAGAGGCTTCCAAGGAGTGAATGCATTTTTCTCAGTACCACTAGGTGTCATTGTGTCTGTTCCATAACTTTTATACAATAGATTCTTCTAACAGTATCTTGCCCAAATTATCCCAGAGTTAAGATGTTGTGTGCTTATCAACATTTCTGATTAAAACGAGAAAGGCAAAAGTGCACCATATATTGAGATTCAAGCAGTTAAAGACATACGAAGCCAGATACATGAAAATGTCTGTGGATTTTAGGGACTACAATTTTGATATTTTAGATTTCAATGTAAATGCACATTTTAGATATACATTTCAATTTTCCCCTCCTTCCCTGTTTTCTTGTGGCTTAATTTCAGAAACACAGTGGAAAGTAATATATAAATCAGACAATTTCTTTGAAAAGAACTGTCTACTGCTCAATGTTTTCCAAACTGATATTTCTAGCTTCTCTGTTAGATTATTAATGTTTCAAATTTGTTTAACTAAGTGTAGTCATTTATGCAATTGTATGTTTTGATTTTCCAGTGCTGAAGCTTCCTGAACTCCAGATGTGAAGAAGTTGGAAGGTGACATTCACTAATGACTCCTCCATGAAATTGACAAAGATTGATAGAGTGAGTCTTAACAGGTCCCTAGGAGAAGAATGTGCAGTGTGTGTGTGTGTATGAATTAAATGATATCCTAAGCAGGTTTTTCAAAGATTTAATCATACACTCTTGAGTTACAGGTTGGACCTGAGACACAACAGGAACCCTACTGTCCTCAAATATAGACATAAACTTGTTTCTGCTATATGTCTATATTTTGTTCAGATGATTAGAAAGACAAGTCACGTATGAAATGACATTTCCTGAAGATTAATAGGCTGAGCAACAAAACAGGAATCACATTATTGAAGAAAATGTTCCAGAGAACAACTATTCTTGTGCCAGCAGCATGGAAATATATTTGAAATTCCATGTTTCCCTCTGAATCCATAGTAATACCGTTCAAAGCATATTTTCTCCTTACCCTGCAAAGGGATTGTGTAGAGGTGGTAGGTCTTTCCTAGGCAGTTGCCTTTGTGATTTAACAACTGGAATATGAATTGGGGCCTCATGGCTGTCATAACATGAGAATTTTTTAATATGTTGCATTTGGATGATGGATCTGGAATTATTTTTACTAATCTTTCCCAACTTTGTACACATATCCATGAAAAGACCATTTATGTCATGATCTTGTTTTATAAATTATGTCATGAAGATACATTTTATCTGATTTAAATTTACTTGCTCACAGATTTCCAGTGGTTTTTCAACTCCATATATGTTTGTGTGCATGAGAGAGAAACAGAGATAGCAATGAGATTTATTTTTCCCTATACAGAATCAACTGACCATTATTTTGGTTTGGCTTTCAATCAGAATAAAAGTACTTCCGTAACTACTTCAGTAAACACAAGAAGGTTTGCACTGTATCATTGATGTGTTCTTTTGTGACATTAGACAAAAATGTAGCACATTCACAGCGTGGTCCCAGAGTTATGTACTTCTTTTTAATTTTTTTTATTTTATACATACACAAAATAAAAAACAATAATAAAACCAACCAATAAAACCATCTGTAGCCCCAAAGCGAATGCAAAAATAATGCCATCTTATTATGGTCATGTTCCAACAAAAAAGAACACTAAAACACTAACAATAAAACATAAAAATATGACTAAGTGAGGAGATGGGAAAAGGGAAAGGGAGTGCTTCTGTATAGTTGGAAGTAATTTTACATAATTTTCATTGATCCCATTTCTATAAAATAATGTGCTCTGGTATGTCTAATCAATGTCTTAGTCAAAATTTCAAATAAAGCTTTCCATCCATTTAGAGGCAATTTTAAAATGAGCTATATCTTAAAAATTCCATTAAATAATTTATAAAACAATTCCATTTTTTCTTAAAATTGTCTTTCTTTTTTCTCTCCTGGATTAATCTAATTTTATTTGTTAATTTTTCAAGTGCCACTATTTAGCACATCACCCATTCAAAGAAACCCCATTACCATCCTTTCAACATCGGGCAATAAGCATTCTAGCTGTGACCAGTGTTCCCTCTGGTCACTCATTATTGCTCTTATGCCAATAAAGGTCTGAACTTGAACATGAATTAAAAAAAATGTATGAATGTTTTTTGTTTACACTGAGAGTTTTCAATAATAATAAGTTCAGCAATGCTAGTTCAACAGTAGGATTTATTTGTTCCTGAGTTATTTTTCCAGTCTCTGCAAATATTAATTTCCAAAATATTCCTATAATTGGGCATGACCACCACATATGAATGAAAGTTAACTACAGCCTCTCCAGCAGTTTCCACTATCTATTTTTATCAAATGAGCTATCCTAACTGGAATATAGTTTGAGACAACTTTGATGCACACTCTTGTTATTGCCCCCCCCCCAGTCAGAATAATGAGACAGACACAACTAACTAGAACTAAAGGGCTATTTTATTTTAAACTCAAACAAGAACGGCAAAAGCAAACTATGGAACAGGTCAAGTCGGGGTCAATCCTCAGACCCCCTCCTTGTCCTGCCATGGGCAAGCACCCAGCCCCAGGTGAGAGCCAGTGTAGAAATGGCTGCAACCCGGCTAGCAAAGCAATGATGATCCCCTCAATCAGAGGCTCCACCCTCCATACAGCTGAGAGATGAATGCCTCCTGGTGTGGATGGGGATCCCCCGGCCATCTGGATTCAAAGTCCTGTGCCGTAAAGCCCAGTAGCCGATCCAGCAGACTGCTACACCACCAATGATGCTGTGCTCAAGGTGCTCATTGGATTCCATCCAAAACTTATGCCCAACTATCTCCTAAGTGACCAGCATATTTAAACAGTGCCACTATAATATAGTGGGTTCAATGCATCAATGAGATGAAGCCACAGTAAGAACGGCTCTTTATTGGAAGCAGTATGGTAACTGTCTACACCAACAAGACTGATTAAGGGGCCTGTGGGCCCAACATATATACAGCTCTGGTTCCTGTGCTAACGTGCCATTGGGCCATTCAAACAGGCAGGGAGCTTGTGATTGGTTTAGGGCAGCAGGTATTTTGGATCCTGCTGCCCATTGTTCCCAAGTCCCCAAGCTCTGCTCTCCTGTCTCCAATGAGCCAGGTAGGAACTACATATCCCAGTTCAACACATAACATCCCTCCCCCCCAAGTTTGCAAGCTCTATTGTACATAGTCCCATAAGTACGCAGGCCTGTGGTGCTCGCGTGTTGACTGTCTGAGGGCTGGCGCTGCTTGCAGTGCGGCTGCTGCTTCTGACGCTGCGAGCTGGGGTGGTGGTGACATAGGTGTCTCGGGAGAGGTAGTTTGGTTTCCAGCAGAGCATTGTTGGGGGGGCAGACGTTCTGGTTCTCCTGCATTGTCTGGTGGTTGTGGAACTGCTGTTGTGGGGGATTCCACTTCCGTTGGTTCTAGCTCTGGGGAAGCAGTTGGCAGATCACAGGGGTTCTCTTCCTCAATCCTGGGTGCCTCACATAACCGCAATTGGTCTACGTGATGCCTCATGGTGAACCCCCCCCCCCCGATATGACTTTGTACATTACTGTCCCGAGGACCCTAGAAACCTGGGCTGGTATCCATGCTGGTCGCCCCCTGAAGTTTTTAGCAAACACTTGGTCCCCTGTGTCAAGACGTGCCTCCCAGTCGCCCTGTATGATGCAACGGAGCACCTCTTGTGGCTCTTACCATCCTTTCCACCTGGCTGTTAGTGGATGGATGGAAGGGGGCCACCCGTATATGTTTTATTAAGTTTCGGCCACAAAAGTCTGGGAAATCGGCCGAAGTGAAGGTGGTTCTGTTATCTGAGACCAGAGTGTCGGGCAGGCTGTGAGTGGTGAAGACCCTATGGAGTGCCCCTAGTGCCACCCCTGTGGAAGTGGAGGTGGATGCTACTGGGATGACCTCTAACCACTTGGAGAGTGAATCCACCATTAAGAAGAAAACTTGCCCCTGGAAGGGCCCTGCAAAATAAAGGTGTAGGCTGGACCACGGATTCCGTGAGTGCTCGCACACTTGGGTTGGTGCTCTTGGAGCTGGGCGGGTTTCCTGACATGGCTGGCATTGGGCTATCCAGGACTCTATAGCATCATCAATTCCCAGTCACCACACATAACTCCGGGCCAGCGCCTTCATGCACACTATACCTGGATGAGTTTCATGAAGCACATTGAGGACCCGCTGCCTCAGCACTGGAGGAACCACCACCCTGTTTCCCCACAACAAACATCCCTTGTATACAGACCGTTCATCCTGGCATGACACAAATGCAGAAAATTCTGACCCCACCCGGCTGCCCGGCCATTCCCTCCACATCCAGTCCAGAACCTGTGATAATATCTTATCTTTTTTGGAGCAGTGGGCAATGTCTGTGGCATGCACCGGCTGGTCCAGGAGGGACTCCAGTGACATGATCTGGTATGCCAGGGTCGGATCAGGGTCCGAGGAGGGCAGCAGCAGCTGGCTCAGGGCATCCGTGTGGCCCATTGCTTTCCTGGGCCAGTACTGTAGGTCGTACTGGTACCTGACGAGGAAGATAGACCACCGCAAGACATGTGGAGAGAGCATCTGTGGTGTCTGGCGGTCTGGGGCAAACAGTCTGAGTAGGGGTTTGTGGTCCGTGTGGATGGAAGCAGAATGGTAACTGGCTACACCAACAAGACTGACTAAGTTGGCTACACCAACAAGACTGACTAAGGGGCCTGTGGGCCCAACATATACACAGTTCTGGTTCCTGCGCTAATGTGCTATTGGGCCATTCAAACAGGCAAGGAGCTTGTGATTGGTTTAGGGCAGTAGGTGTTTTGGATCCTGCTGCCCATTGTTCCCTAGTCCCCAAGCTCTGCTCTCCTGTCTCCAATGAGCCAGGTAGGAACTACATATCCCAGTTCAATACATAACAGCCACCATGCCAATTGCCACATCCTCTGCTTCTCCAGTGCAGGGTAGGCAAAAACAATCCCAACATTAGCCAATTATTGGGGGATAAAAATTCCTACCTGGCCCCAAAAACACAGCAACCAGCCTAGACTTGCACTGCTTACAGGACGGGCAGGTGGGCCAAGAAGGGGTGATGAACTGTGCCACTGGGGGACAGAGCTGGCTCTTAAAGCCTTGCCCTCCACCCCTGCAAATTCCCCAGATGCCTGGGAAGGCAGGTCAGCCTCCTCTGCTTCTGGGGCTGCAATGTGCAGCCCCTGACATTAGCAGCTGATCAGTTGCTTGGCTGGGCGGTGGCCGAAATCTTGAAATTGATTTAGAAGGAAATAATTGAAATATTTGTTTCCAATCCTTATAATTCAATTTAGTGTTAAGTTCTATTTCCCAGTCCTTTTTAATCATCTGGACTGGATTTTGACCCTGATTTAATAATATCCTATAAATTGTAGCAATTAATTTTCCCTCCTCATTATTTATATTTGGAATTAATTCTTCAAATTCAGTTAATGGTTTGTTTATTTGATCTTTAGTTTCCTTCTTTTGGAGAAAACTTAAAATCTGATCTTTTAATAGCCAGTTTGTCCCTTCAGGAATCCTTCCTTCAGTCCAGAATTGACTACTATTATTTAAGAGCATCATATTTGCATTTATTGAAGTTATTTGATTGACCAGAGAAACTCTGTCCATTGTCATAGGAAGGGTAATTCTACTGAGGATTGTACTGTATGATGTGAATGAAATTGTATAGTGTTTGCTTATGTTATTTATTTATGCAACTAACAATAAAATTACAATGTAATATAACATCAAAGAAGCCCAGTGACAGAAAATGACAATGAAGAATTAACTCCAGAGGACAAAAGTAACCCAAGCATTGTGAAGTTCTTGAAGAAAGCAAATACCTGTACATCCATATGGCAACTTGGCCAATCAAATGAAACCCTAGGTGGATTCTTTCATTTGATGCCAAAAACTTAAGATGCTGGCAGCTATGCAGATATTTGCGGGAAGGAAGTTTCACAGCAAGGTACAGAAAAGACTCTGCTTCTGGTGGTCACCCAGCTTACTATGAGAAAGAAGACAACCAGAGCAGTAACTGAAAAGAAATCTTAACTGATAATCAGGTTCATACATGAGCAAGTAGTTCTTTATGTGACCATCTTAAATGGTTCAGGGGTTTAAAGATAACTACCAGCACTGTGAATTTTACATCTGAGCATGGCTCTTTCTTGTCAGCTCCTGCTTAACCAGGAATAGCCGCAATGGTATGTTTAATGTGATGGGTAAAGACATTACCTGCAATAAACAAGACTAAACTTCAGTCTGTAAGAATGGATCAAATATCCACAAACTCTAAAACGGCTCTGTTAAAAGAAGTGTAACCCCACTGGCACCTATTTGTTAATACTGACATTCTAAAGCACTTGACAGACGTCTGTTTACTGGCCCTCATCCAGACTATTATTTCTTCTGGATACCAGTTCAGAGCTTAGCTGAAAATTAGATGTCATCAGCATACTAGTAGCATCCACCAAACAGATCCCATCACTCCCTCATAGAAGTTAAGCAGCAGAAGAGTTAAGGCAAAACCTTGGAATTTCGTGTTAGGAGTCCAATCAGTTTTCTCTAGCATTACCTTTTGATATTGGTTGGCTAGACAGAATCAAAACTATCAGAATATGGTGTCCTTATCCCAGTTTCAGCAAGCTGGATCAGAAAGAATAATAATAATAAGAATTGCAGATTTATACCCTGCCCTTCTCTCTGAATCAGAGACTCAGAGCGGCTTATAATTTCCTTTATCTTCTCCCCCCACAACAGACACCCTGTGAGGTGGGTGAGACTAAACAGGCTCTCACAGCAGCTGCCCTTTCGAGGACAGCTCTGCCAGAGGTACGGCTAACCCAAGGCCATTCCAGCAGGTGCAAGTGGAGGAGTTGGAATCAAACCTGGTTCTCCCAGATAAGAGTCCTCACACTTAACCACTACACCACACTGGGATGGTTTGTCCCCTGCCCAGTTCCTACCCTCAGCAGGTCACAGGGTGGGGGGGGGGCAGGGTCTGGCAGCTGCTCTGGTGCTTGTGGTGAGGTAGTACAGCAACAGTCCCTTTAAACGATTCCTTGTTGAGAGACAGCCATGAGCTGCAACAGCTGATAAATTGCAAGCAATCCGGAGGCACTTAACCTGAGGACAGGTGAGTGTGAGTTGGTTCCATCATTTGCCAAGGGTTGTGTCCACCCCTGGCCTGCCTTTGCAGATCCTGTCAGTACAAGACATCTGTGGCAATGGCTGGCATGACTCTCCTCCCCAGGTACCATGGGTCTGTTCCTCTGTTTGCAGATGGGATTTGACAAGGAGGCATTTGGGTATGGCGAGTCCCCCCTCCCCCACACTCTATTCAGTCAGCTGTTCCAGCCCTCCTCTTCGAGTGGAGCTTCATACCCAGCAAACCTTTCCAATTCCCACTCAGGATGCTATCCCACTTGATTCTAGTACAATAAAGTCTCTGTTGTGCCCCAGTGTTGTCTCTCCTGCTTGGTTTCTGCTATGCAGGCAGAATTTCATGCTTCTCCCTGCCCCACCCCATCTGCCACTACCCCTGAGGGCTCCCCAAGGGAATGTCTAAGAGGGCAAGCTCGCTCACCTCTCTCTATGTTCAGAGGGTAGGGCCCAGAGGGTGTTTGGAACAAATCAGCCACTTCTGCATGCTGGACAGAGTGTGAGGCTGGACAACGGAACCTGAAGGCCTTTTTTCCACTCATACCATGGGAGGGGTGGTGGCCTTGGGCCAGATACATACCCTCAGCCTGCCCAACCCCATGGGGCTGTTGTGCTTATGGCATGGAGAAGAGAGGAATGATGCAACCTATGGGGGGATTGCTAATGGATTGGGTGCATGGCTGGGGCTTTGAACTCTGTGTTCCTCTGGCATGGGGGGTGGCTTGCATATATAGCAGTGAGCTTCACTGAGTCACAGGGATTCCCAGAGTCAGTGCTGTGTGGAGTCATGGCAGGGGGCAGATGTGCCGGGAGATTGCCCACGTAACATGCTGGCATGCAGGGAAAGCAGATGACTTCAACTGTATGCCTGTCATTTACACAATTCTCTGTCAGGGGGAGGGGTGGGAAAGGTGATCGGCTTCTCCAGAGCCACCTCTCCCCACCCCTGACTGTTATGTGCAACAGCACCTGCCCCAGGACTGGCCAATCCTGTGAGTCTGTGGTGCCCCTCCCCTCCTGCCACCCCCACCTTGGCAACATGCCAGGAGTCTGCACTCCAGTGTGATTGCCATGGTGATGGCCTCATGAGCAGTGAGCTTTGCTTTCTCCCCCACTCCACTCCAGCATAACTTGGCTTGAGTTACGTGGAGGGTGGGTGATCAAATGTAGGTGTTACTCAGGATTGCTCTGCCCAATTCCTATCAGCCTGAGTGACAGATTTGTCATATGTGCATGAGAAAATTTTGTGGAGTCAGGCACAAGAACAAAAATCAGAGTTCTAAAAAAACCCAACAACCCACCCAGAAATGGTGACATTGCCCTCATTGCAGCATGAGCATGTTGTCATGTTTAGTTTGGTCCTTGCAATGTCATCCCGAACAGAGTTGCACCCTTCTAAGTCAACTGAAGTCAGTGGATGGTAAGACTCTGCTTAGAATGGCCCTATTACAGTGCAAACCAGATAATAGTTTCCTGGGAGGAAGCCCCACTGAATATAGCTGTGTAGGATTCTAAGTAGACCTGCTTAGGGTTGCAGTATTAATGAATTATAACTCAAATCAATATACTTCTAATTCCAGACATTCGCAAGAATGAATTTTCCCAGGGCAGTTTCAAAAACAGTATATGATGTGGTAGGGGTCTCCAACAACAAAACCCAACTGGTGCATTGAAAACATAAGCCTAAGGCAACATCCCAGCTGGAATATCCAAGGTGTAGACCAACTGACCAACTAAACTGTAGACATTATCATTTTTATTTATATGAACAAAGGAGTGTGGAAGATTAGCAGGTATGTGTGATATATTGACTGGTTTGTATACATGCACCTCACCTGACTGGGATTTTCTGCAGTTTAAAATTTTCATCTTCACATCTTACTTGCTTGGAATTCCTACACCAATCCGTTGTCACTGCTCTTTCTTTATATAGAAATCAATTCTTTTCTGAATGCTGCTTGACTTTCATGTTAAAATAAAGCTCCTTCTACTGGCCTTTTATCTCATTTGATCAGTAAACCTGCACATGCCAGGCCTTAATAATGAGAGTAATATTAAAAGGCACATAAGTGCTGGTGACTGATGGGAGAATTTGTATTCAGCAGGATGAAGGAATTAAGTCTAACAACCCTGTCATTACTTCAGAAGAAATTTGCTGCAAGAGAAAATAATGAAAAAGGAGGCATTTTGTTCTCCCATGACTTAGATACAACTTTTGAGTCTCTGGTGGTCGAGCCTTTCTTTGAGAAAGAAAAGCAGATGAGTACAGCCAAAAGGAAATGAAGCTCTTGTTCTGGAGAAATAATTAAACAAGAAACAGGAGAGGGGCAGAGAGTGGGGAACAGTCGTCCATCTTGCACATCACGTGTAAATCTGCAGTACAAGTTGTAAAAAATCCATCTTATTCATGCAGCAATGATGTGGCAAAGCCAGGGAGAAATGTTAATCATGACCATGGCAAAGTTCTCATATTGTCTTCCCTTCAAGGGTAATATAGCCAAGAGGGGAAATCACACTTGTCTTCTCTCACTGGAATACTGCTGCATTAAACCCTTCTTGATGAGAAGCATTTGTTGGATCAGTAAGAATTTTTATACCTTTTCCTGCTTGTCTCCTGACCCTCGTATTTCCACACCAGGTATTAATTGATTCAAATGACTTATGATACTGAAATAATATTAATAAAAAACCCCTCACATTTCCCAGTCTTTCTTCTCCTAGCTGAATTTTTAGGCTGTCAGTACTTTTAAATTATGGATGCATCAAATAAAGGTTGGAGTCCAATTCTTTGGAGGGAGGGGTAAAGGTTTAAAATTCTGCATGCTTTGATTTAAGATCATTTCCCCCTAATGCAAAGACTCTTTTCCATACTGAGAAAGCTGGGAGGAGGGAGAGAGGGAGGGAGCAGTGGCTAACATCCTAATTGAATGCATTCTAAACAACTTTGAATTGTAAAAGGAAAGCATGTCTATCAAGCTGGGAGAGTTGTTTGCATTTTACCTTTGTCCTATTACCATCTATCAATGTAGCAACTATCATCAATGTGACTGTCTATCACTTGTAAGTTCATTGCTCATATCTCCCTGTCAGTTAAGTTTTATGGTGACATACCCAGAATCTTTGCTTTCCATGCTTCATTGATTTCACTTACCTGCCTTCTGGGTTTCCCACCCCTCCTCTTGAACCAATTCCTTGGTACTGCTGATCAGCTCTGCTTGCAGCCTCAAACCACCTACAGTGAGTGAAATGTGTGTTATGTTGCATTGCAGGAAACAAGTTAAATACCAAGAGCCTCAATGCATATGATTGGGAAATGCATTTGCCTTTTCAAGTTTACAGCTTGTAACTGTCAGGAGGATTACACATGAGATGCTATGAGGGTGAACCGTGCTTCATTCTATAACCAGCAAGCTGAACATCATCAGTGAGTTATCAGCTGAATGCAAGAATCTGCAGACAGCGATGCTTCTATTTGGCAATGAGATTTCAGCAAGGGCTTTATTCAAATGTAGGATTACATTGGAGCCTGACATTAGGCTTATTAAGTCTGAGTGCATGCTGTATATCTGACATGAAATAAATGAGGCAATTATTACAAAACCAACAAAGCAGCAAAGGGAGAAAAAGCTGGAACAGCAGCCCCCTTGGAACTGAAGACAAAAAAGAATGAGAGACAACTGACAATTGTGGACAAAGAAATTTTATCTGTGGAACAGTTCATCTGCGTCTGAATGCAGACTGAGACGGCATGAGACAGGGTGGGGTGGGGCTTGGCATATGGTGCCAGATGGATTTGACAGCAAAGGTAATAAAAAGCTGTCGATTCTATTTGGCAGTCAATTTAACAGGTAGTTTTTATATTCTGTGAGGGAACGGTGCAATACAGGAGAGGTAGACAGACTCACCTCCAACATGCATTATGTGTGGGAACAGAAAATAGGACCCTGAGTGACAGAGAGCTCCCATTTAGTCCCAGAGCCGCCGCCGTAGAAGCCAACCCTATGTGGAAAGAATGAGTGCCAAACTTATCCCCTTCCAGGCCAAGTCTGGCGAGAGCTTTGACAGTCAGAGACCAAAACTGATGCTTCGTCAGGGGACTACCGTCCCCATGCTTGAACAACAGACCAGCCCCAGAACCGCAGGTAGCTAGATAGCATGTTAAAGCTGCTACAGAACACAGTTCCCCCTCGGAACAGGTGCCCAAACTAATAGTGTTCCCCTGCTGCAACTGGTCAGTCTTAGAATGACACATTGTGATATATGCCGCTCCATCAGCAATGCGTATGTCTCAGGTCAATAAGGCCCTTCCAGAAACATCACCTATGGACTGAGCTACCAGCTCACTCACCTGGAGAGCCCCCAAAAATGCCACCAGGGAGGCAGCATGAAAGAGAAGTGTTTCATATTCCAACCGACACACCTGGCCCCAGACTGATCGTAAACCCCTAAGAATTACGGGTGAAAATGGCTGCCTTGCATCCAACCTAACCCTGGCCTCTCTGGCCCCCCCTTCGAGCATCTTCCGAATGTGGAAATCACTAGTTAGTTCCTGTAACCCCATGGCTTTACTGGCAAAAGCCAAAGCAGCCAACCGGCCCTGAATGGATCGAACTGCCAGGCCCCTGCACTGCAATGATACGCAATAGTGGAGTAAATGCTCCACTGGAAGAGGCCATTCCATGCTTCTCAAACTGGCTCACTGCCCTTGTGTATGATTTTCTAGTGCTAGGAGCAATAGTGATACTTATCGTTCTGCCGGCCTCGACCTGCCCATCATCCAAATCTCCAGGGGCATCCTTGTAGGAAGAAGATCTGCATATGGGGCGAGCTGATGAAACCTCTGCATCTGTTTGCAAGAGAGAGCGTCAGCCACCCCATTATCCACCCCCGGCACATGCCTGGCAAAAAATAAAATATTCTGTTGCAGGCATTGCAGTCTAAAGCCCAAACAAACCTCATAACCCTGGGTGATTTAGCAGTGAGGGAATTGATGACATGCACCACAGCTAAATTGTCACACCAAAAGTGGACTGTGTGGTCTGCCAACTCATTTCCCCACAACCAAATGGCCACCAATCTCGGGAGAACTCTAAGAAGGTAAAGTCCCTGGTCCAGCCAGCATCTACCCATTCCATAGGCCAGTCCTCCACGTACCAGTGTCCACGAAAATAGACGCCAAATCCCAAGGACCCTGCAGCATCGGATGTAATTTGAAGCTTGACTTCCAACCTCAAATCCTCCCTCCAAAAGGAGACACCATTAAATGAGTTCAAAAACTCCTGCCACAAGAAGAGGTCCTCCCGTATGCATCTGGAAATCCTAATTCTGTGATGTGGCTGGCGTAGATCAGCCATTGCATCACACAACCTCTTCAAGAAAGGACGACCAGGAGTGACCCCCCCTTACAAGCAAAGTTTAGGTGTCCCATTAACTGCTGCAACTCCTTCAAGATTGCCTTCTGCCGCAAAAAAAACTGGGCAACCATCCCCTGGAGCCTAAAATTTTTTTCCCCTGGGAGGCGAGAGGTTTGCTGCAAGGAATCTAGTTCAACACCTAAGAATGTAAATTGTTGGGTAGGACCCTCTGTCTTCTCATGGGCTAGGGGGACGCCCAACTCCTCAGACTGCACTGTAAAGGCCGCCAGCATGCGGGCACACTGGCCAGAGCCCAAGGGGCCGGCAAACAAAAAGTCATCAAGATAATGCGCCACATTGCTTAAACCAGCCCTACAGCACATACCCCATTCTAAAAAAGAGCTAAAGCGCTGGAATGCAGCACAAGAAACAGAGCACCCCATGGGCAAGGCCCTATCCATGTAAAACTGCCCATCAAATTGGAAACCCAGCAATTCAAAATCCAAAGGATGAACAGGAAGAAGGCGAAAGGCAGACTTTATATCTCATTTCGCCAACTCAACACCCACCCCACAGCGCCTCACCATGTGAACTGCTGTATCAAAAGATGTGTACCGCACGGTAAACAATACCTCAAGTATGGCATCGTTCACTGACTCCCCATGAGGGTAAGATAAATGGTAGATCAATCTAAACTCCCCTGGGATCTTTCTAGGCACAATGCCCAAAGGAGAGACCCGCAGAGAACTCACAGGAAGTACAGGAAATGGATCAATCACCCTGCCCTCAGCCAATTCTTTCCCTATTTTTTGTCAAACTATATGCTCCATACCTGTAACTGACTTCAGTTTATTGGCCATAAACAGCCTTCTGTGTCCCTGACAAGGAATTCTGAAAGCAAACTTAAAACCATTGAACAAGTAAACTCTATCCTCAACCTTAGGATAATTACGGAGCCAGGCCTCAAGCACTGTCACCCTTATTGGGCTGGGGCTCTTTCCAAAAGACATATTTGTCCCACCAGAGCCCTACCTGCGCAGCCCCCTCCTGGGTTTACCCCGGGAACAATTCGTAAAGGAGTGAGACCCTCCACACAGAGGGCACTCGTGCTTAAATGGGCAGTTTTTCCTTCCACACACCCCCTGCGACCCAAACTCCCAGCAGAGCAAGCAGGGTTGAACCGCCTGCCCCGCATTACCACAGGAACCAGAAGCAGCGACTGTGCGCTGCACAACATGGCTGCTGTCTGACCTATCTCCGAGATTAGGTCTCGCTGGAGACATAACCTATAGCCACAATTGTGGCTGAATTTGGTCCCATTGAAGGGATGGGTTCAAGGCGGCCCTCATCCTTAATTCCTCATCGTACTGAAGCCAGGCAGGGCCACTAAAGCTGGTGTAGCTCTTGTATATGATATCAAAATACTGGAAAAGGGAAGTGGCCCTCCATGGATGAGACCTGGAAATTATTCCAGCATAAATAATGAAACCGGGCACCCAATTTGCCCAGGTCCTATCAACTTTACGCCATTTGATTTTCTCCTTTTCCCTATCATCAAGGTCCTTCTTATCCTTTTTCTCCAGCTCCCTGTAGAGCAGAGAAAAAAAAGCCATAAATTCACCCTTTAATATTTTATCCTTGATGACTGGCAACAAGTGATCTCCTAAGGGAAGAGCCAGATCACCAAAAGGTAAGGCCTTAGCAGGCACCGAAGAGTAAGATGGGCCCCAGGGATAAGGGAAACCCCAGCCACCTCAAGGGTCCGAGGATAGTCCAGGAAACTGGTCAAGCAGGCCACCCCAAGATGCTAGAGGGTTAGCTGAATTAAAATCCCAAGCCCAAGGCTGAGGATTAGTAAACACTGCAGACTGGGTATTGGCCACATGCCCAAATGTATCTGACTGCCCCCACAGCCCCCAGGGCCAAGCTACATTAGTGTGTTGTACAGACTCGCCCCTACCAAACTGCACAACTTGCCGGGCGTCCACATCAGGAACTTCCAGGAGCTCCATCTGTCTCAACAGGGCGAGACCTGCTCTCAAGAGAAGACAAGTGGTTAAGAATCTCTTCTTGCAATCGTTTCCTATCAGCAGCCTTGACAGCTTTGGATGAAACACCCTTCTTACACCCAGCCTCTGTGATATGGGGCTTGCCGCAAGAACCCTCCAAAGCAACCAACCTAGCTAATACAGACTGCTCAAAGGAGTCATCCTCATCATCAGATGACATAGGCTGAGGTGCCAGGCACTTATAAGAAACTGTCCGGCGAGGCTGGGTTTTGGTGCAGGGCTCTTGCCCTTTGATTTTCCTTGCCCCTTAGGCATGGCTAGCGAGCCAAATATCTAGCCTGCAAAAATCGGGGGGTGGGGGGGTGGGGGGTGGCTCTAAGCAGAGACTAACAAAAAATGGTTGCTGTCCTACCCAGCAACAGGGGAGTAATAAGCAGGGAAAATGGCCACCGCCCCGCCTAGCAACAGTGGAGACAACCCCAACAATAGGACAGGGGGAATTAAGAGGGCCCCAAAACTAGACCCAATATTCCCAGCTACAGAGGGGGAACAACCTCTGGGAAAAGGCAGAGAAAAAATGCTGGCTGAGCTAAAGAACCCAGCCAGCAGCAAACCGCTGCACCAAAAAGCGCTCCCGCTGCCTCCATGCAGTCGAAAACTGGGTGCTCTCCATCCCTCGATGCCCAAAAGTGGCTGCGGCCACCAGGAAACCACCATCACTGAGCTACAGGCCCCTCCTCTGAAGTTCAGCCAAGGATCGCCGCGACGGCTCGCTACGGCACGAAAACCAACACGCCAAAAGACCCTGTGCTGGGCAGGATAGGAGGAGCTCGTCCAAGCTCTCCGTACCCCAAGTACGAGGCGAAGACTGGGAGGCAGAAGCGGAGACAGCCATTAAGGTGTGCCTGCAAATCTGGAATTTTCCCTGGGTTTGAGGAAATATTCTCACTATGTGTATAATGAAGATATTTTAAGATATGTAGACAATGCAAGAGGATCAACAGTTGTATGGATTTAATTAATCAATAATTAATGTTTAACTTTTTACATTCTGTGTACTCTTATTTGCAATTGTTATGCCATTAAAGGTTTGGAATCTGCATTTAATTAATGGGGAACTATAGTAAAGCAATAAATGTGTTGAAGAAGAAGAAGTCAAAGAACCTTAGAGCCCTGAGGGTGTTGCTTTCAAGAATTCCAAGGTGCCTGAAGGCTCAAAAAGGTTGGGGACCCCTGCTATAATTTCTTCTCTAGATCATATTCCATTTATTGGGCAGCATATATTCTTGTTTTTATTTGTCTTCAGATAGGCTACCTTCAACCATGGTTTCTTTCTTTTGACTTTGTTCTATTTGGTTTCTTTCTTCACTCCTAGATGAGGTTCTCCTAGAAGGTCTTACTGATGGGAACCAGATAAATGTTGTTCTTTTGCACCACAAGGTTGCAGTCTACGTCATACTTGTAGGAGGAGAGTCTACAGCATAAGTAGGAAAGAAAGTTCTGAATCTGATATGGGGTTCTGGCACAGAACTCTATGGTAGGATAAAACATTACTTGATAAGGAAGAATTTGGTGGTTAATTCTTTCCCTGCACACCAGTTCTTTCTTCCAAATGATCACTTGACCATCTTTAACATTTTTTTTCTCCTTCTAGGCTATGGAATCTGTTTTAAGGAAAAACAGTTTAAGAGAAAAGCAGCTGGGGCACGGGAAAGAACTATTGGAAAATGTGGGAAGGATTAAACTCTGACTCACTCTAGTACCAATTTTCCTTTGGTATGCCCCTCCTCCAACTCCATGTTCACATCATTTCAGCCAACATGAGTGCAATGTTTTCTGTGTTTTGTACCCACATTTGTCAAGGCAGCATGTAGTACCACCCTTGGATACTGCAGATACAGAATTTAACTATTTGTTTAAAAGTTTGAGATTTTTAGACTGTACAAATAAAATGCAATGTATAGCCCTGTCCTAAAGATGGTAACTTGGTCTTGTCCTACAGACAACATGTGTAGAAATGTATTATGTAACACCTGATCTTTCTTTCTTCCTTTCTTCCTTCTCAGCAGAGATAACAGGATTTGCATTTGGCTACAGAGCTATGTTTACTCTCAGCTCACACCAATTTCATGCTCATTGAAGATTTACAATTGCCCAAATTTGCTTCTGCTTTCACTCAGTAGGCTGCTTATTGATGAGGATAGAGCATGAGATTGAGAGGTAGGAGGGCACTTCTCAAAACCTGCTGGTATGAGCTCTAGCCAAATCTGAGCACTATTGTCTCATGCCTGTGATCACTTAAGAAAAGGCAATAAGAGCATGCTGCTTCCTTAATTGTTTTAATTGCTTCTACTAATAAGGCCTACTTCCCAAGATATGGTATCAAAGGTGCCACTGGGCTCAAAATTTGTTCAACTGCTTCAGACCAGCACGACTGTCTGCCTGGATCTTCATAAGAAATGTTCTTAGAATGGCAGCCTTGCTGGCCAAAACTATGCATCTGTATTCATCTCAGTCACTCTGAGTTCAATGGAGCTTACTTCCAAGTAAGTGTATATCAGATTGCATCAAATTGGCCTTTTTAAATATTCTTGACAGGCTTTTAAAATTGCTTCTCTTTAGTTTTCTCCTATTTATAGGAACTAACAAAACAAGGTGCCTGAGAGTCAATTGTGATGCTGTTTCCCAAACACGAGTTTGCTTCCTCTGACATAAATTATGTTTGATTTGGCCCTTAAGTTCTTGTTTGTACTGCTTCAGTTAATCTTCCCTTTACTTAAAAGTAGGTGTCTATATATAGAGACTGACTCATAAAGTTGGAAGATTTCCTGCTTTGCCAGACAAAATTGTTCTAAAATATTGAAGTCTTTTTTTCTTTTCTTTTTTTTACAAGGAAACTTACCCCTTTTAAAATGTTTGTCGGTACTGTGATACTATCTGGCATAGGAATCAGATTACATTTAAACAACCCCCTAGAAAATCTGCCATATTGAATTCACAAATGGCATAGTGTAGCTCAAAGGCCTCTCAGAGGCTGAGAGAGGCATGGACATCTTTCATGTTTTGAGGCAACACTGGTGGTGGGAGGGGGCAGAAAGCCTGGCAGAGCTCCTAATAGGGTTGCCAATCCCCAGGTGAGGTCAGGGGATCCCCTAGTTTGGAGGACCTCCCCCCATTTCAGGGTTATTGGAAAGTGGGAGAGGGAAGGAAATGTCTGCTGGGTATTCCATTATACCCTATGGAGACTGATTCCTATAGGGTATAATAGAGAATTGATCTGAGGGTATCTGGGGCTCTGGGGGGGGGGGCTGTTTTTTTCTAGTTAGAGGCACCAAATTGTCAGCATAATATCCAGTGCCTCTCCTCAAAAACACCAAGTTTCAAAAAGATTTGACCAGGGGGTCCAATTCTATGAGCCCCAGAAGAAGATGCCTCTATCCATCTTTATTTCCAAATGAAGGGAAGACATTTAAAAGGCATGTGGTTCCTTTAAATGTCATTGCCAGAACTCCCTTCAGTGATCAATTGTGCTTGTGACACCCTTGCTCCTCAATCCACCCCCAAAGTCCCCAGATATTTCTTGAGTTGGACTTGGCAACCGTAGCTCCTAACCTCAGTGCTGATGATAGGAGAGGATATTAATTCATAGTGTGTAAAACAAGCAGTAAATTTCATTGCTTCCAGTGGTTTTTCTGTTATCCCCTGGAGAAAATGGCTGCTTTGAAGGGTGGACTCTATGGCATTGTACCATGTTGAGGCCCCTCCCCTCTCCAAACCCACCCTATCCTGGTTCTACCCCCAAAATCTCCAGGTATTTTCCAACACAGACCTGGCAACCCTACATAAGACTGCGCCAACCTCCTGAATTTATGATGCTTGGCCTTGATCCTGCTTGTGTGTGTGAGGGAACTGGAATAGCCTCCCTGGCCTAACTTAGCAAACTGGATTTCACTGGTGACCTCCTTCCCCTGGAGAGGCAGTTTGGTGTAGTGGTTAAGTGTGCGGATTCTTATCTGGGAGAACCTGGTTTGATTCTCCATTCCTCCACATGCAGCTGCTGGAATGGTCTCAGGTCAGTCATAGCTCTCGCAGAGGTTGTCTTTGAAAGGGCAGCTTCTGAGAGAGCTCTCTCAGCCCCACCAATCTCACAGGGTGTCTGTTGTGGGGTAAGAAGATAAGGGAGATTGTAAACTGCTCTAAGACTCTGATTCAGAAATAAGGGCAGGGTATAAATCTACGGTCTTCTTCTTCTGTGTCAATGGGGGGTTCAGGGGATGTGTAGCATGACCCCAGGTGGTCCATTTGCTCAGGTAACTGTACTGCCATGCAAAATAGTTGCATTATCCACTAGAACAAGGGCTGCTGGTTGCCCAGAAGGTGCCCCAGCAGGGGCTGTTACATTATCCCATTGTGTGGCATGCAAACCTATAACTTGGTGGAGTGTACCCCTGGTGTCATACAGAGCACCTTTGAGAAAGAGGCCCAGCCCAGATTTGGGCCACTGGTGCAGTCTGTGCCCTCCCTGTGATGCCCATGCTGTGCCTAATTTTCTTGGGCTGGGAACCAGCTGTGTGCATTTATTTCTTTCAAGGCATGGCCTATAAAACACACAGCTTCATGGGGGCACAGATCAGATAGTTTGGAAAAGACGAATGCATCAAACCACTGTAAGCTCACTTATGCCTTAGACCTCTGCAATTAAATTACTATCAGGTGTAAATAGATTAGGAAAACCATCAATGAAGTTTTTACAGTAAATAAATTTACTAATCCACTGGTTCACACTGGTTTCATATATATGATTAGTGCATATATATGAAAATAAATTAACTACTGTTTATTTTATTATTACTATTTTTACATATCAATATATTATAATTCTTTTTTTAATTGTATCTAAAAACCACAACCACCAATAGATTCTATTTATATTCTAATTAGTTAAACCCAAGCACTGAGCAAATGTAAATAAATCAAATAATCAAGAACGGCCAAGAACCAGCATGTATGCTTCAAAACCTCATTACAACCTTTTTGGACCAATGGGCCTGTGACTAACGCATGGCAGATCTAGGGTTGCCAAGTCCTGTTTTGGCTTTGGCAAAGGAGTCCTCTCTCTTGTGCGAAACACATGAGGCATAAAGATGTCACCCAGAAGTGACGTCATTATGTCAAGAATGTCATGCTGGGGATGCTCTAGGATTCGAGTAAAAAACCTCTATGATACCATAGAATTTTTATCCAAATACTAGAGTATCCCTGGCATGATGTGCCCAGTGTGATGATGTCACTTCCTGGTGATGTCATCTCATCAGGTATGTTGCATGTTGATGGAGATCTTTGGGGGCAGAGATCTCCCCATCGGCCAGCCCTGTCCAGCAGGTTGAGGCTTCCAAACTGGGAGAAACCCCACCCCCAGCTGGAGTTTGATAGTCCTAGACAGATCACTCTGGGAAAAACCTGCAAAAGAGAGAAGGGGTAGCGCCAGTGTAGCTAACTCTATGGTCAACTGCCCTCTAAAGTTGAGTCTGGACCACCCATCAGGATAAAGGAGATCTGTTATGGAGCTCCCACTAGAAGAAACCAACAAATGCCACTGTAGCATCAGCCCACAGTGCATAGTTGTCCCATCCCGGCTGAGACAGGACTCCGGCGGGGGCCCCTCCCACACCCCCCGGCTGTGGCAGGACGTTGCCGGGAGCCCCCCACCCCCTGAGGCCCCAACCAACCTTCTGACTGCCCGACGCAGTCTGCCCCTCCGAGACGCCGACCAGAGCCGAGAATCAACGGGCCCACCCCCAGGCCCAGGCAAGGTGACCGAGCTGTGGCTGGGGGAGGGAGAGAGCAGAAACGCCGCACAGCCGAGAGGGCAGGGAAGGCAAAAGCCCCGTGTTGCAGCGGCTGGCGCCACTGCACCCAGAAGCAACCTCAACATCCCCGTCCACACGCCTGCCGCACCCAGAAGCAACCTCAACATCCCCGTCCACACGTCTGCTGCCGGAAGACCCCTCCCCAGGGAGCCCTTCCTTGGCATCCCCACTTATAAGCAGGGGCGGAGCTACCCGTGGGTGGAACCCGGGTGGCAGGGAGGGGATCAGGGGAGGGATAAAAGGCCGCATGGCTGAGAGGTCAGGGAGGAAGCTGGCTGATGTGAGAAACAGGCTGCCGAGACAGAGAGAGAGTGGAGCCCCAGCACAGCTGGAGAGGACACGAGTATAAACGGGTGAGGTAACCCGGCTCTGTCCTCCCACATTCTGAGACCTCTGGGACACCTAGTTGGGCCCCAGTCCAAACCCAGTCACTACGCGAGCAGCAGTCATGGCGGGGTGGGGCAGGGACCTTCTCCTTATCACCTTGTCCATTGAATAGTAGGTGCAGCTGCATAACAATCCCTGGATGAACTCCACCACCTCTTTTTCCTGCAAAATGACCCATGGTAAAAACAATCCCATGAAACATATAAAATGTGTCAATGGTAAAAAAAAGTCATAAAAACACAAGCTATGAAATGGCCCTTAGGTTAAAAGCAGACCATAAAAATAATTTTAAAAATGGAAACCTTCAGTTAAAAGCCCTGGTAAAGAGAACAGAAAGTTTTTAGGATATGATTGCAACTAACAAGGTAAACCTCATCCGAGTGTCCAGACAGCCATACCTCAGTTTACTGGTAGGGGCTAAATCACTATAGTTTTGTGTACCAGTAACTGTGAGCCGGCCAGGGCTTTTTTATTTTTTGTAAGCAGGAACTCCTTTGCATATTAAGCCACACATCCTTGATATAGCCAATCCTCGAAGAGCTTACAGGGGTCTTAGTACAGGGCCTACTGAAAGCTCCAAGGGGATTGGCTACATCAGGGGTGTGTGGCCTAATATGCAAAGAAGTTCCTGATACAAAAAAAGCGCTGGAGCCAGTCCCTAATTTTTAACAAAGACGTTTGTTTTCCTGACGTCTCTCCTTAATGGAGACATAAATAAGACATAATCAGATGTTGTGGTGCCTTTATGGGGGGTAGTATTCTGAAATTTGCCATGTTTACCTGTATGTATGTATTGCTCACTTCAGATTGACTGGGATAAGAACTGCAGGACTGACATTTTTGTAATCAAGCTCTTCTCATTGAACAGCCAGAAGCACAGTTTTTTTTTATCATTCAAGTGTGTAACAGGAACTGGAAATAGAATTATATTGGGGAGAACAAGTGATACCATATAAACTATGCTGGATGGGGCAAAAACAGTACAGTGACCTGGTGAAGGTATCCAGGAAAAATCTTTACTAATTGCTGCATTAGAGATGGAGTCTGGATATTGGTGATATAAAAAGATGATTCCTGAACATGTGGATATACATCAGTTAATATCTTAAGGTAATGCCCATTAACTTCAATGACAATTGACTACAGTTCACTGCTTGAATATTGATCAGACATATTTAATACACCATTAGTGTTAACAGAATGATGTATTAGTCAATTAAGATACTATTGACTAGGAATCTTAATTAGGTATTGAAATATCCTAGCCCTTTCTGTAAAGCAAAACAGTCTTTGCAAAATAGGAGCTCTTTTCTGTTGAGCAGCTATTAGGATCATAACATTCAGAGTGGAAGTATCCAACAGATGTTATTGCACTGTTGCAGAGGGGGCATTTAACAGCTTAGTTAATAAAGAAGATTTACTAAGGTTTTAAACTTTGTGCTAATGATCCTAACAACATTTCTGAACAGTTATTTAAGCTTAGCTTCCCATCAGAAGTGTTTGGATCCAATTCATTTCTGTAGCAAGAGAAGTTCCTCCATGCTTTTCAAAAAAGTATTTTGCCTTTGGAAAATCTGCTTGACTTGAGAACCTACATTCATGATCTCTATCTCCAATTCATGAATTAGGATGAAGAAATGTATTTAGTATAACCTAATCAATGAAACATAAAGATACAATGAAACATATAGAAATAAATTATTCCTCCTATGGCAGGGATAGAAGCTTCCACATCTAGCCATTAATTCTATTCTCCCTGTACCTTTTTGCCTCTTGTTTCAGAGATACATTGAGCTTGGATTTTATACAGTAGAAGTATTTTGTTAATAGAACCATGGGGCCTCTCCTCTTCAGGAAGATAACCCCAATGTGCTTCTATGCTTCTGTTGTACTTCCTTAAAAATGGAGTCATAATTGCTATTGAAGTTCCTTGGATTAGTATTGGAGGAGAAATGGCACATGTGGCAGAGAGCAGTAGGATCAGGAGGCCACTTGAGGGAACTTTTTCTTTCTTTCTTTTTTTCCCCTTGATGTGTGTTCAGTGACAACTAAAGCCTAGTTTTTAAAATGATATCTGTTCTGATCTAGAATCCTAGCACTGTTTCTTCTGCAGTAATTTCCAGAAAACAGTAGGCAACAACTAAAGCAGGAAAAAATAATAGATTCAGGTGGAGGTTTTAGAAATGAATGTGTTGGATATTTAACAAATGAAGCACAGCAGACTAATGCAGCACAGATACATGTGTGTTTAACTTTTTAGGAAGAGTTTATTTCAAAATTAGGGAAAGGACTACATAGAAAGAAAATAACAAACTCGTCTTTCTAGTTCTGATCTATTCCATCTTGATTCTTTGTTCCCTCTATGAAGGATGGAATGAAAGTCCTCCCCCCAAAGCTCCACTTGTATACATGTAGAATAGCATAAACTGTCTCCAATATATTGATTAGCCAATAGTCAATCTTAAGGTTACCTCATTAAGAAAAAAACCTCTCCCTCATCACATCATTTGGCTAATCATTATCAGATGTTTACCATCACAAGTTCAGTACAGCATAGATTCTGCCATCAGAGCCCTAGCACATGCTGTTTACTGGACATGAGTGTGCACATCATGACAGAGGCATATTATGACTTCACTGTAGTGAATCATAGCTGCATATGAATGTTACTATTTCCACAATGGAAAACACCTGGTTAATTCTTCAGTCTTTTAAATATCAGATCTTTAAATAGATAAGTTTCTTCAAATTTAAATGACAATTTTCACAGGGGATCCACAGGGTATTTCAGATACAGATAGGCACTTTACATTTTTCCTTATCAAGGATGGAATATTTTTGAATTTATTTGTGTATTTATACCCCACATTTTTCCTCAATGGGAACCCAAAACAGCTAACAATACAGGAAAAAATTACAATAGAAACAAACAAGGAAAGGAAGGAGAAGGTTTCTGAGTTCCAACCAGGTCTCTCTCTGCTGCCTGACCTTCTGCTCAGCTTAAGGTTGCAGTCATCAGGCTAAGAGTCCTTTGGCTCACAGTTTTAGGCTTGCCAAATCCTTATGCAGAGAGGACAACAAACTCAGCAAAATGTTGTTCTGCTACAGCTAGCTAACATGATCTTCCCCAGTTCCTCCCTCTGGTCTGGCTTCATTGATTTCATTGGATCTGTCAGCTTACACCAGTTTTGCTTCTTGATTCCATCTGTCTTTCTAGATCAGAAATTCTTCAGGAAAAAAAAAACTCTCAATCTGTATATATTAACTTCCATGGGAGCTACTTGGGGTTCTAGATAATGTTTTAGAACAATCCGCTTCCAATCTTGCTTTTGTGTTCATGGCTCTAACCCTTAGCGTGAACAAGAGAGGCATCACCAAGGAAGGTGAAAGGAAACAGAAAAACTTTGGTACTCTCCACAATTGTCAGGTTGGTATGAGAGAAATATTATTAGTTTGCACCATTTTTAAACCTCCCAGCAAGATGTACATCATTTTTTGTTCCCATAAAGCTCCATATTGCAGCAGAGCTGCTTTGTTTGCTGGGCTATTTCTGGTCTCCTTTCTTTAACTACTGAAGTAATGATGGGCAATCTTTCTTTTCTATGAATTGTAACTTGACTGTAAATTATGGATACACGTGGATACTGTTCACTTTTTGCTGACTGTTCTAAACTGGATCACGAATAGTTTGCACATAAACATTTTTTGTGCTCCTGCTTGGGAGCTGTTCACATGTGTGATAAAGCCTCTTGCTTTCTAGGCAACTAGGATGTGCTGTGTATATCATGCACTATGTTGTCTTGCCTCATGAGTGCCTGCTTTGTGTGCTATTAGTTATCATTTGTTAGCCATCAACATGATTCTCTTGTGAGGGAACAGGAGGAAGAGACAGCAGCTCTGAAGTGGGAGCAATGAAGCTGACAATCACAAGCGGAGAAGAAATAACCTTCAATACAACAAATAAGGGTATATTGTTGTGAAAGATAACTGCTTTCTGCAATATGTTGGCAAAGGTAGTGTGTGTGGGGATGTTGCCATATGTCCTGTATTCGTCTAAGTGTCTGGAAAAGGGTAGGTAAGTTGCAAGAATTTAGAAGCTTCCCCCTCCACAACACTAGCTGCCTAGCTGAGAAGTAGCTGCCTACCTGAAAAGTAGGGATCTGAAAGATGCATGTAGCTTGAAGAGAATAAGGACATGGACAATAAGTTGATGGCAAATTGCATTGATTGCTTAGGGGCAGGAGGAGGTCAGTTCATATGGATAGAGGTGAACATAACGGAAAAAACCAAAATAAAGGGTAGGAATCTATGGGGGGGGGTAACGTTACATATTTATTTGAGCAGTCAGATCTTTGGCTTTTCAGCTACTAGTTTATTTGCTAATATATATTGTTTAAATCGCTGTTAGGTTTGGATAAAATCTATGACTATCTTTCACTGTGCCACACAGTATATTGCTTTTATAACCCTGTCAGTGGGAGGTCAGGATTTTTGACTATCAAAAGAACCTACTTTTCAGAACAACAGATCAGTGGAAATGCAGCTTGCTAGCACCACTCTTTCAAGTGTCCCTTTAACACGAATAGGAAAAGGCAAGTAAATGATCATTCATACAGTTTCAGGATTTTCATATATATTATTGATAGAACAAGGGTACAACTCACTGTAGTTTTAACAAACAGATTGGGGAACAAAAACATTTTAAGGTTGCACTTCTACACATATTTAAATCACAGCAAGGTCAATTAAAGACCCACTGAAGTTAGGATTGCTGGGTCCTCCCTGGACACTAGTGGGGGTGGGGAGTTGGATTTCCAGCTCCAGGTTAGGAAACTCCTGCAGATTTGGGAGTGGAATCTGTTGAGGATAGGGATCTCAATGAGGTATAATGCCATAGAGCTCCTCCAAAGTAAACATTTTATCCAAAGAAATTCATTTCTGTATTTGGAGATGAGCTGTAATTCTGGGGGGCATCCCAAGGTCCCACCTGGAGGCTGGCATCTCTACACTGCACCTAGTAGGACTTACTTGTGAACAGGGGGGTTTTTTGTAGAAAAAGCCCAGCAGAAACTCATTTGCATATTAGGCCACTCTCCTGCTGTCACTGGAAGTGACGTCACCCATTCAGTAGGCTACTTTCTGCATATTGACACAGAACAGTACAGTGTCATCAGCTGTATTTCATGGATGAGAGACCTTATTCTCACTCCCAAACACACAGAGAGACCCATGTGTGGCAGAGCGGGCAGCAGCAGGCTCAGCTTCTCCCAGGAGGGGGGACTTGTGGATGGCTCCATGTCTCTCACTCTCTTTGCAAGCCTGTTGAAGGCTGGAGAAAGCAGAGAGGATGTACTGCATGGTCTAGGAGAATGTGGCTGCCTAGTGCCTTCCCTCTGCTGGAGACCATTTTTTAAGCCAGAGCCTTGGCCAAGCCAACCAGAACTGCATTCCTGCTCAAAAAAAGTCCTGCTTTTGAGTAATCACAACACAATTGTTCAGCCATGTTACTTGGGTTGTGGTCACTGGAGGCTTGATGTGGTCCTGGTGCATCTCTAATTACAGCAGTTTAAATTGTTGCGGGAAGGTCTGACCGGACAGCACACCCTGAGGTGGTTTCCCCACATGCTTAGCTGATGGTTGGGTGTCCACATTACTGCAGTACCTCAAACACAGAGCGTGCTGTCCCATTGTATTTTTGAAAAGGCACGTAGGTATATGCATATATACAACTCTCCCCAAAAGTGGAGGAAACTTATCTGACAGTTCAGACATCCCATTCAGTTTCAGTTCACGACAGGGGAGTTCCATCTCTGGAAAAGTGGAGTGGAAGCACTCCATAAAGACTGAACTTTCATGGGTGCCTGGTTACTCTGTTTCCAAAGTGGGGCAAAATGGGGTGGCCAAAATGGGGCATGGAAGCCAGATGTGGTTGTCTGATCATACTCTTTAAATCCACAAACTGCTCATGTGACCACAGCCTTGAAGTAAAATATTTTTTGAGAAAAGAAATGGTTTTTACTACAGAGCTATCACAATTGAAAAGACACTGCATCTTACAAGGCCTGAAGCTTTATGATCCTCTGGCATCATACCTGAATGCTAAGCTTATTGTCTAGCACTTAGATCATATATATACGAGGAGCCAGTGAAGCTGGCACAAGTCCTGACAGAAACATCATGGGTGGCACATATTCAACCAGTACTGCTCCAGCTATACTGGCACCCAGTGGAGTACCAAGTCAGATTCAGGGTTTTGGTTTTGACCTTTCAAGCCTTGAGCCGTCTGGGACCAAATGTATCTGGAGGAGTGTCTCCTCCGATATGTCCCTGAAAGAGCGCTGCACTCTACCAATAACAATGCTCCAATGATCCCTGTCCCTAGGGAAGTCTGGCTGCCCTCAACGAGGGCCAGCAAATTGTAACTTGCCTACGTATCTGTCCTTTTGATTTGTTACCTGCTATCCTGCATTAAAATTGTTGTTTTGATTGTCAGTGCTGCCTTTCTTTTGCCTTTTGAATTATAGACAGTAGCTAAAGGATTCAGCACAGCTATCCTATTGCAGTACTAAGGGAATGGTGCTTTGGGAGGTGATTATTGAGGTTCTTCAATGCACCCTTATACTGGCTTTTTCTATCAGTAAAGAATTTTGCTGTGTTTATGTTGTATTCATTTTTTTATGTTCATTGATTTTGTTCACAGAAAGTGTGGGTGTGAGAGAGGAAATCATGCATCATATAAGCAATTCTTTTGGTCAGTGAAGATCATCCACCCAAGGCTTGTGGGTTGCCAACTCCCTCACCACCACCTCAGTTCGTGTGTTGGCACTGCACACAAAATTTGAAAATGGTGCCCAGGCATGGTGCTCAGATGTACTCTAGGCAGTGTACCATGAGATAGCAAAGCAATGTGACTGGCTGCTTGTTTCAGGCCTTCTGACTAGCCAAGACAGTTTGTTAAGTTCATGTGTAGTCTAACGCTGAAATGCTGGCATGCAGTTTTTTTTCTTTTTAAAGGAATCACCACCTCCCCTACCCAAAAAGGTAAAATGGGCAGAGAACTGGAAAAAGGGACAGGCATTTCAGACTGGCAACAAAATGAAATCAAGCCACTTCAGAAGCAAAGATTGGGGGGGGGGGGAACAGACAGGTTTAGAGAGAGTAGGAGAAAAAATGTAGAAAAACTGGGATGCAAGGGATTGCTAACAAAGCCCTGTGGAAGGAAGTTCATTAAATGCATAGCAATTTAATCCTGGGTTTGTCTTGAATTTTTTTGTTGTTGCTACCATGTGGTTGCATTAACTTTTTTTTTTTTTGTAAAATGACATTGAAAGGGAAGAGCAATCTAATTTGTCTGACACATGTTCAGACTGAAATTGGTATCTAATTAGCACTAGTTCAAAGTAAATAGGATTGTGTGAACCAGAGTCTCCTACCTGTTTGAATCTTTAACTAAAACAACACAAAGAAAACAAAGTGGTTCTCTCAAGTGAAGGAGAGAAACACTTCTTAGAGAGCTGGGCCTGGGCATTAATCTGAAGTAGTTGTACTTTACAGTTTTATTTTTTTGAGGATGTAAAGCATCTTACCTTATTGCCTAGAGAAGAAAATACAATGTCAGTGTGATTTCTTGAAGATTTGAATCATGGGAGAGAGAAGGGCATTTTTGAAAGTTTAAATTGGTTTCTATACATATGTGATTGCCTCCAGGAAGCAGGGCCTCTCTACATTTCATGTTTATCTTCTTTTTGGTTGGTTGTAAAAAAAATTGTTCTCTAATGAATTTTCTTCTCATTTCTCACTTCCTTGGGTCTACATATGCCAAAGGATAGAAGCAGAACTGTTTTTCAAGCAGTGTGCCAGATGTTGGAGTGAGCAACTCAGCATGCCTAGGGGTTGCTATAACTCTGTGTATAGGTGCTATCTCCTTGTCTTGACCTGGGAACTGCCCTCTGACTTGCTTTCTCTCGCTTGCTTTGTCCTCTCACTCTTTCTTCACATGGCCTTCCATGGGGACAGATGTCCCTGCAGATCTCTCCTTTAGAGACAATGCCCTCATACTCCCACACACATGATGCTGGATAAGCTGGCCATTTGTGATAGGAAAAGTACTCTTTAGATTAGGTTTCTTTCTCTGCTTCTGACTGCAACCTGAATATGAATCTACTTGAATAATGTATCTTTACCTTTTTTTGCAATATACTTGGGAGATTTATTTACTGCACTCAGTATCACACTTCAGTGACTGTGCAAAACTGCTGTAATAACCAAATATCCCAACACAAGGCTGCCCTTTGAAGGTGGCCAAGCTGAAGCTCTCATGGCATCTCACTACAACAGACTCTCTCACAGGCATGAATGAGTCAGCAAAGTTCAGTGTTGAGCTTCTGATGATTGGGTTGAATCCAATCAGTGTTTTCTCTAAGCTGAGTTAGTATGAGCTAGAGCTCACAGTGTTTTAGCCTTCGGCTCAAACATTTTTGTCCTTGTTCAGGAAAAATGGCCTCATAGCAAACTAATTTATGCTATAGCTCACAACTTTAATGCCAGTAGCTGAAGCAGAATTTTTGCTCACAAGTCTCCACAGTCAGCTTTTTCATACAATATCACCTCATTGCTCTCTTATTTACACCCCCCACCACCACCTTGCTTTTGGCCATGAAAAACCCATAGTCTCCAGGACAGCCTATGGGGGGAATCAAATAAATGTTCATTCAACAGTGCAAAAACTGGATAGATTCAGCCCACTGTTTGTAAGGTACCATATAATCCCTTTTTGTGTTTTTGTAATAGAACTACCTCAATTCAATTCAATTTTTACTTGTTTCACTACTGAGAAGGGTAGTTATGCCACTATGATTTCTGTTGCTTGCAAACATGCCTAATTTATTCTGGATTGTACTGTATTATTTCAGTGAACAGACTCTACCATTTTCTAAACCAGTTTCATGTGGACAACCCATGAAGCCATTTACATGGTGGCTAATCTATATCAAAACCTATTTGTATGCAATGGATTGACTTGTACAGTCATGTAGTTGGCTTTTGAAGAGCTTCCAGCCATACCTGTGAGTTGTTTGGGTAGAAGTTGGAAAGTCAATTGATGACACTGATCCATGTGGTTAACTTCAGCACACAACTGGACTTCTCTCTGGAACAGCTATCTGCAATGCAATTTCAAGGAAACTTTGTGTGATGGATCTTGCATGATGTTGGCCCCAGAATGATATGGGGCATCTGTTGTCCTTTAAGATTCTAGTATCCTAACCCACTTGACAGCAATCACTTTGGAAAATATGCTTTTAATGTTTCATGAATGAATCTTCCCTTTCAACAATGTTTGGCAAACAGTCCTTTTACGTACAATTGTACTTTATTGATAATGCAGTTGCATCAAAATACTTTATCAGAATGTGTTTGAGCAAGGAAAAAAGAACTTGAGGCAGATAAACTGTAAGTACAAGGTTGAGTAAGAGACTTTAAGAAATCATTACATATGGATTTACATACATAAATTCTTTATGGCTTATTAGATCAATAAAATAAATCTTAGCAGAGATAATTACATGACATCTGTGATCTATTTTGGTGTAGCTGGACTTCCAGGAAAATTGTTACCACCACTTCTTATCTTTCTGACATAAATTAGGTGTATCACAAATAAATGCTTCTTAGTGTTAGGCTCAGATCATATTCCAGAAAAAGAGTTGCTAAAAATAATGCCTATTATACTCAGGTATCTGCACAAAACATGCAATATTTAGGTATGGACACTTACTGATTCATATATTGAGAGAAAGCTGTTGGTAAATGCAGTGTTTGATAATAATTCAAACCCATCTGCAGGCAGACTACAGTGTACAGGTTGACAATAAATTATTATGGAGGGGAAATGCTCACTTCTCCCAGTTTTTGTTCAATCATAGAATGACCATACAAATATTCTGCAGCACGTAAACCCAAAGCCAGGTTGTCATAAACATTCCCAGGGCAAAGATAAATAGGG
This sequence comes from Heteronotia binoei, assembly GCF_032191835.1. Taxonomy (NCBI): domain Eukaryota; kingdom Metazoa; phylum Chordata; class Lepidosauria; order Squamata; family Gekkonidae; genus Heteronotia; species Heteronotia binoei. The sequence continues at coordinate 95,422,488 of NC_083229.1, forward strand.
ATACAAAGGAAGCTCAGACAATGCCATATGCCATCTTATTCTTGTGTCAGCTGTTAAAATCTTTAGGTTAAAAACAACAGCAAATGGGACTGATTGCACATTGACATTTAACTGTTTCTGACAGCAGGGGCGGAGGAGCATCAGGAGACATTTAAACTGTGATATGACATGGCAATGATTCTTTCACAGCTATGCCACTTGTACAGTAAAGTAGATTCAATTTATTGGTGTATTCCATGCCACATCAACAAAGATTGTAGTCATAGATTCATTGCCATTTTACAGAGTCCATACATACTGAAATGTGTCTACAGCCAAAACTTTTAAAAACTTCTGTCACCAGGGAGAGGGCCACATCCCTCCAGAAATCTGTTTAAGGCCACGTCCTATTTTTTATTAGTGAAGTCAGCATATTTTTGGATACTTAAATCCAGTGATTGGAGCTGTGAACAGGTAGGACAGATCTTTCTACAATACCTGAAAAGGGCCTTAGGTTTGCAGAAAAATGTGAATATATTGGGAAGTTTTAAAAAATCCAAAACAGATAAAAGGAGCACCTGTAGCTTTAAGGAATAGATTTCCCTCAGTGGCTGCTGCTAGGAAACAACGGCATTTCAAGCTTGGTTCTGTCAGTAATAAGCAAGGCGAGGTCCCTTTCCAGACCTATTTTGACCTCTGAGGGAAAACTCATTGGGGCCAGGCCTGGCTAGAGTTACCAACTCCAAGTTCGGAAATTCCTGGAGACTTTGTGATGAAATCTGAGGAGTGCAGGATTTGGTGAGGGGAGAGGCCTCAGCATGGAAGAATGCCACAGAGTCCACTCTCCAAAGCAGATATTTTCACCAGAGAGACAAATATCTGGAGTTCGGTTATAATTCTGAGGGGTCTCCAGGTCCCAGCTGGGGGTTGGCAACCCTAGGCCTGGCAGCAACCTTGAGTGACTTGATGCCACTTGATTTGCATGACTCAAGTAGAAGTTGGAGCTTGCTATTGTTCAACAGCAGCCACCCTATGATAGTCAGTATGCTTTAGTTGTTAGAGCTTTAGAGTAGGGTCTGTGAAACCCATCTTGTTGTGGAAGCTCACTGGATGATTTTGGATGAGTCACATACTTTCAGCCTAAGGTGCCTCACAGGGTTGTTGTGTGGATAAAAAGGAAGAAATTGTGGAGAAACACTTCTGTTTTCTTAGGTTGAGGCTGCAGGGGAAGGGTGAGGAGATGGAAACCTGAAGACAGAGGGGCAGATAAAGCTAGGTTGGCTGTTGGTGGGATGGAGATAGGACTGCCAACTCCAGGTTGTGAAATTTCTGGAGATTTGAGGGGTAGAGCCTAGGGAGAGTGGGGTTTGAGGAGAGGAAGGACCTCTGGAACATAATTCCATAGTCTCCATTCTCCAAACTAGTCATTTCCTCCTGGGGAACTAGATTTGCCAGCTTCCAGATTAGGGCTGAAGATCACCCAGAATTAAAACTGCTCTCCAACTGACAGAGATCCCCTGGAGTTCTCCTGGAGAAAACAGCTGCTTTGGATGGTGGACTCTATGGCATTATACCCTGCTGAGGTTGCTCCCCTCCTCAAACCTCATTCTCCCAAGGCTCCATCCCCAGTCCCCCAGAATTTCCCTACTTGGAGCTGGCGACTTTAAACTGATCTCTGTAGTTGGGAGATCTATTGTGATTCCTGTAGAGCCATCACTGCTATGGATAATGGGGAACAAGTGGGTGACTGGGAGCACTGCCTCCACTGCTGCCTTTGTGTGTGGGAGGGGGGAGGAAGTGGGTGGGAGACCAGGAGAGTATTAGAGAGCAAAAAGAGACTGATGGGGGTAGGGCCAGAAAGAGAAAGAAAGGTGAAGTGGAGAGGCAAAAAAAGAAAGAAAGAAAAGAAAAAAGAATGTGATGGGGTGGGGAGGGGAGGGGAGGGGCAGAAAAAAAGAAAGTGACTTGGAGGAGAGAAAGTAAGAAAAAGGGTGGCAGGTAGGAAAAAAGTGAGAAAGAAAGGAAAAAGCAATGGCAGGGGGAGTAGGATAGTTGCTCCTGCAAGTTTCTGATTAAAATCAGGGGTTGTTTTGTAGAAAAATAGGTGGTGGAGCTCATTAGCAGAATTCATTAACATATGCCACCCCCCACCACCAGCCAAAAGCAACTAAACTCAAGAAAGGAGAGCCCCGGGCGAGTGGGGCTGGCTTGGGGTGGCTAGAGATCCAGCCAACCCAAGCAGGCCTCACTCACCTGGGATTCTCCTTTGTTGCCCCCCCCCCCCCCGTTAAAAGGCCAGCAAGCCACCCGCCACCCAAAATCACATAAGAAGTGGAGAAAGGGTGGCACGGGCTTCTCCAGGGATTAATGAGGGCTGCTGGGGGTGTACCAAAGCTCCTGGTGGGTGGCTGGCTGGCTGCCCGCTCTCCTAATCCAGCGATTGTTATGTAGCTACACCTACTATTCAATGGACAAGGTAGATGGGGAGGAAGAGGGGGAACCCTCAGAAAGGTTCAGGAGCTGTGCTCCTGTGAGCTCCTGCTGAACTCAAGGCCTGGTTTAAATAATATGATTGTTTCCAATACTGGTAGAATAAAGGATTTTGTACTATTTTACCAATAACTCTGTAAAGCATTCACTTTTAATTACCACCTCTGTTGAGTAATAATCACATAATCACATGCGCGTGGTTTGGGAGCTGCACGGAAGCAGAGAGAAGGGTGCTCCAAAGAGTGACGAGAAGAGCACAAAAGATTTGTGGATGTTCTCTCCCCTCATTGGTGGATCTGTATAATATGGCATGTAAAAGGAAGATACAAATGATCCTAAGGGACCATACACATCTGGGCCATTTGCTTTTTGAGATCTTACCGTCAGGTAGACGATATAGAGTGTTGAAGGCTAGGACAAACAGATTTAAGGACAGTTTCTATCCAAGTGCTGTGGTTAGGTTAAATGCAGGGTTATGAAGGATTATCTGTTTTAGATGTATTTAATGGTTTAAATGGTTTTAATGGTTTTATGAATGTTTAATGGTTTTATGAATGTTTATTTAATGGTTTAAATGGTTTTAATGGTTTTATGAATGTTTATCCGTTTTAGATGTATTTAAATGGTTTTAATGGTTTAAATGGTTTAATGGTTTCAGATGTATTTAAATGGTTTATGAATATGTGTGTTTGATGTGTTGGTATGTTTGTGGAAGAGCACCTCATTTCGTTGCTCTCTTTTTGTTGAGAACAATGACAATAAATTCATCTATCTATCTATCTATCTATCTATCTATCTATCTATCTATCTATCTATCTATCTATCTATCTATCTATCTATCTATCTATCTATCATAATAAACACATAAACTGTAACAGCAAGCAAGAAGCTATTCAAATGGATAAAAGTAACAAATAATAATCAAGCACTATTTACAATAGCAAGCTCGTTTCAATGAGCTAGGATCCAGAAGGCCATGTTAAATAATTTTTGAAAATCTTACCCTGGGGAGATGTTATAGCCTGATCTTATATCTCAGAGCATTTAATACCAATTTTGGTGAAGCAAAGGTTTCTTTATTAATTATTGGGAAAGTTTCCTGAATCTGTCATTGCATATGAGATAGCAAGACTTTATTTTGGATTGAATCCAGCAGTCTGTCAATAAAAAGGATTGATAGTCACAGACCTGTCCTGCATTCTGCTCCCTGCAGAAGTCCTTTCTGACCTTGGGACATGGACTAATAGACATGCTAGTTGAGAGGTTTCAGGGGAGAAGGCAGTGAAATTTCTACTGTAAGCACAGCTCCACTCACCCAAGGGGAAGAATGATTTTGTACCCTTTTCTCTTCCAGTGCAGCAGCACAACTTGTATGGTACAAGTTCCTGTAAGTCCCATGTCTCTGGGGATAAACTTTCCCAGTTTCAGAAAAAGCTGCTGGGAGGTAATGGGTGGGAGAATACAGGGACATTCCACAATCTTTGCATCTGTGTATAAAAAAAGGTAAAGCTAGTCCACTTTGCAAGCACCAATTGTTTCCGACTCTGGGGTGATGTCGCATCACGATGTTTTCATGGCAGACTTTTTATGGGGTGGTTTGCCATTTCCTTCCCCGGTCATCTACACTTTCCCCCCAGCAAGCTGGGTACTCATTTTACCGACCTCGGAAGGATAGAAGGCTGATTCAACCTTGAGCCGGCTACCTGAACCCAGCTTTTGCCGAGATCGAACTCAGGTCGTGAGCAGAGGTTAGGATTGCAGTACTTCATCTTTACCACTCTGCGCCACGGGGCTCTTATATTTGTGGATAGCTGTACTCAATCCATTGTACTTTATTGTAACTTTAGACCCCTGGCTTCCTTATTGACATTCTGAACATCTCATTACTTGACTGGCACACTCCATTTTGGGGGGGGGGCAGCCTCTCTGCTTGAAGCGCTTATGGAGGGTCACATTCAGATATTCTGTGAAATGACACAAAGCTAAAAATGGCAACAATGCACATTTTCCCCCTCATCCTGTGCTTCTATGCTCTCAAATGTATCATCTGCAGTGAAGAGCAAGCAGGTTGTGACACAGATGTAAAACCAAAATGAGTTTACTGCAACTTCTGACAGAGTCAATAAATAACAGTTTTCTTTCTTTACATTTTTTTAGGGTGACTATATCCCTCATAAAAGTTTCTGGACTGACAGCACGGAAGATTGAAATTCTCAATTTATCCATGGAGTGGGTACAGTGGAGTACAGGCAATAATCCTTCAATATACTGCAGCCCTGACCAGGAATGACCACTTCTAAGGATAAGAGAGAGGTTCAGGTAGTGTCTCTATTCAGTCCTTGACCTCTCGACTGAGATTGCCAATAAAGGCAGAAATTAGTGTCAGCTGTGCTAGTAAGATTCTTTTAGCTCTGGGTGAGAGAGTAGATGCCAGCCTACATTGTAGACCGAAGTGACACCTCCAATACAATCAATCACATCTTCAGTCGGAATAATGTGCAAACAAGAACCATGGTCAGCATAAATAAGATCATAAATTTCAGCAGGTGCCTGAACACTCCTGTGTTTGTTAGCAGCCTGTGCCAAAGCTACAGATTCTACAAGAATACACCATTAGATTTCTTCTTGGGTGAATCTCTGTCTCCGTCCTTAATTAAAGGAGTTGTCATTAGAATCTCAGCACACAATGCTGCACAACACTTCAACAAAACCACAAAATGAAAAAACAAAACAAAAAAAGGTTTGTTCTTTCTTTGTAGATAACTTAACTTGTCTCCGTGGTGTAGTGTGATAAGCTGCAGTACTGCAATCCAAGCTCTGCTCACAACCTGAGTTCGATCCCAGTGGAAGCTGGGTTCAGGTAGCCGGCTCAATGTTAACTCAGCCTTCCATCCTTCTGAGGTCCGTAAGATGAGTACCCAGTTTGCTGGGGAAAAAGTGTAGATGATTGGGGAAGGCAATGGCAAACCACCCCATAAAAGTCTGCCCAACATCCTGATGGGATGTCACCCCATGGGTCAGTAATGACTTAGTGCTTGCATAGGGGACTACTTTTACTACTTTTTAAACTTGCATTCTTTTGTATGATAACATTGTAAAAGGCTGTCTGGGTTGAACTCCCCACCCCCATCATGGTGGTGTTTAAATAACAGAAAACAGATCCTGTTTCTGGTATCTTGGATGGACTAGTCATCAGTGCCGGTCTCCTGACATGTAATATGGGAGAGATTTCACCCTAGCTTCAGACCTCATCAGATTTCAAAATAGCATCAAGTTGGGAGGGGGAAAATACTATATAACATATCCATGAGATTGCTCTTATCCAGAATTAACAAACCAGGAATGAATTTAGAGTATGTTATCAATATTATCATATGCTATAACTTGTGCTCACCTCACAAACATGGTCCAAATGAAAGTGTGGTGTAGTAGCTGCAGTGTCAGAGTGGGATCTGGGAGACTCAAGTTCAAATCCCCACTCTGTTATGGAAGCATGCCACTTTCTCATCCTAACCCGCCTTACTGGATTGTTGTGAGGATAAAACAAAGATGGGAAGACCTGGGTGCTTCTCTAGCTTCTTGGAGGAAGGATAGGATACAAATATAGTAGTCAGACAAAGTTTAACTGGTAGAAGTTATACTTTTTATAACCATAAACATCTGAAGTGAACAGGAGGTAGAAAAAATATCCTTGAAAATAAGAGCTTGGTTTCTTCCCGTTTTGTCCCATATAGAAGCAGACAGCACAAAGAGTCTCTCACACATGTACACACATGAAGCTGCCTTATACTGAATAGACCATTGTTCATCGAGGTCAGCATTGTCTACTCTGACTGGCAGCAGTTCTTCCAGGCCTCAGGCAGAGGTCTTTCACATCATCCAGTACCTGGTCCCTTTCAACTGGAGATACTAGGCATTGAACCTCTGATCTCCTGCATGCCAAGTAGGCCCACTACCACTGAGCCACAGCGCATGGTTGGTTCCAAAAGGAATGGTGCTCAGCATTCTCTGTTCTTGGTACTCTTCGCATCAATAATCAAGAGTCCCATGACCTCTCCTATGGCATATCTTCCTTCTCTGCTGTTTTCTTACAGCATCTGACAGGATGACCAGATTTTTTTTGGGGGGGGGGTGTTGCACATGGATGACATTTGGAACAGGAATCTCAATATCTTGCCTTATCATTTTTTTTTTTAAAAGCAGTGGCTGATTTATAAAATGAGCAATACAGGAGCTAAAATCTTTTGGAAGACATGCCCCTCCCCTAGAAAGCACATCGTTTATTCCAGCTTGTAGGTTCTCTTTGTAATTACTCTGTTTTAATGTTTTAACTGTTTAACTATTTAACTGTTTTATATTTGAAATTGTTTAATTTTAAGTTTGATTAATTGTTGGAAGCCGCCCTGAGCCATTCGTGGGAAGGGCGGGATATAAATCCCAAATAAATAAATAAATAAATAAATAAAATAATTATTCAATTATAAGGGAAGTACATTCTGCTCATGTTCAGAGAAGCTGTCCTGTACAGTCAGCCTGCACAGTCAAAGACAGTGTCGGTCTCCTGACATATAATATGGGAGAGATTTCACCCTAGCTTCAAACCTCATTAGATTTCAAAACACCAATTCCAACAAAATATAAAAATTTAAAACGGAGTCATTCTCATTCATTGACTGTCTGTGGCAAAGCAGACAACCAAAAGACTGGTGGTCTGTTTATGTGGCATAAGAAAAACAACATCCCTGCCAGGAAACCAGGCACCTACAAAGAAAGACTATTAATCAGAAATGTTAGTGAAGTTGCATATCGCTGCCAGCTGATAAAGATAAGCTAGCTGAATAAGTTAGCAAGACAGAAAATGACAAGAGCTCGAATCAACAATTGACTTAGCAATTACAGAGACAGACACAGATGTTGTGACAATATTGAATGCATTGAAAAATGACATATATTCTTCGGGTCAATTCAGGCTCATCAAGCCACATCCATTCAACATTAGGAAAAAAAGAGGCAAAAAAAGAAATAGTGACACTTCAAAGCTGAGATCCATCCCAATGAATGTTTTCTTATAAACATTTGTATCCTGTGTTTCCTACATGAAAGGACCCAAAGTGGGTGACAACAAGAACCCAGTATAAATAAGCCAACTAATAAATAAATGTTTTGGGTTGGCCTGGGATTCAGTAGCTGCTTCATTCCAATGCATTGGCTAGGAGGCAAAAGCCAAAGGGCTCACAAGTTTGGCCACAGCCAAGCCTTATACCTGCAACAGGACAAGAAAAGCAAATGGTCAGCAGAATGTTACAGCTGGCCAAGGTGTTCTTCCCACTGTCTCCCCCTCTCTCAAATTATTGATCAGGACCTTTATTCCATCTCCTGTTTTTTCTGTGGCTGCCATTATTGCCTGTCCACTACTAATGTACTTTTTGTTATTAATGGTCACTGTCCATAAACACAAATGGTTGTGGCTCTTCCTCGTTCTCTTACTTTGTTTTAACTATACAAGATTTTAGGATGTGGCTAAAGCATAAATTGATCTAAGACCCAAATTGATCAAATTGGTCACAGATACATGTCCATAAATGGCTTCCTTCATCATGTTTTGGCTTCAGTACAGCAGTGGTTTAGTAGCAATGCTGCCACAGTTACTTATAAAAATTAACAGCTAGTAAGAAAAGCCAGGTCAATGAGTGATGATGACTGGAAGATGGGAAGAACACAGGAAGGTCTTAGGGCATGCAGGAGAGGGTTGGCAGCAGTTACTTTACTTGGCTTGCCAGGGAAGTCTACAAGAAGGATCCAGCTGAGCAGGCCTTCCAACCTTTTTTTCTTGGGAGAAATTACTTAATAAGCTGCAGGAGCGATTGTGTTTATTTTTCTGATGTCTTCATGGTGGGGTGGACATTGTAACGTATGAAAACAATTATTTCAAGTCATTTCATTTTGTTGGCTACCAGATTACTCATATATGTTGGCCCATCAAGGCCTCAAAAATCTCATTTATGTTACTTGCTTAGATCCACAAAAATAACAGGGGAAGGGTGTAACTTGAGTTTGGTTATCAAATAGCTAGAAGGTCTCAAAACAGGGCTGGTAGGGTGGATTTGAAATGGAATTTATAGGCATAGTTTGGAGTAATCTAGTGATCCAGAAAGTCTCAAGTGGGGGTGGGTGATCCCCAATTTTGGCTTCCCTTGCCTGTTGCTGGCCAACTGGCCAGCAGGGAAGCCCTGCCCACAAGCCCCTTCCCCAAGAGTGGCCACCCCTCTCCTTCTAGCTGATCAGCGGGAGCTAGGGTTGCCAGTTCTGTGTTGGAAAATACCTGGAGACTTTGGGGGTAGATCTGGGACAGGGCAGGATTTGGAGTGGGGAGAGGCCTTAGCATGGTACAATGCCATACAGTCCACCCTTCAAAGCAGCCATTTTCTCCAGGAGATATCTCTGGCTGCTAGAGATCAGTTGTAAAAGTGGGAGATCTTCAGGCCCCACCTGGAGGCTGGCAACCTTAGCAGGAGCACATGCCCACCAATCAGCTAGAAGGCTGTTTAAATCTTGTAGGAGAGACAGAGAGGAGCAGCCACTGGCAGAATGCCAGGCAGGGGAACCTCCCAGGCAGGGGAACCCTCACTTGAACCAGGGGCTTGGCAGCCCTAGTGGGGATACCCAATCCCTTGCAGGGAGAAATGCAGCTGGGAGGGGGAAAGGCCTGTAGTAAACAATGCAAAGCTCCTTTCTTCATGCTTCTATTGGGGCCAAATTCAGAGCCTGCATCGACAATGATATAATAAAAACAAAATGTATCAATACTGATCCTATGTGGTTCTGATCAAATTCAAATTTGAAGGCTTGTGAATTAGCAGTTAACCACTAAAATACTAATGTAATGTGATATAGTAATATGAAAAGTAAGCAGGTACATAGTTCTTTGAAAAGCTTTTGAGTTGGACAGAATTTGCCTTTTACTTCCTGTCTGAAGGAAAAAAAGTCAAAAGCTTGCTACTGACAAACTACATTTAGGCAGCTAAAAGTAATGTCAACCAAACTACCCGTAACTAATTGCAATAATGAAAATTCACATCAATCAGCTGCAGTCTTATTCTAAGTGTAACAAGTGTATATATGACTGTATTGTGTTTCAACATCCAATGTACAATTTAAAGGGTAACTAGCACCATCTGAAAGCATATTTGAAGCATTCAAATATTTTTTTGCATTAGCCATTGCACTGGAAATGCAAACCAAAATAATGAGGGGCAATGCCTTTGCATTAACATCTGGAGGCACTCCATATACTATTATTGAACTGGTCTTTAACAGCTATCATCATTACAGTATACATGTTCTAAATTTCTGTGACAATTTGAGAAAACTGAGAGATGAGCTAAACGTTCCAAAGTTACTTTTTCAACAATATATTTTGAAAACGAATTCCTAACCTTTGCTCTCATAGACGAATAACCTGATTGCTGACACTTGTGTTCGTCAGTCTTCCTGTACTTAAGTCAGTCATGAAATCAAGGTATGATTTTAGTACTATGTATCAGTAGAGGAAATCTTCCAAAAATGTTAGCCTATAACTGTAAGAAGGTTCAGGTCCTTTATGGAGTATGTAATAGTCTAATGGAGTATATAATAGTCTAATTAAAAATCTGGCAAAATCTACTAAAATGTGAACTTCAATATCAAACACAAAGCTCTTCCTTTCCGTTACAGAAATATATAGCTTAGAATAAGTATTCAGTTTTGCTCTTATTTTGTGCTCCCATCACATGATTGCCTCTGGTTCAAATATGCCCTTCTTGGATTTCTACACATTTCTTAGAGACTGATTGAATTTATAGTGTCAGACTGTGGATTGGCTCCTTTGGACTGTGAATGGACAGAGTTCACAGAACAGATCTCTTCTCCCCTCATCATCCTGTGCTACCTCCAACTGCTTAGACCAAATGAGGGCAACCAAGATGATTAAGGGATGGAACACCTTTGCTATGATGAAAGGCTAGAATCTGGGGCTTTCCAGTTTAGAAAAAAAGGTGAATGTGGGGGACATGACAGAGTTTTATAAAATTATGCTTGGGGTAGAAAAAGGGGACACAGAGAGTTTTTTCTTCTATATTTTTTCATAATACTAGAACTTGGGAGCACCCAATAAACCTGATAGGTAATGGGTTCAGGACAGAAAAAAGGAAATATTCTTTACTCATTAAGTATTTTAATTGTGGCATTTACTGCTAGTAGACATACTGTTGCCATGATCACAGACTGTTTTTTTAAAAGGGAAGGGAACTTCGATATAACAGAGGCAACAAACCTTTGATTACCACAGCTAGGAGGCAACATCAGGGGAGGTATTGGCTTCTAAGCTGTGTTTGTTAGGCCTTCAAGCAAACTATACTATTTGGGTTGCAGTATGAAACAGGATGCAGGACTAGATGGACTACTGATCTGTTATAGAGGTGAAGAATCTTTGGCAACAAGGTGAGATAAGGCTCAGAGTGTTGCAGTATAAATGGTATATTAGCAAAAGCAAAACAAAACAAAAACACCTCTACTTGATGCATGAATACTTTTTCAAATAGTCTGAACCAGAGGGTGGAAAGCAGTTTTCTGCAGATTTGCCCTCAACTTCCTCCCTCTTCTGCATTCTACTCTGTTCTTAAAGGTTTCCTAATATTCAACTGTACAACTACAAAGAGAAGAGGGGAGGGGAGGGAATATTCTGATGAGCTTCTGCTCACAATTCCTGTGCTTTTAATAACTTTAGCAACTGATTTGACGTGCACTGTGTGAAAAGTGCTAGTTTTACTTTCTTGTTTTCTGCCTTGCAGTATTTTAAAAATAATGGTTAAAATTCAGCTAGGAGATTTTAACTCCAATTTATTTCAGTGAGGAAATATTATTATTTATTTTATTTTATTTTATTTTATTTTAGTATATTTCTATTCCGCCCATTCCCCGTAGGGCTCAGGGTGGAGTACATAAAACAATAAAATACAATAAAAACATTTTAAAAACAGACAGCTCAACAGCACTTAGAGAAGTTACCCAGCCTGGCCGTCTCACATCATGATATCTCACAGGTGACAGTACTGATAGGGGAGGTCAACCAGATCAAAAATAGACGCCCACAGCCTCAACTGAAAGCCTGGCAGAACAGCTCCATTTTACAGGCCCTATGGAAGGCCATAATAAGCCAGGTAGGGCCCGGATCTCTGTAGGAAGCTGATTCCACCAGGTCGGGGCCAGGACCGAAAAAGCCCTGGCCCTGGTTGAGGCAAGGCGGGTGTCTCTTGGGCCAGGGATGGCCAACAGATGTTGGGAGGCTGACCGTAATGACCTCCTGGGCATATATGGAAGGAGACGGTCCCGCAGGTATGTTGGTCCCTGGCCACATAAGGCTTTAAACGTTAGAACCAAAACCTTGAAGCAGATCTGGTACTCAATGGGCAGCCACTGCAGACTGCAGAGTGCCGGTCGAATGCCCACCTGTAAAGGTGGTGCAGTCAGTACGCGAGCCACCGCATTCTGCACCCACTGCAGTTAAACATGTATTTAAGCCTTGTACTAAATGTAATTAGACATACATTCTAATGGCAGGAAAATGATATAGATATACACACATACATCATGGTGGACCTGATATTAATAGGGAATATGGATTTTGCTTGTGGCACATCAGCACCAACTGGAAGACTGACAGAGCAATCCTAAACAGAGTTCCACTGTTCCAAGCCCATTAATTTCAATTGATTTAGAAAGGTGTGACTCTGTTTAGGATTGTTCTGTGATTTAGTTTATTGCTCACCTCAATGGATTTTGCCACTAATTACGTTCTCAATAGCTCCACTGCATGAATTTGCTTCCCACTTTACTGCAATTCATTTTTCTGAAATGACCAGTATTTTATCAAACTGGCTACTCTGCTGAGTTTTCCCCAGCCTATTATCGGGACTGTAGCTGAAGAGCTGTGGGGTAACAAGAAACAGCACACAGCCAATTCTTACTTGTTGTCCTAAGCAGCATTACACTCCTCTAAGTCATCTGCAATGGAGGTACAGTTTGGCTTACAACGGTGCAAAAAAAAAAAAAAAGCGAAGAAAAGGGCAACTAGAATGATCAAAGGGTTGGAACACTTTCCCTATGAAGAAAAGTTAAAACTCTTGGGGTTCTTTAGCTTGGAGAAACGTTGACTGAGGGATGACATATAGAGATTTACAAGATTATGTTTGGATAGAGAAGGTAGAGAAAGAAGTACTTTTATCTCTTTCTCACAATACAAGAACTCATGGACACTCAATGAAATTGCTGAGCAGTCATGTTAGAAAAGATAAAAGGAAGTACTTCTTCACCCAAAGGGTGATTAACACAGGGAATTCACTGCCACAGGAGTTGGTGGCAGCTACCAGGATAGACAGCTTCAAGAGGGGATTGGTTAAACATATCCAGCAGAGGTCCATCAGTGGCTATTAGCCACAGGGTATAGATGAAACTCTCAGTCTGGGGCAGTAATGCTCTGTATTCCTTGTGCTTGGGGGGGAAACAGTGAGAGGGCTTCTAGTATCCTGGCCTCACTTATGGGTCTCTTGATGGCACCTAGGCTTTTTGGCCACTTGTGATATAGTATGTTGGATTGGATGGGCCATTGGCCTGAATCAGCATGGCTTCTCTTATGTTCTTATGGTACTGCTAATTCTCTGTCTTCCACAAATATTAAAAATCTATGACTAAAGATCAGTTGGGAGGGCCTATTCCTACTCTACTGCTGATTGCTTATGTGACTGTAATCAGGTCATTTAAGTTCTATGTTGCAGTTTCCCGATTCATATAATAAAGTTGATATTTTAATACCTACCTGAGAAGGCTTGAAGCCTGATTAATTAATGGCTGTGAAATACTTCATTAACCTTTGATAAGCTGTCATTAAAATAAGACCTACTGCGTTCTACTTTATCAGTGTGTGAAATTATGAAGCCTTTGGTAAAGGATCTTCTACATGTACAGCAAAGTTCAGAATCCTTTTCTAGGCCTAGTGTAAATAAAGAAACCAATAATCATTTTAATAATAAGGTCTCAGTTTTTTTTTTTAAGAATAAACTCCATCAGGAGATTGCACTGGTACCTAAATAAAGAGAACTGATTTGTACCTGAGTAATATCAGAAACTAGAGGAACTAGAGATTAAATTGTCAACATTCGATGAATTATGAATTATGGAGGAAGCATGGGAGTATCAGAAAAACGTCTATTTCTGCTTCATTGACTACTCTAAAGCCTTTGATTGTGTGGATCACAACAAATTGTGGCAAGTCCTTAAAGAGATGGGAGTACCAGACCACCTCACATGTCTCCTAAGAAACCTGTATAAGGGTCAAGAAGCAACAGTCAGAACGGGATATGGAACAACTGATTGGTTTAGAATAGGAAAAGGAGTTTGACAAGGATGTATATTGTCACCCTGCTTATTTAATTTATATGCAGAGTACATCATGCGGAATGCTGGCCTGGATGAAGCACAAACTGGAATTAAGATTGCCGGGGAAAACATCAACAGTTATGCAGATGACACTACTCTAATGGCAGAAAGTGAGGAGGACCTAAAGAACCTCTTGTTGAGGGTGAAAGAGGAGAGCACAAAAGTAGGCTTGAAACTCAAGATCAAAAAAGCTAAGATCATGGCATCACACCTTGGCAGATAGAAGGGGAAGACATGGAAGTCCTGACAGACTTCACATTTCTGGGATCAAAGATCACTGCAGATGGTGACTGTAGCCATGAAATTAAAAGACGTTTGCTCCTTGGGAGGACAGCTATGGCGAACCTGGACAGTATAATAAAAAGTAGAGACATCAGCCTGCCAACAAAAGTCTGTATAGTCAAAGTGATGGTATTCCCAGTAATAATGTATGGCTGTGAGAGCTGAACCATAAGGAAGGCTGAGCACAGAAGAATAGATGCTTTTGAGCTGTGGTACTGGAGAAGACTCTTGTGAGTCCCTTGGACTGCAAGAAGGTCAAATTAGTCAGTACTAAGGGAAATCAACCCAGACGGTTCACTGGAAGGTCAGATGAAGCTGAAGCTCAAATACTTTGGCCACCAAATAAGAAGAGAGCACTCCCTGGAGAAGATCCTGATGCTAGGAAAGAAGAAGGCAAGAGAAGAAGGAGATGGCAAAAGATGAGATGGCTGGACAGTGTTACTGATGTAACAAACACAAATTTGAGCAGACTTCGGAGGATGGTGGAAGACAGGAGGGCTTGGCGTGACTTTGTCCATGGGGTCACAAGGAGTCGGACTTGACTGTGAGACTGAACAACAACAACAATATCAGAAAAATCCTAGAATACGTCAAAATATTGGAATTTGATGTTTTTGGCTTCTTGATGTTCAGAATATGGTATAGCTGAACTATTAATAAATTCAAGCATCAAACTGCATCGCTGCACCAAGGCCCTCCAATCAAAAGCTAAATTTAAATCTGAATTCATTCATTGTTTCTCTTCACTTGTAAATCAAGATTAAATAAATGAATCAAGAAAATGCATTTATAGAAGCATAAAGCCCTTGCAGGTGATGTATATACCAGTGTAAACTACCTGTAGGTGAGAGGAAATTAGACACAGCAAGACTTTTCCTACCATCGTCAGTGGGAACAAGGCCCTGATCTTCATGTCCATCAATCATTAAGTTCTGCAAATGTGGCTAGGGAATGATTGTGCTTTTTAACAAACAGTTTTGAGATTATTCTCTTTACAGGTCTGAACTGATAGATAGATAGCTACTTTTTTTTCTTAGGCTGACACTTTGTAAACCTTGGTTTATAACCCATCTCCTCAGGAGGGGAAAACTTGGCTTGTCAGAATCTCATAAGTGTTAATTGGACTGTGTCATCTTCAGAACTGCAATGACAGGCATTATTTAAGAGGTCTTCTTCCCTTGATGAGAAAAAAAATACATACTATAACAGAGTCCTGTTTTAAAGCAACTCTACAATTTCTGGGATCTCTGTAGTGAATAATCTAGAGGGATAGCCCAGGCTAGCCCGACCTCATCGGATCTTGGAAACTAAGCAGAGTTTGCCCTGGTTAGTATTTGAATGTGAGACCTCCAAGTAATACTGGGATCATGATGCAGAGATAGGTAATGGCAAATCACATCTGAACATCTCTTGCCTTGAAAACCCTATGGGGTCTCCATAAGCTAGCTGTGACTTGATGGCGCTTAATACCACCAAATAAGTTCATTCAAGAAATTTCAGTATAACCTTCCTCTCTTCCGAGTAGGGGCATTCTGACTTCCAATAGCTGCATGGTCAACATGACCCATCTGTACTCATGAAAAGGTCCACATCTTCAATTTCTGCCTGTCATGCAGGCACTGAAAGCACAGACCCTCTGTTATGAAAGAAAGCAACCTTAACTTCAGGTAGAATTCTACAGCAGCATACGTCTCAAACATTGGTAGCTTGAAAACATTAAATGCATCAGTGCTGCTGATTATCACTCTGATATGGCTCCTGGACATTTTGTGAGTTGCACAGAAGCAAAATTTAAACCTTCAGATGTCTCCCATTAGTATTGCAGTAGAGGTGATTAACAAGATTTCCAAAAGATAAAATCTCATAACCAATTAATGACATCTTCACTGTTATGGAGTAAGAGCATAGGGCCTCTGACAGATCAATATTTGGTTAAAAATCAGGATATAGGAGACTTTTACTTTGTGAGGATATAGCCCAGGGATTCCCTCATCCTATATATATATATATATATAAAAGCACAAGCGTATTGGTGCTTTTCAGCTCTTCCATTGACTGTGGTGTGCGCTCATCTACCATTGGCCTATCAAATGCGACCAAAATATCACTGTATTCTGTTGGTTGAGTCTATTCCTCTCTCCCACCTGCTGTCACCTACCAACTCTCTGTGGCATTCAGAAGAGAAAGCAAGTGGTGGCAGTGGTGAGATGATAAATAGACAGGGAATGAAGGTGGTAATGCCAAGGGAGGGTGGTAATGCCAAGGACTGGCCCTGTTGGGAGCATTTCCTCAGAGGCCATGGTGACTGCTTCTTTTCTGTCACTCCCTCCCTCCCTCTCTTCTTCCCTCAGCATTGCCCCAGGACAGACAAGGATTGGGCCACTGTCGAAGCTGCTAGGCAGAGGCTGTTGCTAGGCAACCAAGTTTGGTTAAGTCAGTAAAAGGAGAGGCCTCAGCTGAATATAATGCCATAAAGTCCACCTTCCAAAACAGTTATTTTTTTTCCTAGGGGAGAGAGATCTGTTGTCTGGAGTTCAGTTGTGATTCCAGGAGATCTTCAAACTCCACCCAGAGGTTGGCTATCTTAGGCCTGGCATCACCTTCTGGGTGACTTGATGCCACCTGACTGGCATAACTTAACTAGGCCTGGCTGCTTGCTACTGTTCTGCAGCAGCCCCTCTATGACAGCCAATGTGGCATAGCAGTTAGCACTTCAGTCTGCTAGACCCAGGCTCTTGCTTTGGAAGTTGACTGGGTGATTTCAGACCAGTCACAGACTTCCAACCTAAATTACTGCACAGGGTTGCTGTGCAGATCAAAAGGGGGAGGGGAGAATGATGTAAGCTGCTTTAGTCCTCACTGTGGAGAAAGACTGTCCTTTTCCTAGGTAGAAGCTGGAGGAAGCAGTGAGGAGATGGAAAGCTGAAGTTAGAGGGGCAGATAAAGGTAAATTGGAGGTTGGCTGAGAAGGAGATAGAGTTGCCAACTCCTGGTTGGGAAATTCCTGGATATATGAGGGGTGGAGCCTGGAGAGGTTCGGGTTTGAGGAGGGGTGGGACCTCAGACAGGTCCAATGCCATAGATTCCATCCTCCAAACCACCCATTTCCTTTTTGGGAATCATTGTTTCCAATCTCCAGGTGGGGGCTGGAGATCATTCAGAATTACAACTGCTCTGTAGATAGCAGAGATCAGCCTCCCTGGAGAAAATGGCTGCTTTACAGGGTGTATGTCATTATACCCTGCTGAAGTTGCTTTCCTCCTGCTTTGGTCCCCACTGTGGAGAAAGACTGTACTATTCCTAAGTAGAAGTTACAGGGTGGGGGGAGGAGATGGAAAGCTGAAGTGACATACTTTATCTTCTACCATAACACAACCATGTCAGGCCAAAAAAACAAAAAAAAAAAACCCACCCAAAAACAGTTCACACCAAAAGCTCATGCTGATGCTAAATGCCACAAGGCTGAATATGACAGGAAAAGGAATATGACAGGAAATATGACAGGAAAAGGCAGCAACAATGCATTGCAAACAAAAGGAATGCTGAGCTTCAGAGTCTGTGTGACCATCATCATGGCCCCCTGTACCTGCTATAATTATTCTTTCTTATTCTTTCTTTCTTATTATTATTTCTTATGGAGAGCCAGTTTGGTGTAGTGGTTAAGTGTGCGGACTCTTACCTGGGAGAACCGGGTTTGATTCCCCACTCCTCCACTTGCAGCTGCTGGAATGGCCTTGGGTCAGCCATAGCTCTGGCAGAGGTTGTCCTTGAAAGGGCAGCTGCTGTGAGAGCCCTCTCCAGCCCCACCCACCTCACAGGGTGTCTGTTGTGGGGGAGGAAGGTAAAGGAGATTGTGAGCTGCTCTGAGACTCTTCGGAGTGGAGGGTGGGATATAAATCCAATATCATCATCATCATCATCATCATCATCATCATCATCATCATCATCATCTTCTTCTTCTTCTTCTTCTTCTTCTTCTTCTTCTTCTTCTTCTATTTTCATTCTAGACCTCTTTCAGGGCTTTGAGCCACCATACACTCACACAAATGAGGGGGGGGGGAGAAGCTGGCATGTGTTTCAGCTGCAGGGTGGGTGGAAAGACAGCAAGGGTAAGGGGATGAGTGAAGGCCTTGGGTTGGTGGATGGGTGGAATGATAGCAAGGGTAGGAGTGAGTGAGTGTGGGGGAACAGTGGAGTGCTAAAGGTGTGGGAGTAGTTGAGGGGAAGGTGTGGTTGGGTGTGGGTGGTAGTTGGAGGGGAGTAGGCTGGGTAGTTGGGAAGGCACCAAGGGTGAAGGGATTGAATGCCTTCACTTGGGTGGGTTGGAAGACAGCAAGGGTAAGGGGCACTCACCCAGAGCCTCTTTCTAGAGCCCATTGTATTTTCTTCAAAATGGGCCTTATTCCTAGGGAATATATAAATTCATTTCAAGTTTGCTTAATATAAGGACTACAGCATTTTTCCTCTGATTCTTGCTTTTGTGTCATGCTTAGTGCTAGAGGGGGATTTCAGATTTATATTTTCAGCGGGAAAATGTCATCTTTCCCCCTCTGTTCCAGTAGTCTTTGGTGCAACTTGAAACCCTTTATATCTAGCACCATCTTACCAGTTAAGTCTGCCACATGTCTGGTTTCTATGTTAAGTCTCTCCAAGCTGCAGACTTGAGACCTTTCCAGCATGATTTGAAATATCTTTTCTGTCCCTTCCCATTCTTTTTGTATTGAATATCTAGGCCCATGAAGAATTTAGGAGAATTCTTGTGCACTTCAAAGGTTTGCAACATGTTTCATGGCATTTTGATTGCTCTTTATAAACAAAGGGAGGGATCGCATCATTTTAATTTCTAGAATTTTCTGTGGACTATCACCACAACGTACAATCCTTGTTTGTCTCTGGTATTACAATTTGGGAACACCCAGTGAAATTGATTGTTCAGAATAATTAAAATGTACTTCACACATTTATACAGGCTCTGGCTCTACTAGCCCCAATGATTGAGGAAAATCCTTCACTGTCTCATAGATGGAAGGCTCATATAATGGAAGAAATTTACCAAGCTTTACATTTCAGATATTGCTGTTATAGTAAAGGTAAGGTAAAGGTAGTCTCCTCTGCAAGCACCAGTCATTTTCGACTCTGGGGTGACGTTGCTTTCACGTTTTCACGGCAGACTTTTTATGGGGTGGTTTGCCATTGCCTTCCCCGGTCATCTACACTTTCCCCTCAGCAAGCTGGGTCCTTATTTTACCGACCTTGGAAGGATGGAAGGCTGAGTCAACCTGGAGCCGGCTACCTGAACCAGCTTCCGCTGGGATCGAACTCAGGTCATGAGCAGAGGGCTCTGACTGCAGTACCGTAGCTTTACCACTCTGCGTCATGGGGCTGTTATAGATACAAAGCACAAATTTCTCTATTACTACCTGACTTCTAAACCAACATTTGAAATGTATGTGTCATTCTGCAAATTATTTTTTCCTGCATGCCTCTCAACACATTAAAAATTCAGCTGGTGAAGTATTTTCTCACTGCTTCATCTGCATATCCAGGAATGCTTACCCAGGTCTGCTTCTTGTCACACCACCAGTAAACATACAGAGTCCTGTCGGAGCAACAGCCTGAAATCCTTTTAAAAATTATGACAAGAATTCTGAGAAAATAATCATTCATTGAACCAGACCTGTCTGGAAAAATAAAACCAATTCAACAAATAAAAACTATGGATATGCCTCAGAAACACACACACACACACAGTCATTTCATTTTATTATATTTTGAGCACATTAATAATAAATGGACAGCTAATAAGCTGATGAAAAAGATAACTGGATTCACTATATGTCATCCTTCTTTTAACCATTGGTACATTTTAATCTGATTCTTGTGAAATTAAAGGAATCCCTTTCCTATCAAGTTCTATGATAATAGGCAGTTTAATAACATTTTAGAAATAACAAAATGGACTTGAAGAAATGGATGTTCATTACTGCACACCCCCAAACAGTGTAAAAGCTACATTGTTCATTTTCCAGATCAAAGGCATAATATAATATCAGTCTAGAAATAGCTCACTGCCTATTTTCAAATTGCTGCTCAACAGATCCTTGTAGGATAAGCTGAACTCACATATTCAAACCAGAAGCGGCAAAATGGATTTACTCACTGTCTCCATAAATACTTAGTTATATTATGTCTACATGAGATGTGAAAGATCCATGTTCAGAAGCCCTGGTATCTTCAAGTGCTAACCAGTTCCAGTGATAAAGATATTTGGACAGAGGTTACAGTGCTGGGACAGTGGTTTTCTTTTATAAATAAAATGATTAAGCTTTACTAGTAATTTGAACAGTATTTAGTTCAGATTAATAAATGTGCAGCATAATCATGTGACAGTTAAAAGACTGAAATTAAAAACAAAAATAAGAGTATCCTAGTCAATTCATGACCATGCTAGGTGCTATTTGTATGCTGTTCAAAATATGAAAAGACACAAGGGATTGTAGTAGCAAAACTTCAATTTGCCTAGTGAAGAAAGAATCTTGGGAAAATACTACAAAATCAAACTAGCATAGAATGCACTGTTCTTGACTGTCATCTGAATGGGTGAATTTTCTGGCCTATCAGGTTCCTTTCACCTAGTGATGCAGGCACTATCATCTTATGATGCCATCTCATGCTACTGGGGAGTGCTCTGACTGAGTGCAAACATCATTTGTTATCTCCTTCATCACATGGTTGAAATATTTGCATTCTCCAATAATATGGGATCCCACTATAGAGAGACCGGCCCCACACTGAAATGATGGGCAGATCTCTGGCACCCACTGGCACCTACTTTTGAACTATATTCTGTTGCCTGTATTGTTTAGAAACAATCATACTCTCAAGATTGTCTTTTTCTTGTGCTGTCTGAAGATTGAAAAAGGAAGAGACTGAAGAAAAGAGGATTCTTTTTTTTGGTGGGGGGGAGAGGAGTGATTTGACAGGATGAAGCAGAGAGCATGATGCACAAATAGTAGAGCAGGCCACAAGCCCAGAAGCAAGTACAGCAATTATGCCTTTAAACAGAATAGCATTGTGGCTCAGAGCATCTGAGGGCCCAAACAAACAATTCTGGTAGTAGGAGGGGACTGACAAGGGTTTCTTTCCCCAGTTGGCTAGCCCCCACATTGTTTGCAATACTGTAATTCCATGTTTGTTTCTTGTAGTGTTGTTATGGGGAAAGAAATTTCTGTTCTTTTTTTAAAAAAATCTATTTTTAAAGATAGTCATTGATTTCTTATATTTTCTTTTTTCTCTCCTACAAAACAGCAATTTTTCTTTCTTGTTGATTTCTCTTTGAAGAGAGGAGCTTGTGAGTTTCTGAGCATCTACAGAGTACAAGTCTGAAAGTTTTCAGGATTTCTTCCCATCCCTCTTCTCTTCAAATTCCTCTTTGATCAAAATAGATTTAATTAGACATAGCTTTAACAAACTTGGTAACTCCAATTGAAGGCTGTTGGGTAGCAGGTATTTGGAAACCTTTTTTTATCTGGGCTGGGTGGACCAAGAGCACAGCAATATAAAACAACTTCATAAGATGTTTATTTTAGCATCCAACATTTAGAATCAGTCCTTATTGTACATTAAAATATAATGTAATGCAATATAAAATAAAAGATAAAAGATAAGAGTGACTATGCTGGATAAAACTTGAGGTCCACTTAGACCAGCCATGACCAATCAGATGTCAGAGGACAACCCATAAACAGGACCTACTGGTAACATCCTCACCTCCTGATGGCTCCCCAGCATTTAATAAGTAAAGTCCATTTAACCCAAGATATCATTCAGCTATCATGGCTAATAATTAACATTAATCCAAATCCCATATATATTTTTTTCATATTGGAGCTACTGGCCATCAAAAATACATCTTAACTAATGCACCAGTCAACCCAAATATGTGAAATAATACAGTGAGGAGTCAAAGATTTAAGTAGAGCCAGCTATTGACTTGGCTGCTGGTAGGCTATTGTCTTGGCTGCTGGTAGGGTAGTGATCAACACCTGTTCTACTTGGTATAAATGATCAGAAGATGCCCTGGGAAAAGACTATCAGGCTTGGAGTACATTTTTGAAAGTGATCCAGGGATAGCTATTATAGAAGATATAGAAGAGGGAGCAGTGAAAGAGATCAGCACCTCCCAATGGGTGAACAAAGCTAAATATTTTAGTGGAGAACACTTTGTATTGTGACAATAGGATATATACCTTATGTCTCATCATGGCATCAAGTTTCCCGTTTTTATAATTTTTATTGATTTTAACTACAAAAAGAAGAAGCACAAGGGTAGATACAGAGACATTAAAGAGGGGGGAGGGGTGGATACAAAATGGGAAAGTAGAAACAAAGAAAAATGCAAATATATCAGTTACATTTCTACCTCCAAATGAAATACCCAATTCTTTCTACCTGCAAGTATTAAGTTTTCCCCTTATATTTTACCATCTTTATCTTTCATTATAGATTTTTTACTAAACTATTTAAAGTACAAGTCTAAACTATTCTTCTTCAGCACATGTAAGTATAAAAAAGTCAGAGAAGTCTTAACCCAGAACTGACTGGCTGTCAGAACTGGCAGAACTTCAAGAAAAGCCCAAGACTTAGTTGCAAGTATAGGCATTTATTAGAGAACTCCAGAGCTTGAGGTGCAGAATAACACTGATAACAACAGCTATTATTCGATACACTTTATGTGGTTCTGTTGACAACAATAAAACGATCGTTCACATGGGTGGAGACAACAGTCTGTTTCTCAGGGTTTGTTATCAGGTAGGGAGGATGGAATCCCGCTGGGAAAGTGCGGGCCGGCCTGGCTTCAAAGGCCATCTGCAGATGTTGACCCTGGGCTATCTGTCACACTTCAGTGATCACAGTTTGTTTGAAATGCACAGGCACACACAACATGTGGACTGGTTAGTTATTTGAGCAAAGCTGCTTGGGTTAGTGTTTGCTTTCAATATGGAGTCGGTTAAGCTAACAGCATATAGGAAAGTTACAAGTTCTGACACTGGCTAAGCTTAACCATATTGAAAATGCAGACTAACTTGTTAGTTTAACAATATCATCATTAAAATGAGCATAATAAACAAATATCTTTATCCTTCTAACTAGCTTAATTCAAGCGGAAAGAAGAAAAAAGCAGATTTAAAATATCATAAAACAGAGAGAGCGAAAAAAGTAATAAGCTAAAAATAAAACATAGTTTATCTGTCTCAGTATAAACAATTTCTCCAAACAAACATATTAAGAGTAGATCTACCAAATTAGAGAATAATTGTGCCTTCTTAAAAATTTATCCAAGTTAACTATTTATTTATATAACATTCTTTTCAAAACTTTTCAATCCTTTAAGTCTTATATCCATGTTACTCTAAAAGAAACAACTTAATATGACCCAAAAATCTCACTTGACCATTTAAAATTGCATATCCGTTCTTACTGAAAATTCCATATCCGATTACCCACAGAGAGAGCAACAGTTCAGACCCTTCTTCCTAAAAGATTTCCACATCTTGATTTTTTTGCTGCTAAGTTTAACCACATTGAAAATACAGACTAACTTGTTAGTTTAACAATATCATCATTAAAATGAGCATAAGAAACAAATATCTTTATCTATTAAAAGCATATCTACCAGATTACAAATACTTGTGTTGTCTGCCTTCTTAAATGTTAATCCAAATTAACTATTTACTTATATAAAATGCTTTTCAAAACTTTTCAATCCTTTAACTCTTATATCCATATTACTCTAGGAGAAACAACTTAATATGACAAAAATCTCACTTGGCCTTTTAAAATCGAATATCAGTTCTTGTTGAGAATTCCATATCCGATTACCCGCAGAGAGAGAGACAATTCAAAGATCCTTCTTCCTAAAAGATTTCCACATCTTGATTTTTTTTTTGCTGAGATGTAGCTTCTCTCTTCTTAATGCAGTCATCCCTCTCAGTAAAAGTAGGAAAGATTGCACGCCATTTGTTCCTCTCAAAAAACCTTCAATCAGTCTTGATTTCCGGTCCTTCTTTTTAACTGTGCAATAAGGTTCCATTTTGGTTTTCTTTTGTTTGTTTCCCAGCGGATCACTCTCCATTTCCAGTTCTGCAGACGTCACTGAGATCTCTTTAATACTCTGCTCGTGTAGATTTGAGATTTCGCTAGCTTTCAGCTTAAAAGCTCCCATGTACTTTTTAATCAACTCTGTTAATGAACCAAGATCTTGCTTTAGAGAAATTATGATAACCATTATATCTTTTTTATAAAACATTTCGCTTGGTAATGTCATTTTTCTCTATCAAATAACTCAGTCTATTAATCCAAGTTGAAAAGTAGCTCAGAGACCCAGTTAGTCTGCCTCTCCAAATCTCCTCCAGCCATGTTTTTTTGATGTTACCATTTCAGTTGCATTCTGACGACAAAGACAAATCTCTCTAGAATATATCTCATTTTTGTTCAGACCATATTGTAGCCAGATAATAGTCTCTTTAACACATATCCAATTATAATCCGGGTCAATTTGGGTATCTCTATTCAGTCTAATTCAGATTGTTGCCAATGTTCAAAGTTAAAATTGTTATTTATCTTTTCAAAGCCCCATTCACAGGAAAGTAGGGGGAGAATCCACCTCTTTCCCTTCCTTTGAACTGACCTGCTTGTTGTTATGTAAAACGACCCATTAGTCAGTGGTATTGAAAGCAAACTTACTTGCCGAGTAGAATTGCCATGCTTGAGGTAGGAAAGCGATGAATCAGAAGCTTGTTAAGAGAAGAGAGAGCAAGTGGTCGGGTGTTCACCTCTTACTGCTATGGTAGCGATCATGGCGGCGGAGCTTCGGGGCATACAAGAAGGATAGGAACAGCCGCTGCTATGCCCTAGGCTTCTTGCAAAAGTCCCATGCCGAAAGGAAACCCCTTCAGGGTCTCCCTGGAGATGCCACATCTGTGGCACCTCTCCAACCACCTGATTCAAGGGGGCTGCTAGAGGCAGTCCGCAGACCCCCGCTGAACTCAAGGTGACATAACCCAGAAGGCTGCATCAAGTTTCCCTTGTGCATTATTATGTGGTAGAAGGATCTATTTATCTCAGGCAGAAGTGACCCCCTGTTTACTGACCTGTGCAGTGAGCCTGCAGTCTTTTTGTTGACAGGTGAGGTGAGAAGTATTAAATTGGATCAGTATAGGTATTGTGCTGGAAGTTTATTTAAAATAAATTATTTTAGAAGAGTGAGCTACCTAAGGAATCTAACTATGGGGAAAGTACAAGTTAGCCATCCATGACTGACCAGACCCAGGGACTTGGGAGGAAATTCCCTGATAACAGGGAATCATTATTTGAACCGTTATGCTAACCAAGATAGGGGAATAGTGGTGAGGGACATCTCCTATTGATGCAAGTTCCTGGTGGGAGTGGCCAGATTTTGTTGGGATGCCTTCTAGGGAACCCCACTAAAGGGTGGGGAGATTTAAACAGTTTTACAGCTGAGCTGTGAATTTAATAATCCCTAGTTCAAACTGTTAATTGAGTTGTGCCTTCATTTTACAGATTGGGGAAACACAATGTTGCTATTATCACACACATAATATAGAATGCACTCATGTGCATTGCTAATTCCCATGACTCCCCCATCCCCCGAAGTGGAGAGAGTGGGATATTGTATCAATATGGCCACATAATATGTTCAACTGTAGCTGTTCTGGGAGCATCAGAATGGTTGGATTTATGTAAAACTGAGAGCCATAATGAGCTTGCAGTTGGTTCTAATTTAGGTTATTTGAAATGCCAATTTGGCCTGTATCTCTAAAACACTTCACTATTAAAACAATTTGACTGTGTAGTAATTTCCCTGCATTTTAGTTATATTTGTGGAAATACTTAAAATTCTGGCGTAGTGCATATTAGGAAGAATGTTTTGTTTTATGTCTCTAGTTGACTTTGTTGCTTTTTATGTGATGTAACGATTTAGCAGTTTAATTTATTTTCATTTAATTATTCTACATCACTAATGTTCATGCATTACGTTCAACTGTGACTCTGCAGTAGTTACTGAGAGCCAGTTTGGTGTAGCGGTTAAGAGCATAGACTCTAATCTGGGAGAACCGGGTTTTATTCTCCACTCCTCCACATGCAGCTGCTGGTGTGACCTTGGGTCATTCACAATTGTATCAGAGATGTTCTCTCAAGAGCAGTTCTCTTAGAGCTCTCTCAGCCCCACCTACCTCACAGAGTGTCTGTTTTGGAGAGGGAAAGGGGAAAGAGATTGTAAGATGTTCTGAGATTTCAAGTGAAGGGCAGGATATAAATCCAATCTCTTCTTCTTCAGTATGATTCATTCAGCATAATGTATGCAAATAGAATCATAGAGTTGGAAGGGACCTCCAGGGTCATCTAGTCCAACCCTCTGTACAATGCAGGAAACTCACAAATACCTCCCCATAAATTCACAGGATCCTCATTGCTGTCAGATGTCCATCTAGCCTCTGCTTAAAAATCTCCAAGGAAGGAGAGCCCACCACCTCCCAAGGAAGCCTGTTCCACTGAGGATCTGCTTTAACAGTCAGGAAGTTCTTCCTGATGATGAGCTGGAAATTCTTTTGATTTAATTTCAACACATTGGTTCTGGTCCTACCTTCTGGGGCCACAGAAAACAATTCCACACCACCCTCTATATGACAGCCCTTCAAGTACTTGAAGTGGGTGATAATATCACCTCTTAGCCACCTGCTCTCCAGGCTAAACATGACCAGCTGCTTCAACCTTTCTTCATAGGACTTGGTCTCCAGACCTCTCACCATCTGCGTTGCCCTCCTCTGGACCCATTCCAGCTTGTCTAAATCCTTGTTAAAAGGAGTTTGTGGTGCCCAAAACTGAACACAATACTCCAGATGAGGTCTTATCAGAGCAGAGTAAAGTGATACCATCACTTCACATGATCTGGACACTATACGTCTGCAGATACAGCCCAAAATTGCATTTGCCTTTTTAGCCACCACATCACATTGCTGACTCAGAGCTTTAAAACATACATTTACCAAGGTTTGTGATACCTTTTTATCACTTCTGGTTTGCTTTGTGTGTGTGTGTGAGAGAGAGATCTTCAAGCAGATGAATGAAATGATGGATGAACAACAATGTATATTTCAAGAGAAAAGAATATGTGTTTGTTGGTGCCTAAGTCTATATAGTGAAAATAAGCACAAAAGGGTGGAGACATTTTTCAGTTTTAAACAATTTTATTGATAACATATGGTAACAATATCCATTTATATCGTCTCTATCTCTAACCCATACAATATTTTTAATCCCCCCTCCCTCCATTACTAGACTCCCACCGAAGTTATATACTTAAAGTTAACTTATAAAGGTACCCTTAACTATAAAAATCTAAATTCATATTCTACCTTTTTCTAATACTTAATCATTATTAAAAAATTGTCCAATGTCTTTTTACATTCCATTCTTTCTCTACATAACATCTAAATTTCTTCCACTCCCTTTTAAACACTTCAAAATCATAGTCTCTTAGGATTCTTGTTAGTTTATCCATCTCACTCCATGATAAAACTTTCACAATCCAATCCCATTTCTCTGGTATTTTTTCTTGCTTCAACAACTGCGCATACAATGTCCTAGCAGCTGAGAGCAAGTACCAAATTAAAGTTCTATCTTCTTTTGGAAATTTTTCCATTTGTAATCCCAACAGAAAGGTCTAAAGTGGAGACATTTTTCAACCCAGAACAAACTAGGTAACCAAAGATGTTGGAAAAAGAAGAAAACCCTCTTATACAGAAATATCAATTTAAAACAACAACTTAAACAATACCAATTTAAAACAACTTTAAACAATACCAATTTAAAACAACAACTGCTTATCTTCCATAAATAGCCTGAAAAACTGGACTGTTTTGAAGTCTTCTAGATATTGGAAAACAGTAAGTAACCACTTAGTCTCCCCCCCCCCCAAAGTAATCATATCCTATTAGGATTTGCTTTCTAGATATTTTGAATCCTGAAAATGAAGCTAGCTGATGGTTTGTATCCCCCTTCCTTCAAGATAGCTTGCAGCCCTACCTCTCAGCTATTATCTTGATGATATCTGTGTAAAACAATTTCTCCAACCTTTTCAGAAGCTCATTGTGGTAACCATTCAAAATTGAAATGCTTTAGGATAACTTTTAAAATCCAGCACAATATTATAAAATAGTAACAATAGGATGATAGCTAGGAATGGGCACAAACCAAACCACAAAGCAAAATTCATCACATTTTTTTCTCTTATTTTTGGTATGCAACTCAGAGTTTGTTATGGGTCTACTGTCACAAATTTCCATGAACTTTTAAAGTAGTTAATGGCAGTTCATTGTAAGAATGGACATGGAATGGGAAAATGGTGGTTTGTGTTGGTCCATGGTTCATTTGAATGCCTGAACCATTTTGTGATTCATATGATTGCCTAAACCAGTTTGTGGGTTATTGGTTTGTTTGGTTCGGGAGGTGCAAAATTCACTGGGAGTCTTCAGCAGGTTCTCTTCCTGTTTGGCAAAGATTGGATTTGGAATGTCCAGGTCATAGCTCCCAAAGCAGATGCCCCAAGGAAAGCTCAGCTTTAGCTCACACTTCTCTATGGTCCCTTTCAACAGGGTTTGCAGGGCCATGAATCTGGTTTGATTTGTAGTTCAGTGAGAACCTCATTTTCCAATTTGTGCTTATCCCTAGTGATATTGGCAATATCTCAGGAAAGGCTATGGGAATTAAGATTTTTTTTCCTGGAGTTAAAGGACAGGAGTGTCAGATAGGAGGGATAGTTCCAAGTGGGATGCCACAACCCAAAAGGTTCAGTTTTTCTCTTCCAAAGGAGGCATAATAGTCCTCAGTTGAGGACTAAAATGAGCAGGCAGGTTTGCAGGGGAACAGAATAATCTTCAGGTGGTCTGGATTGAAATGAATATTCCTCTTTTTTGCCAGAATATAATCAAAATGTGGTGTAAACTAGCGTTTGATAACAATCTGACAACAAAACCACAGATATTTGTTCTGCAAGTATAGCCTCTGTGTGATCTACAACCCCCCCCCCCCAAAAAAAAAAATAAGGCCAATATAATATTCCTGTGGTGGCCTGACTCTGATTTTAGCCATGGAAGCAAAGGGAGGCACCTTTCAGAATATGAAACAAAGTAAATTTATATACATTTTAGCAATAAATAAATAAATAAATAAAGAGACAAGTCTAATGAACATTTCAAAACTGACTTTGAGCTTCACTTAGTTTTTGTAGTTAATAATCATTTTAAAAAGACCTTTTATTGCTTTCAGCAATTTTTCCTGCTAGGATAAAGTTTAGAGTTTTAAAACCATTTAAGGATCCTTCCCCATCATTTCTTCATAGTTTATTAGTGTTCATGAGATGGAAGTTTGCCAACTAGCCTGGATGATCTTTAGGGATATATATATATGTTTAACATACTTTTATAGTATATTAGCATATTGTGAAGATAAAAAAGTTTTCAGATTCATCAAACTGGATCTCCACATAGCAAATATAATGGATTTCATTGTCTCTAAACATCTAGGGGGGATCACAGTCAGAATCCTCAGCACACAGAAGAAATTTAGTGAGCGCTGGCGAGATAAGGAAAAGGAAGCATGAGTAAGAACATTATACAGACATTAAAACCATCTGTCATGGAAACTTGTTTAGACATTTCATAGCTGCTTAAGATAGTTCATCAGAGATTTCAACTGGCAGGTGGTAAGCGTTATAAAAATTAAATGTGTGGTATTTACTTTTACTTTTCTTTGAGATTGCCTTGAACCTCTAAGGAGACTGAGAGCAGCATATTCTTTGAAGACTCGTTTTCGCTTGTACAAATGTGGTCTAGTAGCAAAAGCTACTTATTTTGCAGATGGTGTCAATCAGTATCAGTGACTTGTAGAATCAACCTGGATTACTAACATCACAAGCACACATTACATATTTCTGGAGCCTTCAGTAGTTACCATTTCTCCCCATGCTACCCTGCAAGTAGGCTGAAATTACCATTTCATAGATTCTCTCATGCCAGTTTGCTCTGCTGAAATGTTACAGTTTGAAAAGGGAAAAGGGACAAAATGATGCTACCTATATAGTAGGAAAGTAGCTCTCTGTTAAATTCCCCAACCCAGTCTTGATATAGTTTTACAGCTCATTCAACTGAATTGATCTGTAGATTGTATTGGATAGCCAATAAATGAAGGGAAAAGGGTCTAAGCTGGGGAAATAATTGCTAGCAGTATCACAAAGAGAAATCTTTGTCATATAATATGAGCTGGCTGTGTAATTGCCTTTTTCTGGGAAGACATACAGCACCATATTGTAATCTTATAAGGCGATTTTAAATTAATTCTTAGGGGTTGGGCATATATCAGCAATCTGGGGTCTTGACAAGAATAAGATTGGATGGGCCTGAGGAATAGCTGCAGCAGCAGCTAAATGGTTTGCTATCTTGGAAAGTGGAACTTCCTCTAACTTAAAGCCATTGGTCTCAGGTTTCACAACTCTTGCTTTGTATGAGGTTTTGGGATTATTTAGATAAGTGCAATTAATCAACCTTAATTGCAATTTTATATATATATATATATATATATATATATATATATATATATATATATATATATATATATATATATATATATATATATATATATATATATATATATATGAGATGTGGAAGAGCTATTCAAAGATCTCATAAGAACATAAGAAGAGCCCTGCTGGATCAGATCAATAATCCATCTAGTGCAGAATCCTGTCTCACACAGTGACCAACCTGTTCCTCAGGATGCCCAACAACAGGGCATAGAGGGCAGAAGTCTTTTGAAGGAACTAACAAACCAGGGAAGTATCTGGCCTAGCAATTAAAGAAGAAAAGAGAGAAGAAATTTATAAATAAAATTATTTTAGATGGTAAAGAAATTTTAGATCAAGCTGAAATTAAAAGGGAATTCTACAAATTTTATGCCAAATTATTTAAAAGCCAACAAGTGAATAAAGAGAAAATTGAGGCCTATTTGCAATGAAAAAAAGTGAAACCTTTAAGTGAAAGCATGGAAAAAAATTTGAATGATTCAATTGAAAAAATGGAAATTGAAGCAGCAATTTGTTCAATGAAAGTAGGTAAAGCTCCAGGTCCTGACGGTTTTTCAGCAAAATTTTATAAAGTTTTGACAGAAGTATTAGTACCCAAATTTCAAAAATTGATTAACTGTATCAGGCAAGAGGGGAGGGTACCAAATACATGGAAAGAAGCTGTAATTTCACTTATACCAAAAGAGGAAAGAGATTCTATGAATGTTAAAAACTATAGACTGATTTCACTACTGAATAATGATTATAAAATATTTGCTAGAATTCTAGCAGAATGACTCAAACAGCATTTGAACATTTCTATTCAACAGGAACAAGCAGGATTTCTCCCCAGAGGCAAATAAGAGATAATATCAGAACAGTAATAGACATTGTAGAGTACTATGAAAAACACCCAGAAAAAGAAGTGGCTTTATTTTTTGCGGATGCAGAAAAAGCCTTTGATAATCTTAATTGGGATTTTATGTTTGTAGTGATGGAAAAAATGGAATTTGGATGATTAAAGCAATTTACACAGAACAACAAGCCAAACTTTGTGTGAATGATGATTTGACTGAACAAATGATAATTAGCAAAGGTACAAGACAAGGCTGCCCTCTATCTCTGCTGTTGTTTATAATGACCGTAGAGGACTTACTGACTCCAATTGATGAAGATAATGAGATAGAGGGTCTGAAGCTGAAAGGTTTTTCCTACAAATATAGAGCATTTGTGGATGACGTGATGTTTATCAATGAAAATCCATTACAAGTAACACCTTTGTTGTTGAAAAAAATTAAAGAGTTTGGTGAGCTAGCAGGCTTCTATATTAATACTGAAAAATCTAAAATCCTTAGTAAAAATTTGTCATCATGTAAACAGAAGGAGTTACAAAATGCTACTGGTTGTGAAGTTGTGTCATAAGTAAAGTATTTGGGTGTGGAGATTACGATGAGAAACACTGATCTATGCAAGAACAATTATGAAAAGCTCTGGCATAAAATTGAAGGGGATATTCTAAAGTGGAATAAATTGAATTTATCCATGTTGGGGAGGATATCTGTAATTAAAATGAATGTTCTACCAAGAATTATGTTTTTCTTTCAGACTATTCCAATAGTGAAAGATAAGAAACAATTCCATCTCTGGCAAAGAAAGATTTCAGAATTTATTTGTGCAGATAAAAAAACAAGAATTAAGATGAAAATTCTGACATGTGAAAGAAAGAGGAGGCTTTCAGGTACCTGATTTATTGTTATACCATGATGCAGTTTGTTTGGTTTGGATTAAGGACTGGATGACTTTGATTAACAAAAAGCTATTGGTATTAGAAGGCCATGAAAATGTTTTTGGTTGGCATGCGTATATGTACTATGGGAAGGAAAAGTTGGATGGGTTTTTTCACACCATTATATAAGGACTTTGTTGAATACCTGGAAAAAATATAGTAAATATGGTGATGAGAGGAAACCGCTTTGGATAGTGCCAACTGAAGTCATATAGCTGTCTCAAAGTTCACAGGAAGAGAAATGGGTTACCTATGAGCAACTGCTAAAATTTCATGGAGGCAAAATAGAAATGAAGTCAGTGGAAGAGCTAAAAGATAAATCTGATTGGTTTCAATTTTTACAAATTAAAAGCTTGGTAGAGAAAGATATCAGGAGTACAGGTATAAGACGTGAAAAAAACAGAAATGGAGAAAGTGCTGTTGGGTGAAAATGAAAAATTGATTTCAAGGATCTATAAGCTATTACTGAAATAGTCTACAGAAGAGGAGGTGGTAAAACCTCAAATGATTAAGTGGGCAATAAATTTTAACAAAGAAATACAAATGGAGATGTGGGAAGAACTCTATGAAAATATCAACGTGCTATAACATAAAAGAGAACTGTTTTAAAATGCTGTATAGATGGTACATGACACCTAAAAAACTAGCAAAAATGAACAATAACATTTCGGATAGGTGTTGGAAGTGTAAAAAACAGCAAGGTTCTTTTTACCACATGTGGTGGACTTGTGAGAAGGCAAAACAATTTTGGTCTATGATTCAACAAAATATATAGAAAATCTTGGGTTATAATGTCAAGAGAGCACTGGATGTTTTTCTGGTGGGATACAAATAGAAAGCTTCCCGAAGCAAGATAGGACATTGTTGTGGTATTTGCTTTCAGCTGCAAGAACATTGTATGCACAAATGTGGAAGCAAGACAAAATACCTGATAAGTGGGACTGGGTCTTAAAGGTTCTTAACTGGAGTGAAATGGACAAATTTACTAGAATCTTAAAATAATATAATTTGGAGAACTTTAAAGAAGATTGGGATAAATTTCAGAACTATGTGGAGATGCAATGGAAGGTGAAGAGACATTTAGTGGTTTTTGATAATATTAACTGAACTTTAAAAGAGAAAAAGAACTGTGATTACTGAGTACTGTTTTAGTAGCGAAATATAAGTAGCTGAGTTTATATAGTAAGTTTATGTGAGTTAAAATAAGATTAAGATTTGAATAATTTTTAGTGATGATTTAAGGACTATGAAATATATGTTTAATGTTTAACAAGTAATAATTGAATTTTTAAAAGTGCAAAGAAGAATAGATTATGGTTATCTGATTAAATTGTAATATCGAGGATTAAGAAGTAAGTAATGAGTAAAAGAATAAGAATAGTAGTTATATTGGAGTTAAGATAGAGTTAAAATAACTTTTAGTTAAGAATCTATATATGTGAATTTTTACTTTTAAAAGGTTTTCAATTTGTTTTGTATACCGGCAGAGGTCACAATTTGGAGGGTGGGAGGGGTAAGAAATTGTGTAATGTATTGATGAACTATATTTAGATTTTGATGGTAGAATACTTTTCAATATATTGCAAAATAAAATTTTTGTTCACAAAAAAAAGCCTTTTGAAAGTCCATGTATATAATGTCTACTGGATCACCATTGTCTACATGGTTGTTAACTTTCTCAAAGAACCCCAAAAGTTTGGCAAGAGGCAGGACTTCCCTTTGTGGAAGCCATGCTGATTTTCCCTTGTCAGGTTTTGTCCCTCTATGTGTCTAAAAATTCTCTATTTGATTATAGTTCCTATTAATTTGCCTGGAACAGACATTAGGCTGACTAGACTATAATTTTCTGGTTCCTCTCTGGATCCCTTTTAAAAAATTGATGTCAAATTTGCTGCTGTCCAATCCTGCCTATAAAGTTTATACTCAGGAATAAATGTATTCCTTAGATTTTCCCCATATTACCATGTTTCTGAGATACCTAAATCAGGGGTGTTGAATTCATTTGTTATGAGGGCCGGATCTGACATAAATGATACCTTGTTGGGCTGAGCCATGTCAGGCCATGCTGTGTGTGTACCTAATTTAAGATTAGGTAGCAGAGTTATAAAATTTATAAAAGACACAGACAAACACAATTAATTATTTTTTTTTAAAAAAAAACCCTTAAAATAAAACATGCTTAAAACATTAGCAATCATTGGTATTAAAGGTGCTTTCTTTCTATCTCTCCCATGGAATCCAGGGAACTGGACAAAGGAGGCTCTGGCTCTTTCTTTTTCCCCAGGAAGCCAGGAGGGGGAGGAGCCTCAGCCAACAGAAGAGAGGCTTGGCTCAGTAGCTCTGCTGTGCAACTGAGAGAGCCTGGCAAAGCAAGCTCTCCCTCTCCCCTTTCTCCCCAAGGGAGGAGCCTCAGCCAATGGAGAAAATAGAGACTTTGCTCTGCAGCTCCTGTGCAATTGAACAAGTCTTGCAAAGGAAGCTGTTAAACAGAAGGAAGCAGAGGGAGAAGGAAGCAGAGGGAGAAGGAAGCAGATGGCAGCTAGTTGCTTGGGGACCTGATAGGAGCCCTCTGAGGCCTAATTTGGCCCCTGGGTTGCATGTTTGACACCCCTGATCTAAATTGTGATTGAACACTAAGCACTCCAGCTTCCCCATTTTGTCTCAGAGACTTCTAGCATTGGCATATAGACACCTATAACATAACCTTTGCCTCCTTTGGCCCCTTAGTCACCACACACGGCCCTCAGAGCCAGGCTACCCTCACTTCCAAGTTCTATTATGCTCCTGTCAATATAACCATGAATGTGTATGCACATTCCTTTTAACTGACCTGCCCTTAACTGGAGGCTCCCCCAGATTCTATCAGTTATCCCCCTGAGATTAGTTTAATTTGCTTTACTACCTTTTTTATATTAGTTGCCAGTAAAGCCCATCTCTTTTCTACAGTTTTGCCTTGTTTCCCGGTGCATAGCAGCTCTAAACCCTTCCTCCTTGCAACAGTTTATGATCCACACATTAAGACTCCTGATCTGTGCCTGTCTAGTTGGCCCTGCATGTGGAACTGGCAGCAATTCTAAGAAAGATATCTTTGAGGTCCAGGCCTTTAACTTCCTACCTAGTAATCTAAATTTTTCTTGCAGGAACAGATTACTACATTTCCCAATGTCATTGCTGTTGTGCTCCTATCAATATTA
Source organism: Heteronotia binoei (assembly GCF_032191835.1). Taxonomy (NCBI): domain Eukaryota; kingdom Metazoa; phylum Chordata; class Lepidosauria; order Squamata; family Gekkonidae; genus Heteronotia; species Heteronotia binoei. Next base: position 95,458,333 of record NC_083229.1, read on the forward strand.
CCCTCAGTGTTTATGCAATCATCCCTTTGGACTGACTTGTTCCTAACCAGAGGCTCTCCAGGTCCTGTCAGCTTTTCTCCTGTGATTAGTATAAAAGCTGCCCTGTCACCTTTTTAAAAGTTTAAAAGCAGCCCTAGTTCCCTTTTGGTTCAAGTGAAGCCCATCTCTTTTGAAAAGGCTCAGCTTGTCCCAGAAAGTTCCCCAGTGCCTGAGAAATCTAAACCCTTCCTCTCAACACCATGTTATCATCCACACATTGAGACTCCCAATCTTGGCCTGTCTAGCTGGCCCTGCACGCGGAACTAGTAGCACTTCTGAGAATCCTACCTTTGTGGTCCTGACCTTTAACTTTCTGCCTCATAACCTTAAATTTTCCTCCAGGACCACACAACTACATTTACCAATGCCATTAGTGCCAACATGCAACATGCCAACTCCTCCCCAGCACTATCTCTCAATCTATTTTGACAGTGTATGATATCCGCAACCTTCACACCAGGCAGGCAAGTCACCATGCAGTCCAAGTGTGTGTCACTGACCCCAAGTCTCTATATTTCCAATGATCAAATCACCCACTACCAGAAGCTCACCTGTCCCCAGGGATATCTTTCGTATAAGACGATATCAATTTGTTGCCCAAGGAAAGGGTCCCTTTTAAGGAATCACATGTCTCCTTCTCAGACTGATGCCCTCCAGTCTTGAGACTCTCATTCTCCACAACAGCAGAAACACTGGACAGCCCTCACTCCCTTTACATCTCCTAACATCCTGTAGCAGAGACCCAGTTTGGTGTAGTAGTTAAGTGTATGGACTCTTATCTGGGAGAACTGAGTTTGATGCCCCACTCCTCCACTTCCAGCTGCTGGAATGGCCTTGGGTCAGCCATAGCTCTTGCAAGAATTGTCCTTGAAAAGACAGCTTCTGTGAGAGTTCTCTCAACCCCCCCCCACCTCACAAACTGTCTGTTGTGGGGGAAGAAGATAAAGGCGATTGTAAGCCACTTTGAAATTCTGATTCAGAGAGAAGGGTGAGGTATAAATCTGCGGTCTTCTTCTTCCTTTAAAGTTGCTCCAATCCTGGCCTTCTCTAGCTTGTATAGCTAATAGTATGTAGCTCATTCATCACCTTCCCCCATGCTGCTTTATGGTTCAAGTGATGCAGACCCCACCTTGGAAGAATCATCTTCTAACCCCCCTGGATCTGGTAAATGATGAGATGTATCACTAGACTTTCTTCATTGTGAGATTTCTGAGGGTGCTCACCTAAAAATCCTTAATTTAAGCAAACCATCAAAACTATTCCAGCATATCCAGTTTGCCCTAGCCCTTAAACCACCAGTTTATTTAGCAATTAGATAAGATAGACCTTAGATAACAGCATTGTGAAGCAGGCAAAACAGATTCTTCCAATAGCCAATCAGGAAGAATCCCACATTCCTGCCTGGTCAGAGGTTACCACCTTCCTTCAATGCTAAAACAAAGAGTGGATGAGAGAAGCTCCTAGAAGCAGGGTTCCTAGGCAAACTATGCAATTGTCTAGGGCTCTGGCCTTTTGTGTGCACTGAATTGGGTGTTCCTCATGTGATTCAGTGATGTTTTCAGTGCAGGGGTGGGGTGCCAGAAGTTAGCCTTGCCTAAGGTGCCAGACCATCTAGGGCTGGTCCTGCCTAGAAGCAAATGCTGCCTTATAATTTATCCAGCATATCTTTAAACCCACTCTGTATTCCCCTGATTGGACAAGCCAAAAATACTAACAATGCTTTTGTGTAGATCTTCCTTGTATAGAACAGGAGATCAGGGCAATCACTAACCCCTCTTCCACTGTGGGGTAGGGACCAATTTTCTATTCACAGCATCATTGTGTCTCACTATATTTTGCTTTACTATAAACTGCTTTGCAGCAGTTACAGGATGGAGAAACAGCAAATACAGATTGGTTCTAATTACAGCCACTTTGCTACTATCATCTGAAGAATTTAGGTGCAAATTTGGCTCCTGGACAAGATGGAGGGAGGTAAATTAGTGTTACTTTATTTCATAATCCAATTAGCCATAGTATCATGAAGATACAGTCTCCTTTTGCAAATACATAGTTTATAAAGCACAGTAAAGTACCTTCTCATGCTGTTCTCACAACACAATTAGCATAATAAGTTTGAGACATCCTATTACTACTACATGGCCAAATTCCTATGAAGAGTGGCAAGTCCTGTTTATAAGGCCGAATTATAGGGCTCACCTGTATAGCTTCAAACCAAATGGAGTGTTTTTATGTTAAGTTCTAAGTTTATTCATGCAACTGTGCGTCAAGTTGGGCAACCTTGACCTGACTTGTGTTATATGCACTGTCTAGTTTGGACTAAGATACTGCTGTGAACAGATTAATGAAACCATGAAATTCCATTTGTCTACTGTCAATAGCTTTTGTTTTGTCATCCAGCAAAGAGTGCCCTCCACAAACCACCCAATCATACTGGCTTATACATTATGCCCCACTCATACATAGAAGATGACCAAATACGGAGAGAAGGAACATATTAGCCTCAAATCAAAATCTATATTAGTAGGTAATATAACTTTTATTTATCTGATGTTTGAAACAAAGCACTGTTTATCTGGTTTACTGTGCTTTAGCTCAGATCAATAAAGGTGATACGTCTATTAATTTATTTCATGTTTTATGCAGGTTAAATGCATGGGTCATTGTGGAATATTTTAGTCTAACATTGATATGAAGGAAGTGTTTCACAGTCATTCAACTGGGATCTGTGAAAATACCCATGAAATGAAGACTCATTAAATTCTGCACTCAAGCTACTATGCTGCTTAGCTCCATTCAAAGCACTTAGATGTTAAATCTACAAAGACTCAGAAGTATAATTACTATGGTGAACAATCCTATTAAAACCATAATTTCTTTCTCAAAGAACATGAGATCTTGAAGGCTGTGAGTGTCAAAGAAAAATCTCTCATAAAATTGGCAGCCGGCTTGGTGCAGTGGTTAAAATGTGAAACTAGGATCTGGGAGACCCAGGTTCATAGCCCTCCTACATCATTGAAGCCTGTTGGGTGACTTTGGGTCACTCTCACACACACATCTCTACTGCACAGGGTAGAATGGAGGACAGAGGCTGGTAAATCTTATCTTGAGCTTCTTAGAGGAAGGGTGGGGTAAAAAAAAAATCTAGTAAATAAATAAATAAATAAATAAATGCCCAGTCATTCTTTATGGCAACATCTTACATTCTTTCGAAGTCAACAGCTTGGATATCCTGAGATGATGGGGAGAAATGGGAATCAGAATGTCTCTGTGCTTCCTGTTCCCTGAACATCTTTTTGTAATATCGGGAACTAAGGTTTTGCTATGTAATATTTCACAGGAACAGTTCTGCCATCCAACATCTGGAAAAATAAATAAATGGGGCTGTTTTTCTCCCATTAAAAATGTCATCTATTACTTAACAAAATAATGGTGGTAGAGGTTTATATGACAGTGTCTTTGAAGACAGTCATCTTGGTATCTTCATTAATTATTGCTATATTTATTCCACACTGCCTTGGGACCAACCAGGCTTGGCTTCTACTCTTTAAGTTGTGTGGCCTGGGGGGGGAAGCTTCAAGGTCACACCCTGTTAACCAAGTCATCTGGAGGTGAGCCAAAGGAATGGCTTACTCCCAGGGCAAAGGTGGTTCGCCCAACATATGGCAAAGAGGTGATCTGGGGCAACTCCTGGCCTTGGCCTATTTCCATACTTGGAGTTTGCCCTTGCAGCAAAATGTAAATAGTGAATAAAGTGGCCATAGTTAAAACCCAGTGTGTTGTCTGTTTCTTTCTTTCAAAAGTGGGTGGGTGGGTGGGAATGTTATCTGTGACATTTTGTCAGATTCTAACTTCTTTGTGCATTGGTAGAACTGCTCTCTCACACTTTGCCTCTCTCATTTCCGTAGGAGTGGATTATCTGCCTCCCACGTCTTCATTACTGACAGACATCTTACTTTGCTGAGAGTCTTGATTGCCATGAATGTGCCAATAATATTTTACAAATGTTTACAGTCAATGTGACAAACTTAATTGGTTCATTTAAACATCTGCCAGGGGAATGTTAGAGGAATGCCAGTTAGCAAAATGACTAAAAGCAGGGATGGGGATGGTAACAGAGACAGACAAATCATTTTGAAATATGAATTTATTGCATGGAATGAGAGAATGTGAGTTTCAGATTATAGAATACTTAAATTATATTCATAGCAGGCATCATTGTGGGATTAATACAGAACCTATTCACTTAAAAGGCAAATTGTTTTGGATATACTCAAGATTTAGTTCACAGCTATGTTCAGATGCATAACTGAACCACTGCACTATTCATTCCCATGAGCTGTAGATGTAGAACCAGACTACTTCCACACTTAAACGTTTTACCAGCTATGGGTTTGCCTGGACCCCAGTGCAAGAACAAATCCTTACCTGCAAAGGCACTTCATTAATTTGCCCATCACTACAACAAATTTCTCCAAATGCAGAGCAAAGAGCAGCATGCTCTCTGGGGCTTGGGGAATATGGCAGTTCACAGGCAAAAAGGTGAACCATATAGAGGAACAACACAAGCTCATTTATCCTGCGAGCCAGGAATGGATGTTTATTGCAACTCTTGGGCTGTGATTACACACACTAAATAATGCACTTCTAATCACCTTTCAATGCCCTTTCCAACTGGATTTTGCCAGTTCACACAGTAAAATTCAGTTGGAAAGTACATTGGATTGAAAGTGCATATTTAGTGTGTGTGATTGCAGCTTTGGTTGACAATGCACACATCCAGATACCTAGGAAATTTTATACCAAGTTACTATATCATTGAAGATTTTGTTGTGTGTGCACAGTCACCATGGCCTGCTTTGGACATTTTAAGCAACTGCGCAATGTATGAGAAAACAACACCTGGCTTCAGTGTTTATATATATTTACTTCTGGATGAGTATTTCTTTATAATATTTTTATTGACCACTTTGGAAGGCCCTTGTGACTGAAATGCACATGGTCCTATTGGTCATTTGATATTTTCATCAACTATGTATTCATCTGTTCTGTATGTAAAATTATTACAGCTTATGTAAAGCTCATGTTGATGTTCTACAAAGTCTGGTTTTCAGATTGTTTTAATCGTTTCATCTTTGCCATTGTGTACAACTAGGGTTGCCAGGTCCAACTCAAAAAATACTTGGGGACTTTGGGAGAGACTTTCCCATTCCCTAAAATAAATAAAAACACAACAGTGCAGTTCCCCTGAGTACAGTGTTCATTTTCTTGTCTCCCAGCTGCTGCACTTCCACTAAATGAAAGTGAATACACCCACACTCACCCACATACACACACACTCTTACAAAGCAGCCAAAATAAATGCAGTTTGTAAGCACACACTTTTGTGATCTCACCATGGAAATTTATTCATGGGAGTTGCTGAATGTAACCATCTGCTGTATTTCAACCAACTTCTTCAGACTAACACAGGAAAACAAAAGGTTCTAGTTTACTCTTTACTATCTATTCTACTATGCAAACAACTTCTGCAAACTGGGAGAGCCAGTTTGGTGTAGTGGTTAAGTGTGTGGACTCTTATCTGGGAGAGCCGTGTTTGATTCCCCACTCCTCCACTTGCACCTGCTAGCATGGCCTTGGGTCAGCCATAGCTCTGGTTGGAGTTGTCCTTGAAAGGGCAGCTGCTGTGAGAGCCCTCTCCAGCCTCACCCACCTCACAGGGTGTCTGTTGTGGGGGAGGAAGGTAAAGGAGATTGTGAGCCGCTCTGAGACTCTTCGGAGTGGAGGGCGGGATATAAATCCAATATCTTCTATCTTCTTCTGAAAGGAATGTAAAACAAATTGAAGGACTGTGCTGGCTTCTCTTCCTTTGTCACAGCTTCACAGGCTCACTGGGAACAGCCATGTGGCTCTGCCGGCTCACCTCATTCTCATTCACTTTGCTCTTACTGAGGCTGAAAACCACACACACACAGCTTCCAAGTTTCCAAGCTTCTTCTAAGCCTTCAGAAGTGGAAAGGCACATAGTGGCTGTTGGGGTGAGGTTTTCCTTTGTCAGCCAGCTGGCTGACAGCAGGGTGGAGTCCGCAAAAATGGGGGAGCCTCTGCTGGAACCTGGGGAATGGCAAGCCTATGTATACCATAAATTTAATTATTTATTTTTAGGTTTGCTTGGCCCGTTCAAAATGAATTATACATAGCTGACTGTATTGCTCAAAGTTTTAGGAACACATCTAAACACAATGTACACAGCATTCTGTTCAGGAGACCACTGTAATCATGGAGTTGTGTATCACACAAACTAACCTTCAGCCATCACACAAACTAACCTTCAGACATTCCATGTGAAGTGGTATTAATTATGTTCTTTTCTAAGCTCAATGATTCTGCATTTAAAAATTCTCCAGCACTCACTGTATTCCTCCTGACACTAGGTTTGACTTCTGCTTCCTTTCAAAAGTTATTATGCTTAATGAGCATTTCCACATAAAATGTTAGACACATTTTAGCTGACATTAGTTTAAGTTCCCATTCCCCCCAAAGAATGGGTTTGATCTCTGTGAGAACAATGTAGTGACTACTATGTTTTGTCCAATTATTTCTGATGTTTGCTGGTTACGCTCTGAAGTAATAAAAGCCAACACTTTAACTGTGTGGACACAACGGTGTCATTCATATACTTGTTTCTTTGTGAGGAAAAGAGTAATTTACTCCTGTCTGTTTGCATCCCTATCCTGTAAACTATTAGTTTATACAATGTATTATTCTCACTGTTACCCAGATGGCTGGATGACTTTTTATCTTTGGTTTTGTTTTTAAAGGAACAAGCCACACTACAAAGTTGGATATACCAGTAGAATAATGAGTTAGTCTAATCTCCAGGAAAAACTATAATGTGGTACAACTGCTACATTTCAGGGGGGGAAAGATATATGACAAGCCACAAGGTCAAAACAATAAAAGAGAGACTCTAAGGTCACTGTTTTAAGGTTTACATTTGTTATTACTAATAGAGAAGTGAGGGTAAGTATCTGCCCTAAGCCTTGCTAGGTAATAGCAACAGCTTAATGATAAATTCAGCTACTGACAGCCCTCCTGCAAGCCAGTGATTTACTTCCAGGCCAAAACAGCAAACAGGCCATTTACTTGCTCCTGAAGGAAACTCTTATTGTCACTTGAAATGCTGAAATACTTTGGGCAATGAAAATACAACATGCTACAGATACATTCTCAGGGAAAGAAAGAAAGGAAATATCCAATCTATATATCACAAGCCATCAATATATGGAATATACAAGGAATGGAAATTCTTCTATCTGGCTTCTTTGAAAATATAGGTCAGTAGACCTATGAATTTTGATTAGCATCCTATAGCCCATTTCCCACATAACTTTGAATTATTTTGATATATCAGAGCAGAACCCGTAAATCACGTGTTAAGAATAAAAAAATAACATTTTATCTAATAGAACATTTTATAAGCATGGATTGATTTGTGCTATAAATTACCCATGGAACCACCTCAGCATGTTTGTAGCTTGGCAGCCTGAATGCTCAGGATTTCCCACCATCTGCGCCGGAGTTACAGGAAGTGCCACGGCTTTTGCGTAGCAAATGTAAACCGGGTTGATTGTGTGTGCCTTCAATCTGCTCGTGTCCCCCTTTTAAAAGATCCTGCCTTTGTAATAATAATAATAATAATAATGATGATGATGATGATAATGTAAATTAACTTTTAATAAACTAGATCAGTCTGTTCACTAATTTAGGTAACTCATCCATAAATTAAAATAAAACCTGGGGATAATTCAAGACATCATACAATATTCATACATTCCATTGAGCACATTGGACTTTAAGTAACCTTAAGTGATTTTGATTGCACCTCTTATTGGGTTTAATAGAAGAATATATTGAATCTTCCATTTCATATTAAGCTTCTGCTTACCGTTGCAATGTGCATCATATTATACACCAACTCCTTCTGCAAGGAGAAACTATGTATTCAAGGGAAATCAACAGACACCAGTTCAAAATGTGTAATAAAAAACAACTTTTGTTTGTAGTCTCAGTTCCTCAAGGACAGTGCCAGTAAGCTCTCCTTTCATGCTTGACTTCAAGGCAGATGAGCAAACTCCTCAAATTAATTACTGTTCAGATGTGACAAGTGTGGTCTGTGTAGTTTTCTTCTGTTGCACAGATCACATTTTTCTGGCTGTGGTACTTCATCTATTCCTGCTCTCATCCCCCCAAAGGGAAAAAAAAAAAATGAGATCATTCCGTTCTGACCCTGCCCCTCCCCATAGAACCTGGGCAAACACATTTATTACTATGAATGATGCAAATAAAGATTAAACATGGGATAAAAAATGTGTGTCTCCCTTCCTTACAGTAGAGCTCTTCACATTACAAACCCCCCCTAAGCTCTCTTTCCCAAAGCACCTTAACGTGTGCTGAAATACTGGGATTTGAATTAGAGGCTAATCAGAAGCAGTGGATAAAGTGACGTGTCTCAGCCCTGCCTTTTTGGTAACCAATTACTCTAGCTTCTTTGTGTTCATGCCTTCCATGCGCTTTCTTTAATTAGCACTTTATTAGCTTGGCTTCAGAGAGCTGAGCCTAGAGAAAACTTCAGCATATTTGCCAAATGGTCACCATGCAGGAGGCGATTAAATTTAGTCTTAAGCAACAGGCAGTATTTGAATCTCGGAGTGCTTTTTTAAAAGACATGATCCCAAATATTTTGCTCCCACAGGCATGTTATGTTGCTGTCAGTATTTGAAAAGCAGTCTCCCATCATTAAGCTATTTCTCTGTCTGCTATTGATTGAGATCTATTATTATTATAAGAAGAATCTTGACATTCTCCTCTTGCTTCAGCTTCAGAATGCAGCCTGAATTGTGTTGACAGGACAAGGAAATGCAGGTTTCTCGCAAATCACAAAATTGTTCAGCTGGAAGAATAACACACACACACCTCACACAGAGGCAGAACTCTCCATGTCCAAAGCCATAAACAGCTAGTTAATATCATTCAGATAACTGTGCACAGCAGGCAAGTATAAGGTGCAACCAAGGTGTTTTCTAATGGAGACACCTGGAGGAAAAGGACAAGACTAATTAACAAATAACAGAAGCACATTTTGCTACAGGGGAAAAAGAGAAGTCACTGTTGTATCTAACCTGGGTTAATGTCTTACTGCCCTCAGAAATGGTGATCCATTAACCTTAGAAATGATGATAATAAAAAGAGAATGAATTATTTTCTATTTTAGGTTGCTTCCTTTTCATTTAATATATGGCAGACCTTACATTTCCCCTTGTTAAAGGGAGAACTTTTGAGACTATCACCTGGTGAGCGGGGGGGGGGGGGGGGCGGAATCAAATATTGTTAAATTTCAGATAATCTCATACATGCTAGATTCTCCTGGCTGATGCTTCATTTCTATACTGCTAGGTTCACCAACAGGTGGCAATAGATTGATCACTTGTAAGAAAGAACTATTTCCATGGGGTGCTGTTTTAATTTTGAGCCTTATTGCTTTGTAAAATTGGTCTAAGAAAAAAGGAGTTAGCAAAGAAGTCACAATAGCACAATACTGTATTTTTTCTAGCATAAAAAATTCTGATACCCTTGAAATTTATCCAAAAGTTCTTATAATTTTAATGAAGCCAAAAGGATGGAAAAAAGTGGTTACCAGTGAAACTATTCTATGCTATTTTACCCATAACACTGAAAGGGGCTTTGTATGTAAGGAATATGAAACATAATAGTGTCATACGTGAACTGTTCTGACCAAAGCATTACAATTCCCAAATGCTCAATCTTGCTGACATTAAAATATTGTGGTTGCTATCAGATTTACTGCCCACAGGAAGCTTGGCAAATTGTGGTTGTCAGACTTGTCAAAATGAGTATACCAAAGTATGATGATGTGAACTAATTGGTTAAAAAACCTTGGGCCCAGTGCATAGTAAATAGCATTAGACTATTTCACTGCTCTTGTAAGTATGTTGTATAGTTTTAACTCACAGTCTAGGCTGGGTGTCTCGGTTCCAATCCCTGTCTCAATCTCAGTTGCAATCAAGTCAGACATTGAAAGAAATGACTCCAGAAAACTGTCTGACTCATATTTATTACTAATTCCTTTTGTGCATTTTTTATTCTGGAACTGTGGGTAATATAGTGAGGGGTTGTTGGTCAATGGCAAAGGCAGGGTTTTTTTTGTAGTAGGAACTCCTTTGCATATTAGGTCACACACCCCTGATGTAGCCAGTCCTGGAGATTACAGTAGGCCCTGTACTTTTGGAGGATTGGCTACATCAGGAGTGTGTGGCCTAATATGAAAAGAAGTTCCTGTTACAAAAAAAGCCCTGGACAAAGGCATGCATGGACTGAAGAGTCAGCCTATTCTGAAGAGAGTTACACTTGGGGGTATTCTTGGATCCTTGTCCATGGTTGGAGGCCTGAATCTCCTTTGTTGCACATAGCACCTTCTGTGAGTTTTGGTTGAGACTCCTGCTATGGCCATTCCTTGAAAGTGTGATGTAGTCATGAGGATCCATGATCTAATTATATCCAGGCTAGATTACTGTGGGTGTTTTCCCACAGAGCTTACTGCGGAGCGACATCCCTCTTCACCGCGCAGCATCTGCACGGATTTCCCACCAACTGCTCTGCAGAACCAGGAAGTGCTGGGCCTTTTGCGTTGCAAATGTAAACCGCTAAAAACCAGTTTACGTTAGCAACACAAAAGCCGTGGCTCTTCCTGGTTCTGCGGAGCAGTTGGTGGGAAATCCGCGCAGACGCTGCACGGTGAAGAGGGACGTCGCTCCGCTGAAAGCTGTGTGGGAAAATGCTCTCTAACACACTTTACATGGCCTGGAAACTAGCTTATCCAACATACAACAGCCAGGCTATCTTCAAAGGCTACTTACAGGTTTTGCTGAAAGATCTGCACTGGCTGCCCATTTGTTTCCAGGCAAAATTCAAAGTGATGGTTTTAACCTTTAAAGCTCTAAATGGCTTGTAATCTAAATGACTTGTGTCACAAGCAGGGGACCAGGGAGGGCCTTTACAGGCTGCCACCAATCTGGTAAGGGTCTGTCTATGAGGGCCGAGAGTACCCACCCAATCCCTCTGTCTTCCTTCTCAGCAAATACCTTCCTCCATGACCAAAGAGATGTGAGGACCCAGGCAGTATAGCAACAATAAGTTTATTGTAAGTACTCAAGAACGAACAAGTAGGTTTTCATTATTAGTGCAACAGTGAAAAAGGCAGTAAAGGTGATATAAAGAAAATAAAAGCTCTGATGCGACTAACTACATGTCCCCTCCTCTGTTTCCAGTTCACTCACCCCTCTTTGGATGAGGGCTCTCTCCTGCTGCAGCCTCTCTCCAGTTCAGACTTTCTAGAGAGAACACACTTTCCTCTCTAGCTAGTCCTTTGATTCCTCCCAGATCCCACCCCTCTGGTCTCCACTGAGCAAGTTTTTCCTTTAGAACGTCTGCCCACCCAGTCAGAGGGACAGAAAGGATCTTGGGAGATGTAGGCTTCCCTGGAGCCTGTAGGCCACACAAGACCAAGTATCATGGCAGCTTGTAATCTAAATGGCTAAATTACCTCCTCCAATATTATATAGCCTACCAATTAAGATCTGCCTCATAAGCTCTGCTCTTTGCAGCTCTGCCTTCAGAAGTAGTGTGAATGGCAACTAAGAGTCAGGACTTTTTTTTAGTACTGGCACTTTGCTTATGGAATGCCCATCTCTTTGAGGCTAGCCTGGCAGCTACATCACTTCATCACTACATCACTTCATTTTAAATGTCAGGTCAAAATGTTTCTATTTGCCCATGTTAAGAAGTTGATCTTTTAATACTATTTTAGTCTAGTAATTGTTATTTCAAGCTGGTCAGTGGTATGTTGTATACTTTATTTTTTCATATTGGGTTGAATTTTTAAAGCTATTTTTCATGAGTTGGATTTTAATTAATATCTTTATTTTTTTTATTGGGCAGAGCAGAGGCAGCATACCATTTTTGTAAGTAAATAAATAAAAATTCATGTTTACCTCTTCATTTTTCCTCACAATGAACTTGTGAGCTAAGGCAAGCTGATAGTGCCTGGGTCCAAGCTCACCCAGCAAACTTCATGTCAGAGTGGAGAACTGAACCTGGGTCACCCAGATCTTAGTTTGACATCCTAAGCACTATATCACACCTTTCAAGCGGTTCTGTTACTGCAATAAAATACAGAAATATCCCAAAAAGTATAATTAGAGGTGTGGGTCATATAATAATTTACATTCTGTGGCATTGCCTTAGCTGAAGTAAAATGAAAAATTTATTGTCTCAGTGAGACCAACACATCAGCAGCTACGCATCATTTTTTTGACATGCAGGGCAGCACTATCACCTTTTTCCATTTGTCAGGCAAGCTTGATTTTAAATGTACTTACTGTTATCATAGAAACAAAGCCTGTTTTGGCCTGAGGCTAGTTCAACTCAACCCAGATATTCTAGTGGTCTTGGGTCATTTATAACCAAAGCCAATGTAAGAAAATATTTTTGTGTGGTGAGCCAAGGGTTGTATTTCCTGAGTAATAGCACTCACTGTGAGACTGCTGCATTGGAATATCATTTTGGACCTTCTCATAATACCAGCAAAATATCATGAAAATGAATACCATGACCTTCTGCCATGCAGGAAGTCACATAGAAATACTTGGCTGTCTGTGTAATCAAGGCAATCAGTCAATTGCTACATTGAGGCTATTTCAGATGGCCAGTGTTGATTTTGATGCACTGTTCCCTCAAACACATGTAATTAAGTAATGTCAAGGCTCAAGAGCTGGTTGCACCATGAGCAGGCTGAAGTCCAGCTCTTTCCAGCTCTCAGCAATGACAGCTATTTCTTTATGGACCATATTCTATGTCTTGAAGGTGCATCTGGATTCTGAGTGATCCCATATCTAAAGGCCTGGGGAGGGGCTCAGGCCTGGGGAGGGGTGTTTAGACTGATGGCTCTGTAATGTGAACATTAATGTTGGTAAACAAGCATTGCGTCTTACTAGAAGCTAGATGGGTTTCCCCCCCAAAAAAGAGGCAAATTACTGCAACAAAACTAGAATGATTGTAGAATCACTAGTTACTGCTGTTGTAAATATTCACTATGCTTATTTTTTAAATAAACGTTTGAACTTTGCATTGAAATGTGACAGACCGTTTCCATTTCATGGCCTTTTTGTCTCAATTCACTTAAAATATTTATCTCCCTTTCAACTAAATTTAACACTTCAAGGGGGCTGCAAAAGCTTAGAGCACAATATGCTAGTCTTTAAGACTGTTGTGTTGTTTTTGTAACAAGGATGTGTGTTGCTAGCTAGCAAGGTCCCATCACTTCAGGCTGTCTGTGTGTCAGGAAGGGGGAAATACAACAGATGTTAGCCTCCTAGAACTACCCCATATAGTGTTCCATGTGTAGAAAAGAGAAAAGCATAGTAAACTGAAGATAATGCTGAAATTTATATCACCCAGGATGTAATTAACTACCTTGGAATTCAGCCAGACCAAAACTGTTGTACAAAAAAGAACAGCAAATACATAACAGATGCTCAATATGAGGGAGATGAGAGTCAGATAAGTAAGTATAAAGAGGGAAGAATATATCTAAATTGCCCTGTTTGGGTTACAAATTCTGAAATACTCACACAGTTTCCTTAAACAAATATAATCTTGTTACCATAATAAGAAAAATGTCTTGCTTCAGAAACTAACAGGCAAAACATTCCAAATTAACATTAGGATGAGTACAACTAGGGTTAAAGAAGTGAAGTGGATGCCATAATTTGACCAGGGGAAATAAATCAATTTGGATAGGCTTATGGCCAATGAACCCTACCTCACGTAGATAGGTCAGAGAACTCAAGAGAGACAACTGGAATAGTAAAGGGCCAGGCTCAGCAGGAAGAAAATAAAGCAGATCAGTTCAGGGTCACAGGTGGAACCAAGGCATCCTAACAAATCTGTTGCTCCACAATTACCAATGCAGTTGCTTCCTGTTTAGGCTTGCCAACCCCCAGGTCCCAGTGGGGGATCTCCTGGTTTGGCAGGCTCTTTCCTGCCCCCAGTCAGCTGGCAGATGTGAGGATGCCCCACCCCAACAGCCTCCATGTGCCTTCAGACCTTAGAAGGCTTAAGAAGATGCTGGGAGCAGCTTGCTTCTAGAAATGTGTGTGTGCCTTTAAATCTTTAAGCCAGGCTGAATGGGGGTGGGTGAACCTGTAGAACAATGTGCCTGTTGAAAGGGAAGGGAAGGAGCCCAGAACCTCCATTTATTTTATGTTCCTTTAAGAAGCCATTTGCACACTAAACTAGTAACCTATGGTTTCCCTGTGTTAGTGTGACAAACTGGGTTGACTATAGAGCAGTCAACAGCTCCCATGGTAAGTAAATTGCCCCAGTGAGATCACAAAAGTGTACGCTTACAAACTGTCTTTATTTTGACTGCTTTGTGTGTGAGTGTGTGTACTTTTATTTAGTGGAAGTGCAGCCAACTGCTGAGGGGATGATAAAATGGACTGTATTCAGGGGAACTGCACTGCTGTATTTTTATTTATTTATTTAGGGAATGGGAAAGTCTCCTGGCCCCACCCTCAAAGTCTCCAGGTATTTTCTGAGTTAGACTTGGCAACCCTATTCCTGTTAGCATTTATGAAGGATGATGGGAAGCTGGAGTCAAAAAATGCAGGGAAAGATGTGGCTTTGACAGAGCTTGCACTCCATGATAGGTTGGGGCTGAAGATCAATGTCTGATAATTAAGGGGCAATCTTTATGCAGTACAGAAGATGTTTTAAAGAAGCATTGTGTTGAAAGCTATTTTTTAAAAATGCTAATCAGGTCAAAAGATACATGTAGCCAGACCTCAGATTCAGCAGGCGCTCACAGGAGAACAGCTCCTGAACCTTTCTGATGGTTCCCCCTCTTCCTCTCCACATACCTTGTCCATTGAATAGTAGGCGCAGCTGCATAAAAATCCCTGGATTAGGAGAGCAGACAGCCAGCCAGCCATCAGGGGCTTTGCCACATCCACAGCAGCCCTCATTAATACCTGGAGAAGCCCGTGCCACTCTTTCTTCACTTCTTATGTGATTTTCGGCGGCGGGTAGCTTGCTGGCCTTTTGACTGTGGGGTGGGGGTGGGGGGCAGCTCAGGAGAGCCCGGGGTGAGTGAGGCCTTCTTGGGCTGGCTGGGTCTCAAGCCAGTTCAAGCAGACCTCACTTGCCCGAGGCTCTCCTTTCTTGCATCAGGTTGCTTTTGGCTGGGGGGGGGGCAGCATATGCTAATAAATTATGCTAATGAGCTGCACCATCTATTTTTCTACAAAACAACACCTGCATGTAGCCTAAAGGCTTTCATATGAACTGTAACCTGTGATAAGAGGCTTAAGTGCATCTATCTTTTCATATGATTGGGTTATTTGTAACATAAATATGCTAATTTTCTCAGCCCAACCATCTCTATCAGCCAATCCTACTTGCAGTCTGTATAAAAGGATATGTTGCAATTTATAACTCCTCTGCATTCTTACAATAGGCTGGGAAACAAATCTGAATGTAAGAAATTGATTTGATTTGTCTGTAAATCATGGCTTACAGAGTCTACTGTTTTAAAGAAATCTCTGTGTGTCACATGCTGACTCTGTACAGAATGTGTATGATCCAACTTTGTAGACAGATCTACACAAGCAGCTGCTAAGAATATCATTTGAAACAAGAAGAAACAAAGGGGGAAGAGTTTCTATCTTTTTTATTTTAGGAGCTATAGATCTGAGAGCCATGCATCCCAGTGTTACTATTGTCTCTGTTCAACAGTCCAGATTTTTGAATAGAATCATATAAAGAGAATATACCTCCAAACACAAGGTTTTGAGTATAAAGAAAAGATAAGACCAGAATTTCCATGCCCTGCTTGCTTGGAAGGCAATCTGCCGTTGGAAACAGACTGCTGAACTAATGGGTTGTAGTTTGATTTGGTCAGGCAATCCTCAAGTACTTATGAGTCTTCACATATTTTTTTCTGTGGACACCTTAACTGCATTTTTGTACTTTTGTTCCCTGCTGACCTCTGATTTTGAGTTTGTCCAATGCCACTTTGCTGCGATTAGCAGATTTGCTTCACTTCTCTTTCACTTTTTCTTGTTTCAATTTTCACAAATTGAGTGGTGTTACCTCAAAGTGACAAGCTGGGGTCTTTTTGATGGTTCAGCATCATATGTTGTTTCTGAGCTTCTTAATCCTGCTGGTTTCACTCCTGCTCTTCAAATTATTTTCTGTCTTTTTGACCTAGTGAACACTTCCACATGCTGTTTGCAGACAACCATTAACTAAACTCAGCAGAGAGTCCAAACCTTGAGAAGTCTTTTAGCCACCTGTTTCTGAAGAAATAATACCAGAACTGATAGAGAAGAAAGAAAGTATTGTGGGAAGGAAGCGAGAGTAAGGTCCAACAAGCACAAGGATCACTTAAAGCATTATCATTCAAGTTTACAGAAATGAAAGATTAATGAAGAAAAGGTGCAGATATTTTGATGATGGAATAAAGGAACCAAAAAGGAAAAAAAATACCAGAACACACAAATGTCTAAAGGCACTATAGGTATTAGTTTAAATAAAAGTATATTTTAGTTCCATGGTATTGTGACCATACACATTCTCTTTCAGCTTTCAGTGGTCATTGCTGTAACTGGTCATCAAAGAATTCTGAACCCAATGAGTCAACTGTGATTCATTGGGAGGTACTACATTTGGAGGAAAAGTAGGGATTCCTCTCCAATCTGGGCAGTTGACAGAGAGAGGGAAGCAGAGGTAATGGTCTCACCATAGTCAAGGCCAGGACTATGTACAGGAGACCAAGAATGTCACCATCAAGACAACCAACACCAGGAAGTGTAGTCAGAAACAAGGTAGGGGACAGAGTCACAGAAGAATCCTCAGCACAACTGAGTGACATCACATTACCATCCTGCTGTTCCTCTGAGTATGTGTACGAAGAAAGGCAAAAGGTGAACTACTCTTGCTCTTTATGCATATATACTCAAGGCAGCTCTGTAGGTGCTTGTGATCCACCAAGTGGGTTTCCAAACCCAGCAGAGGGCCCTGAGCCATGGGTGAAGACTATGGAGCTAAAGGATGGTTAACTGAAATCCCTCCCCCCCCCCCACATATAATATATAAAGTGAAATCTTTGAACTCAAAAATGCTACCTCCACTTGAGGCATTTTGGTCCAAATTCTAGATAAATTAATGCAGCAACTTTATGTGTTGTACTATTCTTTTCTACTATCCTCACTGCCCCCACCCCCACAGATATAAGTGTAATTTGTTTTTTTCATAAGTATTTTAGGACTGAAGGCTGTAATGGTTTTGGAAAAAACTATTCAGCAGCCAGCTTGAAAAAAAAAAAAAACCCTGATCATGTGGTTCTTTATGAGCGAGCTGCTCCATTGGCCAAGCAGAACTCTGGAATCTGTAAGAACTTGCCAGATTGTGATGGAAAGGTCTTTACATTCTATTTTCTTAATACAGGCTTTCCCCCCCAGAAATTCTTGAATGATATTTTAGGTACCCATGACCAATAGGTGGCAGCACTTGATCCACTTTTTCCTTCCATTGTTTTAGAAGCGTTATTTGGGACTGTGAAGTGATTCAGTGCAAAGAAATAAACAGGTCAACACTAATTAAAATAACTCAATATGGTACCACAGGAAGATTCACATTTCCCCATATAACATCAATATTTCTATCAAAGTTTATGCATTGTTATTTGTTTATATTACTACATACACACAAGATGTCATTTCCACATGGTAACTAACTTGTAATGGCTGGTTGTAATAGGACCTGAGATACAGAATCTCTTGATTGCATAGAAAATTTACATTAGCTCCAGGTATTCCTGGAATTTCTGTACAGAAGTAGTCTTCCACATAGTTAAGGTAACTGAAGTGTAGAGCAGCTGTCAAATGTTGATAATAAATAGATAGCTTCCTTGCTGACTCCCAATATTTCCTCACAACTTCAGATACAGTTCTGTAATTTACAAAGAACTTTAAGCATACAAGTAGAAACTTGTTGAAAGGACATTTTACATGAGCAGTCGAACTCCCAACATTCTCACCCCAGTGCCGTGCAAACCATTAGCAGGGCCTATAGTGACAGTGCCCTGGCCTGGATGGTCCAGGCTAGCCCAATCTTGTCAGATCTCGAAGCTAAGCAGGGTCAGCCATGGTTAGTGTTTGGATAGAAGACCACCAAGGAAACCCAGTGTCACTACACAGAGGCAGGCAATGCCCAATATTTTTTTCTTTTCTTTTCCCTGTAGCTTAACAGCCTACAAGCCATATGTCAAAGTATTTCATAGATAATTTCCAGCTGCATAGATAAATACAGCTAGATCACATATGCCCTTTTAAAATCCTACCCAATAGTAGAATCTTTAATTTCTACCATTCAGAAATGTCCTGTAGGCCATCAGCCCAGAGAGTAATATATTGGTTTTGACGAGAGTTATAACAGGGGCAGCTAAAAAGGATACGGGCAGCTGAGTCAACTTGATCCTTGTAGTAAATACAAAAAACATTTCTTGGGGGATTTTACTAAAATGGCCCTTCATCTAAGTAATGCATTGCATCTAAGTAGCATGAACGAGCAACAGTATTTTGGAACTGTTAAATAAAATAAATATTTAGACAGTTCGGACATTTTCTGATAAGCGGAAGTAACCAGGGGAGCATTTCTGATCAGCTTTGAATTTTAACATGCCTATTTTAAAAATAAAAATGTGCTGTGGTGCTGGAGAAGATCTTGAGAGTCCCTTGGACTGCAAGAAGTTCAAATCAGTCAGTCCTAAGGGAAATCAACCTTGACTGTTCCCTAGAAGGTCAGATGCTGAAACTAAAGCTCAAATACTTTGGTCACCAAATGAGAAGGGAGCACTCACTGGAGAAGATCCTGATGCTGGGAAAGACAGACGGCAAAAGAAGAAGGGGATGGCAGAAGATGAGATGCCTGGACAGTGTTACTGATGTAATTAACACAAATTTGAGCAGACTTTGGAGGATGGTGGAAGACAGGAGGGCCTGGCGTGACTTTGTCCATGGGGTCGCAAAGAGTTGGACTCAACTGTGCAACTGTACAATAACAGCACCTGACCTGGGGTGCGCGTGTGCACACAAACATGCCTAGGGCTCCCAGGGGTGGAGTGGGGGTGGGAGACAGTGAGGAAGGAAGGAAGGAAAAATAGATGGGAATAGACAGAGGAGGAAGAAGGGAGGAAAAGGTGGAAAGAAAGCAACTTTAACTGTAAATGAATTCTCTGACCTGCTTTTTGGTTTGGCTAGAAGTTATTTTTATGCCTTCTCCAAGCTGATCAATGGGACAGTGGGAACTTTGACAGCCACACATGTGTGAAAGAGTCACATGTGGTTCCTGAGCCACAGTTTGGCCACCGCTGCTCAGGCCCATACTTACGGGAGGCCTGTGGGGGCTCTGCCTCCCCTCCTGTTGGGATGCCCCCACTCAGGGCCCCCACCTTCCCTCCATCCCTTTGCCATCCCAGATGCTGCTTGATGGACCACAGAATGAAAAATTGGGCCAGAGGACCACCCAGGAGCAGCTGCTGCTTCTCCAGCACCTTTGAAAGGGTCAGCTGATCAGTGGGCCCTTTAAATCACATCAGAGGCTGTCAGCTGCTCCTCGGTGCCCTCCCACATGATTTAAACAGCCCACCCTCCCCCTGCTGCTGCCTCCTCCTCCTGAGGGGCCATGTGGGAGAAAGCTAAGAGGTTGGGGGCTGCCCCTTTCCTCCTGGGTGATTTAAATGATTGCACAGGAGAGTGCTCAAGAGCAGGCACCGGCCTCCCATGCAGTTTAAAGGCCCTGATTGAGAAGCCTTTTCAATGACATGGGAATGGCAGTGGTACTCCTGGGCACTCTCCAGCATGATCATTTAAATTGTCCGGGATGGAGGGAGTGGTCCCCACCCACTTAGCTTTCATCCCAACAGCCTCTCAGGAGGAGGAAGAGGAGGAGGAAGCCATGGCAGTGGTGGTGGGGGGAGGGAGGCCTGTTTAAAATTGCATAGGAGAGTGCCAGGAGCATTTGCTGGCCTCCCACAGGGGGAGAGGTGCTAACTGCCCTCGAACTTTGTTCGTGCCCCCCGAAGTCTGAAATCCTGGCTGTTCCTGCTATAGAGTTTACCATAGAGGCATCACACTGCGGAAGCCATTTTTTCTGCTATCCTAATTCCCTGTGAGCAGGAAATTGGGCTGGCACCAGTAATTCCCCTCCCAAGCAGGTTAACAGGAGGCCTAGTGCAGACTAATCAGGACTATTTCTTCAAATATTACTCTTTCTTTTTTCTTTTCTTTCTTTTTTTTAAATAGAAAATTAAGATTATATCCAAAAGAGGTACAGGTGTCCAGAGCTGGCTTGCCACTGGGCAAACTAGGTGGTTGCCTAGGGCACTGGGAGGGTGGGGACACCAAATTGGGCTCCCCACCCCCTCCCAGTGCTCCAGACAAGCACCTAGTTTGCCTGTCTCCCCCACCCACTGGTCACTACCACTGCCTGCCACCACTGCTGCCTGCCCCTCCATTCCCTTCCCTTCGCCTCCCCCCGTGCCCCCCTCCCCGCTGTGCCTCCTCCTTCTCCCTCCTTTTGGACCCTTCCCCACTCTATGTCAATATCAATGCTGGAACCAGCTGTAGCGCTGCATTCCGACTATCTGAAGCACCCCCCCTCCCCGGCCGATCACTCAATTGCAGGTAAAACCATGCCGCAGGGCTGGGATGCACTTACAGTCCATCAGGACCAGCGTCCTGAAAGGGCTCCCAGCTGCCGCTGACTCCTCCCCTCCCTATTTCCTGTATGATAACACCAGTCCATGGTGTTATCATTTGTTGCTACTCTACTGCTCCCAATGCTATTGCCCTTCAAAATTAAATGAAGCACCAGATATGTTTGACAGGGAGGGTAATTGTTCAGCCAATCAGAGAGCAGGTAAAGAAGTCTTTATAATGCTTCTCCAGTGTCGGCATTTTCAAGTGTTACATTTTAAAAATGTGGATAAAGCTAAGCTACAGTAAGTATCAGAAATCAGGATAGGTCTGCTTCATCGAGTCTAGAAACTTGTGAAGCAAAAACCATTAGTCATCCTTTTTTTGTTTTTAAAAGTGTAGCTTTCATTAGCTTCCATTTTTAATACCTAGATAAATCAGGTGGATGACACCTACTCAAAAAGGAAAAGTTCATTCTCTTTTATATGCTGTGAAAAATTAGCTGTTGCTAAAAGGCAATTTTAGCTCAAATAAGGAAAAAAACCCCAATAGGATATTTTATGTAATTGTGTCAAGTCCCCGGACTTTCAGCTATCAACACACTCGGTGGTCATTTGAGACTTTTATTGAAATACTGAGACCTCAGGGCAAGATGCTCTTGCGAAAACTGACAATGGTGGGAATTGATCCCCTCATATACCTTGGGTTAGTTGTTACATTTCAAATCAATAGGCGCCAAGCAAATGATCCCTCCCCCCATAGTCATAGTCCCATGTCCAGTGAGCCAGTGCAGACATAATCACTGTGAACTAGATAACTGACCGTGGCTCCTTCAGAGACTAGGCAGAATGATACTTTGCTTGGTAGTGAAAGAGATAGTGATGGCAGGCAGAAGCAGTGCAAGCTGAAGCAAGGCCCAAGGTTACTACAGGACATTTCTACACTACAATAAACAATAGCAAGAGACCCACTTGACATACTGTCCCCCCCAAAGGCCCCCTCACCCCTGAGTCTTATCAGAATATTGTTTGTGGTTTAAAACAATTTATTATAATGTAATATATTGTAATAGCATATTAAAATTTGTTATTAAAAGTTAATACACATACATTACATTTTCTCCCCCTCCCCCCCTTTTGGTGACCCCCTGCAGTGCCCTTAGGATATTGTTGACAGAAAGATTTAAAAAGGTGAGAGGTGTTCATGTCACTTTTATGGACCCATTCCACCTCACTAATAGGAAAAAGAGTCCATTTTACTAGATAGTAAAGCTTCCTGCTTTACATGGGAGTCAAGGATGTCCTTTATCTCATGGTGAATCTGACCCCGAACCAGGATAGGGGGAGGGGATTCCACTTGAGATCTCCACTGTGAGGGTCCAGGATTGTGTTTCAACAAACTGCAATGAAAACAGGGATGAACATGTTTTAGTGCTTTAGGCAATTCAAGTTCAACAGTCACGTTTCAACAGTCACGTTATTCATAATTCTCTTGAAGGGGAATGGCCCCAGGAACTTCAATCCCAGTTTTTTAGAAGCTTGGCTGTTAGGTAGGTTCTTGGTAGAGATATGCACTTTGTCACCAGGCTTAAAGTCCCACAGCTTGGCATGCTTTTTATCGAATTGTATTTTGTAGGATTTCTTGGCTCTTTCTAGTTGGTCTTTGATTATGAGCCATCCCCTTTCCACAGTCTTCCACCAGTCTGAAAATTCAGGGTGCCCAGAGTCTCCTTCCCCTCCCAGGAATTCCAGGAGTCCCAGGAATGGCTTGTCTTGATACCCGTTTACGATCGTGAAGGAGCTGGTGTTGGTAGAACTATGCACACTATTATTACAGGCATATTCTGCAAAGTGGAGGAGCGAAACCCAATTATCTTGCGGTTGTGTCACATAGCATTGTAGGAACTGTTCCAGGATGGAGTTAAGGTGTTCACTGTGACCATCAGTTTGGGGATGGTAACCAGAGCTTAGCCCCTGTTCGATGCCAGCCCATTTGCACAGCTCCCCCCAGAATTTAGCCACAAATTGTGCCCCCCGGTTGGAGACCACCTTAGAGGGGAATGAATGTGAACGGACCATGTACATTAGGAAGCGTTCCGCCAGCTTCTTAGAAGTAGGCAGTTGTTACATGGAATGAAATGAGCTTGCTTCAAAAAAGTGTCCACCATGGCCCAAATAACCATTTCCCTTGGGAGGGGGGGAGGGTCTGCGATAAAGTCCATTGTAATGCATTCCCATGGCCGGCCTGCCATTTCCAAAGGTTGTATCCACTTTACAGGTTTCCAGGTTTCCCAAAAGCCATGATTTTAGATTTATTAATTCACAATAGTCTAAAAAGCGAGCTAGCATCCTTTTCATCCCTATTTCTGAAAGGAAGAATAACACAGCATCATCTGCATACAAAAGCAGCGGTACATGTATCACCCCTAGTTTTGGATTATGACTATCGATTCCTTTCAGGAAGGGGGCTAAGACATGTTAAAGAAGATTAACTAATAAGGGAGCAAAGATGCATCCTTGTTTTACTCCTATGTTAATTGGAATCTTAGGAGTTAGATCACCCTTCTTGGAGTATCTAACTTGACAGGTGGTTTCAGAGTGAAGTTTTTTGATCAAACAAAGCAATCGTGCATCAGTCCCTAGGTCTCTTAATTTTTTCCACAAAAGATCTCTAGGAACAGAGTCAAAGGAACATTTAAGGTCTAAAAAGGCTGCAAATAATTTAAGCCCCTTCTCTTTCCTGTATTTGTTCACCAAATGACTTAGCACAATGGTCTAAGGTTGATTTTCCCTGGTAGAATCCAACTTGCTCTGGCCCTAGACTCTCTTCCTATTGTCCTCTCATAACCCTGAGATTCAATCAATCAATCAATCGTTTTATTTATATCCCGCCCTCCCCGCTGATGCAGGCTCAGGGCGGCTAACAACATCAAATCAATACAGTAAGTTATACAATAATATTTAAAAGCAATAGCTAATTTAACAATTTAATTAAAATTCTAAAATTAATAAAATTAACATCCTGGTGCTATTTCAGCAGATGGTAAAAATCCCTTAAGCAGATTATTGAGACTGTGGCTAAATATCTGTGCTGTGCTTCTAAGAGGAGAGGGATGTTTCAAATGTTGGGGTAATATATGTTTTCTGCCTTGCTGATTGTGCATATTTATGCCAATAAAGGTTGTTGTTGGTTGTAGTTCCCCTGGTAACTCCCCTCCACCCCCCGTTCCTTGGCCATTATGCATACGAAGCAACCAGACACATATTGGAAGATGTCACATCTCAATCCCAGTTGCCAAAATTGATGTTTGACCAGGTTCAGTGTTTTCACAAAGCCAAAATACCCTTCCAGTTTGCTGTCATGGAAAAACTCAAGCACCGCCTTTCTGAGGGGAGGAGGAATACAGAGCTTCCTCCCCCGTTACCAAAGCCCATTCTTCTTCAACCCTCTTCAACCCGTTCCTTGGCCATTATGCATACAAAACAACCAGACACATATTGGAAGACGTCACATCTCAACCCCAGTTGCCAAAATTGATGTTTGACCAGGTTCAGTGTTTTCACAAAGCCAAAATACCCTTCCAGTTTGCTGTCATGGAAAAACTCAAGCACCGCCTTTCTGAGGGGAGGAGGAATACAGAGCTTCCTCCCCCGTTACCAAAGCCCATCCTTCTTCAACTCTCTTCAACCCGTTCCTTGGCCATTATGCATACGAAACAACCAGACACATATTGGAAGACGTCACATCTCAACCCCAGTTGCCAAAATTGATGTTTGACCAGGTTCAGTGTTTTCACAAAGCCAAAATACCCTTCCAGTTTGCTGTCATGGGAAAACTCAAGCATCACTTTTCTGAGGGGAGGAGGAATATAGAGCTTCCTCCCCCGTTGCCAAAGCCCATCCTTCTTCAACCCTCTTCAACCAGATTGGGTGCATTGCTTCTGAGCTCCTCCCTGAGTACTTAAAAAGTCTCCTGGGGATTTGGCCAAGTGTAAAATGAAACTTAGAAAGAAGCCCACCCACCAGACCTGTTTCGTGGATAGCTTGCAGGCGGTAACTAACGCTTCCAAATTCTTGTGGTCAGTCCAAATTTCAAATGGTACTTCTGCACCCCCCAAAAAGTGTTGCCAGACCTCTAGGGCCAACATAATGGTTTTATTCTCTTTATCTCACACTGACCAGTTCCTCTCATGAGATTTGAATTTCTGGGATACATAAGCACAAAGGTGCAGTTTTCCATCATCTCCCTCCTGCAGGAGGACCCCCCCCCCCCTACATCACTGACATAACATTGAACCTTTTGAAACTTTTTATTCTCATCAGGGTGGACCAGGATGGGTTCAGAAGTGAACAGTCCCTTGAGTTTGTTGAACTTTTGTTGACAGTCCAGAGACCAGGCGAGCTTGGCACCCAGTTTCTTAGCCTCTGGGCCCTTCCCTTTGGTTTTTAAGAGGTCTGTCAGAGGGAGGGCCACCTGAGTGAAGTTATCTATGAAGGATTGATAAAAATTTATGAACCCAAGGAATGACTGTAATTGCTTATGGGTTTGAGGAGGGCACTCCACCACTGCTTTTATTTTATAAACAATGGTAAGAGACCTTCTTGACAAATTGCTTTTTGAATCAGTTAAGTAGTTACAGCTTTGCTCCCAAAACCCTGGAATTATAGTTTGGTTAAATGGTGAAAAAATGATTTTACAGGTCCTGCAAATTCACCTCATCATCCAAAGAAGAGTACTTATCAGTTCCATGAGGAAAGAAGTGACCAAAACTAGGTTATTTATACATAACCCTCTGGGTGTTTATTTAGTGCAATCCCATTTAGACCTTTCTAGATAGGACTCTGTGACTTGTTTTAGATTTTTGCCTAGAGCTTTATTCTTGCTGTGTATTCTTGCTCCACTGCGTATTCTTGCTCCACAGATCTGGACTCTGTGAAGTAAACATAACTTCCATTTCTTCCTGTTTTTCTGACTTTCTCACTATTCAGTTAATTCACATCATTATAAATCATATTTGAAGACATTCTCACCATTGACATGTACATTTCTGTGTGCTTTGCCCACACTTATAAAGCTAGTTTATAGACACCATTAGAGAGAAATACAGCTCCCCTGACTCATCAGGAGATGCTCTTTGCAGTCTGGGAGGTGGGTGAAACAAGGGAAGCATGACTTGTAGTCTTGTCCTGTCCATAAGCTATGAGGGCAAGGCCAGCTGCAAGGACTGGTCTGCTGCATAAGCCTACACATTGCGTGTTGTCTTTAAAAATTTGCTTCTCATTGGTTCACCCTCTCATCTGGTCTGTAGATTTTTCTGATCGGGAGCACTTTGGAGGCAATCACAGTTGCAACCACATACCCTAGTCCAGGGGTGGGGAACAATGGCTCTCCAGATGTTTTTGCCTACAACTCCCATCAGCCCCAGCCATTGGCCATGCTGGCTGAGGCTGATGGGAGTTGTAGGCAAAAAACATCTGGAGAGCCACTGTTCCCCACCCCTGCCCTAGTCCAATCTCTTCCTGTTACCAACAAGCTGCAGGTCAGGTTTCAAAGGGGCAACAGATGATTTTTTTGGTGCTCCAATCAAGCAGTAGTTAGAGTCATTAACCACCAGTCATCATACTCTGAGCAGGCTATGTATTTAGCATGCAAAATTGTATTAATCTAACATTGTGGATGCCTTGTCTCAATTTCAGGACAACAGATTACAGATCAAATGGCTCCCAAAGAGAACCAACACCCAGTTCATTTCCTGGAGGATTTATGGACTCTTGGCAGTGATTAATCATTCAGAGGCCACGGTCACACTCACCATTAAATCCTTCCCTAACCCATTGCTATTATACCCCACAGCTTTTTTACAACGAATTTCCTGATCAGACATCCCTCCATCCTTCAGTTCTAAGAAGCACTGGTCCCGTCGCTGGTTGATCAGAGGTCTCAACTGGACCTCATTTTTTGAGATGGCATTCCAGACTCGCACAAGTGCAGTACCTGGGATATTGTGCTTGGCTTTTTTTTAAAAAGGTGCCAGAAAAGGTGGGCGATCTGCTCCCCCTCCACTTAAACACCCAGAAAGGAAGGGAAAGCCCAGGAGCTCTCTTTGCTGTCTCTCCGCCTGGCGGGGAGACAGCAAAGGTGGGTGATCTTCCTCCCCCCCCATTTAAACACCCCACCCCGGTGTTTAAATGGGGGGGGGAGCACCGCAACTCTCTTTGCTGTCTCTCCACCTGGCGGGGAGACAGCAAAGGTCAAAGATCTTCCTCCCCCCCATTTAAACACCCCGACGTGGTGTTTAAATGGGGGGGAGCACGGCAACTCTCTTTGCTGTCTCTCTGCCTGGCGGGGAGATGGCAAAGGTGGGTCATCTTCCTTTCCTGGCAGGGAGACAGCAAAGGTGGGTGATCTGCCTCCCCCCATTTAGGAAAGGTCCCCTGTGCAAGCACCAGTTGTTTTCAACTCTGGGGTGATGCTGCTTTCACAAAGTTTTCATGGCAGACCTTTTACACGGTGGTTTGCCATTGCCTTCCCCAGTCACCTATACTTTCTCCCCCCAGCAAGCTGGGTACATATTTTACCGACCTCAGAAGGTTGGAAGGCTGAGTCAACAATTGCTGGCGCAATTATATCATTTGGAGCGGGCTCTCGCAGGAAAGCGGCTGTGCGCTTGTGACGAGTCGGCTACAATGGAGTGTTCAAACATAATAATAAACTTTTATTTATAGAAAGTACGCGCAGGAGTCATCGGAAGCATTCTTATTCTGGATTTAATGTACGATCAAAAAAGTCCGCGTCTCTGTCATGGCAGTTCGGGACACGAACGAGCAAACGACCATTGCCAGATGCTGATGTTTGGACAACCGCATAAAATCCGACATGCATCTGGCTTTCATCCATGCGCATCTCGTCAGTTTATGTGCATCTAACCTCGGCCAGGGAGTATTTGGGTCTCTGGCCCCCTCTACCTGTCAGACTTATGAACATGCTGTCTCTGCCTTCCTGTCCTTCAGTGGAGTCTGAAGAGGTGGAAGAGCCATGGCTTGTCCCTTAGACCTTAATATTACTGTATGTGACTCACTAAAAGAGCAGGGGATTGCCTCTTGGGCCATGGGCATACATATGTTGGGCATTTCATTTTATAGTAAGGTTCATGGTTTTTGTGACTCTTGCAACTCCTTTTTAACTTGATGAGCCATGGAGTGTTCCGAGAGATCCTCATCTGGTAACGCTGACTACCATAGATCTATCATTCTGTTTTACAGAGGTTCAGTGACTTTCCAGCTTTTGCTTCTTTGCATGTGGGCATGATTGCTGCAGCAGTATATGCCAAGTGAGTTTGGCATATGCTTATTTCATAGTGGGAGAGTCATAATCACTTCTGAAATGGGTTTTCCTCAGACAGGATCCAAGCCATCAGCCACTGGTGCTCTGCTGCATATAAAACATTCATAAGGTCTATGCTGTGATTTGCTAAACATTGTATATTCTTATTTTAGTCTTAGCAGTTTCAAGGAAATCAGTTTGGATTGTGGGTCAAAGTATAATGTTTGGGCTGGTTCATACACAGGAGAGCCAGTTTGGTGTAGTGGTTAAGTGTGCGGACTCTTATCTGGGAGAACCGGGTTTGATTCCCAACTCCTCCACTTGCACCTGCTAGCATGGCCTTGGGTCAGCCATAGCTCTGGCAGAGGTTGTCCTTGAAAGGGCAGCTGCTGTGAGAGCCCTCTCCAGCCCCACCCACCTCACAGGGTGTCTGTTGTGGGGGAGGAAGGTAAAGGAGATGGTGAGCCGCTCTGAGACTCTTTGGAGTGGAGGGGGCGTGATATAAATCCAATATCTTCTTCTTCTTCTTTGGACTGAGATTGCAGTTTGGGCCTCAGCAACAGAGTGCACATCACCTAGATGGGATACAGAGCAATGTGCTGTTCTGCCTTCTTGCCAACATTTCTAGCAAGGCTGACCAGATGCCATCATTGTACAACTAGGTGAGAATGATCATTCTGCTAAAACTGCCAGTCCCCAGGGGCAGGGGGGAGGGAGGGAAATGTCTGCTGGGTATTCCATTATTCCCTATGGAGACTGATTCCTATAGGGTATAATGGAATATTGATCTGTGGATATCTGGGTCTCTGGAGCAGCTGTTTTTTGAGGTAGAGGCACCTAATTTTCAGAATAGCATCTGGTACCTCTCCTCAAAAAAGCTTCAAAGTTTCAAAAAGATTGGACCAGGTGGTCCAATTCCATGAGCCCCAGAAAAATATGACCCTATCCTTCATTATTCCAAAAGGAGGGAAGGCATTTAAAGAAACACGGTCCCTTTAAACATGATGGCCAGAACTCCCTTTGGAGTTCAGCTGTGGGGGGGGGGACCCTGCCCCCTGACTTCCAGGCAGGGCCCCCAACTCTCAGGGGGCCATCCAAGATGCAGTCTGCTTTTTCTCTTTCTCTTTCTCTCTCTCTATATATTTTTTGGTCACTGTGTGACACAGTGTTGGACTGGATGGGCTTCTCTTATGTTCTTATGTTTTTTTGCTATGGTTGAGCCAGTGAAGTGTCGTCAGTAGCTGCTGGAGCTGGGAGAGTTGAGCAGGGCACAGTGCATTGCAGTAGCAAAAGCAACAGGCACAGAGGAGGGAGGTGGAGGAGCAGGAGGCAGAGGAAGCCATGTGAAATGGACCAGGGAGGAAGGATGGAAGGAGCTGCTGGCTGCAAAGCACCAGGGTGGGAGAGAGGGAGGTGGAAAGAAACCCCCCTGCTAGCATGCAAGGTGCAGTCCCTTCTTCACTCTAAAGTTAGGATAGGTTACCTCAATTTGGCCACATTCAGAGCCTCCAGCTTTTGCCCCTAACCCAGAAAGCTTCTGAGAAGTGGCAAGCCCCAGAGTGGATGGGAAAGGGTGCCCCCTGACTTTTTAAGAAGCCCCCTGACTTTCAAAACCCTGGCTATGACCCTTGAGCTCTACATCCTGCACAGAAGGGGATGATGCTATCACTTGCCATTGCTGCCAACTTCAGACCCTTCCAGGCCTCCTCATTCTTCAGTGTTCTGGTCTGAACTGCTAGAATGCCACAAATGGTGAGGGGTGATCTCCTTTGAAAGAGCAGAATGGACTAGGCAGAAAG
Source organism: Heteronotia binoei (assembly GCF_032191835.1). Classification (NCBI taxonomy): domain Eukaryota; kingdom Metazoa; phylum Chordata; class Lepidosauria; order Squamata; family Gekkonidae; genus Heteronotia; species Heteronotia binoei. The sequence goes on from NC_083229.1 coordinate 95,488,331, forward strand.
TCTCCAAGGTTGTAGAAACCTTGGGAGGAAGAATCAAATCATCAAACATTTGAACATTTCATTCAGAGAGTCTGCCCTCTTTAGGGCAGATGGGGTGCACCTCTCAAAATGGGGCATAGACATTTGGTTGCATGATATTTGTGATGGTCTTCTGAGTTGGCCACACACATAGAAGTATTGGCAGGAATGAGGCATGGGGTTGCACCATTCTGGGGCAGTTTTTGGCATTTGAGTGTATTCTTTGTGTGGGGGAGAGATTATGCGGATGTCCTTGCCTCTCCTATTTTGAGAACTCCCTTATGGGGTCTTGGGAGTGGAGCCACTGGAGCCATTTCCAGCTTGGGGTTTGCCAGGTAGCAAGGGAACAATGCAGAGACCAGCATCCACATGGAACTTGGATCTTGTCACTCCATGGTTTTCTTCCCAGCAGTTTGGCTAGGGATTGTTATTAGACAGTAGGCAGAGCACTTGATGTTTGGATCCCATTCTGTGCCAATGCTCCTTTTAACTCTAATCAATATGTTTTATCCCAGCATAGGTTCTGGGGGTTTTCTTCCACTGCATCACTCTCCTATCCTCCCTAGACTCGCAGTTTAGAAGTCCACTCCTTTCTATGTCATCCCAAGTGATATATGCTAGACTGGAAGACTGGCTTGCCAGCACATGTGAAAATTCTTTGAAACTATTCTAATTTAGAATAAAGGTCAATCATTATCAATAATTCTAGAACAGTTACTTCAAGACTACCTATAAATGTTAAAGGGCCATTATGTTCTATGGGTCAGATCTGGCCCACCAATTCAGAAGGTCATGTTTGCATCCATATAATATAATAATGGTCCTTTGAAATAGAAAGGGAAGAAACTAAACTGAGGGTCAGGTAAATTTAGTTTTTCTACTTAGACTTTTACATTTTTAAAAGGAAGGACTGAACCCACCTTGGAGTTACCATGCTGGCATTGTACATTTCTCTCCTCACCCACAGGGAGTAAATGGCAGGCAGGCTCTTGAACTTCCCCAAAGGTTTGGTTGTCCAATGGGAATCTCCTGGTAAGGCAGGTCTAGCTTGAAAAGGCCAGGTCTACCTGTAGATCATAATGGCCCTTTAAAAGTAGAGTGAAGAACAATGCCAGCTGTTTTCTCAAGGCCTGTATCCTCTCTTCTTCCTTCCCCAATCCTGTTGCCTTTGAGTCAGACAGTATGAAATAAAAATATGGTGGCAGTCCCACCAAAATGCTGTAGTACCCTAAAGTCCATCATTAGACCCATGCAACTCATTCCACTCAATTTTTTTCCCAAGCTCAGGATGAACTTTTCACCATCATTGCCACCCTTAAAGCTAATCATAAGAAAAAGGAGAGGCTTTTAATATAAGTAAAATAAAGCTGGTAAAATTAAAAATATCATTTTTTAAAATTAGGTTATATGATTAGACATCCCAAGTTGGTAGAAATTTGAAATTTCTGCTTGTTATGAGCAAACCACTCGTTATCTCTGTCTTTGAAGCCAGAGCTCGAAATAATACAGCCATACCTTATGTGGAAACCCAGGTATAGCCCTGGGAAGACAATGTTACATTTTCATAAGTATATAAAGAACCACTGGATATTTATTTATTTATAATTGATTAGATTAAATTTGTGAATTGCCCAGTCCTCACCTAAGCGGGGCTCTGGGCAATGTACAACAAAGATGATATAAATACATAATTAAAATACAACCACAGAATTAAAACATACCAAAAAATACCTAAGGGACTCCAGATGACTTAATTCAATTTTCAGCTTCTCATACTGGATTGTACTACCACCCTGTGGGTGGGAGGTGGGAGGTGGGAGGTGGGAGGAAGGGAACAGGAAGAATACCAGCCATGATAGAACCCATCATTGTCTTCAACCAAAAGCCCAGTGGAACATCTTTGCCTAGCAGGCCCTGCGGAATTGCATTAGATCCTGCAGGGCCCTGATGGAATTCAGCAGAAAGTTCCACCAGGTTGGGACCAGGACTGAAAAGACCCTGGCCAAGGACAACTGGACATCCTTAGGGCTGGGATCATCAGTTAGTTGGTTTCAGCAGAGTGTAATCCCTCCCAGGGACATACCAGAGGAGGTGGTCCCAGAGATCCTTGGGGTCCTGACCACTCAACGCCTTAGAAGTCAACACCAAACCCTTGAACCTGACTTGGTTCTCCACTGGAAGCCAGTGAAGTTAGCGCAACACTGGTTGTATATGTGCTGTCTGTGAAATTCCCATCAGGACTCACACCATCATATTTTGGATCAGTTGGAATTTCTGGGTCAGTCTCAAGGGCAGACCAGCATATAGTGAGTTACAGTAGTCCTGCCTGGAGGTGACCATTACATGGATTACTGTGGCTAGGTTGGGGTGTGACAGAAAAAGGCCTGATTTCCAGATCTGGTGCAGATGTAGGATGCCAACCTGGCAATATGCATGACTTGGGTCTCCAAAGTTAAGATCAAACCCAAACTCTTGATGGATTGGGCTGGCATCAGCAGCACCTTGTCAAGAGTGGGAAGCCAATGTGCCAGCCCTGAGACCCCCTCCAGCCACAGAACCTCTGTCTTTGTTGGATTCAGTTTCAGTTTACTCTTTTTTAACCACCCCACCATTGCCTCCATACCCACAGCCAAATTATGTGGGTCGGGGTCTGGGTATCATCAGCATACTGATGACACCTAGGCCTGAAACACCTCAGCTTTAGGAACCGTCTCTCCCCGTATGATCCCCAGAGAGTGCTGAGGTCAGCAGGGAAGAACCAGCTGAATATCCCTGGGCCAAGGGAGGCCAGATTGAAGACCACCCGGGATCGGGCCTTCTCAATTGCAGCTCCACTGCTATGGAATCAACTCCCGGAGGAGGTGCGGGCCCTGCGATGCTTAGATCAATTCCGCAGGGCCTGTAAGACCTACCTCTTCAAAATAGCCTTCACCTAATGCCGAGCTAAGAAAGTGTTGCTGGATATGTTTTTGGCCACAGAATGTATCAAAGATCTAAGTTATAGCACCATAATTAATTTTAGTACAATTTCTAAATGGATTTATGTCGATTTTATAATTATAAGTGTAAGTACTATGTATGATTTTATTGTATAGTATTCATATGTTGTGAGCCGCCCTGAGCCTGCCCTTGCAGGGAGGGCGGGATACAAATAAAAAGTATTATTATTATATTATTTAACCACATTCCTAAAGAATGGATAAAGTTTGCATATCCAGGCTTTCCATGGGCAAGCTTTTAGATCTGCTGTAAGTTTTTTAAAGTTTAATTTTGAAAAAAATATATATATTTGTGACCCTTTTCATCCACACAAACCCACATACTTTATAAATGGTATGAATATAATTAAGAGCCCCATGGCGCAGAGTGTTAAAACTGCAGTACTGCAGTCCTAAGCTCTGAGTTTGATCCCCGGTGGAAGCTGGGTTTTCAGGTAGCCAGCTCAAGGTTGACTCAGCCTTCCATCCTTCCAAGGTCGGTAAAATAGTACCCAGCTTGCTAGGGGGAAAGTGTAGATGACTGGGGAAGGCAATGGCAAACCACCCCGTAAAAAGTCTGCTGTGAAAATGATGTGAAAGCAACATCACCCCAGAGTCAGAAACGATTTGCACAGGGGACCTTTCCTTTCCTTAATGTAATTGTTAAAACTGCCATTTTCAAAATTTGAAAATCTCGCATTTCTTGAAGGACATAAAAGATGTGACATGGATCTGAAACCTCCAGCGTAGGCTAGCATGATGATTGGCCATCATCAAGCCAAAAATCAGCTAATTAGCTGCCTGACACTGCACAGGATTTTGTAGGAAGCAAAAGCACCAGGTTTAAAAAGCCTTGCCCTCTAGCAGGCTGTCATATAAAGCTGATAGGTTGTGTTCAAGTGGCTAGCTGCATAACTTCTAAGTGGGCCCTAATAATTATCATCTCATTTTGAGGGCTGTAATTCCAAATATTTCTCATTTTGGGTCAGCTTTAACAGCTCTCAGAGGATTTGGAGGCTGTAGTAAATTCTGTCAGTCACTATGTCCATAGACCATTTCTCGGAAGTGGGCAGCTTGAAATCTGTGCTGTTTCTCCTTTCATGGATTTAATAACATTTGTTTGGGCTGAAAACCTTAGAATTAAGTCCTTTTCCTTATCTTGAGTTCTTAAATCACACCTGGCAGGATACTGTCAGTTCTTGCTGATAAAGTTCATTCTTTTCCAGGCTGTTTCCACTTTACTGCACAAGCAGTAGGTGAACAACACCTGTCTTTTTCCATCTGGTCCTAATAGTTACATTGTCTAGTTTATGCAGGGCATGTTTATTGGCACTAAAAGCATACATGCAGTTGGATGTGTTTCAAACAGGATCTCCTTCACAGGGAATGGTCCCAGATAAAATTCATTCTGCTTCCAAGTCTGAAGATCTTAGATAGGTGTCCAGAAAGCTGTATGTTTCAGAAAGAAAACACAGAGGGGAGAAATCTGTTTGGGGGCTGAATGCAGTGCTCTGTTTAGATAAACAACAGTGGAAGTTTACAGGGAACCAAAATGAAAAATTGCCAGAAATCGACAGCTTGAGCACTAGCAAGCATTAACACCCTCTTTGCTAATTGCTGCCATCACAAATTAATGGAAGTCTTTTAAGTCTCTTGTCAGTGCTTATGTGGTGTTCCATAGTTAAAGGATTTCTAGGTAATACATAACAGATGTCATCATTAATATGCAACTGCATATGTTTCAAGTCTATAAGATTTTGTACAACATCTCTCATCCTCCTTGGTTCTCATTTTCCCCTCATTCCAGCTAGCTTATAATCTTTTGCTAGTACTTTCTTAAAAAAAAAAAAATTGTCCTATCCTGGAAAGAGTACAAGGGTCCCAGAGGCAAAAGGGTCCTGAAAAAACCCAATGGCAGAGAGGCAGAGCCAATGAGATTTGAAGAGGTGAAGAGATGTATCTGAGGAGGCAAGAGGCTGCAGTAAGTAAGCCAGGGGCAGGGCTAAGCCCACCCTTGGCCAACCAATTAGGGGATGCAGAAGAGCCAGAAATTGGTTGGCAACCAAGGAGACCACCCCAGATGCCCAAAGACCACCACAATCTGTCTAGAGCATACTGCGGAGGCAAAGTGGCCTTGTCCTCATCAGGAATCCCCCAAGCCCTGCAGCTGCAAAGTGGCCACCAGTATGTTGGTGGCTTTGGATTCTTCTTCCTGTAGATCTAGCAGAATATAGGAGGGTGAAATTCTTTAGTTTTAAAAAGTAGATAAGTGCTTGTCTAGTAATAAAGTTATGAAGCAGTCACCAGCATTAGTATTCTCTCATCATGTTTCCTTCTGCTCTTTTGCTTTACCCTTGTTTTTGGTGTATTCTGTAGGGCTAGAAAGCTGTTTGAAAGCTGTGACTTAGATGTTTCTCCTGTTGATTTTATTATTTGCATTTTGACTGAGGACCTGAATACTGTTTTTGCTGTACTTGTCTTTAAAAACTTGCCACCATCATTGTATTCTTTAGAACTTGAACACATGAAGCAGTCTTATACTGAACCAGACCATCAATTCATCTGCATCAATATAATAATATTGATATTTACTTGTTTACTTCAAAAATTAATAAAAATGTTAATATGGAATTCATCAGTTTTATCCACTCAGACTGGCAGCAGTTCTCCTTGATCTCAGGTTGATATCTTTCACATCACTTACTACCTGATCCTTTAACTGGAGATGTCAAGGATTAAACCTGGAACCTTCTACATCCCAAGCAGAGATTCAAAGTCCCTCCAATTCAAAGTCCCTCCCCTGACCTCAAAGAAACAGTTTGCAAATGGTTTGAAGTGGAAGGTATTGTGACAGCATTGTTTTTCCTTGTCCTTTTCCTACCTCAAAGAGAAAGGTACCAGTCCCTCCAGTCCTAGTTTAGACCTTTAAGTTTTGCAACTCATCTATGAAACAGTCATGACCCACAATTTAAGAACCACTGCCTTACAGCGTGTATGTGAAAAGTTGATTTATGCAGGAATGAATATTGCTTGACTTTTTTTTTTTTTACAATTGATTACTTGATCATGGACAACTGATGGTGTGAACTGATTTCACTGAAATAGTTTAATCTGAGGTGATATAAGGCAGAGGTGGCCAATGGTAGCTCTCCAGATGTTTTTTGCCTACAACTCTCATCAGCCTCAGCTATTGGCCATGCTGGCTGGGGCTGATAGGAGTTGTAGGCAAAAAACTTCTGGAGAGCTACCATTGGCCACCCCTGATATAAGGTGATGATTTGTGGTGGTGGAAAGTGCTGTCAAGTCACAACTGACTTATGGTGATCCTGTAGGGTTTTCAAAGCAAGAGACATTCAGAGATGGGTTGCCATTGCCTGCCTCCATATCACGACCCTGGTATTCCCATCCAAATATTATCCAGGGCCAACCCTGCTTAGCTTCAGAGATCTGATTAGATTGAGCTAGCCTGGGTTATCCAGGTCAGAGCAAAGTGATAGTTAGGAATGGCCAATTCACTCAGAAAAGTCATTTCTTGATGATGCCATCACCAAATGTTGAACATTCCTGTATGATGATAATGATGATGAAGAAATTGGATTTATATCCCACCCTTAACTCTGAATCTCAGAGGGGCTTACAATTACTCCCCCCCCCACAACAGATACCCTGTGAAGTAGGTGGGGCTGAGAGAGCTCTCCCAGAAGCTGTCCTTTCAATGACAGCTCTGTGAGAGCTATGGCTGACCCAAGGCCATTCCAGCAGCTGCAAGTGGAAGAGTGGGGAATCAAACCTGTTTTTCCCAAATAAGAGGTAATGCACTTAACCACTAAACCAAACTGGCCCATTAAACTAGCCTTTAAGGTACCCTGTGATCTTTCTTCTCTTTGCACATAGCTTGGAACATGGAATCTAAGGAATTCCTTCTATTTTGCCCTTCCCTCACCCTTGTGAGCAAACTGTGGGCTTTTATTTTTCTTTCAGCAGAGAGTTGATGTTGCTTCTTTTGGCAGAGAGCAGCTGATCATCATCTGCCTCAGGGACCTGGCACTTAATGCCTGAGTGAGAGATGCAAGTGTGACTGAGCATTAGTGAACTTCAGAGTTCTCAGCCAGTCTTTTGTGTGCCTTGCGTCGTTCTTAAGGTTTGCTCAGGTCACTTGAACTATGATTCTTATTCTGTTTCAATCAAAATAAAAGATCTCTGCCACCAGAAATGAACCGACTGTGGCTGTGTTCTTGCCCTAAAGAGGCATGGCAATTCTAATCAACATTAAATAAGGTATCTCCCCCCTCCCCAGAGATCATGTAGGGCCTGTGCTAACATCTGCTCCCACTAGCATTGCCAATTACAAAGACTCCTCTATAAACAGGCTAATTTGCAGTCCGATCTTATGGATTCCTGCAAAAGCCAACTTTTGTTGCTGTAATTGAAGCAAAGCAGTATTTACTTTCATTTTGGACAGTTAAGTGCAGCTGCTTTTTGGGGAATATGAGTTCAATGGGTATTTTCTATTTAAGATTGCTGGTGAATCTTTGATGCCACCTCATTGATATCTTGTCATTATGTTGCAACCAACATATGGTGACCCCAGCGAGGGGCTTTCAAGGCAAGTAAGAAGCAGAAGTGATTTGCCGTTGCTTTCCTCTGCAGAGATTTCTTTAGTGGTTCCCCCATCCAAGCACTGACCCTGCTTATCTTCTAAGATCTGATGAGATTAGGCTATACCCTGGCACCTTACTGCAAAGATAATTAGCATTATTATAATAGTTGAAGTGTTTTATGTGACCAGTGTTCGGTTTCCCATCTCTTCACTATAAGTAAATAAGTAACTGCAGCTACCCCCCAAAACAGCAACAACAACAACAACAATGGACAGATAATTGGAGTATTAAAATATGGTTTACTCTGGTTTACTTTATGCCAGCATAATTTATTTTGAGAGGGGTACATCCCTTGTGTTTCACTTTAATGATTGATAAATATGGCATGGATGAATTCTTAGACCTAGTCACAATCCTGCAATATGTTGTAGTATATGCTTTGACTTGAATTACTTGCATTAATATAATGTCAGGCAATAATCCTGGTTTGACTTCTCTCTTGTAGCTCAGAGGCTCCTGTAGGGACTTCTTACAAATATGCAGAATGAGCGTCCCCCCCCCTCCATGTGGGTGACATTGTCAGTTCACACTGCTCACACATTGGTTTCCCTGGAGGATAGAGCAATTGGTCTTCCTAAAGGTCAATTTGCCTTTTTTCAACTACACAGCACTGGATTTCGAGAATAAGTGAAATAATCAGGTCCTTGTGCCTGTATCCTCTTAGTCGGGGTGGGGAGCTGAGGAAAAGTTCTTCCCAAAACTTAACACTCAGAAACAAAAAGGAACACCAGGGAAATTATCTGTTTTGATTAGTATGATATAATGCCCATATTCCAAATTGTGGTTTTATTGTTTAAATTTTATTAATTTTAAAAGGAAACATAAGAGAAGCAAACTGTGTTTTCTTAAAAAACAAAACAACTCCCTCAGACTAACCTCCCCCCCAAGCTGAACACTAGATACTCTATGGCATGGGGAAATGGTGGGGCTCAGCATCACTTGGCACAATTTTGTACAGAAAATAAATAAGTATGGTGCCCGAACTGTTGTTTTTGCCATTCTCATAAAGACAAAAATACCCCAACAATATCATTGGAAGAAATGTGAGGAGAGTAGATAGATATCTCAATTTAAAAAAGCAGAACCCACAGAAGCATTTAAAATGAAGCTAATGTATGTTGTGTTGCTGTGGTACTTCTTTTTTAGAGGGGTGAGAGGGAGCAGGAGCACCAGTGATGAAGGGCAGCTTCTGTGGCTCCTCTTGTGAAGCAGTAATATTATAGGCTGCAGAGTGCAGAAAGAGACCAATACCTCTCCCTCTTGCCTTCAGAGACTTTCCTTTAGGCATTCTCATTTTTCTCACTTGCAAATTCCTGTCTCTTTGTGGAAAGGGGGGGGGGTCCATTCTGCATGTGTTTTGCTCCTTCTTGTGGTCAATTCAATATCACCCCAGTTTATGTCCAGCAGATTTAAACTGCAAGTTTTTCTGCCAGACATGAACCAGTATAATATCAAATAACCTACTGGAGGAAGTAAAAATGTAAAACAGAAAACTCTCCTGAAGAGACAGGAACTTACAGATGAGGAAAATGAGAATGCTGAAAACAGGGCCTCAGAACTAAAATGGGGGAGGGAGGAGGAGGCTGAAGAGTGCAGCCCTCAAGTCAAATGGGGAGGGGGGGAGGGCTGAATTTGGTGCCCCTGCCCTGCCGGTGCCCTAGGCAAATCCCTCATTTGCCTAGTGGGTGGGATGGCCCTGGCTGAAAAGCCTGAAGTAACATCAGTGTGCGTGTCTGCGTCTTGCCAGATCTTGGTACTGGCTTGTTAGGTTGGTTAGGTTTGGATTCTCTGGGCTGAAATTGGATGTGTTGAGTTTGACGCATGGGCCCTAGGTTCTACTTGGATTCTATGGTTTGAAATTCATTAAGTTGTATTTACAACATTTTCTCTTGTTTAATTGGATTCTCTGTTTTAAAACTGATTCTGTTGGGCTTGCTGCATTGGCCTCCGTTCTGTTGGGATTCTCCAGTTCAACATTGGTTCACTTTGCATATGGAGGTATTTGGCCAGTGGTTGCTCTTGTGCATTTGCCTATAGGTTGCCTTGCACTGGAAAAGTGCACTTGAAACTTGGGGAATCTTTAGTAGACAGGCAGCACCAGGGTTCCTGAAATTTTTGGTGTGCTTTGGTTGTAAAACAACCACTCCAGTCCCCCCATAGGGAGTAACTGACACCCAAATTTCAGAATTCCAATAAAAAATTTAATGTGATGGAATGGTATGGGGGGATCTGAATATTCTGGAATATCACAGTGGAATTTGTCCCTAAAATCTGAACATGAAAACATCCAGTTTTTTCCCATGTCCATATCCCTACATACAATACTTTCTCATTCGCACTTGTCTTGTATGTGACAAATCTACCAATGGTAGCTTTTTTCTTTTTCTCCTTTCAAACAGCAGTCTACCATGACAGATTCTAATTTGCTCCTTAGATACATGGAATTATTTGAATGGATCTTTGAATCCTGACCTAAAGTGCTCAGTCCATCCACTGCTACATGTAACCATGGATACTACACTAAATAAATTACCTTTAATACCTTCACAGTCATAAGAGTGAAGAGCTCTTCCACTGTTGGAAGAGTTTGCTCTCTCAAAGAGGTATCCTCATCATGTCTATTATTGTTCCTTGGCATGACCTGAAATCCAGGGCCAGTGTTTCAGGCTGGCCTGCAGCAGGGGGCATGAAAATTCAGTTCCATGAGTACATACTCTACTTTCAATTGGTTGATTATAACTGCTAAATAATAAATATCTTGTATCCTTAAAATGTCCGGGTCTAATAAAATATTTCAGGGTTTCCCCCCCCCCCCAATAATGCCTTTTTGTAAGGCGCCTAAACTTCTGGCCAGGTGCTTACAATGCTAAAGTAAGAGACAAAAAACTAATTTAAATAAAGTTACAAGATAGCCTGAAAGAAAAATGGAAAATTTACATCTCAATCCTAATTGGAAATGCTGAATACTAATCAGAGTAACATTTTTGCAAGCTAATTCAAGCAATGAAAAGTTATTTAAGAATATTCTCCTATTACAGCTCCGTAAAATTTTGTACCGTGCTCACTTCACCACCTTCATGTAATATTTAAGCAAACGGTTTAGAAGAGAAACAACATCTTCTCCTTTATAAAGATAAGACAGAAAAAGAAAGTTTCTAACATTTCCATTTGTTTAGTGGATATGTACAGAAATGTACCAGTTTTGTCTTCCTCAGAATAAAGTTGAAGTAATGCTTGAAACTAATTGTAAGATTTGTATGAATTTACTTATAAAACTGCTACTTTTAAAACTCTTGTTTCATTCATTCAAGAGTCATGCCACTGCAATTTTCTGAACGTAATGACTTTCATCCACACAAATTCAAGTTATTCCTGGTGTCATCAATGGTATCAATATTTCACCAGTACGACATGAGCTAAACAACGATAACAAAACTTGTTACGGAAGCTGTTACAGAAGTTCTCCAATGTGAAGCAGGTCGATGAAGTTGCTGTATGTAGTACCATTCAGAAAAAGAAAATCTGAAGAGTCTTTTATCCTATTTTTAAAGTGAATTAAAATAAAATGAGGGTATTAAATACTTTATTCTTCAAACATGAAGTACAATGAGCCAGTTGATTAATTTCAGTTTTGGCCACTGCATTTGTACAAAACCAATCCATAATCAATCCACCAGCTTCTACCCTTTCAGAAACAGTGGTGTGCCGTTGCTGTCTATTGTAAGCTTTATTTAGGGTTCTTCAGTTGAAATCCGGACTCCTCTTCAAAGGAAGAGATCATGGCTTGCATTTAAGAATCCTGGAAACAAACGGTTCAGAAAACCAGGCCTATCACTTCAAAACTCTCTCTCTTTTTTTAGCTGAATACCCTGCTGGGCTTGAACGAAATCATAACTTATGCTCAGCTCAACAAATGACACTTCAAAGTCCTTCTTCTAGCTATTGTATAAATATCCCAGGTTCCTTAAGGGAAGAGAAGATAGCAAAGATAAAAGCTCAACATGCGGTCTTCAAGAGACATATTCAATTCCTGATTGCTATTAGCTTTTTATATTCTTTATTTTTTCCTCTTGGTATACCACCAGGTAGCTCTGTGTCAATAGCAACAACCTGCATCAGTAAAGTTTTCCCTGCCTTGGCTTTTCCAATGCAAAAGCACCTTTGTCTCTTCGAGCCCAAAAGCAAAGAACAGCAGCTCTGCTACTCAGTCTTTTATTCCTCAAATCCTCTCCTCTAAGGGCTCAACTCCCAAAATACAGCAGAGGCTTCTATTTTACACATTCAGCATACGTGTTCTTATAGGTGATGTGTGAAGTTGCCCCAGTTTAGATTTGGAATCAACTCAGTATCTATTAGCGTTGCAAAAGAAATTTTTCTATTTGACTTGCACCATGGTGTTTTGAATGTTTTCTTTTGTATCATGACACATGTCAGTTTGAATGCCAGCATAATTCTATAGTAATTCTATTATGCCTGAATTCTTATCCATTTACATGACAAAGACAGAAGCACTATTCCAGACTGCAAATGAAATGTTCCTCTTTTATTGTTTGTTATTTCTTCATTTCTGTTTTCTTTGCAACTTGTGATGTAATTATGGTTCTTGCTGGGTGTGTCGGTCAGGGATTTGTGCCAACACTGCAGTCTTATGCAGAGTTACTTCAGTCTATACTAATTGAAACTGAACAGTCAGTGGGTGCAATCAGATGAGCTTTTTGACCCACCATAGCTATCCCCACCTCCAGATTAAAGAGGCGTGATCACACATGCACATCTGTCCTCTGCAGTGCACTCACACCTACATTGCACAACATATTAGAGCCATTGGGAAATTCCACAGGGAAAGCCCTTGCTGTGCTCCTATGGTGCATTTCCAGCTGTGTGACTGGCTCAGGTGCACCATGCATGCACAGGAGTGGTGTGAATGCTCTGTCCTGTACATGTGTGTCCTGTGCCTGTGTTGGTCACTGAGTGGGCGCTGTCTTATCACCACAGTGCATCTCAATGAGAAGTGGATTTTTAAATCTTTTTGTGGGCCCTGCAGGCTCCGGGCAATGCCCATGTTTGTTAGTGGCATTTGAGCAGCTGGCTGAAGAACTTGGTGTTCCTTTGGCCCAGGAAAAGACAGAGGGTCCAACTATAGTATTGACTTTTTTGGGTATTGAGCTTGAGACCGTGCACCAGCTATCTAGGTTGCCGCGGGATAAGTTGCAGAACCTTTTGTCTAGAGTGAGGGCGGTGCAGATTAAGCGTAAGGTCATTCTTCTCGAGTTACAGCAATTGGTGGGCCACCTGAATTTCGCATGCAAAGTGGTGGCCCCTGGCCGTGCGTTTACCGCATCACTATACATGAGTCACCGCAGGCATGCGCAGCAACCTTAAGGTATGGGAGTCTTTTTTGAAGGATTTTAATGGCATCTCCTTTTGGCGGGGCGTTATACTGTTGGAAGCAGAGCTTCAGATCGTTTCAGATGAGGCCGGTACCACTGGCTTCGGGGTGTACTTCTGGGGTCATTGGTGTGCCGAGCGATGGCCAAGGGAGTGGTTGGGCTCTGAGTTATGTCGTAACTTGACTTTCTTGGAGTTTTTTCCCATCGTGGTTGCTATTTTTTTCTGGGGGCACTCCCTCGCCAATCATACGGTACACTTCTAGTGTGACAACATGGCAGTTGTCCATGTGGTCAATAACTTGACATCCAGGTCTCCGTCGGTCATGAGATTGGTTAGGGCGTTCACGTTGTGTTGCCTTAAGTTAAATGTTTTGTTTTTGGCAAAGCATGTTCCAGGCATTAGTAATGGTGTGGCGGACGCCCTGTCTCACCAACAGATGGTGGTTTTCATCAGCTAGCTCCGGAGGCCGATCCCTTACCCATGCGCATCCCAGCGGAATTGTGGCAGATTGGAGGGATGAAGTTACCCGGGCAATCCACCTCACCATAGCGCCTAGCAGGAAAAGGTCGTATGACCGAGCGGCCAGCCAGTTTACTACTTTCCGGGAAGGGACGGGGCCACCTGAGGTCTGGCCTGCACCAGTGGAACATCTGATGCAATTTTGTGTTTGCCAAAAACCTTTTCCTTCCAAGTTGATTAAGTTTACAGTTTGTTGCTGGACAAAATTCTAATGGTTTTTCTTTTCTAGGTGCTGTGGCTGGCGGTGAAAGAGGAGGATCCTCATATGTGGTCACAGTATTGTTTTTTGAGCGGCACATCAGGCCCGGCAGATGTCAGTCGGCTCGCAGCTGGGCCTGAGTGAGAGGGCCGCCATTGAGTGGCAGGGCCACCGGGGCATGAGGTGGTCTGGGCTCTTGTTACTTCTTTTTGAGGAGAGGAGCAACCCTCCACCACATATTTGGTGATTCACCTGGGGGGGAATGACTTGGGCCTATTGAAGGGGAAGGCCCTTTCACTTCAGTCTCAGGATGATATCACCTTGATTGCCAAAAGATGGCTGGGCGTCTTCATCATGTGGTCGGCCAAGCTGGGAATGGCAGGCAGCTTGGGACCCAGTAGGTTTGGAACGAGCCTGTAAGAAGGCCAACAGGGCCTTGCAAATAGCTCTGGGAAAGGGGCTAGGAGCTTATGTGCCTCATCCATCTATTAAGGCCAGTTTTAAGGAATTGTACATGCAGGATGGGGTCCATCTTTCTGTGAAAGGTAACAAGGCCTTTTTTCAGAAATAGCCTCTGAAAGTAAGTATGGGAAGGGAAGTGGAAAAGCAAAACAAAGTTGTGCTGGTCAAAACAAGTCACTCATCAGTTCACTCAAATCATGAGCATAAGTTCAAATCATTCAGTAGACAAGAAAAAGAGAAGGGTGGCATGCAAACAATCATTCTGGATGGGTAGGGCAGGCTTCGTTTACTACAGTATTCACTGGAAACTGAAACAGAATAAAGCAAGTATCATCTTAAGCCCCAGTGATTTACAAAAATGAGATTATCATTGCTCTTTTAGTTTGTCACAGGAAGAGAAACCAAAACAATAAAGCATAATTATAGTCATTCACGACTCTTGGAAGAAAAATGATTTTAAAAAACACAACATAAATGAATTAAAAATATGTCTTATACACAACATATTTTAAAACAAAATCATGTGTCCCTGATATAAGGGGTTTGTAAACTCATAAAGTGAGCTGTACATTGTGGTATTGTATTATTAGTTTTGGGTGTCCCTCAAAATTCCATCATTTGGAGTCCAAGTTAGGCACACAAATCACATCTCAGAGGAATACAGGAATGCAAGCATTACTTTATCCCTAATGCTGAATTTTAGTAATATTTACTATATAGCAATTACGTCTAGTATGAGTTGGAAGAGGTCAGTAAAATAAACATGGTCTGATTTTATTTGCTTTGCACTCTTTTAATCAAAATGGAACCCCAAGAATAATAAAATATAATTAATTTGAGAATGCCTTTTCATCTCCTCTTACATAGTAATGTACAGGGATAGCTTCGAACTGAAGTCCCAGTTCTTCATGAGGAGGAGGAAAGAAGGAGGAAGAGGAGATTGGATTTATTCCCTGCCCTTCATTACCGGAAGGAGTCTCAGAGCAGTTTACAATTGCCTTCCCTTCCTCTCCGCACAGCAGACACCCTGTGGGGTAGGTGCGACTGAGAGACCTCTGTGACTGATCCAGCTGGCATCATGTTGAGGAGTGGGAATCAAACCCAGTTTTTTCCAGAATAGAGTAGTTTCTCTTAATCACTTAACCATTAAAGTAGAAAGGATTCTATTTACAGCAAATAAACTGTTATATTTACAACATATTATATTTACAACAAATAACCTCGCATCATCATCAGAATGCCAGGAAAGAACCTGAATGGTCTGATATTTGTTTGGAATCCTAGTTGTAGAGAAAGTTAAAACCTTACTTTGCAGGTATAAGAAAATGGCAAACAAGGGGTTGTGGCAAAAGGAGAAATACTTTTGTAGCTGATCATCTGGAAACACAGGATGTAAGGGGAAGGTGACAAGATATGTTTGAGTCCAACAATCCCACAGTATTTTTCGCATAAAAAGAAACTGCAGTTTTCCATTAAAGTATAAAATGAAAGGAAACTGAAGAATTTGTGTTTATACCCCACTTTTCTCTACCTTGGGGAGTCTTGAAGCAGTTTACAACCTCCTTCCCTTCCTCTCCCCACAACAAGCACCTTGTGAGGTAGGTGGAGCTGAGAGAGTTCTGAAAGAACTGTGACTGGCCCAAGATCACCTAGCAGCCCACCCCCCCTCACATGGAGGAGTGGGAAATCGAACTAGGTTTTCCAGATTAGAGTCCACCATTCTTAACCACTAAGTAACACAAAATGTCTCAGTGAAGAATTCACTTGATGGTCACAGATTTTCCTATTAAGTGTGGATTACGGCTTCTTTGAGTTTGTATAAATCTGATGAACCACCTGGCTACCTTCCTATTCTAGGCAAAACTGATGAATGATTCAGTGTGTTCAAATGATACTGAGCCTGCCAGTCTACAGATTCAAACCATTGCCGTTGAAACAGATTTGCAATGACAGTTGCTCATTAATAAGCCTTGTTTGTTTTGTTCCTCTGCTCTGGGTTTTTAAAATTCACCCATTCCCTATTTCCTATTGTTCTGATATTGCAGTCATCAAAAATGTGTCAGCAAAGCTAAGAGGCTGAAAGTGGATTCATGTTCTCATAGCACAATCTTGACCTGCACTGAAGAAATATATATATGGCCTCTTCATACACTATCTATGAATAAATCATTCACCTTAACAAAACGTGAAGAAAAATACAGTTTAACCTGTGTGACCCAGTGTAGATATTCTTCCAGTGTTCACAGGGAGAAGTCTGGTTTTTTTAAAAAAAGCTTTTATTAACTACATAGTGATTTTATATGCAGATAATTTTAGTTTTTGCTTTTCTTGAACCCACTACTCTCTTTCCATTTTTATTCTACCCTTCCCTCCAGTATCTCAGGGTGGTTTACATGGTTCTCCCTTCCCCTGTTTTATCCTCTGTTATGTAGATTAGACAGAAAATGTCTGCCTTATGGACACTAAGGCTGATTACAGACCAGCAGTTTGAGGTGACCCAGAGACACCTCAGAAACTGACTTGAAAAATCGATCCAAACAAGAACATCTGCTGCCCACCTCCATCCCGTACTTACCCTGTCCTCTGGTGTCCTCAGAGTGGCTCAAAAAGCTCCCATGTTTGAAGTGGTAGCAGATTTCTGAGCCATGTGCCAGTTGCCTCTTTGGTGTGAACCCACCAAGTGGCCCCAGGCTGCTACAGGGGATGGTGTGCTACAGTCGTCTGATTGTGCCCTGCAGATGGGACGGGAATGGCTTGCAGGGGAGGGTTTGGACGCTTTGGGACACTTCTTTTTGAGATGGCCCAATTTGGGACATCTCAAACTGGCAGTCTGTTATCAGCCTAAGTGAGCTTTATGACTAAATGGGCATTTGAATCTGAGCCTCCCCTGGAGGCTCTAAGCACTACACCACACTTGCTCTTAGTGTGGTTTGCTGTTATTTACAGATGGGAACTGAAACTGGGATGAAGTTATTTAGAAAATGTATGTGCCACTTCTTGAGGCACATTACAAATAAAACAACAACAACAACAACAAAATAATAATGAAAATCCTGAAATATAAACAGTAAAAACAAGCCTTTAAAGACAGTATGCAAGCAGTCTAAAAACATTTGTAAAACAGTCTCCAGGCTAGAACAGCTAAAACGGTTAAAAATAATGAGACTATGATTTGTCTAAAGCAAAAGGAAGAGTACTAGAAGCACAGCCTCGAACCCACATATAACAAAAATATCCACTGCATTACACTGGTGACCTCTCTATCTCTTTGACACACACAGTGCACTGAAATTCCATTTTGATTCCATTTGTGAGGAAAAATTTTGCTGCCGATGCAATACAGTATCAGCAGGCAAGAGCAGATATTGAAGCTAAAGGTCAAATGGATCTTCTAAGGGAGAGATGCTCATTTTAATTGGTGTCCTGTTCTTACCTCACACCTCTCCTTCAGAAGGTGACACGGTGGTTATACTAGATCAGCTCCCCCCCACCAATATCATCTGCATATCCTCCTGGGAATAAATGATGTAGTGGTTTCACCCATGAGAATTTCATGGCTGCTTCTAAATACTGACCACAAAATGATCCTGCATCAGTTAGTGTCATTTGAAATCCCATTCAGAGTTTCAAAGTTCAATTTCATGTAGATTGTTTAGAAATCTTAGCATTCAGTTATCTAATTTCAACTCCCAATCTCTTTCCCTTTGTTTATAGTGCTAAATGGTGCCACATCCTGAAATTTGGCTCCACTCTTTACACCAAGTAAAATCACTAGGAAAGGCGCCTTGACTGTGCACAGCCTAATTTCTAGTATATGGAAATTTCCAGTACACCAGACATGGAGGAGGAGCACTTTTACAAAACTTTATGAATGAGAAGTTTGTCCATGATTACTTTGACACCTTAAAATGGTTTTGTGAACTGCCCTGGAGTGTGTCTTATTGAAGTTTTGTAAAAGAGACAAATAAAAAATACTACAGATAAATAAAAAAACAACGGAACCCATTTTTTTTTCTTTCTCAGGTGAACAACCCCATTCCACACAATTGTATTAAAATATTTTGGGTACCACTGAAGACCACTGCCTGTATATGAATGGTCTCTAATGGATATACTGCTACAAAACCTATTGTTAGGCCAGCCACACTTTCTCATCATACAGCAGCTTTTACATACACTGAATGTTTAATTAATTTACTGATTAATGCTTTTTTATGATGCTATTGCCATTTTGGCAGCTGTTTTGACAAAGCTGCCTTCCTCATTATGGAATTTTGACTTGTAAAAGGAAGTCAACCATAGAAAATGGGCTTATTGAATTATCCAGCTCACCAATTATATAGTATAAAATTATTCATCCTGATATAATTTGATCAGGAAAAATCATTTATCTTTAGTAACTGTGTAAAATTAGATATTATTCTGCTGGATAGGTGCAATTTTGCAAGCGTCTGTAGTTAGAGAACTTTTAAAATTTTCCTTGAACACTGAATGACTGCCTGATCTCAAAAAAAGGTTAGCGTCTGACTAATTGCTCCATTGAGGCCAATTCACATAAAGCTTAAAAAGCAACACATAGGCATTTCCAAGCAAAATGCTAGGCCTGGAGCCCATCACATAGCGTTGCCAGGTCTCTCCTGCCAACTGGCAAGGCTGGGGACTTACCAGGAGCAGTTGACATGCAGCAATGTGCTCAGGTCACCGTCCACATGACCCAGAAGTAATGCTCTAGTATTTTGGCAAAAACTCTATGGTAAATAGAATTGTTGCCCAAATACCAGAGCATTGCCCTGACATCCCTGATGTGATGACATCACTTCTGGGTCACATGGGCTGTGATGTAGACATGCAGTTGCATGTTGGATGGATCTCCCTCCATGTACTATCTGCTGAGGGCTCTTGACCAAGAAAATGGACATAAAATATTTGGGCAGTAGGGAGCTCTCTGTAAAGCACCATGCAATTAGGAAACACTTTTCTGATATGGTTGTAGATTAAATGATTAATGGATCAGTGTGGGCTCAATAACAGACAGATGTGGATCAGATATGTGAATAGAGGACACTAGTCACAAAGCTCCTATAAATACCATGTGAGTGAGAAAGAGTAATTTTAAATATTTTTATGGTAATAAACTGTATATAGTTATACCCATGGCTTTTTTTTAAAAAACTGGAACGCACCGGAACGCCGTTCCGGCTGCCTTGTCTAGCGCTCTGGCTGGCCTAGCCAGCGTTCCAGCTCAGCAAAAGCCCTGCTCCCTCAACAAGCCTCTAACTTGGGCACTAGGGAAGCAGGAGAGCACCTGGAAATTCTCCTATCTAAGCTTTGTGCAGCCCTGCTTAAAAAAAAACAAAACTTGTGTTGCTGCTGCTAGGTACCTGAGTGCGAGTGGGTGGTGCAGGCGGGCCGCCTGGCCCTTGCTGCAGCCACAAGTCAGAAGATGTTAGGACTTGCGAGTGCGTGGTGCAGGCGGGCCGCCTGGCCCTTGCTGGAGCCACCAGTCAGAAGATGTCAGGACTTGAATTTGTTTGCCTGCACAGTCCCTGGCCATGTGAGCGCAATAAGCAGTAAACGAGTAAATGAGGGGCCAGCAGCAGGGGCGGGGGTGGGGTCTCAATGCCCACGCTTTGCTTTTCCATCAGGGGAAGAAGCAGTTGGGCTTGCGCCCTTTGGCACCACCGGCTGGGATCTGCCTGCCTGCTCCCTGGTCAGGTGAGGGGATCAAGTGAGCTAGTAACTTTGCAAGCAGTGGGGGTAGGGTCGCCAGTGCCCACGCTTTGCTTTGCAGTCAGGGGAAGAAGCCCTTTGCCACCCAGCAGCTTAGCTGGGGGAGTGATCTGGGGCCAAGCTCTGTGTGCGGGGGTAGGGTGTGTGCCATTGCCTGTGCCTTGCATTGGGATGCCGCCAGCCTGCTTGGGAAGCTGCCTCTTAACTCTGCCTGGTAGGGAGGAGAAAGTGAGAGGAGCTGGCTGGGGGCAGCTTGTTCAGGTCTATCCCTGGCAACAGCAACTCCAGAGAATAGCCCAGGAAGAGATAGAGTGCGGGTGGAGGAGAGAAAGAAAAGCTCCATCAGCTCAGGACTCCTATTTATATGCATGCTCTTTCTCTCTCTCATCTTTGTTGCCCTAACTAGCCCAACAAACCAGCAGTTAGGAGAGCCTTGCAATTCCCCCCCCCCATGACACTTGCCCTCCTCCGTTTCAGCTACTGTGATCACATTTTTTAAAGTATTTATTAAGTGGCACCAGGCAACAAATCTCCCTTGCTTCCAAAGTTACAGCCTTTGATCTAGTCTGTTTGTTATTTTTCTCTCCTCCCCAAGCGAGGATGGTGGTGGAGCGGGAGAGGGAATACAGAGTGTTCCTTTTCACAGAATGCAAGCTTTTATTGCTGTAATAAGAAATGTAAATGCCCCATGGAAAAAAAATTCGTCTTTCTTAAGAGTCTGGGCTGGGGGTTATCCTGGTTTAGTTTTGTACCCTGTAGCCAACTCCAATCAAACATCAAGGATGATCGTCTCTGTGCTGGCTATTTGGAAGGCTTGGAGCTTAGTGAGTGGTTGCAATTCTTTATTGTGCCTTTGTTTAAATGGTAATAGCAAGGAAAAAGAAAAGGTCCCTTGTGCAAGCACCAGTTGTATCTGACTCTGGGGTGATGTTGCTTTCACAACATTTTCATGGCAGACTTTTTTTACGGGGTGGTTTGCCACTGCCTCCCCAGTCATCTACACTTTCCCCTCAGCAAGCTGGGAGAATGGCAAACCACCCCGTAAAAAGTCTGCCGTAAAACATTGTGAAAGCAATGTCACCCCAGAGTTGGAAATGACTGGTGCTTGCACAGGGGACCTTTCCTTTCCTTAAATGGTAATATTCTCCCCACCCCTTAAGTTAGTGTAGAACTGAAAAACACATTGATTTATTTTCAGCCTTTAAAAGAAGGAAGGTACCAAGGAAAGCCCACCCCCCTTCTGTGTTAGTGTAATATTGAAAAAAATATCACTAAGATGGATTTGTTTTTACTGTTCTTTGATGCTATGCAGACTTACTCAGGAGCAAATCTTGCTCTCTCTCTCTCTCTCTGTGTGTGTTCAATGTCTGGCTGGCTATGTGAGTGGGGAAGGAGTCCTAAACTTAATTATCCCCCACCCACCCTAAATATGTTCTTGCTTGTCTTTGTTGCTAGAGAGTAAACATACAAGAGAAACTATGTTAGGGGGTAGGACAGAACTAGATCAGGGGCCCATTCTGTTTTTTAGAATGCTTTCTTAAACCCAGTATCAATAGAACAAAGATTGAATCCAGCAGCACCTTTAAGACCAACTGAGTTTAATTCTGGCTATAAGCTTTCATGTGCATGCACACCTCTTCAGATATTTTCAGATAGTTATTGGTTGCCCTTTACCTCACTGCTGAAACGTTGTGCTTTTTGGTTTGGGGAGCGAGTGAAGAATGAGTGGGTTTTTCTTTCCTACTGAAATTAATTAAAACGGCTTCACTTTTGGCAGGACTTTTATGCCATGCTTTAGACTGTTCCTGTTACTTTATCAAGTCATTCGTTTGCATCGCTTTCCAGTTTTGTAATCCTAGTCCTAATGCATTGTTTATTGGAATTTATAGTCCCAAACCAATTGTTTATTGGAGACCCTTGCTATTTGATTAAATTGCTTTTAATTATTGTATTCTGTCCTGTGTCTCAGTGAGGAAGGAATGCTATAAATGAAGCTGCTAATAATACTAACTTTATTTGTTGGATGACCTCTGCCGGTGTGTTGCATCTTATTGTTAAAGCACAATGTGATGGCAGTATGATTTTCAAATTAACAGTGAATTTTTGTGATGATGTAATGGCCTGTTTTGAAACTATTAATTATGCTTGGTGTCATTGGTCTATGCAGAATCATGCAAGGATTGTCAACACAATCCTCTGCTTTCCCTGGTACCTTCCTTCTTTTCTCCCAGACTTCTCTGTTGGGTTAGATGTGGCACATGTAAGTGAGTGTGCATAGGAATAGACAAATTAAGGGTGTGGTCACATGTACCATTAAAAGTGTGTGTGTAGCGCTCAAATCTGAACTGCTGAATATTGATTCGATGCAGGGCAGTTCAGACGAGCATCCAAGAATGTAATTCATTCTGTTGTGCGTGATCAGACATCCAATACTATCACGCTCATTTCTTGGAGCATGCGTAATCAGATGATGATTTCTGGGAGGGGAGGGGGTCCATTGAACATGCGCCCAACTGTTTGGAGCTGGGAAATCAAAACTTTCTTCAGAGGCAGGGGGGAAGGGCGAAAGTTTCCAGAATTAACGTTGCCGATCCAAACCACGGAACTGCCAGGAATTATTTTCCTAGAAATTGGCAGTGACAATGATATCTTGAAATCCTCCACATTGAAAAAAAAGAATTTTTTCCTGTTCTGAATAGTGGGATAACATCCCCCCCCCCCCCCGATCCTGTGTTGATTGGAGAAGCAGAAGCGTCACCTCAGATTCCCAGATGATCTGGCAATGCGTATGTCTGCTGGGGCTTTTTTTTTTTTTTAAAAAAAGGTGAGAGGCAGTATTGTGCGTGAGCTGTCCAAACAACAAAAAGCCGATCTTGTGCCGCTGTTTTGAAAAAGGGCCAGACTTTATTTGCTGTCAAATTAACACAGCACTGATCCACAGCAAGTCGGAATGACCCCGGATGACGCTCGATTGCCAGATGTGCATGTCTGAATGAACACATTTAATCCGTCAGCCAGACGGAGCTGTGTCACTAATGGTACATGTGACTGCACCCTAAGTGATAAAAGTGCCCATGTGAAACAGCCTGGGTGGAAAGATTACTGAGATTGAATAGCCACCCAGTTGTCTCCAAAGAGGACCTCTACCAATTAGTCTGGCCAGATTGTTCTTCAGATCCAGAGACCTATTCCACATACACACAAACCACTCCCCTCACCCCACTCTTTAAATAGGTGTCCTGCACATCAGACTCAAGGTAGGCTGCATTCTGCCCTGAAGACATTTTGTTTGTAAAGCCCTGAACCCATGAATGAGAGCATTTATTGTTATATGGCTTATACTTCCAGTGACATCAGGGGGTGTGGCCCAATATGCTAATGAGTTTCTGCTGGGCTTTTTTACAAAAAAGCCCTGGTGATATCAGAGGTGTGGCCTAGTATGCAAATGATAGTTATTTCAGAGGTGTGACCTAGCATTCAAATGATAGTTATGTCAGAGGTGTGGTCTAGTATGCAAATGATGGTGATGTCAGAGGTGCGGCCTCACATACTAATGAGTTATTGCTGGGCTTTTTCTACAAAAAAAGCACTGGCTATACCTGTCATAAAACGTAACTTGATCCTGGTGCAAAAATCAATACAGCATGTTACTTCCCCTCTCTTTCTATCCCATCACTCTCTTTGCTTTTATTCCTCCCCACTCCATCTCTCTCTTTCTGCCCCCACCCTATCACTCTCTTTTTCAGGTCCCAACACTCTCCCAGCCTCCTACCTGCTTCATTCCCCATCCTGCACAGCAGCAGCAGAGGTGGGGCAGTGCTCCCAGACACTCACCTGTTTCCCTCCCCCACAGCAGCAGTGGTGGTGGCAGCTCTCCAGGAATCCCAGCTACAGAGATACATTCCACTTAGGGTTTCTGTCTTCATCCCCTTCCCCCACAGCCTTTACCTAAGAAAGCTGCAGTCTTTCTCCACAGTGGGGATCAAAGTGGTTCGCATTATTTTCTCCTTTTTATCTGCACAACAACACTGTGAGGTAGTTTAGACTGGAAGTATGTGATTGGTCCAAATCACCCAGTCAGCTTCCACAGCAAGATGGAGATCTGAACCTGGGTCTTGCAGACTCTACGTTGAAGCTCTAACCATTGCCCACATTTGCTTTCATAAGATGGCTGCTGTTGAACAGTAGCAAGCAGCCAAGCAAGTCAGGTGGTATTTTGTCACGAAAAGGTTGCTGCCAGGGCTAGGGTTGCCAACTTCAGGTGGGATCTGGATGTTCCCCCCAGAACTACAACTGAACTCTAGACAACAGAGATCTGTCCCTCTGGAGAAAATGGCTGCTTTGAAGGGTGGACTCTGTCATATTATATCCAGCTGAGGCCTTTCCCTTCCCTGAACCCTGCCCTCCTCAGACTCCACCACAAAATTTCTAGGAATTTCCCAACCTGGAACTTTCAATCCTTGTCAGGCCTGGCCCCAAGAATCCCAACCTCAAAGGTCAAAATAGGCCTGTAAAAGGTGCTGCACCCTCTGTGTATATTTAACTGACAGAACCAAGCTTGGAATACTATGGTTGCATAGCAACAGCCATTGAGGCAATCTGGTTTTTAAACCTACAGGAATTCCTTTTATCATTTCTGTTTTTTTAAAGTCACCCACTGTGGGTTTTTTTTGTTTTTAAGATTTCACATTTTTCTGCAAACCTAGGACCGTTTTTAGGTTTGTAGAAAGAACTGTCTTGCCCATTCATAGCTCCAGTCACTGGATTCAAGTATTGAAAGATATCCAGAGTATGCTATTAGAATGTAAGATTGTGAGATAAAGGGGAAGAGAAGCAAGAATTGTTTGCAGTTAGGCCAGTCTGGATCAGGTTGTCCTGTATGTGTTCATATATGTGTTATAATGCCCCTGTATAAATCTATGGCCTCATTTGGAATACTCTGTACATTTCTGGTCAAAAAAAGACACTGCAGTGCTGGAAAATGTCCAGGGGTTAGGGGGTTGGAGCACTTTTCCTATGAAGACAAGCTGAAGTGTCTGGGACAGGATACAGGTTCATAAAATTATGCACAGGGTGGAGAGAATTGAAAAAGGCATTTTTATCCCTCTTCCCAAGTACTAGAACTCAAGTGCATCCAATGAAGCTGATGGGCGGTAGATTCAGGATGAACAAAAGAAAATACTTTATGCAGAGTGTGATTAAAGTGTGGAATTCACTACCAGAGGATGTAGTGATGGCCACAGAAATAAGCAGCTTTAAAAAGAGATTAGACAGATTCAAAGAGGACAGGCCTATCAATAACCACTACATCTCTGAATCTCAGACCCAGGAGGAAACATCAGGGGAAGGTCTCAGTCTCTATGCTCTGTTGTTGACTCTCCAGAAGAACTGGCTGGCCAATGTGTGAGAACACATGCTGGTCTATATGAACCACTGGTCTGATCCAGCAGGGCTCTTCTTATGTATTCTTTCTTTTAAAGCATCCATAGAAGCAAATATAACAGCTTAGTCTGGTAAAACAGTCTTTCTTTACCTCCTTTTCCTTTTTGGTTATTTAACAATAATGTATCCTGCCTCGTACAACTCACAAGATAACTTATAACAATCAGAATTCACTTACAAGAAGCAAGAGTTCTAAAACCTTAAAAAAGATTTTTATGTCATCAGTAATAAACATTCTTTAAAATACAGCTATCCACAAATAAAGCCCACAAGTACAGTTGTCTTTTAAAGATCATTAACAAGCTGTTGGAAACGCTGCCGCAAATGGTGCCTTCTATGCTTCCTCCAGCAGTTCATTCCAAGGATCAATGCTATTATTGAAAAGGCACAATACCTCACATTGACTGATTCTTCACTAGCCTTAAGCCGCTCTTTGCCTCTTTTGCGGGGCAAACAGAAACCAGTTTTTAGAGGATCTGATTTGCAGTGTGAAAGAGGCGGAGTGAGTTGCAGCCCCAGGGCAGCTAGTGTGAAATCCGACGGAAGCCCCATGGAGAGTGAGAGCAGCATAAGGCTAGTGGGGAATCAGTCTGAGAAAATGTGTACCTGATGATCTCCTCCAAAGGAGTCTTGAGTGAGAACCTCAGCTGACACACATGGAAATATGTGAGTGGCAGACATTGATGTCTGGATAGTGGTGTGGAGAAAGCAAAGTAGTGGATAATATCACTGGACTGCTGGTTTTATATTCATTGCTATGTTTGGTTTGTATTTCCTGCTATTTCAATGTCCCTGAGAATGTTATATTTTTCACTTTAATTATAGTGTTTTTAAAATGTTGTTAATTATTCCAGGAATCCGTTTTTGGGTGAGAACAAAAACACTTAAATAAGATATCAGACAGAGAGAGAACAGAGCTCAGAAATGTTAAACAATAACTCTAGAATCACATTAGGATAAGCGTGAGGAGCAGTTGATATACACAGGTTTGTCTCTAACTGAGAGATATATAAGGGCAGGGCTTTTTTTGAGCAGGAATACACAGGAACACAGTTCTGGCTGGCTTGGCATCAGGGGGTGTGGCCTAATATTTAAATGAGTTTCTGCTGGACTTTTACTACAAAAACCCCTGTGTGATGTCAGGAGTGTGGCCTAATATGTAAACGAGTTCCTGCTGGGCTTTTTTAACCCAAAAAAGGCCTGCATAACGGTTGGCTACTGAGGAGATTATGGGATGGGTTGGAGATTCCCTTCCAATTTGAGAGTTGTGTGATTTTTTTTTTTTTTGCTTTCAAACTAACAATAGTGCCACCGTTCATTTTCTTTATGTTACTTTGTTTTCCATTATTTTTTAAAAATGAAGTTTCACATCATATACTTAGTCTGCAATATCTATAAGAGCCAAACCAAATGTAATGGCAGAACATCAATGACTAAGATTTCTTGCATTATTTTTTTTTTAAAGTTTATACTGGTCTTTTTTGAATAGCTCAATTCAGTTCAAGACTGCAGTGAGGGAGAGAAAAACTTGACTCTTTCCCCATGTGCTGTTTTTGCCATGCAAATTGGGCTGTGAGTCATTTGGAAGAAGCAGAAGTTCCCAGGTTCCTTCCTCAGAAATCTCCAGTTTAAAAGGATCAGGTAGCAGGTGATGTGGAAGACCTCTCCCCAGGACCCTGGAAAGTTGCTGCCACTCTATGTAAACAATACTGATCTTGATGGACCAACATCCTGATTCAATATAAGGCAATGTCATGTCTCCCCATCCCCAAGCTGCTCTTTACTGTGGAAGGAAACATACATACATCTCTATGATAACTGTATATTTTTCCTCATGAGTCATATAGAGGTAAGGGGATTAATTTTTGTTATAGTGGAAAGAGATGCATCCCCTTCCTTATCACTGCTGCTCTAATATGAGTTGAGACATCCCAATAACCAGAGCATTTTTTGTAGCAGGAACTCATTTTCATATTAGGCCACACACCCCTGATGTAGCCAATCCTCTTGGAGCTTACAGTAACAAGAGCCCTGTAAGCTCTTGGAATATTGGCTACATCAAGGGTGTGTAGCCTAATATGCAAAGGAGTTCCTGCTACAAAGAAAGCCCTGCCCTTAACACTTTTTAAAAAATGGCATCTATTGATACATCTCTTGCTGTTACAACTAGTCTGCCCTAAGAGAAGCTGCCTGACCCTTAGTAGTGGTGTCTGCAAAAGCTGATAGACAAAGATGAAGCAAATAAATAAGCCAAACCGTCCACTGTACAAGGGAAGCAGAGGAAAAAGAAAAGAAAAACAGAAGAAAGTAAAGCTGTGCCTTAGTGCAAGGCCTTCTCCTCCTTTCACACAGTTCCAGAGAGAAGAACTGCATGGCGTAGTGGTACATGTTGAACATTCTTTTTTGTTCATGTCTTCAAATGAGGCTGCTTAGTATACAAAATACTCTGTATCTGCCTCCAAGTAATAGGTTTCTATATTTTCTTAATGAGCTAAAGCAGCAGCTCTAGGTCAGGCTGACAATGTAACAACTTCCCACCTCAGCAGGAAGTTTAAAGGTGATTGAAACAATATCACATCTCATTTTTTTTTCCTACAGCAGGTTAGTTTCTTTTCAGAATAAGCTTTCATCTATTTCAAGCAAAAATTCTTTTTTAATAAATCAGAAAAGATTCTGATGACTGCCAGCATGGGTCAAGCACAATGTTTGGGAACTGAAAAGTCTTTTCTGAGTATTTTAGCTAAGAAATAATTCAGTTTCTCAAGTGCGATATTGATTGTGCAGACCTATTTATAATAGCAAAGCTTTTCCCTCCCTCAGATATTAATCAGACATCAGGTTTCAGATCTTATTTTAACCTACTGAATACCATAGGGGAAAGACTAGAACAGGCACTGCCACAGAGAGGGCACAACAGTGAGTAGCCCTGGATTCAGCCCCAGAAAATGTCCCTTTTGATGACTCTTAGTCTCAAACAGGTGAGCAGAAGCCTTATAGGATGCTTGTGGTGGCTGGGCTGTAATTTTTCATTATGTAGGTTGAAGCCTGAATGGTCCTCCCCCCCAAAAAAAACAAAAAACAAAACCAGCCTAGAACTATGTACATCATAGCAGGAGATGCATTGTATGATGTTTTTGCTTGATCCGATGATTTTAACCTCTTTGCCTTTGCTTGTGGACCTTCCAGGAATCTGGTAGAACATTCTGGAAAACAGGAGGGGACAGTTGGGGTAAAGTGCATTTCTGGGGGAGACATTGGGTGTGTTCACACACACTAAATAATGTGCTTTGCAAATGGGTTGTTACTATTCTTATACAGTTAAAAATCCAGTTGCAAAGTGCATTATTTAGTGTGTGTGAATGCACCCACTGTCCCACTTGTTAGATTTCTGAAAGACTAATCATGCTATATTTCACATGAACATCCTAATCATATTTATTTTCTCTGAGGGAGAGTAAATCGAGAGAAAGCACCTGCACATGTAGCCCACAGAAGATGAATCTGTTGGTTCTTATATTATGCAAATGGTTAATGGCTTCAAAATTGAATTTCAGAATGGCTTCCATTAAAACTCAACTTACATAGACCAGCTAAAATTAGTCTTATTTCAATGCAAATCTAATCACTCATTCCTAATCACTGAATTCCTCAGTTACACATAAATTTCACCCTTTTGCTAGGGTACTTCAGTAGGTTATGTCTGAAGTAGCCACTTGTCATAAAAGGTCATGGCTGAATCATGCCATGGTTAAATAAACTACATTTCCTGCTTACATGTTACAGCTTGTGGCCATTTCCCATCCGTGCAGTTGGAAAACTAAATTTTCTAAGCAATGAAGCCAGGATATTAGAGGGACTGGGTTAGAGCTCAGGTTTCTGGACTGAGGGGGAATGGATTTCCAGAAGCTTTCAGACAGGACAGATTTGCATAGAATGTTATAATAAGGCTTGTCTTTCTGTGTTTCTGTGAAGCTTGCCTGGCATTCAGACTTGGGGTTATGTGATTCTTCAGCAATCACCATCATCTTTCTAGAGTCTCCAATCTGAGCACTCAAGACTAACATTCATGGAATTTTTTCCTTCTTGTTCAGATATTCATGTGCTGGTTCAGCAACTGGCAGCATCTTCCATCTTCTCTGTAAGGTGAACAGCATCTCCCCTCTTGTATGCTTATTCTAGTCATCCAAGACTTATTCTGAGGGATGGCTGTTTTCCATGATAGTGTTACACTACAAAATTCTTTTATGAATCCTGTGTTTTAGACTTTCATTGAAGAAAAAGAAACTGAAAGGATATCCAAAGCACTGCACTGATGGCATCCTTTGTCTAATCCCCAAATATCTGGACCAGCAACCAGTCTAGGACTACACATCAGACATGGGACACTGGATTTTCACTGATAAGTCTGGCTGTCTCATCTGCCACTAGGTACCTGGAAGGTGTGGAGGACATGGTTGCTTTATTTGTGGAGGATCCCTACAAGAGGGGTCAGTGTAAGAAAGCATAACACAGATGCTAAATCTGCCTGTGAGCATTTGCCAGCATTGCTAGAATCAGTAGGCTTCACACCATATCAACTGGCTGCTCCCTTTATGAATGCAAAATTAAAAACAAAAGGATATTACTCCAGAGGAGGACCAACTAAGAAAAATTCCTGGGGAAGATTCACCATGAAATGGGGTTATATTTGGATGCTCATCAGGCTAGGACTCCTTGCAGAAACTGTTTTGCTGTATTACAAGGCTGGGACTTTTAGTTTTGCTACATATTCCTAACCATTGTGGCGATATCTTTGTTAACTGAATAAGTCGTTGTGAAACTCTGTATGTGTGTATTTTACCTAGTAGCCAAAAATTCACAGTGTTGTTTGCTGTCTGCTCAGTGTTGTTTGCTGGCTTCATAGTGATCTACATTCACTGGCTGCCAAAGTGACAACATAAAATCTAGGTGTCTATAGGCGGAACAGTGTTGGGGACTCTGTTAGCAGTCAAACCCCTTCTCCTGCAGAGGGGCAGTTTACAGGTACAGAGAGAGAAAAACACCCCTCCTAATATCATTCCAATATATGATATGTAGGGAACTGCTTGGGCCAGAAGTGGACCAAGATGGATGCCAGCCAAACATCAGCCTGGGAATACAATTTCAAAACATGAGTCAGAATGGCTGGCTGGCTAATACTCCCTCCCTTGCCCTGAAAAGATGCATGACTTTAGAACAGTGGGTCAACCAGGATCCATTGATTCACTAAACGTAATCCCATCAACACCCCAGCCTCACTTCCTTTCATCCATTACCCCCTGATTAAATGGTAATGACTCAAAGCTTAAATCTTTTAACCTTTCTAATTACGCTTCTCATCCGGTGCTTGTAGAGCCATCATGCCTCTCACATCCTATTGTCTACCTTGCAAAGCCATTTAGTAACTGTTTTCTGACCAACACATCATCCTCACCTGAGGGTATGTTTTACCCTATAACTGGACCACCATGCTGCCCCAGCAGTTTGTGTGCATGCCTTGAATTCTTCTTTATTCCCCTGCTTGCATATGGATCTTGTTTTCACTTCCCAAAACACTGGCTGTATTGCTCTTCAACTGTTGCTTCTGCTGACCTCTTCAAGATCAGTAATTATTGCCCTTCCCTAAAAATCTCTCTCCTTCCTCCTTGTTTTTCGTAGTTAGTTCTTTTGTGTGTTTCTCTTTGTATTTGTGTTTTTGTTTATTTTCATTTTCTTTTTAATAAAAAATTCTTGTTGAACATCTGCCCGGTATATATAGGTAGAGAATCCCAGTTATCTGCCTCTCACTCATTCTCCTTTGCTAATTCCCTCAGCTAATTAGGAGACTGCCTATTTGGATAACAGATTAATGGTGGATTTTCATGGACAACACCCTACACCTCTGAACATTGTGCATGTGTATGGGGGGGGGGGGCAGACATTGGAATACATCCCCAGAGAAACACTCACTAGTGTGTGAGTGTATGAGAGTTGAACTCTGTGTGTGATGCTACAAGAGTGACTATCACAGTTGGAATCTTTTCTCCCTCTTTTATCTCTTGAGGCTGCATCATTCAGCCTCACCTATTAGCCCAGAAGTTCATGCAGATGGTCATGAGGTTCTTTAGAACACAAAAGGGTGACACATGTCCTCTTTCCAAACTCCCCATCTTCTGTCTATTGGGGTTGGTTTGGAGTAGTAATATGGCAGACAACCATCAGAAAGTTAATAACAGAATACTGGGGGCTGAATACAGTAGTTCCATAAATTTTAAATCCCTGCATTTTATATCATATAGTACTGTTGAGAACAGTGATGGTTAAAGGGGACTTCCTTGCATCATGGGATACTAACAGTTTTATTTAAACAGTCTGCCATAACTTCATAACTCTTAGAGCTGCATTAAAAAAACACACAGTTGTTGGCTTCTTCCTAGTCAAGAAACATAGGTTTCTTCTGGAGGCATGTTAACAGGTTTGATAGACCACATGCATGATCCACTATGGCATATCCTACACTGCTGTCTTTTAAAAGAAGGTTTTACCAAGAGGGACATGTGGTATTTTGCTTTGTATGGGATACAAAGCCTTGGAGGGCATTTTTTAAAAAGTTAAGAATCATGCTGTTGCCCATAATTTGGAAGAGAAAATGTAAGTTCTTGATGGAAGAAAAACAGCAACTTACAGTGCAAACCCTGGCAGAGTTTCTCTACCCTAAGTGCAAACAGAGGGCTTAGACTGGAGTAATTCTGCATAGAGTTGCATTGTTAATGTGCTGAAAAATATTTAGTATGACTCAAATAGCTAAAGGCTGTTTACCAGAGCTGTTCAAAGTAAATGGAGATCCTTCAAGCAGCCAGACAGATGCTTCAGGGACGTTCACAAGCAGGGGAAGATGGTGATTCAGAGTCCTCCTCTGAGTTTACTTGGTATGCAAAGTTTATATAATAATTATATCTGCTGAACTGACACACACAAAACCCCACAGATATAATATAAGCGAACCTTCATAAGGGCACAAGATACTTAGAATGAAACTTGTTGAAACAGGTATTACTTCACAGGAAAATCCCAGGAAGACAGATGATCAGTGTTTATTATCTGTACTTCAGCCATATATTTTGTGATAGTAAATTTTGTACTTTGCACACTTCTAAATGCCATATATCATCTACAGCAAACAAACAAAAAATGATGTGATGTTTAATAGCCACTAAAAATGCCCATAAGATTTGCTTGTTTGTCAAACTGTTATTAAATGTATTTACAATTGTAAAGGATGTGAAGATCACCGATAGAGAAGACTACAGTATTTCTTATTTTACAGCAGACATCACCATGAGTAAAACTGGGAAAGAATGCAAGGGGATTTCAGATGTCTTATTGCAATCACAATGCAATTCAAGACACATCCAGTGTTGCTGTCCAGAACTGTTATTCACCTTGATAATGTTGACATTTGTATCACACGCATATCATAAATCTTACAAAGAATGTAGACCTTATAAAACAAATGGCTCAGAGAAAGAAAAGATCAATGGCATAAAAAGGAAAAATAATCCTTCTATGTTAGCAGTTTTGTACATAGACCTCTCAATCCAGCAAAAGAAATCTGCATTCCATATGATTCTGATCTGCTGTGGAACATGTGATTGGGAATGATTATTTTTATTAATTGGCTGGGAATGGTGCAAAGCTGGATGTTGTGTTTTTCTTTAGGCTGTGAGTTTCTCCAAAGCCTTTGCTGTAAGACAGTCTGAATTCTGTCTCGGCAAACATCTTTGAAATGCAAAACAGGAAGTTGCTACAAATATATGTGTTAAAATTTATTGAAGATAGATAACTCATTTAATTGCGGAGAGCAGAAAGTTGTGGAGCAGAAAAAAGGAAATAAAACCTCCAGATTCACCATACAGCATTCTATACCATGCTAGACAGAATTTAATTTTTAATTACATCTTATGGTTGAGTCCTGGAATGACTGGAAAACAACAGTGGTCTTGACTTCCCACAGAGTCTGGCTGCTAGACTGGGGATGGTGAAATGGAAACTCATTCATATCCAAAAGACAGATAGCTGTACTTCCACAGTCTAGCCCTCAGACTCTGTGGGAAGCCAAGGCCACTACTGT
Source organism: Heteronotia binoei (assembly GCF_032191835.1). NCBI lineage: Eukaryota > Metazoa > Chordata > Lepidosauria > Squamata > Gekkonidae > Heteronotia > Heteronotia binoei. The sequence continues at coordinate 95,521,859 of NC_083229.1, forward strand.
TTCCCTGTCATTCCATTTACTTTACAAAATTTCTAGGATTCATTTCCAGCCCTGGGCTTTTAGATCTCTATACCACACTCTGTTGTGGAGTTTAAAAGCTTGGGATCAGAGCAGTAAATCCTGGAAACTCTTGAGAAAAACAGAAACAGAGGAATCATTTGCAGTCTTTGTGATACAATATCCATGAGAAAGCTGGGTGTAGGGTGAGGGTTTCTAAATGTCTAAAATGAGAAGTGATTGGGCTCAAATCCACTTGGAAGCCAAGTTAAAAGCTGCTAGGGTCTTTCCGTTAGGTGATAACAGGCTGCAGAATTTATTAGTAATGAAGAGTTACAAGACATGTTTCTCTTGTCATGCAAAGTCAGTACAATTCCTTCCTTTTAGTGGTCACCTGAGACATATCATCTCTTCTTGGCAATGTGAATTTGAATGTGTACAATGACTCATTATCTTAGCTTACTGCTCCCACAAAACACCATTTTCCTAACAATGTCCTATAAATATTGTTTCCTCTTGTCATGGAATAATATGATGCGTGATTCAATGCTATTTTCTCTCTACTGCCCCATTTGACTGAGAAGCCAGAATGCCATCAATGGCAGGCTAATATGAGTTAGGGCAAATGAAGCTTTTCCTCCTGGGGCCATCCTATGGGATAGAGAATGGATTGAGTCACTCACAGCTGACTACTTCCATTACTGCCATAGTTTATAAACATCCCTGGCACTTAAGCCAGAAAGTTTCAGAGCTCTTTATCCATTCTGTGGAATACGAAATGAACAAATACCAACAGCAATAGTAACAGAGGAAATGAAAGAAGGGAGAATTATATTATGATACATTGACATGTTTATATATTCAAGAGTACATTCGCAAAAACTGGCAAAGTGGAAGATACAGTTAACTCCACCCAGTTTGTAAAGTAAAACCTCTTCTGTAATAGTAAGTTCACTATGCTTTCATTCCACACTTCCTTCAAAGAGCTCAGGTCAGCAAACAGGAATATGTTCTCTTCCATTTTGTGTTCTCTAATTTGGTTTGGATGCACACTCAGAACCATGACTAATTTGAGAGAATTAGGGCAGCTTGTAAAAATGACACACCAGTTAGGGGGAGCAGAATATGTGATTTAGGGGTCATATCCTGGATAGGAAGCAAGCAAGCTCAAAGTGCCTCTACTAGACTACCAGTAACCATTAAACAACCAAATGCTGCACTTAGCACTTGCCTCCCTTCTGTCCAGGGCTCCTGAGGGTGGCTCTTTTTCCTTGATTCTGCATTGGCATCTCTAATGCAGAATTGGTCTAGATCTTTTCCAAAACAAGGTTTAGAATTCATTGAGGCAAATACAGAGGTCAGGAATTGAGGAGGTATTCAAGCACAAGAACAGTGGAATTGTTGGTTCAGAAGGATGTTTTGTGAAAAGTTACATAGGATAAAAAAAAAAGAAGCCAGATCACCGACTGAGTGAGAATTTTGCACCAGAGAATTGTCAAAAGGAGAAGTGGGAGAGAGTTTTTAAGAGAAAAGGAATCAACAAAGTTAATAGAATCAAAGAATCACAGAGTTGGAAGGGACTTCCAGGGTCAAGCCCCCTGCACAATAAAGGAAATTCACAAATACCTCTCCCCCACATCTGCAGTGACCCCTGTTCCATGCCCAGAAGATGGCCAAACAAACAAACCCACCCTTTCAGGATCCATTGCAAAACTGGCCTGGAGAAAAAAAATGCTTTCTGGCCCCTAAGTGGTGATCACCATTTTGCCCCCCCCCCCAAGGACGGAATAACGACACCAAGTGATTGGAATAAAATTGGGCCACTTTATTAATTAACCTCACAAACAGCAAGGGTACCCCACCAGCGGCCTGGCCAGGGCTAGGGGTCACCGCGACCGCTCCCCTGCCATAACGGGTGAGAGACCCAGTTCCCCGGCCAGAGCTGAGCGCCTCACCTCCCTCCGGGCAGGCCCAGCAGGGAGGCCCGCATCAGAGGGCCCAAACTCAGATGCACGTCTCGCCAGAAAGCACCCTCTAGCCGAGTCTCCTGGCAGTCTGCAATCTCCACCAGGGTCTTCAAACCCCAGGGTTGATCATGCCAGACCCTAAATTTCCCAAAAGGGGGATGCTTCACAGTCCTCCCCTGGCCACATAGTGCCCTAACCCCCCCAAACCTGCCACTAAAGTGACCTCCTATTTAACAGCACCTCCCAATAGCCAAATCCACAATCCACTGCAATGCTATGTAGGGTAGGCGAAAAACACAACCTGGGCAACGCCAATCAGCCAGGGTGCGAAAAAATTCCTACCCAGCTCCACAAAGAAGCAACCAGCAAATGCCTACATAACATACAGGGCGGGTGGGAGGGGCCGAAGCCGCGCCTGACGCAGACTGAGAGGAGTGCAGGTCTGGCTGTCAATCAGCCAGACCTCGCCCTCCAGCCTGCGCGCCTAACTGGGCGCCCTCTGTCTCTCCCTGTCCGGGGAGGCAAACTCGTGCCTCTGCAGCCCAGCCATTGCGCTGAGGGCTGCAGGCACATGATTCTTGGGCATCTAAAAAGGGCCATGAGAACTGAGCACTGATGCAACCCTTCCTGCCTGCCTTCTCATGCAACCTAATTCACAAAATTGGTACTGCTGTCAGATGGCTATCTAGCCTCTGTTTAAAAACCTCCGAAGAAGGAGAGCCTATCACCTTCCAAGGAAGCCTGTTCCACTCAGGAGCCACTCTGTCAGGAAATTCTTCCTAACGTTTAGCCGAAAACTCTTTTGGTTTAATTTCAACCCGTTGGTTTTTGACTGACCTGCTGGGGCAACAGAAAACAACTGCGCACTGCCTGCATAGATGTTTACCTATCTTCAGTCTGCTGAACTGGGTGGAGTAGATGATCCAGAGACTGAGAATAGGGGACTTTAGGCAGAACTTTCAAAATTCCTGGGAAATAGTAGGAAGATATGATGGATTTCCTGGCTCATGACTGAGTTGGGAAAATAACACAAAATGGCTGCATCCAGGCAAAGTGGTTTTATCCATGCCTGAGGCAGGTTGGGAGAAGACATTCAGTCAATAAAAGGTAGTCAGTCCTACCTGGCTGTTTGATAGCAATTAGATTTTGCACTCAGAAAGACTTGTGTTTGCTGATGTCTTTGCAATACCCTATTGTGATGGGTAGACATGCAGATTTCCCGTCAGTGAATTAATCTCCTGCCTAAGGTTCTCGCTATTCATCAGCATAGCCTGAATATGATCTTACCTTCTCCAAAGCAAGGCATTGCTAGATCCCAAAATGGCTGCTAAAGTGAATTTAGATAAGATGGAGTTAGGGCAGATAGCACACATCTAGGAAAGGGTAACACAGGTTCCTTGGTATCCCTTTATTGCAGAGTAGGGCAGAAGGATTTTAAAGAAATAGAAACCTACCTGTGGGAAACATTGGTTCTGTGAAACTCCTTTAATACTGAAAAGAGTAATCAAAATAATTATGGTAACGACATACTATTATACTTTTTTTCTTTAATTGTAAAGTGTATCATGACAATAACATGATTTTCCCATAAACTTAATTCATGGCAACAAGAATTATACATGGCAGATGTTGCAAACATTGAACAGATGCATCAAGAAGGCAGAATGGTTGCTAAATATGGAAAATAAAGTGGTAATGCAAAAAGGAATGTGCAAGAAAAATAAAGAAGCTAATAGGTGGAATAGAGAATCCAGTGTTTAGAGATACAACAGCAGAATATTTGATTGAACATGGAATATATGTCACAGACAAATTTGTTATGATTCTTGAATATTAATATATTTTCTTATTAATATGGATTTTATTGTTTTCTTTATTGGAAGTGTATCTCCCAATGTTATTAAAGTTTGTAAAAATATTTTATGAACTAAAAGCTAGAAATAAAAACAGCAAAAGGAAGACAGATGCTTTCCCCACATCGGCCAAGTATCTCCTATGGACTTTGGTAATGGAGATGTAACTATAAACTGGGTTTAATGGAGGGAGCTCAGAGACAGACACTTGCAGAGAAGAAGGAAAGGCTACAAATCAGCATTGGGCAGAAACACAAAGATCAACTGAGCCTGGGGTGCTTATGGTAAGCTTTCTACAGAATACAGAAAGAAACCTACAATGTAATCTTTTAAGTAATGTCTTCATATAACATAAACTGAAAGACAGAAAGGAACAACATGTGAACAAGCATATGGACAAAGGTGATTCAATAAATGTTGCTTACCTAGATTTCCAGAAAGCTTTTGATAAAGTTCCTCATCAAAGGCTCCTAAATAAACTCAGTAGTTATGGGATAAGAGGGCAAGTCCTCTTGTGGATTAAAAACTGGTTAGTTAACAGGAAAAAAGAGAGTGAGTGTAAATGGGCAGTTTTCACAGTGGAAGGTAGTAAACAGTGGGGTACGAAGGGGCTTGGCACTACATCCGGTGCTTTTTAGCTTGTTCAATAATGATTTGGAGTTGGGAGTAAGCAGTGAAATGGCCAAGTTTGCAGGAGACTCTTAATTGTTCAGGGCAATGAAAACCAGGGAGGACTGTGAGGCACTTCAGAAGGATCTGTTGAGGCTGGGTTAGTGGGCATCAACGTGGCAAATAAGGTTCAACGTGTGCAACTGTAAAGTAATGTACAGTGGACCCAAAAATCCCAACTATAAATACATGGTGATGGGTCCAAACTGCCAGTAACTGACCAGGAGAGAGATCTTGGAGCCATGGTAGATAACTCATTTAAAATGTCGACTCAGTGTGTCACTACAATAAAAAAAGGCAAATGCTGTGCTGAGGATCAATAGGAAGGGGATTGAAAACAAATCAGCCCTTGTATAAATCTATGGTGCAGCCTCATTTGGGATCCTCTGTACAGTTCTGGTCACCTCACTACAAAAAAGATATTATAGCATTGGAAAAGGTGCAATAAGGAGCAACTAACATTATTAAAGGGATAGAACACTTTCCTTATGAAGAAAGGTTAAAGTGATCAGTGCTCTTTAGCTTAAAGAAATGATGACTTATACAAGTTTACAAAATTATGCATGGGATAGAGAAGGCAGAGAAAGAAGTACTTTTCTCTTTTTCTCACAATACAAGAACTTGTGGGCACTCAATTAAATTGATGAGCAATAGGTTTAAAACCAATACAAAATAATTCTACTTCACACAAAGAGGAATTAACATGTGGAATTCATTGCCGTAGGAAGGGGTTGCAGCTACAAGCATAAATAGCTTCAAGAGGGGACTGGTTAACTTAAACATATGGAGAAGAGGTCCATTGGTTTATTAGCCACAAGGTATAAATGGAACACTACGTCTGGGGCACTAATGATCTGTATTCTTAGTGCTTGTGGGGGCATAGTGAGAGGGCTTCTAGAGTTCTGGTTCCATTAGTGGAGCTCCTGGGTTTTGGCTACTGTATGACACAGAGTGTTGAACTGGGTGGGCCTGATCCCGCACAGCTTCTCTTATGTTCCTAACAGAATTCGTAAATGAAGAACATTGCTGGTCCCTACATCTTTCACAGTTGTTTAAGTGCAATAGAAAGTACTCATCACAGCTCCCCCTAGAGTTCAAATGGGTCAGTATTTATATTAATACAGCTGTCTACCATACTGTCACCTCTCCAGTTTTTTGTTTTTAGTTCTTGTGGAAGTTTTCTCACATTAGAATGAATGTCACAAGTTGTACAGTGGATCTTCAAACTGATTTATCAAGGCCTGAATTTTTAGATAATTGTATGTGCTAATTGTATCTGCTTCCCATACTGACTTTCCATACTGTACTTGTAATACTGGTGGTTCTGGAACAAAGCATAGATTTAAAAGTTTGCTTTCTGCCATACACTAAGTCAAACTGTGTGTGCTGCACCTGCTGGAAAGCAAACACACTTCATCTGCTTATCTTGTGTACTGCTGTAGATCTTGCAATTCATCCATCATGTTTGGACTCCAACAGCAGGCAGTCTTGCAATCCATTCATTAAAGATTTCATGGCCTACTGAAGGGTCTTGACCCATCATTCTGGAATCCCTCCATTACAAGATAGCAGTAAGTTTTAGACATATTCACCAATATATATTCTGCTAATGCAGCTGTGCTACTTTTGTGAACAGTTTGCTTGAGAAAGCAGTCAAACAAAGACACTGCATATTTATCAAATGCTCCCAGTGTTGCTATTTGTCAAGAACAGTCAGTGTTTGTTTGCCAGCTGTCCCTGCATTTTGTGTCTTTTTGTCTTTGGCAGAAAATTTGGATATGCTTTTTTTTTAAATGTTCTGGATACACACACATGTGAAATTGAGTTTCCATTCTTCATTTTCCAGCTTCGTCTCCTGGGTCTTTAGAATTAAAAAATCTGACAGGAGAGAATGAAGGCATCTTCACAATAGCCTAGTGCACATGCTATCCTAAGAACACTATCCTGAGATCTCCCATTGACTAGACCTGAGTATAGGGTTGCCAAGTTCCTGCGTTCTGAAGTGGGGGACTTTTGCACGTGTGCTCTGCTTGCACACAATGCAATGACATCACTTGGAAGTGACATCATCACACTGGCAATGTGCACGGCCGCTGTAGGCATTTCTGGGAAAACTCTATGGTTTTCCCGGACGCTCTAGCCATTTGGGAGGGGAAAACTCTATGGTACCTATTGTACCATAGAATTTTCCCTCCCAAATGGCTAGAGCATCTGGGAAAACCATAGAGTTTCCCCAGAAATGCCTAAAGTGGCCGCTACATGTCGCCACGGTGATGATGTCACTTCTGGGTGAAGTCATTGCACTGGTGACATAGGGAGAGGTTCCCCCTGCCGGTCCAATGTAGGCCGACGGGTTGGGAACCTCCCCGGTGGGGGAATCCCTACTCGGACTGGGGTTTGGCAGCCCTACCTGAGTATAATTTTAAGTTCATTTACTCAGAATCCTATTCAGTGGGGCTTAGTCCCAGGAAAGTGTTCTTAGGATAGAATTCTGAGGCACCAAATAGTGTATGCCCTGGTGGCAGGGATGACTGGAACAAGGGTAAGAAGTGATATTTATGGCAAATAATGCCATGGGTTAATTTGCTCTGACCCATTTTAACTTTAAACATGACATTATTGGTGGGACTCTAAAGGGAGCCAGCCAATCAGGGAGAGGTCAGGCTGCTTTTTATTCATCTGTATCCTCTTGCTGGCAGGCATATTGCTGTGGCTGAAAGATTTGCAGGTTGCTATTGCAGGGCCAAACAGGAATTTTGGGGGTTTAACAAGATTGGTTTGATGTGAAGCCTGTTTTTCCCGTTTAAATGAAATAGGTCTGATTGTAAACTGGTTAGGCCACAGCTAGGTGACAGGACTAGGGTGGTTTGTTCAGGAAAGGTGGGATTAATTGGCAAACACCCTGAGACATTGGGTGGGATTATGGGGGATGTCTGGAACAGGCCATCACATGCTTTGCCACTGAATGTGCTGTGAAGGAGACAAGCATCACTGGAACTAAGCAGCATCTTTTGAATCCTGTAAAAGACTTACAACGCATCCAGGGAGATGGATGAAGCATGGCACCTTTCAACACATAGTGATTATGCAGGAGGTAATAAACAAGGCCACCAGAAGTGCCAGCAGTTTTTGGAGGCAGGGTGGAGCTGTCCCAAAGCTATCCACAAAGAATGCCTAGCACTGCCCACCCTCAAAATTGTTAGCTTATTTAAGTAAGCAGTGATGTAGATCAGCCATTTAGTTATTTAAGAGAGCCAGTTTGGTGTAGTGGTTAAGTGTGCAGACTTTATCCGGGAGAACTGGGTTGGGTCCTAAATCTAACCCTCTCCCAGTTCCTAATGCACGACTAGCACTGCTGATGATACAGTCTGATCAGGTTTCACATTTCAGGTTGTCTGTGTAACTGATGGCCAAAGTTGGTATCCTGGGCTTGGGTTACCCATATTTCTCAAGGCAATAACATTTATCTCCATGTGAAGAATAGCTTGACCTGATGATTTCTGTAAAGCAAGTTGCAGGTTTAAAAAATGGAGTGCAGTCTAATTCATTTTCTTCTTTTCTGTTGATAGCCTTAATAGTGACATTCAGTGCTGAAACTACAGAAGATGGTCACAATACACAGCAACAAAGCAAATTATGCATGGCAGGTTTATTGATGAGATGGCTTCCATATTCCCCATTGCTTTTAAAAAGCTTCTTCCTATGAGAAACTGAAAATTAATGAAGAAATTAATAAATAATTAACATAGAGACAGTTTACAAACAATGGAGTGTTTTCAATTTGCTTCCTTTTAATTATGATGCACAATGTGCCACTGACTTTGGACTGTGATACTGAGTGTTGTAACTCTGAGAACAGAGGTAAAGGAAGGATAAATCTAATGATGTTACTGAAAGGTCCATGAAATTGTGCCCAAATATTTATATGGAAAGCAGATAGGTTATGTTGTGCTCATTTATGTCATTGATACCACCAACAATCTCAAATGTGTTTCTGCCAGGATCGAATAACAATAAATAAAACAAAAACAAATAAAGAATAATAAAATAACAGCAGTGTAGCTGCTGACATCTTCCAGCAACACAGTCCCACGTAATTCCTTTCTGCTGCTCAATGATACCTTTGACAGCTCAGGTTGTTGATTGCATCACCTGTCATTCTGCCACCCACGGAGTTTAGAACTTGTATTTTTCTTAGCCTGGGTAAGGACTAGCTTTTTCTACAAGCACAGTTTTGCCAAGTTTCAACTAACTTATTTTCTAGGCAATTAAGTGTGTGTCTCCAGGGTACTTCTTGCTAACATAATAAACCAGGACTTTGAGCTGTACCAGGTCAGATGGCAGGTGTGGTCTCAGGTTGATGGCTAATAGCCTTCTCCTTGGTATGGTATTGTCTACGTGTAAAAACCTTTTTCATGGAGAAGCACTCTATCTTGTGAACCTCAACTTCAATCTATTGTCTACGTGATACAGTGCATACCATGTTAACAGCAAGCCTCCATTTTGGTTTGTCTTTTTGATGCCAGAACTATTGTTGTTGTTGTTGTTCAGTTGCACAGTCGAGTCCAACACTTTACGATCCCATGGACAAAGTCATGCCAGCCCTCCTGTCTTCCACCATCCTCTGAAGTCTGCTCAAATTCGTGTTTGTTACATTAGTAATGCTGTCCAGCCCTCTCATCTTTTGCCGTCCCCGTCTTCTGTCTTCTGTCTTTCCCAGCCTTCTGTCTTTCCCAGCATTAGGATCTTCTCCAGGGAGTGCTCCTTCTCATTTAGTGGCCGAAGTATTTGAGCTTCAGCTTCAGCATCTGACTTTTCAGGGAACAGTCTGGGTTGATTTCCCTTAGGACTGACTGATTTGATCTTCTTGCAGTCCAAGGAACTCTCAAGATTCTTCTCTAGCACTACAGCTCAAAAGCATCTATTCTTCTGCGTTCAGCCTTCCTTATGGTCCAGCTTTTGCAGCCATACATTACTACTGGGAATACCATTGCTTTGACTATATGGACTTTTGTTGGCAGGCTGATGTCTCTACTTTTTTATTATACCGCCCAGGTTCGCCATAGCTGTCGTCCCAAGGAGCAAACGTCTTTTAATTTCATGGCTACAGTCACCATCTGCAGTGATCTTGGATCCCAGAAATGTGAAGTCTGTCACTACTTCCATGTCTCCCCCTTCTATTTACCAAGGTGTGATGGGGCTGGATGCCATGATCTTAGGTTTTTTTTATCTTGAGTTTCAAGCCTACTTTTGTGCTCTCCTCTTTCACCCTCAGCAAGAGGTTCTTTAGGTCCTCCTCACTTTTTGTCATTAGAGTGGTATCATCTGCATATCTGAGATTGTTGATATTTTCCTCGGCAATCTTAATTCCTGCTTCTGCTTCATCGAGGCCAGTATTCCGCTTGATGTACTCTACATATAAATTAAATAAGCAGGGTGACAATATACATCCTTCTCAAACTCCTTTTCCTATTCTAAACCAATCAGTTGTTCCATATCCCATTCTGACCATTGCTTCTTGACCCTAATACAGGTTTCTCAGGAGACATGTAAGGTGATCTGGTACTCCCATCTCTTTAAGGACTTGCCGCGGTTTGTTGTGATCCACACAATCAAAGGCTTTAGCATAGTCAATGAAACAGAAATACACATTTTTCTGATACTCCCGTGCTTCCTTCATAATCCAGCAAATGTTGGCAATTTGATCTCTAGTTCCTCTACCTCTCCGAAACCCAACTTGAACTTCTGGTAGTTCCCGATCCACGTACTGCTGAAGCCTAGCTTGTAGGATCTTTAACATGACCTTGCTGGCATGTGAAATGAGTGCAATGGTGCAATAGTTTAACATTCCTTGGCATTACCCTTCTTTGGGATTAGAATATAAACTGACCTTTTCCAATCCTGTGCCCACTGTTGCGTTTTCCAAATTTGTTGACATAATGTGTGCATCACTTTAACAGTATCATCTTTTAGGACTTTGAATAGCTCAACTGGAATACCATCATCTCTGCTCACTTTGTTGTTAGTAATGCTTTCTAAGGTCCATTTGATTTCCCACTTCAGGATGTCTGGCTCAAGGTCAGCGATTTCACTGTCATGGTTGTCAAGGACATTGAGGTCCTTCTTGTACAATTCTTCTGTGTATTCTTGCCACCTCTTCCTGATTTCTTCTGCTTCTGTAAGGTCCCTACCATTTTTGTCCTTTTTCATGGCCATCTTTGCACAAAACGTTCCCTTGATTTCTCCAATTTTCTTGAAGAGATCTCTTGTCCATCCCATTCTAGTATTTTCCTCTATTGCTTTGCACTGTTCTTTCAGGAAGGCCTCCTTATCTCTCCTTGCTGTTCTCTGAAAATCTGCATTCATTTGGGTGAATTTTTCCATTTCACCTTTGCCTTTTGCTTTCCCTCTTTCCTCAGCTATTTGTAAAGCCTCATCAGACAGCCACGTTGCTTTCTTGCATTTCTTTTTCTTTGGGATGGTGCTGATTGCCCCCCCCCCCGTCGGAATAAAGAGGCTGACACAGATGTTGGGTAAAAGGGCCACTTTATTAAACATAACTATAACATAACTAGCATGGAAAGGGCTAGCTGAACTGGACCAGCCCCAAGGTTGTCCCATGACCCTTCCCTGGCCAGTGAAAGGTGAACCACCCGGCCCCCGGCATGAGCCACATTAATGTGGCTATTGCCAGCCCAGCCTGGCCAAAGCTCAGCCTCCCCCACTTAGGCCACGATCCCCAGATGGAGCCATTTTAGTGGAGAGGCTTCGCTTATGATCTGCACTGTGCAGCACTGAGCCATACAGCCCATCTGCCGCCCCAGCAGATTGCATGCACTCAACTGGTGCTGACCCTGGGTGCTCACCAAAATTTCAGTACCCCTACCTCCTTCTGCCACTGCCAATGCCAAGCCTCTGCTTATGCATTAGCGCCCACTGGTTGGTTCAGAGCCGCCCAAAACCCTTGCCGTAGGTCGTTTAAAAAGGCCTGGTTACCCAAGTTGGACAAGTAAACTCCATCGGATCGATAGAGTTCCTCCAGTTCAACCTTGATGGTCAGGTGGGGAAGGAAAATCCCCAGGCCCCCCTCCATCACCTTCTGAAGGGCCCGGTTTGCCTTCCTTCTGGCCCTCTCAATGCCTGCTGGGTCCCAGGTGGTGTGCCAAACTCTGCGAGGGAGGATTGCAGACCAAACTAGGAGGACTCCGGGCCACCTCCGCACGATGACCCGGAGATCAGCCTCCGCCTGCAGGGAAAGGGCCTTCCCCTTCATCAACCCCAGGTCATTCCCACCAAGGTGGATGACCAGTATGTGAGGTGGAGGACCAGTTCCCCCCTGAAACAAAAGTGGCAGGAGCCCTGACCATTGCAGACCCCGATGCCCCCACCACTTCACCACAGCCCATTTGCTGAGCCCAAATTGGGAACTCACTGGAGACATCCTGGCATGGTGTGCGGTGCCCTCTTGGTCTGTTTTGGATCATCTAACTGTCAAAACAACCTGGTCACCATTAAATTTTACATCCCTGGTGCAAAGAGTGCAATTAGACTGGTCCCGCCGGGATTGCGCTACCAGCTCACTAACTCTCAGGGCCCCGAAAAAGGCTGTTAGTGCTGCTACGTGGAAAAGTGTGCTCTCAAAAGACCCGCAGACTTCCGGCCACACTTGACCCAGCCCCTTAAGTACGGAGGGGGAAATGAGCTGCCGGGCAATCACACATGGCCCACTTTCCCTAGACCAACCCTCCAACATTTTTTTAATCCTGAAATCCCCTGTAGCCTCTCTGAACCCCCGGGCCTTACTAACAAAGGCCAAGGCAGCAAGCTTTTATTGTCAGCCCCCTGTCTTTTTATTGTACACAGAACTGCATCAAATGGATAACGGGGATAGGCCAAAGGTCTTGTAATCCCGTAGCATCTCTGAACACCTGAAACTGTAAGGCCACTCTCTTATATGCCCTCCTAGTACTTGGAGCTAAGGCAAGCAAAATTGCCCTACCGGCTTCAGCCCTTTAAGCTGCCATAGGTCCTGGGGCATCCGCGCCAACCAGGGGTCACCTTCTGGAGCCAGCTGGCAGAAATGTACCATCTGTTGGTGAGACAGAGCATCTGCCACCCCATTACAAATGCCTGGCATGCGCTTAGCCATAAAAAGCATGTTTAGTCAAAGACATTGCAGCATAAAAGCTCTGATCAGATTCATCACAGGTGCCGATTTGGAGGACAACGTGTTGATAACATGTACCACTGCCATGTTGTTGCACCAGAAATGCACCACATGGTTGGCTAGCTGGTCCTCCCAGAGCCAAACAGCCACAACAGTGGAGGAAAATTCCAAAAATGTGAGGTCCCTGCAGAGTCCACTAGCCAACCATTCACTAGGCCATTGCTCTGCACACCAGTGCCCCCGAAAAATTACCCCAAAACCTGTGGAACCTGCGGCATCCGAAGCTATCTGGAGGTCAGCATCAATCCTCATGTCCTCCCTCCAGAATGAAACCCCATTAAAGGACTTCAAAAATTCCTCCTAAACCTCCAGATCCCTCCGCATGCCCACAGTTATCCTTATTCTATGGTGGGGGAGTCAGAAGGAGCTCATGGCATCACATAGCCACCTTAGTAATGCCCAGTCAGGTGCCACAACTTTGCAGGCAAAATTAAGATGCCCCACTAGTTGCTGCGACTCCAGCAGGGACACCCTGCGCTGCCCGTTGAACATTGCTAATCAGTCCCTGAGTCCCTGGACCTTGTCTGCGGGAAGCTGTGAAGCTTGCCGGGAAGTGTCCAACACAATGCCCAGAAAAGTTAACACAGAGGAGGAACCCTCTGTCTTCTCAAGCACCAGTGGGACTCCAAGTTCCCCAGCTAACTGTACAAAAGCGTCGAGCAGCCTGGAACATTGTCCAGAGTCCGCGGGGCTCATGAAGAGGCAGTCATCTAGGTAATGAACAGTCTCTTTAAACCCAAATTTGACTTGCACTGCCCATTCCAGAAAGGAACCGAAGCACTCAAAGGCTGCACAGGAGATTGAGCAACCTATTGGCAATGCCCTATTCGTATAATATTTTCCCTCAAACATAAATCCCAAGAGTTCAAAATCCCCAGGGTGCACTGGCAGCAGGCAAAACACCAACTTAATGTTGCATTTTGCCATTTCTGCCCCTAGACCGCACCCCTGTACCACTTTGACCACCTGGTCAAAGGAGGAATATCTAACTGAACAGAGCTGATCGGGAATGGAAGGTGGTAAATGAGCCTGTATTCACCAGGTGCCTTTTTAGGCACCACCTCGAGGGGAGACACCCTCAAGTGTGGCACTGGAGGGGCTTCAAAGGGGCTGAGAACTCATCCCTCTGCACACTTCTTAGCAATTTTTGACCAGACCACATGCTCCATCCTCACTACAGAACGAAGATTGGATGCCATACAAGGTGCCTAATGGCCCTGGTAAGGAATCCGCAAACCGTATGTGAAACCCTCCAACAAATAGGCCCTATCGGCTGGCACAGGATAGTCTTCTAGCAGCCACCTAAGCACTGTCAGCCGAATGGAGGTGGGTCTCCTTATCAGGCGGTGGGGAGGTTGTTGCCCCCGCCCGGGTGCCTGGTGCCTCCTTTTGGCTTGGCCTTGCTGCATGAGGAAAAGGCATGAGACCAGCTGCATAGCGGGCACTCATGCTTAAATTTACAGGCTTTCCAGGAACACACGCCCTGGGATGTGAATTCCCAGCATAACAGTTGGGGTTGAACCGACTGGCCCGCAGGTGTACGGGCTCCAGGAGCGGTCTGCAACTTATGAACCAGATGACCACTGTTGGCCCTGTCACCTGCATTAGGTTTTGCAGGGGACATATGCTGAAGCCACAATTGTTGATTTATCTGGTCCCATGGCATGGATGGATTGATTGCGGCCCTCATCCTGAAGGCCTCGTCATATTGTAGCCTGGCCACCCCAACAAAGTCAGTATAGGATGTTATACTATATCACAATACTGAAACAAAGGCACTGCCCTAAAAGGCTGTGCCCTTGCAATGACCCCCGCATTAATTAGAAAGCCAATTTGCCCATGTCCTGTTGACCTTCCTGTGTTTTAGTTTCTCCTTTTCCTTTTCATCAAGTTCTTCCTTTGGCTTTTTCTCCAACTCCCTAAACAGCAGGCTAAACACATCAACATACTCCCCCCCTCAAAATCTTCTCCCTTGTGGCTGGCATCAGGTGATCACCAATGGCATTGCCAAATCCCCATAGGGAAGGGTCTGAAAATGTACAGATCCATATGGATTGGGAGGGTAACTCCATGTGTTCCACTGGGAGCCGGGCCACCCGCCCTATGGGAGCAACCAAGGTTGCCTGACCCATGGGAGAACCCCAGGAGCAGCCTGAGTCATGGCACTGTTCTGAGACAACCCCGTAGCTCCCGTGGACACCTGGGGATGGCCTGTACCAGTTGAGCTACATTGGGCTAGGCTTGATGGGGGGTATATAGCCCCTGCCCAGGTAGGCCCCGGCTGACTTGGATACCTGCCCCAGCATTGGGGAGCCCCATCTGGCTGTGTTTGTTGACCCCGTCATTGCAGGCTGCACACAAGGACCCGACGGCCAAACCTGGGAATGTGGTGTCTGCTGGTTCTTACCTGCTTTTACTGGTGGTGGAACCGCCACAGAAACTGCAGATGACAGCCCCACATGCTCCAACTCTGCCTCTTGCAGAAAGACGAGCCAGCACCTCCCATTCAAAAGTCAAAGTACCAGACTGCTCCATGACTCTACGATGCCCCGTCCATGATGAGGACGCACCAGCCATCCCTCTGTCCCTCTCAAAGGCCCCTAGCCGGTCAATGATGGCCTGCCTCATCTGACTTCATCCTCACCAACCTCCCTGAGCATGGCCGGTTGACTCCTCTTCCTGGGGGGGGGGCCTGGCTGGCTGTTTAGCCTTGGAAGGTCGCTGTCCCTTCTTGGGTCCCATGTGTAACCCCTGGCCACCACAGTCCTATCCCCCATTTTCTTCTTCAAGTAATTATTTCTGTATCTATTTTTATTTATTTATTTTGGTATCACCTTGGGGGGGGGGTGTTCACCGACCTTGCAGCTCAATCCCGGAGACTCCCACCCAGAAATAAAATGGGGGGAGGGGGGGAACTAGCACCTAGCCAAGGCTATCCCCTCAGCCCCCGAATGCCACCTGCCATGCAAACCGCCCCCTGAAAACGTCACCTCCAGGCCTCCCCTGCATCCCTTTGGGACTGCCATGGCTTTGTTCATGCCAGGGACACCTGGTCTGGCCACATCTGATGCTGCCTTTAGATGCTGCTCTCCTCGCCTCCCGGGACACTTGCTAAGGCTGCCGACCTTGCTGAAGGAATGCTGCTGCAGCCTTCACGTGCCACTCAAAGGTGCCTCCCTTCTCGGCCGCTGCTGCCATGGCTTGCCCAACACACCTCCTGGCCTTCGCTCTTGGCGCAGAGCATGCCAACATCCTGCTGCTGCCACCGAGAGCTGAAACGCAACTGCATGGCTCTGGACGGGGTCGGGGCTAATATAGCCTCGACACTCCACCACACAAAGATCTCCAGATGCCTGGGAACTGTTAGCCTCCCCGATCCTCCGGGGCGGCAAAAGCGGCTCCATGGCCTGATGCAGTGCAGCTGGGGAGGGGCCGGATTGCTGCTTTCTGAACAATGTCACGAACCTCCGTCCATAGTTCTTCCAGCACTCTGTCTATCAACTCTGGTTCCTTAAACCTATTCTTCACCTCCACTGTATATTCATAAGGGATGTGATCAAGGTCAACCCTGAATGGCCTGATGGCTTCTCCAGTTTTTTTTCAGTTTAAGCCTGAATTTGGCAATGAGTAGCTCATGATCTGAGCTGCAGTCAGCTCCAGGTCTTGTTTTTGCTGACTGTAAGGCGCTTCTCCATCTTTGACTGCAGAGTATATAATCAATCTGATTTCTGTGTTGCCCATCAGGTGATGTCCATGTGTAGTGTAGAGTCGCCTTTTAGGTTGTTGGAAGAGGCTGTTCGCTATGACCAGTTTGTTCTCTTGACAAAACTCTACTAGCCTTTGCCTGGCTTCATATTGTTCTCCAAGGCCAAACTTGTCAGTTGTTACGGTTACCTTTTGACTTCTTACTTCAGCATTCCAGTCCCCTATGATGAGGAGGACATCTTTTTTTGGTGTTAATTCTAGAAGGTGTTGTAGATCTTCATAGAACTGGTCCACTTCAGCCTCTTCTACATCAGTAGTTGGGGCATAGACTTGGATTACTGTGATATTGAATGGTTGCCCGGGATAAGGACCAAGATCATTCTGTCATTTTTGAGATTGTATCCCATTACTGCCTTCCTCACTCTCTTGTTAACTAACTATAAAGGCCACACCATTTCTTATAGGACTCTTGCCCACAATAATAGATGCAGTGATCCTCTGAGTTAAATTCACCCATTCCTGTCCATTTTAGTTTGCTGATTCCCAAGATGTCGATGTTCAGTCTTGCCATCTCTTGTTTGACTACCTCCAGCTTACCTTGATTCATAGTTCTTACATTTCATGTCCCAATGCAGTATTGTTCTTTGCAGCATTGCACTGTTCTTTCACCATCAGATACACCCACAACTGAGCGTCTTTTCAGCTTTGGCCCAGCCACTTCACTCTTTCTGTGGTTACTTGGACTTGCCCTCTGCTCTTCCTCAGTAGCATATTGGGTGTCTTCAGACCTGAGGGGCTCACCCTCCAGCACCATATTTTTTAGCTTTTTGTTACTGCGCATGGGGTTTTCTGGGCAAGGATACTGGAGTGGTTTGCCATTTCCTTTTCCAGTGGATCACATTTTGTCTGGGTTCTCAGCTGTGGCCTGTCCATTTTGGGTGGCCCTGCATGGCATAGCCCACAGCCTCACTAAACCATGCAAGGCCTCTTGCCATGTCAAGGCAACAATCCATGAGAGGACTATACCTCTTGGTTTAACACAAAAACAAAGGAATGAATCCTACCATATCCAACCTTTCCACTGAGCAAAAACTTCCTCCCTCCACCATAAGCAAGTCTTCCATTGGAATCTTCACCCCAGAAGTTTTGGCCATTACTGCAACTAAAGGCATTACTCAGTCATAACTGAGTAATGATAACTGGAATAGAATAAAGCTGTTTCTGGGAGAGGCTGCATCTTACACAGTATCTGTCCACCATTAGGTAATTAACTAAGGGCTTTCAGAAATTAGTCAGTCTGTCTTTAGCCACAAACAAAAACTGCTGTATTAGCATCTGTCAAAAAACAATGTCCCACTGAAAGGTTCCTGCCTTAGGTCGACCTAGACATTTTCAGGCACCCACTATTTCAGTTCATGTTCTTATTACACACTACAAGCACAGCAGCTGAATGTTCACTGGGCTGTTCAAACAGCTCAAACATGTCCACCACATAAATAATGCCTCAGTCCATGTACAGAAATGCATTAACTACTTCCTCTCCCCCACCAATGTCTTAAAGAAAACAATGACCAGGGTTAACACAGGGATATTTTTACTTGTTGGTATCCAAGACTGTTTGCAGCTTGAACATTAATGGCTGAGGGGACCCATAAAGCCTTTTATGATTTTGGGGACCCAGGTTTGCTTTAAACATTAAACTTTCTCTTCAGTTAAAAGATGTTCCTAGGGTAGCAAGTGCAAAGGTTTTGGATTTGCTGCTTTGAGGTAAGTTTTGTAATGAGCAAAAAAGAGACAAGCAGGAGTTGTATGTAAATAACAAAGAATAATTTATTTATTTAGAGTTTGGTTTTCAGCAACAGATCAGCAGCACAAGTCTCCAGATAGTCAAAAAGGAGAAACTGGGGTAAGACACATACATTGAAGCCAATGCTCCCTCTAAGATGAGCTCCATGCTCAAGTTGAGTTGCAGTGAGGGCCAGATGAATCAAGCAGAGGGTTGACTCACATAAGTAGGTAGTGGCAGCTGAACAAGGTATACTTGCTTGGCTGGCATGGATGTTCCCTGGCATTGCAAAATTTTCAGCATCCTTAATCTACCAAATCTACATTCCTGTAATCAGAACAAGACTGGCCAAACATATCCCCTTACTTGTTTGGCTACCCCTCTTTATTAAAACTGTTCTAGAAATTTTCCCCAACCTGAAACACCAGTTTCTTCTCTTTAATCAGCAAGATGCTGGTGCCAATGCAATCAAAGATAGAATTGTTAGACACACAGAAGGACAAAGCCTGCTGAAGGAAAATCAACCTGGCTTTTGCAAAGGGAAGTCCTGCCTCACCAGCCTAATAGAGTTCTTCGAGAAAGTGAACTAGCGTGTAATGGTGACCCAGTAGATATTATATACATGCCTTTCAAAATAATTTTGACAAGGTCCCTCACCAAAGACTCCTAAGTAAATTTAGCAGTATTGGGCTATGACTGCAGGTTCTTTTATGGATTAAAAAATGGTTAAATGACAGGAAGGAAAGAGTAGAAAGAAATGAACAGTTCTCAAGATGGAGGGAAGTAAGCAATGTAATCTCACAGGTATTGGTATTGGGACTGGTACTATTTAATTTATTCATAAATGATCTGGAACTCAGGGTTAGTAGTGTAGTGGCCAAGGTTGCAGATGTCATCAAATTTTTCAGGATGATTAAAACCAAGATTGACAGTGAAAAGCTCCTAGAGGGCCTCCACAAACCAGGTGACTGTACAAAAATGTGGCAAATGAAATTCAGTGTTGATAAGGGTAAGGTGATACAGATGGGGAAGGGGGGAATCTCAACTTTAAATATAGGCTAATGGGGTCTGAACTTGCTGAGACTGAGAGGGAAAAAAGAAACTGGGGTTGTGGTGGATAGCTGAATGAAAGTGGCAGCCCAGTGTGCTGCAGTGGTGAAAAAGACAAACACCATGTTAGGGATTATTAGGAAAGGGATTAAGAATAAAACAGCCAATACTGTAATACTCCTGTATAGTTCTATGATGCAGCCTCATTTGGAATACTGTGTACAGTTCTGGCCACTGTTTTTCGCAAAACTGAAAGAAGTACAGAGAAAGGCAACCAAGATGATTAGGGGGTTAGAGCATCTTCTTTATGAGGAAAGTCTGAAGAATCTGGACTTTTCAGTTTAGAAAAGAGACAACTAAGAGAAAAATGATGATAAGATTATGCATGGGATGGAAATAGCTGACAAAGTAAACTTTTTCTCCCTCTAGCCAAATATTAGAACTCAAGGGCATCCAATAAAGCTGATGGGCAGTAGGTTCAAGATGGACAAAAGGAAATACTACTTTATACAGAGGGATTAAAATGTGGAATTTACTGCCAGAGAATGTAATAATAGCCACAGGAATAAACAGTTTGAAAAGGGGATTAGATAAGTCTCTCAATGACTACTAACTATGGTGACTGAGAGGAACCTCCACATTCAGAGGCCCTAAACTTCTAAATCCCAGATCCAGGAGGCAGCATCATAGGAAGGCCCTGGCCTCTTTGCTGTGTTGTTGGCTGTCCCAAGGAACTGGTTGGCTGCTATGTGAGACAGGATGCTGGACTACATAGACTTTTGGTCTGATTGAGTAGGACTCCTCTTACGTTCTTATGGCATACTAGATCATCCTCTTCTCCATTTCTCACCTTCTGATCCTGGCAAGAAAAGCATCTGGCTAGTTGACATATAGCTGTCCTCTTTGTGTATCCAATGATACCTGTTTCTGTTGCTTGCACCCATTCTGGATTCATAAATTATGTCCTCATTCTCTTCCCGTTTGCATTATTTTGAATTATTTGCTTCTGAGATGCTCTTATTTCTTACTTGGATTTGGATGTTTGCCTGGACCAGCTTTAGCAATCTTGTTTCATTTTGCTTTATCCTTTGGCATTTTGCCTCCCCTTGCATAGTAGCTGGATTGATGGAATGTCTGGCTCTTTATGAGAGTTTCTACCACTGGATATTACTATAAATTAAGCCTTATAATGTCATGTTGAATCCTTTGAGTACTTAAACCCCTCCCCCCCCATGATGTTTAAATTTTGTCACTTGATAATCTTCAGTTCCATTTACATGCTACAAAGAACGTTGCAATCTTTCCAAGATGATAAAGGCACCTCACTACTTTGTCAAAGATTATTCAAGTTGTTGTACAAACAGGGCTATATTATGACTTTTGTAGGCTCAAGACACTTTTTACCTTAATAGGCCCCGTCCTCTTGCTCCATAATATATATATGATTGTGTTGGTATAAAGATGGATATTATCCAGTCTGGATTATATTAATCCAATCAAAATATGTATTAGGGTAGTCACAGAACCCCACCTCTGGTGGAGGGGGTTTCCCTGCCACCAGGCACAACTAGATCCCTCTGCCCTGCCACTAATCAACTGGCCAGTGGAGGGGGGCTTACCCCCCCCAAATGACCCAGTGTCATGTTCTCAGGGTGTAGGCAGGCAGGAGTCCAAAGCCAGTCCAAGGTCAAAGTCCAGGAAGTCAAGCAGGAGTCAAGTCACCAATGCAGAATCACAAACCAGAATCAGAAGTCAGTGTCCGAAAGCCAAAAGGTCAGGGTGCCAAGGTAAATCAAGCAGGTCAGGATCAGGAAGGAGTGTGGATGCAAGCCAGAGAATAGACTTGTTGCTTCCACAAGGTTACCAGATCCTGGGTGGAAGCTATATGGGAGTCTCAATCAGTCTGCTCCCTGGGTGGCAGTGACTCTGCTAGAACTCAGGGCTGAGAGACAGACCTGAGGCATCGGCGTGCCTCATGTCTTCTCTCTGAAAGTTCTTTCTGGAGCCTGCTTCGAACTCTTGAGATGGGAGGAGGAGAGCTTGGAGGAGATTGATCGTCAACAGCTGACACTGGTGCCTGGAGAGTGATTGATGGGCCAGCTGCTGTTTGTTCAGCTGAGGAATTGGCTGGCAACTCTTCCAGGTCTGTTAACCCTTCCAGCTCCTCCTCATCAGGGCTCATGACACCTAGACCCAGTGACATCACAGTGATATGTCTGCCACAGAGTTTTTGCTCAGTTACCAGAGCAAGAAGAAAACTGTGCTGAGGCTAATGGTGCTTTCTATCCACTATCATTCAGTTGGCGCCTGTGGCCGAGGCCATATTGGCCATATGGTTTACAACTACTAAGCTTCTTGCTATAATACAAAATAATAGTGCATATATCAAAATGTTCTCCACTTAAAATGTACATAATTTCATTAATATGTTATAATCTATTTAGGTAAAGGATTGCTTTATATAAATAATTTATTAGTTTTGCAAATACAGGATTGTTATTAACTAAATTTGTGTGAATAAATTTGAATGGTATGAAGTGCCCATGTATATTTTATCATATCTATCCTGTGTGCTTAATTATAACATTTGAAAACAATGGTTACATGTTGAATCTACTCTATTTCAGAACTGATTTTAAGTAATTCCATAAAATTATTATATGTATACATGTGCAAAAAATTGTGCAGTAAAAATACAGAAGTTTATTTCTGATGGAAATTCTGTGACAGTATAATATTCGATTGTTGAGCTGAGTTCTAACTTGAATTATTGCAATTAATAATATAATATAAACACTAAAATTTTAATACTGTGATTTTTTTTGGGTTTTTTTAATAAATTATTTGCAGAGATATGGTATTTATTCATTCTTGTAGTTTTAAAATGTCTGACAGCTATAAGAGAAGATATCAATCTGGAAGTGAAAAACAGCACAAGAAAGAGCTCTTGAAGGAAGGTTTTAAAAAATTGAAAAGTTCTTTCCAAAATTTGTGATGGTAAACAGTGAAATATGCCCTTCAGACAGTGCTACAAATTCTAAAGAATGTAACATTAATGAACAACAAAAAGAATAGGACCCTGTCAAATTTACACATTCTGTTAGAGCAAATTTTAAAGAACCAGCTTCAGATTATTCCATTTTTCACTTCCAGACTGCTATCCCCCAGACTGAGGGAGTTGCATTATGCTGAATGTAGAACCGAGGGCTGAAATGCATGTTACTTGTGACATGATACAACTTACAGTCACATAGTGATGTAGAGTCTAATGTTTAAAAATGTTTCAATCATCCAGTGCAGCCATACTGTGTGAGAGAAGGAGGGACTTCAGGATTACCTCCAATGCTATTTGTGCCAGTAGAGATGCCCTTAGGAAAGACATGTTTGCCTTTTCTCCTGCTCCAGCTGTACTGGAATGGGCTTGTGGAGCCCAAGGAAGGGGCAACCAGACCTCCCCATGACTATTTCCACTGGCAAAAACAGCACAGGAGGACGCCTGAAGCCTCTCCTTTCTCCTCACAGCCCTTGTAGCTATGTGGAGTGACACTGAAGTTTTAAAAGTTTAGTTCTGTTGGAAATGTGTCTCCATCCCATGACCAGGGCAGAAGCCGGACTGGAAGGGATCGAGGACTGATGTCTCCTTCAGGAAGGCTTGAAACTGTTCCACTACCACTTTCTCAATTACCTTGCCCAGAAACGTAAGGTTTGAGACTGGGAGGTAATTGGCTAGGATCAGTGGATCCAAAGATTTTTTTTTTAAAGTGGGCAAACCACTGCCTCTTTTAGCTTGGCTGGAAATACCCCTGTAGCAAGGGATAGGTTGACAATAACCACCAAGGGACTTCAGATACTATCCCTGCATGCTTTTACTAGTCAGGATGGGCAAGGGTCAAGAGGGCAAATGGTAGGCTTCACTGCAGCCAAGATCCTGTCAACATCTTCCTGGGAAAGTTGATTGAAGTGGTCCAGAATAGGGCCAGAAAATGAACATCAGGCTTCCAGTTCCTGTATTGTATCAATTGTGGCTGGCAGATCTTAGCGAAATAAGATACAAAAGCTTCACAGCTAATTCCTTATCATTTTGATTGCTCGCTGGTAATATGGTGAGAGATCGAATTGTTCTAAATAATTGAGTCAGGCGTGATTTCGCAGATGCAATGTAGGCAGCTTGGAAATCCTTCTTAGCAACCTTCACTGCCTTCTTGTAGACTTTAGAAAACGTTCTATAAAAAGCTCTTGACTCCTCATCATAGGAACGCTGCCACACTCTTCTAGGTGATGTGATTACTTATATTCCCCACATTACATACCCTTCATGCATTGTAAGCTCTTTGCAACTGTAAAAGCACTCTAGGTGAGGAACTCCAGCCTTCAAGTACTGCTTCATAAAACTGGCCCATTATGGGGTTTTATTAGTTTTCATTTCAATCCAAGATGTGTGAGGAAAAGCCCCCTACTTTTCATGCATGTGGACATCGTGATCGCCAGTGTGGTTGCCAGGGTGCCTGGAGATTTGACTCTCACACATCTGCTCTAAGAAGTGGACTTTGCTTACACTTTCTAAGGCTTATGTGGCAGCTTTGCATTCTACATCTCTGAAGGGTGTGAGCCAGAACTACAGACATGCTCCAGCTGCTCCTTGTGTGCCCAGTCTTGGCCACTGCAGTGGAAGAAGCCAGGCCACCATGTTTCCAGCCTGGCTCCATGGGCCTAAAGCTAACAACAGCAGAATCCATCTTGCTTTCCTGATCCAAGCATACCCTGCCAGGCTAGACTCATTCCTTCTTAGTGGGAAAGTCACACGTACACACCCTGAGCCTGCAAGCAACCCATCTGTTTTATGAATGGATTAATAGCTCAACTGTTGATCCTAATTGCTCAGCAATACCAGAACAATAAATCTTGCCCAGCAGAAGATGAGAAAGAGGAAGGACATCTCCTGTCTTCATCAAGTCTTTTGTCTTACTCGGGTGGTACCTAGGCCATGCATTTGATTCCCTATTGTCACCTTCCCAGCTAATCCCATTTAATCTTAAGTATCCAGCCATTTCCATTCTCACCCTAGTCTAATACCTTGGAGCCGCCCCAGGCAGCATTGCAGCTTGGAAATTTCCAGCTTCACCAGACTAAGGTGAAGTTCATTGGTCAAAACTGGCATCCAATTAGGTGTCAGTAAGGAATGTCCAGCCCTCTTGAACCTCCCATCTCTCCTCCCTTGGACCTCCCAGTCCCTAAGGGTCTGAGGAAGCCTATTTAACCTCTGACCCAACTCCACTCATGTGTGCTTCTATTCAGCAACCCACCTTCCGCTGTCTAGATCCATCCCCAATTCTGGCCACAGTTTTGGGTCCATTTCCCCTGTCCTCTCATGTCGCCATTGGAACCTTCCTGGAAGAACTACGATGGTAAATATCGCCCTGTATGTCTACCCTGATATGTGTCCCTATTGATCTATCTATATTTCCTAGACCTGTGTGAATGTGTGAGTGTTTTGTATTTTTACCTTGTATGAAAGAAATATTATTCTAAATAAATTACAATTGGTTTTTACTAAATTAGAGTCTCTTATTGAGCATTGACTATCTGAACGGTTGAGCCTCGTATACACAGATAATAAAAGATTCCTTTTTAGGGCCAGCTGTCTCTCAATCTAATTCCCCAATCTCATTTTGAGAGCAGTTTCCCTAACAGAAATTGGTGGAGAAAGCGTTGGCATTATCCTGTTTGTGTGAATGCACGCGAGTCGACACGCGTGTCTTCATACAGACAGACGTAAGGTTGCACCGTTCAGAAAGTCTTGCTAGCGAGGCTATTGCGTGAGTGATTGAGTGAATGAGTTCTGTGTGAACGGCTCTAGTGAGCATCTCTGTATTTGTGGGTTGGGCTGCCCCCATTTCTATCATTCAACTGGACTTCTCAGCCGCCCCTAGGAGGCCAGACACCTCGAAAGAGGACTGAGCCCGATAGAACGCAAGGGGGAAGTCCCGTGAAGTCTGGCCGCCGTCCCGAGGCCTTCTAAACGCGTCTATCGTGGGAGGGAATGTCAGGACAGGCTAGGATTGTTTAAGACCTGGAAAGAGCGCCCTTCCCTTCTCCCTTTTCTTTAGAGCTTAGTGCACACACGCACACACACTACATACACACTCAGACACTTACACACACACACCCAAGTCCTTACACGAGTCTAGGCCAAGGCTAGTCTAAGGCACCCGACAGTCAAGAAGGCAGGCGGGTCGTAGGACCGCTGCAATCTGACTGCCGGGCAACTTTTCTTTCTAAGGCCGAGACGCGATCGTTGGGTCGGCTCGTGGCTCCCTTTTCTGGCCGAGACGCAATCATAGGATTGGCTCGCTGCCCCCTAAACACAAGCCGAAGCGCAATCAGAGATTGGCAGTAGGCAAAACAAAAAAGGGAACATAAGTAAAGTTGCCAGCCCAGGTGTAAAATAGCACATAGGAGCCAGAAAGCATCTGGAAATATGCTGCTAGTTCTTTCACTTGGCTGTGCCTTTAAGAGAATTTAGTGGAAGGAGCAAGAAGCTCTCCTTTAGGGTTAAAAATTTGTCCCGGGTCTGAGGAGATAGGCAATCTTCCCAGCCGAAAAATTTCCCTTTTGCTTAGGGCCAACAGAGGAAAAGCTCAGGCTCTGAGACTTTTAAAACCTTTTGGTGAACTCAGAACTGCCCCACTAAGGAAAGGTGCAGGGCCAGTGACTTTTGATTTGTTTGGAGGCAGAGGCTAGAGAAAAGCCCCTCCTGAGGAGCTCAACAATGTGTGCAAGGCCATAAGCCCATGCCACAAACATTTGTTAGTGTTGCAGAGAACTAAGGAAGGTCCTGCAACTCCCTCCTTTACTTGTGAGGCACACAGAGGTGTCCTGCAAGTTCTTTGCTCCCCAATAAGCAGGAAAAGTGCCAGGGAAAGCTCCTGCATCAGTTAATTGTGGTGGCCTGTGGTTAGGCACCTAACAGTGCAGGAAAACCAGCCCTGCAAGTAAAGTTAGAACTTAAGAAAGAATCCAACCCTTGTAATACCATGGACCTCTTGGCCACGAAGGAAGAGCTCCCCAAGCTGGAGAAGTGGTTGGTGAAAAAAGGAGATAACCCTTGGAAGAAGGGAGCCTTTAGCCAAGGCCCTGACCCCCTCCAGATCTTCCGAGAGACCCTAGAAGAATTATGCAAAGACAAAAAAATAAGCTCAGGTAAAAGAGACCTTTTTGTAATGTGGGGCTTGTTTGAAGCTCTACGGGATAGCTCGGCCCTGAATACACAACTCAGGGAACAGCTTACGCAGAGAGATCAGCAAATAAAACAGCACGAAGTGCAGGCAGAGAAGAAAGAACAAGAATTGGAGACAATTCTTAAGAAACACGCAGAGGTGCTGGAGCGGGAATTCCAGAAGCAAACTGCTGAAAGGGAATCCATGCTCCAGAGCCATGCGGCGGTGCTGGAGCAGGAATCCCAAAAGCATACCGCCGACAGGGAACTCCTACTCCAGACCCATGCAGCCGAGATAGATACAATTCGGCAGAACCATGAGGTAGAACAGGCAGAATTGCATAGAAGACACGCTGCAGAGATAAACAGACTGGCGGCGGAAAACAATAGCTTGGGCCTCGACTGGCAACATGCAAGTCGAACCATAGAGCAGATTAGGGCAGAGAAACACACCTTAAATCTATCCTACCAAAGCACCATGTCCGCTCTAAATAAGGCTCAATCGCAGGTAAAGGCGTTGAGCAAAGAGCTGGAGCAAACAAAAGACCGAAATAATAAGTTGCAACATGCCGTTGAGATCGCCACAGAAACGGTGAGAAAAAACAAAGAAGCAGCCAATCATGAGGCATGCAAAAAGGAGATCGCTCTCCTGCAGAATAAGATAGACCGCAAAAATGCTCTCATAGCGACGGTCTCTCCTTCCACCCTCTATGCTTTCTCCTCAGACGAGGAAAGTGAGGATGAGGAGGTAACCAAAGTTAGTGGAACTGCCCCCGCCCTGGTATGTCCGGTAATCACTCGACAGACCACCACCAGACATGGGAACGGCAAGGAGACAGTACAGGTGGTAGAAGGAAATAAAAACAGCTCAGCCCCAGTCCGTCCTGTGGTCACTAAAAAGACCACAGCCAGAAAACAGAATGAAGCTGAATCTGTAAAAGTAGTGAAGGAAACCAGATCTTGGGGAGCAGAGGACATTAAAATGACTGCTAGCTTCCTTGGCCCCTATAACATAGACACCTCAGTGTTGTGGATGGCCAGCGCTAGAATTCACTACAAAGAAGCCTCCTTAACTGAATTAAACCATGTGCTGAGATTATGCGCCTCAGGCCCTGAACTAGACAAAGTAAGGAATGTAATGTATCGCCTGAACCTGTCTAATGCCACCATCTTAGAATGGATGGCTGAGGTACTATCTGCCACCTGGGATGGAGAGGATATAAAAGATTTCTACCATCAGACCTTACAAGGTCATGATGAGCATCCAGTGAACTATCTAATAAGGAAGAAATTCCTAGCAGAAGCAGCTAAGGTAGTATTACCCAAAGACAATGGGGAACCAGATTATGAGAATCAAAATTTCATATCCGATGTGATCAGAGGTCTCAATATACCCACCTTGAGGTGCTATGGCATAACAGCCCTGGTAAACACCACCTGGAAAGATCTAGAGGCTAATCTTGACAGAGTTGGCAATTTTATGGAAAGAGAGAGTAGAATGAAAGCTGACTATGCAAAAAGGGAAATAGTTCATGAAGACTACACAGCTAGATTAAGTGCTCATGAGAAGGAGATAGCAAATTTAACCCACTCTCTCCATGAGGTCAAATGGAGACTGGAGAATGCTTTAAAGCATGCCCAAGTCTCTGAACAAAGAGTTGCTGTTTTAGAAACACAGCTCACTCAGGCACAATATAATCAAGAGCAGGGTGGGCATGGAAAAGAGAGCCAGAACTGGAAGTTCCAAAACAATGGCCTTGGTTCCAGCTCTTCTTGCCATCCCCAGCTTGCCCCAAAGGTTCCCCTTCACAAGCAGGCTTATGCTCCTAGGCAGACACAGTCAGCCTCTGGGCAACCCTGGCCTCAGCGGACCCCTCGAGACAAAGTCAGAATGGTAGCTTGGTCCCAGCTTAGAGCCACTGGAGCAGACATGAGGCAGTTTGATAGGCAGCCCACACATGTGCTACTTGCTGCCCTTTCAGATGCCATGAAGCCACCAGGGCACATGGTTCCCAAGGCCCCAGGGTTTGCAGAAAATGGAGATAGCTTCCCCAAAGCTACTGCTTTGGAAGACTTCCCTAATAAGGAAAGGGTAGGGAAACTTACAAATCCTACTCATGAAAAGGATTTAGAAATC
Organism: Heteronotia binoei; assembly: GCF_032191835.1. Classification (NCBI taxonomy): domain Eukaryota; kingdom Metazoa; phylum Chordata; class Lepidosauria; order Squamata; family Gekkonidae; genus Heteronotia; species Heteronotia binoei. Next base: position 95,550,466 of record NC_083229.1, read on the forward strand.
CAACAGCTTGCTGAGAAAAATCAGGAACTTCAGCAAAAGTTAGAAGCTGGTAGGAAAGAAAAGGAAACTGCCAGTCTCCTGCAACATGTCCTGGAATCTTGCAGGGCCACAGAGAGGAGACTGGAAATTCTGGAAGTGCAGGATAAAAGGAAACATGGCAGGGCAAACCCAGCTGTGCAGCCCCAGACTTCTTTCCCCCATGAAAATGAGAAAACAGTCCCTGTTTCAGTTCTCTTACCCCAGAATCATGAAGGAAATGTGGTCTCTGAGCCTATGCTGAGTTCCACAATCATGGCACAAGGTATTCACTTTAGCAAGGACTTGCTCCAGACACTCCTACATGAGCAAGTCTCAGCCCTTCTGGCTAGAAATTTACTGTCTTTATCTCATCCCATTTGGGGAATTTGAAAGCCAGAATTCTGTGGAACTCAGAGAATGGTAATCCCACATGGGCAGGCAAGGTTCCTTTGTCTCTGAACCTCCCCCCACCCAAAGGAAAATCTAACATCTAGACTTGAATGTCTCTTAAAACAGAGAGATCTAGCTTTATAAGGTTTAAAGGTAGCAAAGGCACCTTTTCCCTTGACTAAATAAGAAAACATACAAGCGATGACTTGGACTACAATTAGACCAGGCCATTTCTCCAGGTAAGGCCTGGAGATCTCCTGGAATCCCAGCAAGGGTTCCAGCCTGCAGAGTTAGTTTTCTCTGCAGGGTAATGGGAGCTTGATGTAGTATGTATTTAGTTTAACCCTTTAAAGATGCCAGCATCAAGTACCTGAGAAAGAGAGACTGCACTAGTTTTTGTTAATTCAAAACAATTAGAGCAAAATGTAAGAAACTGACTGTTTTAACTTTCAAATTGGCTGAATGAAAATCTGTGAAACTCACAAGTTCATCTTTCTCTCTCTTGCTTATAAAGTCAGAAAATATTTATTGCCTCAGTTCTATGAATTTTAAATGGTATAGCCTCTGAGCTTGTACAGAGTGCCTGCAGATTGGCCCAAATAGAACTGGCTAAAGTATTGCAAATGCTTAGCACTCTTGCCATCAGGAAGAAATGCTAATTGTTCTCCCTCTTGCTCAATGGAAATCTGTAGCAGTAAAGATTTGATAAGCAACTAAGCAAAGGAATAGAATTTTAAATGCATTGCCCTGAGGAATTAAATTTTTGTTTATCTCAGGTCTCCTTAAGGTACAAGCAACTCAGTGTCTTTGAGAGAGAGCCTCATTTTCTTATAAGAGGTGGTGCCTCTCCTTCTCAAAGGTCACAGCAACACAAGACAGCTAACCTCAAATGGGCAAGTCTGTCATTTAAATTTGAAAGTACAGAAAGTAGAACCTCCAGCTGCAGGAGCAGCAACAACTAATGTAGTACTGATTGGCAAATCTCATGCAGACCCTCTTGAAATAAAATCAGCCAAATTCAGCTTGAGTTAAAGAAACTGGAAAAGAGTTACAATTTTGAGCCCCACCCAGGCAGAAAGCTCATCATTTTCCTCTTCTTCACCTTTCTTTGTAAAAACTTATCAGGATTAGATAAGAGTACTGGCCAGATCCATTGTGTCTGTTTTAGCCTTTTGTTAAGCTAAACTTCATGCAAGAGGGAAGGCATTTTGGTTTGTCTGTTAAAACCCTCCCCACCTTCTTCATATAGGGGGGGTGGAAATACAGTTGAGGTATTTTTGAGCTATTTTGAGTTCCCATCTCCTGATTTTGGGTCCAAAAAGATATAATTTCAAAAGTTTTTCATTACCAAACTTTTTTTTAAATATTGCAGTCTCTCACAGAGACAGCCTCTTCCCAGCCAGAGAAAGACCTGGGTGGAAGAGGTGCATACTACTTTGTTTTTTTTGTAAGGTTGCCAGTCTCCAGGTGGGACCTGGAGGCCTCTCCCAAAATCATAGCCTTTTCCCTAGTACATTGAGGCTAAGCCTCTGGAGGAAATAAGTGTCCGGGGAAATGGACTGCATGCCTTGTGATTTTCAAATTTGATTCAAAATTTCAGGAATCTCCAGCCTGGAGCTGGCATCCCAAAGCTCTACTTACAGCCAATCCTTTTCTGCTAGAGGAGATCCTCTGCCTGTAAACTGCCCTAATACTAAGAGTTCTCTTACATTAGAAGCTTTCTTTCTGTTATTTATTTTTGCTGCACCTTTTAAGTCTTAAAATATTTTTCTAGTGACTGGTACCAATCTCTCCTATACTTAGATTTTGTAGCTTTAATTTTAAGGGAAACACTTTTAAGAAATTGCTCCTCAAAGTCTATTGGGCAGTCCCAGTGCTTTGCTTTGCAATCTATAGGCCCTTTGCTAAACATTAGAGCTAAGAAAACTTTACCTCACAAAATTTTGGTTCCTACAAGAAGTGTAGGACATCTGTACACTTCCTTGGGGTAAAATTACCCTCTCCCTGTGCTTTTTCTCTCTCAAGCCTCAAGAACTAACACTCTTGTTTTGGCAGAATTCCTGAAAGTTCTTGGTCTCCATTAGAAATTTGGATTCCTCAAATGTACTTCAACTATTGATATCTTCATTTTCTCTCTGAATGCCATTTGCATCATCAATCTTCCCTTTTAGCTATTTGGTGAATCTTGAGTTTTAACTCTAATTTAATCCTGTCTGCCTGTGGAAAGAGGTATCCACATGTTCTTAAGAGGCCCCCACCTTGTGGGCTCAGTATCTTTGTTTGGTCTTAAGCAATATAATGACCACTGAATGGTTCTGCCTCCACCTACTGTATATTTTGTTAGAACTAGACTCTTTCTGAGTGAAAACCCTTTTCTATTTTTCCCATGTTCTCAAGGAAATGAGCAATAACCTGTTAGATTCTTAATGTAGATAACTCAGGGTTCATTTCTGATCATGATTTTCTTCTGGCTACTAAATGTCCTTTTGTGTTATTTGTGCATCTATAACCAGTTGGCTGAGCCTATCAAGGCTCCCCAATTCAAGTCTTGTTGTATCATGTTCAAATGTTGGTCTATTTGGTATTCCTGACAGGATGTTGCCTTCCAGCAACACATTCTTTGTACTCTGTGTATGCACAGAGGAAAATCATTCTCTGGCACAAGCCTTAAACCTGGAGCATTGTGCCATCATCCTAGTTTTGCCTTTTACTCCATAAAAGGTTTCTTCTTCAAGGGATATGCTTTCGTGCTTCAAGTCTTTCTTTTGACTTGCTCTTGCAACAACTCAGCATTTTCTCTTGGTACTACAGATGCCCTGCCCCCATCTTTTCTCTTTTTATGAATTGTTTTAGTGTGTTTGTCAGGGTGAATTAACCAGAATTTGATTTCTAGGATTTGTTTTGTAACTGTTTTGTTAAGTTTGTTCATCTTTTCTTTCAATATAGATGTGCAGGGAATCTGGACCTGCAAGTCAAGTCTAATGCATGCTCAGTAGTTCTAAGAGTTGTTGATAGTCCTGTTAAGAATTGTTTTATGTATGTGTAACCATTATGTTGCTTTTCAGAATTCTTGTTTTTGTTAAGTTTTTGTTGAAATCTGTGCTCACATGTGAGACCCCCATGCCAAGATCGTTTTAGCTGAACTAGCCCAGAGAAAAACTGGATTTAGTGGGACCTGATCAGCTCACTAATGTCCAGGTTTTTAATTTCTCTGATCTAGCTCACCTCTCATATAAAGCTAGCTAGCATTGTTCTATTGAGGCCTCAGTTTTTGTTTTTGAAGTTTTTATATTGTTTTGACAATTTATTATATTCCAAGGCTATAGCAAAAGTTTTCTTTTATCTCTTCTTTGTGGAACTATTTTTATCATATGGGGGACGCCCCAAACTATGGTCAGTTTCCTGGAGCTCCAACCTTGTGCACAATTTTTTATTTTAAGTTTTATGTTGCAACAAAGTATATTTTGGGGTTGTGTTTTCTGAATTGTGTATGTTACTTTCCTTCCTTGACAAGGAAAAGGCCTCCTAAAAGTCCTGAATGCTTAGTGTAATGGGCAAACCTGCCCAATGCAGGCCCCTAACATGACATATGTAAGCTTGTGACGTAAAAGCTCACTGGTCACCACACTCTGGACAGGAGGACACTTCACTAATAGCTTTTTAAGACTCCTTTCTTCATGGTTGAATGTATGCATTCTTGATCTGCTTTCACTGCTCCCTACAATGGTACAGAATCATCTCCATGTTGTCATGTGTGAATGTTTTTGGTTCCTTTTTGGTTCTTTCCTCAAAGCCCACTGTTGCTCTATGAACCATCGGTGATACAGGCTGAAAAGCACCATTGCCAATTCCATGATGGGTTACAGGAAGAATTCCCTTTTAGCAACAATAAAGACAGATTTTGCTGGGTGCTAGGGGGGGTGGGAAGACTCTTTAGTTCACCCTCCACCAGGACTTTCACATACCCAATAGGTACATGGAAGAAGATCCTCTTCAAACCCCAGTATAAGAAGCTTATCAAGGGGGGGAGAAGAAGAAAAGAAGACTCAAGATTAAGATATGGATTCACTTGTAACCATGAACTCTAATGTACCTGTGTGTTTTCCTAATCAATTATTGTCATGATTGTGTGTGATTTATAGATCAATTCTTGTTATTTATCTGGTTTAAATAGCAGTAATGATTTTATGAACTCAACTTTTATTTCAATGATTGTAACCTTGTGTTTTAATACTGTATGCCCTACAATGTTGCCAATGCCTGTTATCCCTGCATCGTAGTATTCAAAGGAAGGAACCTTTGGCCTATTGGAATATTTTTCCAAATAGATTTTTGAGTAGTTTAGATAGTGGCTCCAACCTTTTTAGATAGACGGTACACCCCGGTAGCCACCTGAAGCTACGTGGACTCGCCGCCTGTCAACCACAGATATGGACATTGTGTTATTGCAAGACCTCGCCACCAGATGGTGACGTAGGTCTTGAGGGGGGGAACTGTGAGGAAAAGCCCCCTACTTTTCATGCATGTGGACATCGTGATCGCCAGTGTGGTTGCCAGGGTGCCTGGAGATTTGACTCTCACACATCTGCTCTAAGAAGTGGACTTTGCTTACACTTTCTAAGGCTTATGTGGCAGCTTTGCATTCTACATCTCTGAAGGGTGTGAGCCAGAACTACAGACATGCTCCAGCTGCTCCTTGTGTGCCCAGTCTTGGCCACTGCAGTGGAAGAAGCCAGGCCACCATGTTTCCAGCCTGGCTCCATGGGCCTAAAGCTAACAACAGCAGAATCCATCTTGCTTTCCTGATCCAAGCATACCCTGCCAGGCTAGACTCATTCCTTCTTAGTGGGAAAGTCACACGTACACACCCTGAGCCTGCAAGCAACCCATCTGTTTTATGAATGGATTAATAGCTCAACTGTTGATCCTAATTGCTCAGCAATACCAGAACAATAAATCTTGCCCAGCAGAAGATGAGAAAGAGGAAGGACATCTCCTGTCTTCATCAAGTCTTTTGTCTTACTCGGGTGGTACCTAGGCCATGCATTTGATTCCCTATTGTCACCTTCCCAGCTAATCCCATTTAATCTTAAGTATCCAGCCATTTCCATTCTCACCCTAGTCTAATACCTTGGAGCCGCCCCAGGCAGCATTGCAGCTTGGAAATTTCCAGCTTCACCAGACTAAGGTGAAGTTCATTGGTCAAAACTGGCATCCAATTAGGTGTCAGTAAGGAATGTCCAGCCCTCTTGAACCTCCCATCTCTCCTCCCTTGGACCTCCCAGTCCCTAAGGGTCTGAGGAAGCCTATTTAACCTCTGACCCAACTCCACTCATGTGTGCTTCTATTCAGCAACCCACCTTCCGCTGTCTAGATCCATCCCCAATTCTGGCCACAGTTTTGGGTCCATTTCCCCTGTCCTCTCATGTCGCCATTGGAACCTTCCTGGAAGAACTACGATGGTAAATATCGCCCTGTATGTCTACCCTGATATGTGTCCCTATTGATCTATCTATATTTCCTAGACCTGTGTGAATGTGTGAGTGTTTTGTATTTTTACCTTGTATGAAAGAAATATTATTCTAAATAAATTACAATTGGTTTTTACTAAATTAGAGTCTCTTATTGAGCATTGACTATCTGAACGGTTGAGCCTCGTATACACAGATAATAAAAGATTCCTTTTTAGGGCCAGCTGTCTCTCAATCTAATTCCCCAATCTCATTTTGAGAGCAGTTTCCCTAACAGATGTCAAACCAAATCAAGGTGGAACAAGCTGATAAAGTGAATAGATTCTGTATCTTTCTCAGGCTGCTCTTAAGATGCTATCAGTAGTCATGAGAGTCCATCTGCATCTGCACATGTCATTGTCCTACTAAGAAGAAAATCTATCATTGAATTTGAGCTACATTTCAGACATCAAATAAGAAGGTGAAGCATCATATGTTAGCTTAATAGGTAAGGATGGATCAAATTGATTGTAGTAGTTAACAAACCCTGGGAATAATTTGAGTTATGACACATCCTTGGGCTGTAGGGCTTCCAAGACTGTCCCTTCCCCATACCCCCCCCCCACACACACTTATTTAAAGTTTTTACAACTATATGTCACAGTATATTGCTGACTCCTTGAAAAACCCAAATTTTATGCAGTTGACTCTTAGCCTATATTCTTCTTGTTTCAGTGCGATTGTAAGATTTCCATGTGTTCTTCATCACTTGCAGCTGTCATAAATAATACCGTTCAGATGGCACTGTGTTATTGGAGTAACCTGTAAACCTTAATCTGTGGACATTTGCCAGCTAGCTGAATCTGATGGTATACCAAACACTAATCTGTTATACTGGTACTGAACTTTTAAAGTGTTTATAATGGGACATATCTTGAAATTTTCTTCTACTTCTATCTGAATCCATTTTAGTGAAAATACTACAAGGAATATATATGATTTTGTAAAAACCTGTGCATTCTCAACTAGTGCCAACCTTGCTTTTATAATGCTATTTCTCTGCTACTTTAGGGTATTTTCCAGCTTTTTGTTGACTTGTATAACTGGTTTTTGTAGGTTTTATGGATTTCCAATAAGGGGCAATTTATTTACCTATTCACATTACCATAGTGCATGCACATCTTTCTCAACTATATCTAATTGATGTTGTTATATTCCACATTTTTTCTCAACAATAGAATGAGTGAAGTTGTCATGGTGGAACAGATTCACTTTCAAGCTGAGCTGGTGCCTCTTGTGACAGCTAGCCCTTTCTTCAAGAATCAGAACAGTCTGAGTGAGAAAAGTCACTAAACAATTCACACTTTTTGCGGACTTCTCTGGTGCAATCCAGTTGTGCACAAGTCTGTAAACTTTTTTCTCCTCAAAATGTAGGCCCCAGTTAGGGTTGCCAGTCTCTAGGTGGGACCTGGGGATCTCTTGCTTTTACAGCTGATCTTCAGCTGGTGGAGATCAGCTTCCCTAGAAAAAATGGCTGCTTTGAAGGGTGGACTCTATGGCACTGTACCATGCTGAGGCCCCTCTCCTCCCCAGACCCCACCCTCTCTAGGATTCCCCCCCCCCAAAAAAAAGTATCCAGGTATTTTCGAGCACAGATCTGACAACACTACAATAGCGGGACATCTCCAGGTGCCACTTGGAGGCTAGTAACTCTACCTGGAGATCTTTTTGTAATACCAGGAGATCTCCAACCACCACCTGAAGACTGGCAAGTGGCAACCCTACACCACCAAGTTGGGAAATTCTGGGAGATTTGGTGGCAGAGCCTGATGAAGGATGTCAACCCTAAAGTCCACCCTCAAAAACAATCATTTACTCCATGGGAACTGATTTCAGTAGTCTGGAGGTCACTAGTAATTCTAGGGAATTTCCAGGCCTCACCTGGAGGCTAGCAGCCCTACATCAAACTGTTGTTACTATTTGTGTGTATGTGTCATGTCCTATTTAATCAATTCCAACTCACAATGACTCAATCAACAACTTCCAAAAAACATCCTATCATTAAGTAATTTGCTCAGGTATTGCAAACTGAAGTGTGACTACTTACAATATGTATTATATGAAAAAAGGGTTTGTTTTATTCTGTTTTTTTTTAAAAACCAAAAATATTTTATTGAGATAAATTGATGAATAAAAAAGGTAGTCCCCTGTGCAAGCACCAGTCGTTTCCGACTCTGGGGTGATGTTGCTTTCACAATGTTTTCATGGCAGACTTTTTATGGGGGTTTGCCATTGGCTTCCCTAGTCATCTACACTTTCCCCCCAGCAAGCTGGGTACTCATTTTACTGACCTTGGAAGGATAGAAGGCTGAGTCAACCTGGAGTTAGCTACCTGAAACCAGCTTCTGCCAGGATCGAACTCAGGTCGTGAGCAGGGAGCTCAGACTGCATTACTGCAGCATTAACACTCTGCGCCATGGGCTCTTAATTGATGAATACATATAAGCAAAATATTAAAAAGCAGCACAGTAACTTATCAGGCAAGGTAATTGAATTATGTACCAAACACAGTACAAAGAGCACCTTAAAAACGTATGTATCTACATATAAGTTTACAAAGCAATCTACGAGAGCAAAGATTTGGAAGCAAGGTGAGTATTCAGAGGTGAGTTTTATTATCCTTAATTTTAAACATTTATTTACCTATTCTATTCCCTGTTTTTTATTTTAAACCAGATTCACAAGGAGGCTCTTTTGGGGGAAGGGGAGACACGCAAACATAGAATATCTGAAAGTTAAAAGTAATAAAACACTGGCAGAAGAGTAAGCAGTTGGGATAAATAAGCCAGCATCAAAATAAAACTCCAATGTTTTCAAAAAACATGTTCTCACATTTATTTCAGTAATCTCAAATAATTAATGGCCAAATAACACACATTTTCACATTGTAAAAGTATATAGATCATAAATGACTGACTGTTACTTGTGAGTAGCTGAGCAACTTGCTTAGTATTTTAGAAACAGAAATGGATTTCATCTGTTTTGTAGCTCTTATTCTCTAGTACCAGCTTGGTGGCACATCAGATGCCTTTAACAGCTCATATCAGATGCCTTTAACAGCTAATCCATCTTTTTTGGTCTGCAAATGGAGTGACAGGAACAACTTGTGCAAATATTTCGGTACTCTCCTCTTCAATGGTTAAACTTACATTTTAGACAAATGAAACCAGAAGGGGATTTGCATGTCTCCATTGTGTTTGTAACAAAAGGTCATCAGGTAAGATACCAAATCATTTTGAAGCTCACACTTACTATAGATTTTAACATATTCATAATGGGTTTCATCTGTGCATGCATATTTTATGACCAGCTCAGCTTGTCTTGCACACTAAATTTATGTAACCTAATTGCTCTATACTGTAATTTGCAATGTACAGTTCTCTCCCCTCCACACACACCATGGCTGCAGTACAGAAGGCACCCTTCTCCCCACACAGGTGCCTGAAAGTTCAATGCATTGTCATGCCATCCTCATTTAAATTGGCTGCTGGGGGCAGGAGAGTCTTTGAGGGGGAAGACTATTTATTGGTTTTCAAATATTTAACACTTTTTAGATGGGAATTATAATGACCTGACCTTACCTTTGATTTTGTAAAAATGAAAATTGCTGTTAAAACTACACTGCAAAAACTTTCTTGTTGGATGAGCTTAGGTTCAGCATGTGTACACAAATGTATCCATGTACGTAAATCAGAATATCACCAAAATCAAATGTTTTTCTCCCTTACACACTTTTCTCTAACAGGATTTAAAACATGCCTTCCTTAAACAATATTTTCCTCTAGTGAAGTGTGTGCATGTAAACTTATTGAATACGGTACTTGAAATAGGAACCAGAAGATGTTTTTGTAATCATTTGATAAAGTGCTGTAGTTATTAGGTTGCCTTTTCATTGAAGAGCTACTACTGAATTCAACCAAAAGTGAAATGTAAGGTGAATCTGGAAGTTTCTGCTAGAGGAAAAAAATCCAAACAATTTCAAGGGAAGCTAAACAAATGCCTGAATACAGCTAGTTTATCTTGAGGGTAATTTTATCACACACATTGCTGGTCAGCTATCAGATTCCACCTAAAATGATTTTTACATGAAATTTTAGGCATATATAATTATCTCCTGACAAAAATATGTAATCTTTCTTTGAAATCTGCCTCCATTCCTGAGGACTGGAAGGTAGCAAATGTTACCCCCATCTTTAAAAAGGGTTCTAGAGGAGATCCGAGAAATTACAGGCCAGTCAGTCTGACTTCAATACCGGGAAGGTTGGTAGAAACCATTATCAAGGACAGAATGAGTAGGCACATTGATGAACACAAGTTATGGAGGAAGACTCAGCATGAGTTCTGTAAGGGAAGATCTTGCCTCACTAACCTGTTACAGTTCTTTGAGGGAGTGAACAAACATGTGGACAAAGGGGATCCAATAGATGTTGTTTACCTTGACTTCCAGAAAGCTTTTGATAAAGTTCCTCATCAAAGGCTCTTTGTAAGCTCGAGAGTCATGGAGTAAAAGGACAGGTCCTCTTGTGGGTCAAAAACTGGCTAATTAATAGGAAGCAGAGAGTGAGTATAAATGGGCAGTCTTTGCAGTGGAGGACAGTAAGCAGTGGGGTGCCGCAGGGTCCCATGCTCTTTAACTTGTTCATTAATGATCTGGAGTTGGGAGTAAGCAGTGAAGTGGCCAAGTTTGCAGATGACACTAAATTGTTCAGGGTGGTGAGAACCAGAGAGAATTGTAAGGCACTCCAAAGGGATCTGTTGAGGCTGGGTGAGTGGGCATCAATGTGGCAGATGAGGTTCAATGGGGACAAGTGCAAAGTAATGCACATTGGGGCCAAGAATCCCAGCTACAAATACAAGTTGATGGGTTGTGAACTGGCAGAGACTGACCAAGAGAGAGACCTTGGGGTCATGTTAGATAACTCACTGAAAATGTCAAGACAGTGTGCGATTGCAATAAAAAAGGCCAACGCCATGCTGGGAATTATTAAGAAGGGGATTGAAAACAAATCAGTCAGTATCATAATGCCCCTGTATAAATCGATGGTGCTGCCTCATTTGGAATACTGTGTACAATTCTGGTCACCGCACCTCAAAAAGGATATTACAGCATTGGAAAAAGTGCAGAAAAGAGCAACTAGAATGATTAAAGGTTTGGAACATTTTCCCTATGAAGAAAGGTTAAAATGCTTGGGGCTCTTTAGCTTGGAGAAACGTTGACTGCGGGGTGACATGATAGAGGTTTACAAGATTATGCATGGGATGGAGAAAGTGGAGAAAGAAGTACTTTTCTCCTTTTCTCACAATGCAAGAACTCGTGGGCATTCAATGAAATTGCTGAGCAGTCAGGTTAAAACGGATAAAAGGAAGTACTTCTTCACCCAAAGGGTGATTAACATGTGGAATTCACTGCCACAGGAGGTGGTGGCGGCTACAAGCATAGCCAGCTTTAAGAGGGGATTGAATAAAAATATGGAGCAGAGGTCCATCAATGGCTATTAGCCACCGTATGTGTGTGTGTGTGTGTATATATATATATATATATATGCGTGTGTTTGTGTGTGTGTGTGTTTGCGTGTGTGTGTGTTTGCGTGTGTGTATATATGTATGTGTGTATATGTGTGTGTGTATGTATACCCACACATATATTGGCCACTGTGTGACACAGTGTTGGACTGGATGGGTCATTGGCCTGATCCAGCATGGCTTCTCTTATGTTCTTATCTTTCTCTGCACATAATTCTGGGAGTTTTGAGCATGGAGAGAGGAGTTTCTCACAGGAGTTTCTTTCATCAATATATCCAATTCTCAGCATGGCCAAATATTTGAATACTTAAATTCAGAAACTGGAACCATAAAACAGGATTTCTGATTTATGTAGGGGTTATAGCATGTGCACAGCCTTTACGGGTGGCATCGCTATTCCAACATTATGACATTATTTACAAGGCCTATATGGATTTCTTGGGTGCTGCTTGGTTGCAGTATGATGAGGAGTTCCGTATGAGGGTGGCCCTTAATCCTGTTATCCCCTGGGACCAAATCAACCATTAGTTGTAGTTGATGTCCCCAGCTAAGCCTAACACGGGGGATAGGTCTTACTGTGGCCATTTGGTGAGTAAACAGGTGAATGTAGTTGGTCCCCGCTCCTCAGTGGGGTAGTCGGTTCAACCCCAACTTTTATGCTGGGAGTATACCGCTCAAGGCGTGTGCACCAGGAAGGCATGTAAATTCAAACATGAATACCTGTTGTGTGGAGGGGCGCATGCCTTCTCTGCTTGCAACACATCGAAGCCAAAGGAAGGCAAGAGATGCCATGGGGCTGGCGGTTCTTCCCAACAGACTGGAAAAGGGTCTCAGTCCCATCAAACTGAGGGTACTTAGGGAGCTTCTGGATGATTACCCCAATGTAGTGGATAAGTTTTATTTGTTAGAGGGTTTTGCTTTTGGGTTCTGGATTCTGTTTCAGGGCCCTAGGGGCCCAGTTATGACATCTAACCTGCACTCTGTCAAGGTTAGTAAAGATCAACAAGGAGTGCACTAAGGGCAGAGTCCTTGGCCTTTTTGCAGCCCGCCCAGTGCCTAATTTGCATATATCCTCTTTGGGAGTGGTGTCCATGAAGGCAGCAGGCAAATTCCGTCTGATTCACCATCTGTCATACCCACGGGGGGGGCATGGTCTGTGAATGATGCCATTCCAGACTATCACTGTGGGGTGGGCACAGAGATGATGAAATGCGACATTAGGTTAGCCTTTCGTCTTCTCTTGGTACACCCCAATGACTTTGAGCTGCTGGGCTTCGTGTTCGAGTGCAAATAGTACATGGACAGAGCTTTGCCAATGAGCTGCTCTGTATCATGTGCTGCCTTCAAACATTTTAGTATCTTTTTGGAGTGGACTCTTAGGAGTAGGGCCGATTCTGCCGACACAGTGCATTACCTTGATGGGCCCAGCCAGGACAGGCCAGTGTGCCCAGCTGCTGAAAGCATTCATTAGTTTGGCCAGTGTGTTCTGCTGGTGCAAGAGAAGACAGAAGGCCCAACCCCAGTGCTGACATTCCTTGGCATTGAGCTAGACACCACGCAGCAAGCTTCACGGCTGCCTGCTGAGAAAGTACAGGGTCTTAGGTTATTATTGGCGTCCATAAAGGGGAAATGGAAGGTTTCACTTTTGTAGCTGCAGCAGATCATGGGCCACCTCAACTTTACATGCAAAGTGGTGGCCCCGGGTAGGGCTTTCCTATGGCAGCTACATGACACCATGGGTTCTCTACAACTTCCCCATCATAGGATATGGATGAGCAGAGGCATGTGTAGTGATTTGGGGGTTTAGGAGCAATTTTTCAGGTCCTTCAACGGCATTTCCTTTTGGAGAGATGATATGAGAATTGAAGCCGATCTCCAGGTCCCTTCTGATGCAGCAGGATCCATTGGATTCAGGGTATATTTTCGGAGACACTGGTGCATGGAATAATGGCCTAGGGAATGGCTGGCCAGTGGCCTATGTCAAAATTTGACATTTTTAGGCAGATGACCTTAAATTTGCAGGAGACCAGGTATTGCTTATGATTAGGCAATCCAAAACTGACCAGAGGCAAAAGGGTACGGTGATCACCTTGGGCCCTGCCAGGAGGACTTATGTCCGGTGCAAGCCCTCAGGCAGTATCTAACAGTCTGGGGGGAGGCCATGGGGGCCCTATTCTGCCATTGTGATGGGTCCCCACTGACCAAATTCAATTTTGGGCCATCACCACCAAGGCATTGGAAATGCTGGGGCTCGGCGGTGTCAAATTTGGCACCCATTCTTTCCGCATTGGTGCTGTGTTCACTGCCGCTGTGATGGGCTACCCCGGGGTGGCAATCCAATGGGTGGGCCGCTGGAGGTCTGCAGAGTATTGCTCATATGTCCACCCCTTTAATGGTCCTTGACTCATTTGGCATTGCTGCGCGTTGCACATTGTTGCCCCGTTGGGCTTGTTACATTGTTCTAACTCTGCTTTCTTTTAGGTGCTGTGGCTCGGCCCGAGAGACAAAGGATCCTCATTTCCGGGCAACGCATGGTGTTTTGGGTGGCCCATCATGCCTGGCGGACATCAATTGGGTCACAGCTGGGATTCAGTAAGTGGGCTGTGGTAGAGTGGCAGGGGTGCTAGGGCAAGCTGGATGCCACTGCTGTTTCAGGGGAGGAATGGTCCTCTGCCTCACATTTTGGTGATTCACTTTGGAGGTAATGATCTGGGCCTCATGAAAGGGAAGGCCCTTTTGCTATAGGCCTCGGATGACTGCAGAGTAATACGGGACAGGTGGCCAGAAGTCCTTATTATTTGGTCTGCTATCCTCCCCCGCCAGATGTGACCAGCAGCCTGGGATCCAGCTGGGATTGAGAAGGCGAGATGTAAGACCAACTGAGCCCTGCAGAAGACCATAGAGGGTGGCTTGGGCAGTTAGCCACCACACCCTGCCATAAGGGTGGAGTGTGCTGACCTTTGTAGAGGTGACGGGGTCCACCTGTCCATGAGGGGTAATAGGGCCTTTCTTGAGGAGCTCCGGCTGGGGCTTCAGCTCTGGGCCACCCAGTGGGCGCAAGTCCCTAAGCTGAGGCTTGGCATTGGTGGTGGCTGGAGTAAGTTTAGGGCTATAAAGAGTGTTGGTGAGCACCCATGGTTTACCCTGTTTGTTGGGAAGTGGCAGGTTGAAGCAGAAGGTGGGTTGTATGGCTCTCTGCTGAGAAAGCCTGCCCCATGGTCCCCTCCCCTATGGGGGCTATTTTGGGGTAAGCAGAGCCCAAGCAGGGGAGGGCAACCCAGGCCAGGCTGACCTGGTTCAAGCCAACAGGAATGGCTCGTGCTGGGGGCAGGGTGGCTCACCCATACAGGACAGGGAAGGGTCAAGGGTTACCCTTGGCCTGTCCTGATGTTTAGTTAGCCCCATGCCAGTTGAAACATGTTAATAAAGTGGCCTTGTTTGTTACCCAAATATGCGTGTGTTGCCTCATTATTCTGACTGGGGGGGGGGCAATGCCTCTCATTGTTGTTGGATGACCAGATCTCAGGCTGCAAGGATCTTGAATGTTTCTTGTTAGACAGCAGCTATTGACTTAGCAAGAGGAAGAATACCACTAGTAGAAATTAATAATCATGAGAGAGTTAAAGATTGAAAAAACAGCTGCTCAGAAAACTGAGAAGGATGATTTGGCCAATGAATCATCATCACATGGTGAGTACCATATAGAGACACTGCAGTCTTTGTCTAAAGGTTCATTGCTTGTGGTAAAAAAAGGTCAGCACATATGCAGGCTAAAAATAGCAAAAGTAGCCATTGTCAACACTACTGAAACTGGAAAAAACTCAGACAGGAGAGTTACTTGTGTGGCAGCAAGAAAGGAGCCAGGATTCAGAAACCAAGAGTGCACAGACACCCAGAGCTTCCAAAGCAAAGTGGCAGTCTGTGCACCAAAGTCTGATGGGAGGAACATCTCTGAATAAAGTTTCCCTTGTACAGAGATGTCCACTGATTAGCAGAAGAGAAAGAATAATCCAGAAAGCTGACAACAGAGCCTCATCCAAGAGAAGCACCGTTCAAGAGCAATCATCCACTTGGAGATGTGGAAGCTGCTGTATAACTTGGGGAAAATTAGTGGCTGTAGAAGCTATTGAATCTAGGGCACAATTGGATCCTGCTTCCCATTCTCATCAAGAGGCAAGTTCTATGAAAAGCTGACATAATAAGAGAACCTAGAGAAGTGGATTGTGGAAACATATTCTGCCAGTTCAATTTATGTATTCCACTTGAACATGTCATTTATGTAACACAGGAAATTAAGGCTACAGAGTATTTTGAAAATGTCCTAAATTTGAACGAGTCAAGAATTCTTACATTCTTACAAACTGCAGCTTGTCTAAGTAAAGTGAAACTTTTAAGTCCGAAGTCAATGATTTTAGAAAGGTGCAGCTGTTTAAGACATTGCTGTTAAAAAGCTTTGTAGTCTGTCTGTGTTTTAAAGTAGCATTTTAAGTTGTATTTCATATATATTTAATCTGCTGAAGTCATATAACTTTCTTATACAATGATGTTGCTATCAACTGTACAGAACAGAACATTTATGCTTCACCTGTAATCAATTCTAAGTTACCTTTCTCATGGAAACTTGGTGGATGCTTACAGGTAAGATTCTAGGAAGTTCTGCAAAAAATTCCATGTTAGGTACAGGTCTAGTGTACCTTGCTATAAACATGTCTGTTTATTATAAGCACCCCATTCTAATATATATTTAAAAAGTTCAGATATTTGAAAACTTGGAATAATATCATATAATATCATCAGGGAAATTGTATACTTTCTGGCTCAATGCTACCACAGAACCCATCTAACTTGGTCACAGCAGGCAACACTTAATGTTGACGCTGTATGTGGGTATGCACTGCCAGGGTGAGAGAACAGTCATCACAAAGAGTGCCAGGGACATAAAAGAACAAGAATTGACAGGAAAATGATTAAGGGAAGGAATGGTGGTAGATTCCAGCAGTGAATACATCTGTACCTGTAGCCAAATAGATGGGCAAAGCTCAGATGATAGCTCTAGAGCAAAGGAAATTCCCTTTCCTAAATAGTCAGCAAGAAGGGAACACATGCATAGCTAAATTTCAGACAAGCTAGCTTTGTAAAAGGGCATTTTTTTTGTATGAGTATTTGATCAAGTCCCACTAAAAGCCTGAAATGAGTCATCATCTTAGATGCAGTTTTATTATCCCTATGAGATTCTTTGATGTTGGTACAAGTTGTCACTAACCATTTTTAGTTAAATAGTATTACTTTGTATATGTGCTTAAAACCAATACAAAAAAGTAACATGCAGTTGATATATAGCAGGGGTGGCAAAACTGCAGCTTGTTAGCCACATATGGCTCTTTCACACATCTTGTTTTGTGTAGTGGTTAAGTATGCGGACTCTTATCTGGGAGAACCGGGTTTGATTCTCCACTCCTCCACTTGCACCCGCTGGAATAGCCTTGGGTTAGCCAGAGCTCTTACAGAGTTGTCCTTGAAAGGGCAGCTGCTGTGAGAGCCCTTTCAGCCCCACCCACCTCACAGGATGTCTGTTGTAGGGGGAGAAGATATGGGAGATTGTAAGCTGCTCTGAGTCTCTGATTCAGGGAGAAGGGCGGAGTATAAATCTACAATTCTTCTTCTTTTTTTTGTGTGGCTCTCAAAGTCCCCATCACCCCAATGGCTGGCTTGGAGAAGACATTTGTCTCTTTAAATCACTTCTCCAAGCAAGCCAGCCAGCAGCTTAGGGAATGCATTTAAAATTAAAGTTGCTTTCTTTCCACCTCTCCCTCTCTCTTATGTTAAGCATGTTTGGCCACCCCCGATATATAGTATCTATATTTGCATGATTCCCAGGTAGAAACTGTGTCTGTAGAAACTGGCCAATACAATCATGATATATCACATCTTTTACCTTATAGAAAAGGAAAAGGAAATGTTTAAGGAATACTGGACTGATTTGGGTGGAGGTCATGGATTTGCATGCAGAAAACCCTAAATTAAGTCCCCGATATTTGCAGTGAAAGGATCACAGCTAGTAGGAAAGATCCTTCTCTGCCTGAAACCCAGGAGAGTTGCTGACAGTAATCAGATTCCATACAAGGCTGTTTTATATATTCATATGAAGCCTACGTAAGTTCAGACAGACTTTAATTCAGTTATGTTTTTAAAATAACATTTTAGTCCTCGAGGAAATGATCTGAGAATTGTTATTAAAATAACCAACCTACAAGGTGAGCAAGGATTAGAGAGCACATGTAGCTTGTTATACAATTAAGGTGTTATAAGGTGTTTCAAAAGGCAGGTTTCAGTGTTATCAGTGGGGACATTGAGTATCCCTTTTTTGAATTCATTTTTCCTAACTGAATGTCCCAAAATGATGTTACATACCAGTTCCCAGCCTTTGACTAGATTGGGAGAACTCTTAAAAGGTCAAGAATTTCAGGGAAGTATTTCAGGACATGTGAATCTAGTATGAAAACAGATATGGATTGTATGATTTTACTATGTTTGGATTTTAATATTCTTCTAGGAAGCAGCATAATTGAGAGAGGTGCTGCACAAGGTTTTTTATGACTGGGGTTTCAGCAAATCAGAATATTGAGACAGTTGGCAAAGATTTTACTTGAACCCTTGAAGAACTGTCTTGACACTTTGACAGTTGGCCTGACATGAATTTGAGTCTTTGCTTTTCTGTAGTAGCTCCCACCCTCTGGAACATGGTTCCTGAAGAGGTCAAAGGGGCACCATCTTTAGAAGTTTTCAAGGATGTGCTGCAAGGCCATTTTCAGAGTGTTCAGTGAGGTATAGGATGCTGACAATTTTCTTTGAGAAGTGGATTTTTCTAAATATGGAGCCTTAAGCCACAAGAAAAATATTTTTGGTGTCCTTTTATGGCTATGCTCTGAGCCCATTAGCAGTGTTCCCTCTAAACTGAGTTAGTGTGAGCTAGCTCTCTGTTTTTTAACATCCGGCTCACACATTTTTGTCTTAGCTCAGAAGAAATGGCAGTAGAGCAATCTAATTTATGCAGTAGCTCACAACTTTAATGCCAGTAACTCATGAATTTTCTCCCCGCCTTTCTTATTTAGCTGTTGGATGTGTTTTGTACATCATTTTTTTTTGTATGCATTTTGGTTTTATTCTTTTTCTTTGTAATAAAAACCTTTCCAGTCGAATATCTGCCTGTTTATTTCAAGAGCTCTCTTAAAGGGGAAAAAAATCTGGTTTACATAGGTTACCAACCTTTCATTCTGTCTCCTTTGCTAATTCCCTCAACTAATTAGGAAACTGCCTATATGGATAATGCAAATGTGGAGAATTTATTCCACTTCTATTAAAAGCTATATAAGGCCATCATTCTTCCTAAATTGCTGTATGCAGCCTCAATATGGATCAATGAACTACTAGATCCTCTTGATAAGCTACAGCAAACTCTGTTTTGTAAGGTATTTTTTCTTCCTCCCTGTGTATCCTCAGTGCTGGTGTGACTAAAGCTTGGATTCCCTCAAATTTTAACATCAGCATGGTATCTTGCTATCAAGGCCAGATCATTACTTTGTGAATCTAATGCTCTAACATATCTGCTGCAACTAGTAGCAGCTGGCTGGTTCCCAGTTGAGAACTTGGCTTAGTCCAATTGCTCTGAAGTATGCTTTATTAAATCTGAACCTAAATTTCAAGGATTCATTTTTAAAAATCCTTGTAAACTGTACAAAGTTGATTATTTTAAAAAGATTGTGCTATACTAAAACTCAAAGCTCCTCTATTTACTTCCATTTTTCTTATAAAAAATGTTTGAATTGCCTAAATATTTATTTTATTTAACTATTCCAAAATATCAACATTTCCCCCTGTTACTTAGAAGCAATGTGCTAACTTTTGCTGAGATGAAGGGCCACTTCAGCAGAACCCTTCCTGAGAAATGATTTTGTACTTATTATAAGGATCAAGTTGACTCGATTGCCGATATTCTTTTTAGCTGTCATATTACTTCATAAGCAATATATTACTCCCTGGACTGATAGCCTACAGAATATTTCAGAAGAACAGAAACTAAAGATACTATTGTCATGCAAGATTTTTAAAAATGCAAGTGACTTAGCCACAGTTATCTATACAGTTACATATCATTAATAAAATATTCTGATGTGTGACTTGTATGCATAGTTACATAGAGGGCCTGTTCAGATGCACAGTTTAATCAGTTGTCACTGCTGTTTCCTACTGGATTAAAAGTGGCTGATCAGACAGCAACATCTGCCTCCCAGTAGTCAATCATTGTCATCCCCCTCCAATCCGTCTTCAAACCGGATTATTTTGTTACCTGATCCTTTGTGGTGTTTTTTGAGTTGTCCGGTTTCACCTCGTAGTTTTCTCCATCTGGATAGTTCTGCTGCGATATTAACCAACTTCCGGAAGGCTGTCCCAGAGCAAAAGGAGCCTCAGACATCCGGTTTACGGTTACCATTTTTTTTTAACTACTTAGTGAAATGTGCATAACCACATAATGTGCGCATGCACATTATGCTCTTATGTGCCTAATGGTGGAGAAAACAAAAAAAAGAACTGCATGGTGCCACTGTGTGGATGGCAAAAGATGGTTTCACTGTGGAGTGATTCGAATTGCAGTATGGCAGTCTGATCGATAATATCCAGAACAAAGATATTCGGAACAGAACCAGGTCAGTTTAACATGAACTCAACATGCTGTGTGAACAGGGCCAGAGAGAAAAGAAAGTTTAAACTCTTCAATGGTTTTATTCCCCCTTGGCATACTCTGGGCCTTGCTAAAGCTAACTTGAGTCAGTTGTTAGACACACCCATATATACCATTGATCTGAAATCTGTGGTGCTTCTACCTAGTCTATTAGGAGTGAAGGGATTTTTACTCTCTTTTTATTCCACAGCAATGCCTTGAGCTATCTGGGCTTAGAAAAAGAAGTTATTTGATCATGGGGTGTACATTATTTGTGTTTTTAAGAATGAAAGAATACCTCCCCCTATTAATACCCTATAAAGACCTCTTGCCTCATTGGACTGCTTCAACTAGATCAGGATCTAAGAAGTTGCCACAGCCCATGAAGTCTTGAGAGAGCAAATTGGAAACTGACTCTTTGGAATTAAGGCTATAGCAATCATATAAAAAGCTACCTCCTGCAAGTGACTTAGCTCATTCTAAGAATTGGTAGAATGAATATGGTACTTTTAGGTAGTCAGTCAGCAGAAGCAGAGATGTAGGATGCTCCCCCAAGCCCCAAAAAATGCAATTTGAAGAAACTAAGAACAAAACAAAAAATGTTTAAAATAAATAAAAATTTGTATTCCGCCTTTCAACCCTAACAAGGTCCACCAAGGCAATTAACAATTTAAAACATACATGATAAAAAATCATTAAAATAAACCCTTCTCCCAAACATACCTTATTGAAACTTTTAAGAGTTTAAAAGGAACTTAAAATCCATAACAAAACATAAAACATTGATTAAGAAAAAGGCTCATTGAAGGAATGCCAAATGAAACTAAAATTCTTCACATGCTGGTGGAAGACGGCAACAGAAGGGAACAGATGAATCTCCCTGGAGAGGGAGTTGCAGAGCTTTGGTGCAGGAAGGCCTTCTCCCAGGTTGCCAGCTGCCTAATCTCAGAAAATGGAGACACCTGAAAGGGCTTTTGAGAATGACCATAACAGGCAGGTTCAAAAGGGATTTGGCAGTCCTTCAGATA
Source organism: Heteronotia binoei (assembly GCF_032191835.1). Lineage (NCBI taxonomy): Eukaryota > Metazoa > Chordata > Lepidosauria > Squamata > Gekkonidae > Heteronotia > Heteronotia binoei. The sequence goes on from NC_083229.1 coordinate 95,571,654, forward strand.
AGTTGGTCTGAAACTATATAGGGCTTTGAAGAACAGCACCTGAAAACAAAGTGGGATCCAGTATGGATGGGCCAATACTGGAGCAACATGGTCCTTCACAGCAACAAGTGTGCAGATAGTGTGTGTATGTGTGTGTGTGTGGGGGTGTTAAAAGTCTTTTCTGTGTTGTTTTAGAACAGATTTTGGAATGTGGATTTTATATAGTGCCAGCCAAAACGGATAACTTCCTTGCTGTTTCTTTCTACTTCTAAGCATTTCCCTCTATTCTTGCCAGGCAAGCCAGCGGCATTCCAAAATCTCTAGTCCTGAAATGGACTGATGCTGCAGATCTGCTTTGTTTCCTCTTTGCCCCTGCTCAGAAAGCCATGGAGGAATGAGACAGAAACATTGTAACTAGACAACCATTCTAGTAATTCCCCTAAGGTCTGATCCCATTGCCTAGGAGAGCTACCTCTCTCCCTCTTCTCTCCCGTTACCTGGATAACTTGTAAAATTGTAGAAAAACAGGCCTGGGAACCTTAAAATGCTGCCCCTCTACATCCCTGAATATTTTTGATATTTTTCAGAACCTGGTTACTAGTATTCCAGAAAGCCCAAATATCACTCTAGGTTTTTTTGTTGTTGTACAGTCACACAGTTGAGTCCGACTCTTTGCGACCCCATAGACAAAGTCACTCCAGGCCTTCCTGTCTTCCACCATCCTCCAAAGTCTGCTCAAATTCGTGTTTGTTACATCAGTAACGCATGATGTACTCTACATATAAATTAAATAAGCAGGGTGACAATATACATTCTTGTTGAACTTCTTTTCCTATTCTAAACCAATTAGCTGTTCCATATCCCGTTCTGACTGTTGCTTCTTGACCATTGTATAGGTTTCTCAGGAGACATGTGAGGTGGTCTGGTACTCCCATCTCTTTAAGGACTTGCCAGTTTGTTGTGATCCACACAATCAAAGGCTTTAGCATAGTCAATGAAACAGAAATAGACATTTTTCTGATACTCCCGTGCTTTCTCCATAATCCAGCGAATGTTGGCAATTTGATCTCTAGTTCCTCTACCTCTCTGAAACCCAGCTTGAACTTCTGGTAGTTCCCGATCAACATACTGCTGAAGCCTAGCTTATAGGATATTTAACATGACCTTGCTGGCATGTGAAATGAGTGCAGTGGTGCGATAGTTTGAACATTCCTTGGCATTACCCTTCTTTGGGATTGGAATATAAACTGATTTTTTTCAATCCCGTGGCCACTGTTGCATTTTCCAGATTTGTTGACATAATGTGTGCATCGCTTTAACAGCATTATCTTTTAGGACTTTGAATAGCTCAATTGGGATACCGTCATCTCCGTTCGCTTTATTGTTAGTAATGCTTTCTAAGGCCCATTTGACTTCACACTCCAGAATGTCTGGCTCAAAGTCAGCGATTTCACTGTTATGGTTCTCAAGGACATTGAGATCCTTTTGGTATAATTCTTCTGTGTATTCTTGCCACCTCTTCTTCATCTCTTCTGTTTCTGTTAGGTTCCTACAGGTTTTTTTTTTTATCATGGCTATCTTAGAACGAAATGTTCCCTTGATTTCTCCAATTTTCTTGAAGAGATCTCTTGTCCTTCCCATTCTATTATTTTCCTCTATTGCTTTGCATTGTTCCTTCAAGAAGGCCTCCTTATCTCTCCTTACTGTTCTCTGGAAATCTGCATTCAGTTGGGTGAATCTTTTCTTTTCACCTTTGTCTTTCGCTTTCCTTCTTTCCTCAGCTATTTGTAAAGCCTCATCAGACAGCCACGTTGCTTTCTTGCATTTCTTTTTCTTTGGGATGATGCTGGTTGCTGCCTTCTATACAATGTCATGAACCTCCATCCATAGTTCTTCAGGCATTCTGTCTATCAACTTTAGTCCCTTAAATCTATTCTTCACCTCCACTGTATATTAATAAGGGATGTGATCAAGGTCAAACCTGAATGGCCTGATGGCTTCCCCGGTTTTCTTCAGTTTACACCTGAATTTGGCAATGAGTAGCTCATGATCTGAGCCACAGTCAGCTTCAGGTCTTGTTTTTGCTGACTGTAAGGAGCTTCTCCATCTTTGACTGCAGAGTATATAATCAATCTGATTTCTGAGTTGCTCATCAGGTGATGTCCATGTGTAGAGTCACCTTTTAGGTTGTTGGAAGAGGGTGTTTGCTCTGACCAGCTTGTTCTCTTGACAACACTCTATTAGCCTTTTCCCAGCTTCATTTTGTTCTCCAAGGCCAAACTTGTCAGTTGTTCTGGTCAGCTTTTGACTTCCTACTTTGGCATTCCAGTCCCCTATGATGAGAAGGACATCTTTTTTTGGTGTTAATTCTAAAAGGTGTTGTAGATCTTCATAGAACTGGTCCATTTCAGCCTCTTCTGCATCAGTGGTTGGGACATAGACTTGGATTACTGTGATATTGAATGGTTTGCCTTGGATATGGACTGAGATCATTCTGTAATTTTTGAGATTGTATCCCATTACTGCCTTCCTCATCCTCTTGTTAGCTATAAAGGCCACACCATTTCTTCTATAGGACTCTTGTCCACAATAATAGATGTAGTGATCCTCTGAGTTAAATTCACCCATTCCTGTCCATTTTAGTTTGCTGATTCCCAAGATGTCAATGTTCAGTCTTGTCATCTCTTGTTTGACTACATCCAGCTTACCTTGATTCATAGTTCTTACATTCCATGTTCCAATGCAGTATTGTTCTTTACAGCATCGGACTGTTCTTTCACCATCAGACACATCCACAGCTGAGCTTCCTTTTGGCTTTGGCCCAGCCACTTCACTCTTTCTGTAGTTACTTGGACTTGCCCTCTGCTCTTCCCCAGTAGCATTTTTTGCACCTTCTAACTTGAGGGGCTCATCTTCCAGTGCCATATCTTTTAGCCTTTTGTACTGTGCATTGGGGTTTTCTTGACAAGGATACTGGAGTGGGTTGGCATTTCCTTCTCCAGTGGATCACATTTTGTCTGGGTTCTCAGATGTGGCCTGTCCATCTTGGGTGACCCTGCTTGGCATAGCCCACAGCCTCACTGAACCGCGCAAGCCCTCTCGCCATGTCAAGGCAGCAATCCATGAGACGTTCACTCATGGATTACCATGTTGATATGTTCTAGTTACCTGAACATATCAACATGGTATTTTTCAGATACATATTTGAATTGAGTTTTATTTATTTATTACTTTACATTTATATCCCACCCTCTCCACAAGCGGACTCAGGGCGGCTCACAACATCATAAAAACAATCAATTCAATAAAACATATAAAACCATAATTTACTTTTCAATTTAAAACTATTAGCGGTGTCTCAGTCCAATCTAGGCGGTATTGAGTGCATATTTGGATTGGAAATTTAAATAATTATAGATTAGAGATATGCATTCATATAAATTAGAACACACACATTTTTGGTGAATTTCAATAGTTATAATGGCTTGATATCCAATTCTGACTTGTTTTTTCATGAGACAGTGTTTGTGTTCTGCTTAATTAAACTTATGTTCATGTCAGTGTACTCACATTTACATGACTTTTACTATTTGGATAAGAGGAAAAAGACTTGGTAGTTGAATGCAACTGGCTGTCATTTTGAAGTGTACTGCTGTGCGGTAGTGACTTTAAAAGGGAAAAAAAAGCTGAACACTGCTTATTTGGCATTCACAAAGTTGTCACTGTGGTGAACAGTGTGTCAAAGCTTCAAGTACAAATCAATGTGAACCTCTGCTTGCAAGGTCTCCCTTCTAGTTTTATCTCCACAGTTAAGTCAGCATCAGGAGAGTGTTGAGAGAGACTTGAATGAGACATGTGACATGGTTTGTATGTGAAAGCAAAGTATTAACCTGCTTCAGGATGATCTCTTGGAAAGCTACCAGGAGGCAACACTTCTGATTGTTCCCATTTCTTTGTTCTCTTTATAGTTTATTTCCCCTGACTTGTTTTCATTAGCCTCAACAGCAAAAGACAGCATTCCCCTGAGGATAGTCCTAAATTCACAGAGATTACCGGAGGAGAATGGGATACATGAGTGGGAAGCATGAATGTCTGCAACCTAGAATGTTGGATCTTTGCAGCTAGTCTGTGTTTCATTTATTTGTTTTCAAATACTAAGATATGTTGCTAAATTCTGAAAATCACTTGGATGAAGTAGCCATTTTTGATTCCCATGCATTGGACTACAGATTTTCAGAGTCTGAGTCCAAATTTTCTGGGTTCTTGTTCAGCCCTAGGTTGGTATACAGATGCACTGGTATAAGATTATAATATTGTAAAGAACTAGGTTCTGGAGGCATTAGGTGCAACTGATGTCGTAACTTTAGCCCACTGCTCCATTCTTTCACATTTCCTCACATCTCATATGTGTCAGTAGAGTATACTGGAAAGTTTAATGTGTGCTGGAGACATTCTTTTCTAATGCCATTTCTTCAATGAAAAAAAGCATTTAGTCTTCATTACATGACTTCAGATTGTTGGTTGGTTGCCTTACTTTCAACTCAGCAAATAATGTTTTTTGAGCACAGGCTTCCTAAGACACCATAAACTGAGCCCACTTCTACAGGGTAATGAAGAATATATCTTGTACAATACATAAAATATCTATATGCTGTTTAGAAGTCTTCAATTCAGTGCCAGATTATATATCCAGCCCAGATTCCCTGTGCCAAAGCAAGAGCATTCATTTATGACAGCACTGGTAGCTGGAAATCCAGTTCTGTTATCCTCTGAGAATACACAGATTAGGTTGTCAAGTTAGGATTTTTGTGCAATGGACAATATGAAGAACATGTCTATTCTTTCTTTGTCTCTCTCAATAATCTAAACAAAGAAACTCTTTGATAAGCAAATATTTTATAAATGTTTTCTGTCAGTCAAGTCCTCCACCTAACAGTCCATTAAGATAACTTTGGTGTATGAGATGGAATCATAATTAAGGTTGAACTGAAGCCAGAGAAAAATGCATCAGTGTAGCACCAATAAAGAAGGATAATAATGTTCATAAATATCATAAATCAACTGACCAAATGCAAGATATTTAGAGACCCAATAATATGTTCGAGAGAGAGGTCATGTCAACTTTTTAACAATGTCTATCATTTAAAATGATACACTTCAAAAAAGGAACTTTGGAAAATTGATGCTTAACAAAGTACTTGTTTATTAATATGATTTTTATTTATTTAAAATGTACGTACCTTCATAGTGGTATACAACTATCATAAACCTATAATGCAGATTTCAGTGAAAACACTTTAAAACCCAAAAACCATAGTTTGAAACTTATATCAAAACAGCACATAGCCTAATTAACCTACAGCCAAAAAGATGCCAGCTATCAGCTCTGCAAAACATCTTCAACAGTCATTCACAAATGTAAAACTCCTACCCCAAACCCACATTTTAATTAAGCATTGAACAAATAAAAGACATGTAGCCAGTTGAGTTTCCATTGGCAGAATGCTCTAACATGAGTGCCATCATTATATTACAGTTTCACTTCCATACAAGATGGAAAAGGGGGGAAAGGGAAGTCTGGCTAAATTAACACCCTGATCCTAGAATCAAGGTATTTCTACCCTATGCTAGAAAATATATCAAATAGACTCCTAGGGAGTTCACATTAACAAGGAGGAAAATTTAATGAATTGCAGCCCATCTGTTCTTAAAATTAATAAGCATTAGCTTAGTCATATTATTGTTTGGAGCATGTGAGATCAAAAGTCTTAGATGTCATTCACAGTCCTCTTCTATGCCAATCATGGACCTTATTTTAGCTCCCCCTTCAATATTGCCCATAGCTAAAAGACCCTGCTGATCCCTTCCAGGAAAAGATCTATTTGTGTCGATGCATCCAAAGGAACTCAACACAGAGGCACAGAATGTCCATTAAACCTCTATGACATGTAACTTTTAATGGAAGTTGACTTCTGCTTTCTTATTAAGTGGTGCTGTAGGCTTGTAAATCATACATAAGTCAAAATCTAAACATTAAAAATTCAGTGATATAACTTGTTGCTTTCAGTTAGCCAGTGTTTGGTGGTCAAGTGCTTGAGTCACCTGGATATATTAGGGATTAGAATGATTTCAGTTTACCTGGTTTCATATCTGGTTTGTGAGAAAATGCATGGGAAAACATTGCAATGGAAATCAAAATCACAATGGATATTGCAAGAAAGCCCCAGTGTTAAAGCATCAAGGTATATAAAGACGAGTACAAAAAGTTATCTGGATTGCACAAATTGGTCAATCTGCTTTGCCAGGGTTGGATGGATTAATCAATATGCTTGGTTTGTGTGTGTCCAATTACCTGAAAGCAGGTGCTGTTGACATTGACCATTTCTGTAAAACACCAAACCTTCACACCTGTGTTCTTAAATATTCAAATTATGTAAAAAATGTCCACAATTTTGCCTCCCCAAGAGTAGCTCTGAATGCTGTGCCCCTTTACCCCATGATTTCAGAATCCTTGTATACAATGACTTTTTAAAAATCCAGATACCACCTTTGCAGTTTTCTAGTGAAGAATTCCTGTAGAAGTTTTTCCCCCCACCATGCCATCATTTTGTGTTGCACTGTCAGTGATATGAGTTCACCCCACCTACCGCCTTGCCCTCCAGGTTGTCTTGGAGATCTTCACCATTTTTAAAAGCATATTATTGATTGCATTAGAATGCAATTCTGACCATTACCATACACCAATATTATAACATGAAAAAATGGGCAGTATGGAAATGACTGCTTGTTCTGCTGAGGCCAGGATAAAGTAGGGTTGAGATTGCCTGGGAAGATGCTTCCAACTCCCCCTCTCTAGGCTGTGCAGTCAGGAGAAAGTGAGATTGGGATCACCTGGGATGGTGCTTCCCATCTCACCCTCTCTTGGCCACACAGCCAGGGTAAGGGAGATGGGATCACCTGGGGAGAGGGTTCCCATTTTCCTGTTTCCCACCAACTCAGCAGTCTTGGGCTTCCTCCTTTAAACCAGGATGCTAGAGGGAGCCAGGGGACTTGCTTCCGAGTAAATCTTCATAGCTCAACACACATTTTAGATTTCCATCCTCATGTTTATCCTGCAGATTTTGAAAGAAACTGCCTTCTAAGCTATCATTACATTTCATTCAGGCTACATACACTTTAGCAATTATTTTGGCCATGTAGTTTTAAAACAAATATAGGCCCTTTCTACATCTATGCTTTGCCTCTCTTTTACTGCTGGTTCCTTTATAAAATTCCTTCCACATCTTGTCCTGTTTTCACCCCACTCCCTTTCCTGTTGGATTTTCCTCCTCCTTCTATTTTAGTCCAATCGCCTGTCAATTTCTAATTGCTCCAGATCTACTCAAGTGCTGTTGCCACGTTCCTTTCATTTGCATAGGGCCAGATTCTGAACTTTCCTAAACTAGAACTGTTTCCTTGCAGTGCTTAACTTCTCTCATTACCTCTAGCGATCATGTGCCCATTTCTTACCCTACAGGATGCATTTCCTTCCCTCACTCAATGTCTGCTGGAATATGTAGTACATTGTGAGAGGGAAAAGGCTGCTTGGTTGTTGTTTTTTTGTTGGTTTTTTTTGTGCCACTGTGAAAAGAGAATGGTGCAACTTCAACAGCAGAGAGATTTTCCAAAGAAAACTTCTCATGTGCTGTTTGCTTCATTTTTAAAATATGTACTGAAAAGCATCGTTGATGTAAATTCAAGCCAGGGAGGATTACAGCTTGCTGGGTCCTCACCCTACCTCTGTTTGGGGTTTGCAAAAAAAAAAGAAAGGCGAGCAGAGGAGTGCATGAGTGTGCCTGCCGTGACTGCCTGGCTGCATGTGAATGAGAGCCAGATAGCCAGCAAGTGAGATGAGGCAGGATGTTCTCCTTTCCCAGAGACATAAACAGATGAAAGAGAGGAGCAAGCTGAGAATGTAGAAAGACCAAGAGGGAAAATCTGGACTATTAAAGAGTTGAAGCAAAATTAGGAGTGTCAAAGCCACTGCAGGCAGAAGTGTAGAAAGGGCCATAATGTTGCAAAGCTGAAAACAGTTTTTACCCTTGATTGCATGCCTCCAAACAGGGTAAACAGCAGGTGCTCACTGACACTATTTATAGCCCTAAACTTACTCCAGTCAAGTGACCAGCTATTAACCACCTCTCCCTTCAACTTACTCCAATCTACAGATGAACAGTACAAGGTAGGCGAAAAACACAACAAGAGCCAATCAATTGGGGTGAAAAAATTCCTACCTGGTCCCCAAAATAGGTGACCGGTGAAGCCTGTACTATTGCTGGGTGGGAGGGTGGGCTGAGAGCCAAAAGGCAAGTGTGTTGTTTAGGGGTGGGCTGGGCTAATAAAGCCCCAGTGCCCTATCCCCTTTGGATCCCCAGATGGCCAGGAAGGCTCGTTAGCCTCCCACCCTTCTGCCGCGGAAGCAGCCTGGTCAGAAGGGGCCGAATTATATTATTAGGTGATCCCGTATGTTCTGTAGTAAGGGACAGCTTACTTATTGTGACAAATTTAGAAATGCTGTGATTTCACTCTTAATAATCCAGGGTCAGATTCAGAGACCCCATTCTGCCAGTGTAACAATACTTACACTAAAAAAAAGTCTTTCTGTTAGCATATGATATTTTTATTGTGTTGCCCATTGTAGATCCCCTGGCTCAACATCCAGACTATTTGTGAAAGTCCCTTGACTGCCCCCGCCACCCCAGCAGCAGAACTTTGGGGAATCCATTAGGCTGCAGCAAGGTGGTCGGTTGAATGAAAGCCCCATGTCTCTGCTCCCAATCCATTTCTTCAGCTTCTGTAGTTTTTAAGGAAATTTCATTTGGGAGCAAAAACTAAATGGTGAGCAACTTTATGAAAGGAATCCATTAATTTTCAACTAGACCATCTTCTCTTCCCAGCACAGTGCACAAGTAATGGCCTGTGGGCAGTGAGGATTTATGAAAACAAGGAAGGATTCCTAGAATGGGTCAATAAATGAGCTGAAGCCACCATCACAGCTTTAGATGCACATTAACTGTGTTGTTTGTACTTCTCAGGGACTGCATACAAGAGTACTATCAATGTACACATGACTAGACCAAATGGGAGTCTTTCCTGTGACTATTCTGACCATTCTACTTCCTTCATGAAGGGATAGCTGTAATGATAATAATGAAAAATGTCATGTCAGAATGGGGAGGAAAGGATTTTCAGGAAAGATCTGTGGCGTGGAACAATTAGGAATCTAATCTCTTAGTCTTTGGCCTTTTCTGCACAGTCTCCTATTCCATATCAAGTCAGGATTGTGTGCCGGATTTAGTGAAGAGTTCCGCTCAATCTGCTCCTGATCAAATTTTTGGTCCTTCTTTTCTGCCACATTTTTGTGGTGTCCAGAAAACCCATGTTAAAAGCAGAAAAGAAGGACCAAAAATTTGATCAGGAGCAGAATGTGCGGAACTCTTCACTAAACCCGGTGCGCAATCCAGATCTGATATGGAGTAGAAGACTGTGCGGAAAAGGCCATAGGTTTTTAAATTGATTGATGAATTGACTACAATATCTGTATGTTTTTTGTATTCTGCTTATCTTTGGAGCAAATGAAATGTTATATGGCATAGATTTTTAAACCAAAAAGCTGCCACAGAAGGGTGTAGGATTATTTTGTTGTATACCAAGGTGGAGTGTATCTTCTTCCCATACAATCATTTTACTACTCATAGTTATCTTTTTCCCTAAGTAATTTCCTCTTGTGAGTAAAAAGGGGGAAGAGGTGAATTTTTCACTTGTGAGTAAAAGGACAGAAGCTGCTGATGATTTCTAAGCTACAAAAATGACTGAAAGGAAGTTTTGTTTTTTGTAATTTTTCAATTAAACTCATGTGCTTACCTGATTTTATCCCCATAGGCCCAAATGGAGATACAAGAAGATTCCATTTTGGATCAAACCATAGAATGTTGATAGGAAATAACTGCAATGAAGTGTCATCTCATGATGAGAAAACTAGCTCTTCATGAGAAACTGTGCTTCATTAAAAGCTTGGATTTCATTAAGAGAAACTGTGCTTCATTAAAAGCTTGGATTTCAAGGGATTTCCAACACCCAGACCAAATTGAGTAAGCAGTGTTAGTGGAACTATAGCTGTGTTACTCTCTAATCAAAGATTGTCCCAAATGATTAGTAAATTAATCAAATGCTTAGGCCATCACCATCTTTTGCCCTAATATTACCCCGTTGGAGTACATTAAAAAAAACCCCCTTTCCTCCAGTGGCAGAAAAAGTAACACATTTTAGGCATACAGACCCCCTCCTTAGGTAAAAAAAAATAGGGTCTGTTCAGCTCAGCTCAGCTCAGATTCACCAGAGGACTATCCCTCTCCCACCAGAGCTCTTGAGGACATCTCCTCTCCAGGATCAGGTAATGTATGAATGAATCTCTCTCTCTCTCCCCGCCCTGGTCTCTGGCCCTTATTTTTTCCTCCTGGTCCTACTCTTAATCTCAGCCTTCATTTCCAATGTTTTTGCACCTCCTGCTCACTCTCCTTCTCTCCAACACCCTCCTTAAGCTTTGCTACAGAGACTGTTTCTCTCTCTCTCTGCCTTTCCTTCTCCCTCTATATCGTTATCTGTTCCTTGACCTGGCCATCATGTCACTCCTCTCCCTCTCCCTTTTCATCCTAGCACAGTTCCATTCTGTATCCTCCTGTTCTTCTGCTCTCTGCTCCCTGCTTCAAATTCAGTTTTTCTCTCCTCAGTTCTCCTACACTGCAACACCTTCATTCCACTTTCTGTTCCTGCCTCTTTTCCTCTCTGTCTCTGGGGGACACCACACATAACTTCATGGGTGGGTTACACTCAGAATAGCCATGGGTGGTCGTATCTAGCTAAATGGGATGGTGTCTACTAGAGATTGTTTAATTGTTCTCTAGTACATTCCACAATATTACATTATTTGACCAAAATCTGTTGGGGAAGCTCCCTAGGTGACCTTGGTCTTGTTGCTCTCTTAGTCCTAGCTACCTCACAGAGTTGTGAGAATAAAATGAAGGAAGGGAGAGTGATGTTGTAAGTAACTTTGGTTTATGGAAGAAACAGGCTACAAATATCCAAATAAATGTTTATAAATGAAGTGAGAATTTTAATCCATATTATTAGCTGCAGTTAATCTGGACAAATTTATGCAAAAAAAAAAAAAGTGTGTGAATTTTTGTATGTGGTATTGAGCTCACTGTATGCCAAACAACTTTGTGAGAAACTCTGACAACTTTAATTTCTCTGTTTCTATTTTTATTTAGAAAAAGGAGGAATAATTTATTAAATGTTCGTTCCAATTGTGATTATATAATGTTACTTTCCCCCCTCCAAAGCATCATCTTACAGATTATTGGCTAGTTTTAATCAGTGTGACTGTAGAAATTAATGTCAGTTGGTAAAGCAGTTAGACTGTCCCTGTGCCATTTAAAAACTGCCTGGTTTCTCCCTCTTTATCCCTCATTCCTAATATTACAGGGGAAAAAATCAAAACTTTTCAGTGACATCAGATCAATATAAATGTCAAATACAGAAATATGCTGTTCTGGCTGGAAAGGTTTGAAAGTAGCTCCACAGATACATACTCATCAGTGGGCAATGGCATTCTCAAGTGTGGTACTTTGTGGCGTTCCCTAGAGTTTTCTATAAGTACTCTCTAGAGATACCAGTGAGCCAGGAATTCCCCCATTCCCATCTCTACTGAGAAGTTAACTTGTCCACGTCACAGTGCTTAAGTCAACATGACAATTTGACATCAAACCTGGGCTCTTGGTGAAAGGGACACTGTACACTGCAGACTTTTCACAGTGGAATTGCACTTGGGGAACACAAAGCGACATGGTGCCTGTGGGAAGGGGGAGATGGAAGTGATGTCACAGAAGTAAAAAATAAACTTTGGCAGAAAACACTTTAAACTAGACATACCATGAATTTCACAGCAAATCTGTTCAACAGTTAAGCTTAGAGGGTCCAGCTGTTCAGTTGGGTGCTGAACAACTTGAATGCCTGCTGAACACTTGCATTTTTTCTCTAAAGTGTGCATGTGTGAATACACTGCTGGTCCAAAAAAAGATCAGTAGCCATTAATACTGAATGATAGAGTCTTTCTTTCTTTCTTTCTTTCTTTCTTTCTTTCTTTCTTTCTTTCTTTCTTTCTTTCTTTCTTTCTTTCTTTCTTTCTTTCTTTCTTTCTTTCTTTCTTTCTTTCTTTCTTTCTTTCTTTCTTTCTTTCTTTCTTCAGTGTTTGCTTATGATTTATTTATATAATTTGTGACTGATTTAGTGGTGTATTTAAAATTGTCTGCAGAGTGAGGAGTAGTGCAACAATGAATTCAAGTGGGCTGTGTTAGAACATATGCATGAAAATCTGATTGCAATATAGATCAATTGTATGCTTCTGCAAGCTGATAACAAATTTCAAATAATGGGTTGTCTATCAATGTGGTGAAATACAAAGTCACAGTATTCAGCACAAGAGAAAAGTGGAAAAAAAATCTTCAAATGGGATATAGCAGCCTAATCTATGGAACAGGCTAATAAATTTAAATACCTGGGAATCCATTTGGAACCATCTATTTCATGGAAAATACATCTGGATCTGGTGAGGAACACTACCTTGACAGTAGGGAGAAAAATTGTAAAATGCTTTTATATGGCAGGAGGTGAATGTGTCCCCTTGGCCTTTAAAGGCTAAGGTTTCAAACCATTTCCTGTATGGTGTGGAAATCTGGATTCAGGCTGCTTCTGAAAAAAATGGACTACATCCAGCATGACGTCTTCTTCTTCTTTTATTATTTATCCTTGCAGCCTCCTACAACAAATTACTTTGAGCCAAATCAGAACAGAGCTTTGGATTATTTTGGAAGATGGTGTGAATCAAAGGGGAAATTCATCCAAGAAAATACACATTCTTCTGTGAGCAAAATCTATTTCATGCTCAGAGGAAGAAGCAAATACTTTAATAGTGACACATTAGAACATAAGAACATAAGAGAAGCCATGTTGGATCAGGTCAATGGCCCATCCAGTCCAACACTCTTTGTCACACAGTGGCCAAAAACAAAAAAAACCCCAAGTGCCATCAGGAGGTTCACAAGTGGGGCTAGAAGCCCTTCCACTTTGCCCCCTCACCAAGCACCAAGAATACAGAGTATTACTGCCCCAGACAGAGAGTTCCAACAATACGCTGTGGCTAATAGCTACTGATGAACCTTTGCTCATTGCACATTGTGGGGGAGGATTCTCACCAGCACAATGCAACCCAGGAAAGTGGAAGTGAGGACAAATAATTGGAGGGGAGGGGGGTTGACTTCATGCATTTACAAGCCTGCTTCTAATGTGTAAAAAACGGAAGGGGTATCTAGTTTTAAACAAAAACGGATTGATTAACTGATGATATAAACTGCAATTCAAATGTTTTTACCCATAACTCGATGTTTTATTGCTGTCTCACTGTAAACTGTGGGCCACCCTGAACCTGCCTCGGCAGGGAGGGCAAGATATAAATCAAATAAACCTAACCTAACCATAAAAGCCATTAGAATCAGATAGATGTTCCAAAAAAGTGTTCTGAGAAGGATGCTGTTTCTCAGAGTATAAATTGCTTTTCAAGGCATTTTTGTAATCTTTAAGATAAAACAAGTAGTGGAGATGCCCCCATACAATTCTAATACATGCCTCTTGAGAACACCAAAGGAAGAATGCGCCATCCCTCTATCTAAGATATTGTGTATCCAAACATGGTGAAAGATTGATATATTGGACTGTAGAAAATTCCAAAAACTAGGGTTGCCTGCTTTGAGGTGGGGCCTGGAGATCTCCTGCTTTTACAACTGATCTCCAGCTTGCAGAGATCAGCTACCCTGGAGAAAATGGCTGCTTTAAAGGGTGGACTCTATGACATTATACCATGCTGAAACCTCTCACCTTCCCAAATCCCACCCTCTCTAGGATCCACTTCCAGAGTCTACAGGTATTTTTCAACACAGACCTGGCAATCCTACCAAAAGCAACAGAGCACGTTTCCAAGTTCCCAAGAGATCTTCATCAGTCTGGATGATAAAGGAAGAGGAGATTGTTTCAGGGCATGATGAAGTTTACAGTCTTAAGATGGAATGCAGGATGTGTTATAGACTTAACTGAATTATATAGCACTGAATGTAAAATAGGTCTGTCCCATCTCTGACTATAATGGTGGGCACTGCTCTGGCATCTTCAGTCTGTACAACAAAGAAGAAGAGGAGGAAGAATTGGGTTTTTTATACCCCACTCTTTACTACCTGAAGGAGTCTCAGGATAGCTTACAACTGCCTTCTTTTTCTCTCCCTACAGCAAAGCAGGAGTCAAGTTGCACCTTTAAGACCAACCAAGTTTTATTTAGAATGTAGGTTTTTGTGTGCTCTCTAAGCACATCAGATGAGGGGATCAGGTATTGTGGCTGGAATACATGCAGTTTGTTGATTAAGAGGGCAAACTAACTGATCACATGGTCACATAAAACAGTGTGGATAGCAATAAAAGGTAATAAAATTCCCTGCCAAATGGTGTTTCTGCAAATCTAGGTAAATCACAAAAGGATATGTATATCCTAGTTGTAGCCCACCAAATCTACTTATCAACTAAGATATACATGTCCTTTTGCGATTTACCTAGATTTGCAGAAACACCATTTGGCAGGGAATTTTTGCAATTTCAGCCCAGAGTTGGAAACGACTGTTGCTTGTACCTTTCCTTTCTTTTCCTTTATTACTTTTGATGGCTATCCAGACCAAATGGCCAAGCCACACTGTGACCATGTGATCAGTTAGCTTGCCCTCTTAATCAACAAACTGCATGTATTCCAGCCACAATATCTGATCCCCTATTCTGATGAAGTGTGCTTAGAGACCACACGAAAGCTTACGTTCTAAATAAAACTTGGTTGGTCTTAAAGGTGCAACTTGACTCCTGCTTTGTTCAACTGCTTCAGACCAACACGGCTGCCCACCTGGATCTATCTCCCTACAATAGACACCCTGTGAGGTAGGTGGAGCTGAGAGAGCTCTGAGAGAACTGTGACTGACACAAGGTCATCCAGCTGGCTTCATTCGGAGGAGTGGGAAATCAAACTGGGTTCTCCAGATTGGAGTCTGCCACTCTTAATCACTACACCACAAAGACCAAAAATTGGGGTGCCTTTGCCAATATCTTTGATAGTAGAAAGTTGAAACAGACCTGAGGTACCTTGATGCTAGTCGTTGAAGCTTCAAGATTTGAACATTAAAAAGACTGGCATTGTTTGTTACATTGTACTTCTTGGGATTAGCCATGCCTGAGAATACATTCTGAGGTCATTTTTAATTGCAGATCTTTGCTGAAATCCTGACAAAAGTAATTTTTAAAATAAAATTCAAAAGCTACCTGGGACTTCATTAGTTCAAGTAAATTGTGCCCTTTTCTATTGCTTTTATTTTATTCTTTTTTAAATGAACTAGCATGACCTATGAGATCTAATTTTTCCATTGTAACTGAAAACCAAACAGCATGCAATCCCATTCTTTTCCATGTCAGAACGAAATACTATTCTACCCAGTAATTGTCAGCCTGTGCACTGGTTTAGTTACAGTATGTGCTATACTGAAATGGGAGAATGATCAGTGGAGAACCACTCAATGATTACAGTGCTTGAACTGGACATTTGAGATCAGGATTTTTTTTTAAAAAAAATCATCTCTCAGCCTTGATCTAGGGTGCAGTTTGTAATCTTGAGCAAATCCCGATAGCTTTGACTATTTTACCTCTCAGGAATTTTTACAGATATTTATTTACATCATTTATATCCCATCTTTCTCCCCAATGTGGACTCAAAGTGGCTTACATTGCCCTCCTTGCTTCCATTTTATCCACACATATGTGTTCTGTTTTTTATTGCTTGCTTTCACCAATGCAATGGATTCTAAGCACCATCTTCACCATGGATCAACACTTCCAAAAATATACATGTCAGGAAACCAGAAAAGAAAGGAAAAAAGCTTGGGGGTGGGGGGAACGGGACAAGGATTGCATTTCTTTCAAAAGACCAATGTGCCTGAGAACACAATAAAAAGGGAGGATTCCACCTCTTTTCCATAGTAAACAAACTGAAATAAAAATTGAGAGTTAAAGAAGAAAAGATAGAGCCAAAGGAGAGAAGCCAATTGGTACAGGTGTGGCTAGAGGAGAAAAGGACTGTATCAAAGAGAAAAGGTGGCCTGGTTATAGTTCCCGTACCCCTAGGGCTGACAAAAACTTATAACTGGCCCTGCCTAATTGTACTGTTACAAAGGAATAGGGTGAAACTGCCTGCCTTACAGCCATGCGTGGCACAACAAACAAACAGTTAGTTTAAAAAATGGCAAACAGAATGTAAACTGAAGAAGGGTGTTTGAGCATACCTACTTCTAACACCCCCCAAGGGCATACAACATTTGGCAAGGAATTAAACCATCAAATCACAGTAGGCCCAACAGTTAAAATATCACAGAATTTAATAATAGCGATACATATAAACAAAAGACCTGAATGCAATCCATGCTACGCACCTAACACAAATCAGCCTCAGAGTCTACTTGAATGCTCCACTTTGCAAAGACAAGAGATTGGATGTCTTTCTTACAAGAACAAGGTAAGGAGCAAGAAAACAGGCTAGGTTATACAGTCTGGTCCTGAAAGTAAATCATTCAAAGCTAGGTTTATTATGGTAGAACGAAGCCAGTTACAGTTAATCACTTGGCAGTCAGTAATTTTACACCTTTTACTTCAGTTTGTCTCAAGTCATATGAAGCTTTTGGACATGTAGGCAAGTAAGGGTGACATGCATCCATTAGCACACAGAAATCTTGCAATGTAGGTGAACTTGATATAACTTGGGGCCCTACATGGCTAGAAGATACAGGCAACTGACATAGCATCAGGGCTTTTTCTACAAAAACAGTCCTTCAGGAATTGATTTGCATATTAGACCACACCCCCTGAGGGAACTGCATTCCTCTGCATTCCTGCTTTAAAAAAGCCCTGCTTAGAATGTATAGCAAATTGGCTACCAATTTGTAAAGTAGTTGGGAACTTCATAGTAATCCTATAAAAAAGGTCCAATGCAGTCCAGGCTGCATTTTCATGGGCAACAAAGAGAAAAGCAGCTTCTGGCATGTTGCAAGATTGCACCACCACACTTGCTGTTCCATGGTTTAGAGTTTTTTTTTTTTTTAAATCCTACTTAAAACAAATACTGTCCTTCATTTAGATTTACAGTGAGAGGTTTTGTCCCTGACACCGGAGCAGGAATTGCTTATTTCTGCTGTCAAAAGGCTATATTGTGTTCCATTTCAAAATCGTTTCTCTTTATACTCTAGTAAATTTATGTTAAGAACAATGTGAGGCTCAAGGTGCTGGAGGATGCTGAGTCATGGCAACAATTTTTTAAAATGTCCTTCACGCAAAAGCCAGAGCAGTTGGTGTGCTTTCACATTTTAATTTAGTCAACATCTTCTAAAAAGAAAGAGGTAACACCAGAAGGGCTGGAAGGAACACACAGCTGAGACCAGCAATTTCCCAAGGACTGACTTCACAAGTATCTTTTTTGTCTTAGGATCATTTTTGATCATACTCTGTACAAAGCGAGGCTTCAAAACAGAAGTGTTTTGAGACCCACAAGTAGATGTTAACCAGCATTCTACTAGAATCCTCAAATAGTATAAGGATTGACTGAGAAGCTCAGGATTAGTATATAATTAGGGATGGGCATTAACTGCTTCACAACCTAAAGTTTGTGACAAATTTTGCCTGGTTTGTGGTTCGTAAAGCATTGTTCACAAACTGAAGAGCTGTCATGAACTTCCAGAAATTTCGAGGCAATTCAGGAAGAGCTCAGAGACATTTATCCTCCTGCTTTCTGCTGCCTGCCAAAAGTGACAGGGAGCAGAAAGCAGGGGCTGAAATGCCTCCCAGCCATTTCAGCCATTTTTGCTTGCATCCTTTAAAAGTTAAATGACTCATGGACCAATGCAACTGGTTTGGTTTGTAAATCAGCCTTTCCCTGAACCCAAGACCCTGAACAGAACCACAGAAATGCAGTTTGCACTCATCCCTATTTTTAATAATGAGCTGACAAATCCCCACCCCCCTATTTTCTCAACAACTTGTACTTCTCTTTATAGGAAAAAGCAGGGCTGGAAGAAATGGCAAATCCACAGCATTGTATGCAAGGTTAATGCATCATTGTACTCTAAGAAGGAGGATCAGGCAGTGAAGCCTGATTTCTTTAATTGATAAATTCAGAGCTGCTGGTCATAGTGAATACTTTTGACTTGTAATGAATGGGTAATTTAACACATTTGCCACATGCAGGACTTGCCGCTTGCATGCGACTGCTGAATTAACAATAAGTAGGTTTTGTATCGCCACACAAAATATTGGGTTCTGTTCATATTTCATTTCACATAACCCATCAGTTCTGAATTACATGAACAGTCATCCCAAACAGCAAAGCACTAATTGTGATAAAATATATTTTCATATTTTCATATCCTAAGAGTTCAAGGATCTCAGGTAGGAGGTGCTGAGAAAACATTAATTTGTATGAGACCTCAGGAGTGCTGCAGTCAGACTAGACACTATTGAACTTAATGTAGTATTCCCTGGTTCATATATAACAAAAATCCCTATGAATTCTGCATTGTATACCGGACCTCTGACATATACCTGGAATGATGAAAAATCATTCTGCCAGTAAATCAAAACAGATATAATTGAATCATAGTACAAAGGTATATATCTTACTTCTAGAATTCCTTATGTTATGCAAAGTAATTATCTAGATCAGAAGGAACCACACAACTTCCCCCCCCCCCCGGCAGTTATTTTGATTTTATATAGGGCAACCTTTCTTAGACAGAGAAAACAGTATTTTTAACTTAAGGATTAATATGTTTTAAATGACTAACATAATTGATTAGTCTTTAAGGTGCCATAATTCTGGTTGATTTTGCTGCAACAGGCTAAAACTAACTATTCAATGGTGTCTTAAGCTGTCTATGGCATTTCTTGGTTAGTTGATTTCTTCTAGGTGTCTGGATGCCTCTATATAAACAGGCATCCAGACACCTAGAAGAAGTCAACTAACACCATTGAATAGTTAGTTTATATATAATCATTGAAATGACCTCCAGAAATTCTATATTTCTTGCAAGGATTAGATTTAGTTTTAAAATAGGTCTCAGTGATTTTCAGTTCCTCTTTAGAGTTTTCCACATGATATTCAAATGACCATTCAGCATCGGAACATCTACAGATTTTTCAACTTACACATATGACCATTTGCAGAAAAAGAAATTGAAATGCACCTGTGCAGTGAACTGCACTGAAAATCTATATAGCTTTCAGTGAAAGGACTAAGAGTTTATCATGTGATTTATCTCTCCATTTTAAAACCAAGCTGTTCTTCTAAAATACTGAATATCAAGTCCCTTGGGTGAACTAATCATAATTCCCCCATGAATAAGAGCTAGAAGTCTAATACGGTTAGAGAAATGGTTGTTCTATTCATAGATATACCACCTGCAGAAAAAGGTTAATATCATATAATGCACACACGCATACATGCATGCATGGCTGCAACTTGATGGCACTTTACACACAGACATTATATCAGATCAACATGGCTGCCCACCTGGATCTATCAGACATTATATATGTGTATATATACAAGCTAGTACAATTTCATCAAATCTCAAAGTTTATACAAGCTCCGCCCTGGGCAATATGTGGACTACCAAGGAAGCTCAGGGTTGCTACACAGAAGCAGGCAATGGCAAATCACCTCTGGGTGTCTCTTGTCTTGAAACCCCTACAGGGTTGCCATAAGTCAACTGCGACTTGGTGGCATTAAGTGTTTATGAAATCTCTGGATTAATGAAACGGGAGCCACTTGCAACAGAAGTTACAATTCTTGTTAAAATGTAAGAGTTTCTATTGTTTTATAACAATATTAGGGAAAAGACACTGTATTATAGATGAACATAACTTCAAACAAACCAATTATGCAATATTCCTTGTTCAATGACAGAAGTGTTAAATTAATTGATTGGTAATGATAGAAGCATTCCAGTGAATTTTTCAGGCTCCTATGAACAAGACATATTATATGCGACCTTAATTTATCCTTTAAAATAAATGAAGGAATTAGATATGAGGTCAGGTCTTAAGGCCCTCTTTTACAGGCAATAGTATTGGCGAGCTTGCCCTATCGTTCTTGGAACTTAATTTTGATTGTACTTTGAAAGTTACATCTATTATAGGTTACATACCTATCATGCACTAAGGTTTTGCCATATTATAATGTATTTGAAAACTTCAGTGGTCACATGTTGACACTGAAGACAAACTGGGACAGATGGTCAGATATGCAGAATAAGAGATAATTTTGTAGAAATAGTGAGGTCATAAAGCTGCCCCTCTTTTTCCCTTATATTTCCTCCCACTCTGCAGGCTGGAATGATTACTTGTATGCTTCCCTCATCCACCAGAACTTTATTAACCTTTCAGATTCTGTTAATACTGCATAAGCATCTTGAAACTATATGTTTAATTTCCAAAGCTATGTATAATACATGTCATGGTTGGGATGCTGGCAGTTCAGCTGCTAAGTAGAGTTACACTTTTTCTAAGTGCATTGAAGGCAGTGATCTTAAAAAGGTGTACCTCTGCTTAGGGCTGTGTGGTTAAAGTGAGAAGTTCTGCCCTTGAGTGCATTTAGCATGCTGACATAAACATTGACTTTTGATTATGATAAAAAGATATATCTGAGGGAGCCCTCAGTGCATCTCCATTTAATTAAGATTTGTATTGCAAGGAGTCTAGAGAGGCCTTCGGCTTAATTGTTCCAGAGCTCTGGAATTCTTTCTCCCAAAGAGATTCATTTGACCCTACCTTCACAGGCAGAATGCCTGCAAAGGAATAAAAACCTTTCTGTAGTCCAGGATTTAAAATTATATCACTTTCAATATGAATGGTTGACTGTGATTTTATACTTGTTTTGGTCTGAGTACGGTATTTGAAGTAATCTTTTTTTTTTTTTTTAAACATTGCCACTTAAATATTTGGTGTAATGGTTTTACCACTGGTGACTTTTTCTGAGGGTTGAAATTTATCCGATGCACACAGCTTTGAAATTTTTGGAAACTATAGTAAGCAAGTAAATCATTAAACAGGAATTGCACGTAATCAGTGCATTTTTCAAAAGCCTCTCCCCCATCATCTGAATAGGCCTTCCTTGGTATAATTTGCAGGTACGGCAGGTTAGCACACATTTTCATATGCTTCTTTATGTACTTCAGTTACACTTAGGAGCATATTAATCATTTTGGTGTACAGCCACTCCTATTCTGGCTTCTGGGTTTATGCCAAATATAACTGGTCACCACATGCTGTTTCAAATTAAGATGAAAGGAAAAAGCCAAACACAAAAGATGGTGAATAAGCCTTAAGTTTAATTAGGTCCCCAAATGCTTCCAATCCCTATATTCTATTTATTGTGCACTTGAAACCAATGCAGCATTTTTCAGATTTGTTTTAAATTACCATTTAGATACCATAGGCTGCTTTCAGTGGCAGCAGCTCCCAGAAAGTGAGTGGAGTCAAAGCATGATCAATGACCTTGAATACTAGACCTGGCAATTTTGGGGAAATAATTTTGAGCTTGCTCTCACACAGCCAGGAACCACATCTTTGTAGTTAGTCATATAAATCCTGGGCTATTTTATGAAATATGTATACACATTCCTTTTTTTTTTTTTTTTACTCAGAGCCTTATGATGTGAATTGACCATTTCCCTTGTTTTTCTGAGTCTTTTAAAGGAGTTATTTAGCACTTGATCATGGACATTTGATTACCCATATGAGTCCTTTTTCTTCTATTGCCTGATAAACTTTGCATTACCCATTCTTAGTCACTGTATACCTTCCTTTACCTTGCCCTAGCCTTTTGAACCAAGAAATTCCCATGTGCATTACTTTTTGGCACTGATTTTAGATGATTTTATCCTCTGATAAAAAACAAACAAACAATTTCACCTTTATTTAAGTCCTCTGGGAGTGTGGGAGGGAGGTATTTGTGAATGTCTTTTATTGTGAAGGAGGTTGGACTAGTTGATGTTGGAGGTCTCTTCCAAGTCTATGATTCTATGATTCATGAGGTTGCTTGTGAGGTGTGTTTGTTGTAAAAAAAAATAAAGATGTTGTTGGGTTCATATCAAAAAGACAAATAAAGATGTTGAACAACATAGAGGGAACAGCACCAAACAGTGTAGCAAGTGGTGACAATCAGATGCTATGTCTTTGTTATTCTCTTTGTGATGAAAGCATTCCTGTGCAGGATATGTCTGAATTTGCATGCTTGAATAGTTAGCCTGTTTAGTGAAACTAGTCATTAAATTCCCCATATCCATAAAAAGGAGCTAGAAGGAGATGTTGCATATTAAAAACTCCAGTTTAGTTCTCCCTTTTTTTCCTATAATGAACATTTTCTAAATGTTCAACTGCTGTGCCAATAACAGCAAAATAATTTCCTGGAAGGGACAAGGCTTACTTCATATTTCTTCTAAAATGTTCTTCTATAGCATGGGGATGCACATTTGAAGCCTTTTGTTCTGCAGTTACTTTGAAAAGTCAGGGCTGCTTTGTATTTCAGCCTTGTGAAATTCAAGACTTCCACAAAGCTGATTGATTGTAAGGCCTAGCTTGTACATATGAATGCCTAATAAAAAGTACAGCAGCAGATGACAGTAGGATTTCCTTGCTTCATTTCTGTGGATTTCTTTCTCCTTCCATATGTTGGTACATATTTTAGTTGGTATGCCATATTATGAACTGCTTTTATAACTGTTGTTATGCAGCTACTTCAGTTATGACTGTGGGATGTTGGTTGTAACAGCCACTATAGAACTTCCACATTTTAATCAGTCTAAAAATTCCTTTTTATCAATAAGACATGTTGGATGGGACCAGGCCATGTTCCTTTTACAAATCGAGTCCACAGAACTCTAGTAACCTGTAAAAACAAACACTGTGTGGCTTAGTAGGATTAAATTGTTGTTTCTCATACCACCAATGTAGCTTTTCAAGTGCTGAAGGTATTCAACATCTTCAGGTGGGCTGGTTGTTTATACATTTGAAACTGCACTCTATTATTTTTAATGATCATAACTATAACAAAAATCCCCACTAAGAAACTTATAACAAAGGCTAACGGTGCTCAAGGGCCCTCACAAAATAAATATGTACTTAAGGAGGAGCAACGATGCTGTGGGAAATTACAACACCATTCCACCCATCATGTCTCTACTGGGAACAAGAGTAGTATGGAAGCTGGACAGAGGAGACTTTCAGCTAGGCCTAAATCCAGTCATGATGGAAGGTTGTTTTGTATTCTTCTTCTGATGGTTAGAATGAGTAATTGTTTACACATACACAATCCTATGCAATCCTGTGCAAAGTTACTTAAATCTAAACCCACAGATAGCACTGTCAATGGCCAAATATTGCATTCCATAATGTTAGAAAGGAGAGCCTTTGCATTATGTGAGCCACTAGGAATAAGGCCCTTTGTGAAGGAAAATGCAATGGGCTCTAGAAAGAGGCTCTGGGCGAATGCCCCCCTTGCTGTCTTCCCAGCTATCCAAGTGAAGGCATTCACTCCCCCTGCCATCTGAAGAGCAGCTGTAATTCTGATAATCTCCAGCCCTCATCTGGAGATTGGCAACAGTGCTTCCCCATAAGAGCATGGCATTGTTCTTGTCTGAGGTCCTACCCATCCTCAAACCCTACCCTTTTCAGGCTCCACCCCTCAAATCTCCAGGAATTTTCTATCCTTGAGTTGGCAACCTTATCTCGTTCCCTTTATCTGCCCCTCTGACTTCAGCTTTTCATTGCCTTCTGCCTCCCTGCAGTCCCTGCATAGGAAAAGGACAGTCTTCTCCACAGTGGGGGGGAATCAAAGTAGCTGACATCATTATTCTCTCCCCAGTTTGATCTGAACAACAGCCCTGTGAGGCAGGTTATGCTGGAAGTCTGTGACTGATCCAAAATCATCCAGTCAGCTTCCACAGCAAGAACCTGGGTCTGGCAGACCCTGCTCTAAAGTCCTAACTCCTATGTCCTCCTCAAACTCCACCACAGAATATCCAGGAATTTCGCACCAACCTGGAACAGACAGCCATAGTCAGGACTGGCCGCAATGAGTTCCTTGTCAGAGGCCTTTAGTGATACCTTTCAGACCAACAGTCTGTCTCTGATAACATTGTTGTTCTTAAACACAGGACTTCAATCTCTCTGTGTGTCTTGCTTTTCCTCTGTATCACTCTCTCTGTATCTGGACTGTTGCCACAGGACACTATTTTCCCCCTTCCCAGAGGCAGATAGGAAGGAGTCCTCATCCAATCAAGGGAAGCCTTTCTCCCTCACCCAGTTTCTTCTATCCTCTGTGAATCAGTGCTACAGGCTGCTCAGTGAACGAGAAAGTAGGGAGAGCCAGTAACTGCCAGAACTAAGGTTGGTTTCCTTTTACTGACAGAATCAGTTTTGCTGGCTAGCAACAACCACTTGGATGGGAGAGAGGAGTGGACTCAACCAATGGCACACAAGTACTCTTGATTGATAGTTTGACGAACCAAAAGTTGATGCACCACAGTCCCACCAAGTCCCAAGCAATCAGGGAGCTCGGATTTGCCAAGACAAAAGGGGTGTTATTATAAAGGAATATCAAGGTAAAATATTTCCTCATGGTTTTCTTATGCAAGTTTTCATTCCCTCAAAGTAGTTCAGATGAAAGACGAGGAATTCAGGATGTCACACCTTCATTCAGTAGTCTTCTTCAAACCAAATGTTCAAACTATGTCCATCATTAAGAATATTTTCCAGGCAAAATGAAATAGCACGGGATTTCCCCTCATAGTCTAGGCAAATATTGTGGAATTAGATGGGGATCCACAACAGAACTACTTTTGATACATTGCTATTTATATTGAGTAGAGTAATCTATAATAAATGGTTTTTAATTGGACTTGTCATTCTTTTCATTTTTTGACAGCCAGAAACACTGAGTGTCAGAAAAGATCACTGTATTATTTATTGCCCAGTAATATGAATACTGATACTTGGTGCACTCTTTTGATTATTACTTATTAGCACTTTTTTGCTGCCAGAACAAAGATCACTGTGTGTTCATCTAGTGTTTACTGCAAAATATTCTTAGGGATAAAGGGACTCTAGAAAATATGCAGCAGCTGCAAATCAGTTTTATATGTTTAACTCAGTGGGGTTTAAAATCAATAACTAATGCATGATTTGAAGATCTCCATAAATAATTTAAAGTTTAGTGTGCCTCAGTGACTATAAACTAATACCATGATCATTTCTAATGCTGTTTACAACTGCACAGATGCTGTCCTTTTCCCACATCCCAAAATTCATTGTGAATGGTGCTTTTCCTTTCTCAACTGTATGATTTCCTGTTCCATCAGTCAACATGTTATTTAGATTTAGAGTTTTCATATGCTACAGAATTGTGTCATAGCCAACACCATTAGAGGTGTTCCTTCCTCTGTGAGCCTGGAGGAAAAACACAGCTTCTAGGGCAACATGACACCCCTAATAAAAGTGCAAGTACTGGTACAAAATTAATTAGTTTTGAAGATTGCTCTCTGACTAATAAGGGATACATTTTTAATGTTCCAAAATATTTTTTGTCCATCTAATGACCACACATTAGTCTGAGTTCATCCTAGCAGTTAGGGTCAGGGTCAGGCCAGAAGAGTTGGTTATATTGGCACCCAGAAGCTTAGAAGACCTGGTCAGTGGGCAGAGCTGGAATCCATATATGTTGAAGGATGAATGCACTATGCAAGAAATGCTCTTCTATTAACTTGACAAGGGTAGATGCTGAGGTGTCTTTCTACCAGACCTGGCCAAAGCTTCTTACTGCTTACCAACTGCAAAGCTTCCACAAGATTCTGAGATAGCCACAGACAACCCATGGTAACTCACCAGGTTAAGTCACAACACAGACACTGAAGCTGAAACCGTCAAATGGAGTAAAGATTCATCACATATAGTGGAGATCTAGTCACAGGCAGGGCTTTTTTGTTCCAGGAACTCCTTTGTATATTAGGCCACACACCCCTGATGTAGCCAATCCTCCAAGAGTTTACAGGGCTCTTCTTACAGGGCCTACTGTAAGCTCTTGGAGGACTGGCTACATCAGAGGGAATAGCCTAATATGCAAAGGGAAAAGCCTAATATGCTACAAAAAAAGCCATGGTCACAGGTAATATCTGTGTTTAAGGGCTTCAATGTATCTGGATCATTAATTTAGACTCTTTACACAGAGAGGAGTTCATCCATTCTCTTTTGCTGAATGCAATGGGGACCACAAGAGTCACAAAGCTTTTTTTTATGGCTAGTGTATGAAAGAACTGGTGGAAGAAAATGGCATGTCACTCTAGAAATATCAGCTCTGAATATATAACTTGTTTCTAAGGTTATTTGATAATGGAAGGACATAGAAGGGGATGGCCCCATAAGGATTCAGAGGATAATTCCATGTACCCCACTGATAAAACTCTGGCCTTGATGCATAAGGCACACCCCAAGCCCATGAAGGTCCCGCCTGCCCAAAAGGCCCTGACTGCCCTGTCTGTGTCACTGCCAAGCCTGCTGTACTAAGGGGGCCCATTGACTGAACATGACCCCATGGCCATGTCAGCAACTGGGGTTGCACTGGGGACTTACCCACTAGCCCGGGGGGGGGGGGTTGACAGCCACTGCCACAGTTGGGGCTGGCTGCACTACTTCCCCCACTGGTCCGTGAGTCACAAGCTCCCCACCAGCTATATCACCGGCATCAGCGTTCTCCTCCTGGTCCGGTTCCTTTCACATGTCCGCGCCCACAGCTCCGCCCTGCAATGCAGAAAGATGTGCCAGAACCTCTTTTTCAAACGTTATCTTGAACGACCGACCTGACACCCTGCGGCGCCCTTCCCATGTGGGGGCACCTGCTGCGCCCCTCTGTTGCTCCAAAGCATCCAACTGGCCAATAATGGCCTGCTGAAGCTGGGCTTCCTCGCCCAAGTCACCCAGGGAACTGGGTTGCTGCCCCACTCTGCCTCCCAGTTCTGCAATATGGAATAGCTGGACAGTTCAGGGCTGAACAGGAATTGTGAGGGGCCTTCTCTAATTTTTATTTTATGTATTTACAACATTTGTACCCTGTCATTTTACCCTCACAAGGGTCACCAAGATGGCTAACAATTTAAAACATATATGATAAAATCACATTTTAAAACAAATAACATCCCAACCCATCCCAACATACATTATTAAAACAATTAAGACAGAGTTAAAATATGTACAAGTCATAAAAACTGCCTAAAACATAGGTTAAGAAGGATGGATCACTCAGGGAATGCCAAACAAAACAAAAGTCTTGCTAGTGGAACATGGCAACAGAAGAGGGCAGATAAATCTCCCTGGGTAGAGAATTCCAGAACTTTGGTGTCATGACTGAGAAGGCTCTCTTCCAGGTTGCCACCCACTCAGCCTCAGAAGGCAGGGCACTCAAGAGCCCCCAAAGCTCTCTCAATCGCACAGCAGAACTATTGAGACAAGCCTCTCTTCCTTCTATTGGCTGAGGCTCCTCCCCCTCCTGGTCTCTTGGGGAAGGAAGGACAGAGCCAGAGCTTCCTTTGCCCAGTTCCCTGGCTCCCATGGGAGAAATACAAAGAAAACTCCTTTAAGACCAATGACAATATTTTAAGCATGTTTGATTTTTAAGGTTGTTTTAAAAAAATCTTTAATTGTGTTTGTCTGTGTCCTTTATAAAGTTTATATCTCTGCTACCTAATCTTAAATAGGAACACATGCGGCACAGCCCAACACAGCCTGGCTTGAAAAGGTCTCATTTATGTCAGATCTGGCCCTCATAACAGATGAGTTTGACACCCCTGCTTTAGGTGCTGTTCAAAATCAAATAACAAATGAATACAAATTAGTAAATCTTACTTTAGCCCAAATTTGGTGTCTGTATTTTTTGTTTTTGGGGAAGAGAGACATCTCAAATGGATGGTGGTAGACATTTTCTCCTATATTCATCTAAAATCTTGAATTTTTTTACATGACATTTTTGCTTTTGTTTTTAAGTAAAAGAGGTAAAGGTAGTCCCCTGTGCAAGCACCAAGTTGTTACCGACCCATGGGGTAACATCACATCACGGCATTTTCTTGGCAGACTTTTTGTTATGGAGTGGTTTGCCATTGCCTTTCCCAGTCATCTACACTTTACCCCCAGCCAGCTGGGTACTGACCTCAGAAGGATGGAAGGCTGAGTCAACCTTGAGTCAGCTACCTGAACCCAGCTTCCACCAGGATCAAACTCAGGTCATAAGCAGAGCTTAGACTGCAGTACTGCAGCTCACCACTCTGCACCTTTGTAAGTACCCTTTCTTGAAATATGTATATAAAATATATGTATATATGTATATGTATATTAAATCTGGTCAAGTTAAAAAAACATTTTTTTACTGAAGTGAGCATTGGTAAGATTTAGAATGTTTAAAAAATAATTGTACATTTCCCTGGATCAGCATGTCATCCTAAAGCATTGTACTGTTTTTCCTGCCCAGATTTTTAAATTTATTTCCATTTTAGGAAGTGAACCTGTATGACTTGCATGTCAAATCAACATTTATATTTCTGGATTTTACAATGAGACCTTAGGTTCAAATAATTTCTTATTTAATTATACAAAAGTCAATGTATCGATGTATAGATGTCAGTGCCATTCTACTATAGTGAATTAGACATAAAGGCTATATTTTTACAACCAGATGTCCGGTGATATGACCTTGCTGTTACATTAAACACATCGTGCTGCTGCAAATTGGGAAAATAGTGGGCATAGTGACTATATATAGCAGCATCTTAATAGAAATCTTTACTGCATTCCCTCCCATGTAGCAATGACTTAGTTATGGCATGTTATAGGAGCTCTCAGAAAGAGGAAATGGGATTTTACAAAATCATAGGGGGGAAAAATATAACTGAATCTCAGGTGCAGTGGTGAACTTTCGCATGCATAGTAAGCTAATGGAGAGGAATAATTTGTGTTTACTCTTTAGCAGAAGTGAGCCAGACAGTGTGAATATTGATCACTAGAACCCGAGAGAGAAGCTGCCATGGCAACTTAACTTTATTTATGTTATGTTCCCCTGCTTTGCCATAGCATATGTTGGCTTTACTTTGATCCAGTGGCACCAATGGCCTGTTTGCAACCCCAGACGGAATAAAGAGGCAGACAACAGTTGTTGGGAAATGGGCCACTTTATTAACTGAACACAGAAAACAGGCAAGGAGAACTATGAGGACAAGCCCTGGGGTCACCCTGGACCCCGCCAAGTCCTGCAAGGGCGAGCCACCCAACCCCCGGTCGTAGCCATACCAAGATGGCTATAACCGGGCGGCAGACCAAGCATGTCTTCCCCCCGTGCCCACCCCAATCACCAGAAAGGGGCGCAAAGGGGGGGATACATGCGCCCGATCCGTATTCCAGGACATTGAGCCGTAAAGCCCATCTGCCTATCGTACGGATCGTACGCACAACCACGGTGCAGAGGCCTGAGTGCTCGCCGGCAAGGTCAGAATCCCTTGCAAATTCCACTAAGTGACCAAATTAGCTACCTAACTAAGCTACCTAACTAAGTCCACACCACTGCTGGCAGTACAAGGTAGGCGAAAAACACATCACCATCGGCCATCAGGGACCGTCTTTCCCTATATGAACCCCAGAGAGCACTGAGGTCAGCTGGAAAAAACTTGCTGACTATCCCCGGACCAAGAGAGGTGAAGTTGCAATGCACCCGCAATCGGGCCTTCTCCTCTGTGGCCCCGAGCTTATGGAACCAACTTCCAGAGGAAATGCGGGCCCTGCGGGATCTTGAACAATTCCGCAGGGCCTGCAAGACTTTCCTCTTCCGACTGGCTTTCGATGATGTAGAAAATTAAGTACTAATGATACCGTCATCATAATAAAGAACAAATAGCAATAGCATTAGCACTTTTATAACTGTAATTAATTTTAAATCTATTAGAATTTTAATGTTGAATGTAACCTTGTTTTTATACAATGGAATGTTACTGTTACTGTTAGCCGCCCTGAGCCTGCCCCGGCGGGGAGGGCGGGATATAAATAAAATTATCTAATCTAATCTAATCTAATTGAGGTAATGCGAAAAAATTCCTACCTGGCCCCTAATAAGGCGACCGGTGAAATCTGTACTACTGCAGGGTGGGCGGGTGGGCCAACGACTCCACGAGACTGCGTGGAGTGATCTGGGGCAGAGGCTACTTAAAGCCTCTGACCCCCGCCCCCACGCTATTCCCGGATGCCCGGGAAAGCTGCCTTTCATCCTGGCGGGGCTGCAAAAGACGGCCCCACGGTGCGCAGCCGCTTTAGCGGCGCGGCCAGGGTGGGGCCGAATTGTGCTAGCAATGAAGCCAACAGAGCCAGTCAGGAGACAAAGGACATATAGCTACCCAAAGTATTTGTGAGCGTATTCAGATACCACAGCGAGCTGTAATTAAACTGTGACTGGGCACAAGCACCATTTGCTATTGTGCTTGCACATGTCTTTACCTTCTAGGATGCAGAGCTTGATTGAACACTTACCAGTGTTTATCAAGTTGTTTGAATGCAGGTGCCTTCTAAACATTGGTTTACTTCACACAAAATGGCACCCTAAAACTTGGTTTAATTCCAGTTTAGAATCTTGTTTTGTGTGGCATTCTAATTACCATTCAGACCTTATGGTAAATTGGGACTTCATATTTTCAGACCTGGATCTGGCAACCCTATCTGAACACTAGCTAAAATATAGAAGATAATTCATAATAAAGAATATGTGGTAAATACATTGGACAAAACAATTGAGATACTTTTGTATGTGCGTGACTTGGCATTAGATCAGGTGATAAGGCTGAGAATTTGAATATGTGATGATGGTGATGAGAATGTTATGCCACTCACTCCAGGGTATTTCAGGATAGCAAGTTTGGGTTTTCTCATAGTCATTATTTGTTTATTTAGTATATTTCTATCCTGCCTCTTCAGAGTTCTGCTTCAAGCAGCATACGATTAAAACAATGTAACAATTTACAGACAAGCCATTGGGCATAACGACATAAAAACTATCCATAAAACAGAACCAGGCCTTTACAGTGTTGGTAAAATACCCCTCCCCTCATTAAAAGCCTGGATTAAAATAAGTGTTTTTGCCTGGTACCTAAAAGAAATAAAACAGGTGCCAGGTGACCCTCAAGCATTCCAGCAGCAAGGTGCCACCACAGAATATGTCCTGTATCTAGTTGCCAACTACCTCATCTCTGAAGCTGGGGACATAAAGGCAGATCTTTACTGGTAGGCTGGTCAGTATGGGAGGAGACCATACTTCAGGCACCCTTTCCTCAACATGTTTAGGGACTATTTAGGGTAATATCCAGTACTCTGAAATGCTTGGAAACAACCGAGTAACCAGTTCGGATCTTTCAGCACGTTACTCATCCATTTCTGGGCACAATTCAAAGTGCTGGTTCTTCCTCTGAAGGGTCAGAGCCCTTAATGGATTTTGTTCACCAAAGATGAGACTGGAAATAGTGACCAGCCTCAGTGTGGTATGATGAGCAGGCATTTGTATCAAGATCACATTAGTCCAATTCCAATGGTCTTGTCTACTTGGACCAGGGTTGCTAGCCTCCAAGTGGGGCCTGGAGATCTCCTGCTTTTACAACTAATCTCCAGCTGTCAGAGATCAACTCCTCTGGAGAAACCTGGACCCACCAGAAATTTCCACTGATAGAGTGCCACTTTCTCACCTTTCTCTCCTACCGCAGTCCAAATGCCCTCTGAAATGCTGTTCTTGAGAGGTAGGGGACCCCTAGGACTCCTAAGGGAGTTGGAAGTCTGCCATAGAATGGAATAATCAGCTAAAATCACCCCCTTCTTCTGCCAAAATTCTCTGTAGGCAGTCCCCTGGCTATTGAGGACATACTGGGGCAGAGATGCATGGGGAACACTACATGTTTGCATCAGTTCTCATTAGGTCAGACATTCTTATTAGCTGTTCTATATGTACAACACTGGAATTTTCACTTGATTATCCAAATTAACAGTTTACAGACATCTCATGGGAAGTATTTCTGCCTTGAAGAGAATGTACAGAGTGGGAGAATGCAATCATGCCTGATATCCCTACTTCTAACCTCTGCACATTTAGCCAAAGATGTGGAAGAGCCTATGCTATTTTAGGCTACATTAACAGAAGTATACTTTTGAGGTCCTGTGAAGTATTGGTTTGTTGTTCAATCTCACAGTTGAGTCTGACTCTTTGCGACCCCATGGACAAAGTCATGATAGGCCCTTCCTGTCTTCCACCATCCTCCAAAGTCTGCTCAAATTCGTGTTCCTCTACTTCTCTGAAACCCAGCTTGAACTTCTGGTAGTTCCTAGTTTACATGCTGCTGAAGCCTAGCTTGTAGGATCTTTAAGGATACTTGCTGGCATGTGAGTGCAATGGTGAGATGGTTTGAACATTCCTTCTTTGGGATTGAAATATAAACTGATCTTTTCCAATCCTGTGGCCACTGTTGCATTTTCCAAATTTGCTGACATAATGTGTGCATCACTTTAACAGCATCATCTTTTAGGACTTTGAATAGCTCAACTGGGATACCATCATCTCCACTCGCTTTTTTGTTAGTAATGCTTTCTAAGGCTCATTTGACTTCACACTCCAGAATGTCGGGATCGAGGTCAGCGATTTCACCGTCATGGTTGTCAAGGATATTGAGATCCTTCTTGTATAATTCTTCTGTGTATTCTTGCTATCTCTTTTTAATCTCTTCTGCTTCTATTAGGTCCCTACCATTTTTGTCCTTTATCATGGTCATCTTTGCATTTATTTTTCTTTGGGATGGTGCTGATTGCTGCCTTCTGTACAATGCCTATTCTTTACCTCCACTGTATATTCATAAGGGATGTGATCAAGATCAAGCCTGAATGGTCTGATGGCTTCACCATATCCATAGTGCTAAAACAAGTTGTATCAAAAATGTCAGAATTTGTGGCATCAACAATAATTTTGGTATTCTGATTTCATTGTTAAAGTCCCTCACTCAAGCTTCAAAACCCTGAGGGAGAAACAAACAGAGCCATAATGAAATGCTCTTACTGCTTCGAGGAAAAGAAGAGCTTTGAAAATTGTGCTTTCTTTTCCTCTTGAGGAGTTCAGATTCATTCTGTTAAAATGTTTAACTTCATCAGCCCCTTCTACTAAATTCTGCATTAATATGCAGAGGGAGTTCTTCAAGAGTTATGGCTTGTCACGATTTCTACAATATGCTACATAATGGCCACAATACGCCTGTCATGCGCTTATCTTGTCTTCAGCAGGGTCTGCTATAAAGCACAACTTAAGGCCTTTTAAATAATTAGACAAATGCATATTTTTGACAGAAGTTACTTGTCTTTGCTCCCAGCAGTAAGAACTGAAATTTGTAATACCTAATTGACTGCTCAGTCAGTTTCCTAGCCTTTCTTTTCTCTGTTACTCTTCTTCCTTTGTGGTGGAATGTGGTGCATCCAGAACAAACTTGTCTGAGATCTTGCTTATAACAATCATTCATTTATAGTAATATCTGTGAAAGCATGCCTCCTCAGAAGTTATGCTGCTGTTGTTTTATGCAAATAATTGTTTTATAGGTAAGTTGTTGTCTCAAGTACTAAAATTCAGTCACAGGCAAGCCAAAAACTGGGCAGGAAAAAAGTTATTTTCCTTTCATGCTGCTGTTTGTAGGTTTTGGAAGGTGTTTTCTGTAACTCCTTTAGCTTTTACTTTTTTCCTACTTTGTAACTTAGTCATTTTCACAACCCCACTACACTTCCATTTAGTGTTGTATGAACACTACTTAAATAGCTATTAGCCTGAAAATTGCAAGGAGTAGCCTTGAGCACTCAGGAGAAGCTTCACTTTCTATCAAGCTCTCAGATTTTGTTCTTAATTGTACAGCAAATATTCATTCGCGGCTTTCTGCTGGCTGTCCATGCCCACTATTTGCCCAACCCACCAAAAAGAAAAACAAATTACTTATTAAAAGCCTTTTGTTTTCTCAGTCAAAATAAGCAGGGGCAGAGGGAAAGCTGTAGCTCTTGAATATTCTGCATATATCCATTTTACTGGTATAATTTCCAAAGGTGAGCATAATCAATGGATGTCCCAGTTCAGATTGCAAATATGTTTTGTATTTCCAGATAGCTTCTGGGCCCCATAGGGTTCTAAGTTTTTGCAAACATGATGAATGCTCCTGATGCCTCTGATGATGCAAGAGTAAAACCACTATTATACTTCAAATGTAGCTTATTTTAAGTCAGAGCTGAAATGTACAGTTTGTATCTAGGAAGCCTTGGTTTAAATCTGCCAGGTGCATTCATTTGCATGCAATCTCAGATAAGCCATCTACTCACAGGTCAAATCAGCGTTTTTAAAACTATTTTCTAGAGAACCCTGTAGCTCCTCAAAAATTTATCATGGTGTTCTCAATGAAAAGATCAATAATGGCAGGTAAGATTCATTGAAAGAAAGTTCCTTCAACATTACTGAACTCCTGTTGCAGTATTCAGCCACAGGAGTGCTGGGTTTGTTGTAAGTAGTCTTACTGATAACTTCCCTGACAAACAAACCATGCTTGACCCCCTGCACCCTACATCTGAGTCAAGCCTCAAATTGATTCACTTGTGGAACTTGAATACAGAGCAGGGGCGCTTTAGAAGATAAGTTTTGTTTGGCCATTTTTGCACCTACACAGGAGGGAATTCAATCAATGTTCCTCAAGGGCTGTAGTCAGGTCAGGTTATTAAAGTGCACATATCACTCAGTTGGCAGTGCTCAAGGCATCTCTTCATTATTTTCATAGTTTAAAAATTATAAAAAAAGCCATATTTTTCCTGATGTGGTGTGGGGGAAAACAAACTACAACTCTCCTGAAGTTCTAAGAGAGTGCACATACTCTGCTCTGGATCCAGAATGTTCAACAGCAAATAATACTCAAGTGTTAATTTAGAGAAACAGAATTATTTCTTCTTAATGATTTCCGTCAGGATAAAAACAAACCAGTTCTTATGCATTGTTCAGTTCTCTTGACTGCTGCACTGAGTTTGCTTTTGTAGAACTGCATCCTGACAACATAAAAGAAAACAGCCATGAAAGCAAAGGAACAATTACATTATTTTTATTTTTATAGAATCCGGCCCCGCCCTGGCCAGGCTGCGAAAGCGGCTACGTGCCGCAGGGCCATTCTTTGCAGCCCCGGAAGGATCCAAAGCTTTCTGGAGCTTCCTGGCCATCCGGGTGCTGTAGGAGGGTGGAGGGTTGAGGCTATATATATGTAGCCTCGGCCCCGCCCGTCCCCTCAGTTCCATGAAAGCTCTCGGCTGGGTCGGAGGCACGTTCATGCTCCTCAGCCGAGAATGCGTAGGCGGAAGCTCTGCTGGCGGGATTGGCTCCTTCGAGCCAAACAGGCATCAGGGAATGCAACAGACGGCCCAGCAAGTTGCATTTGCAGTGACACCGGCAGGTGCCGAAAGTAAGAGGGGAGTGACACAGCAGTATGGTACTTGGCCTTGGGGTCCTTGGGGCCCCAGTGTATTGCCGGGGCCCGTGGGGGCAGGGCCTGGATCTGCATCGATAGAACAGGGGGGACAGTGTGTTTTACTGGCCCAGCCCAGACCGCCATGGGCATCTGGGATCCCTGCTGGGGGGCATGTTCAGGGTGCTCCAGTTGTCTGCTTCAGCAGGATCAGAGGTTGCCCAGGAGGCGACAGCATCGACTGTGGCAACAGGGGTTTTACCCTGGGGGAGGCAGATGTCGTTTGCCCATCCTTCGGTATGGCCCAGTGTCCCTTGTAACCCTTGGCATTATCCTCTTAACCCTTATGGGTCAGTCCCCTTTTTGGCTCTCCCGTTCAGGGACTCTGCAACGCCCTTGGGGGACCACTTGACCCCAGTGACTTGGGAAAAAATTTTGAGGGGCGAATACGTGGCTGTATTTAGTCTCCTTTATAGGGAGTTGGAGAAGAAGAGTTAGGAGGAAATGGACGAAAAGGAGAAAGAAAAGCTCAGGCGTAGGAAGGTTGACAGGACCTGGGCCAATTTGCTACCTGGTTTCCTTATTTATGCGGGAGTGATTGCTAGGGTGCAGCCTGCTAGGGCCGTGTCATTGTTTCAGTATTGTGACATCATTTATAGGGCTTACACCAATTTTGTGGGGGCGGCCTGGTTACAATACAATGAGACTTTCAGGATGAGAGCAGCAATTAATCCTATGTTGCCGTGGGACCAAATCAATCAGCAGCTGTGGTTGCAGCTAATAGCCCCGACTAAGCCCAATTTGGGTGATAGGGCCAATAGCGGGCATTTAGTGTACAAGGAGCCTGGAACCTCAACAGCCCGCTCTACGGCGGGTCAGCCAGTTCAACCCCAGCTGCTATGTTGGGAGTTCACTTCCCAAGGAGTATGTTCACGTAAAACATGTAAATTTCGGCATGAGTGCCTGTTATGTGGTGGGCCCCATGCATTTTCAGCATGCAATAGGGCCAAACAAAAATGGGGGGGGCAAAGCACCCCAGGGGAGGGGGTAATTTGCAGGCACCTGGTAAAGGGTCCCAGTCCCATTCGACTGAGAGTTCTTAGGTGCTTCCTGGAAGGTTACCCCAGAGTGGCAGACAGAATCTATTTGTGGGAGGGGTTCAGCTCTGGATTTCAGATCCCTTTTCAGGGGCCTAGGGCACCCTGTATGGCATCTACCCTTCATTCCATGGTAGGGCTGGAACATTTGGTTAGAGCTAAGATTGCCAAGGAATGTGAGGAAGGGCGAGTTATAGGTCCTTTTGATGCCCCTCCTGTTCCATGTTTGAGATTTTCCCCATTGGGAGTGGTTCCTAAAAAGGTGGTGGGTGAATATAGGTTGATTCATCACCTGTCATACCCCAGTGGGGGGTCGGTGAATGATGGAATTCCGATCAGGGGTGTGGGCCGAGTGCAGAAATGACCAAATGCGACATCGAGTCGGCATTTCGTCTGTTACCAGTGCACCCTGATGATTTTGAGTTGCTGGGGTTTAAGTCTGAAGGTAAGTTCTATATGGATAGAGCATTACCCATGCTCTGTATCCTGCGCTGTCTTTGAGAGGTTTAGTTCCTTTTTGGAATGACTGTTGAAGGATAGATTGGGGCGAGGGGAGATTGTTCATTATTTAGATGACTCTTTGCTTGTGGGCGTGGCCGGGACTGGCCGTTGTGCCAAGCTTTTGGAGCTCTTCATGAAGCTGGCGGATGAGCTGGGTGTGCCTTTGGCACACGAGAAGACGGAGGGCCCTGCCATTCGGCTCACATTTTTGAGTATTGAATTGGACACTTTCCAGCAGGCTTCGCAACAGCTGAGGGACAGGCTGGCTGCATTGAAGCGAAAACATAAAGTTTCACTTTTGGAGTTTCAGCAACTCGTAGGGCATCTCAATTTTGCCTGTAGGGTAGTAGCCCCGGGCAGGGCATTCCTCCGGCGCTTTTGTGATGCCATGGGGTCCCTGCGTTTACCTCATTACAGATTGTGCATCACTGCGAGCATGTTCAGTGATTTAGAGGTTTGGGAGAGTTTTCTGGAGTCATTTAACGGGGTTTCTTTTTGGCGGGAGGATATGAAGATTGAGACCGACCTCCAGATATCCTTGGATGCTGCAGGTTCTTCTGGTTTCAGTGTTGTGTTTAGGGGACATTGGTGCGCTGAACTGTGGCCTAAGGATTGGCAAATCAGCAGCATTTGCAGGAACTTAAC
This sequence comes from Heteronotia binoei, assembly GCF_032191835.1. NCBI lineage: Eukaryota > Metazoa > Chordata > Lepidosauria > Squamata > Gekkonidae > Heteronotia > Heteronotia binoei. The sequence goes on from NC_083229.1 coordinate 95,609,620, forward strand.
ATTTTTAGAGTTTTTTCCAATTGTGGTGGCAGTCTGTTTATGGGGGGAGCAGTTGGCTGACTGAGTTGTGTACTTTTGCTGTGATAACTTGGCAGTGGTGCATGTCATCAATTCCTTATCCTCCAAGTCAAAGCCAGTGATGAATCTGGTTAGGGTTTTCACGTTACGTTGCCTTCGTTTAAATATTTTGTTCTTAGCCAAGCATATTCCAGGGGTCAATAATGGGGAAGTGGATACTCTGTCTTACCGACAGATGGAGCGCTTTCGCCAATTGGCCCCGGAGGCCGATCCTCAACCAGTTCGGATGCCTCAGGACCTGTGGCAGCTGGGCAGTCTGAAGCCGGTAGGGCAATTCTTTTAGCTTTGGCCCCGAGTACCTGGAAAGCTTATGAGCAGGCGGCCCTACAGTGCAGGGTATTCAGGAATTCTGTCGGGCTGGGGGATTGTTGGCCTATACCGGTTTCACACCTAATGCAGGCTGATGGTTAAATCTGTCTGCGGTCAGTTGGCTGCTTTAGCCTTTATCAGTAAGACACATGGGTATCCAGCAGCCGTAGACAATTTCAGGGTTAAGAAGATGCTAGAGGGCTGGTCTAGGGAATGCGGGATGCAGGCAGATGCCAGGCAGCCCATTTTCCCTGCGATTCTTAGTGGGTTAGGTGGCATTTGGCCCGAGGTTTGCAGTTCTGATTATGAAGCTGCGCTGTTCCATGCAGTGGCACTTACCGCATTTTTTGGTGCTTTAAGGGTAAGTGAAGGGTAAGTTAGGCTGTCACGGAGCGACTAGTCCGATAGCGCTTTACAGTGCAGCGATGTATCATTTAAAGATGGACGCGTATTTTTGCGAGTACGAAGATCCAAAACAGACCAGAGGCAGATGGGCACCACGGTGGAGCTTGGTCCTTGCACAGAGGCTGGTTTGTGCCCTGTGCAAGCATTACAGCAGTATGTTACTGTCTGAGGGGATGCCCAAGGTCCGTTTTTCTGCCATACAGGTGGGGTTTCCCTTACCAAGTATCAATTTTGGGCGGTGACATCGCGGGCACTGGATAAGTTAGGATTGGGGAGTTTCAAGTTTGGGACCCATTCCTTCCGAATCAGAGCTGCATCAACTGCGGCAGCGATGGGCTATTTGGGACCGGCTATTCAATGGGTGGGACGTTGGCGATCAGCAGCTTACCATGCCTATCTACGCCCAATGTTGTAGTCTGCTTATTGGGGCAAGGGGGCAGCTTGGGGGAAGGCAGTGCTCTGTAGTAGGAGGGGAGAATCAGGAAAAAAAATGGCCTATTATTACTGTTTATGGAAATTCTTCCATAAGAGTCCGCTGAGTTCTGCTTTACTGTGCATGCTGACCGTACTTAACAAAAGCATGCAATCACTTATTACACCCCATCTTTGTACAGCAGTGAAACAATGCCACCAGAGATTTTTATCTTGTGTAAGAAAATGTGTGGGTGCAGGGATCATACAATAAAGCCTTGCAGACATTTGTTTAGTACCCAAACCTATGAGGAGCAAATGGGGACCTATAAATTAATAGTGCTAATTTCTGCAGCTTCCAACTTACACATTAATGACCGTATAAAACAAAGCAATGCCAATTAAGCACATACTGACATAAATCAGAACCACTCTGGGGAACTTTCTGAAATGACACTTATGGTAAAGACTGAGTAAATAATCCGTTTTATGTACTTCCCTCATGGTTGCTTGTGTCATGACTTTTTTTTTTTAATTGAACAAGCAAATTAGTGCACAACTCCATTTTTGCATATCATATTGTTGGGTTTTTTGCATTTGAAGCATGGTGCCAATGTGGACACATGTGCCTTAGGCATGGAAATCCATGTTGCTGGACTACACCTGTGGGCATGAAAAGCATCTGTTTTCTATTGTCCCTCCAGCGCATACCCAAATATATCTTAAATACCAGTCTGTGAGAATAACATTTTTAGGGTGCGGTCACACGTACCATTAAAAACGTGTGTGTAGCGCTCAAATCTGAATTGCTGAATATTGATTCGATGCAGGGCAGTTCAGACGAGCATCCAAGAATGCGATTCATTCTGTTGTGTGCGATCAGACATCCAATACTATCACACTCATTTCTTGGAGCATGCGTAATCAGATGGTGATTTCTGGGAGGGGAGGGGGTCCATTGAACATGCGCCCAACTGTTTGGAGCTGGGAAATCAAAACTTTCTTCAGAGGCAGGGGGGAAGGGTGAAAGTTTCCAGAATTAACGTTGCCAATCCAAGCCACAGAACTGCCAGGAATTATTTTCCTAGAAATTAGCAGTGACAATGATATCTTGAAATCCTCCACATTGAAAAAAGAATTTTTTCCTGTTCTGAATAGTGGGATAACGTTTCCCCCCCCTTCCGATCCTGTGTTGATTGGAGAAGCAGAAGCGTCACCTTAGATTCCCGGATGATCTGGCAATGTGCATGTCTGCTGGGGCTTTTTTTTTTTTAAAGGTAAGAGGCAGTATCGCATGTGAGCTGTCCAAACAACAAAAAGCCGATCTTGTGTTGCTGTTTTGAAAAAGGGCCGGACTTTATGTGCTGTCAAATTAACGCGGCACTGATCCGCAGCAAGTTGGAATGACCCGGGATGACGCTCGATTGCCAGATGTGCATGTCTGAACGAACACATTTAATCCATCAGCCAGATGGAGCTGTGTAGTCACTAATGGTACGTATGGCCGCACCCTTAGATACTTTTTGTGTGTGGAAACATGCCCTTGTTGTCATATCTAGTTGGGATTTTAATGCAATCATACAGTTATCAAACCATAATGCAAAATATAATCAGCTGATGATCTTTGTCTCTCTTCCATCCAGATGGTGAGGAATGCTATTCAGACTTCAATATAAAGGTGCTCCCTGGTATTAATGTGAGATGTCCTTGTAGAAAAATTATACTTTCTGCATTCTGTCTGCATTACAGCATGAAACTAGGAGTGGGATAAGTTATCCATTGTTGTATATTAAGAATATTGTTGTGGCTTTTGTGCTGTTGTACTTTTAGACATATTCAGTAGGCCTTCCAAAATGGCTGGTGGAATGATTGTAGCAAGGAGGGATATGCAGCGTTATCAATGGTGACCAGGAAGTAGCTTCTATACTTATTTAATTTAAATATTAATATCCTACTTTTTCAACCAGTTTAGGATCCCCAAGGCAGCAAATAATTGAAACAATAAGTTACTGAAATAATTGTTTGTGGGGGAATGCCAAACAACAACAACAACAACAAAATTTACTTGAGAGCCAGCATGGTGTGGTAGTTAAGAATGGTAGACTCTAATCTGAAGAACCAGATTGATTCCCCACTCCTCCACACAAAGGCTGCTGGGTGACCTTGGACAAGTCACAAGTCACTCAGTACTTTCTCTTCCACCTACTTCACAAGTTGTCTGTTGTGGGAAGAGAAAAGGAAGGAGATTGTAAGCTGCTTTGATACTCCTTAATGTAGAGAAAAGTGGGGTAACCATCATCACCATCAATCTTCTTCTTCTTCTGCTGCTGCTACTACTACTACTACTATTCCTCAGAAATAAGTTTCACTTTCCTTGTTATGAGCAATACAAATCTTTCCCCCCTCCCTTCTTTATTCCTGTGCTCCAAATTTCTAAAATAAGACCAATTTCCCACTCACGCTGCTCTCACATTCATCTTCTTAGTATGGCTTCCTTCCGATTTCACACTATCTGCCCTGGGGCTGCAGCAAGGATCCATGTTTTCATGCAGCAAACAAAAACTGGTTTTTAGTGGTTTCTGTTTGCTGTGTGGAAATGCCGATACTTGCTGCAGCCCTGGAGCAAGCAGATAGCGTGAAATCGGAAGGAAGCCACGCTGAGAAGATGAACGTGAGAGTGGCATAAGGTGAGTGCGAAATTGGTCTAAGTGTACGTAGAATTGCAGCCTAAATTGCTTTAAAAAATCAAACTATTGCAACAAAATGAATACTTGAAAAATTCTCACTCTGAAATGCTCCAAAAATGAATTATAGTTTTTAACTGCTTGCTTCTGCTCAGAGGGTTTTGATTAAAAAGTGCAATGAGTTCTTTTTCTGTTCCATTTGAAAGTAGGGATCTTCAGAGTTCTTAAGTGAAGACAGATTTAAAGTTTTGGTAATGAGGCCTTCACATCTGGCTCATGTGCCCTAAGCTACACCTGGATGTTTTCTTTCAACAGTTAGACATTTGGTCCATCCAGTTCCGTTTTGTCTACTCTGACTGGATGCAATTCTCCAGGGTGTCAAGGACAGATAGGTTTTACCTAGCAAGCAGTACCTGGCATCATTTTAACTGGAGTTGCTAGAGGCTGTATGTGATACCTTCCTCATCCAAAAGCTAAAGTCCCTGACTCACCCATGGGGCTCGTTTGTGGTCCTGAGCTGGAGGGGAGAGCAGCCATTTCCAGCTTGAAGGGATGAGCCATGTGGGCAACTGGGAAGCCAAGCGGCTGAAATGGCAAAAAAGCAGGCCCTCCCTCTCCCAGGATGGCCTGTGAAAGGCCTGAACTGGGCCAAGGAGAGGGCAAAAGGGGGTGGGTCCTCAGAGGAAAAAATGGCCTGCACAGCCTGACCAGCGCACCTTGCTGTGTGAGATCCTTTGCCCATCCATCCTTCCCTGAGTATTAATGTTTTAAGAGTAGAATGCATGTTTGTGGTTGTGGTTGCTCTGGGGGATGGGATTGCACTGGGGGGACATGCGGGTTATGTTCTTGTTCAAGTGTCACAACCTGGGGCACTATCAGTATAGGCTGTACCTGTTTTAGGAAAAACCAGCCTGGATGTGGAGATCCCTGGGTGTGGGGATCTTGAGGCGAGGGCTTGCAAGGGGCATGCTGAGCTCGGAGGCTGCCAACAGAGTATCTTAATGTTCAAGTGGCAGAAGAGACCACATAGTGGCAATCTTCCTTGTGGAATCTGCCATCCCATGATGCTGCCATCTCCCCTCCCTAAGCGCTGGGACTGCAACATCTGTTCTGCCACTGAGACATGGTATGACTCCCATCATTCATGTATAAAAGATGTAGGCATTCAGAATCTATTTTAAACAGCAGCAGAGTGAGGTAAACTAAAGCTAGCCCTGTTTTGAGCCTTGATTTGTGGAGCTCTGGTGCATTCTTCTTCTACGCCAGTTGCCATACGGAAGTGGTGATGCTTTGATGATTGTAAATAGCATGTTCCAAGACTGAAAGCTTGCAACAACCATTTTCACTCAAGTTAAGCACTCATACAATCACATTGATGCTTGGTTTGAAACCTGATGTGATTGCTATTTGGAAGTTATTTGTGCCTTCACAGACAGCAGCATTTAGCTTGGTAGCTGGTCAGGCAGCTTCCATTACTTCATATTTACTGGCCTGTTTGGATGACCATATGGCCTGGGGTCATCATGGGCTCCTTATGCATTGTTTAAAATCAGCTACACTGCAAATTCATGTGCTGCTTTAGCACTTGAAGCGTCAGCAGCGTTAATCAGATGGTGGTGGTCATTGTAGTGGCACAAGTTGAAACAACATTGCAAGGTAACATTAAAAATATTGATTAAAAACCCAGCATTAAAATCCAGTGTTATAAACCCAGCCCAGCATTAAAAGTCTGCATGAACTGAAATATTTTAGCCTGGGATCTAAAAGAAAGCAATGTAGGTGCCAGGCATGTCTCAAAGGGAAGGGCGGTCCACAAGCAAGGTGCTAGTACTGAAGAAAAAGTCCTAACTCAAGTTGTTACTCACCAAAACTCTGGATACATGGCCAATGACAGCATTCCTAAGTCTGCCATGGGGATGCATTGGCATTCTAAAGCCTCATGAAGATAATTCAAAAATGCCACATGACTGTTCTTCACTGAAGTAGTGTCTAGTTTCTAAAATGACAGATGTCTCATGCCCTTGAGTCAAACTAGCCATTTTTTAATCATTGGCCCCTGGTCTCAGATGCATGGCAATACTTGATGTTGGTTTCTCAGGACTGAGGAAAATTCTCTTGACCTTGACTGAAAAATGGTGCACTCCTATATGGGATGGTTATCCTCTTCCACTGAGCATGCAACATCAGGAGGGATGCACATGGAGTGGTGAGGTAGGTAGGGGATACCTGTGTAGTCAGCCAGATCTGCCAAATGAACCTTGGCAATCAATGGGGTGACAGATGTCACAGCCAGATCACAATCACATAAATACATTTTGCAAAAGAATCCAGGCTAATCCAATCTTTTCAGATCTCAGAAGCTAAGCAGGGTTGGCCCTGGTTAGTATTTGGATGGGAGACGTCTCAGAAAGTTCAGAGTTGTGATGCAGAGGTAAACAGTGGAAAATCACCTCTGAACATCTCTTGCCTTTGAAATTCCACAGGGTCACCATAAGTCAACTGTGACCTGAGCCCCTCCTCCCCCCAAAAAAGAACTTTATTATTATTTCATAGGATTGGATCAGAGCCTTGGCCTTAAAAAGAGCTTATATAGGTTTATGCTTTATAGCTCCCAGAAACAGCTTTTAAAATATATGACACATTTATTTATTTATTTATTTATTCATTCTTCATTTTAAAAAAAATATCCCAGCTTTTGATCTGAAAAGGCCCCAAAGGGTGACTAGCAGTATTAAAATACAATAAAATACATAAATACCAATATTTCCTTAAACTTTAAAAATATATATATATTTCCTTGTAATATAATAAAACTCAACCATTAACTACTTCAGGGCAAATAGAACATTACGTTCATTATGTACTTTAAAAATCTAGACAGAAATAGCCCCATTTTGACTGACTTTCTACCATTTTCACAGATGTATATTTGCAGGCTCAGCATCCATGGGGGGGGGGGGGGGAGGCAAGGGAATATTCATGTCATTAATGGCCACACTTACAATTGCCTTTTGGATTATATAAAGTTGGTTACAACTTTATAGGTTACAGCTGCAAGAATTCTTGGCACAGCATGAGCCAAATGGATCTGAGCACAAACTGATTTGCCTGCTGGTCGATGAACTCCAGCCTGCCTGTTGGGTGGAAGGAACCATGCGATGACATGATGCTGGATTCCACAAGGATTACCACCACTGTGTGGTTTCCCCTACCACTTCGGAGTGTGGGTAGCCCTGATAGCCCCTGGACTGGGCATGTCTCTTGATAGCACTCAACAAGATGCCAGGACGCTCCCCCCCCATCCCTTAAGGGAATCCCCAGATGCAAGGAAAATGGGCACTCCGGCTGTTTTTTCTAAATGGAACAAGAGTCATGCTGATATCACTCTACTAGGTTGTGACAGATTAAGTTAAACAAGCATGAATGGGAAAAAAACCCTACCATGCAACAAAATCCATCGCTGAAATTAACATCAAACATGAATGAACAGTAACATTCACCCACCAAGAGGCCTCAGCACTTATTTAAGAGGAAGGGATGGGTGAGAAAGAACCATGAGGCCAGTTGGGGCCTGGATGACACACAAGTTCCCTTTAAATGCCTGGTGGCATCTGCCCCCCCCCCTCAGCTCTCCGAAATGGCCCGATTGGCCAGACCTTGGGAAAGGGCAGGCCAATATCTCTCTGGTACAGCAGCTGCCTGGCCCCTATCTGACCACATGGCTGAGCCCAATGCTGCTGGATGCAGCTGGCTATTGGTCACTCTGCCACCATTTCCTTCCCTCCCCATAGGCCTGCAAACAGGACCACAGGTAAGTCTGGGGTCCTGGTATTTTGTTGGAGACCAACAATAGATAAGGCCCTACTCTTTGCAGAAAACCAGTTAAGGGGCAGATTGGATAATACATTCTTGACCCAGACTGGCATTCCCTTTGTGACTTTCTCTGCTATATCCCTTTAGTCAGGGCCCTCAGATTGATTATCAACAAGGACAGAGGAAATCAACAGAAAATACATAATTCACAAAATGTATTTTTCTGAATTACCTGGGAGTGGTAGCTCCAATATAAGGACATCATGTAAACTCATTATAACCTCTAAGAAAGCAGGAACCAACCAGATAGTCCTGAAATACATAAAAAAATAGCTGTAACTGTCTGCAGAGGAAAGGGATACTCTGAGATCTTGGACTCCAATGTGTTAGAATTTCAAAGATTATTACCCACACTTGAAATGATCTATGAAACTAATGTGCAACACTTGAAGCTGTCTGAATACTAATGTTATATGTTCGATACTGGTGTTAGATTGTGTGTCTCATTACAGTGTCAAGTGCTGTGCCTCTCTGCATCTTAGTGGAACTAGAGCATATTCATGCTTTTTTACAACCTTTTAAATTTATGATCTGAACCTGTGTGGGAACTAGTAACAGAACCAAATTCTATGATTTCATGTGTCCTCTTTATAATATGCAAAGGGTCTGCTGGACTGAATTTAGTATTTCTGCTTCGACACACGATTCATAGCCAACAGGACTTTCAATAAGTCTAAGCCATAATGAAAAGGTAGAGCAAAATTACTTCAGATACACACAGCCACAGCATAGCCATTAATTTAGACCTGCATTCTCCTGTATGAAGAGCTTTTATTTACAATCCCTTCAACAGGACAAAAATGGAATCCTGCCTATTTAGCTGTCCCCACTAATGCATGTGGCCTACTGATCTATTAACTTGCCCTTTTCTAGAGGAACCCCCCTCCCCCTGTAACCTATTCCCAAGATGTGCTTATCAAACAGTAGAATTGGTTAGTGGCGATTGTAACAATGTCTGCATTTAAAAACATTGCTTTGTAGACCAAGAAATTCAAAGGTCTATTGATTTTCAAACCAAAAGGAAGCATTTTGCTGCTTCAGTCTACCTTCCTGCTTACCACTCAGGTCATGAAAATACATCCTGCAATCTCTCTGCCTTTCCCATATGCTTCTATTGAGCAGCCATGGATCTTTTTTAAAAAAAGTCATGTAATTAAGCATAAATATTTCAAGTAACAAAGGGCCAACCACAGAACTGAACACTTCCCAAACTGCTTGTGTGATGTTTTGCAGTGTAAAGCTAAAAATAATGCACAACTGTATGGATTTTATGTATCTCAGAAATATTTCAGTGTCCCAGAAAAGTATTTGAATTGAAGCTGGATTCCTATTTACCTCAGTATTGTTAAACTTCACAAATAAATTTGTTATGGTTACATAGGCTCAATTAAAACCAATCGAGCATAGTCTAAAAATGCTGTAGACCCGATTTCATATTCCACCTTGTTTAAAAGGCTTACCCGATGGCTACAGTTTTAAATTTTGTCCCACCCCAGTCATCAGTCTTTAAAATGGGAATATGATGACCCACTGATGCTGATAATGATTATCTATTTATTCAATATGGTTTTTACATCTCTCTCCCTCCTCATCAGGCATTTTTAAAGTTTGGACCAGGTAACTGTTTAGTTGAAATACTGAATAAGCAAAACAAGTCCAATCCAGCTGAAGTTAGTTTTGTTGAAGGCTGCAATCCAAGGCACATTTACTTGGGAATAAACTCTGCTGAATTTAATGACATTTAACCACAGTTAAAATACACAGATTGAAATAATTGAAATCCATTCCCACTTTTATTTTCCTGCTGTTGTTATTTTTGCTAGAGATTGGCTCACACAAAAACTTCATTAGGGTTATAAAGATGTCTTAAATTCTACCTCATATTCTCTAAGATTAAACAAGGACTGTCTTTCTGCACAATCACAATTTTATACTAGAAGCTAACAATGAAAAAAATAACAACATGGGCTGACATCCAGAAACTACCTTAGGTTCATCTAAGGGACTGAATATGTCTAGTGGGACTTTTGGCTCTAATCCAGAGGAAGTTAGTTGCCTTTGTTCTCAAAATGCATTTATTAATTATATTTTATTTATTTAAAATATTAAAATAAATACCCAAATAGTGTTACTAAGGCAGTGAACATGAAAACATTGAACCATTTCAAAAGTTGAACATTTAAGAAATTAAAATGGCATTGATAGATGGAGACAAATGAAGGTCTTTGAGGAGGAAGTTCCAAAGGTTTGTCACCACCAGTGAGAAGGCCTTTTCTCAAACTACCACTTGTTTAGCCACTGCTAGCTGGGGCACTTGAGGCAGGGACTCTGAAGATGATTTGATTGAACCAGCAACTTCATATGGGAAAAAACAGCCCTTTCGAGTGTGCCAAGCCATAGGGGAATTTAATGGTCGATACCAGCACCATGAATTGAGTCCAGAAGCAAAATGGAAGTTGGTGTCGATGAAACAAGACTGGAGTGATATAACTCCTGTGGCCTGCTCCAGTCAACATTCTTGCCAAAGTGTTCTGTACCAACTGTAACTTCTAGACAGTCTTCAAGGGAAGTCTTATATAGAAAGTGTTGCAGTAATCTAATCTAGATGTTACCAGGATGCCTGCCACAGTGACAACACCTTTCCCTCCAGAAACAGCTGCAGTTGGCTCAGAGCTGAAGCTGGTGAAAGGCACCCATGGACACTATTAGGGATGGGCATGAAGTGGCTCACAAACTAAAGTTTGTGATGAATTTTGGTTAGTTTTTGCTTCATGGTGGGTCAGCTGGTAAAAACTTTCCACAAACTTTTAAGAGGTTTGTGGCAAATTGTGAATAGATACATTTCCAGAAAGACTGTCATTCCTCAATCAAAATGTTTGTCAAGCTTCAAAGCAATGAGGGTGTGCGTGAAATTCTCCAGCTTTGGAAACATCAATAGGGTCCTCCAAAGCTTAACAGGGACTGATCAAAGAAGATCGGTCCATCAGTTAGTACAATTTGCATAAGAGATAAGCATTTTTTTAAAAAAAGATGGACCTCTACCCTTGTGAAATTTAATAACATCCTTAATTTTATTGCATGTAAAAACGAAAACAAAGGACCATACTAGTCATGCAGGTTGGATGGTTGCCTTTGGATGTATATTATAGCCACCATCAAGCAAATTGCAGGTGTATCATGGAAATATGGAATAGTGGCCCTGTGGCACAGAGTGGTAAAGCAGCAATACTGCAGTACTGTGGTCTGAACTCTGCTCACGACCTGAGTTCGATTCCAGCGGAAACTGGATTCAGGTAGCCGGCCCAAGGTTGACTCAGCCTTCCATCCTTCTGAGGTCGGTAAAATGAGTACCCAGCTTGCTGGGGAGAAAGTGTAAAAAGACTGGGGAAGGCAATGGCAAACCACCCCGTAAAAAGTCTGCCATGAAAACGCTGTGATAGCAATGTCACCCCAGAGTCGGAAACGACTGGTGCTTGCACAGGGGACCTTTCCTTTCCTTTCCCCATATGGAAATATCCATTTGCAAGTGAGAATTATTATGGTCATAACCCCTGTAAATATACCATACATTTGAGTTTTGCTACATTGTAGCTTGTTAGATTTCTCCTTGGAATGGTTATGCCATTATAAACTGGATGTCAGTTAATGCATTAAAATACTTTCCCCCAAAATTAAGGGAATTCTACCAGTGTCCAGAATGAAAAGCATTAACACACATAACCATATGAGCAGAATATGTGTATGTGTGTGTGTGTGTGGTACCAATAATGAACTCAGGGGGCTTTGTTCCAAACTAATCTTGCAAGAAATAGAAGGTTGTTATGAAAACAAGGTGTGCAAACTAAGCAGTCAGAGTACAGCATTTATTTAGTACAACATCATTTGATTCCTCCAGGGACTCTGACTGCAGCAAAAGGAGAAGTTTTAATTAAGAACATAAATTATAACCTCTCCCAGGAGGGTGATTGAAATGATCGCTGTTGTCAGGATATTAACATGTTTTGCATTTATTTATAAACTCTCTGTATATTTGTTTTTCATTAAAGACTGGGTTAACAGCCTGACCATTCCTTTCATATTCCAAATGAACAACAGGTCATAATGTGGCCGATGGAAATGTTCCAAGATTTATCAAGCCTTCAGACTATCATATGGTGTTACCGCATTCTGTATGCACAAAGCAAGACTTAGGGCTGGTTTTCCTGGTTAGTCTTTCAAATAAGCCCACAGAAGCTACAATTTAGCTAATTTGTGGACACTTGTGACAGCAATTTGCTCCCAGTGACTGGGCCTTCCATAATCTCATGGAAAGACAGTGAGGCTAGAGTGTCAGATTAGGATATTGGAGATCCAAGTCTGAATTGCTTATCTTCCACATGGAACCAATCACACACATTCAACCTAACCTATGTCACAGGGCTGTGGTGACTATAAAATGGAGGACAGGAGAATGATGTACACCTCTTTGGATCCCCACTGAAGAGAAAGGCAGATTGTAAATGAAGTCAGTCAGCAAGTAAAATCTTATCTCTTCTGGGTACTCTCCTGTGCCCTATTTGTGTTTTGGAGCAAGAACCTTATGCATGCTGAGCCTATATTGCTTCATGACACTATGACTTGCTCTGCAGTTTCCCTGTTCTGTTGTCAGGGCTGGTGCGTGGGAGTAGGCAAAGTAGGCAGTCGCCTAGGGTGTCACCTGGCCTAGGGGGCACCACTGACACCCCCTCCCTGATGCCTCATGTCTGGTTCCTTACCACTGTCACCTTGTCCTCTCTCATCATCAAGCTGCCCTCAACAAAGCCAAGCCACTCCCCTCTCCCTGAAGTGTGACTTGGCCTCCCACCTCATCCTATCATACCATCCTCCTTCCTGGTATAGCTGGCAGGCACTTATTCCCACATTTTTTAAATAACTTAGCACATTTTTTTTGAAAAATTAAAAATCAGTAAATTAAAAATGTGAAAAGTTTGGCACTCTTCATTTTCCTTATATTTTTTTAATAATGGGGGGGGGGCTGCTAGTGGGTGATTTGCCTATGGCACCAGAAAGCCTAGCACTGACCCTGTTTGTTATATGTGGCTAGTTTTAACTTTAGCATTGATGGATGATTCCAAGTGCTCAATTTTGTGCTTTTTTACTCATTGCCCGATTGGGGGAGTAACTGCCTTTGAAGGGTGGCTATACTGCCACCTCCTCTTTCTGATTTACTATTAATTGATTTCTTGCCAGCCAAAACATTTCTAATTCTCACTTTCCTCCTTGGTGGAATGGGACACTCTCACTCCTATTTATCTCAAGAGTTTTCCCCTAGTGAATTACTGGAGAGATGACAGGAATGGTACAGAAATTTCATACATGAATGTGCTGTTGTCTGCTCTCTTATGTCTCTTGTATTATTGTTTCATGGTGTGTTTCACACTGGACTTGCCTTTTGAAATAGAAGATTCTTCCAGCTGAATTTACTGTGGGATCGCCATTACTGTTCCCCTCCCCCTTATCAGTAGTCAAGGAGTTTGCTGGAGAAAAAAACACACTGGCAGACACTGTTTTAAGAATTTAGTGAGAGAGCGGGGAGGTGGAGACGTCAGTGCTTTGCAGCCTGAGCTTCTCCCATTGTGATTTAGAAATGAGATGATAAAAGGGGAAGAGGCTGCTGCCACCACGAAGTAGGTTCCACAGCATTATTCTCATGTTTGAAAAGTTTGTGGTCAGAGTCAATTTAAAAGGAAACCCTTTTTTTTTCAAATACAAAATTGTCCCAAAGAAGAATCAAACATGCATGGAATAGCTCAGATCTAACCAACCAAGCTAACTTGATGTTTTTGCAAATGAGTCAGACAAAGGCAACTTATCTAATCTCCTATTTCAAAAAACATGCCTAGTGTGACAAATGACCAATAAGAACAGACCAATTAGCTTCCCAGGGGTGGGAAGGGGAAAAATTCGAGGAAATGTTTCTACTTTTGAAGGCTTGGAAGTGAATTAAGAAGAGGGGGAAATACTACTCTGAAAACCACTCTTGCAAACTACGGAGATACAGTGGAGTTACAGCAGAATGCTGGGAAAAGGATGTGGAAAGTATTTCAAAATCCGATGGGAGAGTGGGGTGAGTGTGCGAGTGAATATGGAATCAGGTTTTTGAAGCAACGGAAGTGGGAGGCAAAAGTCGTAGAAAGGGCCAGAATTGCAGTGTCAGATTCTTTTAAAAGGCCTAGTTATGATTCAAGAGGACATTTGATATGAAACAACATTCCAGTGTTTTCAGTTCCAGGTCCATCAGTAATTTGGTCCCATTGCTAAATATTTTGCCACATAAAAGTTTTTGGAAAATGAATATCCTTGCAATGCATAGTGAATGGCTGAGTAACCTGAGAAGTTCCAAAATACTGCAGACATTAAGAACATAGATATACTGCCATGATGATATTATTGTTATCCTCATGGTTTTTCATATGTTTAATTGGTTTTTTTAAAAAATATGTTTAGCTGTTTCAAACCAAAACAGATTATGGCAAAAAGAAGAAATTGCTTCAATATAAAGCAAGAGAGAAAGGGATTCTACTTCTAAACCTACTACCAAAATAATATATTAACTCCTGTTGTGAAACCTTGATAAATACTGAAGATAAAATGCTTACAGTTAAAAGCTTTATCAGAAAGCCCGAGGGTTTGTTGTGGAGCTAAAAACAAACCCCCTCCCCCTGCCACAAACAATTGCATTAGGCTTTTGTTATGGAATAAACTACAGTACAAATGCATAAATCACCTTGTTAGTCCACACTTGAAGTCTTAACTACTGAAAGAAAATTCCTTGAGGTATGAATAAATAATACTTTTTTCTCAAAAAAGTCCTCTTATTTTTGACATTGTAAAGCTTTGGTATTTGCAACAATTCTTACTGACAGAAAAAAAACAGCTGGACTACTGGTTGAAGGGGTTTTTCAGACTGCAGCTGCATGTTGCATTTTTGTGCATGCTGTGCCATTTCTGATGATCATGCCATTTGTGCAATCAATTCAGATCTCCCCTCATGATTTCCCTCTGTTCTGGGGTGGGGTTGCATTTTTTTTTTTGCACAGGCACTGAAATGTTTGAGCATTTTAGCAGCCTCTTTCACTTCACCTCTCTTCTTTGGACTACACAGGGAAAGTGCAAAATCCTTACATGCAGATTTACATGAGAGTAGTCCCATTGGCTTCAGTACATTGTGCAAATCATGGGAGGCTTTCAAAAGGCAACTCTGAAGTGGAAAAGATAATTTATTTGCTCAATCACTTAGCCCCTGATGTTTCAAAACTGAAAATATTAAAAGAATGTAGCAAAAATTAAAGGGTTTTTCCCGGTGGGGGGAAAGGTGCAAAGAATCAAGAGACTATCTGGTGGATCTTATATAACAGTGTAGAGCAAAAGGAGGACATGATTCTGGCTTTCTCAGGCTGCAGAAGAAGAGAAAGAGAGAGACCAGATGCCTGCATGCCTGCACACACACTCTCTCTCTCACACACATACACAGAG
The DNA here is from genome assembly GCF_032191835.1 of Heteronotia binoei. NCBI lineage: Eukaryota > Metazoa > Chordata > Lepidosauria > Squamata > Gekkonidae > Heteronotia > Heteronotia binoei. The sequence continues at coordinate 95,624,895 of NC_083229.1, forward strand.
AGAGACAGAGAGAGAGAGAGATGCCCCCAATGTGAATGATTGCTTGCTTCAATGCAGGCACCTTCCATCATTGAAATATTTCTCCACTGGGATGCCATTTTTTTTGTAAAAAAACACCTTTTCTGGGTGGGGTTTGGTGGGTGAGTTGTGCTGGAAGTCACTAATACAAAAAAAATCTTACAAGCAAAGTGTGGGAGAAACCAGTTTTATTAAGAATGAAAAAAAATGGGAAAGATATGGGGCAGAGGTGGAATGTTTACAAAGTTTCTGAACACAAAAAAACCCACATGCTAACATTGGGTGATACATGTGGATTTTTTTTTGGCAATGTGAAAGATGTTGGAGACTCACACTATGACCTGAACAATAGGCTGCTACTGAATATCAGTTGTTACTGAACATCTGTGCATACCACCGAATATTGGGGGCTGCACAAATAAAATGGAATTTTTCAGATTCAAATATATTGGACCCCTCAAAAATAGGATTCCCCCCCAGCATTTGGCTACCTTTATCCCTGTTAAAATTCATTTTATTGGTTTCAGCCCATTTTTCCAACCTGTTAAGTTCATCCTGTATCCTATTTCTGTCTTCTACTGTATTTGCAACCCCTCCCAATTTAGTATCATCTGGGGCTCATAGAATTGGGCCCCATGGTCCAATCTTTTTGAAAGTTCGGAGGGGGGTGTATTGAAAAGAGGCACTAGGTGCTGAAAAGAGGCACTAGAGGTGTCTGTTGTGGGGGAGGAAGGTAAAGGAGATGGTGAGCAGCTCTGAGACTCTTCGGAGTGGAGGGTGGGATATAAATCCAATATCTTCTTCTTATGCTGAAAAAAAACAGCCCCCCTAGGGCCCCAGAGCAATTTTCCATTATACCCTATGGGAATAGGGTATAACAGAGTGCCTAGCAGACAGTCCCCCTGAAGTGGCAACAGTTTTGCTGGGTAATTCTGATACACATCTTGCAGTTTCTGAGAGTAAATGATGGTGAAGGGATGCATGTGTGTGTGTGTCAAGTGTCATCAAGTTGCTTCTGACTTATGGTGACCTTATTAATTAATGTCCTTCAAGGCAACCTACTGTTAAGAAACATTCTCAGTTTTTGTGAACTGAGGGCCATGGCTTCCTTTATACAGTCAATCCATTTCATGTTAGGTTTTCCTCTTTTCCTGCTGTCTTTGACGTCTCCTAGCATTGCTATCTTTTCCAGTGACTCTTATCTTCTCATAATGTGACCAAAGCATAGTAGCCTCAGTTTAGTCATTAGTTTCTAGACAGAGTCCAGATGTGATTTTATCTAGAAACCCAGTGATTTGCTTTTTGGCAGTCTATGTTATCTATAACAGGAGTGGCCAATGGTAGCTCTCCAGATGTTTTTTGCCTACAACTCCCATCAACCCCAGCCATTGCGAGAAGACATCTTTACATTACTCTTACAAAGTGATCCCATCACTACTGTTGTTCTAAGCTGCAAAGAGAGATTTGAGAGGGGGGGGGACAATAAATCTTACATTGTGCAAACTGATCATATACCCCTTCCTAAATTCTCATTTACCTTTTCCCCTTGCATGCTACAAATAGAATTTTGCACATTCATGTCTTCCTAGAATGAAGGAGCACTTTTATTTTTGGCATTATTTTGGCTGAAAGCTTAAACCGGTCATTTGGAATGTCACCATCTTGAGTGTATCACATCCTATTACTCTAAAATATACTGTCTTCAAATTCTACGGCATATTTTTGTCCATTGTATTTAAGTTGCAGTTAAATTGCTCATTAAACTTCAAGTAATGCAATGTAATGCTTGATACCATTTATAGCCAATGTTCTCCAAAGTACAATTAGAAGGAGTGCTATGACACAGAGCAATGGAGACAATTATTTCTGAAGTCATTAATGCTAATTAGCATATGGCATCTAAGACAGCTGCTGATGCTTCATTGCTAAATACTGAGGGACTAATTAGTGTTTGATGTTATTTAGCTGCTTCTTCATGCACATTGTCCTTAGATGTATATGTATCATCGCCATTGGGCTATTTAAAACCTGGTTTGTGATTCTCTTGCAGAAGTAAAGGGTACTTCTTACTATATTTGCTTACTATATATTTGCTTACTATATAAAATAGTATGCATGCAAGCTGAATGAGGAGCTATACAATCAAAGTATTCTGTTCAAAATTATAGCATCTTTCATTAATTTGATTTACAACACTGCACTGTGAAGGTCTTATGAAAGATTCTTTGTGATTGTCAACCGGTATGTTCATAGGACAATTTTCTGAACATTTTGACAAAGGGTCTTGAGTAATCCTAGCAGCCATGTGATAAGGCAGGTGTTTGATCAAAGGTGTTAGAGAAAAAGGGTATTCATAATGAAGGGGAAGGCCTAATGAGCTGGACCAGCTCGCCCACTAGCCAAATTAGGCATAGTACCCCAGACAAATGCCTAATTCCACCGGCGAGCTCAGAGGAGTGATGCCAGCCTCCCCCTTACCAGCTTTGAGGCAGGAATCTCAGTAAAGCATTCTCTTAAGAGAGCGCATGATGATGAGGTTTCGCTTCAGCCAGTTCAGTGTAGTGGTTAAGTGTGCAGACTCTTATCTGAGAGCACCGGGTTTGATTCCCCACTCCTCCACTTGCACCTGCTAGCATGGCCTTGGGTCAGCCAAATTCTGTTTCACTGTATCTGAAGAAGTATGCTTGCACACAAAAGCATATACCTTAAATAAAACTTGTTGGTCTTAAAGGTGCCACTGGACTCAAACTTTATTGGCAATAATGTTATTTAACAGTGTTCTTTAACTTCTAATTTATTTGACGTCAGTAGTGAAGTCATCAGCTGTGTATATAACACCTAATAGTTTATGTAACTGAACATACAAGTATACATTATGATGAACACCAACCGTATACAATAAATACGTATACAAGGGGGAATGTCTGAATTTCACAAATTATTTTTTTGTTTGTTTGATTGATAGCCCAACCTCCCCACTGGGGCAGGCTTGGGGTGGCTTACAGATCAATAAAACACTACATAAAGCCAATTTAAAACAGATATAAGCATAACACAGTAAAAACAAACAATACAGGTGCTATATCAGACAATCTTAAGGTGATGGTATCTTTAATGATGGCAGAAGACAGCATGTCTTTTTGAATCCAATTTCATAGTTGGTAAAAGGCCAATTTGGCAGTGGTTGCTACCTGGGCCTCCACTGTTAAAGAGGGATCCAGAAGCACCCCTAAGCTCTTAAACTTTGATGCCAGCATAAGTGGTGCCCTATTGAAAGCCAGTAGTGAAATCTCTACTTCCAGGCTGCCATCACTTAGATACAGAAGGCAATTGACTCAGTCTGAGCCACCCCACCATGGCTTGTAATGCCTGGGTCAGACCAGCCGCGCACCAACAGATAGAGCTGGGTATCATCTGCATATTGATGGCATCCCAATCCATACCTCCGGGCAATCTGGGCAAGGGGGCACATGTAGATGTTAAACAACATTGGGGAAAGAACTGCCCCTTGTGGCACTCCACATATAAGCAGGTCCAGCCGATATTACTTCATAATTCAGCTGATATTACTTCCTTAATTTTGAGGGATAGGCATACTTCCTGCTGGATTAGAGCTGTTTACCAGAGACTATCCACACTCAGCTTCTCTCCTGAGCTCTTGCAGATAATGGCCTTAAATCAAGCCAGGGTCCTAGTAAAGCAGAGAATATTAGATGTAGAGAGGCAGAATGACATCACTAGGGTCTCAAATTATTTAGACTCACCTCAAACAAAATATATGTCTCCCCAGCCTCATGCTTGCTGAATGTAGACATCTCATCTCATAGAAGGACCTTTTCTATGACCTGCTGTAATATCTTTCCCTCGGAGATGGTAGCGGGCCACTACAGAAAGCGTTAGGGATGTGCAAAAAATAATAATAATATGGTAGTACACGGATTCAGAAGTATACGGGGGAAAAAAATACAGAATCCTGTATATTTCTGAATCCCGTACTTGGAATATATGGTAGAATCCCGTACTTGGAATATATGGTATATTTCCGAATATATGGCCCCATTAAACCCTATGGGCTACTGAAATCAATGGCAAATAGGGTATATTGGAAGCTGTCTGGAGGGGAGGGGGTTTGAGGAAGAGCCCCCAAATTTGCAGGGGACTCTCCCCTACAAACCCCCCAAGTCCCAAAAAGGTTGGGCCAGGGGATCCAATTCCTGGGGCACCCAAAGCCAAACCTAACTTCACACCAGAGAATCTCTATAGGACCCAAATGCACTATATACATCTATCTACTCTATGAACCCTGCCACACAAAACACAATCTGCTCAAGGTCTGCTCTGCAGACCTGGCTGCAGCAAACTCAGATGCCAGCTCTCCAGCCCTGCCCCAAAGAATGCGGGGAGAGCTGGTCAAGCACAACAAGCATGCTGGCTCTGGGTCTCTCACCCAGGTGCCAGCTTCCCTGCCACAGAACACACAATCTACAGATGCCAGCTCTCCAGCCCTGCCCCAAAGAACACGGGGAGAGCTGGCCAAGCACAACAAGCCTGCTGGCTCTGGGTCTCTCACCCAGGTGCCAGCTTCCCTGCCACAGAACACACAATCTACAAATGCCAGCTCTCCAGCCGTGCCCCAAACAACACGGGGAGAACTGGCCAAGCACAACAAGCATGCTGGTTCTGTGTCGCTCACCCAGGTGCCAGCTTCCCTGCCACAGAACACACAATCTACAGATGCCAGCTTTCCAGCCCTGCCCCAAAGAACACTGGGAGAGCTAGCCAAGCACAACAAGCCTGCTGGCTCTGGGTCTCTCACCCAGGTGCCAGCTTCCCTGCCACAGAACACACAATCTACAAATGCCAGCTCTCCAGCCGTGCCCCAAACAACACGGGGAGAACTGGCCAAGCACAACAAGCATGCTGGTTCTGTGTCTCTCACCCAGGTGCCAGCTTCCCTACCACAGAACACACAATCTACAGATGCCAGCTCTCCAGCCCTGCCCCAAACAACACGGGGAGAGCTGGCCAAGCACAACAAGCCTGCTGGCTCTGGGTCTCTCACCCAGGTGCCAGCTTCCCTGCCACAGAACACACAATCTACAAATGCCAGCTCTCCAGCCATGCCCCAAACAACACGGGGAGAACTGGCCAAGCACAACAAGCATGCTGGTTCTGTGTCTCTCACCCAGGTGCCAGCTTCCCCCCCCCAAAAAAAAACCAGAACCAGGAAAAGGGACAACAGGAGAAGGCCAAGAAACTCAACTGTTAAAAAGTGGCCTTTTCACCAATAAGAAATCTCAGGCCAAATCAGTCAACAACACCCCCCCCCCCCGTAAAACCAGAACCAGGAAAAGGGGGACAACAGGACAGGAGGATGAAAAAGCTGCAGCAATAGATAATAGATCCAAAAAGAAGGCCAACACAAACTCAACTGTTTAAAAAGTGGCCTTTTAAACAATGAAAATTAGGCCAAACAGCACTCCCCCCCCCAAGAACCAGAACCAGAAGAGAAAAGGAACAACAGCAGCACAACACAGCAGCACCAAATCAAACACAGAATCCTTTTAAAACAGTAAAAAACCTTAACTTTTAACAATACGGGAACTTTACCAACCCCTCCCCCCCAAAAAAACCCTTCACCCTAACCCCAAGAAATCCAAGCCACCCAAACCAGGAAAAGTAAAAGGACACTGCACTTTTAAAAGTCCTCTCACTAAAGTAAGATATGGGCAAATTGGCAAAAAAACCCACCCCAGGCCCCCTCCCCCAGCAGAACCCCCAAACCCTAACCCCAAATAAGCTACCCACCACCCAAATCTGGATAAATAAAGAGACACTGAGTCTTAAAAAGTCCTTTTACCAACTAAAATAAAAACAAGAACCCCAAGACTGCCTTACCTTAGACGTCTTCTCTACTCCAGGCAAGTCTGGTAAGGCTTAGAGAGAGCAGCAGCAGCTGAGGCCAAGGGCCAGCACAGCACAATCTCTCTCTCACGCCAACACAGCAGCAATGGAGGAGTCCAGCCATGCAGACTCCTTAAAAAGGTTATCTGGCCTTACAGAGAGCAGTTTCAAAAAATAGCACTGCTCTGTGATTGGCCAGACAACAGTGTTTACTTGGATACCCAAGTAAGCAAAAGATCAAAAAACAACAATGTAGCTGATGACTGAGGGATTAGCCCAGCCATCAGCTACACAAAAGCCCTTCAAATGCATGCTTTGGATTGGCTTCTGGGGCTCCTCTTTCCCCTCCCTGATCCCAGGGAGGCTATGGGAGAGGCGGGAAAAGGCATCCAAAGGCGGGAAAGGAGGCAAGCAGCTCCCCTGAGGCTGCAGAAGCCCCTTTCCCGCATTTTCCGTTGACTTCCTTATACTTCCGAATATATATATGGAAGTATACGGGGAGCCATACTTGGCTCCCGCATAAAGGGCCCCAATTGGATTCGGCTGTATGTGATTCTGTATGCAGCCGAATCAGGGGTGATTCGGCGGTTGATTCGGTTCGGCTGAACGAAATGCACACCCCTACTGAGTGTGTCTGCCAGTGCGGTACTGGAGAAGTGGATACAATCACACATATTATATTTAGTTGTAGGTATTACAACCAAGTACTTGCTAGATTAATGCAACCTATCCAGGAAAGATTTTCAGGTTTCTCGAATACTGTAATAAGCAACATGTTTCTTTCAGATTCTAATCTAGAAGTCATGTTGGCAATGCATGTGCCAAATATCTAGCAGCAGCCTACAGAATTTGTAAACAGTGTGTAAAGGTGTGATATGGGTTCTAAGATATTTTATTTAATTATTTGTAAATGCTTCATTATTGTTCCATTTTTACACTGACTTCTAAATCTTACATTGTTATGGTTATATTTTGATATTGGTTTTTAATATGTTTGGATTGTTTTGTGCTGGTTACATACTGTAGTAAAGCAGTGATGATGATGGCCATAGTATAAGCAGGTGTCTTCAGGACAGCTGCCCCCCCTATCACCACCCTTTGTCCCCATTGCTGGAGAAAAGAGGAGAGCCACTGTAAGGCCAATCCCTGAATCCCAGTGTTGGTGAGGCAGTGGGTCAGCAACTGATGCTTGACCATGTTGAATGCAGCTGACAAGTTTAGCAACAGCAGTACTGCTGAATTGCCTCAATCAAGGTGCCTCTGGAGGTTATCTGTGAGAGTGACCAGAACTGTTTCCATCCCATGACCCGGGTGAAAGCCAGATTGAAATGGGTCTAGCACAGAAGTGTCCTTCAGAAAACTCTGCAACTGCAATACTACTGCCCAAACACACTGATATGACCTGTACAAACTGTGAAAAACTATTGAAAAAAAGTGTCTTGGGGTCATTTAAATAGATCAATGGAAAGTTCACTCAATGTGCAGTGATAGTGAATACAACAGATTTGATTCTAGTGATGTCTGGGGAAGAAAGTGAAAATAAAAATGACAATATAACACCATGCAGCTCCATTTGGAATACTATGTACGGTTCTGATCAACTCATTTTTTAAATAAAAAGGATGTCATAGGTTTGGGGAAAGTATAGAACTTTTTTTTTTTTAAGCTGCGCACATCTCACAGAGGTCTGAGAGGAGCAGAACAGAGAAGAGCAGCTCTGATAGCTGAGACAGCTGTAGAAGTTGCTGAGAATTTCTGAGTTTTGAAAGACTTCATTCTGAGGTTTGTGGGGCTGCCTAAAATTCTGAGTTGTGATAGCTGGGGAACTGCTCTTTGTTTGGTTGAGTGGGCTAAAGGTGAAAGAGATTGAGAGTGATTGCTGCTGATTGCTTAGGAGTGCCTCTGCTCCGCCCTCTTTGCATTTTAAGCTGCGCCTCGCCAAAGGCGTGAGCCTTTGGTGAGAGCTAAAGGGCTCTTGGCCTGTGGCTCTTCGCCTAGGGGCTCCCTAAGGACCAGATCCCTGGTTTCCTTGTTCTCCCAATAAGGTAAGTTGACCCTCCAGAAGGGGAGCCACATAAACAAACAGCATTTAAAGAGGACTGTGTGTGTATGTATATATGTACGTATGTGTGTGTGTGTGTGTGTGTGTGTGTGTGTGTGTGTGTATATATATATATATATATATATATATATATATATATATATATATATATATATATAAAAGATAGAATGCCAGCAGGGGGTTGGGATCTTTCCAGTGTTTTGCACTGAGTGTCACATGTATGTGTGTGCTCGATGCAAGGAGCTCCTGGTCCTCAGGGAATGAGTTCGTACCCTTGAGGCCGAGGTGACTGCCCTGGAGAAGCAGAGATGGTCAGTTAGGCACTTGGGGAAGACTCTCGGGGGTGTATTAGGTGAGCCCCACTCTGAACGTAGCAGCCCCATTGCTGCCAGAGAGCGTGAGGGTTGAGAGGGAACAGGGCACCATGCTGAGGATAAGGGGAACGTGCCCTCAGAAGGGACCTCTTCTTCGGTTGGTGAGCAGAAATCCTTTCACACCAAGGAACCATCCCTGGGCAGGGGGAGGGGGGGTGTTGGTAGTTGGTGATTCAATCCTTAGGCAAGTAGACAGCTGGGTGGCGAAACCGGGTACTGACCGTATGGTGACTTGCCTGCCTGGTGCGAAGGTAGTGGACATTACGCGTGTAGTAGATAGGCTGATAGACAGTGCTGGGGAGGAGCCTGTGGTCGTGGTGCATGTTGGCACCAACGATGTGGGGAAATGCAGTCATGAGGTCCTGGAGGAAAAATTCAGGCTGCTAGGCGGGAGACTTAAGGCCAGGACCTCCAAGGTAGCCTTCTCAGAAGTGCTACCTGTTCCACGTGCAGGGCAGGAGAGACAGGCACAAATTAGAAGTCTCAATGTGTGGATGAGACGATGGTGTAAGGAGGAAGGATTTAAGTTTGTTAGGCACTGGGATGCTTTCTGGAACAAGCGGGAGCTGTACAAAAGAGACGGTCTCCACTTGTCCCCAGATGGAACCAGGCTGCTGGCGCTTAAAATCAAAAAGGTGGCAGAGCAGTTTTTAAACTAAATCTTGGGGGAAAGCCGACAGGAGATGAAATGTCTCTGGTTCAGGAGGACTCGTCTCAAAGAGATGAAGGGTTGGCTGCTAATTTTCTACCGGGTAATGGATCAGAATTGTCCATTGTGATGGTGACAAACAGTATGGACTATCTGCCAGAGTCTCGAGGCGGCAGGAGGAAGGTGGCGGGCCTAGCTTGCCTGGGAAATTATAGATGTTTTTATGCAAATGCTAGAAGTGTTCGAAGTAAAATTGGTGAATTGGAATGTTTAGTGTTGGGAGAAAACATAGACATTATGGGAATTTCAGAAACTTGGTGGGAGAATCAGTGGGACACGGTGATTCCTGGATATAAGTTATATCGGAAGGATAGGGAGGGAAGAGTTGGAGGTGGGGTGGCTCTGTATGTCAGAGAGGATATACGGTCCAGTAAGACTGAGGTCAGAGAATTAGATTCACTTTTAGAAATGCTTTGGGTTGAAATAGAGGGCCCAAAAGGAAATTTAATTATGGGAGTTTGTTATCGCCCACCAAATCAAAAGAGAGAGGACGATTATAATATGATGGAAGGCTTAAAGATAATGGCTAAACATAAAAACTGTGTCGTAATAGGTGATTTTAACTACCTGCAGATTGATTGGGTCAATATGTGTTTTGGTCGAGAGAAAGAGCTTGAGTTTCTTGATGCTCTTAATGACTGTGCTATGGAGCAGATGGTCGCAGAATCTACCAGGGGTGGGGCGATCCTGGTTTTGGTCCTAAGTAATGCCCAAGACTTGGTGAGAGATGTAAAAGTGATTGCACCGCTTGGGAGCAGTGACCATAATGTTATTGATTTCACCATTTGTATAAATAGGGAGTTGCCCAAAAAGACCGCCACAACCACATTTAACTTTAAAAGGGGTAAATTCACTGAGATGAGGAGGCATGTGAGGAGGAAACTGAAAGGAAAGGTAAATACGGTCAAAACCCTTGGAGAAGCTTGGAGACTATTTAAATCTATAATCCTAGAAACTCAGATAAAATACATACCACAAGTTAGGAAAGGCACAAACAGGCATAAGAAAAGGCCTGCATGGTTAACAAACAAAGTAATGGAAGCTGTAAAGGTAAGAAGGACTCCTTTAAGCGGTGGAAAACCAGTCCAAGTGAGATTAGTAAAAGGGAACACAGGCTGTGGCAAATCAAATGCAAGACTGTTATCAGGCAGGCAAAAAGGGTCTATGAGGAGCATATTGCAAAAAACCTAAAGACCAACAATAAAAATTTCTTCAAATATATTAGAAGTAGGAAACCAGCCAGGGAGGCAGTGGGGCCCTTGGATAACCATGGGGTAAAAGAATTACTGAAGGAGGATAGGGAAATGGCTGAGAAGCTGAATGAATTTTTTGCCTCCGTCTTCACTGTGGAGGATGAGAACTTTTTGCCCGCCCCAGAACCACTAATTTTGGAAGGGGTATTGAAAGACCTGAGTCAGATTGAGGTGATAAAAGAGGAGGTCCCAGAACTGATAGACAAATTAAAAACTAATAAGTCACCGAGTCGGGATGGCATACATCCGAGAGTTCTGAAAGAACTCAAAGATGAACTTGTGGATCTTCTAACAAAAATCTGTAATCTTTCATTGAAATCTGCCTCCGTTCCTGAGGACTGGAAGGTAGCAAATGGCACCCCCATCTTTAAAAAGGGTTCTAGAGGAGATCCGGGAAATTACAGGCCAGTCAGTCTGACTTCAATACCGGGAAAGTTGGTAGAAAGCATTATCAAGGACAGAATGAGTAGGCACATTGATGGACACGGGTTATTGAGGAAGACTCAGCATGGGTTCTGTAAGGGAAGATCTTGCCTCGCTAACCTGTTACATTTCTTTGAGGGGGTGAACAAACATGTGGACAAAGGAGACCCGATAGATGTTGTCTACCTTGACTTCCAGAAAGCTTTTGATAAAGTTCCTCATCAAAGGCTCCTTAGAAAGCTTGAGAGTCATGGAGAAAAAGGACAGGTCCTCTTGTGGATCAAAAACTGGCTGAGTAATAGGAAGCAGAGAGTGAGTATAAATGGGCAGTCTTCGCAGTAGAGGACGGTAAGCAGTGGGGTGCCGCAGGGCTCGGTACTGGGTCCCACGCTCTTTAACCTGTTCATAAATGATTTAGAGTTGGGAGTGAGCAGTGAAGTGGCCAAGTTTGCAGATGACACTAAATTGTTCAGGGTGGTGAGAACCAGAGAGGATTGTGAGAAACTCCAAAGGGATCTGTTGAGGCTGGGTGAGTGGGCGTCAACATGGCAGATGTGGTTCAATGTGGCCAAGTGCAAAGTAATGCACATTGGGGCCAAGAATCCCAGTTACAAATACAAGTTGATGGGGTGTGAACTGGCAGAGACTGACCAAGAGAGAGATCTTGGGGTCGTGGTAGATAACTCACTGAAAATGTCAAGACAGTGTGTGTTTGCAATAAAAAAGGCCAACGCCATGCTGGGAATTATTAGGAAGGGAATTGAAAACAAATCAGCCAGTATCATAATGCCCCTGTATAAATCGATTGTGCGGTCTCATTTGGAGTACTGTGTGCAGTTCTGGTCGCTGCACCTCAAAAAGGATATTATAGCATTGGAGAAAGTCCAGAAAAGGGCAAGTAGAATGATTAAAGGGCTGGAACACTTTCCCTATGAAGAAAGGTTGAAACGCTTGGGACTCTTTAGCTTGGAGAAACGTCGACTGCGGGGTGACATGATAGAGGTTTACAAGATAATGCATGGGATGGAGAAAGTAGAGAAAGAAGTACTTTTCTCTCTTTCTCACAATACAAGAACTCGTGGGCATTCGATGAAATTGCTGAGCAGACAGGTTAAAACGGATAAAAGGAAGTACTTCTTCACCCAAAGGGTGATTAACATGTGGAATTCACTGCCACAGGAGGTGGTGGCAGCCACAAGCATAACCACCTACAAGAGGGGTTTAGATAAAAATATGGAGCAAGGTCCATCAGTGGCTATTAGCCACAGTGTGTGGGTGTATATATATATATAAAATTTTGCCACTGTGTGACACAGAGTGTTGGACTGGATGGGCCATTGGCCTGATCTAACATGGCTTCTCTTATGTTCTTATGATCTTAACCTAACAGCCATGATAGTTAACTGGAATCTCTGTGTTCAAAGGAGTGATACCTTAAATACTAAATTTTGAGGACAATGGGGAACGGAGGAATGCATTAGTGCTCAATAGAGGAAATATTTTTTTCTGGATCCAGAAAGATATTGTTAGAAACAAGATACTACATGGATTTTTGGTCTGACCAAGCAAGGTTCTTCTTACATTGTTTAGAAATAAAAGCAAATCCAATGAAAACATTTTTTATATCTTGTAAAATACATTAGCTCAGTGCATTTCAATCTCACAAACAGTAAGCAGTTGTATTTATTCTGGGAAGCTGTTCACTGTTTGTGTTGTCAACTCTGCTAGTATTCTGGAGTTTTGTATTTTCTGTCTCTAAAAAACAACATTTTGATAGGCACTCTGCAATGTTTCTTGTTTTTAGCTTCAGTGAACCAAGCAATGAATCCAGTATGTTCTACAATCAAAATATTTCCAGCAGCAAGTGGCTAGAAAGGGTGGACCTCAAGTGGTCCCCGGCCCTAGAAAGGGAGTTTTCTTCCCTCTTTGGCTCTGAAGCGCTATGCAGATTAAGGGATTCAATCATAAATTCCAATTCAGATGATTCAATCCTTTCAGGATTTTCATTATTAATTGATTATTGTAGTGCCAAAGCTAAACCGGTGATCTTGTCTAGGTCTAGTTTCTCCAGCTGGTTCGATACAGATTGTTTAGCTTGGAAACAAGAACTGAGAGCTCATTTTAAAGAGGCTTGTCACTCCAAAGACCAATCAAAAATTAAGGCCTACATTGCTTACAAGACAGCCTACCTGGAGCTTACTACATCCAAAAAGAAAGCTTTCTTTCAGAATAAATGGGACCAACTTTACCACTCGATAAAATCTAACGATAATAAGGCCTTCTGGAGAATCATTTCAGGTAATCTAAAAAACAATTCTGTTACTGACCCAAATATCTCTGAGCAAACATGGGTTGATTACTTCTCTAACATTTTTGCTGCCCCATGTGTATCCCCTCCTATCTTAGCAAACCCCTCAGTTACTGATATGCCGGTCTGGCCTCCAGTAACTCTAGAGGAAATCAGTGAGTTATTGAAGGATTTAAAAGCGGGTAAAGCACCTGGCCCTGATGGCCTTCCCGCTGAGGTATTCACAAAGTTTGCCGATTGGTGGCTCTTGCCCCTTGCAAAATTGTTCTCTTTTATCGATCTGCATGGCTCCATCCCTGACTCTTGGCTTGACTCTATAATTATCCCAATATACAAAAAGGGGGGGTTGGAGTTACCAGAAAACTTCCGCCCCATTAGTTTATTATCTATAGTGGGCAAATTGTATGCAAAACATTTAGAACTCCGATTAACTGACTGGATGCGCCTAGGCAACATCATAGGTCCTGAACAGATTGGCTTCTCCAAAGGCAAATCTGCTATGGATCACTGCTGCACTCTGGCCTTCCTTGCTGAAAAATATATGCATACCGGGTCAAAAAAATTATATGCTGCCTTCATCGATTTGAAGGGTGCTTTTGATTCAATAGATAGAGCCCAACTATGGATCAAGCTAGGTTACCTGGGAATGGACCCTCGTTTGCTGTTTCTCTTGAGGAAACTTCATTCTAATACCTTTTGCCAAGTGAAATTTTCTTCTAGCGGTGACTTGACTAGTAAAATCCCAGTGTTAAAGGGGGTAAAACAAGGTTGTGTGCTGGCCCCACATCTTTTTAATTTATTTTTAACTGACCTGGCACAATTTTTGTCCCCTATCAATGGTCATCCGCCTAAACTTGCAGGCCGAGCGGTCCCCTTATTACTTTATGCCGACGACACTACCATCCTCTCTTGTACAAGAGTGGGCCTGCAAAGGTATTTGAACGCCTTTTATGACTACTGTAATTGTAATTCACTTACTATCAATTATACCAAATCTAAAGTAGTTGTCTTTTCAAATTGCTGGGGCCCACAGAGATGGTTTATTGGCAATTCAACAATCGAGCAAACAAAAATTTTTAAATACTTGGGGATCACTTTTAACCACAAGTTAAGCTGGGTTTCACATCGTAACAACACCATCAACTTGGCTAAGTGTTCAGCTGCTCAAATTAAACAGTTTTTCTTTGCAAGGGGCAACCAATTAGTTCCAGCAGCTATTAAAGTATTCAAAGCCAAAACGCTTGCCCAAATCCTCTATGGTATCCCTATATGGATCTCAGCTTTTACCAGGAAAGTGGAGGGCATTCAAGCCTCATTCTTTAGACAAATTCTTGGTTTGCCAAAATGTGTGTCCTACTTTGCTCTCTGCTCTGAAGTGGGTCAGTCTTTGGTGGAGACAAAAGCCTGGATTGCAGTGTTTAAATTCTGGCTCAAAATTCATTTTAGAACAGATCCCAACAGCCTTCTTGATTGTATGAAAAGAGACCCATATATTTCGTCCTGGACAGCAGTGCTTCTGTCTAAACTCAATCAATTGGGGTTAGAGGTAGATGATTTTTCTACCTCTGAAGAGTCATATATCTTCAGATGTATTAAACTGAGACTGTGGGAATTGGAGGAAACGAAATTACGGCCAACTCTCCCTTATACTTGCTCTCCAGCTTCCTTAGGTCTTTATGCTTTTTGTGGCAAAATGCCCAATTATCTATCAGACCTAACCACTCCAAGTCATCGCAGGGCATTTATGTTGGCCAGACTAAACGCGTTTCCCTCCAAAGTTTTACAAGGGAGATATCAGCGAGTCCCTTTAGCCGACAGACTTTGCTCCTGTGGAGCGAATACCCCTGACTCAATCCAGCATATATTGCTTGATTGTTCTTTTTACCATAACCTCCGTAAAGATTTATTTGGCAAGCTTTCTTTTTCTCCAGATTTGTCTATTCTGCCACCCTGTTATTATTTATTGAGTGATACTGAGGGGGTGGTTAGTGAGGCTGTGGCAAAATTTCTGGCTGACATCCTTAAATTTAATTCTGACCATGTTTGAATGTATCTGTAAGCTCGGTTTTATTTTGATTTTATCTCCAATGTTTAAATTTTTATATTCTGTGTATTTTTATCTGAATCTATTATGCCATTAAAGGTTTGGTATGGTATGGTATGGGTGGACCTCAGAGAATATCCTAAGTTTCCACCATGAAGCACCACTTAAGGGGGAAGAGGGTGTGGTATCAGGGGGTGCTGGTTGGAAGGTGACAACAGAGCTCTTGGTAGCACAGCAGCAGCACTGGGCAGGAGTGAATTTGCAGAACAGTTAGCCAAACCCAGGACAGTTGCAGGAGCCAGCTTCAGCTAGATACTGTCAAGCACGCTTATTTCTGTAACATGTTTTTCTTATAGGGAAAGAGCAGGTCACCAGCTCTTCTCTGCTCTCCCCCTTATTTACAACTATTGGACAAGTGATAAATCCATCTGGCCCAAGGATGTTTATACTACAGCATGCCTGGTATTACTTTCAAGTCGCCTCTCCCACAGGTTCACACAGACAACTCTTATCTTCTACCAGAATAGTGTGAGAATGGTTGATGTTTCCAATAGCCTAAATTCCTTAGTAACAAAATAGATAGTGGTTTAGCAACCTTTAAACCCGTGACTCAAGCATGCATCTGTATGGCAACCTTTGATGATATCCTTTATAGCAACTGTGTAACTGTGTGTACATCATTAATTCCAAGGCTTGTGTCTTTGGTACAGCTCCTGAGTTTCTAACAATAAAACAGCTTTGATTTAAAACAAAAGATTGCTTATTGAGAAATATTGGCACTTGACAGATACTCAGTAACTATAATAATAATAATAATACTTTTTATTTGTATCCTGCCCTCCCCGCCGGGGCAGGCTCAGGGTGGCTCACAGCATAAAAATATAATATACATCAACAATTATAATTATAAAATCATCATTAAAACAATTTACAAGTTATATTAAAATTATCATTAACACAGTGGTGCTATAACATTAGGTCTTCAGTAGGGTTCAGTAGCTAAAAAAAAAACATATCCGGCAGCACTTTCTTGGCTCGGCATTAGTTGAAGGCTATTTTGAAGAGGTAGGTCTTACAGGCCCTGCGGAATTGATCTAAGCATCATAGGGCCTGTACCTCTTCTGGGAGTTGATTCCACAGCAGTGGAGCTGCAATGGAGAAGGCCCGATCCCGGGTGGCCTTCAATCTGGCCTCCCTTGGCCCAGGGATATTTAGCTGGTTCCTTCCAGCTGACCTCAGCACTCTCTGGGGCTCATATGGGGAGAGACGGTCCCTCAGGTAGGCAGGTCCTCGGCCATATAGGGCTTTAAAGGTAATAACCAGCACTTTGTAACGGACTCGGTATACCACTGGCAGCCAGTGCAGTCCATGCAGCCTGGCTGTATGTGCTCCCATCTTGGCAGCCCCAACAACAGCCTAGCCGCTGCGTTCTGCACCAGCTGCAGTCGCCGAGTCCGGCACAAGGGCAGCCCCATGTAGAGGGCGTTGCAGTAATCCAGTCTCGAGGTGACCGTAGCATGGATCACCGTTGCTAGGTCTCGGTGCTCCAGGAAGGGGGCCAGCTGCTTTGCCTGTCGGAGATGAAAAAACGCAGACTTGGCAGTGGCCGCTATCTGTGCCTCCATTGATAATGAAGGTTCCAGAAGAACCCCCAAGCTCTTGACCCTATGGGATGCTTTCAGCAGCACACTGTCAAAAAACGGTAAGGGGATTTCCCTTCCCGGGGCACCGCGGCCCAAGCAAAGGACCTCTGTCTTCGTTGGATTTAACTTCAGCCCACTCAGCCTAAGCCAACCTGCCACGGCCTGCAATGCTAGGTCCAGGTTTTCTGGGACGCAGTCAGGTTGGCCGTCCATTAGTAGATAGAGCTGGGTGTCATCTGCATTTTGATGGCACCCAAGCCCAAACCTCCGAGCAATCTGGGCAAGGGGGCACATGTAGATGTTAAACAACATCAGAGAGAGAACTGCCCCTTGTGGCACCCCACACACTAGTGGGCGCCTCTGGGACAGCTCTCCCCCAATTGCCAGCCTTTGTCCCCGTCCATCAAAGAAGGAGGAAAGCCACTGTAAGGCCGACCCCCTAATCCCTGCATCGGCGAGCTGGCGGGCCAGTAGCTGATGATCGACCGTGTTGAACTACACACCTGCATGCTGCTGTAAGCTGTGACAGTTGCTCCACCACCACTTTCTGAAGGGCTCAGACCCTGCAATTTTAGAGACTGAGATATCCTCTGTGATCCAGCACCTAAAATGCTGCTGACTTCTGGTAAGTCCAAAAGAAGATAAATGGCACATGTGGGCTATTGATGAACTACTTGCCATCACCATTCCCTATGACTGGATGACAGATCTTCATTATGGGAATGCATTCTTTAGAAATTTTTATAGCAAATCTCATATTATGCTTGTGTTTTGATCTAAAATCTGAGGTTGTGTATACAGTTGTGAATATCGACACAAATGTTCTCTGCTGCAGAAAACCCACCAGAAAAGG
Source organism: Heteronotia binoei (assembly GCF_032191835.1). Lineage (NCBI taxonomy): Eukaryota > Metazoa > Chordata > Lepidosauria > Squamata > Gekkonidae > Heteronotia > Heteronotia binoei. The sequence goes on from NC_083229.1 coordinate 95,642,486, forward strand.
TTTACTATAAAAAGTAACATTTTTTTGTACCTCAAGCTTTTGTGGACTAGTGGTACACAACAATTATGTTAGTCCTTAAAGTGCTGTAAGAGTATCCCTCCCCTCCCCCAATGAAAATAAGTATACAAGGGAGAATGTTTGAATTTCACATTGAAATGGCCTGTACAAACTGTGAAATACTATTAACAGAGATTCTATATCAGCACAGAGATTCTATAAGAACTTTCCATGCTGAACATTGGGCTCTTACAAAATCATGCAAAATCACTGTGATTAGACATAGACTTTAAAAGAATGTGTGAATGCTGACCAGGGCTGGCCCTACACTGTCTTGCAGCCTAGGCAAGGCTAACTTCTGGCATCCTTCCCTGCACTGATAATGTCACCAAGTCACAAGTTTGGCACACCCAGAAGGCTGGCACTCTAGGAAATTGGCCAGTTTTCCCAGTGGCAGCGCCAGCCCTGGTGCTAACAAGGACAGATTGGGCCTATAAATGGGCTTGGAACATGCTGAGCTGAGCAGTCTGTGTGAGGGGCCCTCAGCAACCACAGGCACAGTCTTACTCTTAATTTCCTGAACCACCACCAGTGGGGACTGAGTTGAATGGTCATTCCACAAAAGCCATTCGACTAAGGCCTGGACAACAATGGTAATGGATGCAGACTCCCAGTGTTTCCTTCCACGTTACTACCAGCAGGATCCAAGCCAAGGGGGCCTAGAACCTGCAAGTGGCAGCATGAGAGAAGGTGACAGGTCAGCTTATGGCCATAGTCACTGATGCTGGCTAGCTCCAAGCTAACTAGTTGGGTTTTGCTGGGTAGAGTACTGCAGTCCTAAGCTCTGCTCACGATCTGAGTTGGATCCCAGTGGAAGCTGGGTTCAGGTAGCCAGCTCGAGGTTGACTCAGCCTTCTATCCTTCCAAGGTCGAAAAATGAATACCCAGCTTGCTGGGGGGAAAGTGTAGATGACTGGAGAAGGCAATGGCAAACCACCCCGTAAAAAGTCTGCCGTGAAAATGTTGTGAAAGCAATGTCACCCCAGAGTCGGAAACGAGTGGTGCTTGCACAGGGAACTACCTTTACCTTTTTTACCCCATTGGGAATCTTCCTTGTAGGATAAAGGTCCAGTCTGCTCTCTTGCTCATTCTTGCCAAATAATCTATCTATATCGATAAAGGTCCTGACCTGGTGGAACTGTTTGCCAGAGAATATCAGTGCCCTGTATGATCTTTTACAGTTCTGCAAGGCCTGTAAGACAGAGATGTTCCTTCAGGGTTTTCATTAAGGACAGCAACAGTTGCAAACTGGCACCTCTCCTCCCTCAGGGGTCCCCCTCCCTTGAAGCTGCATCCAGAAACCAGAATTGGAAAAAGTCTAATAGGACGCCATCAGGACTTAAAATTGTTACTTTAATTGATTTTATTGGTTTTAAGTGTTTGTATTTATTGACTATGGTGTACATTGCCCAGAGCCTGGCATTGGCTGGGATGTGGTGATTCAACAAGTTGAAGATATAAACAAACAAGCAAACAAACAAATAAAAGAAAAAAGACATTTCATTGTCTTTTGCTCAGGTTTTAATTTTGGCGTCTGAAAAGTGATTTATGTATCAAACCTTTTAAACTATTGAGTAATTAGATGCAAGAGAATTCCGATATTATTTGGATACTTGGAGGTCAAAGAATCATATAGTGCCATATGAGATAAGTTAGAGAAACCTAAAAAAAATTCAACTACACAGTTTTCTCAAATTAGTTTATCTTTTTAATCCTTAGAGGTAGATAATGGAATATTTGTTATATTTTGAGCTTTCTAATATACGTTGCTGATCTCTGCGGAACATCAATCATAGGAATAAGTAGCTTTTCAGCCACTGTGGAAGAACCCCACCACCATAATATATCCACATAACAGGAAGTAAATAGGTCTTCTGTCAGAGAAGTGTTATAGGAAAACCTTCTGTTTTTTTACAAGAATGCTACTGCTGAGTAAAACAAATTAACTTTTCTTCCTTTCCCTTTCCTTAGCTCTTAAATTGTCTCCTGCAGTGCTTTCATCTACTCTTTTATTTATTTATGTATACATTTATTTATTTACTATCCATCTTTTGTTTCAGTCACTTCAGACACAAAGAACTAATACCGCTGCAGTACTTTGAACCTCATCAACACATGCATGTGGGAAAAGAAACCCCATGGGCAGGTATGTGTGGAAAAGTGATACCAGAGCAGGATATTTCTTTTCCTATATAAATATCACATGCATGATCACAGCCTTCACTTATGAAACACTTTTGTATATGTGAGTGGGTGCTGCTCCATACATTTAAATGTTAGGGCTCTATGAAGTCATACAATTCAGGCTTACCTTTGAAAAAGAATACTGTGTTTACTAATCTAATAAGAACAACCTCTGTGCATGTCACATTATTCGTGTTGCTATGGATGAGTTAACAAAAATCTAAAAATACAGGTAATCTTTTTTTAAAAGTTGGTCAAAATTTCCTTTGAAATGTTCTAATCTTTTCTGTTTCTGCCTGTCACGCAAAACAAAGGATATATCTGACTAAACATGGAATGACATGAAGAATTGACTGGAAATTGTGTTAACATACACAGGCCCACTGGGGAAATATCCCTCGTGCCACAAATAAACCTTCCATCTTCCAGAGCTGCTCTTCTAACAATCTGTAATGACAGCTATAGGCAGTTTTCTCAGATGTCATATCACTGGAAAAATTACAGGTGTCACCATGATGACAAACACACCTCTTGGCCTTAGATTCATAGATAATTTCTGCCCAAACACAAAAGAAATATTCTGCAATAGTACCCGAAATGAAGGTATGAGTCACAAGCACGTGGATTAAAGTATGTTTATTAACTGTTGACTGGCTTCAATAAATGACTTGTGCCTTATTTTCTGAAGCAAAGGTTGCAGACCAGCTAGAAGCTTATCAGCATTTTAGACACATCCACCCAGTCTCTAAAATTGGCCAGTGTTAGGGATGCTGTGAATTTCATTGCAAAGACGTTTGATGGTTGAACTTACTACATTCGAAGATGGCAAATTGTGAACCACTAATTGTGATCAAATTGTGAACCACTAATTCACTTGTTCCATTTGTGCTGAGCAGCCATGAATGCCTGCTGAACTGGTCTGCATCAAGTTTTCCCCAAACTGTGTACACACACAAAGATGCTCCAGATTCAAATTGACCAGCAGCCAGCAGCATCTTAGTTGAACTTAGCTGAATTACTTAGCTGAACACCAAAGGGTAGGATTTTATTGAAATAGCATTTTCTGATGACAGATTTAAATGATTTGTGAGTTATTCTAATTTGCTATTTAAACTATTGCCTGCTCCATGGAACTGTTATGCAGCAGGGGTGGGGGATAATAGAACTCAGCAGGTTATGTGAGAGTGAATATGCTCCAACAGCCAGTTGCACTATACAGTATGGTGAGTTTTCGGCCCTGCTCTGGCCAAGCTGCACAGCGGCTTAAGGCTGCGGGGCTTGTCTTTGCCTCCACGGAGGATGGGAGGCTGCCCAGGCATCCAGGGATCCGGGAGAGGGTGGAGCACCGGGTCAACTCTCCCCCCCCTGCTTTGCCCCATCTAGCACCGGGCCTCATTGGTTGCTAGGGCTGGGTTGGCCTGGGTAGGGGCCAGCTGCAGAACCCCCGTCCCTCCCTATTCAGGCACCAGGTGGTGTGTTTTTGGGCAAGCTTCTGAGATGGGGCCTAAAGGGGAAACAACCGGCAAAGGCCGTCAAGACAGCCCGGCCCGCGAGGCTGGAGGAGGGGCTGGAGGAGCAGAGCCTTATGAGGCAGGCTATTATTGATCAGTTGGGGGCCTTGGAGCGAGAGAGAGGGTCTGCTGGGGTAGCTTCCACATGAGAGGGGCGTCAGAGAGCCTCGGGTCGGTCGGGCATCTTGACGTTTGAAAAAGAGGTGCTGGCAAGACTTTCTGCATTACAGGAGGCCAGCAACCAGGCTGCTGATGGGGTGGACCATAGCCCAACCGCCAGGCCAAACCAGAACGGGATTCCCATTGTGGTGGTCCATGAGCAGGAGGCGGCGGATGAGAGTGATAGGCCGGTCGCATCTGTGGCAGTGGCGGTGGCACCAGTGGTTTCTGAAGGTAGGAGCACCATTTCACTTCAGGTGCATGCCTGGCCCTGGGGCCAGCGGGGCCAGCGGGGCCAGCGGGGCCAAGGCTTTATGCCAGGGCATTCTAGTGGGCCCAGCATGGTTGCGCCATCAACGGGGCAAGGGAGACAGTGGCCAGGCTGTAGCCAGCCATAACCATCCTGTGTGGTGTCAACATCTTCCCAGCTTAGGCCTGACCAATTAAGTCAGATGCCTGCTTCCATGGTGGCAGCGGTGACCTCACAGGGAAACGCTGCATCTCAGGCACCTTCCTTGGGGCGGTCACATGTTAATGTCCCAGCCCATGGGCTGGCCCAGTAGCCATTGGAGTCCATGGCCTTATTCTCCGAATCCTTATGGGTCCGTCCCTTTCCATGCACTCCCTTTTGGAGACACAGCAATGCCTTTGGGTGACCATTTTACTCTGGCTACGAGGGATAAAATACTTAGGGGGGAATACATAGATGTAATCCGCTTACTTCTTTGGGAGTTAGAGAAGAAGAGTAAGGAGGAGATGGACGAAAAGGAAAAGCTGAAGTGAAGAAAGGTTGACAGGACCTGGGCTAATTGGCTGCCAGGTTCCTGATTTATGCTGGAGTCATTGCACGGGCACAGCCTATTCGGGCTGCACTGTTGCTCCAGTGCTGTGCTTTGTATATTGGGCATACACTGATTTCGTTGGGGGTGCCTGGTTGCAATACGAAGAGGCCTTTGGAATGAAGGTGGCGGTTAATCTTTCTCTCCCCTGGGATCAGATCAACCAGCAGTTGTGGCTGTAGTTCATGTCCCCTGCAAGATCCAATGCGGGGGACAAGTCTGACAGCAGGCATTTAGTCCACAAACAGACCAATCCGTCCAGAGTCCGCCTGGTTGCAGGCCAGCAAGTTCAACCCTGGCTGTTGTGCTGGGAGTTTTCATCCCGGGGAGTGTGCTCCCGTAAGGTGTGCAAGTTCAAGCATGAGTGTCTGTTATGCGGCGGTTCACATGCATTCTCGGCCTGCAGCAAGACCAAACCAAAAGGGGGCACTAAGTACCCTGGTGGCAGCAGTGCCAACCAGCTGCCTGGAGAAGGGTCCCAGCCCCATATGGCTGATGGCACTTAGGTATTGGCTTGGGGGTTACCCTGCGGCAGCTGACAGGGCTTATTTGCTAGACGGCTTCACTCAGGATTTCTGGATTCCATTTCAGGGGCCTAGGGTCTCCTGTATGGCATCCAACCTTTATTCAGTTTGGGGAATGGAACATGTGGTCGAGGCAAAGATTGCAAAGGAGTGTTCAGAAGGGCGGGTGCTAGGCCTTTTGATGTTTTGCTGATGCCATGTTTGCGGGTCTCCCCACTGGGGAGTACCGGCTTATTCACCACTTGTCCTATCCAAAAGGGGGGGGGTGTCAGTGAATGATGCCATTCCCATTTACCTCTGTTCAGTAAGATACACATCCTTTGACAAAGTGGTCAAAGTTGTGCAGGGCTGTGGGCGGGTGCTGAAATAGCCAAATGTGACATTAAATTGGCATTTTGCTTATTGCCTGTTCACCCCAGGGATTTTGAGTTATTGGGGTTTACTTTTGAGGGGAAATACTATATGGACGGGGCCCTGCCAATGGGGTGCTCGGTTTCTTTTAGTTCCTTTTTGGAATGGGCTCTGCGGGTCAAGTCTGGGTTAAATGAGACAGTGCATTACTTGGATGACTTTCTCTTCATGGGAGCAGCGGGCTCTGAGAGATGTGCCAGGTTATTGGAGTCATTCATGTACTTGACTCAAGAGCTTGGGATGCCGCTGGCGCATGAAAAGACAACTTCCTGTCACTGTGTTGACATTCCTGGGTATAGAGTTAGATACATCCCAGCAAGCTTCACGACTTTCTGCGGACAAGGTTCAGGGCCTTAGGGCTCGACTTGCTACCCTCAAAGCGCAGCGTAAGGTGTCACTGCTGGAGGTCCAGCAGCTTGTGGGGCATCTCAATTTCGCCTGTAAAGTGGTGGCACAAGGTAGAGCATTCCTTAGGTGACTTTGTGATGCCATGGGATCTCTCTGCCTGCCCTACCATAGGGTCTGGATAACTGCGGGCATGCAGGGGGACCTGGAAGTTTGGGAAGAATTTTTGGAATCATTCAATGGGATTTCCTTTTGGAGGAAGGACATGAAGATAGAGGCTGACCTCCAGATCTCCTCAGATGCAGCAGGTTTCACAGGCTTTGGGGTTTTCTTCCGAGGACACTGGTGTGCCGAGAAGCGGCCTAGGGATTGGTTGGCCAGCAGCCTATGCAGGAATCTTACATTCCTGGAATTTTTTTCCCATTGTCGTGGCAGTATGGCTTTGGGAGGACCAGCTGGCCAACCATGTGGTGCACTTCTGGTGCAACAACCTAGCAGTGATACGTGCCATCAACTCATTGTCGTCCAGATCTGCTCCAGTAATGAACCTGGTTAGAGCTTTTACACTGCGCTGCCTACAGTTGAATATGTTGTTCCTGGCATGGCATGTTCCTGGTGTCTGTAATGGGGTGGCAGACACTCTGTCTTGTCGACAGATGGAGCGATTTCACCAGTTGGCTCCGGAGGCCGACCCCCTGCCAGTGCAAATGCCCCAGGACCTGTGGTTGCTTGGCAGGCCAAAGCTGGTAGGGCAATCTTGTTAGCGCTGGCCCCAAGCACAATGCATGCATATGAGAGAGCAGCACTGTAATTTAGATTATTTAGAGGGACAGAGGGGTTGCAGGACAGCTGGCCAGTCCCTGTGTGCCACCTCATGCAATTTGGTGTGCACCAAAGGGAGAAGGGGTTAGCAGTAAAATCCATTAGAGGTCAGTTGGCGGCATTAGCTTTTATTAGCAAGGCTCAGGGATTCCCAGAAGCAACTGGGGACTTCTGTATAAAGAAGATGCTGGAGGGATGGGCTAGGGTGGACACCCGTCATCCCGTATCACCCCCTATGCTGAAGGGGTTGGGCAGGGTATGGCCTGGAGTGTGCGCTTCAGAGTTTGAGTGTACATTGTTCCATGCTGTGACGCTGATGGCCTTTTTCGGGGCCCTTCGGGTCAGTGAGCTGGTGGTGCAATCCCATCGAGACCAGTTGAATTGGGCATTGCATAATACGGATGTTAAATTTTCGGGGGACCTGGTGGTTTTGGCTGTCTGGCGATCCAAGATGGATCAGCAGCAAAGGGGCACATCCATTACGCTTGGCCCTTGTGGGGAGGAGTTATACCCTGTTCAAGCTCTTTGTCAGTATGTAGCGGTTGGGGGGAAGTGGAGGGGCCACTGTTTTGCCATAGCGACAGGTCCCCCCTAACTAAGTACCAATTTTGGGCGGTCACCGCCAGAACCCTAGCAAAACTGGGGTTGGGAGGGGTTTGCTTCAGCACCCACTCCTTCCAGATTGGCGCCATGTCAACCATGGCCCAGAAATATAGAGGGTGGGCCATTGGCAGTCTAAAGCCTACCAAGCGTATGTGTGTCCCCTAGCTATTCCCTAAGTTGGGGGGGGGGAAGTCTGTTAATACTGGTTAAGCCCCGTTTGGCAAGTTATTGTTCTGGGTTGACTGTTTTTTTCTTTTCAGGTGCTTTGTCTCGTCAGGAGAGGCGGTGGATCCTCATCTGCGGGCACAGTATGGTCTTTTGGGCCACTCATTACACCAAAAGGTCCCCTGTTGGTTCTCAGCTGGGACTGAGTAAGTGGGCAGTGGTGGAGTGGTAGGGCCAATGTGGTCTTCGTTGGCCTGGGCTACTTCCATTGCTGTTCAGGGGAGGAGAGGTCAGCCGCCTCACATCCTGGTCATCCACCTTGGTGGGAATGACCTGGGGTTGGTGCAGGGGAAGGCTCTCCCCTGGTGGACCTCAGGACCATCGTGGGGAGGTGGCCTGGGGTCTGCCTGGTTTGGTCCGCCATCCTACCACGAAGAATCTGGAGGGCAGCCTGGGACCCAGCTGGCATCGAACGGGCCAGGCGTAAAGCTAACCGTGCGCTGCAAAAGGCAATGGAGGGGGGTCTGGGCACCTTTCTTCCCCACCCCAGCATTCGGGTGAAAAGGGGGGAGTTGTATAGGCCTGATGGAGTCCACCTATCGGAGCAGGGTAACCAGGCCTTTTTGAGTGACCTGCGGCAAGGGCTTTGGGTGGCTCTGGGTCACCCGGTGGGCGTGAATGCCTAAGCAGAGGCTTGGCATTTGCAGTGGCAGAAGGAGGATGGGGTTACTGTTATTGGTGAGCACCCAGGGCTATACACCTGTTGGGTGCAGGTGATGTGCATGAACAGCAGATGGGCTACAGGGCTCAATGCCTCATAATGCAGATCGCTATGACGGCTCCACCCAGGTCCAGCTCTTTCTGGTGATCGAGGCTGGGAAAGGGGTGAGGGCTTTTAGCCTGGCCGGCCCAGCATTAGCTGCATTATGATGGCTCATGCAGGGGGCAGGGTGGCTTGCCCATTGCTGGACAAGGAAGGGTCATGGGATGACCCTGGGGCATGACCAGTTTAGGTTGCCCTTGCTGACCAAGTTAAGTCACAGTTATGTTAATAAAGTGGCCCGTTTACCCAAATTCATGTGTCAGCCTCTTTATTCCGACTGGGGGGGCAAAGAAATACAGTGAAACACCCTGTCAAACGATTGACAGAGACCATTTCCTCACTAGCAGTTGCTCTGCCCCTGAGCTTCTGCTTTTCCCGGCTCAAAGCGATCAGTTCCCCACCAGTTGCTGTGTGGGCGCATTTTGATCTGCGGCTCCCTCCAATTTTCCTCAGGGCTTCCTGTTCTTGTTTTTTTAGAGCTCCAGAAGCCGAGCGGGAAATTGGAGGGAGCTATGTATCAAAATGTGCCAACTCAGCAACTGGTGGAGAAATGATTGCTTGAGCCAGGAAAGCAGAAGCTCAGGGGTGAAGCAACTGCTAGTGAGGAATTGGTCAAAGTGTCAAACTGATAGTCAAAATTATCAGTGAACAGAGCGTGAGCTAAACTGCCAGGTGTTTGTGCATTCCTGCTAGCTTGCGCATAAAACAGTGCCAAGAGGCATTAAGGCCCATCTCTCTACTTCCACATGCTCAGGGGTTGTTTTGTATAAAAATAGGTGGTGGAGCTCATCCAGGGATTGTTGTGCAGCTGCACCTACTATTAAATGGACAAGGTGGAAGGAGGAGGTGGAACACTCACAAAGGTTCAGGAGCTGCGGTTCTGTGAGCTCCCGCTGAATCTGAGGCCTGCACATGCTGCTTGAGCAACTAAGGGTTTGGTTGATGCTGGTCAGCACCAAGGGCATTCCCTCCACAACCCACCCAGACACACAAAATAATGAGGGGTTGGTTTGTGAACAGCCCTTCATTCTTAGTTGCCTTGAAGTGCCAATCGTTTCTACCTATATTGCAGCAACCCAGCCTGTTCCTGCCTGCCCACCTAGTTATAACCTTTTCAGTCTTGAGATCAGGCCAAATGACACTTAATTCCTGATCCTGGAACAATTAGGGGAAAAAATGGGAAAGACCTTGGTCATTGCTGTTCTGAACAAATCTGGGGTAAAAAAAATCTTGCTCAGCACATGAATAAAAACCAGCTAGTCTCACATTATTCTAAGTGAAGGGTGAGAGTAGGAGTGTGCATTTGGATACGTGAGCTGAAAATATCAGTATTTCCCAGGGATATTTTGGCATCCCAAAAATATCTGGGACCTTTGGCAAAACAAAACAAAAAATCCAAAAAAAATCCTGAATGTTTGAGATTTTGGGAGAAGATTAGGAGTCAGCATTGCAGGTGCCCAGGTACTGCCCCCCAATTTTGTTTCTGTCTTGGGTTTCTGTTGACTTATCTGCTGCTCTTGTCAGTTTGAAAGAGGTTCTCTCCCTCTTTGCAGGTGTACCTTTGTGTTTCCTTCCCATTTTCTTGCACAGCACATGCTGTATTTGGCATGACTGTGCTTTGAGATCCATTCTCTGTTGCTCACTAACTGCCTGCATGAGGCAGCCAATGGCCAGTACTTTCTCAACAGGAGTGTTAGGCTCCATTCAAAAGGGGATCTGCTCCAGAGCCTTACCACAGCCCTACAAGCTGTGAACTGGACTCTCCCTGTGTGTCAGTACCTAACTGCTTCATATCAAGGCTTAGGCAGTTCTTAGACTGTTTGCCAGTAATTTTACATTGTTCAGTTTTTCCCATATTTCCTGTTGTTCCTGATTTAATTCCCTCCCTGAATACTTCGAATTTCATTTGTACACACTTTTTTTTTTTTACAAATTCCTACAAATGTATACTAATAATTTCACTTTTTGGATATTCCTTTTCAAAGATATTTCTGATCATAATTTTTAAAAAGCTCATTGATTTTCTTGGAGTATAAAAGAGGTCGCTAAAGGTAGGAATAAGATCAAGCCAAGCTGCAACAATTTTAGGCCACCCAGCCAATTCTTCCTCAAGACACAGCATCTTAAATCCTCTTTGCACCTAATCAGAATAAATACTTCTTCGGAAAATCTTGGCCAATCCAAATCTTTAATCCCTCCCTGAGAAATGGCTTGAGAAAACTGCAAAGCATCAGGTCACACCATATATCTTCTGCTACTCTATAAAATTTAGTCTGTTTCTTCTGAACCTTTCTCTTCCCTTTGTCCACCTCCACCACCTTTAAACCATTTTTAAAATTCTCTTCCAAAATGCCATCTCCCTCATGACCTCTCAGGACTCTCACCAGAAATATTTTCCATCCATCATTATATTGGACACCGTCGGAAGGCAGGGAGGTCCTATGACCTGGTGCCACTCAGTGATGGCAGGGAAACGGTTCTGTCATCAAGCACTGAATCTCATCCCAAACCTAAGACAACACAACCACTTCATCTACTCTATCCAAATGTTCCCAAGTCCCCTTTCATCCAATGGCTGTTTTAGCCATGGGGCAACCAGGACATTGCCTTGGGGCTTGTGCTAGAAGGCTATGCTGGAGGGGTGCCATGCTACCTTGTTCGGGAACTCCTACCCTTCCACTGTCCTGCAGCAGACATTGAAGGTGAGGGGCTCACTGTGGCAGGCAATAAGCTATGGGCTGTGAAAGTGGCCCAGCCCCCATTCTCACCCCAGCTCACTGCCTGTCAGCCAGCATTATCAAGCAGCACCACGGGCATCAATGAGAGTGTCTGGGGGGAGGGATGTACTGCATCCTGCCCCACCCACCAGTGATTCTGTAGCCCCATCTTTGACTTTAGTCTAAGGCCTGTATATCACTAAAACCACCCCAGCTTTCATATGCTTTCTACCCATCTTGCCTGAACCATTTAAAAATACACTTTTCAAAATACTAAAACATTTATACAGCCTTGCATATTTTGATTTTTAAAGGGATTTTTTTTTTGTCACCCACTCTCTTATAATGGCATAACAGTGGAATCAAGTACCCAGGCATTAGGATTTAAATGCTGATGCAAATATTGTTAAATCTGTGCACAGCAGCATTTCCTGAGACAGTCTGGGATGTCTTCAAGATGCTGAATGTAACCAGCAGAGAAGTGATCAGGACTGCATTTTTCCCATGTTTATGTAAATTCTGACCCTTGTCTCCGTGGATGTTGCATAACACATACATCACATGAAATCTAAACCAATTGTCAAGTATGATAATTGACCTCCTTCTTAGAACAATATGCAGGTTGTGCTGCTAAGTGTTTATGCAAAGTGAGCACAAATGGGTAGTTACTGTGGCAACACCTGCAAAGAAATGCCAGATCTGCAGATCTGAGTATTTCGAGCTCAAGACATGATTAAAGTCTCCAAGTGACTGGGTAGGTTATAGACACAAATAGAAGGGAGTACTCAGTGTCTGTAATGGTAGACGATATTACCAGCTGAGACAAGCAATAGATTCTGCTTTAGCGGCGTTTTCTCACCTGTCTTTGCAGCTGGATAATACGATAATGGCAGCAGAGGCAAAAATCAAGACCTTAGGGATTTATGAATGCCAACAAAAAATAATTTATTAGTACATGACTTGCAAAACAAGTCATTTATAATAACAAAGCCATACTGTAGAATGTTTTGTTGACACTTTGAAGCTGCTATCAAAATAATCAGCCATGCTTGTTTTCATCTGGCTTGTGAGCTTTATTTTTCTAGTAGACTGCTCAGCTAGTTACAAAAGACTATTGAGGTTTCTTACAAACATCAATAAGCTTTTAAAATGTTTGCTTTAAAAAACAGAAACAAATCATACTATCTAACACTCTGTTGTAGCTGTGGCCACCTCCTAGATGGGAGGGGTAGGGAAATTGTTTAGGAGGGGAAACAATTTTATCTGCTTATTGTTGATTCATCCATTTTTCACATAAATAACTCTCTCTCTCCTTCCCCCCTCCTCTTACACATACACACACCCGATTGCATCAGCAGTCTCCAATATAACTAGAACTACTAACCTCCAGGTGGCAACTGAAGATCTCTCACTATTACAGTTGATCTTCAGACACCAAGATCAGTTTTCCTGGAGAAAATGGCTGCTTTGGGAGATGGGCATTATCATTTTATAGTCTCCTTCCCCGAACACCACCTATTTCCCAACCAAGAGCTGGCAACCCTAGATACAACTACAATTACAGTTACCGTACATTTAGGTCAATACTCTGTTCAGGATTACACTGTTAGGTTTAAGGCTATTGAAATCAATAAGGTTTAAGTTAATTATGAATAATTTAGCTAGATTATTGTGATTAGCTAGATAGTGCTGATATAAAATAAATATATTTGATATGTCAGAAGGACCATAATATATACTGGCATAATCGGTATATTGTCTCAAGTTATATGCAACTTAAGATAATTTTATCTGACTTCAGTGGAACAATAGTATGTAATTAACCATTGGTATATGGGTTTTCTTCTAAATTATAGACATAGGAATGAATCCTGTGTTATGAATTTTTAATTGCAAAAGATTCATTGGTTACTGAATAAATATGGAAGGACTTCAAACACATGCATGTGATGTAATGGTTAGAGTGTGGCACGAGGATCAGATAGACCCAAGTTTGAATCCCCATTCTGCCATGGAATCTTGTAGGGTAATTGTGGGCCAATCACACACATTCAGCCTAATCAGCCTTACAGGCTTACAGGCTTGTTATAAAATGGAATGGAGAATGACATACGTTGCTTAGGATCCCCATGGGTTAAATAAAGCTCTATCTTGAAAGAGTCAGAGTTCTGCTGAGAAGTTAGTCGTGTTACTCAGTGGATTTAATCTTAGGAAAGACTGTGTAGTTGGGAAAGACACAGAAAATGGCAATCAGAGATCCCAGAGTTGGAGGATTGTTCCTGGTAGAAAGAACACAAAGAAGAGAAAGTCAATTTCTAACAGTTCAAAGTCCAAACAATAAAATCTGTATTTGCTATGGAAAGAGGTTAACATGTATTGTTCCTATCCCAATATATTCCTTATTGGCTCCAATTCCTTGCACTTTCTCTTGTCTAGATATGTTTTTCCAATAAAAACAACCCACATTAACTGAAATGCATCCATCTCTCTCTACTCTTTAGAGAGACTGAGATAGGAGGTGCAACAGTATCAAATTAGTGTCAAAAATATCAATATTATTTGGCATGTTTTACAAAAACAAATGAAGGCTTTGCTACTGGTAACGCAGGGATGTCTGCCCTTCTGGCATTCTTGTTTTGTTTCTTACTACTTTGAAGCTGAATGATAAAGCTGGTTTTGTTTTGTTTTGTTTGTTTTGGCTCTCTATTGAGGTTATCGGTCTCCAGCTCTCAGCTTACACCTGCTGATTGAATGAGCTGAATTACTGAGTGCTGGTATTGCTATACTTTCTAAAACCATAAACTTGAGGGGGGTGGGGGCTTTTTGGCAGGAAATGATTTTACAGAATTGAACTACTGTTGGATGGAGCCCCTAGGAAGTTGAAGAACAGAATATGGAGACAGCAAATTATTAGAATGGAAGGGGAAACATGGTCTTCTGGAATGCTATTTATATAATAAAGTAGTCAGTTATTTCAAGGTTTTTTAATATAATTTTTAATTAGTTATTTCAAGTTTTGTAATTTGCTTTTAATAAAAAATAAATAATTTTAACCCATATAAACCAAGGAAATGCGGTTCCGTTTATCAATTGGGTTATTTTTAAAATATATATTTTATAATTTAGTTATTCTAGAATTATTTTTCCTGTCTTGGTAGAAATGACATTTTGTGTACATTTCTCCACATATTTTCTATTTTCGGGGACAAACAAAGAAATCTCTTCTGCATCTTGTCCCTTTTGACCTCTATTTTCCTTTCCTGGAATTTGTTTGACTGGAGTACAACCAGCAACCTCATTCTAAATTATTTCTGATATTATTATTCACTAAAATAAAAAGCCAAGTCAGCTTTTAAAGAAATGTATTTTTGAGTGGAGGTATGAACTGAGTAAAAACTTCACCAGCAGTTTTTAAAAGTTTTTCTCTCTGGGCGGGAAGGGGGAAGTCAGTTCAATGGCTTTCCAGTCTCACATCAGCTACCTCTTAGGGAATGCTACTACATCTCACTAGAGACAATGGGATGGTCCAGTCCCCTACTCCAAGCACAGAACAGAGATTGGGAGGAATTATGACTAGAAAGATGTCAGGAAGAAATTCCTGAAGACTTCAATAAAAGCTTCTTTAACCTGGCCTGACAGGGTCAGTGAGAGGGGGGGGGGAAGTGATAAAAATCCTGGGACCAAGGAGAGGAAGCTCTCTTTTATGCTGATTCCATCAAGGCTGGAAGAACTCTTAAAGGAGGTCTGATGTAGGCAGCCATTGCCTGCATACCTGAAGGAGGCTTCCAGATAATGGTATTCCTGTAAAATGTCTGTAACTTTCTAAGCTAGAGAGCCTGCCTTATACTTAACTGATAAGGGCATGTTTAGAGGGAGGGACATAGGAACTGCATTTTACCCATTTCTTTTGAATCTATTGCTCAGTCTGGAGCTGTGCTAAGAATATGCTTATGAACATTTTCTTTTAAATAAATACTTTGTAACTTATGATCCTGGTAGTTGTTTTCTGTGCCACATCTTGGACACATTATTATAAAAGGAGCGCTGAGAGGAAGGGAAGGGTGATCAGTTGGCAAGTGGCTACTCTCATAGTGGTGCATAAGGCAGCAAGCTGTCCCTGTGGTAACTAGGTACTGGGTAGCAGGAGACACAGACGCAAGGCCTTACAATGTGAAAAGGGAAGCTAAGAGTCCTTTCCCCACCCCCAGTGGGCATTCCCTACAAAGGTCAGGTGGTTGAAGACACAGGGAGAAAAGTCTCTTCAGGTTTTGGGAAAACCTTGGAAATCAGGGTAGAACAGGGCCTGCAGGCCTGAGCAGGACTATTCTA
Organism: Heteronotia binoei; assembly: GCF_032191835.1. Classification (NCBI taxonomy): domain Eukaryota; kingdom Metazoa; phylum Chordata; class Lepidosauria; order Squamata; family Gekkonidae; genus Heteronotia; species Heteronotia binoei. Next base: position 95,657,975 of record NC_083229.1, read on the forward strand.
CCACACAGCTAATGGTAAAACAATGGTTGAGAGGAAAATTCATATTCTGGTCTGGGTCCCATGAATTTGCACCTCTAGGACAGCTAGTCTTCTGCTTATACAACAGGCTTTTCTGCTGGTGGAATAGTCTCTTGTGTCAGGCATAGGGATGGACATGAGCTGGAAAATGGAGGTTAGTGTTGGTTCATGGTTTATTTGATCACCCAAACCAGTGGTTTGTGTTAGTTCATGGTTTGTTTGATTTCCCAAACTGGGTTGTAGTTCATTTGGTTTGGGAGCTGGTAGAACAGCTGCCTAATGAGTTAGAGATTCCAAATTTACAGGAAGTCTTTAGGTCCCCAAAACAGGTGCCCCCAGGAAAGCTCAGTTCTAGCTTCCGGTTTGATCTTTGAAACCACAGCAAGGAACACCTTCTCAACCAGGAAAGGTGTTTAAATAATTGTCATACCATGTGTGTGTGAGTACTTTTGTGTTAGATGGCCAATACCTTGCAGCATAAAATTCATGCAGTAGCAGAAAAGTATTCTATACATTGTAATCTATTAAGATTAAGCATAACATAACTAAGCACACTAGCATGGTGTTAGCATAACCGTCTTTGGCCTATACCCTTATTATAGTTTCATGCCTGCTGCCGTCAGGTGGTCTCTCAGGTCCAGTCAAGAATCTTCTTTGTTACAGCTTTACAGAGAATGCTGGTAACTGCTCTTAGTTTTCCCCTCCCATCTGGTTATGTAACTCGGCATAGGTTCCCATGATTAACCAGCTACCACATTCTTGAGTCCAGCCTTGAATGAGATAAGGATGGCTGCTGTAAGGACACTAAGATTATGAACACCTGCAAGACTAGGCCTTGTAATATTCATGTTAACCCATGGGAGGAAGGGGGAGGGTGCTTGGCCTCACAGGGTTTTACAAAATTTCCACAATTATTTGTACAGTTCATACATCTAATAGTTTCATATGATCTTATCTATAATTCAGGCCCAGAGGTTGGGTACAGACAGGCAGCCTGGGGAGGCAGCCTCCCACTTGAGAAGAAAACCAGTTAAGTGGAAAGCACCACAGAGGTGATCAGACAGTGTACAGCCCACTGCCAGAACAGGGACAGATGTGGGCATCCTGGAGGAGCAGTCACACTGCTCAAGTGCATGAGCGATGCTTTCCTGTCACTCTCCGACTGTTCAGATGGCCAGGAATGGTGTACTGGAAGTGTTTCAATTATTTGCTACCACTTACTACCTGGTAGCTTTTTGAGGCAGCAGAGTAACAGTATAGGATGAGGTAAGGGTGGAAGTGAAACATGACCCAGATGTGCACGTTTGAACATAACAGTATAGGATAAGGTAAGGGTGGAAGTGAAACATGACCCAGATGTGCACATTTGAACATACCATTTAAATCCAGAGATGAGTCATTCCTGTGTTGGCCCAAATTGGCCATCTGAATTCAGTCAGAGTCTATTTTCTAGCTTCTTCCTTGTATTGACTTTTTGACACTAAATGCGCCAACAATTTTTTGCTGATAAACAACTTTCACAACTTTTAAAACTGCCATTTTGACAGTGTGCTGATATTGTATGAAGAGATCCAAGGTGCCAGAAGTGTGTCTTCTGACTTCAACAGAGACCAGCTGTCACTATGCATTGTGTAAGCTAAAGTATGAAATGTACATTACTCCCCTAAGATTCCTGGCACAGGAGATGTCTTAATTATCTTAGATAATTGAAACTTCCTTCTTCGGCAATCAAGAAGCCTATGTGGTTTCCCCCTCCTCCCCATTTGTTAATGACTCCTGTATGATACAGATGGCAGAAAGTACTTTCCGAATGATAAAAGGAATCATACCTACACTTCCTGTCTGACCTTGTTTTAACAGTGGCTAAAATGAGACAATATATTCCATTCAATCACCCTGGAACCCTCTGACTTTGCATAGAAACTAGCTCGAAAGGTGGTACCTACTTTTGCCAACCATGGTAAAATCCCTGTCTTATTGTGTTATCTTACTTACAAGGTAAAGTTATTCTTCCACTCCCTCCTTAGGAGCTGATTAGCATAGTGATCATCTTCACCTCTCTAATCATGCAAGATTTGAAAAGCAAGCCTGTTGATCCAAAAATGTTAGCCCATATGGAATAAAAATGGTTGTCTCCAAAGAACATATCCTGGCTGAATGCCAAATATCTGGTGGGATCCAAACTTTACTTGCACTCAGGTGATTCACAATACATGTCTGAGAGAGGTAATGATTTCTGCTGTTTTAGCAGGGGGGAGGGATCCTGTTCTGTGGTTCTTAATATCCAATACATAGATAAGATAAAAAGAGAACATAAAAGGTTTCAAGTTATTCTTGAACAGAGCTTGCAACCCACCCATTGCTTAGATTTGTTGTGTCTGTGTGCTTTGAGATCAGTCCTTTTAAGGTTGGCTTCCCAGTGGCACTGTGTTCTGTTGGGAGCTAGTACATTTATTTATTTATCCTTGGATTTATATTTTGCCCTCCTCACAAAGCAGGCTCAGGGTGGGTCACAGTAAAAGAAACAAAAACAATCAATACAAGTAATAACAAATTAAAATTTAGAACAGCCAGCATATAACCATTACATTGTACTGGTTCTCCTGGGCTTGCACCCCCTTGTTTGGAGAGTGATTCTGTGCTTCACATCAGTCCTATTGAGGTGGCATTGCCACACTGGCACTGGGTTCTGCTGGACACAAGTACATTGCACTGGTCTTTCTGGGCTTACCTGCCCCCTTTGCTTGGAGTATGATTCTGTGCTAGACATCAGTCCTGTTGAGCAGGTATTGCCACAACAACACTGGATTCTGCTGGCCACTCATTGATTGCACTGGTACTGCTGGGCATTCTGTACGTTGCACTCATTCTGTTGAGCTTGCAAAAATGTCCTCCCCCCTTCAGTTTCTACTGTGGAGATTTTCTGGCTTGACCTTAGTTCTGTTGGGTTTGCAGTGCCACAGTGTCACCAGTTCTACTGAGCACATTACAAGCCTAGTTCTGCTGGACTTGCAAAGTGCCCCCCCTCTTCAATTTCTACTACAGAGATTCTTCTGGGCTTTGATTGCCCTTAACTTGTTGTTGTTGTTGTTGTTTTTAACCTCCTTTAAACACAATGGAGAATGGGGGCCCTGTAACTTGGACCTCATAAATGCAATCCTCACCAAACTTGGAGGGCAGGTAGAAGAGAGTCATCTGAAGATCACTTGTAAGTTTGGTGACTCTAGCATGCTGGGGGCTGTTCTACACACTACAAATCAAACGGAACCGCATTTCCTTGGCTTATATGGGTTAAACAGTTTCTTATCTATGAAAAGGTCATATTATTGTGTTACTCCTTTGTTTTTTGCCTCACTCCAAGGCTAGTCTAGTCTGGATCACTAAACTCCCTTTTTGCATGTTTAGAGAGACTAAACCAGCTCTGTTTTTGGTGTGCAGAAACATCCTTTATGATCATTGTGGTCAAATCCAGCAACTGTCCCCCTATATGATCATATCAATGACAGTCAGTATGCAAGTGAGTGCAGCTCCTCTTTGCAGAAAGAGGTGTATATGTTGTGGAGGATATCTTTTGCATTGTTCAGCAGAGCAAAGTAACTTTTTCAGGGAATTTGGACTTATAGACAAAAATTATAGTAAAAAAAATAACTTATCCATTTGTCTTGCGGAACTGTTCTGATGATTGCCTATAGTTTGATAACATAGTTTAACTTAGAATTATTGCAGCAGAGACCTGTAAACAAGATACTGTATTTTATACACACAAAAGAAGGCTGGTTAGTCTTTAAAGCCTTTATTAGATGGTGTTTTTTATTTATTGATGTATTTCCTATTTGAAATACAGGGGTCATAGGAAAAGATGGCTGTAGGGATGTTAAAAGTGAATTAGATTACAGATTATTAGCTACCAGCTCTCATCTCTCTCCTTAACTGAAATATGGGAAAGATAACAGTGGGTTACTTCACTATAATGAAGAGTAAAGTGGCTGGTCCTTAGTGGATGATGAAAGCCACTCAGTGGGATCAACTATAGCTAAACTACCTAACTGGGGCAGAAAAAAAATATAACCTTGTAAATTAACAAATTTATTCTTCTTTAAAAACAACCTTGGCCTGATTAGGACTGAAAATGCTACAAAATGTTGAGAGAAGCTGTGTGTGTGTGTGTGTGTGGGGGGGGGGAATAGCCTGCTTAAAGGGGAAAGTGGGCGGTGGGGAATAGCCTGCTTAAGCCACTGAGACCTTAAAGAAACCTGGAAGGTGGAAGATTCCAAGAGGTGGAATAGGATTCCCAAATTAGTCACCTTCCATCCACAATTACAGTCCCTCCCAACTTGTTGCATTGCATTACTGTGTTGTCATGACTTATTCAACCTCATTGCTTCTATATTTTACATGGTAGTTGAAGATTAAGCTGACAAATCATTGCACTGAGGAAGACATGGATTTTAGTATTGTTGGCTTTGAATAGCTGTCATTGTTACAGCTAACAAGATAAAGACATGCTATTAAATATAAACCTGAAACTCAATCTTCAGTCAAAGAGATTGTCTTCCATCTAGGGAACAGCTTAATTAAACTCCTACAATGTTAGCTAAAATCTTCCCAATGATCTAAGGGGATGGGCAGCCCAATCCAGATATAAGTGGCAGCCGGCTGTGGCTTAGCTGCCATGCCACTAGTAGACTTCCTGAGGACTTCGGCATGCTGGTGCATGGGGAGGGGAGAGGTGTAGCTTGCCATGAGGGAGATGGTCACCATGGCAACGCCGCTGGCGGAGGCACAATGGAGGTGGAGGCAGCCAGAGGGGAGGGCAAACCCAACCCCCCATTGGCCAGTCCTGGCACATGTGCCATGGCTCATGACAGTCAGGGATGGGGAGAGGCGGCCCCAGAGAGGCTGATAGCCATCCCCAACCTGCCCCCAGAGAACGGAGCCAATGGTGGGAAGACCATCAAAGGCAAAGGAGAGACGTCCCACCAACACGGGGAGGGAACAGGAGTGAGGCTGGGCATGCGCACACAAGAAGCCTGGCTTGGTGGTGAGGTGGGGGTGGGGGCAAGACAGGCCCGCATGGGACCACAGAGAAGCTGTCAATTCCCTCACACCCTCCTGCTGTCAGAGACTCTGCTAATGGCAGGCAGACAAGCAGGAAGTACTAAGTGCAGGAGTTCACTATCATAGACAGCAGCTGGAATGTGTGTCTGGGAGTGAGCAGCCCAGCAGCAGACACCCCCCCCACCCAGAGACCCCCTGTACTGCCCTGACATCCCCTGCCATGTGCACAGAACACCTCCTCCAGGGGCCGCAGAACTCAGAGCGCGAGTGCATCAGCCGCAGAACTCTGAGTCCACTTCATCAGCCCCCCCTTAGGGCCCTGCACAGAACAGCCCTGTGGAGTCAGGTAGGCTGTCGGCCTGGGCAGGCTAAGGGTGCCACTCCCCTCCCCTGTCCAGCCATATGGGGGGCAGAGTGGCGGCTCATAGACCATCCCACCAAACCAAGTCTGCCCACCCTCCCAGGCATTCCCTCGGGGAGGCCACTGACGGGGGGGGGGGAGTTGCTGAGGAAACATGCAGCAGATGACAGGCAGGAGTGACAACAGAGGGCACAGCTCAGACTTTATTTTTCTTGAACAGAGTGCAACAGTCTCCCTGGTGCACACTGGGCTCCATTCCGAGCAGTGGGCAGAAATAGTTGAGGGAGTGGGGGGGGGGCGGTGGAGCAGCACACATGGAAGCATCTGTGTTGGAGTCCCACCTGCAAAACGGAGATAGAGATCAAGAGCACCTGCAGGGATGGCAGCTGGAAGAGCAGGCTGTGTTTCAGCCGGGCACTCTCTTAAAGGGACAGTCTCTGACCCCCCTCCCCACAACGGGGCAGCTGCCACACACACACACCCCATGCCCTGCCAGGGGTTGGGAATGCGGCAGGGGGCAAACCAAGGGAAGGGAGCAGGTGGCAGCACAGGGGAGTGGGGTCAGCAAATGCCCCCTCCCAGAGCCCACTGCCTGGTTCAAGTGCCAGAGACGCTCGCACACCAAGCGGTCAAGAGTGAGGGTAGGGGAAGGCTGGGGGGACGGACAGTGGAACTTACCCAGCCATGGGTGACAGTCCTCGCATGCAGAGCCTCTGGGAGCCTGGAACCTGGAAACAAGAGCAGTTAGCCCCAGGGGAGAGACCTCTCTCTTCCTCTCGCAAGTCAAAGACACTGTCAAAGCAACCGTCCAGTGCATAACATGTTACCAACTTGCCTGCCTGTCCCTCACTCTAAGTCTGTATGTCTGGGAGCTCGCTGGAAGAGCTTCCCGCCACGTGCTCCTCTCCCTAACAACTGAGTTGTGCGAGGCCGGAGCAGAAGTATTTCTAGGACGGGGAAGACCATGACTGGGTGCTGGGGAGGGGACTCATCAGCCCGAGGCGTGAGGGGATTGGCAAGGCAATCATGCCGCTGCCTAAGGGGTTTGCAAGCTTCTGCAACAGCGGAGGCAACCTTTGTTTTTAGTTTTAACTAGTGCCTATGGACCATGCCACCATTTTTGCGTAAAGTTGCATCTCTTGGGGGGGGGGTGTGTCCTGGGCCAAACTGCTCAGGAAGCCACCTAAGCCTGGCCACGCCGCCAACTCTACCCCCTCCTCTGCCTGAACACTGCGCTCCGCCTCACTTCCGCCCACGCTTGGGCACAGCCCTCAGGTGCCACTGCTTTTGGGCGGAGCAGCGCTCAGGCTGCCCCCCGCCCAGGTAACTCCCATCCACTGTGGCGGCGCCAGTCATATGTCGGTGCAAATCCTTCCTGTGCCCACGTAGCAGCTCGTCTGCTCCCAAAAGACTTTCCGTCCCCTTTCTCTGGATTATGCTGATAATATCTGTTGCTGTCCAGTTGTGATTGTTTCTTCACTCCATGTACATAAGCACTTCATATTAGCAACTTCCTAACTACAGGCTAGCAAATATCATTATTCAACTGGATACCTTGATTGGCTTTTCATTTTCTTGTCCAAAATCTGCATACAGTTTATTAAGTACTGTCTCTAGTGCTTTAATTTTACTATTGTTTTAAAACTTCTGTTACATTTGATGTCAATTTCCCTTCCTTCAAATCAATGACATCTGTCAAATCCTCTATTTTATAACATTGCCTTAGTGGTCTTGATTTTCAGAGCTGATTAGTGCTTTTATTGGATATCTTAAGGGACTAATTTTCATAGTGCAGATGATTTGCACTTTCTGCCAGTTGGGCCTCCCAAAGGCACCACAAATTGGGCTCTTAAAAAGCCCACCATTTAAAATTAGTCACTTTGGAATAAATAGGTCTGTTTGTCTACAGTTTCTTTCCACAGCTCTAAACAGTGCTTAGTTCCAGCTGACTGCGTTTGATCTCTGCCGCTAGAAGATCAACTGCTAATTCCTCCTGGGATGCTTTGACATTGCCTGTTAAGTTCCTTTCAGCGAGCTTTGATAGTGTTCTCTGCAATTTCAATTTCTGCCAGCGCTCTAGTGAGTCCTCTGTTCACAAAGAATTTGCTACATGCTTTTTCTGTAACACAAGCACAATCTTCTTTATTACTACTTCGTCCCAGGACTAAGCACTGCCCCAGGAAGCAAAGTTCAGGTCTGAACTCATATGATATTCTCAGAGGGATGGCTAGATTACAGGAACCTCAACAAATGCCCATCTAGTCTTGATTGTGCCAGATCCGATTAATACAGGAATTGTGAACCTTAATTATTGGTGCCATTGCAGACATTTTTCCCCACACACATCCTCTAGAAAGATAGATCAAAAGAAAAATGACAATATGATAAAAGAATAAAAGAGCCATATAAGCTTTGTTCAAGGAAAGGGTAATAATGTGAAAGCCACTGGCAAAATAATAATAAAAAGATTAGCCTATCTTTTTTGCTGCTTAAATCCATAGCTGTGTTGTAAATCCTGACTGACCTTTTCCTTTTCCTAACAGTTTCTCATGCCTTCTGGTGCTTGATAGCTTTCAGATCAATGACTTAGAAATATACATTTGAAATCACCATTGATGATGATAATGAGAAGGTGACTAACTCTTGCTAACAATGGGTATATATTTGGCATCTCTTTATATTTACAACATTTGAACTAGATATACATCAAACTGATTTTAAACATCTACAAGAGTATAAAAAGAACCCTGCTGAATCAGATCAGTGATCCATCTGGTCCAGAATCCTGTTTCACACAATTGATAACCTAATGCCCTAAGGTGCCAAGAAACAGGATACATCTTCTACAAATATTGGCTCCATTGGGATTTGGGCAGTTCAAAAGGAAGTTGATACTATGTTTTTATCCTATTCTTCCTCACATAAATCCAGGATGGCATACCTGGTTCTTGTCTTGTGATTTCTCTTTACAATATCAGGTGGTGCTAAAAATGTGCCAACTTCCCCAGGCCATCTGCTGAAGCTTATAATCAGGGACATTTCCCACATTTTGTGTCACTTCTTCCTCTTTCCTTGCTCTTCACTGCTGTGGCCTTTCCATATTCTGGCAGTGGATTCCTCCATGGCTATGAAAGCATTGGTCAATTTCATTTGTAGTCAGTATTTATTTATTTACAAAATTTGCCCTCCTCCTTGCTGCCCCATCAGGATCTCCAATACCACTAACAGTTAAAACAAGCATTGTAAAATTCTAGTCTTGGACCTACATTCACTGAGAACTGCATCTAGAGTGCTCTCTCAATGCATAGAAGATGAAAATGACCAAGCGCTCCAGTGGTTAATAATACCTTGGTCCACAATTTCAAGTTCCTCAGTTCAGAGGTTCAGTACACTAATGGTATACTCCAAAGCTGGTGTACTTAGAATCCTTCTCAAATCTGCTCAGAGTGGTTTACTCTCTGGAAAGTGTGGTTAGGATTGCTCTTCTACAATGCAATTCTAAGCATTTTTTCCAGCAGAAATAGCTGTGCAGAGACCCTGTTCACCTCTTTCTCTGGCTTTGTGTGTCCTTCTTATTGGCTCCATTAAGAGAACAAGAGAAAGGGGCAACTGGACCTCAGCACAGCCACTTCCACAGGTAAAAAGGGCATGGGAGGGAAGTTGGAAGTCCCTTATAGTGATCACAGTTTTCAGACAGATTCAAACTAGCATCACTAATGGCCTTTGAAGAATTCTCTATTACTTCTGATTTTTAGTAGATTCCTAAAAATCTGTTTTATATTCAGACATTGGATATTATAAGAATAAAATATGGTGACACATGGTACATTAATGTTGCAGAAGTATGGTGAATTCTTGTCAATAAATCCAATGCTCAACATGGATTCATCTATGAATACCTCATTTGGGAGACTGGATGCATGAACAAACAAGATAGATCTTTTACAAACCTGAGAAAAGCCCCAGGTTTACAGATTAATAAGAAATTAAAAATACATGGGGGGGGGTTAAAACACCCCAAATTAACAGAAGCGGCACTTATACCATTAAGAAACAATTGCTCTCAATTGTCAACATACTGTCAGACTTCAAATCCTAGTTTCCACCAGTAAAGGGCAGGGCAAGGGCTCCTTCCAAGCTCTTTTGGCCTCCTGATCCACCCTGCTCCCCTCTCACTTGCCCTGAAGATGAGAGTAATTTGGTCCAGGCCTGGCAGCAACCAACAAGAGACTCGCTACCATATGACTTGTGCGACTCACCAAGCCCACTGATGACTCCCTTGCGACTCACTACTATTCAGAAGCAGCCACCACACAAAAAACAGTGCAGTGTAGTGGTAAGATTATCCAATTAAGATCTGAAAAACTCAGGTTTGAATTCCCATTTTGTCATGCATGGGCCAGTCACTCACTCATTTCTCACTCTACCTTGCATGGTTGTTGTGAGGATAAAATGGAGGAAATGAGAATAATATAAACTGCTTTTGGTGGGGATCCAAATTAAAACAGGGGAGAAAGGCAAGATATGAATGAATACAAAAAATAGCTGTAGATTGAGGGGGACAGATGTGTTTGGTGGGAAACAGACAAGGAAGCAGGGAAAGATGAGAATATGGAGGCTGCTAGGAGGAGAGAAAAAGGAAATAGTTGGGGAGGGTATTCAGGAAAAAGTGAGGTGCAACCTGCAAGTATCTGTGTGTTTCCCATGGTACAACTAGATGTGACCTGGCAGTTTATGTCATGCAAATAAGCCTGATCCAATTACTAGTACTGTACCTTGGGTCTGCTGGCTGACACTGCACAACAAGGTCATTGTTTTGCAAGGTAGAGGCTGTAGGGGGGGAGTGTGAGGGAAAGCTCATACGGGGGTCAGATAAAGGTGGGCTGGCTGATGGGTGGGAAGGAAAGAAGTGCCGGAGTCCAGCTCTGACACCAGTGATGCGAGAAATAAAAACACAAGGGAGACGTCTGATAAAGTACAAAGCATACACGACTAGGCTGCGCAGGAAGAAGAAAAGAAAAAATCTCTCTCCCACGCCTCCTCAGCCCCTCCTTTATTCAATTCAATCAGGGTACCGGCCATAGCCATGCGCACACACAAACATTAATTAAGTTTCCACACGGCACTTTTACTATCTCATCACCCGGTCCTCTTAAAACTATACAGCACACTTCCACAAAGAAGGAAGCTGGAAAAGGGAAGTGGCTATGGGGGTTTTCAGGGAATGGAAAGATGAGATAGTGGGAGGGATGAGATGCCCCCCTGCAAGTTCTTACAGGTCCCCCACTTGTAATTTATAATTGTGATTTATTGATGTGCAAATATTACTGAAAAATGTATTCATTTTTATGGGAATAATTCATCAAGAATACAGAAAATGGTGCAAAAATAAAGACTTCTGGGTTTGATTTTCACAGTGGAGAATTCGATTTGAAATGGGGTTAAAACACAGGGGTGGGAGATTCAAAATAATTCCTTTATAAAACTCTTTTTTGTTGCATTTAAGACATCTCCACTGCATTCTAAAGAACAGCTTCAGTCTTTAAATCTTGGCCAGATTTTTTTTCCTCCCCCATTTCATCAGCTTTGAACATCTTTCACATTCCATAAGAGCTAAGTTTGCTCTGAGCTAACCATTTTATTAGAGGACCAGCTGTTAATTTAATGACCCAGTTGTAATTTACAGTCTCTTAAGTCCAATGGGTAAATGGGAGAGAGGCAAATTTCCCAGGTGAACAAGGTAAGCAAATGCTTCGTTGCTCAAGGGAGCCCTTTGGAAAAAACTGTATTTAAAAAGAAAATCCTGATAAAATCAATCTACACACTGGCTCATAACTATCAGTTCTGCAGATCAATATTTCATATTTCTGGCAGAGAATAAAGTATATTTCTAACACACTGAGCATGCATATGAAAGCTTACATTTTGAATAAAACTTTGTTGGTCTTAAAGGTGCTACTTGACTCCTACCCTGTTCTCCTGCTTCAGATCAACATGGTTGCCCACTTGGATCTGACCACTGAGATGTAATTGTTAGACTCTCTGACTAGTACTAGGAAAATCTGAATCCCATATTCTGCCTTGAAGCTCATTTGGTGAGTGTGGAGGAGTCATTCTCTTTCAGTCTTACCCATCTCAAAGGGTTGTCCACACAGACCATAACGAGCAAAGGATGAGATAAAATATAACGTCACAAGTGGAATTTTAAAAATGTTACTAATGAACATTAGTAGAAATATCAGTTTTTTATAAATATTTAACTATTTTTCAATTTTATATCCCACCCTCCCCTCAAGCAGGCTCAGGATGGGTCACAACAATAATATGGCGGAAGCATCATAACAAATATAATTTTTCTAGTGAAGGCAACACATTTTCATAGCTTTAGACACTGCATAATGTATATCCAGCACCTAACTTTAATGGTGTCTCCTGAAAGCAAAGAAGAGACTTAAAAATGTTTGAAAAGGAAGCTAAAACCAATTAAAAACAGCAAAAAGACGTTTATTTGGCAAGGCAAGAAGGCTAGAATAAAATTGAAAGTGTTACAAGATACTAAACTCAGAGGTGGACTAGCTCTCCCAGACTGGCATCTGTATTGTAAAGCTTGCTGTATCGCGTGGTTGAGAGCCTGGTGTAAACTAGATAACAAGAGACTATTGACTACTGAAGGTGCCGGCCTAGGAGAAGGCTGGCACAATTATATGTGGTATCATACCCCTATAAAAACCGGTCGTTTTCTCAGACATGAAATAAGAAGATCTTTGTACAAGACGTGGAATGAAATTAAAGTACAGTATACCTATACCCCCAAGTGGTTATCCCCGATTGAAGCGTTGACTCAGCCCAATTTATACAACTGGGACAACCCACAAGATTATGCCTACCTATTAAATGACCAAAATGATTTGATTGAGGAAGAACTTTCTAAATTAGGTTGGTGGCTTCAGTGTCAACTTAAATCAAGACTTCGAAAAGACAAGGAAAAGGGCTTTACAAAAACTCCAATTGAGCTAGATCTTATTTTAGAGTCTAAACAGAAGATAATTTCTAAAGTGTATGATTGGCTACTGCAAACCAAGATGCAGGATGAAGTCGTAAAAGAAGCATGGATCCGTTGGTTGAAGGACTTTGGCTATAACATAGATCTGGAAGAATGGGAAAAACTATGGAAACAGAACTTAAAATTAATGAAACCAGCAGATTTTAAAGAAAACTTATATAAAATGGTATATAGATGGTACCTTACACCAGACAGGTTGGCCTAAATTTATCCTACATACTCCAACAATTGTTGGAAGTGTCGAGAAGCTAAAGGGTCCTTGTTTCATATATGGTGGCAATGTAAAGATGCCAAAAAATACTGGACACAAGTTAATATTTGGACCCAAAAGATCTTAAAAATACAAATTAACCATGTGCCGGAGCTGTACCTTTTAAATATTTGTAGACAAAGCCTGCCTATGACTAAAGTGAAATTGTTACTGTACATAGTTACTACTGCCAGAATACTATACGCTAAGTACTGGAAGAAGGACAGAATCCCCAATAGAGATGAACTTATCAGTAAGCTGTTGGATGCCGCAGAATCTGATTTAATGTCCACAAGATTAAGAAATGGTAACTTGCAAAAATGTCAGGAGGAATGGGACCCCATTTATAAATGGGTCAAAAGTAAAGGTTTTGGTTTGGAGTAACTATGATTCTTTTTTGCTCTTTAATCCTCTCCGCCTCCCAGTGTATGACTGGGTATTTGTTCTAGATGTCAGACTATGAATGTAGTGCAGTGTATTGAGGTGTGTAGTATGTAGTTTGTATGTGGTATCGTTTGTATGATTGTATTTGTATTTATATTATGTGTTTGTCTTATGTTTCTTTTGTTATGTGTAATTTTCTCCTAATAAAACTTTTTTCACTGATAAAAAAAAAGAATAAAATACTATTTAAAACAAAATCTAGGAAAAGCTAAAACGCTATTTAAAACAAAAGCTAAAACCAATTAAAATCAGCTAAAACAATGCTCCTTTGTAGCAGAGCACAGCCTATAAATGCCTAAGTCACACTCAACCCACGGGTGAAACCGATCATGTATCCTCCAGCCATGGAACTGTTCTCAGCACAGTAGGAACTGGACCATTTAACCCAAATTGAAATAATTAAATTAACATAGCAATGAAATATGAGATAGAACACACTGCTGCTGTAAAAGTGGAGGAGGGTAAACGATCTCTGTCTGTATGCCAACTATTCCTCTCTCACACCCAGAGATAACTAGGCTACACTCAGTGTCTTATCAGTAGGCATAGAGAAAACATCCAGGAAGTGAAAGAAAAAGGTTTGAGCCTGTTGAAACAGCTGCCTTGAAGTACAACAAACCAAAGCAGGATCCAAACCAGAAAGTTTGAAAGGACAGATATCAGATAGAAAAGAGAATTTAGCTCTTCACGGAGCACAACAGAACACTATCGCCCAGCCAGCTGGGCTCCTGCCATCCCCTGAAAGGAACACAAATGATGCAAAGAGTGTCTTTACATTTTCCTCAAAGACCATCACCTATAGTAGATTTTCCACTGTGATATCTGATCCACCACAGCAATAACATCTGCACCCATGGTTGTTGTTTACGTCTCCTCAGCTAGGAAACCAATTGGTAAAGTTTTTTTTATCCCCATAGGTAAGGGGTGCTGTTGGGACAATGCAGATTAGAAAATTTAAGTGGTACACATTAATAGTTTGTTTAGGAACTAATCATAAAACAGTGGAAACGCATGATAAACTGAAAGTATAATGATTAGGGAATAAGAAAAGTTAAAAAAGTATATATGGCTACACTAAATAATATGGGATGTATTAACAGGCAATAAAAGAGCATGTGTTTTTTTATGCCAGCCCTTACTAAAGGACAGAATGGCTAGTGAAACAATAAATCATATACCATTATGCATGAATGAGTGATATACCATTATGAATCATATACTGTTATGCAATTAATTATATAACATTATACATTGAATGTTGTAAAACAAACTAAGCAATTTGAAAATATGAGCAATGACTTAATGTGTGAGTATCCAAAACTCCAGGACAATTCCCACCATAGACCAGGTAGCTCATGAATGTACTCAACTAGACAGTCAACTACAACCTCAAATGGTGAACAATAGTAAGGCTATTATAGAAATTAATTGAAATCTGCAGTAAGTGTTCAGCCCAACAATGGTAGTGATAAAGCTAGTGAGAGTAACTAAAGAATAGCAAACTAAGCCCCAAAATGTTTAAGTAATGGAAACATTACTTAAACATTTTTGGCCGACCTCCGAGGTGGCCTGGTGTTATCCTGGTATGGTCGGCAATTTTGCCGCGTAGGGTGTGGAGGCATGCCATTTCGCCGGGCGGTGTGGAACGCGCCAGGCGTAAGGCCAATAGGGCCATTCAGATAGCCATGCAAGGGGGACTGGGATTTTTCCTCCCGCATCCAGCCATACGGGTCGAACAGGCTGACCTGTATCGTCCGGACGGCGTGCATCTTTCTGAGGTGGTAACCGGGCCTTTTTAGACGAGTTAAGGCAGGGGGTACGGTTGGCTCTGGGCCTCCCATTGGGGCGCTAATGCCTAAGCAGAGGCTTGGCATTGGCGGTGGCTGGAGGAGGTTTGGCCACAGGGTTTTCCAGGGGAGCACCTATGGCCTAGCACCGTTGGTGCGGTGGTCTGCAGGAACCGTAGATGGGCTACACGGCTCAGTGCGGGGAATGCGGATCACAGGCAGCCTCACCAGGGTGGATCTTTCCATGGGGAGCGATGCCAGCCCGGATGGTGATGGCTGGAGGCCTGGCCGCTCAGCTACAACCCGAATACGGCGGGCTTGTGCTGGGGGCAGGGTGGCTCGCCCTTTGGACAAGGCGGGGTCCGGGGTTGACCCCAGGGCTTGTCTGGTTCAGGTACTTTCACCCCCCTGCCAGTTACAGTTGTTAAGGTTTAATAAAGCGGCCCGGTTTAAAACCCAACACTTGTGTCTGCCTCTTCTTTCCAACTGGGGGGGCAAAAGAGAATTCTATTCTTTCCAAGAATTCATGACTTCTTATTGTTCTCTTCTGTTGCTATAAGCATTATGATTCTAATAGACTCTGTGCTCTGAGGTGTAATCCATTAGTTTATTCTGTTTGTTTTCACACTAGCTGCAAGTCAGCAAACTGGAAAATAGAGATCTTAAGCCTAACTGATTTTTAAAATTCAATTGCATACCTTGAGATATGAACCAAACTTTCAGGAGCCCCTCTCCATATTTCTGTGATACACATTTATATAACCTGTAACTGTAGCATAAAGAGCTAAATTGATATATCACACAGTTCTTTTCATAAACTTAGCATTTCCTTAAGTGATGCAAGAGACACTCCAACTTTATAGGAATTCAGCTGCAAAGCAATTAAAATTTACAAAGAAGGAAGGGAAAAGGTGTATCCATTTTGAATGTGTCATGATTTAAAAATAAAAAAAGTTATCTTGGAATGTGAGCTGAATGAATGCAAATATAACTGGGGTGTGAACAAAAAAAACCCTGGTACATTTCAGATTTGGGTATACCAAATCTGAAAAAAATCAGTATATACTGATATCCCCAAATCTCAGTATTGGTATGATATTGGGCATTTGGAAATAATCAAATTAATTCAGCTCCATACTTTCCCCAAATCATGCTGTAGTGGTAGCACATCTCAACAATGGAACGGAAGGCATGACCATGATGTCATGTGTCTGCAAGGGAAGGAATGGTATTTAAACTTTAAATAACTTTCACTCCTGAGTCATGCCATCATAGCAGCATGCCTCAGGGAAAGCTTTAAATGCCATGGCACAACTCTGGAAGGGAAAGGAAGACATGCATGGTTTGGCTTTGCAAAAGACATTTAAAGGGAATCTTTTCTTAAAATGGCTTTTACAAAGCCAAACCACGCACAAGGAACTCGGAAGCAGCGTGAGGAACCTGAAATATGGGTGAACCTGGAATATGTGCCACTTTAGCTGAGCCTAAATAAAAGCTGAATAACATCAGTTTTATTCAGGATCAGCTAGACTGATGGCCAAATCAGGTTAGAAAATCTGATGTGGCTGAATAAATACCCCCAAAATACCAATACAGTGTTTTTCAGGTATTTATTTGACTCAGTATTCACTGAGCGCACTCCCCTAATCGTAATATATGACTCAGCTGTATTTAGCTTTACCTTCTTTGCATGTTATGTGATAGATAGACAAGAAAAAATGGCTACAGCTATTTTTTTTAAAAAAAAAAAACATGGGCAGTGCTGTACTCCTACACCAAGCAAGTAAAGTCCTGCTTCCTACATTGAAAAATGTTAGTGAAAAAGCTGTTGTAGTAAGATAATAATCCATTTTTAAATGAATGAACCTTGATTAACTGGCTCAGCATGTAGAAAAGAAAAGGTCATGTTGTATATGTCTTGCATACAGAAATATAAAATATAGTGGTGCTTCTATATTCGTTAATGTGGGAATGATGTGAAACTGCCTTTCAACAAAGGAATATTCAATTGTTACTGACAATGGACTTGGAATCCACCCTGACCAGTTGATCCTAAATGGATCATTTACAGAGCATAAAGAAAGCTAAACCAAACTTAATTCGCATACATGGTTTAACTCAAGGTGTGCTTGTAACAACTGAGATCCACCTGCAAATCCCCCACTTAAAAAAAAAAAAGGTAAGAATATATTTGTGATGTTAAGTGCTAGTTTTCCTTCTCCACTTCAGATTGTTCCTGTGGGGTCTTTTCAGTTTAATATCCTTCATAGATAAATTGTCAACTGTAGCTGGAGTAAAGCTAGGGATGCCTTGGAGGGTGTTTTTGGACAGATGATTAATGTGCAAAACTGGAATGAGGCTATAAAAGCAGTTCCTAGAATCTCTGTCATCGGTGATATAAAGGGGATACAGTGCAGAATTATACATAAATTCTGCATTTCTCTTACTCTCAAGAGTTCTTAGCAAATATGTCTCCCTTCAGTTCAATAAGTTTGAAGTGGTGGAGTCTGCAGTGCAGGCTCAGCTCTTAGTTGGAGGAAAGGCTCACTTGTGAACAAATACAAATTCTATAGCTGCTTTATAGGGTTGCCAAGTCTAACTGAGAAAATATCTGGGGAGTTTGGGGGTGGAGCCAGGAGACTTTGGGGGTGGAGTCAGGAAACTTTAGGGCAGAGTCAGAACTTTCCCATTTCCAAAATAAGGAATAGAAAAACTCTTGTTTGAAAATGGGGTGTAGAAGGCAATCAAATTAGTTCCTTATTCAAATCTCCTTTGAAATACAGGCTTCTAGGTGGCACCCCAATTGGAAGCTTTTGGTGTCAGAACAAATGTTTGGACCAGGCACCTCTGCATGTCTTCTTGAAGAGGACAGTGCCCCGAGTGTGGGGATGTGTCACTTGTGGTGGTCCAAACATTATTTTGGGGTACAGCCTGTCCGCAGTGTCTGTCTGTTTTTGTGTCCTGGGGGCACCTTGTTTTGAAGCAGCTGGCATGACAACCACTCATTGGAACATGAAGCAGCACATTTCTTCTCGAAGGGCAGAGTCCCCTGAAGAAGGGGGTGTATGATATAAGGGGATCCAGACCTTATTTTGGGGTTCAGAGCTTTCAAACTCTCTTCAGTGTTTTTGGTTGAATTCCCAAATAAGGAATGAATAAGGAAAGAATAAGGATGTGTGAATAAGGAACTAACTTCAGCCTCCTGTTGCCTGGGCTGGGTGAGAAAGAGTTTTCTTAGTAAGCATGTTGGAAAAACTACAGAGGGACTGTTTTCTTTTTCTCTGGACCACTGCAGCCTCATAGCAGAAGAGCAACATTGCTCTGTGCCTCCTTCCCCCCCACCCGGCACCTTTCCTCTCCCAGAGATTTTTAAGGAGCCTGCCTGTCTGACTCAGAGGGAAAGAGACTTTTTAGTAAGCAGAGGCACATTGGAAAGCCTATGGAGGGACTGTTCTCTCCCTCTCTTTGGATCAGTGCAGCTTCACATCGTCACCTAGAAGAGCAACATTGCTCCATGCCTGCTTCCCCCCGCCCCTTTCCTGTTGCAGATTTTAGGAGCCTGCATGGCTAGATAGGAAAGAGAATTCTCTCCCTCTCTCTGGTAGCCATTTCCAACTCACGGCAGCAGCAAGAAGAGATAGCAGCTGAACCTGGGGCTTGCCCTGACAGGATTGGGAGCTGGGGGCGGGGCTTAGCTATCCATGAACAGAGACTCCTGCCTGCTCTAGCCTGCCCACCCACTCTCCTCTTTGCTTTAATTTTTTTTTTACTAGCTCTCCGCTTTCAAAATGGGGTCCTGGGATGCATGGGCAGGGGGGGGGGAGAGAGAGAGACAGCTTTGGGAACTGCAGAGGAGACTTTTAAGAGTCACATGTGGCTTCTGAGCCACAGTATGGCCACCCCTGCTCTAGTTCTAAAGTGGAAAGGCAGGTGCTGACTGTGGGGGTGGGGCTTCCCCTCATTGGCCAGCAGACTGGGGGTGGGAAGGAGCCTTCAAAAGCAGGAATTCCCCTGCTGGGACCTGGGGATTGGCAAGCCTATTGCTTTAATACTCAAGTACTTTCCTCTGGTGTTTTCTTTGATGAAACTTGCCTTCTCTTTTTCTTTACTATTTGTCTGAGACCCTCTCCCAAGTGACGTTGAGACCATTTTTCACACATGAACCATTCTAGCCATTAATGTTCTTGAAAACTGTATTTTTTAAAACATGTGTGGACTCTGTATTTTTTTTTAACATGTATGGCACATCAGATAGTTCAGTGTCCTTGTCCCCAGATCTGGAGGCTGCTTCCTCCTTGATAGATGTATGGACTCTTACAAAGCTACCTGCAGGAGGAAAGCCTGTTGGATGCAAATGGGTCTACAAATACAATACAAAGATGATGGAACTATAGACTTGAACAAAGCAAGGCTAGTGGCCAAAGGCTATGCACAAGAATTTGGAACTGATTATACTGAGACTTTTGCACCAGTTATCAATAGTGCTACACTTAAAACACTACTGAGTGTGGCATCATCTAGAAATATGCTTGTAGAGCACCTAGACATTAAGACAGTGTTTCTTAATGGTGCGTTATCAGAGGAAATCCATATGGAAATACCTGAAGATTTTCAAGTCCCTGGCAAAGAGAACTATGTTTTCAAACTCAACAAAGGACTGTATGGTTTGAAACAGGCCGCAAAAAGCTGGTATGACAAAATAACTGGACTACTACAGCAACAAGGATTTGAGCAAGAGAAAGCTGAATCCTGCATGTACACTAGACTTAAAGATGAATATCAATACATTCTGGTTTACGTTGACAATTTGGTTGTGAGCTGCAAGAACAAAGAGGACATTAAAGACATTGTTGAAAAGCTGAACAAAGAGGTCGAAGTCAAAAGACTTGGAGATATTAAACACTATCTAGGAATACAGATTGAGAGACTCGAGGATGGAACCTTTCAACTGTGCCAAAAATGAAAGATTATGGACTTTATAGAATCTCTTGCCATGAGAGACTGTAAAGAATCTAAGATACCTCTTGAACCTGCATACCTGAGAGCTCAGGGTGGTCAACCACTCAAAGACATTGGAGAGTGCAGAGAAGCTAAAGGAAAACTTTTTTACCTGAGTAAAACTACCAGACCTGATATTACAGCTGCTGTTGGAATATTGAGCAGAAAAGTAAGTTTGCCTAATCACCATGATTGGAATGCAGTAAAGAAACTTGCCAGATACTTAAAAGGAACTATGGACTTAAGACTGATCATTGAACCTTCTGAAAATCCCAGACTGAAAATCCCATACATGGATGCCAGCTATGCAGAAGAATCATGCAATTACAGATCAACCAGTAGATACTTGTTCTTCTATGGAAATGGACTTGTAGAATGGACTAGCAGAAAACAGACTATAGTGACACAATCTACAGCAGAAGCTGAGTGTGTGTCAGCAGCCAGTTCCTGCAGTGAACTTGAATGGATTTTTCATCTGCTGAAAGACTTCAAGGTAAAAGAACCTGTACCTATTGTAATGTTTGAAGATAACCAAGTGTGTATTGCTATATGTAAAGGGGGAAGTAGAACAGTCAGAAGTAGATCTATTGGTATTAAATGTGAGCTAGTGAAAGATCTACACCAGAAGCGGCTGATTAAGAATATTGTTGTACAGAAGCTATGGTAGCTGATATACTTACAAAGCCATTACCTTGTGCTAGATTTGAACATTTATGTGAAATAATGGATCTAGTTCATGTGAATGTTACAGTGAATAATGAATAATGACTATTGAATGTATAATGACTTTGACATTAGACATTGAGGAGGGGTGTTGGAAATATATATCTGTTCTGTATGTCCTTTGCAATGTTGTAAAGTTCCAGTCATTATAGGGTTAACACTGTGCCTGATTCCCTATTGTCTGCATGACCTAGGAAGAAGATACTGACTGCTGTCAATCAAGGTCCTGAAGCAAGAAAACCTGTTTTGTCTGTTTGGTCAGTTAGTCAGGTGACTTCCTTTGTTCAGGCAGAGAGGTCAAGAAGAAGGAGGAAGTAGCCTCCATTAAGCATGTGATCTTCTAGTGTAAGCATGTACTTCTATAGTGTTTGTTATTTTCACCTCCCAGTACCCTTTCCCTGTAGAAATAAATATGTTTTTGCTTTTTCATGTTAAATGCCTCCCAATGATTATTTGATCCAGTGATCCATCACACTGTTTGAGATAAAGAAATAGAATTTCAAACAGAATTCTCTAACACCCTTGATGGGGTCCTTTTTCTACAGTTGACTCTGTCAGGAATTTGGGAGTATGGCTTGATTCTTTGCTTTCCATGGATAAACATGTGTCCCTGGTGACAAAGACTACATTTTACCATCTATGCTAGGTCTACCCCCTGGCTCCCTATCTCTCTTGAGGGAACCTTGCCACAGTAATTCACTCAACAGTCACCTTGGGATGGAACTACTGTAACATGCTCAAAACAAGTCTACCTTTAAAGATGCTTCAGAAGCTGCAAGTGGTCCCGATTTCATCTGCCAGACTGTTGACAGCAGTGTCCTGGTCAGCACATATAACACCTATCCTATGGCAGCTGCACTGGCTCCCAATAAGTTTCCACTGCCAATTCAAAGTGTTGGTACTTACCTTTAAAGCCCTAAACCGCCTGGAACCCTCATACCTTTAGGACTTCCTCTCCCAGCATGATCAGCCTTGTCTTCTCTGGTCTTCATCTCAGCATTTATTGAAGGTCCATGAGTCCCTCTTGGGATAGGGTGGGATATAAACCCAATAAACAAACAAACAAATAAAATGAGCTGTCCACCTTGTGTCAAAAAGTCTTCTCAGTAGTTCCCCCCCATCCTGTGGAACTAGCTGCCTGAAGAGGTGCATGCCTTGACAGGATGTTCCTAGCTGCTCTTTTTCAGGTGGCCTTTAGATTATTGTGATCCACCAGGCAGCTGGTATATTTTAGCTGTGTGTTCACTCCCACACATCCTACCCTGCTTGATACTGGATAGATTTTAATGGGGATAGATTTTTAATCATTTTATATTTTAAAAATCACTTATTGTATCCTTGTTCAGTTTTTAATGGGTGTATTTTATATGTTGTTATTAGCCATCCCAAGTCCCATTCAGAAGAGAGGGAGCAGGATATAAATTTGATAAATAAAAATAAAATAATGGAGGGGGGATGTGAAAGGTCTTATGCTATAGAGGGAGACCTCTAACCCAGATCCAATCCATACCTTCTAAGAAAATAAAATCCATGATGGGCCAGTCTGAGCAGGCCACCTGGAAATCCCCCGCCCTTCCATTCTTCTCGTCGTAGTTGCCCTGCCAACTGCCCAGTCCTCCCTTTGACACTCAGGGTCTTGGTCAGATAGTGAATAAGGAAGGGATTTTAAATACAGAAATGGGCTGAGGCTGACTGACAAGTGGTGGCTGATTAACACCCAGTATTTGTAAGCATTTGTGCAGAGGATATTCTGAGCTGAATGCCCCTGAAATTCCACATAAACTGATGCTATTAAGTCTTTTGTACCTAATAATGAGAAAATGATTACAAACCCCACCCCCTGCCAATATTATGTAGTACTAAGATTTGGAATGAATATTTTCATATATATTTTTTTCCAGTTCATGAACTGGGACTTTTGCAAAAGGTCTCTTAGAACTATGTAAATACACCTGTCTACTGGTAGATAGGAGCTTCAATTAGTACTCTCAGTGCTCATTTCTCAGTTATGAAAAATATGCGTCCTTCTGCAGACAGCAAGGAGAAAATAATTTTCCCCCCTGCTGCTCTTTAATTACAGGTTCCAGCCAAATGCCTCCTGACAGCAAATATTATTGGAGGGGAAGTCTTGTTTTTTGGATGTTAGCTGGGCTGTTTCCAAGAATGACCAGCCTTTTGGTAATAATATTTGGGTCTACATGTGATATCACAGTAGTAACTTCTGTAAAGTGGCCATGTAAATCAGCGTGTTCATATGCTCATAACTCTGGCTACTGACGGTTTCTACCTGTATTTATTTATTCTATAAGATGGAATAAGGGCAGACTTTCAAAACTAGTAGGGTTATTGGGAGCTGCTTTGACCATAGTTAAAAATAGATAGAAATAAATAGATAAATACACTGTAGCTCTCCCTTTCAGATATGCTTGTTCAGTGAAGCTTCACTCGTCGTTCTTTTTGGGGCCCTGCATATTAATGCACATTTAGAAACATCCAGATGGCACCAACCTGGCAGAACTCTACAGCTAAAATAATATTTATCAGGGAAGAGGATTTGTTCTTTAGAATGTTCTGGACTAAGATAGAACAGAGAGGTAAAGACAAGTCTATGATTTTACACTAAAGGGAAAGCACAGCTTTATGTCCACTTATGGCACTGTAGTAGTATGCTATAGCAGGGGTGGCCAGCATGGCCAATGGCTGGGGCTGATGGGAGTTGTAGGAAAAAACATCTGGAGAGCTACCGTTGGCCACCCCTGTGCTATAAGAATGCCCATGATGCTTCTTACTATGATGGAATAGCTACCCATTTGCTTAGTACCAGTTTTGAGCAATTATCCATTCAACACTGAGGATGACAGGGCTGCCATCTGTGAGTTGGCATCCATTCATTTCAAACTTGTGCAGCTTCAGGAACTTTGGATTTAGTGGATCAGAGATCCCTGTAATTAGTAGATGGCAGCCTGAAGTTTATAAATCTACATAAGAATCTGCAAGTAAGTTTGTTAATCACGTGGTTGCTATAGTGAGATCTTTGGCTAAATTGTCCATCTATTGGACCTCATTGGGGCAGTAATGGGGCAGGTTTAAGACTAGTTCTCAGAGATGGAAGTAAGTTACAAGACATTTTGCCATTTTCTTTAGATGCTCTGTAGATATGATGCAAATTAACATGGGTTATCTGTTGCAGACTGGGTTTCCTGTTACTTGTTGGGGGAGGAAATGTGACTTCAAGATTATCACCTAGCCTTAGAGAGAATACTTAAGGGTTTTATTTCAGTTGTATGTAACCACCGAAAATTGGCACACATATGTAATTCAATACAGGATAAATGCTGCCATAGTCTGTCCTATTTTGGGAACCTGTTGTTCAATTCATTGCTGAAATGTTAGGTAATAGTAAACCCTGTGATCCCAAGATATTTCTGTTAAGGTATTTGAAAGGTTATTTCAATATTTCAGATATAGAATTAGTTTTAAATCTATTTACAACTGCAAAAAATAGTCATAGCAACAAACTGGAAGAAGTTAGAATCTCCTATTAATGAATGGTAGTTTGGGTCCATTTGAGCTAGGTCATTTTGGGACTGGAATACAATTGAACACCAGCATGCTTGCCAGGGCAGATTGATTTTGAAAGTAGAGGATGCTGTGGAGTCAACAATTGTTTTTACTTCCTCAGCTCCCACAAATAGGACAGCACACTCAAATTCTTGGTGACAAAAAATGCAACACAGCACAGATGTCATTGGCAGAGCTTTTAGCTTGGGGGAGGGGATTTTAACCCAATCAGGGTTCTGTGCCCTTTTCTCGTGTTCATGTGATGTAAGTGGAAGCATTGTAAATGTGCTGTGTTGAGTTTTATCAGGTATGAGCTTCCCAAATTGTGAAAAAAAGAAGAGACTCTCCATCTTCCAAGGTACGTGAGCACAGTGCCGGCGCTGCGTTTCTGCCGGGGGAGGCAGACTTCAGTTCAGCGCCCCCCCCCATCTTCTTTTAGAAAAAAGCATTCTTGTGCATGTGCGTGGCATGATGACATCACAAAAAATGATGACATCAAGCAGCCCTCCTCCCCCTCAGGCTTCCTGATCGGGGTGGAGGGTGAGGGGAACTGACAGTTGTGTCCTACGTGCCTTGCAAGGTGCGTGGGATGCATTCCCCTTCCCCAGCTCAGCCTTCCTTCCTTGCAGGAAGGGGGGGTGGCGGGGGAGCCAACGGTTGCTTCCTGCATGCCTTGCAAGGCGTTCGGGACACAAACCCCTTCTCCAGCTGATCGGGGGCAGGGAAGCTGACAGTTTCCCCCCGTGTGCTTTGCAAGACATGTGGGATGCAATCCTCTTCCCCTGCTCAGCCTTCCTGCAATGCAGGAAGGCTGATTGGGGCGGGGAAGCTGACAGTTGCGTCCCACATGCCTTGTAAGGTGTGCGGGACCTGAGCCTCATCCTGGCTCATGGGGAGAGGTGCCCAGTGGTGCCCCCAGGTGGGGTGGCACCCTAAGTAGCTTCCTACATTGCCTACTCCCACACGCCAGCCCTGCATGAGCATAAGATAGCCAGTTCTGAGAAATGGTTCTTAAATTCTTAAGCAAAGCCTGGTTGTTACAGATGAAGCTTTAATAAAGGATTAGTATAACCCAACATTAGAGTCTTGTGTCTTCATAAGGTTCATGAGCAATTATTACATTTCCTGTCTGTGACATAATACGGATGCAAATCATACAATTGTCTGCATCCCACTGTCTCAAAATTACTTATTACAACTGTTGCTGATGTTAAATAGTGTTTGCTTCAAATATAATTTGATTAATTTAATAGACCAACTAATCTAATAGCATTTACGTAAGTTCTGTAATACATACAATTTATTCTTCCTGGAGAGGACTTGGTGTGTTAACAATATAAAAATTGCAGGATCAGCAAAATTCCCATGCAGTCCACCATTTTGTCACTAGGAGTGGTCAGCCAAGTGCTGCGGAAAATCAGTCAGGAAGTGAAACTAGGAAAGAGAAAAGATTGCTTAGCAAAGATGTACAATCTGAAAATAAGAATGCTTATTTATTTAGAAAGTAAAATAGACCTGCTTGAGGTGACTCACATAAAAAACATGATGAAATCATAAATACAGCACAGAATTATTAAACCCAGACACTAAAAGCCCACAGCGTGTGTGTGCACCTATATAGATAATGAACATTCCATTTAGCTATCACATTTATTAGCCATTAACAAATCTATTATTTGTCTAATTCTTTTTAAACAAGCAATTATCACTACATCTCTTATAGTGCAGCGAAGTATTCCTTTATGTTTGCCCTGTCCTTATTATCAGTCAATTTTATTTAATAAATTCAAATACTTGTATTAAAAATAAGGATAAATTACTATTTATTCAATCTCTACTTTCTCCTCTTAAGACACCTCAGTAATTTGGTTTTTTTTTCCTAAATGAAAAAGGTCCATATCATTTAATCTTTATTTGAAATGAAGACAGTCCATTTTCATGATCATTCAGTAGCATTTGGGTACGGATGGAATTCCAGCTGATCAGCAGTAGGGTGGCAAAGGAGCCTGGCAGTGGTGGACCAGATGAATCAATGCTAACTAGCCAGTGAGATTTTGTGTTATACTAAAATCACTGATGGCCAACAAAGCCAATTAATGTGAGGAAGGTAAGGTAAGGTAAGGTAAATTTATTTTTGTATCCCGCCCTCCCACGCCAAAGGCAGGCTCAGGGCGGCTCACAGACATGGAACAACCATGATTTCTATAAAATACAATCAATACAATACAATAAGACAAATTAAACTACAATTAAATTACCTTAAAAGTTAGGATAAAATTAGATAAAACAGCTGTTATATGTTAATAATTAATGTGCTACAATTCACAGTCATATATAAGATGGTTAGATGGCTAGAGGTCAGTTTAGTCGGGTTCTATCTTGAAAGCGAGCTGAAAGAGGGTGGTTTTGCAAGCCCTGCGGAACTGGTTCAGGTCCCGCAGGGCTCGTACCACCTCTGGAAGTTGATTCCACCATCCAGGGCCATTACTGAGAAGGCTTGCTCCCTCGTTGTTTTCAATCTAGCCTCTCTTGGACCAGGGATTTTTAAAAGATTTTGAGAACTAGATCTCAGTGCTCTCTGGGGAACATATGGGGAGAGGCGGTCCCTAAGGTAGGCAGGTCCTCGGCCATGAAGGGCTTTAAAGGTAATAACCAGCACCTTATAACGAACACCGTACACAACCGGCAGCCAGTGCAGCTCCTGCAGCCCAGGCTGCACGTGTTCCCACTGAGGTAGTCCCACTAACAGCCTGGCCACCGCATTCTGCACTAAGGGCAGCCCCATGTAGAGGGCGTTACAGTAGTCTAGCCTCGAGGTGACCATTACGTGGGTCACAGTTGCCAGGTCGCTACGCTCCAAGAAGGGAGCCAACTGCCTTGCCCTCCTAAGGTGGAAAAAGGCGGATTTAGCAGTGGCAGCTATCTGGGCTTCCATTGACAAAGAAGACTCCAGTAGGACTCCCAAGCTCCTGACCCTGTGCACTGGAATCAGTGGTGCACCGTCAAAGGCCGGTAGGGAGATCTCCCCTCCTGGCCCGCCGCGGCCTACGCAAAGGACCTCAGTCTTCGCTGGATTCAGCTTCAGCCCACTCAGCCTGAGCCAGCCAGCCACAGCTTGTAACGCCTGGTCCAGATTTATAGGGACATCGCCAGTCCGGCCATCCATCAATAGATAGAGCTGGATGTGATCAGCGTACTGATGACAGCCGAGCCCATACCTCCGGGCAATCTGGGCAAGGGGGCGCATATAGATGTTGAACAACATCGGGGAGAGAACTGCCCCCTGAGGCACCCCACAATGAAGTGGGTGTCTCTGAGACAGCTCTCCTCCAATTGCCACCCTTTGTCCCCGACCTTCAAGGAAGGAGGAGAGCCACTGTAAGGCTAGCCCCCGAATTCCCGCGTCGGCGAGACGGCAGGTCAGCAGCCAATGATTGACCATATCGAATGCAGCTGATAGGTCTAGCAGCAGCAGTACTGCCGAGCCGCCTCGATCCAGTTGTCGCCGGAGGTCATCCATGAGGGCAACCAAGACTGTCTCTGTCCCATGGCTCGGGCGGAAGCCGGACTGGCATGGGTCTAAGGTGGAAGCATCATCCAGAAAGTCCTGTAACTGCAGCGCCACAGCCCTCTCAATAATTTTGCCCAAAAAGGGCAAGTTTGATACCGGTCGGTAATGTGCCAATTCGGCCGGGTCTGATGTAGCCTTTTTCAGGAGAGGGCGGACAACTGCCTCTTTCAGGGGTGTTGGAAAGAAGCCCTCTGAAAGAGATCTATTTATGATGTCCCATATAGGACATCTTAGCTCCTCCTGGCAAGCCTTAATTAGCCAGGAGGGGCATGGGTCCAGATCGCAGGTTGTGGGTCGTGCAGTGCCAAGAATTCTGTCGACTTCCTCCAAGCTGAGCGGGTCGAAGCAATCCAGGATCAAATCAGAAGACACGCATTGGGCCTCGAGTTCACTTACTGTATCTAAATTGGCAGGGCAGTTGCGGCGGAGCGACTGGACCTTATCTGCAAAAATTTTTGCAAAAGCCTCACAGCCTATCTCCAATTCCTTAACATTTGAATTGCCCTGTGGCAATGTAATGAAGTTCCGAATTATCCTAAATAATTGAGCTGGGCGCGAATTTGCAGATGTAATCTTAGCCGCAAAGTATGTTTTCTTAGCGGTCTTGATTGCCATCTCATAGGACTTCATAAACTTCCTATAAGATGTTCTAGTCACTTCGTCGCGGGTACGCCGCCATTGCCTCTCTAGCCGTCTGAGACCTTGTTTCAGCTGGCGTAACTCCGGGGTATACCACGGGGCCAGCTTAATCCGAGGTCGTAGAGGGCGTCGAGGTGCGATCTCTTCTATGGCCCTAGAGAGCCGGCTATTCCAGGTCTCAACCAGGCCATTGAGAGAATCGCCAGAGGGCCAGGGATCCCGCAGTGCCATTTGGAACCGTTCTGGGTCCATTTGGCTCCGCGGGCGAGCCATAATAGGCTCATTGCCTAAACAGGTTTGGGGAGGCATATCTACACGGGCCCTGAGGGCAAGGTGGTCCGACCATGGCACCGCCTCCGCGGTTATATCGCCCACTATAACCCCGGCCGCAAAGATCAGGTCCAACATGTGCCCCACCTGGTGAGTGGGGGTTGCAACAAATTTAGAGAGTCCTAGCGTCGCCATGGAAGACACTAGGTCCGTCGCCTGACTGGAGGACGGGTCATCAGCATGGACGTTGAAGTCACCCAGGATTATCAACCTTGGGTGCTCCAGCGCCCAGCCTGTTGCCGCCTCGAGCAGGGACGGTAAGATGCTAGCTGGTGCGTTAGGCGTACGATACACCAGCCAGATCGCCAACCCCTCTCCGGCCTCCCACGCCAGACCGGCACATTCAATACCCTCGATCCTTGGGGCCGGGAGCGCCCTGAAGGAGTAAGCCTCCCGAATAAATAATGCCACTCCTCCCCCCCCGCCCGCTAGTCCGTGATTGGTGGAAGACTGAATAACCCGGGGGAGCTGTTTGTGAGAGGGTTACTGTATCTCCCTCTCAAATCCAGGTTTCAGTCACACAAGCCAGGTCCGTGTCCTGTTCGAGAAGAAACTCCCAAAGGACTGAGGTCTTATTATTAATGGACCTGGCATTACATAACACCAATGACGGAGGCGGGTTATTCGGCCTGACCCTACTACCTGTCACCCTTGGGATGGGACGCAGATTGGAGGAAGATCGAGCACTGTCCTGTCTCAGTCTTCCTCCCTTATAGCATCTGTTCCCACCACCATACCTCCCCCTCCCCAGGAGCACTGGAATCCCTGAGCCAGCCATTCCCCGTAGGTAGCAACCGCTATTTTAACCACAATCAAGCACTGCTATCAGGAATACCCTCACACTACCCCGTCCCACTAGATCCCAATATTCCAAACTAACCCAATAAAACCCCAGCCCTAAATTTCTTTTGTATATAATTGGTAAAAATTTAATTCAAATAGCATAATTAATTACAGTCCCCCCCATTAACCATTCTTAAATTAATTAGCAAAAAAAAAATTAAACAGTCCAAATTCAATATATACAATAAACTAAACAAAGTGAGTCAATTACAATTTTTTTTTTTAAACTAGTGGATTACGGGTAAGTGGAGGTAGAAGTTGTTAAAGTGCGATATGAGTGCGATATAAGTTCTTCTAATGAGGCAAGTAGAGGCACCAGCAGGGTATGGGTGGAGTGTTGCAGGCAGGATGTTAAAGCAGTAATGTGGAATAAAGTGCGAGGTGCAGAGTCAAGCTCAGACGCCGGTGACAAGGGGGTGCCGTATAGGATGTACGCTGAGTAGCGTTGAGGGCCGCAGACTCCCGGTGCAGGGTCCAGAGGATGAGGGTCTTGTCCGATGTTTCCCAGGTAGCCTGGCAAGCCCGCGGAGGGTAGAGACCCTCCCCGTGCTCCGCCGCCACGTAGTAGAACCCACATAGTAGAACTCGGCCCCTCCGGCACTCCTCCCATCGCACCCACCGAATAGACATCGCCGTCCCCTCGCCGCACCTGCTGCCCCTCGCCGCGCTCGCACAGAAAATGTCTTCAGCCTCCGGCCTCTGCCAAGCAGCGATGTCGGCTCCACTCCCGGTCCGGGCGCTTGCATCGCCGCCTCAGCTGGCTCGCAGTCCACGCCGCTGCCTCAGCTGCCTTACATAGATTTAAAACAAACAATCAAACAACCCCCCCCCCCCCACTTCCAACTGTTTTTAAAATGATGACTGAAAGGAAACCCTTAAATTTGGGAAGGTGGAAGAAGCACTTTGTAACAATGTAAAATGATTGTCAAAAATTCCTAACTTTTGGCCAAGCCCTAATTTCATTTGTATATAATTCAACCATATAAATTTATTTTACTATAATATCTAGTATTAGAAATCTGTGAATGTATATATGTGATTCAAACCAAAGCATTCAAGCATAGCTCTTTGAACAAGGTTGATAGTATATCCTCAATTTCTTCTGTAAAAGATTGAAAGAGGGAATTACTCTTCTCCATAGGCTTCCCAATCCCCAGGTCCCAGTGGGGGATCCCCTGGTTTTACAGGCTTCCCCTCACACCCAGCCAGCTGGCCGGCGGGGGGAAGCCCTGCATCCACAGCCACTGTGTATTTCTAGAGCTCCAGCAGGTTTAGAAACCTGCAAACAGGTCCCATTTTAAAATGTGTGTATATGTTTCTGTTGCTTGTACGCCTTTAAAGTTGATCAGGAAGCAGGAAACGGGAAGAACTTCATGGGGAAGGGTCAGCAGCAGCTTCCGTTTGTTTTGCTTTCGTTTTCAGAGCAAGTAACCAGACTCAGTAAGTGTGTGTGTGAGTGAGAGAGAGGGAGGGAGGTCAGTCCAGCTGGAGCCCTGACCAGCCCAGGTGGAGTTCCACTCCCGTGGGCTCCAGCAGAAAAAAAAGCCTTAGCTCTTGTGTATTTAAATGCAAGACAGGCAGAAATTCAGTAAATGAAGTTGATTCTGTCCTATAGATACAGTGACTGTAGATGCTTAACTTTCTGAACTTATGCCTGTCATTTAACTACTAAAGGCACTTCTGCCAAAGGTAAAAAAACAACTGGTGCTCATAATTATAACTTTCTGTTGTTTGAACTTTTGTCCCCTTGAGATAAAAAAAAATGGAATTCTTAACATAATATTGGGGGGAGGTACAGCCATTTTTCATACCTGATTTTCTTAGTTCAGAACTGCTTGTATTGAATGCATGTTTTTATCTTGAATGCTTGAAGTTTCCCCCCCAAAATAAAATTTTGCTTTAGTTAACTCACCTCTCATTATTGACTAAGAGGCTTCTGGGAAAAACTGACCCTGATAACCAAAGGTTATCAACCCCATGAGATTTATGCCATCTTGCCTAATTGACTAAAATTCCCCAAATTTACTTGCAAAAGGCATTTTGGCTAACAGTGTACTTAGACTTCCATCAAATATAGAATGACCCTTGGAGAGGCTGACAATGCAGTCCTAAGCAAAGTGACACTCTCTTAAACCCACTGACTTCAATAGATTTAGAAGGGTGTAAACTCTGTTTAGGATTGCACAAGAATGTTTGCCTTCTCCATCATCATAAGATTACTTTAACCCCACATTAATAGTCAGAAACAACTGGTGCTTGCACAGGGGACTACCTTTTTTTACATATCGAGAAATAAGCTGTCAAAAATGTATAGAACCACTTACACTGCCTTGCTTCTCACAACATGAGCCACTATATTATGAAATGAATCTGTGCCATGCCTAAGGACCTGTCGTTACTGACCTTTTCTTTCAGTACTAGGAATTTATTCACTGGAAGACTAAATAAAATCTCCACTGCTGATTACTTTCTCATCCTAATGTCTCATCACTGAATATCCTGCACAGAACAAAAGTACAGCCATTTATCCCTGACATCAGGAACATATACTTCTGAACACAGAGAATAGATGGGTTAAAAAAGCATAATGGTAAGCAGCTCATAATCATTTTAAGAGCTTTGGCAGGATAAGCTTTGATTCCTCAGGCTACTGCTTCTTTGCTGGCTCTTGTGAGCATACTGTTATTGCCAAAGTTTGATCTTCATACAATATAATATTTTGTTGATAGGAAAATGTGATTACTTCTCCTAGCTAGATTACCTGCGTTAGCACAGAAACTCTCATATTGGTATTTTTAACAATTTGGAGAAAAGAAAAGCCAGTATCAAAATGACTACCTCCCACTTCTTGCAGCATCTCTTCATCATTTTTTTCTAAATCATTCTAGAACATTTAGAGAAATCTTTATGTTTTAAATACAGAAAGTTTTAATTAATAAAAGTACAGTGTTTGAGAAGCTTAGTTTCAGATGTATAATTATAATCTATTTTTCATCTTTCATTGTAGCCAATGTTTTGTTTTGATTTCACCAATTGTTTTGATTTCACTTCTTCCTTGTGGGAATCAAACAATGAGGGGAAAACTCACCCTTTTCTGTTGTGGGCCCAGGGGCATAGTGATGAGTTTCAGATGAGGTGAGATACAACCAGACCACAGTGATGTGGATAAAAGAAGGCCACAGCCTTTATTGTTACACTGCAGGAGCATTGGCATCACAAAGGGGTGGCTCCTGAATCAGGTGACCCATCTTCTGACTGATGAACTGTGCACCCCCAACCTGCCTGCTGGGGTGCATTCAAGAAGTGGCTAAGCCCCCCACAGGAGCCATGTGGGCACTACATGGTTTCCCTGCCACCCAGTGGTGAGAGCTCCACTGACAGCACCTGAACTGGGCATGCTGCTAACTTGTCTCCACTCCAAGACCCCTTAAGGGAATCCCTAGTCCACAGGATGCAGGCACTGCTTCCCAAGCAGAAGTCACCCAAAGCTGTGATACAAGGCAAACAACAAAACATAAGCCTGTAACAAAAAAAGCACAGAGAGGGTGGGAGGGGAAAAAAAGGCTATAGTGATCAGGCCCAAGGCCCAAGTGATGACTGTTTAAATAGGGGAGGGCAGTCAGGCAAAGCCCACCAAATTTTGGAATACAAATAATTGCAAATGGTAAATGGAAAAGGCATATTGTACATCCCTAGTTCAAACTACAAATAAAGAATTATGCCATAAATGCATTTACCATATCTCAATCTGATGTTTCAATGCCGAAGGGAGCTATTGTGTTGCCATATATATTTTTAGTCTTCTAGCGTTTATTGAAAAAATGCAGAGGTTCAGCTGGAATGTAATCCTGAAACACCAAATAGTGCCCTGAATATGAACACTAACTATTTTTGCTCTTCAAGGTCTATATTCCATTGTAGAACAAAGTTAGAGTCTGATGGCATCTTGAAGACCAACAAAGTTTAATTCAGGGTGTGAGTTTTCATGTGCAGGCATACGTCCTCAGTCAAACTGGCAGTGGAAGTGTACCTACACACAGAAGCTCACACCCTGAATAAAACTTTGGTCTTCAAAGTGCCATTGGACTCTAACTTTGTTATATTGTTTCAGACCAACATGGCTATCCACCTGGATCCATATTCAGTAGTATTATTTTATACATCATTCATGGCTCCTTTGGAAACAGCTGTAGGGGTTAAACTGGGATTCAAATTTGAAATGCAGAATTATATTCTGAATGTGCATACTAGTTTTCTTTTTGATAGGGTTTTTTTTCCAAGTCAGTATATTTAGCATTTCCCATAAGGATGGTTGAACCCTCCTGGACTGACCTTAAAAAAACAGTCCCTCCCAATGCCTCCTTTAGCATCTAACAATCCCTTCAGAATTGTCAAATCCCCCATAGTGTTCTTGACATTTAAATAGGAGATTAAGGACACACAAAATATCATCCTCTTTGGTTATTAAAGGTCAAAGATGTATGTCCAATCTTTTTGGACACACATCCCATTAGGGGAGGGTGGGATATAAATGTGATTTTTAAAAAAAGAAGTGTGTGGAGGAACTATCAAATAAGGCAGCGGGATGCAGAAGTCAAATGTATGGTTTGATATACAAAACATAGAAGTTATTTATTATCAAAGGCAAAACCAGAAATATACATGTCATTTTGTAAAAATAGAAAGCACAGAATTAATTGGTGTGATCTCGCTAAATATTTTTATGTGAAAAAAGAGCAGCAGTGACCCCGTGGGTACTTCTGCCCAAGAACTCCAGACCAAGAAGAATGACCACCAGAATCATCAAACAACAAACCAGTGGAAGACAATAGCTCAGAATCTCCACTCTTGTCACTTAAACTAGTAAATGTACACTATGTTATATTCTCATACAAACTTCATGATAATGAACAAAATTCAAAAATGTTTCTCGCAATTTTTGTACATGATCATCTTATTGCAGTGGCCTCTCTTGAACAAATCTTACATTGTGTTGTTAAACCATCCAATGGATTGAAACCCATGGAAGTTTGCAGCCCCTACAATATTCCTCGAGCAAGCAGAAGAACAAACATTACTTTTTTTCTGTCAACTGCATGAAGTGGAAGTAATTGTATTCCCATCACCACTATAATTTTTCTGTGTACTCAAGACATACAAGGTGTTTCTTCTGATACACTTTCAAAAAGCAAACTAAATAAATTCATGCAAACTGCCTGCTGTATATTTAGTTCCTCCACATGCATAATTGTTACTTTATTTAAAATATATTGACGTATTATGTGTTGCTGCAGACTTTGCATTATTGCTTACACAACCATTCTGCTTTAAGTACATTTTCTTTTCTGCTCTGCTGGATCCAACTCAGTATCTTGTATACTTTTGTGCTACATGTACATATTTGATGTATATGTATGAGATGAACAGCTGATGGAAAAAAATACATCTGAATTATCTGTAAGTCTTATTTACATCATCAATATTTTTATGCCTGAGAAGCAAAACAAATAAAAAGCGGGGGGTGGGGGTGGGCAATGCCTTGGGCCCATTATGTGGCAAAAGAAGGTTTACAAACATTTTAATTAATAAATGTTATTGTGTGATTTAATACCTCCACACAGAGAAGAGATGATAGAGTCCTTCAAAGGAGAATCTTTTGGACAAGAACTGCAGTTCTAGAAAGTGAAGTGAGAGATGCACTGAGAGCAATTGGGAGAAACAAATCATTAGGATTAGATGGGATATCAGTTGTGTGAGCGAGAGTCCCCTATTTTCAATTAGATACGGATGTTGTGATCACTAGCCTGGTTGCCAGGGTGCCTGGAGTCTCAACTCACACACATCTGCTCTAAGATGTGGGTTTTACCCACCATTTTCTGAGAGACTTATGTGGATACTAAAAGCCCCAGCTTTACATCTCTGAATGGGTGCTAACTAGGAGTGAAGACAAGCTCCCAGCCACTCCGCACAATCTCAGCCATTGCAGTGGAAGAAGTCGCACCGCAATGAGCTGTTCCTTGGACTCGCTAAAAGCCTTGTTGCCCACCAAACTAATCCCCCCAAACCTATTTTTACAGCAATTTGGATAACAGTAGAGCTATTCCAAGACACAGAAATGGAGTCCATCAAAATCTTAACAAGAATATGCCAACAAATATGGAAAACAAAACAACAATTTACAGACTGGACATTCCAGTTCCAAAAAAAAGGAGATGTCAAAGGCTGAAGCAACTATTGGACCACTGTATTAATTTCACATGCAAGTAAAGAAATGCTAAACATCTTACAAAAAGACTGTTGCCATATATGAATGGGAAATGCCAGATGTTTAAACTGGATTTAGAAAAGGAAATGTGTCAATAAAATCCCTCAGAATTATATATGAATTTCAAAAGGAAATCAGTCTTTGTTTCATAGCAAAGCTTTGGACTGTGTAGATCCTGAAAAGCTATGGCCGGTTTTAAAATAAATGGGTGTGCCACAACATTTTGATGTGCAACATATACTATGGACAAGAAGCTACTGTTAGGACAATATGGAGAAACTGAAAGGTTTTGAATTGGCAAAGGGGTCAGGTAAGGTGTCATGAACCAGCCAGGGCTCAGCAGCTATGAGGATTCCTCAGAGGAGGAGGGGCCCACAGTGAACAGCAGTGGAACAGCAAGGGATAAGGTTTAGAGGCTCCCTGATTTGCAGCTGAGAGCTGGTGCATAGGGGGCAAGCTCAAGCAGGTCTACTCTGAAGTAAGCCCCAATTTATTCAGTGGATCTTTGTAGAAAAAGCCCAGCAGGAGCTCGTTTGCATATTAGGCCACACTGCCTATCCTGGGAGCCTATGGCTGTTGCATGGCAGGTCCAGCCAGCCAGAGTCCTGGCCAGCCCAGCCGGAGCTCCCCTGTACAAAGCTGGCGCTCTGGTATATGCCGGGGCTACGACAGATTAAATGGAGGCTCAGATGGCTAGAGAGGCAGTGGCGTCGAGCTCGTGACAAAGTGACAAGAACAGCTTATAGGTTGTATGAGGTGGCAGTCAAGGCGGCTAAGAAAATATATCTTACAACCATGATTGCGTCTGTGAACTCATGCCCAGCACAATTATTTAGGACAATTCGGTCTTTAACTACCCTACTGCAGGGTATACCAAATGCTAGGGAATTGGATATTGGCTGTGAGGCATTTGCAAGTTTTTTCGCAGATAAAGTCCTGTCACTCCGCCATAACCTCCCTGCCACCTTGGAAACAGTAAATGAACTCGAGGCCCCAAGCACGTCTTCTAGTCAAGTTTTGGATTCTTTCACTCCACTCAGCCTAGAGGAAACTGACAAAGTACTCTCTACTGTGCGCCCAGCCACCTGTAGGCTGGACCTGTGCCCCTCTTGGCTAATAAAAGTTGGCCGAGGGGAGCTACAGGTTTCGCTAAGGGAAATTGTCAACAGGTCCCTTCTTGAAGGAACCTTCCCCCAGCCTCTAAAAGAGGCAGCAGTTTGCCCCTTTAAAAAAAAAAAATCTTTGGACCCAACTGAATTGGCTAATTACCAGCCGGTATCTAACTTGCCATTCTTAGGCACAATTATTGAAAGGGCTGTGGCAGTGCAGCTTCAGAGTTTTCTGGATGATGCTTCCGTGCTTAACCCACATCAATCCGGTTTTTGTCCTTGTCCTTGTCATGGGATGGAGATGGTTCTGGTTGCCCTCACAGATGATCTCCAGAGGCACCTGGACAGAGGTGGCTCGGCAGTGCTGAAGTTGCTAGACCTGTCAGCGGCATTTGACACGGTCAACCATCAGCTACTGACCTGTCGCCTGGGATTCAGGGGTTGGCCTTGAACTGGCTTTCCTCCTTCCTCCAGGGTTGGGGACAGAGGGTGGCACTAGGAGATGAACTATCTCGATGACACCCACTTGTATGTGCTGCAGAGAGCGGTTCTTTCTCCAATGTTATTAAACATCTACATACACCCCCTCGCCCAGGTTGCCCAGAAGTATGAGCTGGGTTGTCACCAGTATGCGGATGACACCCAGCTGGATGAGTTGCCAGAGGAGGCTAGGGCCCTGCGAGAGCCCTTACAGTTCCACAGGGCCTGCAAAACAGCGCTCTTACACCAGGCATTTACATGAATAGTAACATCTGCAGCAATGGTACTGGCCCATAAGAACACCACCAATGGCCTATTGCACTAAGCTATGGAGATCCTGAAACCTCTGAATATAGCTAACCACCAGAATTTAAATCACTTCCTGAAATTATGATAGTAGCACATGCAAATGTTTTAAATTGTTTTTATGTTCTATGTTTTTATTGTTGTTTATTGTATCTATGTTTTTATTGTTGTTAGTGTCGACCCCTGGTTTGTGAGTCGCCCTGAGCCTGCCTTTGGTGGGGAGGGCAGGATAAATGAACGAATGAATGAATGAATAAATAAATAAATAAGATGGGAGCTCATGAGCATGGATGCAATGTATTTACTAGATGTTAACCATGTGGAAAACTAACCAGATACTTTAAAACCTGACACCTGGACTACTTTGAAACTGAGCTTATGAGTTAAAGAAGTACCCCCAGGAAAGTGTTTTCTGGGGAAATGTCAGGCAGTCATATTGATACACACAGGTTCAGGAGGTTCAGGAGTGTATAGAACAGATCCTGTGCAAGCTAAAGACATCAGTCATAGGGGACCTCCTGCAGATACTCCTCTATACACCTTCCAAGTTCTGCTCCTTCTCTTTCTTTGAAGGTTCATAAATGGAAATGTATCTATTCATTAACCACCACAGGCCTTCATGAACTGCTTGAAAATTTGTGGAAAGTTTGTGCTGCTTGACTTGCCATGAACTAGAGTTTGCGAACCATTGTTAGCCAAATGGGCCTGTTGCTTGTGTGATCTGGTGTGCCAACACCCAATAATCATCACAACCAGTGAGATTTCTGAAGCAGTCAGAACTTTGTTGAAATGAAGGGGACCTTGGTAGCAAACCTGAGGAATCCATTAGTAAGGCATCAGTATCAACTCTTTATACAATATATGACAAACAACTTTTAGACATGTGCAGATGTTTTCAGATTACAGAGTATATATTTCCTTTAGTAGCTTGAAACCAGATATAAGTAGATTTGCTAAGCCTATGGGTCTTTTGCCCTATTTGGAATATCAAGGTTTTCTGTAAGTCTTGAAAGCAGTTTCCTTATCTCCCAACAACAGTTCTGCTTAATTAGCTATGTTCTGGACATATTGTCCTATTACCCACTTTGCCACATCCAGTTTTGTAATTTCTGGAATTAGCTTAGTTTTGCTCAAATGACACACAATAACAAGAAAATGGCATTAGTCTTGCCAGTTTGCCTATCACCATGAACTGTCCAAAACCATCACAAACTTTAGTTCATGCTGGTCTTAAAGGTGCCATTGGACTCTAACTTTGCTCCTTGCAGCTTGGACTAAGTTAACATTTCCCCCCTTTTCTCAGATTTATTGATTATTTACCAGCTCAGTCTTTTTAGTCTTTTTAGTCTATCTAGCTTGTTAGGTCAAGGGAAAAGAATAGTTAAGCCATTAAAATGCCTTGTGTGAGATCCTTCTACACCCTTTTCTTGTTCATTTGTCCTTTATTAAAGACTAAAGTATATTAGAAGTATGCAAGTAAAAAAATGACTATCTTATTGTCTCCCTGTCTAGTGGCCTCCCCCCCGACCACCAAAAATTCCCTTTCTCTGGTAGCACTGTCATATTTTTCGTTCTATTTACTGTTGCCTGGTCATTTAAACTTTTGACTTGCTGGGTCTCTATGTCCTAAAGCTTCTGCCAATGTGTTTTCATCATGAAATTGCTGAACAGTCGGGTTAGAACTGATAAAAGGAGCTGTTCTTCACCCAAAGGGTGAATTCCCAAACATGCGGAATTCACGGCTACAAGAAGTGGTGGTGGCTACAAGCATAGACAGCTTCAAGAGGGGAATGGATAAGCATATGGAGCAGAGGTCCATCAGCGATTATTAGCCACAGTTTATTGTTGGAATTCTCTGTCTGGGGCAGTGATGCTCTGTATTCTTGTGCTTGGGGGAGGGGCACAGTGGAAAGGCTTCTGGCCCCACTGGTGGACCTCTTGATGGCACTTGGGTTTTTCTGGCCATTGTGTGACAGAGTGTTGGACTGGATGGACCATTGGCCTGATCCAACATGGCTTCTCTTATGTTCTTATGAAGCAGAAAAATTACACATCTATTTCCAGTCTTGCCCAGGCTTGTTCAGTTTCTGGTTTCAGGCTACTACAAATGGCTCCTCTCTGCTCTGTTTGTCTCAGGCCTCTCTTAGTCTAAACAAACCAACCAATCAAAAAGACAAATATGTGGGTTCTAGATCAAATCAAGCCTGAACTCTCCTTAGAAGTTAACAGGGTTTTGGTTTTTTTTAGCAGGAATGCAAAGGAACCCAGTTCCTGCTGGTTTGGTGTCAGGGGGTGTGGCCTAATATGCAAATTAGTTTCTTCTGGACTTTTTTTAAAAAAAGCTCTTTGTGAAACAATTGTGATATCAGAGGGTGTGGCCTAATATGCAAATATGTGCCTGCTGGCCCTTTTCTACAAAAAAAGCCCTGGACGTTAAAATGATCAAACTGAGGCTATCACACTTTGGTCACATCATAAGAAGACAAGACTCATGGAAAAATACAGTCATGATAGAAAAGGTTAAAGGCAGACAGAAAAGAGGAATACCTAACGCAGGATGGATTAACTTGATAAAGAAATCCACAGCCCTCACTTTGTAAGTTCTGACCAAGGCTATTAACAATTCGATCATTAATTATAGGGTCATTAATTCATAGGGTTGCCCTAAGTCCAAAGCAACTTGATATCACTTAACACAAACACACATTGTCAAGTAATTTAGTGGAAGATCTGATTTTCTAAACACATAAGAACTCTCATTTTGTTCTGTGAAAATCTGAAGTAAATGTTAATCCCATTTGTAAAAAAATTCTAAGGAAGCTGGGCAAATAAACCTCCTGCCTTGATATCATTTTAATCTCTCTTAGAAAGCTTCCATGCCCTGTTTACAGTTTAATTACTCCATGGAAATGATTTGCTGTTCCATTTGGAAGCACTTTGGTTAATTTAGTAGCACTGTGGGTTGTAAGGGACTGCTCTAACTTTGTAATGCTCATCTGAGAGTTAACTGGTGATATCAGTGCATATTTGCATAATTTTAAAAACTCCATTAAGCCACATACTTTTCTCACTGCTGGAAATCTGCCCAGAGGTATGTCTAATGGCTAAATGTAGTCTCTTCACCTGCTGATGAAAGAAAAAAATAATTTTTAATATATGTAGGCTATTTCAGACCATTTTTTTGGGTAACTGCTTCAATTTGTGCAATACAATACTTTTGATGAAACACTCTACTACCTGTATAGAAACATTATGACCAGCTGTTCTGGGCAAGATCTTGGTACAGTTCTCCCATCTGTATATCTCAAACTTCATTTGCATTTACTTCTCTGTACCACTTCTACTCTTGATAGCCAGCATGATGTAGTGGTGTTGGACTAGAAGGAAAGAAAAGGTCCCCTGTGCAAGCACCAGTTGTTTCTGACTCTGGGGTGACATTGCTTTCACAACGTTTTCACAGCAGACTTTTTGCGGGGTGGTTTGCCATTGCCTTCCCCAGTCATCTACACTTTTCCCCCAGCAAGCTGGGTACTCATTTTACCAACCTCGGAAGGATGGAAGGCTGAGTCAACCTCGAGCCAATTACCTGAACCAGCTTTCGCTGGGATCGAACTCAGGTCGTGAGCAGAGGGCTCTGACTGCAGTATTGCAGCTGTACCACTCTGCGCTACGGGGGCTAGAAGACCTGAGTACAAATCTCTGCTAAGGAACTCAGTAGATAACCTTGAGCCACTCAATTGTGTTCTAAAGTATTTCATAAGGGTAATGGAGGAGAAAATTATATGCTTTCATGAGAAATATGTGATAAAAATGCAGTCAATAGATAATGTCTTTTCTACTCTTCAAACCCAATCATGGAACCTTTCATCTGCTTCATAGTTACACAACACAATTTATTCCAGAACCAAGTTAATTTCTTCCTCGGTCCCAGAACTCAAGCACAACTGGTACCAAAATGATAGTTGGCACTGGAATTTTGTACAGAGTTGGCACAATACCATCTGGTGATGGTTACATTGGAAAGCACACAAGAGGCACATCTGGTTACGGAGAAATACAAATGAATGGATAAGTAAAGCAACATTGTCTTCTACCATATATGAATATAATCTTTCTGAGTGGGACTCCTAATGTTTTCACTTATATTTGATTCATATATTCCAGGCTCAATCCACAATGTTCTTCAATAGAAAGAGGTAAGGGATGGGAAAAGCAGGTAGAAGTGGAGAGCCAGATTTCATAATGCTCATTGATCTCAATACTCTCCTTGAAGTCTTCTGGAAGGTAGGGAAAGCAGGTGGTAAAAGTACATGTGGGCTGTGCAAGTTCCAGAATGCAGGATACTGACTCTCTTCTATATAGTAACAGAGAGGCAAGAAGGTAGTTACCTAGATTTGTTCTGGAGTTCCTGGGAAGATATATCCATGTGAAGCATATTTCAACTCTGCATCATTAATTCTTAGTAACATAGTCTTTTCTCCGTTAGTTCAAATTAATAACTCTACTTGGATGAACTTCTGCCTAGGTAACTTTCCAGCCCTACAGACAAAGTATATTTTAAATATAAATATATCTTATTTCTTCATCATCCTTCTTTTCCTTCTTTTTTCTCATTTCCAATCAACCAACAATTTGGATAGGTAGAGTTTAAATTCTGATTCCGTCCCTTGCTTTGCTTATTAAATTCAATTGATGCCAGCACACCTCTCTTTAAAACCACTGCCAGATTATGAACTAGCAATACTTCTTCAATATAAATTATCAAGTTCCAAAACTGCAGGAATACTTTATTATTTACCCACTATATACAGACATGCTATGTACCCTAAAAAAAGGGGGGGGATACAATGTAAACATTTTGGAAGGTAAATAGATTTAATTCTAGTTGGAATGTATGGATATTATTTTTAAAACTGATCTTTAACTGACTGTTCTTTTGTAGCTTTTAATGTTGCATGTCATTTACACACAACTGATGCAAAAATAATCTGGGAAATGTGTTAATTCTCTAGAAGGAGACAGAAAAGAAACTGAACTTTTTTATTAGTTGAAATCATGAGGATGAGAAATTAACAGATGCAATCCTAAACGATGGATTTAGTGAAATCCTAAGCAGAGTCATACATTTCTCTTAGTTATAGTAGGGATAAGTGTGTGTGTGGAGAAGACTATGAGTTGGATTAAAGTTGTTTCATTTTGCAGGGTTGACTACAGGTGAATATAGTGCAGACTATAAGTTCGAGCCTTGTATTCATTAAGAGCCACTTGTGCTCACATTTTTTAAAAAAAACCATCTGCAGTATTCTTGACAAGGGCAACTTACCTCCTTTTTCAACAACTCTTTGCTAGTAGATAGCTGACACTGTATACTAAACTATACATAAAGGAATTGTGCAGAATTAACGCAATTCCAAATGAACTATAGCAGTACAAGTAAATGTATGAAAGGGTAATACAGAGA
This sequence comes from Heteronotia binoei, assembly GCF_032191835.1. Lineage (NCBI taxonomy): Eukaryota > Metazoa > Chordata > Lepidosauria > Squamata > Gekkonidae > Heteronotia > Heteronotia binoei. Next base: position 95,701,242 of record NC_083229.1, read on the forward strand.
GGATATCAAGATTAAATACGGTCACTGTACATTTGTTGCATTTTCTAGCATATGAAGGCTTTAAGTATATTTTAGAAAATGTAAATTTAACATCATCTATTTCTGTCAATATATATATATATAAATATATATAAATGTGAAAAAAGTTACACCGACATAGAAGAGTTAAACAAGAGATGGTCAGTGCATCTGGTAGCATGAGCACTGAGAAGATGGAGTTTCACCTTGGTAAACCAAAACAAAAACCAAAAAAACCTTGTTGTTTGCTGGTATTCCAGCATCAGCTTCCTAGTCAGCCTGTGAAGCTTTCCCCAGAATGTGGGCAAGTCAAGAAAAGCATGACAGCTGCCCCCATGTTTCCTAAAAAGTCATAATAAAGTAAGTTTAGGAAAGCTTCCAAAAATGTAAGAAAGTTCACAAGAGCACTACAATGCTGTGTAGAAGCAGGCAGGAGGACACCCTGCTTCCTATCAGCCAGAACATATACCCAGTGTGAAACTGTCTGATGTGATTGATATAAACCAGGTGTTATATGTTCATTGTGTAAGATCCCTATTAACATTTTGCTGCTGTGTGTTGCACCAAATTGAAGTTTCCAAATAAACAGCAGAGGTACAGAGTGCATCAAAGTAATTCAACCAGATGATCATCAAGGCACTTGTCACAGCAGCCAGGTCAGCTTTTTGAAGGGAAGGCACAGGAGGCAAAACTAACACAAGCAAAAATATCTTTTAAACAATGAATCTAATCCTTCAGGGAAAGTACAAACCCATCCAGAATACGCCAAACTTGTTTCAGACCTGATCTATTATACTTATGTGGATTATGTTTCAATTTATTCTCCATCATTCACTCCTTTATGATCCCCAGCCACTGGTTCAAGATTTCTGCCACTTCCCTGAAATGTGATGGAAAGGAGAGACAGAGTTTTGTATCCCTGGCATGTTGATTACAAGCAAAAATTTTCTGATCACCTCCCCCAATGGTTTCATGTGGATGTTAAATAGCATGTCAAAGGCAGGCAAAGAGAAACTGTGTTGTACTTCAGATGAGACAGTCCTCTTTCAAAAGTCTGAGTATGGCGCAATGCGTAGCAAAAGGAGAAACACTGAGCAGAACAATGCTTGTTGCTGCTATCCTGTTGGATGGGAAAAATACCATTTCATGCTTGTATTTGTAGATGTTGAGTCACTCTTAGCCTTTGCTGCTTCAGCCTCTACTGCCAGTCAAGAGAATGAAACAAGATAGCAAGGTGCTAGGATGAATTGTAAGACTGGAAGATTTGCAGCTGGCACTGGAGGTCAACAATAGGCCTCAGATTCAGAACATATAAGAAATTTACAGGTGTTGATTATGAAAATTGCTGATTGTGATTATGAAAGCTCCAATTGCTTATCTTTATGTAATAATTATTATTATAATAATTATATTCCAAATAACATTCATATGCTTAATATCAGGGCTTTTTTTGAGCAGGAACACATAGGCATGCAGTTCTGGCTGGCTTGGCATCAGGAGGGCTGATAACAGACGGGCAGTTTAAGTTATTCCGGGATGGCAGGCAGATGGATCAAAAAAGTGCATATACATGCACACATCTGCCTGCCATCCTTGTCCCACACGTAACCCATCCTGGGCTGGGTTGAAGCCACCTCAGGTGGCTTCGAGGCACTTCCCCAGCCATCTGGAAGCACCCAGGGAGCAACCAAGAGGTGCACGAGCATTCTGGAAGCTTCTCCAGGGTGCACTCAGCCCATCCCTGTTCCAGGGGTGGGCTACATGCTATCCAGAAGCTCCCAGCCACTCCTTTTCTGGCCAGCTCACTTCCAGGGTGGCTTGACACCATCCTGAGCCAGCCGTCTGTTCTCAGCTGAGGTGTAGCCTTATATTCAAATTAGTTCCTCCTGGGCTTTTTTGTGTGAAACAATGGTGATGTCAGGGGTGTGGCCTAATATGCAAATGATTTCCTACTGGGTTTTTTCAACAACAAAGCCCAGCTTAATATTATGTGACTATTTTTGCTGATTTCAGAGAAAGCACCTTGAGAAAACAATTATCTTAAATCCCTTAATTTTCTATGATCATACTCTGAAGGACCAAAAATATCAAATTAAAAAGAAAAAAAAATGAGGGGGGAATCAAAACATAATATTTAATTTTGAAAGGTTGGTGGATTGAGTATCTAAGAGTGAAATCCTAAACAGAGTTGCACTGTTCTAAATCCGTTGAAGTCCATGAGCTTTGGAGGGTATAACCAACTTGGAATTGTCTCTGCTACTGGTTTCTGTGGATCAAACCTGCAAATCTAGCAAGATAACCCAATTCTCTTTAGAAGAAAAAAGAGGAGGAGTCTGGCATGTCCCTTACATGATAATTGATATTTTCTTATTTCATTAAGCAGAGAGAAGGATATAAAGTTAATTACAGATCAGCATGCTGCCAGTGAAACATTACAGCTCTTTGCTGCATCCCACAGAGTAGGTTAAAAAAGAAAACAAAAAAACCCCTAGCCTTCTCTTATTAGACCTGAATATGTTCAGGTGGAATAAACAGACACAAATTTGCTGACTGCCCCAATTTTAAAATGAGAGGTCAGACATGCAATAAAACCAATAAACAAGGGACACCCAGTATGTGTGCCTGCTGAATTTCAGAATACGCTTTTATGACCTCCTTTATCTTTTTTCATTGGTAGCTTGTTAAAGCACAATCCATAAACCACACACTCCAAAATAGCACTGTCTAATTCAGCAGAGCTGCTCATCTTTTGAGCACAATAATGTTATGTTGTAATTCAAAATGAACTTGCCTTCGAAGTTCATGCACACCAAAAAAGGGGGGATCTGGACTGAATTTGGCATGTCTGGCAGGTCTGATTCTTGCTCTGAAAACTTCAGCAGCACTGCTTTGGTTATTCTTCTGAATATTAATCCTTGACCAGGAAACTTCCATTGTTGCTACTTCTCATAGTAAGAAACTCTCAATCAGAGAAGCTAAATTTCATGAGTCTTTTCTTTCAAAAATTGTCATTAAAATACGCCTGCCTATTAAATTCTGTCAAGGCTGGAGGCAAGCTGTTTTCATAGACATGCATTAAAGTCAATCAATCAGGAACATATCAGCTTTGTTTGTGCCTGAAAAATGAGTTGTTAGGGTTGAGGAGCCAGGTCACAGTCAGTAGCTTTACAGAGCTAGGTTGGAATCTTACTGGGACATTGCATTGTTTCTAACAACATTTCATCCAGGAACACGGGTTGAGTAAGTGGCCTCTACAAGCTTCGCTAATGGAAAAAAAAAAACTTTCCTTGGTCATCTTCTGTGATGGCACTGAAGTACACTTCAGATCAGGCATTAGGTTAAGTGATTTGAAAGATTCTGAGTGGGATATGGTTGCAGGTTTCCTCACCTCGACCTGCTGAGAATGATATATTTGTTCAGGCAGCTTTTTCACATTCCTGTAAGAAGAAAAAGACTGCAGATTTTACTCCACCCTTCTCTCTGAATCAGAAACTCAGCGTCTTACGATCTCCTATATCTTCTCCCCCCACAACAAACACCCTGTGAGGGGGTGGGGCTGAGAGGGCTCTCCCAGAAGCTGCCCTTTCAAGGACAACTCTATGAGAGCTATGGCTGACCCAAGGCCATTCCAGCAGCTGCAAGTGGAGGAGTGGGTAATCAAACCTGGTTCTCCCAGAAAAGAGTCCGCACACTTAACCACTATGCCAAACTGGCTCCTGAGTATTCAAATAGGGACACTTTCCCCATTTACTTACTTTATCTAATAAGACCCTTGTCCACTTTTAATCATTTAAAGTAGTTAAATTACCATATATATGGAGCACAGCCTTTTTGATGGCAGTCCCCATACTGTGGAATGACCCCATTGAATCTATATTACTCCTTGAAAGCAGGCTAAAATCCCTTTATTATACCAGGCATTTGGGGACTGTAAGCTGTTGAGATAGTAGTCAGTTTAACTTCTATTTTTAATGTTTTGTAGGATTTTTGCTGTTTAAATGTGTGTATGACTAAAATTGATTTTCCTCTCCTAGCCACCAAAAGGTAAATGAAGAAAAGAAAGAGAAAGTTGACACATAACCCATGCTGGTTTATTTGCTTTTAGGTATGCCAGCTTCCAGGTGGGACCTGGGGGAAATCCCTTGGCATTACAGCTCATCTCCAGATCAGTTCCCCTAGAGCAATTACATGCCTAGGAAAGTGGATTCTGTGCCATTGTACCTAGGATTGCCAGCCTCCAGGTGGCACCTGGAGATCTCCCACTATTACACTTGATTCCCATATGACTAAGGTCAGTTCACCTAGAGAAAATGGCTGCTTTGGAGGGTGGACTTTATTGCATTACTAACTGCTGAGGTTCCTCCCTAAACCTCACCATCTCTAGGCTCCACCCCCAAGATCTCCAGGTATTCCCAACCTGGAGCTGGCAATTCTAATCTTTGTACCCCACTGAGGTTCTTTCCTTCCCAGATTCTAGGAGTTTTCCAGCTTTGATGTAGCAATCCTATTAGCAGTCAGATCGTGCTGAGGGGCAGTTTATAGCCAGAAATACCCATCTTTACATCACCCCAACATCCTGATTCAGCTTCCCTATCACCCTTGCCATCTGGTGCTTGTAGGGCCATCAGACCTCTCCCATCTCTTTGTTTACCTCCGGTAGAATGATCAGCTCATTATCCTCTGGCAGTGAGTTGTCTCAGGTAGGTTACATTTTGCCCTATAAACTCTATGGCCCCAGTGATGTGTTTTTGGATCCCCCTCACCCCCTGCCCACTTGTGTGTGCGTTCTCCCTCACTTTCTGAAATGCTGGCTGCTTATCCTTTTGACTTTGCTGCTTCCATTGACCACTTCAAGATTGGTAATTATAACTCACCCTACAAGACTTTCCCCTTTCCTCCATGATTCTCCTAGTTAGCTCTTGTATGTGTTTGCTGTAGTCTGTTTTCTTTTTGTTTCAATAATAGCCTGGATATTTCAAAGAGTTCTCATAGAGACAAATCACTATGTACATAGGTGGAGATTCCAGTTGCCCCTCCTCTCACATAGTCTCCTATGCTAATTTCCCCAAACTAAGAGGAGATTGTCTATTTTGGGTAACAATCTGAATCCCCTCATCCCCTGCCAGTGGATAAGGTGGACCTAGCAACCCTATTTTCTATTCATAAGTTTCTTTACTTAACTTGCACTTCCATCTTTGTATAGTGCTTATTGTGATGGCGTTTAAGCTAAATCCCTGCATGGCTTATTTAAAGTTTTTGTTTTTCCCCCACAGACGGAAGGAAGAGACAGACACAAGGGTATGGGTACCTAAGAGCCACTTTTTATTATTAAATTAACAGCAAAGGCTATAAACATAACAGGCAGCACGGCAGGGCCAGGGGTGAAATACCCCTCCCCTGCCACATGACGGGCGAGCCACCCTGCCCCTAGGTATAGCCAAAAAGCATGGCTTGTACCCGGCTGGCCTAGCAAAGGTTATGCCCTGGAGTTCCATCCCCCATCCGCATGGCTGAAGGGTGGATCAATCCACGCAAACCCGAGGCAGTCCGCTTCATCACTCAACTAGTCCGCATGGGCCAGGAATGATTTAGCTAGACACCGTGCCCCAAAACTGGGGTGCTATTGGTGCTCACCGAGCTGCATAACGGAAGTTAGGCAAAAAACCCAGCCACTGCAAGAAAGTGGCCCAACCCCCCCCCCCCCAGGGCTTTTTAAATTTCTAAATTGGCTTTGCAGCGAGCTCGCTCAATCGCCTGTGGATCCCATGCCCCATGCCATACCTGGTGCGGGATCATGGCCGACCACACAATCAAAACCTGAGGCCAACGACTCCTAATCACTCAAAAGTCATCCTTGGCCTGCAGCACAAGGGCTTTACCCTTGAGCAAGCCTAGATTGTTTCCTCCCAAATGTATCACCACAAGATGTGGTGGCACAACATGAATGTTTTCAAAAAGCAAGGGCAACAGTCTCGACCAATGGAGACCCTGCCATCCACGCCACTCTATGGTAGCCCACTTGCCCATCTATGACCTGAACAAAGTCCTCCTGACCCGATGGGCAGCCAGAACACGAATCTGTGCCCACATATGAGGATGCGTTGTCTCTCCCCACGGACAGCAGCACATGAGAAAGGAAGAAAACAGTGAATAACCACACCCTCAAAAACCTGATGCCAGTTACTGCAGTGCCAGAGGGCAGATATAGCCTTTATAGGCTGAGGAATGCCACCTACCAAGCTTCTGAATGGATGGTGGGGAGTACCCCAGAGCCGCCGCCGTAGAAGCTGCCCTTATGCGGAAAGAATGAGTGCCAAACTTAACCCTGGCGAGAGCTTTGACAGCCAGAGACCAAAACTGATGCTTCGTCAGGGGACTACTGTCCCCATGCCGGAACAACAGACCAGACCCAGAACCGTGGGCAGCCAGATAGTGCGTTAAAGCCGCTACAGGACACAGTTCCCCCTCGGAACAGGTGCCCAAACTAATAGTGTTCCCCCGCTGCAACTGGTCAGTCTTAGAGCGACGCACTGTAATATATGCTGCTCCATCAGCAATGCGAATGTCTTGGGCCAACAAGGCCCTTCCAGAAACATCCCCTTTGGACTTAGCTACCAGCTCACTCACCCGGAGAGCCCCAAAATATATCACCAGGGAAGCAGCATGAAAGAGAGGTGTTTCGTACTCTGACTGACACACCTGGCCCCATAAACTCCTAAGAATTGTGGGTGAAATTGGCTGCCTTGCATCCGACCTAACCCCGGCTTCTCTGGCCCACCCTTCGAGCAGGCAGGCCACCCCAAGACGCTAGAGGGTTAGCCAAATTAAAACCCCAAGCCCAAGGCTGAGGATTAATAAACACTGCAGACTGGCTATTGGCCACAGGACCAAGCTATATTAGTGCGTTGTACAGACTCTCCCCTACCAAACTGCACACCTTGCTGGGTGTCCACATCAGGAACTTCCACTGGAAGAGGCGATGCTCCATCCGTCTCAACAGGGCCGGACCTGCTCTCAAGAGAAGACAAGTGGTTAAGAATCTCTTCTTGCAACTGTTTCCTATCAGCAGCCTTTTCCTACAGCAACTGTTTCCTATAGCAACTGTTTCCTATCAGCAGCTTTAGATGAAACACCTGTCTTACCCCCAACCTCTGTGATAAGGGGCTTGCCACTAGAACCCTCCAAAGCAGCCAACCTGGCTAATACAGACTGCTCAAAGGAGTAATCCTCATCATCAGTTGACATAGGCTGAGGCGCCAGGCACTTATAAGAAACTGGCTGGCGAGACTGGGATTTTGGTGCAGGGCTCTTGCCCTTTGATTTTCCTTGCCCCTTAGGCATGGCTAGCAAGCCCAATATCTAGCCTGTAAAAAATGGGGGCGGGGGCTCTAAGCAGAGACTAACACAAATAGGCAGAAAATGGCCACCGCCCTGCCTAACAACAGGGGAGTAATAAGCAGGGAAAATGGTCGCCGCCCTGCCCAGCAACAGTCCAGACCTCCCCACCAATCACGACAGGGCAAATGAAGAGAGCCCAAAGCTAGACCCCCTAAACGGCCAGGACAGCTGGACCGCAAAAAGAGAACATTGGGGTGGAGCGAGGGGTCGAATAACCCAAGCTGCAGTGCCCACCTCCGACTGCAGACCCACCTCCAATATCCCCAGGTACAGAGGGGGAACAACCCCCGGGAAAACGCAAAGAAAAATGCTGGCTGAGCCCAGCCAGCAGCAAACCGCCGCACCAAAATGCGCTTCCACCGCCTTCACGCAGCCAAAAACCGGGTGTTTACTGTCCCTCAATGCTCTGAAGTGCACTCAAAAGAGGCTGTGGCCACCAGGAAACCCCCACCACTGAGCTACAGCCCATTCCTCTGAAGAAGCTCAGTCGAGGGATCACCACTGCGGCTCGCTGCGGCACGAAAACCAACCTGCGCCGAAAGGCCCCGTGCCGGGCAGGACAGGAGGAACTTGTCCAAGTTCTCTGCTCCCTGAGCACAAGGCGAAGACTGGGAGGCAGAAGCAGAGATAGCCATTAAGGCGTACCTGCTCTGCTCTCACCTCCCATAATGCCCTGCCCACTCCTCCTCCTTACGAAGGGGCAAAACGGCCCCTGAAGATAAGGCTGTGCAGCCTGCCTCCAGTTGGGAGCCACATAGTACCTGTTATAAGTTTGAGGCTTCATGAAGTCACTTTATGTCACACAAACACAGTACATGCAGTATTCAGCATCTGGTCATGGTTAGCAAAAGTATACTAAAGAGGCTTCAGGTACTTTAAATGTCAAAGACACTGTGACTTTCCTTTACAAAACTATATTTGCAGAGACATGTGCTTGGGTATGTGTAAGAGAGTGAGTTTGTGTTTGAAAATAATACATACTGCCAATTATTATTATAACAAGCACATACACAAACATAAATTGTGACTGAAAATATCTTTCCATCAGTAGCACTGAAATATCTATGCATGTCAAAAGGTCAGGTACTGATTGCATATTGATTTAAATGCAATTTAGATGCATCCATCTTTAGGGTATGATCATTTACCATCAGTTTGGCAAGGACTAGTGCAAGGATATCGAACATCTTTCTCTAAATATTATGTCATGTTGTTGGGAAACTCTGGGAAAAATTAGAGTGTGTTATAAAAGCCTTAAGTGGATAGCTCAAAACCATTTCTTCAGAACCAGGACAAAATAAAGTTAATGTATTGCATCCTGTCTGTTGTAGAGGGGAAAAAAAGGTCTTCCATATTTAATAGAGATTAAAGCTGCAGGGTTAGGGCACAATCCATCCCAATGTGGGCACAGTGCCCACACACAAATAAATTGCTATGGCACTCAATAGATCCCCCTGTCCTCACCCTAGTGCACACAACACAGAGAGATCAGAGATTCTGTATGTTCCTTCCATTACTTATGCTCAGTGATAATGACCTCACCCTTTGTGAATAATATATGATATTAAAACTGATCATGTGTTTCCTTTTAATAGTGATGTTCCATCACCCATGGGTTTGGTTGGTAATCTATTCATCAGTTGTGCTCAGCACAGCTAAACATTAAAAAAAAAAACACCCTCTTTGTCAGTTCAAACATATTCAAAGGGAAGTTCTGCCTCACTAGCCTTTTGGAGTTTTTGGAGAAAGGAAAGAAGCATGTAAATAATTGTGATCCAGTATATACAAGGTACCTCACCAAAGTCTCCTGAGTAAGCTTAGCAGTCTGGCAATAAGAGAACAGGTCATTTTATGAATTAAAATTGGGTTAAATTACAAGAAGCAGAGAGTAAATGGACTAGGAATGGGCATGAAGCAGCTCATGAAGTAAAATTTGTGATTAATTTTGGCCAGTTCATGGCTTGTCAGCTGAAGTTCATGGTAGGTCAACTGGCCTGAACTTTTCACAAATTTCCAAGCAGTTTTTGGTGGTTCCTGAATAACTCCTAAAAGTTTGCAATAGTTCATAGTTTGTGAACCAGGCATGCCACAAACCATAAACCAAACTGCATTTTCCTGGTTCATGCCCATCCCTAAAGTGGATAGTTCTGTCAATGGAAGGAAGTGAATAGTGGGGTCTCTTAAGGATGGGTATTGGGGTTCATGCCATTTAATTTGTTCATAAATTAGCTGGCTGCATTAAACCTACAATTAAAAAATAAGGTATTTATTAATGCCAAGACTAATGCTGCAAGTTAAGTAAAAATGTATTTTACTGCTCTCAAAAGGATTAGAGGAGTTTTCAAAACTCTGGTACAACCCCCCATTCTCTGAATTCAATCTGGGAGAGATAAAGATTCACTCAATGTTTGTTGCTAACAAAGCAGGCAGTTTTATTAAGAATTATCATTCTGATGTGAGCTCATCAAAGTGCCCAAACCTCGCTAACAAGCTGGCATAAAAAGCAGATATAAAGCTATTCTTTTATAGGATAAGCAAAACAAAAAGAGGTCAGAGTCTGGTATTTCAAAGTGGGTACATTCATTCCATTCTCAAACATAATTCAGTCCACCCTACAGTCTGAGGACATTCAAAATTCCTAAGAGGAAAACAAACTTTCTACACTTTTCCCTGCAAAAGAAGGATGGCTCAGATCCTTGATTAAGAGAAGGTTGCTTAGAGCAATGGTCCCCAACCTTTTTGGTACCAGGGGCTGGCAGGGTGGGGGAACTGAATTTGGCCTCCCCCCCCTCACTGCTCAGCCACCCCGCCTTGCCTCCTCCTGCATTGCCTCCTCCTCCCTCCGTGTTCATTATCTTAAGCCAGGGGAAGCATCTTCCCAGCTCTTTAAAAGCTCGCCTCTCCCCCCCGCCCGTGAGGAAGGGAGGTGAGCTTTTAAAGAGCTGGGAAGGCGCTTTCCCTCATTTAACATAAACACAGAGGGAGGAGGAGGCGACATGGGAGGAGGAGGAGGCAGCACGGGGGGAAGGCTGTGGGGGGGGGGGAAGCTCAGCTGGTGGCCCAGTATCAGTCCGGAGCCTGGTGGTTGGGGACCACTGGTTTAGAGATTAGAAGGTCAAAGAACAGATTTTCAGATGAAGGGGTTAGGGAGGCATAAATGTCTTAGGCTCGCAATTTAAATATCATTATAAGAATATCGGGGGTGGGTGGGCTCCCTCTGGGTATCCTACCCCCCCAGGGAAAGTGTATGCGCAATACATAGCCTCTCCTCTCCCGGTGTAGTGAACGCCGCGTGGTCACTGTCTGGCTATGCCTGGCAGATGGTCACTGCAATGGCCTCTCCTGCATTACTGCATCCGTAGCAACACCTTCTCGCTGGTCCCCCCCATTTTTCACAGAGTTTGCTACGTCATGGTGCGACCGAATTGTCCGGCGGTATAACTGGATGGGCAGGCTGGGCCCACCAACCTCGCCAGCCTAAGAGAAGGAAAACTCTAACATCAAACCCGGGCAGATAGAGCTCGTTAATGTAACACCTACCACCTGGAGGACTCGCTGCCAGTGTCCCGGCTTACTGGGCCATGGCAGATGACCCCCAGGTGAAAGGGTGGAGCCAGTACCGCACACACTGCGCTTCACCTAAAAAATTCCTCTGCGCAGGCCTGAAGGGCATATCCACATACACAACCCACAACACATCAAGTCCTGCAGCGATGGGCTAGGGGCGAAACGGCAGGTGGAAGGTGCCACTGGAAGCCGCAGTCCCGATCCTGCATGTAGGCGGTTCAGGGTATTGGTCGCCTGATGCTAACCCGGAGACGAAAGCATTTTTCGGCAGCACCCTGAACGACCAAGCAGCCTTATCTAGGGACGGCACTGCTTGCTCCACACGGAGAGGGGCCTAGAAAAGGTGGCCTAAACAAAGCTCGTCTCCTCCCCCCCAGTTGGCTAGCCGCGGTCAACGGGCATCCTTACTTGCGGTCAAAAAATAACAACAAAGAAAAGGCATGGACCTGCCTCACAAAGTGTGCAAAGACTAAAGCTTGCGTGTTGGAACATCAGAACCATGCTTGACACAGTAGACAGTGGTCGCCCTGAACGACGCTCTGCTCTAGTTGCCCACGAACTTCTCAGGTTGAATATCGACATAGCAGCTCTCAGTGAGGTCCGTTTCCCTGAGGAAGGTAGTCTTCAAGAACACGGTGCTGGCTATACCCTCTACTGGTCAGGTAAGTCAAAGGCTGAGAGCCGCCTTTCTGGCGTTGGCTTCATGGTCAGGAACTCCATTGCCTCCAAACTCGAAAACCTACCAACAGGTCACTCAGATCGCATCATGTCCATGCGCCTCCCACTTCAAAACAAGCAGCATGCAACACTCTTCAGTGTGTATGCCCCAACCCTTCAAGCAGATCCTGCAGAAAAGAACAAGTTCTATGCTGATCTACACAACCTCGTGCGGAAGACCCCTACAGAGGACAAGGTGATCATCCATAAGAATATCAATCTTGCTTGACAGTGTAACTTTCACAATATATGCAAAATCCCTTAACAAAAAGCTTGTTGGTCTCTGCTGTGCTACTGGGCTCAAATCTGTTCTACTTAGCTAAAATTCCCTACATGTTTCAACAACAGTCTTCTTCAGGGGAATCTGTAATATACATTTGTTTATTTATTTATTTTATTTATATCCCATCTTTCTCCCCAACTGGGGAATCCAAAGCAGCTTACAATGTTCTCTCCTCCATTTTATCCTTACAACAACCCTGTGAGGTAGGCTGAGAGTGTGTGCCTGGCCCAAGGCCACCCAGCAAGCTTTCATGGCAGAATGGTGATGCGAACCTGGGTTTACCCAAATCCTACATAATTCTAATTTAACCATTGCTACATGAAAACTTAGCATTGTCCTTACAGATTCCCTCAAAAAGTCTGTTAGTGAAACATGTAGGGAATTTTTAGCTGAGTAATACAATATATTTTTTACTTTTCTCACACCATCAGTCTTGGCTCTCGTATGAACTGCTGCTCCCCACAGAAACTTCAGTGTGTTCTGGCCCTGCTCTGAAAGAACTGAAACCCATAAAGTAAACAAATATGTAACTACATACATATTAAGCACTTTTTCTACTCCAGCAGTGGCAGGATTAGTTTTTTACCTACACCCTTTAGGGAGAAGAGGCATCGTACTTTGGGGATAGGGAAAAAGAAAGGCCTGCCTCATACAGTGCAGCCTATCAGATGGCTGTGAATGGGAGAGTATTTAAAGCCATTTACACCTCACTTTGGTATATATATATATATATATATATTTGCTGTAGAGCTCCCCATTCTTCCTACCAGTGGCAATAATGGGGGACTAACCAATCACTGAGGATGAACAAAAATTTTGGAGGTTCTTATTGATTAGCCAGGACAATAGAGCATTTTTACCTCCTTTGTATTTGTGGTTGTAGGGTTGGGTTGTTCAAACAAGCATGATCATGTGGGGTTGGTGAGACCTGGACTGGGGTTAGCAGGAGTTTTGTGGATCAGGTGCTTGCTGTTTAGTTTGTCTTGCAAGTGCCTTGAAGGATCCAAGACTGGAGGGGGAGGGCTGATACCAGAGCACTGCCGAATAAAGAGGGTAGCCCTAAAAGACAATAGGGTTTTATTTGTGAGGATGATGCATTTGAGGAGCACCATCCATGCCTGACTCCTAAAGCAAAATCTCCAGTTCAATGTCAGTATGATCTGGCACAAGAAACTCAATCTGCAGTTATTTATCTGAGTGAATCATGTGCATGTGTGAGATCACTGTGTGAATATGTTATCAGTAATTCTGAATATATTCAACCAATGATGCCCAAGATTAACTGATGCTTTTGCAATGTTTCAACACTTAGTGGCTGTGATTTCAATTTTTCTGCTCCTGTTTGGACTACCCAGAAAATGTCTCTTGCCCCTAATCTATATCGCTCAGTTTCTCCAGTCTCTTTGGGTCTTGGATTAGACCTTATCAGAAGTTTATTGACACATCCATATTTAAGCCATGAGCTACAAAGAGCCAAGGAGGCAGGAGAACAAGCGGCGCTTACTGTCAGCCACAATGGTCTCAAGGTTGCAAAGATTTCTGCAAATATTTAAAATGATGCTAATTATGCCTGGTGGAAATATTTTTAGGATGGTCAAAAACCGGGAGAGGTATGCTCAACTTTCTGTTGCACCTCATAGTTGTGATATTAATTTTCCAAATAATTGTGGTTATCTTGATTATTTCTCTTGGGTGTTGGGTGTGTAAACAGATTAAGACATTAGAAAGAATAGCAGAAGTTGCTCATGTTGAACTTCTGCTGGCAAACAAAGCAACCTCTTCCCCCTCCCCCACCAGCCCACGATAATTATCATTCCCCTTTTCTTAGCCCCCCCTTCCTTTCTCTCCACCCCCTCCCTCCTCTATGTTAGTAGCTGTGTTGTATGAATGCTCTCTATCTTTTACCAGCAATAGGGTGGCTGGGAGGTTCCCAACCAGGAAAAAGTTTGGACAGATATCTGCTGCCAGAGTAGCCTTTCTGTGGCATAGTAGCTATCGGATGAGGGCCAGTTTGACTTTTGCGGGAAGGAGACCCCGTTGGGAGGATTCCCAATCTTGGATGGGAGATGCTTGCCTCCAGCACGCTAAAGAAGTGTGTGTATGTTTTTAGGGTAGCCCTTATTTAAGATGCATTGACAAGTATGAGTGAGTCACTGGGTGACTTCCTTTCGGGCTCAACCAATAGCCTGCACTCTTACCCGCAATTCTCAAATAGTGCATATAATTAAGCTAATCTTTTCCTTTATTATTAGTCTGTTCATTTCAGGACTGCACAATCCCAACAGCCCAAGAATTTGCATGGGTCCAATCTCTCACCCAGGAACTAAACCCGCCTCTCCAATCCTATCCCATAATTAGCATTGTGTGCACTCTGTTAGGTGCCTTGACAGTTTGCATCCCTCGATATGCCCTGCTATCAGGTTTCTTTGAGGCAAGTTACGCTGGCAGTGCTTGCTTCCATCTTCCTAGGTTCCACGGATGTCCTTCAGCTCAAGAGAGGTAGTATACCCTGTGTGTCACCCCCTTGGCCTCAGCTATCCCTCACTCTTTTATTTCCTAGATCTTGTGTGTGTGTGTGTGTGTCTATAATTTATGTGTAAAGAGAGTGATTGTATCGCAACACCTACATTGTTTTAAGTAAAACATTTTAAATTGCACTTCTGTGTGGAGTTATTGTTGAAACATCCAACCTTCGTATCATTGGTGAAAGATTCCAGCTCATTTAAGCTCAGGCTTGGGTATTCCAGCTAATTTCCCCACTTAAAAAAAAGAAAACCCAAAGCATTTTCTGTAACAGGGCAACACCTAAACCAGCCATTGATGGCTGCGCAGATCCAGAGAGCTGGTGGGTTTTATCCTTTGTTATTCTGCACCAGTGCTTAAATCTTTGCCCAATAAAATCAGGGGAAGGGGGTTGAGGTTGATGGGTAACATCTTTCAGCACAAATTTGATGCAAATGGAGAAAAGCAGTTGTGGTCATGTTGATCTTGGACATAACAGGCTGTCCAAATGCTCACACCCCAATGAAGCAGCTTCTTTGGGAATTTGTACTATGAGGAGAGGTACTTTTATCATTGTTCAATTCATATTGTAATTTATAAACCCTGGTTTAAGATATGCCTTTCATCTGATGTTTTCATTTTGTATGGGAACAAATAATCATTTTGTAAGACCATAAGACAAGAGAGCAGCACTGGATCAGACCAGTTCTCCATCTAGTCCAGCATCCTGCCTTATGCAGTGCCAACCGGTTATTTCAGAAGCCAACATCAGGGCATACAGGCCAAGGCATCCCCTGATGTCTCCTCCTGGCCCAAATATTCAGAGATTATTACCTCAGAATGTGGAAGTTCCCATTAGTCTCCATTGCTAGTAGTCACTGATAGAACTATCCTCCATGAATTTGTCTAATCCCATTTTAAAGTAATCTGTGACTGTAGCACAGAAATAGGAAGAAAAATGATGGAAGCAAGGGTTGCCAACAACAGTCTGGGAAATTCCTGGCAATTTGGGGAGTCGAACCTAGGGATGGCAGGTTTTTGAAAGGGTAAGGATGTCAGCAGGATGGGAACTGATTTTCTCTGAGGGAACTGATCTCTGTAGTCTGGGTCCCATGCTCTTTAACTTGTTCATTAATGATTTGGAGTTGGGAATAAGCAGTGAAGTGGCCAAGTTTGCAGATGACACTAAATTGTTCAAGGTGGTGAGAACCAGAGAGGATTGTGAGGCACTCCAAAGGGATCTGTTGAGGCTGGGTGAGTGAGCGTCAACGTGGCAGATGAGGTTCAATGTGGCCAAGTGCAAAGTAAGGTACATTGGGGCCAAAAATCCCAGGTACAAATACAAGTTGATGGGGTGTGAAGTGGCAGAGACTGACCAAGAGAGAGATCTTGGGGTCGTGGTAGATAACTCACTGAAAATGTCAAGACAGTGTGCGATTGCAATAAAAAGGTCAACACCATGCTGGGAATTATTAGGAAGGGAATTGAAAACAAATCAGCCAGTATCATAATGCCCCTGTATAAATCGATGGTGTGGTCTCATTTGGAATACTGTGTACAATTCTGGTCACCGCACCTCAAAAAGGATATTATAGCATTGGAAAAAGTCCAGAAAAGAGAGACTAGAATGATTAAAGGGTTGGAACACTTTCCCTATGAAGAAAGGTTAAAACTCTTGGGGCTCTTTAGCTTGGAGAAACGTTGACTGTGGGGTGACATGATAGAGGTTTACAAGATTATGCATGGGATGGAGAAAGCAGAGAAAGAAGTACTTTTCTCCCTTTCTCACAATACAAGAACTTGTGGGCATTCACGGCAGACTTTTTATGCCGTGAAAACGTTGTGATTCAGTGTCACCCCAGAGTCAGAAACGACTTGTACTTGCACAGGGGACTACCGTTACCTTTATCAGCATAACGTCAATCCCCTCCTAAATTTTTCCACAGCCTCCCAGTTGGGTGGCAGTGGGAAGCACCAATGGGCATGGGAGGTTTAGCTTCTCTAGGAGGATAGAACTATCAGACCTTTATTTCTCAGAATCACCGATATACCAACATTTTTAAAATTGCAAATGGAAAATGCCTCACGTTTGGTCATATGACAGTAGCTTCTGCTAAATTAGTATATCAACCCACTCATGACACTGAATACTGAAAGTGGAGAAAAAAAATGAGCATTACTGCCCGAATTGTTCTTCCAGCTGTTCTCTAATTAAACAATTTATTAGTCTTGATGTATAGCCATACTTCCTTTGTTTGTTTTCCTAAAAGACCCAAAGTACCAGGGCAGATTTCTTTCATTATTCTTCATCTCAGAGAAAGGTTACCTTACTGTGTTCATAAAAATGAAAGAAGTTACCACCATTTTTCTACTAGAAAGTTATGGAAATAAGTGGGTTTTCTCTTGGAGCTGTCTTCAAATCTGCAAAATTCAATTTGAAACTACTGCAATAAAATAGCTCAAGAACTCACCAGCTTTTAACAAAATGGAAAAGGATTTGCTTGACAGTTTATGAATTACTACGCAGTCAGCCTAAGAAAAATACATCGCTTCTTTTTTAAAAAACAATCTCAGTGACTAATCAGGACAAATGGCCCTCTCAGGTAATACATGTTGATTTCATGAGGAGGAGGAGAAGGTAAAAGTCATAACCCTTAACTGGCTGATTACAATTAATGCTACATTGCCATTATGGAGTGAACAATAGCAAACCCCTTGAATAAGAGTTTGGTGTTCTCTGCTGAAAAGGTGGACAGCTTTTCTTTACAAAGTCTTGTTTTTTAAAAAAAATGGAAAAGGACTGTTACAAATTTCAAGCAGACAGTAATTGAAGTATAATTTTCTGAGTCTGTGTAGATATTCTTGTCAGATGCACTTAAAAATGTCTTGAAAGTAAGCTGCTGATGCAGTGTACAAGGAAGTCTAAATATAAAATTGTCATGCTATCATTTTGCTAATGGGAACCACTGAATAATTCAGCTCTAGTAATAATAAGGCAAAATCTATCTGGTATCTGTACCTTATGAGTCAGGATGTTAATTTACTCCTAGTATCTGAGGTAAGCTCTTTCTTCATCTGCCCCACCCCACTTTTCATCAGAAAGACAAAGACAACCCCTGCAGTTTCTGTTCATTCATTAGTTGTTGTTGGGGGAGAAAGTAGGTTAGTGGGTAACATCAAATGGTCATGACTTTTCCAACAAGTCCACAGTCATCAGTGGACTTATAAGCATGTAACTTTGCTTAGAATTGCACTGCTATTTATTTTTTTTTACATTTCCCCTGTTCAATTCAGCATGCATACCTGGAATTAAACCAATTAAATTAATTGGGATTTAATCCATAAGTGTGTTTTTTTAGGACTGGAGGCTAACACTGTTATCGTACCAAAGTTACATTCTTCTAAGTTCATTGGCATCAATAGGCTTAGAAGTGAACAATTCTGTTTAGGACTGCACTGTGAGTTTTTGAATATGTGAGTGGCAAGTGTACCATCACCATTTCTGACACTTCCCTCAGTGGCTGCTCTCTGCCTGTAAGTCTACTGAAGCTCCACACCCTTTTTGCAGTGATAGGGTTGCTACTTCTGGTTGGGAAATTCCTGGAGAGTTGAAGGTGGAGCCTGGGGAGAAAAGGGTTTTGGAAGGAGGAATCCAGAGTGGTATAATGCCATAGATTCCACAGTCCAAAGCAGCCATTTTGATCAAGGGAACTGATCTCTAGCCTGGAAATAATTTGTAAACCTGGGAGATCTCTAAGGACCACCTGGAGGTTGGCAACCCTGTGCCATGTCCAAGCAGTGTACAAGCACATGATCTTATCCACAGTCACTTCCATCATGGAGGAAATTAATCCAATTGAAGGTGAGGTCATAGCAAAGTTTATGCTCTGAGCCAGACAAACATGGTTTCCCAGTGGAAGGAATTCTAGGAGGAGCACTCTGGACTCTTGCCACAAGAGAGTGAAAACTTGAAGGAGGAGAAAAAAAGGTAAAACTTGATTATTTGGTTTCTTCCCAGTAAAGACTCAAAGAGGCTGCCCTCCCCTTTTGGCTCATTGATCCTACTACATGAGCATCTTTTAGCCCATTATTTTTTCCTCTGTACAAAGCAGCAAAATGTCTTCAAGTACTTGACAGAGACATTGAAACAGACAGTTCCCTTGGGAGACCTGTCAGTTAAACTATTATGGAGACCTGAGTTTGAATGGAATATGCAAGGTGTTTTAATATGTGTGTCATATTGATGTTTGCTACAAAGAATGGTATGCATTCTGCACAAGCTTCATATTTCAGCAGACATCCTGAAAAAGATCAGTCGTCTTATTCTATCCTCTCCCCTCCCATATAGAGCTTGGAACAGCATACCAGGTTTTACACCATTTTTTTCCTTCTCAGCAACCTCTGAAGTTTGTTATGTAGGGAGATAGTAACTCAGCCACCCACTGAACTGAATTGCTGGACAAGTTCACCCTGTCTCAAGTCCATCACTCTATACTGGCCTCCTCTGGCATCTGACTTGTTCTATTTCTGTTTTACAGTTTAGTGACTTTAGACAGATTTGTAATGATTGCATTTGTCATCTAAGTATGCTGTATAATTATATATACATTTTCAATCTCAACTATTTTCTAAAAAATCAATAGGCTAAATACAGCAACCAAATTATTGTTAAACTAGTAATAAGACCTGTTGTGAAGAGAAATACAATGGGTCCTAGAAATTTGCTGTTAGTGAATGTCATGGTATTGGGGAGGAAAGGGAAAGATCGAGGGAGGCAACATATGTTGAGAAGGCAGCTGTTGGGAAGGGAAATGGAGAAAGCAGGGGAATGTGGGGTAGGTTAGCAGAAAAGGGGAGTAGATGGAGAAAGAAGGAATGGGAGTAAAAGAGATGGGGTAGATTGCTTTTCATCTTTTCCCCATCTCTGCAGCCTCTACCTTGGAAAAGTACAGTCTTTCTCCACAGTGGGTACCAAAGCAGATTACATTATTCCCCTCTCCCCCTTTTGACCTGCACAACCCTGTGAGGCAGGTTAAGCTGAAAGTCTGTGACGGATCTGATATCACCCAGTCAGCTTCCACAGCAAGAAGCTAGATCTGGCAGATCCTGCTCTGAAGTGCCAACTGCCACATCACACTGGCTGTCATGGTGTGTGTGTGTGTGTTACCTCAGCAGGGTATAATGACTCAGAGTGTATCATTTTCTCCAGGGGACCTGATATCTGCTCATCTGGAGATAAGTTGTAGTTCTGAGTGATCTCTAGGCCTCACCTAGAGATTGGCAACAACGGTTCCACAGGAGGAAATGGTCAGTTTTGAAGGTGGAGTCTATGGCATTGTACCTATTTGAGTTTCCACTCCCCCTCAAACCCCACCCGTTCTAAGTTTCATCTCTCAAATCTCCAGGAATTTCCCAACTTGGAATTGGCAACCCTCTCTCCTTCCCTGCCAACCATCAGCCTACCTTTATCTGCCCCTCTGTTTTCAGCTTTCCATCTCCTCCCCATTCCCTGTAGCCTCTATCTAGGACAAGGACAGCATTTCTCCAAAATGTGGATCAAAACATCTTACATCATTTTCCACTCTCCTTTTGATCCTCACAACAACCCTGTAAGGTAGGTTAAGCTGAAAGTCTATTGGTGGTCTGAAATCACCCAGTCAGCTTCCACAGTAGGAACCTGGGTCTGGCAGACCTTGCTCAGAAACACTGACTTCTGTGTCACAGTGGCTGTCATAGAGGGGCTCCTGCTGAACAGGAGCAAGCAGCTAGCCCCAGTTAAGTCATGTCAGTCAGATGGCATCAAGTCACCCAGAAAATGCTGCCAGGTCTAGGGCAGGAAACCTCCAGGTGGAGGCTGAAAATCTCCTGGGATTACAGCTGAACTGCAGACAACAGATCTCTTCCTCCCTGAAGAAAATAATCATTTTGGAAGGTGGACTCTATGGCATTATGCTTAGCTGAGGCCTCCCCCCTCTCCAAAGTCTGGCTTCCATAGAGTCTGCCACAAAATCTTCAGGAGCTGGCAACCCTATGAGTTCTCTCTCAAAGGCCAAAATAGGCTTGGAAAGGGCCTTCCCCCCATCTTTTACTGACAGAACCAAACTTGTTGTAGGGTTGTCAGGTCCAACTCAGAAAACACCTGGGAACTTTGGAGGTGGAGGCAGGAGACTTTCCCATTCCCCTAAAAAATAAATAAAATGCAGCAGTGCAGTTTCCCCTGAATACAGTTTTCATTTCGTCATCCCCCCAGCAGCTGGCTGGACTTCCACTAAATGAAAGTGAACATGCACACACACACTCTCTCACAAAGCAGCCAAAAAATCCCCAGTTTTCAAGCACACACTTTTGTGATCTCACTGGGGCAATTTACTCACTGGAGCTGCTGTATTTCAACCAACTTCTTCAGACTAACAGGAAAACAAAAGCAGAGCAGCCTAGGGGGAGTGAGGTTTTCCTCCAAACAAACAGAGGGACTGTGCTTGCTTCTCTTTGTTTTATTCACCAGGAAGACCCAGGTGGCTCTGCCTACTTTCCCCACCCATTCAGCTTTCCTTTTGGCTTCCCATCCAAGTATTTCAAATCCACCTGCCCTGCTTTGTCACACAAAATATCTCTAGCAACAGGCACTGAGAGGAAAGTGAAGGCAGCTTCCCCAGTAGCCCATTCTTAAACACAGGACTCTCTCTCTCTCTCTCTTTCTCTCTCTCTCTCTGTATCTGGAATAAAATCATTGTTCTGCTGCCAAGGGATGCAGTTTTTTTGTCTATATCTCCCTGGTTGTTTGATTCCCCAGAGGAGGGGGGGGAGCCCTCAGCCAAGTGAGGAAAGGCTTTCTGTGGCTGTTTCCTTCTTCCTCCCTCAGTCAATGGAGGGAGGGCTTTCTTAATCTCCTCTGCAAAGCAATGCCATCAGGAGAAGGCTTTCTGTGGTAATTTCCTCCCTCCCTCCATCAGCCAATTGAAGGAAAGCTTTCTTTATCTTCTCTGTGAAGCAGTGCTTCAATCCTCAGCCAATGGGATGCAACAAACCTTAAGTTGCAGTTGATAGGCTAATGAGTGATGGAGTGCACACCACAGTCAATGGGCGAGGTGGAAAGTGTACTACTGCAAGAGGAGCTAGCCCAAGATCAGCTGGGACAGTGGGAGTTGATAGCCCTGCACTACCTTGGCTGGAGCTGGCTCCTTTTGCAGCTCCGTTTCAACTAGCTTGGTGCAGTGGTTAAGAGTGGAGGACTCTACTCTGGAGAACCAGGTTTGATTCTCCACTCTTCCACGTGATGGGTTACCTTAGGTCAATCATAGTTCTGTCAGAGCTGTTCTCTCAAGAGCAGTTCTGGAAAAAGCTCAAGGTGTCTGGTGGGAAGGGAAAGGGAAGGAGATTGTAAACCACTCTGAGACACTACTTTTCTCTGCACTTTTCTTGGATATATTACACACAGCGAGAAATCCACAATTCATCTTCCATAATGTAAGTATCTGTTTCTAGTTTGGTATTTTTGCAGCTTATAATATGTTAATTGCAAGTAAACTAATTACATTCCCAGTATTTTAGCTCTCAGTTATAATCAATAAAGCTGAACCTTTGACTTTAGAACTGCCTCCTATTCTTTTCTAATGTACTGTATTATATTAAAGCATACTTGTTTTTATATAGGCTTAAAATACATTGTATGGGTCAGAATAAATACATATGAAGGGACATCTTGTGTACCTTTTATTATGGGGTATTAGATGGATAATTAGAAGAATGTCAGCTACAAAAGAGGATGACAACCAGGTCTGAGGCAAAACTGTTACCTACGAACATGTTCAGGGTGAAAAGAGACATTTTGAGGAGTGTGAAAGGTTCTGAGAAAACCCTTTGTATTTATTTTTGTAGCTCTTTGCATCTACTAGATTCTCATTTTCTGCTTCCCCTTTGTTTGCTTAGGTATGAGGTGATACTGATAGTAATTTGCATCTAAGGGTGGTTCCATATGGACATGAACCAGCTCACTAACTAAAGTCTGTTATGAATTTTGACTGCTTCATGGTTCACAAACTGACGTTTGTAGCAGATCAACCTGCATGAACTTTCCACAAACTTTCAATAAGTTCATGGTGGTTTATGGTGGTTCATGAACAGATACATTTTTAGACAGACTGTATTCACTCAAACAAAATGTTTACTAAACTTCAAAGCAATAGAATGGGTAGAATTCTCCAGACTTGGAAACACTTTCATCAGTTTCAAACTAGTCATGTTAGATTCAAGAGGGGTACAACCCCCACTTTGCCAGCATTCCTTTGTATTCCTGGTCCATTTTCTTGCACAGAGCTTGCAAAATCCTACCCCCCTTGCTTGGATCTGTTGCTTTATGCTTTGAGATCAATCATTTTAAGCTTGCAATGCCAGTTGCACTGGGTTCTATGGGGCATTCTGAACATTGTACATCTCTTGATTGGATTTCTTGTGAATCTGCTTTGAGATCAGTCCTTTTAAGCCTGAAGTGCCACAATGACGCTGGGCATTCTGTACATTGAACTGGTTGTGCTGGGCTTGCAGCCCCCCTTGCTTGGATTGTAATTGTCAGACAGTGGAGGTTCAAAGCAAACGGACTTCCATTGGTTACAATGTTAAGACGTTTATTTGATAACTCAAAGGTTCTGAACAATGAAGCATTGGAACTGATGCCCGTTGGCGGGAACATGAATGCTTTAACCAACATACATCAAAGGAATTCTAAACAAATCCACATTCTCACACTACTAGGATACATGTAACACCTTAGCTTCTCCTTATCTCTTGTGGTTCCCTTTCTTACGGAAGAGCCCTGCTGGCTTTCCTTGAGGTATGTTATCTTCAAAGGGTTGTTGCTTTTGTTAGTACTATGGAGTGGCATTCACAGCAGGGGTTAGTAACATCTCTGTCTCTACTTTGGTATGCAAGGTCTCTGCTTCAGGGTTAGTAGCAAATGTTCCAAGATGGAGTTAATTCGGTCAGGCTATACATTGTATTTTAATCATACATAGCATACTAAAACAGTAAAGCTCTCCAGTGTCTGACAGTAATTATGTACTTTGTTCCAGTCCTGTTGAGCTGGCATTGCCACAATGGCACTGGGTTCTGCTGGGCATTAGTACATTGTGCTGGACTTGCAACCCACCCTTGCTTGGAGACTGATTTTGTGCTTCAGATCAGTCCTGTTGAGCTGACTTCACTACAGTGGCATTGGTACTTCTAGGTACTCTGTACATTGCATTAATTCTGCTGGGCTGCAAAAATGCCCCTACCTTAAGTTTCTACTGCAGCGTTCTATGGAACTTTGATTTTGGGCTTCTATTGTCCTTGGGGTTTTTGTTAATTTTTTCCTCCATTTGAAAACATGGATGTTGGGACCCTTCTATTAAGGGCCATAACTTAGACTTTGTAAATCTAATCCTCCCCAAACATTGTGAGCTGGTGGAGGAGCCAAAGATCCCATAGCATACTAAAACAGTAAAGCTCTCCAGTGTCTGACAGTAATTATGTACTTTGTTCCAGTCCTGTTGAGCTGGCATTGCCACAATGGCACTGGGTTCTGCTGGGCATTAGTACATTGTGCTGGACTTGCAACCCACCCTTGCTTGGAGACTGATTCTGTGCTTCAGATCAGTCCTGTTGAGCTGACTTCACCACAGTGGCATTGGTACTTCTAGATACCCTGTACATTGCATTAATTCTGCTGGGCTGCAAAAATGCCCCTACCTTAAGTTTCTACTGCAGGGTTCTATGGAACTTTGATTTGGGGCTTCTATTGTCCTTGGGGTTTTTGTTAATTTTTTCCTCCATTTGAAAACATGGATGTTGGGACCCTTCTATTAAGGGCCATAACTTAGACTTTGTAAATCTAATCCTCCCCAAACATTGTGAGCTGGTGGAGGAGCCAAAGATCCCCTGCACATTTGGTGTCTCTAGCACAGTGAGGGGCTGTTCTACCACATCACAAACCTCGTGAACCAAATTAGCTCCAAAAGTTCATGATGGTTCACAAACTAGGTATGCCATTAATCATGAACCGAACTGTTATTTTCCCAGGTAATGTCCATCCCCAGGGCTTTTTTTGTAGCTGGAACTCCTTTGCATATTAGGCCACATCCTCCTGATGTAGCCAATCCTCCAAGAGCTTACAGTAGACCCTGTAATAAAAGTCAGTTTGGTGCAGTGGTTAAGTGTGCATACTCTTATCTGGGAGAACCGGGTTAGATTCCCCACTCCTTCACTTGCAGCTGCTGGAATGGCCTTGGGTCAGCCATCACTCTTGTAGGAGTTGTCTTTGAAAGGGCAGCTGCTATAAGAGCTCTCTCAGCCCCACCCACTTCACAGGGTGTCTGTTGTGGTGGGGGGGGGGAAGGGGATTGCGACTGCTCTGAGACTCTGAGATTCAGAGTATAGGGTGGTATATAAATCTAATATCTTCTTCTTCTTCTTTGATTGGCTACATTGGGGGGGGGGCATAGCCTAATATGCAAAGGAGTTTCTGCTACAAAAAAAAGCCCTGTCCATCCCTATTATTCATAAACAAGTTGTAGCTGTTCTAGCATTAGCTGAATACAGAATGACAACAGAATGAGAAAACAACAGGAAAGCAACACAATGACTATGATGTTATCTGGAACCACCATTGTAATTGCATGTTTACAGGATGGTAATTGTGCTACATTTTGACCAGTGTTTAATATTTAGTATATTTTTAATATTCATGTATACACACACACATTTGTGCTGTTGTGTTCATGGCTATAAAATCATAAGAAAAAAAGGATGCTACATGATGTGAAGTGGGGAATGGATTGACAGGGCACAAAATTTTAAATGGAAAAAAATAAAGACAGTGTGTGGAGCCCATGGGGTTTTAAATCCATCTGTGCTGTTCCACAGGGTGATTTTTGAATCAAAATAAATGCTTTGAGTTACAGAGTTTGCTTTGTCTTCTATGTGATGCTCAGCTAGGTTTCATCCTGAAGCAGGAGAAATGAACCAGCTACTTGGATAGCAATAATCATGATTGAAGTCAGAATCCAGAGTCTGCAGGCATGTTGTTTCAGTAATTGTCATGAAATATATTAGTACTTGGGATTCTGTCTTTCCTTTAGAGGTTTCCTTATTTATTTCCCCTGCTTAGTTCTGTGCAAATGCAGCAATCATTGCTTAGACCTCCATAATTTTTCTCCTAATAATAGAATTTTTAGCCAGTTGTGAAAAATTGTTGTCTTGAAGTAAAAATAGTAGGTCAGAATTACATGTATGCATATATTAGAGCTGGACCAAATATTCTGCTATTTTGATTGGCAGGCCCAAAACAATGCTTAGCATGGGATATGTGTAGAGGGAAAAATTCTCTGAAGACCTTTTTAATTGTCAGATTATATTTCATTTTTATTTTGATTACTATGTTTCTCCATATGTTCATGGTGCCATGCTTTTTGTTCTAGTTATTCCTTCCTTCTTTGACAAGTCAGATGGGCAGACCTGGACAACCAGAGTTAATAACCATCAAATTATTAATAAAACATAACAAACCCCAAAAGTCAATAGCCAAATTAAAAGAAAGCAATAATCATATCTATTGGGGACACAAATCTTGTGTCTTCCAATGTCTTTCCTCAAAATAATTTTTGCTCATGGGAGTTGTAGGAGTACTACCAAAACTAGGTAGGTAGCAATCAGGAAAGAGTTCCATATTCCTAGTGCCACCACAAAGAAGGCCCTTGGCCTGGAACAGCATCCCCTTCTTTGTTATCTACCTCTAGGCCCACCCAAGGATTTTTGGCAAAGAACTTTGCTGCCCTCCCATACCATAAGGGAAGTTGCTGCCCACCGTTCACACTCCCATCACAGAGATCCCACCACTGCCACTGTCCTCCTTTAAGCCACACCCCAGGGAAGCTTTCCCCAGTCACATCACTCATCTGGAGCCAGGTCTGTGGCTTATTGCAGCTTCTCAATAGGAACACACTGGTTGACAAAACGCCCCCTAGAAAAGGGCCCCAACTCCAGCCTGCCCACAGACTTGCCCCATTGAGGAGAAGAAGGAAAAAAGCAGCAGACTTGTCTCAGGACACCCACTGGGACTAGGGATGCTGCCCAAACCTGTAATTTGCCACAGTAATCTCCATCACCTATGGCACCCAAGGTGATTTCCTAAGAGTGTCTAGTGGATGGGCCAGCCCTGATTTGGCAACCTCTAAAGCTTTCCAGCACATATGTGATTTAGCATACAACCTGCAAAAATCCATACATGCAATCAACATATTATTTCCTAAGTAGATCTCCTTTTTATGTATATATTTATTAACTTGAGTTCTGGACATATATGGAAAACTACATTGTTATTTTTGTGCATTGGTAAATATAGCAGGAAATCATAAAGGGGTGGCCAATGGTAGCTCTCCAGATGTTTTTTGCCTACAACTCCCATCAGCCCCAGCCAGCATGGCCAATGGCTGCAGCTGATGGGAGTTGTAAGGCAAAAAACATCTGGAGAACTACTGTTGGCCACCCCTGTCTAGATAAATGGCTATACTGCTACTCCTTTTGATTTTGGATCTGATGGTTTCTCTTGAGCCATTTAGTTTTTCATTAAGATAGTAAAAGCACTTGTGCAGCATCATTTACTTACTCTTATTTCACCCATCATAAACTGCACTTTCTACTTCCAAGGTTACCATAGTATTTGCATTAAAAAAAAACCTGCTGGTTCTAAAATTTCTTTTAATTTGGAACTAGCCATGTTGGTCATAAATATATTTTTTAAGACTTAGCTGTTCAATGATCCTCAATGAGACAATTGTATCCAGTGACAATGAAATAACAAAACAGATAATTCTTTCTCTTCAACGCATTGATTGGGATCTTTGATCATGTAACCCCCATAGAACACCCATTCTGATGCTGTGTGGAAGGACCTGCTCCTAGTGTGCATCTATAGAAAGCCCAGATGCCCAATATTTTGCTTTTCTTTGCCACATGCCAAAATGAGCGGCAGGACAGTGAGGTGAGGTTAGTCAGTAGTGGTAAGGATTCCTCCAGGATTTGGCTTCTACCTCACCTCTTGGTTCTTGAGTTTTGTTTATGTTTGTTGCCCATGGATGTGAAACTGTTGAAATGATAATCTTTTCAGATAAGGTCCCAGGGCTTTTCTTTGTAGCAGGAACTCTTTTGCATATTAGGCCAAACAACCCTGTTGTAGTCAATCCTCTTCGAGCTTACAGTAGGCCCTGCACTAAGAGCCATGTAAGTTCTTGGAGGACTGGCTGCATCAGAGGTGTGTGGCCTAATATGCAAAGGAGTTCCTGCTACAAAAAAAAGACCTGTAAGGCCCGTAGCTATTGTATTAAATGTATAGAGGCCCAGGTGATGTCTTCATGTTACTTCTGCA
Source organism: Heteronotia binoei (assembly GCF_032191835.1). Taxonomy (NCBI): domain Eukaryota; kingdom Metazoa; phylum Chordata; class Lepidosauria; order Squamata; family Gekkonidae; genus Heteronotia; species Heteronotia binoei. The sequence continues at coordinate 95,729,126 of NC_083229.1, forward strand.
CCAGTAGTGATGTCATCACATTGCAACATCACAGTGATGTTCTGGTATTGGGCATAATACCAGAACATTTTACCTCTACGGTAAAATGGCTTCTACCATAGAGTTTTTGCCCAAATAACAGAGTGTTGCCCAGACATCACTAGCATGATGATGTCACTTTCTGTGTGCACTGAAAGTGACAGTAACACATAACTGGCAATGTCACCTGGGCTTTCCTCTTTTTCCTGGCATGCCCCCCCATTGGCCAGCTGATTGGTGGTGGGGGTGTGGGACCTGTAGCAGGGGATTCCTGCCTCCACCAGGGAAGCTAAAATCCCTAAACTTATTGTATGTTGTGATGGTATCATACAACGTGTTTTTCTACTCTACAGAACTTCATGATATCATAATACAGGTAACAGCTTTAGGATAATACTAGGAGTAAGGCCCGTTGTGAAGAAAAATACATTGGGCTCTAGAAGGAGGCTTTGGGAAAGTGCCCACCACCTTTGCTGTCTTCCCACTCACCAAAGTGAAGGCATTGATCAGCTCCCCCCTACCTCAAGGGGAGCTGATCTCTGCCATCTGGCTAGCAGTTGTAATTCTGAGTGATCTTCAGCCCTCACCTGGAGATTGGCAACAGTGGTTCCCCAGGAGGAAAGGCCTCTGAGGGAGTGATACCTTATGAATTTCCCACCAACATGGAAAGGTAGCAGTAAAGGCCTCTGGGCAAGTGCCCCCCCCCCAGCCTTTCCACCCACCCAAGTGAAGGCATTAATTTCACCCCCATCTTAAAGGGAGCTGATCTCTGCCATCTGGAATTTCCTAACCTGGAGTTGGCAACTCTGCAGTCGCTAGATAGGAAAATGACAGTCTTTCTTCACAGTATGGGGGGAGGTTGGGGAAACCAAAGCAGTTTACATCAATCTCCTCATTCCTCTCCCCTGGTGAGACTTCCATATCTTATTCTCAGGCAACCATCCTGGGGCAAGGTTGAGGGGAGGAGGGAGAGAAGGAATGAAATACAGTAAAGGTGGGACAAGCATGCCCTCTGAGGCGGTGCCAGGCTCACAGGCTATTGCAGTGGCCTTTGGAGCTGCATGCACTGGGAAGCCATCTGTGTGGGCTGTTGATAGGGCCTTTCATGAGGACGCAGGAGCTCTGCAGCCCTTTCTGACAGAGAAGAGCTAAGAAATGTCTCTGAGTTAAGACTCCTTCTGGAAGTTTGTTTAACATTCCTGGGCCTGAGTAGGTGGGGCAAGGAAATTAGCCAATGGGATGCCAGAGACACTAACGGTCATGTGATGGGCCAATAATTTCTTCAGGAAATATTAGAGAATGGCCATCTTCAATTTGGCCTTGGTGATAAGAGAATTATTACTATAGATAATTCACTGAGCATAAGGTCCGGCCCCTACCCAGCTGAGCCTGCTTGCAGGAACATAGGCTGGGGGCCGTCTCTGCCCCTCCCGGAAGGAGGGAGGAGCAGCATCACCCGGCATACGGGTGTTTGCTGGGGCGGGGAGTTGGGGCTTTATAAGCCCCGGCTCCCGCCCTCCTGCTACGCAGTTTGTTTTGGCTCTCTGATTGAGAGCCACGTGCGTGCAGCGTGGAGCCGGCGAGGGACCGGGGTCTTCTGAGTCGCGTCGGCACCAGCGTTGGCTAAGTCCTTTGGGGTGCGTGCGTGGGTTGGCGGCTAGAGCGGGGGGCGAGCTTGGTTACCTTTGAATTCCTCGGCCCTTCGGGCTGCGGGGAGCGCGCGCGGCCGGCAAGCAGCGCTTGCGACGATCAGCTGTTTGGCGCAGCGGGGGCTTGAGCGGCTGGGTTGCTGGAGGGAGGCCAGTGCGCTGTTTTTCTACGCACTAACCCCCGGGTCTTGGGGACGTTTTAGAGGGCATCCCCGGGTTGGCGGCCTGGTCGGGTTGGACGAAGGTTTGCGCGGCGGCCTCTTTGTTTCTCTGCCCCTCGGGCTGTGAGTGGAGCGTTCGCAGCGCTTGCGAGTGTCGGCTGCTTGTGGCGGAGCGGGCCGTTGGCTGGGTCTGCTGAGTAGAGGCCGGGCGGTGCCTGCGACTGACCACCCCCTCCCCCCCCGAGTTCGGCAGCCATTTTAGTGCTGCGTCACCAGGCGCAGCGAGGCCTGCCTCTCTTCTTCCCCCGCCGATCGCGGGGAAGGCGCAGCAGCCCCTGTTGGTGAGGGCTGGTGGCAGGCGCCTGGCTAGTGATAAGGCAGCAGCCTTTCTTGGGTGGAATAGGCGGAGTGGGGCTTCGTTTTCATACAGGGTCCTTTAGGGCTGAGCTCGCTACAGGAGTATTGGGTTTGGTGTTCCCCCAACTCCCTCCTCCCACTCTTTTGGCTGGGTCTGCTGGAGTCTGCCTGTGCCAGTTGCTGGGGTAGCGTCTGCTGGGCCTGTTCATTAGGCACCCCCTCCCACCACCCCTCCTCTCCTTTGGTCTGGGGTAGGCCATAGCTGGGTGAGCAGTTTGGAGTGGGTCTGGTATTCTGACCTGTTTTGCAGGGCTGGGGTCCACCCCAATTGAATTTTCTACTTCACCTTTGTACCCTTTGGGGTTGGTGTGCAGTCAGGGAACATCAGTGTCCGTGAGCAGTCACTCCTGATTTCTTGCCCGTGCTCATAGGGGCAAGTAGGATGGCACCAAAAAAAGGGCAGGGCAAATCAAAGGGCAAGCAACCTGCCCGCCCACCCCGGGGACGGGGCCAGCAGGGGGCCCCAGTGGAAGAGCCTGGGCAAAGTGAGCAGGTCCGGCTGGCCATCATGGGTCAGTTGGACGCCCTGGAGCAGGAAAGAGTTGCTAGGGGTGCTCCCATCTGGGAGGGTCGCCGCCGTGCCTCTGGCCGCTCGGCACGGCTCACCTTTGAAGCGGAAGTTCTCGCACGTCTTTCTGCCTTGCAAGGGGGGCCAGCCGAACCGGAATCACCACTGGAACCGGACCAGGAGGAGGATCCTGAGGAAGGCCCATCGGGGGTTGCGTGTGGCGGCGCATCTGGTGGCAGCGGGCTGCAGACACCTGGAGGCAGCGGTGTCTTTCCAAGTGATGGTGGTAAGCCCCTTCTTCAGCCAAGTCAGGGGTGGCCGTGGGGCCCCATTCACCTCCCCCCCCCCGGCGACACCGGGCGGGGTAGTTTGGGGTGTTGGACAGCCAGGGGCTAGCGAGCAATTGGGTTCGGTTCAGCCATGGGCTTGGGGTTTTCATACACCGGGCCCCCTGCCCAGTACGGTATTTGCCCCTGTTGGCCAACAGACAGGCGCTGTTGCGCCACCCGTGGTTTCTACCCCTTCGTCCACCTCTGGTATTTTGCCATGGGGCGGTCAGCAGTTTGCCCAGCTCCAGGGGGCTTGGCCGGTGGCTCAGGGCACTGGGTGGTTTTACCCCCCTAACCCGTATGCCAACATCCCTTTTCACGTCCTCCCTTATGGTGATACATCTTTGCCCTTGGGAGACCACTTGACTGCTTCCACACGTGAGAAAATTCTCAGAGGGGAGTACGTGGATGTCTTCAGCCTCCTGTTCAGAGAGCTCGAAAAGAAAAGTAAAGATGAGCTTGATGACAAGGAGAAAGAAAAGCTGAAACGGAGAAAAGTTGATAGATCCTGGGCAAATTGGTTGCCGGGATTTTTGATATATGCTGGGGTCATTGCGAGGGCACAGCCGGCTCGGGCGACGGCCCTTTTTCAGTATATAGACATTGTGTACCGGGCTTATACGGACTTCGCCGGTGCAGCCTGGCTGCAATACGACGAGGCTTTCCGTATGAGGGCCGCAGTCAATCCCGGAATGCCGTGGGACCAGATAAACCAACAGCTGTGGTTGCAGCTGATGTCCCCAGCAAAACCAAACGCCGGGGATAGATCTGACAGCGGCCATCTAGTTCAGAGGGTACAGCACCAACAACAATCTTTTACAGGGGCCCGCGTTACTGCGGGCCAGCCGGTTCAAACCCGGCTCGTTTGCTGGGAGTTCGCATCCAAGGGTGTGTGTCCCAGGAAACCCTGTAAATTCCGACATGAGTGTCCGCTCTGTGGTGGGGCCCACCCATTTTCGGCCTGCAGCAGGTCTAAGTCTAGGCCAGGCGGTAAGCGCCCCGGGAACGGCGGGGGTGGTCAGCACCCCCCTGGAAAAGGGGCCCAGCCCCATCCGCCTGACGGCACTCAATAGGTGGTTGCGCATGTACCCGCGCAAGGCGGATGCCCGATACTTGCAGGACGGGTTTAGCTTGGGGTTTCGGATCCCCTATCAGGGGCCTAGGGCCCCCTTTTTGGCTCCTAATCTACGTTCTGTTGTAGGGCTTGAACATGTGGTTCGGGAAAAAATAGCTAAGGAATGCCGGGAAGGAAGGGTCCTTGGACCTTTTGAGGCACCACCGGTTCCCACATTGAGGGTATCCCCCTTGGGGGTGGTTCCCAAGAAGGTTGCGGGCGAATATCGCATTATTCACCACTTGTCTTACCCTAGGGGAGCATCGGTAAATGACACCATCCCCGAGGAGCTATGCTCGGTCCGTTATACCTCCTTTGACCAGGCGGTCAAAGTGGTTCGGTCTTGCGGGATTGGGGTGGAGATGGCGAAATGCGACATTAAGTCAGCCTTTCGCCTCTTGCCTGTTCACCCTGGGGACTTTGAGCTGCTGGGTTTTTCCTTTGAGGGAAAATTTTACATGGACCGGGCATTGCCGATGGGTTGCTCGATTTCTTGTGTGGCATTTGAGTTCTTTAGCTCCTTTTTGGAATGGGCTCTTAGGCACAAGACCGGGGTCGGTACTACGGCGCATTACCTGGACGACTACCTTTTTGTAGGTCCAGCGGGGTCTGAGCAATGCTCCAGGTTGCTGAATGCCTTTCATGAGTTAGCCCTTGAACTCGGGGTGCCATTGGCACACGAGAAGACAGAGGGGCCCAGTACGGTCTTGACTTTTTTGGGCATTGAGCTTGACACTCTGCAGCAAACATCACGTTTGCCGGAGAGCAAGGTCGCTGACCTAAAGGTCCGGCTGGCCACTTTGAAGGGGCAGCGGAAGGTTTCGCTATTGGAACTTCAGCAGGTCGTGGGCCACCTTAACTTTGCTTGTAAAGTGGTGGCCCCAGGTAGGGCCTTTTTGAGGCGTTTTTGTGACGCAATGGGCCGGTTGCGCCTCCCCCATCACAGGGCCCCGCGTTTCCGCTGGAATGCGAGCGGACTTGGAAGTCTGGGAGGAGTTTTTGGAGTCTTTTAACGGTGTTTCTTTTTGGAGGGAGGATCTGAAGGTTGAAGCAGAGCTTCAGATTTCTTCTGATGCCTCCGGTGCCAACGGTTTTGGGGTATTTTTCAGAGGACATTGGTGCGCGGAGCAATGGCCCGCGGAATGGTTGGACAGCGGGCTCTGTAGGGACCTGACTTTTTTAGAATTTTTTCCCATTCTGGTGGCCGTTTGGCTTTGGGGGGAGCAGCTTGCCAACCATTCGGTCCTTTTTTGGTGTGAACCTGGCAGTCGTCCATGTTATCAACTCCTTAACCTCTAAATCTGTGTTGGTCATGAATTTGGTTAGGTTTTTCACCCTACGTTGCCTCCGGTTGAATATTCTATTCCTGGCTAGGCACGTACCGGGGGTATGTAACGGTGTGGCGGATGCTCTGTCTCGCCAACAGATGGAGCGTTTTCAGGAACTGGCCCCAGAAGCAGATCCTTGGCCAGCGAAAATGCCAGAGGAACTTTGGCGCCTTGGGAAAAGGAAGCCGGTAGGGCCATTCAGTTGGCACTAGCCCCTAGCACTAGGAGGGCGTACGACAGAGCGTCCATTCAATTTCGGGACTTCAGAAACGCGGCTGCGCTGCCTGACCGGTGGCCGTTCCCTGTGGAGCACATTATGCAATTCTGTGTGCACCAAAAGAAAAGAGGCCTGGGGCTGAAATCCATTCGGGGCCAACTGGCAGCATTGGCTTTTGCCAGCAAGGCCCGTGGTTTTCCCGAATACACGGGTGATTTTAGGGTTAGGAAGATGCTGGAGGGCTGGGCCCGGGAGCGGGCACAGCGAGTTGACAACAGGCAACCCATATCCCCGTCCGTCCTTCGTGGGTTGTTTGGGGGTTGGCCTAGTGTTTGTTCCTCCCCATTTGAGGCTGCATTGTTCCATGCTGCCTCGCTGTTGGCCTTTTTTGGGGCCTTGCGGGTAAGTGAGCTGGTGGTACAGTCCAAGGCTGATACTTCTGGGAGGGCGCTCCAGTCCAAGGATGTCAAAATTTCTAATAGTCAGCTTGTTCTGACAATTTGCCGGTCCAAGACTGACCAAAGGCAGAGGGGATCCGTCATCACGATTGGCAGGTGCTCTGTGCAGGACTTATGTCCGGTTAGGGCTGTTCGGCGCTACATTCAGGTTAGGGGAAATTTCGGGGGCCCCTTCTTAAGACATGCTGACGGCTCCCCTCTCACCAAATATCAATTTTGGAAGGTCACAAGCAGGGCCCTGGCCATGTTGGGCTTACAGGGCGTCAAATTTGGGACACATTCCTTTCGGATCGGGGCGGCCTCCACAGCCGCTTCCATGGGTTACACGCCTTCTGCCATTCAGCATATAGGCCTATGGCGGTCGTCGGCTTATAAAACGTATGTTCGCCCTTTGGTCACCTAGGTGTAGGTGGGGGCATGGTGGGTTGTATTGTTGATATCCTATGTTGACAGTTGTTTGTCTTTTCAGGTGCTGGGGCTCGTGGTGAGAGACGTCGCGTTCTCATCTGTGGGCACAGCGTGGTTTTCTGGGCTGCCCATTTCGCCAGACGGTCTTCAGCGGGCACCCAGCTTGGCCTCAGTGCGTGGGCCACTGTGGATTGGCTGGGGCGTCGGGGGCTCCGCTGGCCTGGGATCATGCCCCTGCTGTTCAGGGAATGGAAGGCTCCACCTCCACACATTCTTGTCGTCCACCTAGGTGGAAACGACTTGGGGCTGCTGCATGGGAAAGCTCTCTCCCAGCAGGCCTTGGCTGACCTCCGGGAAATTCGGCGGAGGTGGCCTGGGGTTATCTTGGTTTGGTCGGCAATTTTGCCGCGAAGAGTGTGGAGGCATGCCATTTCCCCGGGTGGTGTTGAACGTGCCAGGCATAAGGCCAATCGGGCTATTCAGAAGGCTATGGAGGGGGGATTGGGAATCTTTCTTCCGCATCCGGCCATACGGGTCGAGCAGGCTGACCTGTATCGGCCGGATGGTGTTCACCTTTCTGATTTGGGTAACCGGGCCTTTTTGGACGAGATTCGGCAGGGGGTGCGGTTGGCTCTGGGCCAACCGTTGGGGCGCTAGTGCCAAAGCAGAGGCTTGGCATTGGCGGTGGCTAGAGGAGGTTGGCCACAGGGTTTTCCAGGGGAGCACCTATGGCCTAGCACCGTGGGTGCGGTGGTCTGTATGAACCGTAGATGGGCTACACGGCTCAGTGCGGGGATTGCAGATCACAGGGAGCCTCACCTGGGCGGATCTTTCCACGGGGATTGATGCCGGCCCGGATGGTGGTGGCTCAAGGCCTGGCCGCTCAGCTACAACCCGAATATGGCGGGCTTGTGCTGGGGGCAGGGTGGCTCGCCCTTTGGACAAGGCGGGGTCCGGGGTTGACCCCAGGGCTTGTCTGGTCAGGTTTTCACCCCTCCTGCCAGTTATAGTTATTTAATGTTTTAATAAAGCGGCCCGGTTTTAAACCCAACACTTGTGTCTGCTTCTTTATTCCGACTGGGGGGGCAAGGTCCAGCCCCTACCCAGCCGAGCCTGCTTGCAGGAACATAGGCTGGGGGCCGTCTTTGCCCCTCCCGGAAGGAGGGAGGAGCAGCATCACCCGACATACGGGTGTTTGCTGGGGCGGGGAGTTGGGGCTTTATAAGCCCCGGCTCCCGCCCTCCTGCTACGCAGTTTGTTTTGGCTCTCTGCCCACCCACCCTCCCTTTTGGCAGTACAGGCTTTGCCGGTTGCCTTGTTGGGGGCCAGGTAGGAATTTTTTCGCTTCCACACAATTGGCTCATGTGGGGGTGTTTTTTGCCTACCTTGTACTGCCTTGTAGGCTAGGAATTGTTAGCGGTATTTGTCTTGGTCGCAGGCTAGAGGAGGTTGGCCACAGGGTTTTCCAGGGGAGCACCTATGGCCTAGCACCGTGGGTGCGGTGGTCTGTATGAACCGTAGATGGGCTACACGGCTCAGTGCGGGGATTGCAGATCACAGGGAGCCTCACCTGGGCGGATCTTTCCACGGGGATTGATGCCGGCCCGGATGGTGGTGGCTCGAGGCCTGGCCGCTCAGCTACAACCCGAATATGGCGGGCTTGTGCTGGGGGCAGGGTGGCTCGCCCTTTGGACAAGGCGGGGTCCGGGGTTGACCCCAGGGCTTGTCTGGTCAGGTTTTCACCCCTCCTGCCAGTTATAGTTATTTAATGTTTTAATAAAGCGGCCCGGTTTTAAACCCAACACTTGTGTCTGCTTCTTTATTCTGACTGGGGGGGCAAAAAATAAGCGGTGAGTTAATGCTATAATAATGCTAATTCATTCAAAGATTAAAAGAATGGAACACCAATTAAATATGAAGTTATGACTACCTACGTATCGATAAGTCTGCCAAGAAAACACCATGATGTGACATCACCCCATGGGTCACTAATGAACAATATCCTACATCAGAAAAAAAAATGCAAAACATTCTAAATAACTTGAGCAGGTCTGATTTCTGTTCTGACTTATCCCAATAAATGGTAGCAAAATAAATGCTGGAAATGCACACAGTAGCATTTTTGCCCTTGATTCACTTGGACTTGGGTGGGAAGGATCAGATTTGTGACCTCCTGCCTTGATATGAAAGGGAAAAAAATGCAGTCCTTCTAATTCATCATCATGTAATTAGCTTGATTCTTAGCAAAAATGAAATAAGTCTGTCAGTCACAATAATGAACAATGGCAGGTACAAGTATGGCCATGATGACAAGCTTCTAACAGATTGTATTGTACTCAGGTAATTTATGACAAATAATTAGGCTTTAAAATAATCTATTTCTTCTGCATCATGCCTATTGTTTCCCGGTTTGGATTTTGCATTCATTTCCAGGTTTACATCAGGTGAGTTAATTATGAAAAACATAATTATCACAAGCCCACAAAAGCTTAGTCAGAGTTATTTCTGTGACAACAAGTGGCCCATAAGGTTAACTATAGTCTGTACTGAATCTGTCATTGCACTGTTATATTTAGTATGAATGAGAGGTGACCAGACCTCCAGGGAAAGCTGTTCAAAACTGCACTGATATTCTAAAAAACAATTGTTACATCTGAATGACTAATACTAAGGCCTTGTTTTGTGTCATTTAACTCCATTAAATGATGCTTCAAAGTGGAACAATAGACTTGCAAATGAAGCCATGAATAGCAGGCAGCCCATTCTTCATATAGCTGGTGAGGAAGATCGCTTGGGCAGCCCATTCCTCATATAAAATGGTGAGGAAGATGTTTTGCCAATAGCATTTCCAGTTTACTATTTGAGCCCTTGTGAAAGAGCAGGACTTCGACAGTAGTGGCTGTAAGAAGTTTTTCAGTTGCCTCACACAAGCCATTTCCCCCACTCTTTTTGCTTTAATGGGGACCTGGTTACAGTTCTAAATAGACTTCCTTAGTCTTGAACTGTAAGTGATTTAAGAATAAGTCTTCATGCTAGAGATTCTTGTCCAACACAAAGTAATTTAGGAAATCAATATGATAATTCATATTATGTAGTTCAGTACTGCTATATGAACATAGTTTCTATGTGTTATCTTGGACTTTGAGCATGCATTATGTATTCTTCCAGTTCAGGTTGTTCTATCTTCTCCTGAAAACATAGGCCTTGCAGATCAGGGAAGAGTAAGTTTTGTAGAATTCAATATTTTGAAATTTAAGTATTTTCATATGTGAAACTTAACTTTGAGTTCCATTGGTGCCAGTATAAAAGAAACTAATAGCTACTGCTTATTTATGTTTAACTTTTATTTAATGGCATTTGTGAATATGTTTCACATTCTTCATTTCCCCAAGAAGCAGTAAGTTTCATGGCATCCTTTGCAGAATTACTTTCCTTGCACAGAGGAAGTATGAACATTATGATGTCTTTTGCAATAAACTTTGATGAATGTTTACTTGGAGCAGATGGAAACAAGCGCACATGTGGGTAGTACTAGTCTCAAAGGAACACCATTTCGTATTGGGAATTAATATCCTGGGACATTTGTCTAGCCAGAATCTTTTTTAAAAGTTGAAAATTCAGTGTGGACTAATTTTCTCCCCTTTCCTATATTAACAAAGCAAAATGCATCACCTTGACTTTTCACCAAGGTAGGGGAATGAAATGCAAATTCAAATGACTTGGGACAGACATTAATCAGAACCCTAATGTCTACCACCAAATGACAGCCCATGCAAAAAAACAGAAAGAAAGATAATTTTACATAGCCAAAACAAATGCTTAAAAATTTGATACATCAGGAGATAAAACGAGATTTCTGAATAACAGCATAATATTGTAATGCTGTCTCCTCATAAAGAAGGTGACTCAACAAAAGGTCTCCTGAACTTTTAACTGCTCAGTGGAGGTAGAATGCCAATGCAAACCTTGTCTGCTATTAATGGTACTGCTTACACTGAGGACTTTCTTTTGTTTCTAAGATACCGTATTTAATTTACGTTTTATATGATAGCAAGTAAGCAATTTACAACATTAATATCAGTTACTAATTATCCACTTTTTACTTTACTTGAGTCAAAGTTAAGAGAATAAGGGCAAAACTAGAAGTTATGCCATCCACAGGTTTGACTCATGGATGCTAATGCCATTTTGGGGAAGAATTTTGGCAATTTAAAAATGCAGCAAAGGATCCAATCCAGATTATACCTGGAGTGGGGTGCAACCAGGTGATCTTGTTTCCTTCCTGCACCTTTCAAGTACTGAAACAGTTCTCCATGGCTGTTTTGGCACTTAAATAGGTGAGCACAGGGAAACAAGATTGCTTGGTCCAACTACGTCATGGACTCAGAATCTCCCAGCAGTTTTAAATGGCCAAGTTATTTTCTAAAAATAAAATGGTGTTGAGATCTGTAGATTGGACCCATAGATGCCATGTTGTCTAGTTTGGCCCTCAGATGATCATCTAGCACTGAGAAACTATCTACAAATGTTTTACTAGTATGAATATTTCAGCAAATTGAGACTATCACATAGTGTTTTTAATTATTGTTTAAAATGCATTCTTAAGTAGATTTATACCTTTCTAAGCCCTGTGGCACAGAGTGGTAAAGCTGCATTATTGCAGTCCAAAGCTCTACTCATGACCTGAGTTCAATCCCAGCAGAAGCTGGGTTCAGGTAGCCGGCTCCAGGTTGACTCAGCCTTCCATCCTTCTGAGGTCGGTAAAATGAGTATCCAGCTTGCTGGGGGGAAAGTGTAGCTGACTGGGAAAGGCAATGGCAAACCACTCCGTAAAAAGTCTGCTGTGAAAACATTGGTCGTTTTCGCACTCACCTTCCGCCGGCGCGACCCCCCTCTTCACTGCGCAGGATCTGCGCAGATTTCGCACTAAACGCTGCGGAGCAGCCAGAAAAGCCGGAAGCTCCCGGCGCAAAAGCCGCTCAAACTGAAACCGCCAAAAAGCAGTTTGGTGTTTGCGCGGCTTTTGCGACGGGAGCTTCTGGCTTTTCTGGCTGCTCCGCAGCGTTTAGTGCGAAATCCGCGCAGATCCTGCGCGGTGAAGAGGGGGGTCGCGCCGGCGGAAGGTGAGTGCGAAAACGACCATTGTGAAAGCAATGTCACCCCAGAGTCAGAAACGACTGGTGTTTGCACAGGGGACTACCTTTTTTACCTTGCACTGAAGATAATGAATTTAGAAGGGTGTAACTTTGTTTAGGACTGCACTGTTAGAACCATGTATTCTACCTCCACTGAGCAGTTAAAAGTTCAGGAGACCTTTTGTTGACTCACCTTCTTTATGAGGGGAAAGCATTACAATATTATGCTGTTATTCAGAAATTTTGTTTTATCTCCTGATTAAGAATGGAATGCAGAGATTCAGCATCAAGCATAATCAGCACTAATCCAAAAAGTCATATTTGTAGTGCAGCTTCCAGATCCAAAAAGCTCAGAGCTTAATAGAATGTTGCCACGCATCTGCTTTGTACCTCCAGCACAGTCAATTATGGGTTTGTGGCTCCTTATATCCCTGAAATGACCACTAAGGACCAATTCATGGACTTAACTAAATTAGCATGCTGAGAATTTATTTATTTCTCTGATATATTTATAGCCACCTTTTCAACAGGAATGGCTCCCAGTGTGGCTTACAATTCAAATATGTTACATTTTTTTAATTAAAACCAGTTGCTGAGATGCACAGTTCCATGTTTGTTGTTTTGGACAATGAAAGAAGCTCTGCCATATACTGCAATATCCCAAGCAGATAGGACTGCCAATTGGTATGCTCCTGTGGAGATTGTCCTACACCTTAGACCCACACTCTCAGTCTACTTTCCCATGGCTGGTAGTTTCGATAGTTGGTCCCTATGGTGTGTCTGCCCAATGAGAAAGGTTTTTTGCTTTGAAAATGCCACCAAATTGAAATAACGTGTTCAGTTTTACAGAGTAAGATCAGGTCACATTCTGTCCCCATCCAAATGTGCATGATATTTGGAATTTTTTTAATTGAGTTGTCCACTTTGCCTCAGGTACCAACTCTGGAGTTGTCAGCTTCTCCCATCCAGTTTCCTGAAGAGTGGTTAATAGAGTCTGTAGAAGGATATAACTTGGGTTGAGTGGATCCATGCTGGTTTCAGTATGCATCCATGTACATATGTCGTTTCTGCATTTTGTAACATTTGCCTTGATGCATGCTGAATAAACAATTCATTCTACCTTGGCAAATTTCCAGTGTAGTCATATGACCTGGCCCAACTTGAATTATTTAACAGCTGAAAAAGAAAGACTCTCTCTCACACACACACACACAGATTCACAGCAATTACAGGAATGATAGCAGCAAAAGAGCCCAGTTGTGCTGCTTCTTGTTAACTTCTATTCATTTCAAGCAGGTTGTGCACTAGACCTTCTGAGTGACCTAATACATGAAATGTTGTCCTTCTGACAAAATCTTAAGTGCCTGCTATGAGCTGGGTAAATTACACTTTAAGTATTTCTAATGAAGTAGCTGGCTCCTGATAGTTTGCAAAAAAATAATTAATGGCTTATTTATGATCTCACTTTTGTTAGGTTCTCTTTGCAGAATGAGATCAGGTCATATGGTTTCTCTAAAGCTGGCCCTGACTACAGAACCCACAGCTGTTTGCATTGCCTGGAGATGATTCCACCCCACAACTTGATCCTTGTAGTGTGGCCAGTATGGATTCTACAAATGTATATAATAAAACAAGCACATTTGGCCTGACAGAGGGAGAATCATTTGTAATATAAATGGATACAATAAATAAATGGAGCTCATATATTCAGGCCTTATTCATTCATTTCTCCCTCTTTAAACTGATGGTGAGTGCAGTCCTTATTTTCAGCCTTCTCCACTTGAAGTCCCCTTCCAAAAATGACATTTCTCACCTTCTCAAATATGTTAAATAGGGATGACAAGTACATTTAGCATCACTAACATTATAAATGGAAGCAAGCAGGCTGCAGTTGCTCTGTAACGTGTTTAGGTTTTATCTCAAAGAAATGTGTATGTATCAAGCAATACTAAAAATAAGTTTTAAACTGGTAATTCTGATTTCATAGATCAGTAAAAGCCATAATTATCTCAGCTACTCTATTAGGTAGGAAATATCTATGTTAATGAAACTGATTCATCAAAGTCTGTCTACAAAAGAGGTAGGTAATGCTCTGTGTATGGTGCTGAGTCATATTTGTATTCCTGAACCATATAGAAGATTTATCAAATAAAATGTCCACTCTATGGCCTCAGAATATGGCAAACAGTTTTGTAGCCACATCAGGTAAAATTGCTACATTTTGCTGGCAGAAGGGGGCAATTCCTCCACCTTGTTTCTGGCCAAAAAGCCAATTCCTACTCCCAATACAAAGGTTCTGCTGGGGGAAGAATAAGAGTGGAAGGATCTGCTTGAACAACCATCTTTGTGTTTGTCATAGGGTACTGCATGGATTACAGTTCAATGTGTTTGGTAGCACAGCTAAACAAAGAAAATGCAAGTATACTGGGTCAAACTACAGTTCCCAAACAACGATGTGAAAATATGCAAAATAGTTTGTGACCCAGTTTGAGAACACTTGGCTTTGAAAGTTAGGGGGCAAAAAGAGGCAGGCTGGAATATCAGAGAGACACATTTCACAACCAGTCCAGTGCCAACATACACAAACACACACACACACACATTAAATCCAGGTCAAGACAACCAATAAAAGCACCTCTTTTGTGAGTGAATAGTTTGGGATCAGTTGGGTAAACAGGAAAAGGTCTGGGAAAACAGTTCAAGAACAGGTTTGTGTAAAACATTTGCAATGGCATTTCAAACAATTTTGAGTGCTTGATAAAAACTGAGCTATCTTCTAATTGCTCAAGGGGTGTGTTTGTGTAGTTACAGCTTGTGATGGAGTTGAATTTTAAGGAGAGTAGTGATCTCACATCACTGCCTAGAACTGTGTTGGGATACACATGGTTATACATTTAGACTATGGAATCTGCAATAAGGGGCATGATGCTGTTTTATCAGTAGATGATTCATAACAGGAGACTTAAATTTACTTTTTGATGCTATTTTGTTCTTTTGTTTTTAGGTAAGTATTGAAGACATGGAAGGCATGCCAGGGGGGAAAAGGAAGTTAGAAAAACTAGCAACATTAGCTCTAACATATTCACACTGCTGTCTTTGGTTGCACTCTTCCAGTATCATTACCTTGATTCACAGAATGGCTATCAAGCTTATACTTAAAAGCTACTTGCATAAAATACAGCATAGCTATTCCTTTTGTTTTATGATTGTTATAAACCTTTAAACTTACTAATGGATTCAATAAATGGAATGGATAGTTTTACATATGAGTATAATATATTTTAAGTGCTACAGACTACCCTAGTATGAGAAATCTAATCTATATGTGTTGTAAACTGCTAAAGGGGTTTTTTTTTTAAGGAGGGGGGGGTAGTGGTAGCTCAGAGTGATTCACTCTGATGCCTATCTGTCATAGTGGAGCTGAGCAATCAGAAGGGTATTTGACTGTCATTGGTTATCTTTTATGATTCTAACTATGCAATCCTTACACTTTCAAACTCCATTAAACTTAATAGGCTTAGAATGGTATAACTTTGCCTAGGATTGTTCATTGTAATATTTCAGTATTTGGACAGGTGCCTTAGGAGTCAGCCTCCTTTAACACAATGTTATTTACTCCTGAGTAGACTTGTATAGGATAAGAGAGGCTGCCATAAGATGAAACTGAGTTATCCTCATAATGGGACATGGTAAGCAGGAAGTACTCGGAAAGGATACTGAAAGGAAGCATGTTAGGAAACATCATTGGAACTGATCCAGGCAAGTGAAATGAAGAGAAGGTCTGAAA
The DNA here is from genome assembly GCF_032191835.1 of Heteronotia binoei. Classification (NCBI taxonomy): domain Eukaryota; kingdom Metazoa; phylum Chordata; class Lepidosauria; order Squamata; family Gekkonidae; genus Heteronotia; species Heteronotia binoei. The sequence goes on from NC_083229.1 coordinate 95,744,655, forward strand.
CCAGAGTTTATTTAAAAAAAAAAATTAAAAGAGAAGGGACAGAGAAAAGAGGCACCGGAGCGGGCGGGGGAAATAATGGATGTTAAATATCTGTGGCTATTCTCCATTACTGCTAAATATAATTTCCATGTCACAGTAATATTGCATTGAATCACTTATCATAGGTATTCTGTATCACTGATTGTACTGCAAAGAAGTTGCAGATGGACATGAGGGGCAAAACACCTAGGAAAGGTGGGCATCAGATATGAAGATGCACAAGATGCAGGAGTCCTAGAACAAAGTAAGCCAAGAGAAGAAATGGAACGGGTACTTGAGCAAAATGAATGGAAAGCAGACAGGTCCAGATAAATGAGGGAAAGAAAACTGAGACAGGAAAGAAAAGGTGGGGCAGGGAGAGCAGGGTAACTGTCCAAGAGCTGCAGAGATCAGAAATATAATCTCATTGATTTGAAATAACAAGGAAAAATAATTGGCTGCAAACATCTAGTCTTTAAATTGCTCATTTTCTGTTTTCTGTTGAAAGTGCCTAGCATTATCTGTATGGACATTGTCTTTGATCTTGCAAGGATAGGAGCCTTTTTAAAGATGTTGCAAGGTAAATAATTATATTAAGGGAGATGAGAGCAGCTGTGTTGTGACAAGCTCTATCTGACTTAACACATGTTCATTGACATAGACATTTAGAGTTTAGGTGCATTTATGCATGTACATATACATGTATATGCATAAGAAAGTTTCAGCCCAGTGGCACCTTTGAGACCAACAAAGTCCCCCCCCCCCCAAATATAAGCTTTCATGTGCACACACACTTGTTAAGTTTGTTGGTCTTAAAGGTGTCACTGGTGTCAAACTTAGTTCTATTGCTTCAGACCAACATAGCAACCTACCTGAGTGTATTTGCGTACAATTTCTTGATGCGATCAGGAACCCTTCAAGTTTCTAATTGCACAGAGGTAGCCCATGTGGTAGGTGCTATTCATACATTCCCATGCATATGCACAGCTCAGAGGTGGATCTTGTTTTTCTTATCCTACTCCCCCTACCGTTCATTCTCTTTCCCTTAGAACTTCTGAAAGGGGCTATAATTTCTTTGAATATGTAGAGCCCTAATTCAAGCCCACTAAGGTCCCCCCCCCCCGGCATACACCATGACACACTGATTTATTTAAATCTTAATGTCTTTCACACTGACCATGGCATCTCAACATGACTTATAAAATCCTACTAGTCATGCAACAGATCAACCACTTCAATAGATACTACCAATTTCAGAAACATCACCCCCATAAGAGGATGCCATGTGGAAAATTATCTGCAAAAGCCTTCTGAACAAAATCACCTTACATCTTTTTTTTAAAAAAAACTAGGCTAAAATAGGAGCCCTTCTTACATTCTTCAGGAGGGCATTCCACAGAGGAAAAATACGCCTTATCAGGGACTGACTGAAAAGCATTGAGGGAGTGCACTATTAAGAAGAGAGTCAGAGGATCTGAGATGGCACATGGGATCAGAATGGAAGAATAAATGTGGATCTCTAGACCTAGCAGCTATCTATATTATTATTTCTTATACTTGTGTAAATGTAGGTCTTTCAACTTCATAAAGCCCGTTAATATGCAGGTAAAAGATAGAGCGATAACACAGAAAGCTATAGATACTGCACTAATAATTTTTTAACTTACAATTAACCATATGGGGAACTAAGATTGTTGAAAGTGTGGGGAATTATACTGATACAGTACAACTTAAATTCATAGGAAGAAAAATGCACAATAGCAAATTTAGAATAAGAAGAGTCAGCGGATTTTCCAGGAGAAAATACCCATTTTTTTTTTAAGACATGCAAATGCTACTCAAATCAATGTGGCTTCTGTGAATTATTTTTTAATGTGTGAGATCTGATAGATGTTACCATTAGACGTAGGTGCACTTCAGTACTGATTTGCCTTGTAATTTCTGATAATATATGTACTTTTCAGCCAAGATCATTCTTCCTGAACTGTCAGAGAAGGTTTCAGTTGACTGGGGAAGATATTACACTCAATAGATACACAAGAGATAAATTCTAAACTCATTGAATCAAATATTCTATTCTAAATATACATGAGATACTGCTCTAGAGAAACCATGTACTTGAGAAGGTCACAGGGCTGTTAGTACAGCCTTGGCTCTTGAGTTGCTGGATCTTTTCTTGTAGATCTATTGCATTTTAACCATAGTATGGCAGGTGAAGCTTTTCTCATCATGTAGGTACAAGAAAGCATAGCCTTGGACTTACGTGGAACTGTCTTTGCAGCTGCAGGATGGAGGGTGGGGCTTAGATGCAGGCTTCACATGCCTGGGCAGCCTCATTTGTGTAGGCACGGCACTGGCCCTCTGGGGAGATTCCCAACAGCATCAGCCTGGGTCAGCCAGTGTCATCATATAATTAACTAATGGAGCCTTTCTCCATTCCAGCTCTCTCCTTTTAAGTCCATATGGCTGCCAAGCAATCCCCATACAGGCTTTGGCTATCCCTCCCTTTCCCCGCTTTTTTGGATTTTGTTACATGGTTGTGATTCTTGTAATTGTTGCTTTCTCAATCGGTCACAGCTTTGGGGAGGTTTCTTTTTTGGGGTGGGGGTGGAGACTGTGCTTGCCTCCACTTTGCCTGCCTCCTCCTTAAGAGGTCTTGGAGATGGTGCCAGGTATCTCAGGGGCTGTTGCTTGGCTCCAGTTACAGATGGCAAAGGAATAATACAGAAGCTTGCACCCGTGTGAGACCCTGGACTTGCCATCCCAGGTCTACCCCAAGCAAATGGACTGGAAAAGGGTTTCACTGGTAGGCAGGTGAGTTGTCCAATGCCTATACCCTCTCCCCTATACTACACCAATGCTATGGTGGCTGTAATCTGTAAAGCTGTGGCCTGTTTTTCTTTAATTTAGTTTTCTGCTTGGTTCTGTTTTCCCACCCCACTTCCTCCCTGAGCCCTACCTGCCCTTAGAATCACAACAGGAAACCTGCTAAATTCCTGCACATCTAACTGTATATAAAAACTCAGGTGCTTTTCCAAAAAGTTGGCCATCTCACATAGTATCCCTGCTCTCCAGAGTCACAGTTTGCAATCAACAGGGTGTCTAGGGTTTCCAGTCCCCAGGTGGGGCCTTGAGAGCTCCCACTTTTACAAGTGATTCCCAGCTGGCAAAGATCAGCCCCCCTGAAGATGATGGCTGCTTGGAAGGGTGGACTTTGTGGCATTGCACCATGCTGAGGCCTCTCCCCTCCCCAAACTCCACCCTCTCCCGGATTCACCCCCAAAGTCTCCAGGTATTTTTCGACACAGACCTGGCAATCCTAAGGGAGTCACATCAACCAATTTTTAGCTAATTTTACCACAGCAGCCGGGATAAGAAGTACTAGTTGCCCCCCCCAGTCGGAATAAAGAGGCTGACACAGAATATTGGGGAATGGGCCACTTTATTTAATTAACACGACTAACACGGCAAGGGCAATCTGCAATGGGACAAGCCCTGGGGTCTTCCTCAGACCCCGCCAAGTCCCACACAGGGCGAGTCACCCTGCCCCCAGCATGAGCCATAAGATTATGGCTAAAGCCGGGCCAGCCAGGCCAAAAACCCTCCCCTAAACTTCCGCCTCTATACCAAGAAGGAGGCGAATTTAGGAGGAGGCATGACTACGATCCGCATTATACAGCATTGAGCCGTAAAGCCCATCTGCCACTCCTGCGTATCGACTGCACTAATAGGTGCAGATGCCTGGGTGCTCACCTGCAAGGTATAAACCCCCTTGCTCCTTCTGCCAAGTGACCAAACTACCCCCCCCTTACCTAAATTCCACACCACTGTCAGCAGTACAAGGTAGGCGAAAAAACACCCCACCTCAGGCCAATCAGGTGAGATGAAAAATTCCTACCTGACCCCTAATAAGACGACCGGTCAAACCTGTACTGCACAGGGTGGGTGGGTGGGCCGAGAGCAGAATCTAGACTGCCCCGGGAGGGCGGGGGCAAGGCTACAAATAGCCCCAACACTCCGCCTGCCCGCAATACCCGGATGGGCGGGAAGCTCTCCAACAGCCTCCCCTCCTTCCGGAGAGGCAAAGAGCGGCCCCGCGGTGCGCAGCAGCTTTGTGGCATGGCCTGAGCGGGGCCGAATTTTTGCTTCTGTGGTTCAATTCCTACTTCCTTTAAAAATCTTGGCGTGAAACATAGTTATCCAGTAAAGAGAAGGCAAAGCAGTTTGACATTCCCACTGTACTCCTCATTGCAGTGGCCATCCAACAGAAAGAGGCCTATATTAGAAGAAGGTTATATCCATTGAATCCTAATACCAACAAATCAAAACCGTGATGGTCAAAGTGAGTGATCATGCCTTAATTCAGCCCTCACATTGGGGCAGAATTAGCATGTTCTGTGGTTTGCATTTCCAGCACTTAACCCATAAGTCACTTTCTATGGCCATTATCTTATCAGTTCTAACACTTTGAAACATATATGAAAATATATTTCAGAAATGTGTTCATTTTAACAATGATAACCATTATTTTCAAAAGCTACTGCATGTGAGTAAGCCCATTTTTATTTTTATTTTTATTTTTTGCTTTTCTTCCCTAGATATGAACTTGCATCTGCTTGATTCCAGGCCTCAGATTCAGCAGGAGCTCACGGGTAGGCTTCCCAATCCCCAGGTCCCAGCAGGGGATCCCCCAGTTTTACAAGTTTCCCCCACATCCAGCCAGCTGGCCGGCGAGGGAAAGCCCCACCCCCACAATCACCATGTACCTCTAGAGCTCCTGCAGGTTTAGAAACCTGAAAACAGGTCCGTTTTTAAAATGTGTGCCTTTAAAGTTGAGCAGGAAGCAGGAAACAGGAAGCACTTCATGGGGAAGGGTCAGCAGCAGTTTCAACATTGCACAGAATAATAATAATAATAATAATAATAATAATAATAATAATAATAATAATAATAATAATAATAATAATAATAATAAATTTTATTTATACCCCGCCCTCCCCGCCGGGGCAGGCTCAGGGCGGCTTACAGGGTGTGGCAAAAGCCATGTTGAACAATAAAACAATTATACATTTATATACCATTTAAAATTTACCATTAAGTTTTATATAATATAAAACAGACCCTCTGTTTTGCTTTTGTTTTCAAAGCAATTAAAGTTGTGGAGGAACCAGACCCAGTAAGTATGTGTGTGTGAGAGGGAAGGGACAGGGGATTTCTCGGTTTGGAGGCCCTCCCCTCGCTTTAGAAAGTGGGGGGGGGATGTCTACTGGGCACTCTATTATTCCCTATGGAGAACGATTTCCATAGGGAATAATGAGGAATTGATCAGTGAGTATCTGAGGCTGTGGGGGGGATGTTCTTTGAGGTAGAGGCACCAAATTTGCAGCACAGCATCTGATGCCTTTCCTCAAAACACCCTCTAAGTTTCAAAAGGATTAGACCAGGGGGGCCAATTCTATGAGCCCCCCAAAAGGTGCCCCTATCCATTATTTCTAATGGAGGGAAGGCATTGAAAATGTGTGCATTCCCTTTCAATGTGATGGCCTGAACTCCCTTTGGAGTTCAATTGTACTTGTTCCAAACTTGCTCATGACTCCACCCCCAATGTCTCCTGGCCCCACCCCCAAAGTCTGCTGGCTCCACTCCCAAAGTCCTCAGATATTTCTTGAATTGGACTTGACAATCCTACTCATAAGACCACAGCTCCTGAACCTTTCTGATAGTTTCCCCTCTTTCTCCCCACCTACATTGTCCATTGAATAGCAGCTGCATAACAATCCCTGAATTAGGAAAGCAGGCAGCTAGCCAGCCAGCCCCAGGAGCTTTGCCACACCCGCAGCAGCCCTCATTAACACCTGGAGAAGCCCACGCCACCCTTTCTCCACTTCTTATGTGATTTTGGGCAGCAGTTGTCTTATTGGCCTTTTGATGGGGCGGCGGGGGGGAGGGCAGCCCAGGCAAGCAAGGTCTGCTTGGGCTGGCTGGACCTCTAGTCAGCCCAAGCAGGCCTCACTTGCCTGGGGCTCTCCTTTCTTGCATTGCATTGCTTTTTGCTGGTGTGTTGCAGCATCATATGCTAATGAGTTATGCTAATGAGCTCCACCACCTATTTTTCTACAAAACAACCCCTGCTTGATTCTGTTCTGGAAAGACACCCTTGGTGACTGATTTTGAATCATCCAGAGGGTCAGTTCTCATGATACAACATCCTTAGGTCTCTTATATGGCCACCTTGAGGAGTTCAGCTTCCTCGTGGAGAATGTTAGAGACTGTTGGGAACAAAGATTGTCACCTTCTTGTTAGGTTGCGGTCTCATATCACTCAAAGTTATGCTCTGTACAGAAATGTAATAAGTACAGCTTCCTTCTTGTTGTAAATAGTATAAATTTGATCTATTCTCTGTTCTACCTTGCTAAAGAGGGTACTCTTTACTACATTAAGCCCTTAAAAAGAAGCTGATACTATGTGGTACATTGGCTGAGATCACACACACTAAATAAGGCACTTTCAATTCACTTTCAATGAACTTTCTAACTGGATTTTACTGTGTGAACTGGCAAAATCCAGTTGGAAAGTACACTGAAAGTGGATTGAAAGTGCATTATTTAGTGTGTGTGATTGCAGCCACTGTCTCATAATACGGTCTGATATAGTTGCAGTCAGTCTTGTTCTGTTCTGCTGCCTAGAACTAGCTAATAAAGCAGGTTAACTGTGGAAGCTCTATCACATGTAAAAATACAATGGACTGGGAAGGAAGAATGGCAACTTCTAACAGTCTCTGTATGTACTTCAGTTGTAGTATGACCAGGCCTCATTTTGGGCAGGAGCTCACAGGAGTGGAGCTCTGGAACATCTAAATTTTATTTGCTCTTTCTTTCTTACCCTACTCCCCAAGAAAACTTGCTTCTGGGCTCCATTGTTCAAACCCCCTGTGAGAATTTTGCTGAATTCTTAAGATTTGACAAACTTTCTAATATTTTTCCCACCAAAAAAAAAAGGAAAGTAACCAAAACATATAATGCAAACAGTTGGAAATCTCCCTCATGCCACTGTGACCACATAGGAGAAAGTCTTTTAAAAATTATGATGGGAGTAAGGTTTAATATGACAATTTTAATTCAAGAAGCATTTTAAGGTAGATTCTGAGCTGATATAACTTTGTACACCTTCTGATGATGTCAAAGGTGTGTGGCATATGCAAATGAGTTGTGCTAATGAGCTCCAGGGCCTCTTTTTCTATGAAATGACTCCTGAGTATAACAGGAATGACAGGCCAACAGCAAGGGATGGAGGGTAGGGCTGCCAGATCCAGGTTGGGAAACTCCTAGAGATTTGGGAATGGGTGGAGCCTAGGGAGGACTGGGACCTCAGTGGGGTACATTGCCATAGAGTCCACTCTTCAAATAATCTATTCTCTCTAGGGGAACTGATCTCTGTCTTCTTGGGATGACCTTTTCCAGGTTGATCTCCATGTCCCACCTAGAGGCTGGCATCCCAGTCGTGATCTGCAGAATTTAATATTTGATGATGTTCTTTGCTATACTGTGTGAAGCTTTTGCCATCTGATTTCTACGGCTCAATCTGCTGCTAAAGGCAGATTTTTTTTCCCTAATCAGTTTAAAAGCAATCCTCCTGTTGATTTATTTGCATGTGATCTCTTTCCATGTGCATATACAACTGTCAAATACTCAATCCAATTCTCGCCAAATAACTCCACATTTATAGCTCTGGTTTTCCATGTGAATTAGGGAAGTAGAATTTTCTGTCATAAAAAAGAGACTTGCTAATTGTCATTTCAGCAGTATGTAATCTATACTGTGTTTTAAGCAAAGTGTTTTTTTTTAATATTCCTATAAAGAGTGGAAACCAGAAACAACCAGGAACCAATGATATTTCAAAACTAACTGGCCTCTGTACAGGAGATTCAGAAATACGCAACCAACTCTCAGTGTAACAAAAATTCAATAGAAATGTATTTAAATCCCCAAATATAACATCAATTATCACCTTGTATCATCATAGAACATAATGGAAAAAATGCAAAAGGAAAGCATTGCCCCCCCATTCGGAATAATGAGACATACAACCATGTTGGATGAAAAGGGCCACTTTATTGAACTTGCGGCAAGGGAAAAAACATTGGGGTCAGGTTGAGCCAGGGGTCATACCGCTGACCACCTCCTCACCTGAAAACTGGGCGAGCCCCAAGGCCCCGAGCCTGAGCCAACCACACGGCTCAGGCCCGGCCAGCCAGGCACGAGATCCCGTATCGCTGAGCTCCACCCCGTCCCAGCCGTGCAGCCTGGGATGTGGAGGTCTCCAAGCGGCGGGATCGCGAGGCTCCCTGAAGCCAACCTCGCGCCGTGCAGCCAAGGTCACCCCAGGGAGACCGTACACCCAAACGGTGTGTTGCCAAGGGAGCTCACCGAAACCCCGAAAAAACATGTTCCCACCATAACCAACCGCCAGTGACCAATTAAAGAACGGCCCCGCCTCGAGCCAATCAGCCAACACTCCGCCTGCAGTACAAGGTAGGCGAAAACACTCTCAAGACGAGCCAATGCACTTGAGAGCGAAAAATTCCTACCTGGCCCCGTAAACAATGGCGACCAGCCTGTGCCTGCACTGCATGACGGGCGGGCGGGCGGGCCGACAAAACCCTGGAGCAACTGCGCCACAAGGGGCCGGGCCAGCCTTAAAAGGCGGCCCGCCCCCTGGCCGTTGCGGGCTGAACCATTGTCTCCCTCCTGCAGGGGAGGCAATGAACGGCCCCCAGCCTAGGGCGGGCTTTGCTCGCTCGGCTGGGAGGGGCCGAATTGCCCCCCCATTCGGAATAATGAGACATACAACCATGTTGGATGAAAAGGGCCACTTTATTGAACTTGCGGCAAGGGAAAAAACATTGGGGTCAGGTTGAGCCAGGGGTCATACCGCTGACCACCTCCTCACCTGAAAACTGGGCGAGCCCCAAGGCCCCGAGCCTGAGCCAACCACACGGCTCAGGCCCGGCCAGCCAGGCACGAGATCCCGTATCGCTGAGCTCCACCCCGTCCCAGCCGTGCAGCCTGGGATGTGGAGGTCTCCAAGCGGCGGGATCGCGAGGCTCCCTGAAGCCAACCTCGCGCCGTGCAGCCAAGGTCACCCCAGGGAGACCGTACACCCAAACGGTGTGTTGCCAAGGGAGCTCACCGAAACCCCGAAAAAACATGTTCCCACCATAACCAACCGCCATAGACAGAGCCAAGCCTCAGCTTAGGCCTCTGTCCCCCACTGAACAAGAACATGTTCCAATCCTTGCCGCAAGTCGGCCAAAAATGCCTCGTTGCCCTTAACTGAAAGGTGCACCCCATCCGGCCTGTACAGTTCCGCAGAACTAGCTTTGATGGCCGGATGAGGCACATAGACTCCCAGACCAGCCTCTAAGGCTAAGCACAAAGCCCTGTTGGCTTTTCTCCTGGCCCGCTCCAAGCCCGACGGCTCCCAGGCCGCCCGCCAAACGCGGCGCGGCAACATGGCCGACCAGAGGACAAGGACGCCCGGCCATCTCCGTTTAATTTTGATGATATCATCCCGGGCCTGAATCGATAGGGCCTTCCCCTTCATAAGGCCCAAATCGTTCTCCCCCAGGTGAATCACCACAACGTCTGGCGCTGGGCCCCTCCGTTCCCTGAACAGTAAGGAAAGGAGCCCCGCCCACCGCATGCCCCGCCGTCCCTGCCACTCAATGATGGCCCGTTCACTAAGGCCCAACTGGGATCCGATTGGCGTCCGACGGGCATGGTGGGCGGCCCAAAAGATAATACTGTGGCCGCAAATGAGGATCCGCATCCTTCTCCGGCCAGCCACAGCACCTATGGAAGAAAACAAAGAACTTAGAACACATAAACTGGAAACGCAACAGGCGACAGTGGTCCATTACTCCACCAGGGGCCGAATATATGTCCGAAAAGCCCCGGACCTCCAACGACCAACCCGCCGAATGGCCTCACTCCCATACCCCATTGCCGCCGCAGTGGAAGCCGCACCTATGCGGAAAGAGTGGGTGCCAAACCTAGCACCGCCCAAACCCAGTTTTTCCAAGGCCCTACAGGTGATGGCCCAAAACTGGTACTTGGTCAAAGAAGAAGAGTCCTCGTGGCAGAAAAAATGGCCCTGAGCTGAACCCCGGGCAGCAACGTATCGAGTGAGCGCCAGCACTGGGCAAAGTTCGGTTTCCGCACAGGGGCCCAAGGTTATGGAACACCCCCGCTGTCGTTGGTCTGTCTTTGACCGACGAACCTGAATAACTGCTTGACCCTCCACAAACTTAACATCACCAGCTTGGAGGGCCCGGCCAGAAACGTCGCCACGCGAGGTTGCCACTAACTCGGATACGCGAAGCGCTCCAAAAAACGCCGTAAGAGCGGCAGCATGAAACAACTTCTGTTCGTAGTCTGAGGCACAGACCGAGGACCAAGTAGCGTGGAGACCCCGGAGAATGACCGGGGAAATGGGACGCCTAGCGTCCGCCTGTTTACCCCCTTCCCGGGACCATCCCTCTAACACCTTAGCAATCCTAAAATCCTTCACACAATCATTAAACCCCCGGGCCTTACTGATGAATGCCAACCCTGCCAGCTGCCCTTTTATGGATTTAACAGAAAGGCCGCGCCTCCGCTGCCGCACACAGAATTGTAATAGGTGCTCCACCGGGAGGGGCCAGGACTCCTCCAACCCCGCACCAACTCGGAAGGCGGAGAACTGGCTGGCAGCCCGAAGATACGTCCGCCTTGTGCTGGGTGCAATTGCCAGCTGAATGGCCCGGCTTACTTCGCTCCTCCAACTCTCCAAAGCTCCTCCGGCATGCGCACTGGACAAGGGTCGGCTTCTGGTGCCAGCTGCCGAAAGCGCGCCATCTGTTGGCGAGACAAAGCGTCCGCCACTCCATTACTGACACCAGGAACATGCCGGGCCACAAACAAAACATTCAACTGCAGACAACGTAATGTGAACGCCCGAACCAGACGCATAACCGGGGGTGACTTGGACGTTAAACTGTTAACAACTTGGACCACCGCCGAGTTGTCACACCAGAACTGAACCGTGTGGTTTGAAAGGGCGTGCCCCCAGATAAAAACAGCAACTAAAATGGGGAAGAACTCTAAAAACGCCAAGTTGCGAATTAAGTCAGAGTTCCTCCACTCCGCAGGCCAGGTCTCAGCGCACCATTGGCCCCGGAAATACACCCCAAAACCAATGGCGCCGGAGGCGTCTGAAACGATCTGCAGCTCCGCCTCCAATAACATGACCTCCCGCCAAAAGGACGCGCCGTTGAAGCCATCCAAAAAGGCCTCCCAGACTCCCAGATCCTCGCGCATCCCTTTGGTGACACGAGTGAGATGATGAGGCAGGCGTAAGGCAGTCATGCCCTCGCAAAATTGCCTCAAAAAGGCCCTGCCCGGGGCCACCACCTTGCAAGCGAAGTTCAAGTGGCCGACTAACTGTTGCAGCTCGACGAGCGTGACCTTACGCTTGCACTTAACCTCGGCGATCCTCTGCCGTAAAACCTGCAACTTATCCACAGGCAGACGCGAAAGTTGCTGCACAGTGTCAAGCTCTATCCCTAAAAACGTCAAAACCGTAGAGGGGCCCTCAGTCTTTTCGGCAGCCAGCGGGACCCCCAATTCCTCAGCCAGGCTCTCAAAAGCCCTAAGCAGGTGGGCGCACTGCCCTGAGCCCGCCGGGCCCACGAAAAGGAAGTCATCAAGGTAGTGCGCCATGTCGCGCGTCCCCGTCCGACGCTGTAAGGCCCACTCCAAAAACGTACTAAAACGCTCAAACGCGGCGCAAGAAACAGAACATCCCATGGGGAGGGCCCGGTCCATGTAAAAAGCTCCCTCGAAGGAAAAACCCAATAATTCGAAGTCAGCAGGGTGCACTGGCAACAGCCGAAAAGCCGACTTGATGTCGGCCTTTGCCAGCTCAGCACCTGGACCGCAACTCCGCACGATACTCACGGCCTTATCAAAGGATGTGTATCTCACGGAGCACATCTCCACAGGGATGGCATCATTAACCGACTGTCCCCGAGGATATGACAGGTGATGTATTAAGCGGTACTCCCCTTCGGCCTTCTTGGGCACTACCCCCAAAGGCGAAACGCGTAAATTGGGAACCGGGGGTTCCAAAAAAGGGCCCAAAACTCGCCCCTCTGCACACTCTTTTTTAATCTTTTCCCTAACAATATGCTCCTTCCCTTTTACAGACTTCAAATTAGAACACAGGAACGGAGCCCGCGGACCCTGATAAGGGATCCTGAACCCAAACATAAACCCTTCTAACAAAAATTTTTGATCCTCAGAACGCGGATAGCCGTGCAGCAACCGCCTAAGAACCGTTACCCTGATGGGACTGGGGCCCTTTTCCAGACTGCTGACTGGGGCCTCCCGACCGCTTGAAGCCACTTTTTGGCTTGGACCGGTTGCATGCCGTAAAGGCGTGGGGGCCCCCACACAGCGGACATTCGTGCTTATAGCGACACGCCCTCCTAGCGCACGACCCTTGGGAGGTAAACTCCCAGCAAAGCAGCCGAGGTTGAACCGGCTACCCGCGGAGGCACGGGCGGCAGGAGGGTGAGTAGATTTCTGAACAATGTGACCGCTGTCAGAACGGTCGCCTAGATTGGGCTTGGCCGGCGCCATGAGTTGCAGCCAGAGCTGTTGGTTAATTTGGTCCCAGGGGAGACCAGGTGTCACAGCGGCCCGCATCCTAAACGCTTCATCATACTGAAGCCAAGCACCGCCAACAAAATCACTATAAGCGCGATAAATTATATCGCAATATTGGAAAAGGTGGGCCGCCCGCCACGGTTGAGCTCGGGCGATTACACCCGCATAAATTAAAAAACCCGGTAACCAATTGGACCAGGACCTGTCAACTTTCCTCTTCCTTAGCTTTTCTTTGTCTTTTTCGTCCATTTCCTCTTTGGGTTTCTTTTCCAGCTCCCTAAACAATAGGCTGAATACGTCCACGTATTCGCCCTTCAGTATCTTTTCCTTCGTAGCTGAAGTAAGATGATCGCCCAGTGGCAAGGCCGAATCCCCAAAAGGAATGGCATGAAACGCCACCGAACTGTACGGGATACCCGGGGGGGCTGGGAACCCCCAGCCGCCCCACTGCTGCAGCGAACCTGATGGCTGCATGTGCCCTGATTGCATCCCCCAAGGTGAAACTCCGCTTGCAGGGTGATTGGATGCGCCACAACTGGACCCCGGCGAAGTTGCCCGGAACGGAGAAGCCTGCCAAGCTGAAGCCGATCCGGCCAGCCCCTGGGGAAAATGAGCTGGAAATGGCCACCCAAAAAACGGCTGCTGCCCTGGGGAAGGGAAGGGACCTGTTCCCTGTGGGCCAGCCAAATGGTGTTGCTCTGTCCCGCCCATGCCAGGGCCCACCACTGGACCCCAAGGGCCCCAAGGCCAACCAGACCCTTGAGCCTGGCCCGCCAACCTACCTTCCTGCACCGAAGGGACCACTAGCACATCGTCCGGCTGCTGCCCAGGCGCGTCCTGAGGGGCCTCCAGATCCGGCTCCTTACCATCTTCTCGGCCCTGCAAAGCAGAGAGACGTGCGAGTACCTCTTTCTGGAAGGCAATGGTAGCCGCCCTACCCGAGCCAATGAGCCCGGCGACTCTCCTGGAGGGACCCGCCACCCCCATTTCACCCTCCAAAGCCGTAAGCTGATCCAAGATGGCCTGACGAGTGACGGCATCATCAGCCTCATCAGCAGGTGGCTCAACCGGGGCGGGTCGCTTGGCCGGCTTCTTAGCGGGCTGCTTGCCCTTTGAAGGGCCCTGGCCCTTTTTAGGCCCCATGCCTAAGGCAGCAATACAAAACCTAATAGAGTGACTGTCGTCAATACCGAAGGCAGCAGCGCAGAAGCGAACCAGCAATCACTAGGTAGCAATATAATCACTCCTCAAAGAAAGCCCGATGAGGTGGTGAAGGGGGGGGGGGTGAAGGGGAAAAGAAGCCCCAGTCAAAACCCAAAAGGCCCCCACTACAGCGCACCAAAACCTCAAAGGAAAAGAAGCGCCAGTCAAAACCAAAAGGCCCCCACTACAGCGCACCAACCCTCAAAGGCAAACCTGAAGCCACCCCCCACTGCTGGTATTCCAGGAGGTCTTCCCTCCAAGTACCGGAATTGCCCCTGCTTAGCTTCCAGGGGCTATGCAAGTCAGAGCCAGCCAGCGCTTAGCGCAGGTAGGGGCAATGGGAAGGGCGGGGAGGGCCCCAGGAAAATGACCGCCGCCGCGCCTGGAGGCTTGCCGCCGAGCGGCCTCAATAAAAGCCGCGCACGCTGCGCAAAGGAAAAAACGCCCGCCTGATTGAGGACGCCCGCCGATCAGCTGTAGCCGGGCGAGGGGGGGGGGCGTATAGGGCCCCAGCGACGACAGCCGGTGAAGGGGGGGGGGTGCTAACGCCCAACGTCCCCCCGAAGCAGCCGGTTCCTCCCAAACCGCCTCAAAGCCGCCCGAACAATCCCCGCCACCCGGGAAGAAGGCCAAAAGGCCACAAACAAACCGCCCCAGCGCCAAGAAACTGCGCTGAACACGAGGCCACGCCGCTCCTCCTGGACACGACCCGATGTTAAAGCGTCCCACGCCGGACGCTTCGACACCTCCTCGCGCGGCCCAGCCTGAGCCCGCACACGGCCGCGCACCGCTCCAGCCGACAAAACCCTGGAGCAACTGCGCCACAAGGGGCCGGGCCAGCCTTAAAAGGCGGCCCGCCCCCTGGCCGTTGCGGGCTGAACCATTGTCTCCCTCCTGCAGGGGAGGCAATGAACGGCCCCCAGCCTAGGGCGGGCTTTGCTCGCTCGGCTGGGAGGGGCCGAAATGTCATAGCTACTGTCCACATAAGGCAAAAATGCCAAAGTCTCATATGTATCCTTGCAGATAGTCCATCGGCAGGCCGGCCCAGTTATGGAAACCATTTCGGATATGAAATTCTTCTTCTCGGGACCTTTTATATTATTAATAAAATTCATTTGGTCCAGTAGTGCCAGAATTCATTGTAACGATCCTCTATATTGATCCAGGCTTATCCAATCTTTATACATAGTGTACAAGATGCTGCTGTTAATTACCTTCCATATCAGCATTGAAGGCTTATCTCCATGGAACAAATGATATTTCAAAACTAACTGGCCTCTGTACAGGAGAAGCTGCATGTTCCACTTGGTTTAAACTGTATTTACAGGTCAGTAAAAGCTTGGGGCAGCTTTAAGGTTGGAAGGTTAGGGAGAAAAAGTCTCTATTTTTTTGGGCTGCTCTGGCACAGAATCTGAGCATCATTAGCAACTCTGGAAACAGCTGCTGTCTTCCAGAGTACAAACAGAAGAAGTTGCAATTAGCACTGTCCACAAGGGAAGGTAAAAAGAAAAATGTAAGGGAGATAATTACACAAATTGTCTAAAACAACAAAAAATGTATAACAGCTAGCAATTCAACCTGCCAAAGCATAAATTAACCATTTTGCATCATTTTTTCACATAATTATTGAATTCCTAAGGTAATGAGATGCCTTAAGGGATATTAGAGTTGTTCTTTCTCAGACCATTTCTGCAAAAGAGCAAAACCCCTCATCTGTGTTCTTAAATAATCAAACTTTGCAAAAGTTTCCACACAAAATTTTGTCTCCCCATGAGTACATTCAAATCTTGCATCCCTTTACCCCATGCTTTCTTAACCCTCATGTTCAGTTGTTGTTTTTTAAAATATGGATTCTAACAGTTTTCTAGTGAGGAATTCCCATATTCAAGTTTATTTTTCCCACTGTGCCACCATTTATGTTGTGTCATCAGTAACATGCAATGTGTATTCACCCCACATACTGTCCTACCCCCACTCAGGTTGTCCCATTGACATCTGCCATATTTTAAAATAATATTGATTGCATTATAATGCAAATCTGACCATTATAATATGGCAATGTGTACTCTTCCCAAAAGATCTTTTTTTTTTACAACAAGCACCCCAACTGCACCTTCCCACAGCAGCACCTCCAAGTTGACTGCCTTGTAGCAGCAGGGGGCAAAGGCACCAATTGTGGCTCATGTGACTGACGTTGTGGCTGGTGGGAGAGTAAAGGGTGGACTCTATCATCTTGGCCAACACATTCAAACTCTTCAGGAACAAGTACTCCTTGGCAGCCAAGCTCAGAACTCACTCCATGTTCCCCGCTGTTGGGTTCCACTCCTATAATTTCACCTGCTGCCTTTTCTTCTTCTTTTACCTCCTCCTCCTTGTAGCTGGGCTCTCCTTCCGAGAATAGCTCCTCACCAGTAGAAGAAGAATAATAATTGCAGATTTATAAACTCCCTCTCCCCAGAAGTGACTCCATGTAGTAGTCCTTCTCCTTGTTACCTGGCTCGAGCCATAGGCTCTCCTCCCTCCCTCTTTTTTTTGCTCACACTCCCTCTCCCCAGAAGTGACTCTTTTTCTGTGTATGAATTAAACTTTGCTGAGGTTGCAGTCGCACATACCCCCCCTTTAAAAAATAATTGTGTTATTTTGTTTATAATGTGCATCTCAGCTGCACCTTCTCACAACAGCTTCTCCAAGCTGACAGCCATGTAGCAGCCAAGGAGTCAGGGTGCCTGCAGCTGGTGAATAGTCAAATGGGAGAGACCAAAAGGTGGACCTATTTTCTTTGAGTAATGACAATTTGATTTTAGCCTTGGTTGAAAGCAGTTTAACACAGATAGGAGAACTGGGAGAAATTTGGCAAGGAAAGTAAGTGAAGACTCCCATTCAGACCAAGGAAAGGGAATAGATATTCTAGAGAGAGGGAAAATTTCCTACCCAGTCAAACAGTGAGTTAGCTCCGAAGAGTGCAGAAATTTCTGGTTTGCTGTGGTCAGAAGCTGCCTATATAAACCTTAAAAATCAGTTAAAAACTCAAGATGAGTACTGGTGTTTCAAGAGAAGGGCTTTGGGTACTGGAAAGAGTGTACCAGCCTTCTGGAAATTAAAAGATTAGGGGACTACTCAAATAAAGTATGCTGAAGTGTTTTGGGGAAAACACTGGAACAAAAGCCTTTCAATATCAAGATTTAAGTGATTGTAAAAAGCTTAAGTTGACTGTGAAAAGCTTAAGCCTGAAACATAAGAACTAAAATCTTTGCATGTACTGGTTTTACCTCAGAAATTTTAGCCCCTGATTTCACCTGACCTTTCCCCCTCTATGTTAAATAAAATATTTTTGTTATTTTTGAATTTTAAAACACCTTGAGTACAAATTAAATTGTATATATTAAAGCAGGCTCCCAGTCCTTTCCTGATATTCCTGTACTAAGCAAACAGCCAAAATATTATACCATGACAGGGGGGAACAGCCAGATTTCTTCAAGAAAGAAGAAAACAGACCACTAAGGCTGCTAAGTCAGACAGGGAGACAAAAATGGAAGGAAAATCTTGTCTCTGAGGGAGAGAAGGGGATGGGGCTTCATACCAGTATTCTGATTAAAATGTGCTCTCTGGCAGAAGCAAATACAGTAACACAAATGGAAAAACCCAACTCCTTTACAGAGGTGAGCTCCTGCTCACTAGTGGATAGGGTTGCCAATCCCCAGGTGGGGGCTGGGGATCCAGGGTTGTCACAAAGCGGGGGGAGGGGAGGGAAATGTCTGCTGGGAACTATATTATTCCCTATGGAGATTTATTCCCATAGAAAATCATGGAGAATTGATCCGTGGGTATCTGGGGCTCTGGGGGGCTGTTTTTTGGGGTAGAGGCACCAAATTTTCAGTATAACATCTAGTGCCTCTCCCCAAAGTACCCACCAAGTTTCAAAAAGATTGGACCAGGGGGTCCAATTCTATGAGCTCCAAAAGAAGGTGCCCCATCCTTCATTATTTCCTATGGAAGGAAGGCATTGAAAAGGTGTGCCGTCCCTTTAAATGTGATGGGCAGAACTCCCTTTGGAGTTCAATGATGCTTGTCACAGCCTTGATCTTGACTCCACCCCTAATGTCTCCTGGCTCCACCCTCAAAGTCCCCAGATATTTCTTGAATTGGACTTGGCAACCCTGCTAGTGGACCAGGTCATGACTACATTTAAGACCAGGGCTTTTTTTGTAGCAGGAACTCCTTTACATATTAGACCACACACCCCTGATGTAGCCAATCCTCCTGGAGCTTAATGCCACCTATTTAGGTTCTTTTATAGGATATTTATAGCAAGCAATAACAATGTCTGATTTGGTTTCTGTTTTCCTTTACAATTGCAGCAACAGACATCCACCTATCAAGGAATGAGCAGGAAATGCTCCCCCCCGCTGCAGGACATCTACACCCTGGAGGACTGTGCTAGGGGCACACTGGGCTAAGAGGATAGAATTCTCCTGTAAATAGTTTCTCCTTTTAACATGTAAATAGTTGTGTTGCACTTTTTTTACCTGAAATGTTCTTTTTAAGTTATGATGTGTATAGTTAAGACTGTTTTTCTATATAAAAAATTATTGATTGCTTATATCAGTTTAATTTAAAGAGTAAAAACTTTTAATTTAAATAGAAATGTTCTGTGTTTCAGCTTTTCTAAATAGAACAGATTCATCACAAGACTTGGAGTATAGACTATCCAGGGCAAAAATAGTACAAACAAGACAGACTGCCATTAAGATGGAAGACTCAAACACAGTACGGTATATTCCTTGGACAAATAGGATATTACTCCACAATGCTTGAGTTACTTGTTCTTTTGAAGGAGGTTCTGCACTTTCTGTTGATTTCTGTGTGGAAGTATGCCGTGCTTGGGGCATTGCACTGAGATTTTCCATTGAGGTAGCTGTAGGAAATGGATACTGTTGTATCAGAAACCTCTTGAAAGCTTCCACAGCAGATTCCAGGACACTGAAATTTTTCCTCAGGGCTTCCAAAACCAATTCATAGTCATGGTGCCATCAATCTGCTTGAAGAAACTGTAGATCCTATGGAACACATGAAGTGCCTCCTTACCTTCTTCTCTCTCCAAACTGAAAGCAAGTCAATGGTCTCATGTTCTCTCCAGGAGACCCCATGGGCTCCAGCAGACTTGCTGGTTTGTTTTTGCTTGCATGTTTTGAAACTAGCTGCATGAACTGCAAACTATATTTGAAAATGGTGCCAAGGGCCGTGCTAGAATGTGCTCTTGACTGTGAATGAAGGAATGCTAAGGAAGGCAGTGATTGGCTGCTGGTGCCAGTTCTCTTAATGGAATGGACCTCAGTGCAGGCACCCTTCAGCATTGAAACATTGAAACACTGGCGTGCAATTAAAATATATATATTTGCCATCTAAACCTGCCATTTCTGGGTAGGTTTCAGTCACAGTCCTAGACCCGTGCCAGTCTGGCTTCCGACCGGGTCACGGGACGGAGACGGTCTTGGTCGCCTTGGCAGATGACCTCCAACGGCAACTGGATCGAGGCGGTGTAGCGGTGCTGATGTTATTAGATCTGTCGGCTGCATTTGATATGGTCGACCATCGGCTACTGATCCACCGCCTCGCCGACATTGGGGTTAGGGGGTCCGCTTTACAATGGCTCTCCTCCTTCCTCATGGGTCGGGGACAAAGGGTGGCGATTGGGGGTGAACGATCCCAGAGGCGCACACTAGATTGCGAGGTGCCTCAGGGAGCAGTCCTCTCCCCGATGTTATTTAACATCTATATGCGCCCCCTTGCCCAGATTGCCAGGAGGTTTGGGCTGGGTTGCCATCAATATGCAGATGACACCCAGCTCTATCTGCTAATGGACGGCCAGCCCGCCTCCGCCCCGGGAAACCTGGATCGGGCGTTACGGGCTATCGCAACGTGGCTTAGACTGAGTGGGCTGAAGTTAAACCCGGCAAAGACAGAGGTTCTCTGTGTGGGTCGCGGCACTCCAGGAGGGGAAATATCTCTCCCGACCTTCGACGGTGTGCAGCTGAAGGCAGCGCAGCGGGTGAAGAGTCTGGGTGTCTTGCTGGAGCTTTCATTATCAATGGAGGCCCAGATAACAGCCACTGCCAAGTCAGCATTCTTCCATCTGAGGCGGGCGAGGCAGTTGGCCCCTTTCCTGGAGCGTCAGGACCTAGCAACGGTGATCCATGCGACGGTCACCTCACGATTGGACTACTGTAACACCCTCTACATGGGGCTGCCTCTGTGCCAGACCCGGAAGTTACAACTAGTGCAGAACGCGGCGGCCAGGTTGTTGCTTGGTCTCCCAAGATGGGAACATATACGGCCGGGGCTACGCAAGCTGCACTGGTTACCGATTGTATACCAGGTCCAGTACAAAGTGCTGGTTATTACCTTTAAAGCCCTATATGGCCGAGGACCGGCCTACCTGAAGGACCGTCTCTCCCCGTATGAGCCCCAGAGAGCACTGAGGTCAGTAGGAAAAAACAGACTGACTACCCCTGGGCCAAGAGAAATTAAACTACAGAACACTCGCACACGGGCCTTTTCGGCTGCGGCCCCATATCTTTAGAACCAACTCCCAGAGGAGGTGCGGGCCCTGTGGAACCTTGATCAGTTCCGCAGGGCCTGCAAGACCACCCTCTTTAAATTAGCTTTTATGAACAGCTGAATTATAATTTTACAACGAAGAAATATCCGCCATCAGCATTAACTAGAATATCGCGTCAATGATAATGTTATGGTTTGTTTTAATTAATGCACGAACTGGTTTTTAAGGTTAAATTAATGCTCAATTTTAATGTTCTTAATGTAATTGTTTTATTAATGTACCATTGGTCATTGTGTTGTTTATTACTGTTCTATTTATTAATGTACCATTGGTCATTGTGTTGTTAGCCGCCCTGAGCCTGCTTCGGCGGGGAAGGGCGGGATACAAATAAAATTTTACTTACTTTTACTTACTTACTTACTATGATGCAAGAACAAAAAAGTTCTGATTATAAGTAAAAGGCTATTTTTTGAATACATTCCACAATTGGAGTGGGTGGGGGAGTAAAGGGGAAAATAGTTTAAAAAAGAACGGGAAAATCAGTCAGCACTGGGATGTTAACAAAGTTATCTGGAAACAAGGGGAAAAAAGTAACATTGGGGAATGAAAGTGGAATATTAAGGCAATCTGGGAAAATGCCTTAGTCTCCCATTTGTATGCCTGTGATGGGGAATGAACTGCCCGCAGAGCCAATTTCCTATCCCTGAGGAACTCAGGAGTGGGAGAAAAAAAATGGTCTGGCCATAAATATGCTGTAGAAATTTCCTCTGTTCTGGAGAGTTTTGCCTAGAAATAACATCATGCCCTCCTTAACTCCATCCTTCCTAGTCACCATCCCCCAAATCTCCTGTCATTTGCCCGGACAGTGTTGGGAACCCTATTCACAGTACAAGCCTAAATACATTTAGCCAAAAGTAACTCTCACTGTGGTCAATGGCATTTACTCCTTGGTAAATGTGCACAGGAATGCAGCCTTAGACAGCTATGATGCTTACTCCCAGGAAAGTGTTCTTACCAGAATTGCCAGTTCCTAGATCCTGTTTCCTGCTGCCACTTGGTAGGATAGTGGTAGGATTTTTTTTCTTTTTTTAAGAAGTCAGTCCAGGACAGGATTCCTAGACAGGTATGTTGCTTGGTTTTCCCGGAACTGATGTTTTGCTGCTGCCGGTCCCTCCCCCATAGTCCTACTCTCCCAGTCTGTGCCTGGCAACTCTAGTTCTTACATAGCAGTGTTAGTTCAGTAAAATAACAGTAGATAGATAGAATAGTAAAAGATGAACATGTTATATGTGGAATCATTTAAAAAAACCTCTTTCTGATTAAGTGTGTTGTAATGCATTGGCCCTTCCAACTTGCCATACTGGGAAGTGCTGCAAATTCAGCCTCTTAGCTAGAACAGTTTCACTTTTCATTTGCAAATCAATTTGACTCTTATAATAGCCATTTCAGTTCAAGGTTGCCTCCTGATGTTCCTTTGTGGTTATAATAAAGTGTTATATTTTCTGTGTGCCCTCCTGTTTATAATGCTAAAACATTAACACCCACGTGGTTTGTAAATTTACCCAGTGTGAAGAAACCTATACCTGCTGTAATTTGTGGTATTCTGTATATTCAATTTTCTTTTTCTTTTGTGAAATATTTTTCTTCAAATTATGTGGAAAGAGAGATAAAAATGGTACATGGCAGGGAGGAGGGTTCCATGCTAGGACACAGGCAGGCTACCTTCAACAGGGCAGAAAGAATTTAGCCTTTTTCAGACATTAAAGTAATGCCTACTTGGAAGCCTACCAACCATGCTCATCTTGTAGAGGAATCTCTTGAGATATAAACATTTGTAGTCAACAAGCTGGCAACCTTAGCGAGAAGCAGGCTATTTCCTGGTGTTGGGAGTGAAAATGGCTGACATCTTGCTAGAGGGTGACTAGTGGTGGGCAAAGGCTGGGTCCAAGGGGCCAGGAGGCAATGCCAATATGATGGAAGACTGATTGCAATGGGAACCAGGGCCCCATGTTGCAGATAAATAAAATACAAAATCATGAAAAAGAACACTGTGTTAGAAGTATTTGTGCAATTAAGTTTCTATATGGCACTGAATCCAAGAAGGAACTGGTATCAGGATTCAGTTTAGACTCAGCAGGCCTGTGATGCAGTCATGTGCCACAGATATTTCTATCCGTGAAAAAGTGTGAATGGGTTTCACTGAGGTCCCTCTTCACTGACTGTCAATTGTGCTTGCTTCTGAACATTAATGGTTAAGGTTGCCAGCTCTGGTTGGAGAAATATCTGGAGATTTTGAGGGTGAAGCCTGGGGAGGACAGGGAGAGATTTCAGCAGGTACAGTGCCAAAGAATCCACTCATGAAAACAGCCATTTTCTACAGGGGAACTCATTTTTATTGCCTAAAGATGAATTGTTATAGCAGGAGATCTCCCTCCCCACCTGGAGGTTGGGCAATCTTTAATGGTAGAAACCTGCCCTTCAAGAGAACCTAGCCACAGTCCACAAGTATGTGTTTTATTTCTTCTAGGATTGCTGGGGGTGGGGTGAGGCCCATAGGGTTGCCAGATCCAGGTTAGGAGATTTGGGTATGGAGACTAGAGAGGACAGGGACCTCAGTGGGGTACAGTTCCACAGAGTCCACTCTTCAAAGCATCTATCTTCTCCAGGGGAACTGCTCTCTGTAGTCTGGAGATGACCTGTAATTACAGGGGATCCCCAGATCCCACCTGGATACTGGAATTGTGAGTTTGTTTTGGTATCTATTAACATTGTAGTACATTTAATGGACTGAGGGCAGGCACCTCCATCCTTTATTCAGAAATTAATGTTTTCCTACTTGTGCCAGACTTTAATCTCGTCTCCCGCAGAACAAACTAGACAATCCATTTAGTTTTCTAAGGCAGTTTACCCATGTCTTTGTTGTAAGAAATCCCCATGTTTTCCTTCCTTGAATTTAAACCACATTTTTTACAAATGCTGGTGGGGAATATTGAAATATGTGGCAGCTGAGGAAGAACAATACAATTTAGGGAGAAAGAAACTAAGTATTTGTCTGCCATTTTAATTGCCAACCATTCGTTTACTATGTC
Source organism: Heteronotia binoei (assembly GCF_032191835.1). Classification (NCBI taxonomy): domain Eukaryota; kingdom Metazoa; phylum Chordata; class Lepidosauria; order Squamata; family Gekkonidae; genus Heteronotia; species Heteronotia binoei. The sequence goes on from NC_083229.1 coordinate 95,768,231, forward strand.
CTGTTATACTCGATATTTTTTTTTGCATCAATTGAAAACATTTGGGGGTTCCTCTCCCCCAAATAGTGGTATCAAGAGAGCAACAAATATTTTCCTACAACACTTGAGTTGCTTAACAGACTGATGAAGTTGGGTGCCTGATACAGTTGGTGAAGCAACCAAAATGGCACCAAAAGCAGTGTGGAGTCTCAGGACAGTGGGGTTGTGATTAGATAGAAGCCATTGTTCTGCACAGGAAAGATGTTGGAGAATAATTTCCACTTGCATTGCAGCTTAGGAATGTCTGTAAAGCTGGGTTGATTCTCAGGTCTCCAAGTAGTTTTGGGGCCAAGAGTAGGTGCTGGGAGAGTTCTCTGTACAAAACAGGTATCAGGAGTTACTCTTACGTACTTGCTGCCACCCATTTAGAAAATCTCTACAAAAATGAGAGGCAGTGGTGTGTCTGGTGGTTAGGAAATGGAAAGCCTATAGAGTGCTGAGATGTAAGGGAAGGAGTAATAGGTAACTGGAAAGGGGATAGCCTGAAGGGATGTGAAGGTTAGGCAGTGGTGAGGGCAGGGCCAACGCATAGGAGTAGGTGGGGTAGGTGGCTGCCTGGGGCACTACCCCACCTGGGGCACCACTAGGCGCCCCCTTACTCCCCTTACTCAGTGCCCAGCACACTACACTCTTTGGAGTCTTCCTTGGAACCCTCCTCCCATCACCACTCTTCCTTGGAAGCCTCCAAAGAGCATAGTGTTTCAGCGGCACCTGGCCACTTTCAGGTTGAAAGTGGCTGAGCGGCACCTTCCCATGAAGGTGCTGCTTGGCTGGTTTCCACCTGAAAGCGGTTGGGTGCTGCTAAAACATCGTGCTCTTTGGAGGCTTCCAAGGAACCCTAAATCTCTCGTCCCCCTCATGATGACATCACTTCTAATGACATCATTGTGGCACACACGCGCAAAGCGTGTGTGAAAAAAAATAAAGGAAGCTTGCGGGAGGGGGGGACATGGTGCAGGGGTCTGCCTCGAGCGGCAGAGCTGCTAGCACCGGCCCTGGGTGAGGGATGAAATGAGAGAAGTCTATTGAATGAGCTCTATTAACATTAAAGAAGAAAAAAGAATAAATTGGAAAAGATGGAAGGAGAAGGAAGAACTTGGTAGCAAGGCTGACAAGGGAGTGCTGTAGGATAGCTGAGTGGTGATGGGAGGAGGGTCTAATAAAAACATAAAAGAGAGGGAACAAGGATATAGATAAGAAGGAAGGGCTACTGGAGGATAGCAAAGGGGAAAAAGTGATACCTAGATACATGAGGCATAGATTTTAAAGGGAATATGAAAGGGATGAGATGAAGGAGGCAAGGGATGTAAAGCTTTGAAGGGATGAGGGGAAAAGACTGCTGTAATGGAAGGGCAATGGGGCAATGGGAGGAGAAACAAATGAGGACAGGTGTGTGATGAAGGGTTATCATAGGGGTAGGACTGGTATAAAAATTATTTGAAGTGATAGGCAACTGTGGGAGAATGGGGAGATTTGGCAGGGAGGTAAAACAATCATGCAGAAGAGAGTTAGAAAGGTATATAATTAAAGGGAATAAAGCGGAACAAGATGGGGAAGAAACTGATAACTGCACAATATTTAGAGAGAGGACAAAGTGGGGACAGAGATTTGAAGCAATTGGGAAAGGACTGTTTTAACTTGCTGTATCAACTCCATAATTCATGTCCCGAACAGTCATGAAGACTAATCCAAAAACAATCTGCAACAGTTTGTTTTTGGTACCCACTTGTAAATCACTCATTCACTGCCAGATCCTATTTTAAACAACAACAAAACTAGAGATGCACAATTTTTTTTATTTATTTCCATTCCATTGGTGGCAATGGGTAATATTTATGGCTGCAGCTCTTTTTGTTTTCTATCCAAGTTAGATGACATGTTTATAGACTTCCTCTCACCCATAGTATGCTCTCTGCCAAATTTCAGAGTCAGTTTACTGACAATCAAAGATAATAAAAAAAGCAATAACAGGGAAATAAGACAATCATTACAATTTCTATTTGCTTGTTTTTAACCTAATGAACATAACAAATGGCCGGGGTTTTTTAAAGTTCAAAATCACTGGTTCTGTTTGACCAGAAGCAACCACAATTGCTTACCATACAAGATTAGATTGGGAAATACAATCTCACATAAGAGCTCAAAAGGATATACCTAGAAAAACCCTTCCAGGCAGCAAATGGTTTATTGGGAATATAGCCCCAAACATGTCAACAATGAAAGACAGCATGCCATATATCAGGGGTGGCCAAGGGTAGCTCTCCAGATGTTTTTTGCCTACAACTCCCATCATACCCAGCCATTAGCCATGTTGGCTGGGACTGATGGGAGTTGTAGGTAAAAAACATCTGGAGAGCTACCCTTGGCCACCCCTGTCATATATAAATCTTGCTTCCCCCACTAAAATGCATGAAGCAGCTATCAAGAAAATTCAGATCCCTTCTGGCATTTATTTTAAAGAAGAAAGCCATGATTTATGCACAGACATGTTATCCTTTACTACTAACACAATGTACTTTGTACTTGGGTACATGCATCAAGTTCAAAAGTTTCTGTAACTTTTGTTTTTCCTACAGTGACAACAGAGTGACCAGCTCTGTGTCCCCAACCTATCTGAAAAGCTCTTCTCAAGCTCGACATAATAGAAAAAAGCATTTGTATCCAGTGTGTAGCAACTCTGTACTGCTGAGACAATAAAATAGTCAGAATCCGTCTTGACCATAGTCAGTGGGCAAGATAAAGAGATGGCATTACCTTTAAAAAACCCCAAAAAACGCTGCATGTCTTAGATCCCAGTTGCATGTATCCATTCAGTGAAGTAACAACTCATGAGATTGGGTGGCAAACTTTCACTATCACCAGTACTGGAATCAGACATAAGTGATTAGCTGTTTTTGTCTAAAGCAGCAGAACAAAGTTCAAGTCCAGTGGCACCTTTAAGTCTAACAAAGTGTTATTCAAGGTATAAGCTTTTGTGTGCATACACACCTCTTTAGATGCAGTAAAACAAGACATCCTCAACCATTACATATATAGACAGAGAGAGGGTGAGGTAGGGGTTAGATGCCAGGAAGGGCTAGTAAAAGTCAAGATGCGTAAATAACTGAGTGATTATAGCTGAGTTTGGATTAAAGTAGTTGGTAAGATCTGTGAATAGCAGTAAATTATCATACAAGTACAAAAGTAAACAAACAGATGTGAGAATTGAGTTTGAGTCCAGTGACCTCCAAGACTATCAAAGTTAAATTCTGGGTATAAGCAAGAACTAAGATCATGTGTAGATACATTCTTTTAAGATACATGTTTCTTTTTAGATACATGTTTCATTCTTTTTAGATACATGTTTTAGATACATGTTTCTCATTCTTTTGAGATACAGGTTTCCTCAAACACTCTATATAGGTGGAGTGGTTAGTTGCCAGGAAGGGCTAATTAGAGTCAAGATAACTGAGCAATAAATACAACTTAGATTGGAATAATGCATTCGGTATGATCTGTGCATAGCAGCAAATTGGTATACAATTAATAAAAGAGTTAAGAGATGTGAGAACTAAGTTTGAGTCCAGTGGCATCTTTAAGACCAACAAAGTTTAATACTGGGTATAAATGAGAACTGAGTGACTTAGCATGTGTACAGAGTAGGGCTGTCAATTCGGATAAAGGTTTACCGAATTTTTACCGAATAGAGCCATTTCGGTAAATATTCAGAAATAAGTATTCTGGATAGGCATCTGAGCCTATTTTTGAATTCCGAATACCTGACTTCCGAATATTTATGGTAATATTCAGAAATATTCAGTAAAGCTATTCCTTCCATTGTTTTCAATAGGGAAAGGTAAAAGGCAGTCTGTGATTGCCTTTCCCTGGTCTTTTCCCACCTCTGACTGGGGTGAGGGGAGGGTGAGGGGGGGGAAGGAGGCCTCTGACCAATCAGAGGCATGCATTTCTGCAAAGTGCAACTTTGTGGCTTTGCAGGACCCTGCAGGGCTGTTTCTGCAGGGGGAAGGGAGAAACTGCAATTCTCCAATGGGATTCCATGTTTTCTCCCTCAAGCCAATCAGAGAACAGAACAATTTATTTTCAAATTGTTCTGTTCTGTCCATGGGCAGAGAGAGGGTATTTATTTACCATCTCTTGCCCCCTGGACTCCATTGCTGTTCCTGTTGCCATAGAAAGACTGTGAGCTGGTGCTTTGGCAAAGTGCTCCACTGCTCTGCTCTCTGTGGCCTGGTGTGGTGATCCTGATCCTGAATTCTGGACCTGGACTTCAGTATTTGACTGGGTGAGATCCTTCCTTTTTTTTCTTTATTGTGGGGAAGGGGATTAGGGAATTTTTATAAGCTGGTGACACTGGTATCTCTGTCCTGTGCTCTGTTGCTTGCTAGCCAGTAGCCTGGTCTGGTCAGTCCCTTGGCTTTTATTTCCTCTGTGGCCTCAGTGCCAACTTAGCCTACCTGGTCTAGTTGGCATGCTAGTTTGGACTTGTGAGTGGGTTGGGGGCTGGGAGGGCTGGTGACCCTGGTCTCTCTGTCCTGTGCTCTGTTGCTTGCTAGCCAGTAGCCTGGTCTGGTCAGTCCCTTGGCTTTTACTTCTCCTGTGGCCTCAGTGCCAACTTAGCCTACCTGGCAACTGGGTTTATGTTGGTGCCAAGGTGCATACAGGGTAGATAGATGAATGTAGTGCATTGGGGTCCTATAGAGATTCTCTGATTTGAAGTTAAGTTTGACTTTGGGTGCCCCAGGAATTGTATGTCCTGGTCCAATTTTTTTTTTTTTTTTGGCCTTGTGGGTTTTGTGTGGGACAGTGCCCTGAAGCCGCACAGCAGTTTTGGGGGGTCTCCCCAAACCCCCCTGCTCCCAGAGCCACTTTCCCCATGATAATTACAGTGGGGGAAGTGGCTATTTGGCTTTTTCTCACCATTGGGAGCAGTGTATCTTTTGGGGTGCCCACAGATAGGTGCAGTCTTTTTGGGCCATGAGGGTTGCATGTGGGAGAGTCCTCTCTAGATTTCTTGCAGTTATGGGGCCTCTCCCTCAAACCCTCTTCTGGCCAGAGTCACTTTTCCCACAGCAATTATAGTGGAGGAAGTGACTAATAGGGCTTTCCACAGCAAAATGGGCCTTTTGGGGAGCCCACATCAGTGACCTCCAGCCCAATCTTTTTGTGACTTGGGGGTTTTGTAGGGGAGAGTCCCCTGCAGGTTCCCTGCAATTTTGGGGGCTCTCCCTCAACCCCCCTGCCCCCCAGCAGCCTTTCATTATGCCCTATGTTGCCATTGAGTTCAATGGCCTATAGGGTATAATGGTGGGATAGGGGCACCCTCTTTGGGTGCCCATAGAATGGGACCTGCTAGCCCAATCTTTTTGGGAGTTGGGGGTTTTTCAGGGGAGAGTCCCCTACAGGTCCCCGGAAAATTTGGGGGCTCTCTCTCAAACCCCCTCCCTTTCAGGTGGCTTCCAATATGCCTTATTTTGCCATTGACTTCAATGGCCCATAGGGTATAATGGGAGCCGAATACCATATATATCCGAATATAGTGGTATATTAGGATATAGCCAAATACCCTATTCGGTAATATCTGGAATACCGAAAATTTTATTTCTGAATCCGGATATTACAGAATTTTGGGGGGGTTGACAGCCCTAGTACTGAGATAAGGAGCTGATATCTTTGTTACACCCTGGGTGTTTCATTATCCTGAGTGCTTCAATAATTTTTAATTCAGCAATACTTCATTCCAGGGTTTTTTTTTCTGAAATCCCTTTGAAATAAAACAACAACTTTGAGGTTCCCCACTGAGTGCCCTAAAATGTTCTGTAGGTTTCTCAATTTTGTGATTCTTGTGCCCATTTTATCCTTTGGTATAGGGTTTGACCTGGTTGTGTTATGTAGAGAAATGAAGGATATTGTTGGCATTAAATGGCACATATAATTTTAGGAGATATGCAAATGAATAAGCCTGGGACGGTGCAGTCAATGTTGTTAGGTCTAGTGATTGTATTGTCTGAGTGTATTGGCAAGCAACATTGGCAATCTGCATTTATTACAAGCTCTGGACCCATATCAATGTTCAAATTATGTGTTGTATTATTGTGTCAGAGGAATGAATCAGGACAAATTGGATATTGTCAGACAAGAAACAGTAAGGTTGAAAATTGATCTCCTTGGCATCAGAGAGCTACAGTGGACAGACAATGACTATTTCCCCTCTGTCTACTACTCAGGAGGACATGACATCAATAAAACAAATGGTGTGGCATTTGTCATAAACAAGAAATTTCCTTGTGCAATGGAATGGTCTTAATTCAATAATCAAATTATGACCATCTGAATCTGTACCAAGCCCCTCAACATCACAGTGGACCTAATCTATGGCCCAACAAGTGATACAACGGAACTCAAAATAGAGGGTTACTATGTCACTGTCCAAGAAACTCTGAAACTAGACCCCCAAAAAGACACTGCTTACATATTGGGTGATTTTAATACAAAAGCTGGCAGCCAAGCAGGTATCATGAGTAGATTTGGACTCGGGAAAAGGAATGATGCAGGCATTCATTTGGTACAATTTTGCCAAGAAAATCATTTTTTAATCAGGAATACTTCATTCAAACAAAACAAACATTGCTTATACACTTAGACTGCTCCAAAAGAACTGCATCATAATCATTGATTATATTCTATGCAATCATAGATGGAACAGTTTAGTATTTACTGTCAAGACATATCCAGGCGCATGAATTGTTGGTGGTTAAAAGAAGAGTTAAAGTATGCAACATCAAAAACATTACTAAAGAAGTTTGATGTCACCAAAATCTCCCCCAAAAATGCAATTTAGGTTAAAAAAAATAGGTTTGAACTGCTGGACACTGCTGAGAAAACGCCCAGTAAACTGTGGCAGAAAATTCATTCAACAATTGTCAAACATATACCAAATAATTGTCAAACATATACCAGCTGAACTGTAAGCCAAAATGCCCTCAAAACGAGGTTGGGGAATTGTCAGGTGGGCACCTGGCTTAATCAGGATCTTTTACCTGTGTATACAGGATTCTACGTCCAGAAATTAATGCTTAAAAATATTAGGGACTCTAATTAAGTAAAACAATTAAAATTTATTCCAGAAAAAATATAGGCTTCCATACAAGATAAAATACTCATAAAATCATACATACAGTCCGAAGAAAAATAGAGAGATAGATAGAGACAACATATGGGTAAACAAACAGGGTGATATTTACCGATCGTAGTCTTTAAGGAAGGCTCCAATAGCGACGAGCGAGGAAGTGGGAGAGGGGACCCGAAACTTGGCCTTAGAATTGGGAATGGATCTAGACAGTGGAATTGGGATACTGCTAGAAGCACACATGAGTGGAGTTGGGTCAGAGGTTAAATAGACTACCTTAGACCCTCAGGGGATGGGAGGTACAGGGGTGGATGACAGGTGGTCAGCTGGAACATGACCTCAGAAAAGGGGAGGCTCTGCAGTGACCATAAGGGCTGGACTAGTGCCGTAGCCAATAGCCAGTTAGTTGGCAACCCCTGATTGGATGCTCATAGCTAGCCAATGAGCGGATTTGGCCTTAGTTACCTGATTGGCTGTCTAGGTAGCAATGGGCCAAGGGGGAGGCTCCAGGATGACTGTTGAGGAAAAGAATGGGGGAAATTACTGGGTGGAGGTGTGCTTAAGACTATTAAACTTATCTAAAAAGGTGACAATAGATGGCCAAATTGCTACCTAAGGTAACACCCGGTTTACACAAAGGAACTTGGGTCTAACTGAAGATGGTCTTCCTCTTGTTCAGTCTTCTTCTTGGCACCAGTCTTTGTCTTGAGTTCTGTTAGACAAAGGCTTAGGCGGTCTGGCAGGATCCATGCCTAAGATAAGCTTGATTGCCTTATGCAGAAGTTGAAGCAGCTGTTGGATATAGAGTCAGGAAAACAAGATGGATTCTGGTGGTGTTAGCCTTTGGTTCATGGAAACAGGCTGGAAACTGTTTGCCTGTACAGTTCATGGTGGCGTGGCTTCTTCCACTGCAGCGGCCAAGACTGGGCATGCAAGGAGCAGCTGGAAGCTCGTCTGTAGTTCTGGCTAACACTCATCCAGAGATGTAGAATGCTGCTGCAAAGCTGAGGCTTATAATATCCACATAAGCCTTAGAAACCATGGGCAAAGTCCACTTCTTAGAGCAGATGTGTGCGAGTCGAAATTCCAGGCACCCTGGCAACCATACTGGTGATCATGATGTCCATGTGTATGAAAAGTAGGGGGCTTTTTCTTACAGAACATATACCAAATAAAAAGTCAGAGGAATTGCAAGTGGCTCTTGGAAGAAATAATAAAAAGCAGAGCAAAGAAAAGCAGCCAAAGCAGCAGGAAAATGAAAAGAAGTAAGAAGACTGAATGCAGATTTCCAGAGGACAGCAAGGAAAGACAATGAAATGCACTAGGAGAAGTGTTGCAAACAGCTAGAAGAGGCTGGCATGAAGGACCACACCAAGCATGTATTTATGCAAGTCAAAAAGATTTGAACACCATTTACTGGTTGTAAAGGCATCATCAAAAGCAAGTAAAGGAAAGAACTGTCCAATCCACAAGACAGATGACAAGAATACACAGGATTCAGTATTTTCCTAATACCATTGATTTCACATGATAGAAATCTAAGCCATTTGCCTAACATGTAACAAATATCCTCATGGTTTAAGAGAGCCAAAACTTTTCTCTCTCAAGACAGTAGCTACAGAATTTATGAAGTAGTGGGCTGCTCTTCTCCTTGATTCCCACCATTTAATGGTAATCTGTCCTTGCATACTGGACAGAAGGTGGTTGGAAGTCTAAAGTTCCAAGCTGAATGGTCAGGAAAGATCAAGTCTGCACTTGTGTGGAAATGGTCCTAGATACTGTGGTAAGGTCATATATGCATCAAGCAGAGCCACAGAATGTGCTATTATTTTTCAGACACTCTTGTTTCAATTAAAGAATTTGACCTTTAGAGCACCCTGTTGTGAAATAGGCAATTTAACAAACTTCTTGTCTTCATTCCTTTTGCTCTTACTCTGGGTATGTTAGGGGGAGTTTATATTTGTGCTGTGAATGCACTATTGTCTAGATATTTGCTTTTTTACCTGAAGCATAATTTGTCATTTGCAGTTGCTTTCCAAAGCAAGTAGCACTACATAATTAACAACCCTGCATCCATTTAATAACTGAGATGCAAACTTATTGGGATTTGTGAATTTTGCCTTTTGGATGGGGTTTGCAATTGTTTACTTCTTTCAACAGACTGTGAATCATTTTACCATCTGAATAGGACCTGGTTAATACTATTAACTGGCCAAGCAAAACCCTTCTTTCCTTCCTTCCTGAAACAGAAAAGTTAAAACCAATTGCATTTATTTAGGTTTTGTTTCTTTTGTTTTTTACATACAGAAGACAAAGGTCCCTAGACAGGAGGATACATAAATAGTTCTGGACCAAAATATGCATGTCATATGGTAGGGCCCTAAGGCTTTCTAACCAACCTCTCTGTATCTGTAGAAAAAGCTAACAGCTGTTTCTAGTACCACTGGAAATCCAGGTAAGTCCTCAGGGATTTCTACAGAAGCCAGGTTGGGAAGCTTTCACTTGAGAGAACAACTCACCATCACTGTCAAATGAAGAATGCAATTCAATGTTCATCATCTTTCAAAACCCAGCTCTTTTGAACCCGCCAATTTCAGCAGGATGGGACAAACACCAGTGATGCAAGCAAATGAACAGACCAAATGTCCTCACATAAACATATGTTCTCACTATATATATATAGATAAAACGGTGAATTACCAAGTGGATTTCAAGATGACTGAGGCAGTAAGTGGAAAGCAGAATTGGCAACAAGGATGGATGGCTGCTGATGGGAGGCAGGAAAGATCTAGAATCTATAATAAGATGGTAATTAGGAATATGAAAGCAATTCTTAGGGCAGTCTGTTTAATTCCAAACGTGTCATTTCAAATGTCTTATAAACTGTAACATGGATTCCAAACTCTGAAAATGTTTGAACCCCCAACAAAATATGAGAACAGAGTCAGCATCTTCTATGAGAGGGGTGGCCAACAGTAGCTCTTCGGATGTTTTTTTTTTGCCTACAACTCCCATGAGCCCCAGCTATTGGCCATGCTGGCTGGGGCTAATGGGAATTGTAGACAAAAAACATCTGGAGAGCTACCGTTGGCCACCCCTGTTCTATGACATTGAAAATTTTAATTCCATTATAAAGAACATAAGAGAAATCATGTTGGATCAGGCCAATGCTCATCCAGTCCAACTGTGTCACAGTGGTCTATCTTTAATAACAAATTCCACCAACTTACCTGGTATCAACATTAGACTGACTGACCTGTAATTTCCTGGATGTCCCCTGGAACCCTTTTTTGATGATGTGGGTTACATTGGTTACCTTCCAGTTCTTGGGAATGGAGGCAGATTTTAGTGATAGATTGAAAATTTTTGTCAGGAGATCTACAAGTTCACATTTGAGTTCTTTCAGAACTCTTGGATGTATGCCATCTGGGCCTGGTGATTTTTCAGGTTTTTTTATTTTGTCAATCAGTTGTTGGACCTCATCTCTTATCACCTCAGTCTATTAGATATGTGAAGCCAAACAACTAATGCAACCAGAGATTGCAGGTTAACCCTACAGTAGCTATGTATAGGAGGTCTCTGAGCATATATTGAATGCTCAAAAATATTATAGACCCACCCAAATTGTTATTGCTCATTCAGTACTTGACTGGCACTGGTATCCAGCCCTCCTTGCTCCACCAGTAACAGCCAGAAACTAAACAAAGGAACACAACTTTGGCGTGTGTTTTTACAGACTAAGAACTGATTTCTAGTCCCCATGTTGATTTAACATCAGCAGGAAACTGGAAGAGGCAGAATCCTCCCCTCCCAGTCATGTGAGGAAACCAATCAAAAGTATGTAGGAAACTATCAGGAGATTTACACGTTCATATTTGAGTTCTTTCAGAACTCTTGGATGTATGCCATCTGGGCCTAGTAATTGGTTAGTTTTAAAGTTGCCCATAAATTGTAAGACCTCCTTTCTCATCACCTTAAACTAATTCAGATTTTTTGGCACTCTTCCTAAGATCTGTAATTCTGGAGTGAGCAAGCACTTCCCATCATCCACAGCGAAGACAGAGGCAAGAAGTACATCCGGCTTCTCTGCCATTTCCATATAATCCTTTAGTAATCCTTTTACCGCTTAGGTCATTGAGTGGCCCTACTGATACACACAAATTTGTGCTCATGTTCCAATCTGTGAGGGAACTATGTGGGTCACAGAGGCACTGTGCTTCAGAATGGGAAAATGGCTTATTGATAAACCAGGAGACAAACATGCACACACAGATCTCTCTGTTCCAAAGTGTTTATCAGTGTTTCTTTCAAAGAATCAGGTCCATTGCAAGAGATTATATACAGTTTTGATGGCATGTCCAACATGGTACAATTAATTCTTAATTGGCTAATTAATCATGACCTCATAACTTTGCCCCAGTCCCACTGGGATATGTCCCCTCAAGTTACATGGGTTGGTGCCCAGGTGTCTTTTTAGTAACTTGCCTTGTGGAACAAAAATTATTTTTGTATATGTTCTGTAAACTCTCTACCGTCCAAGGATGAATATAGCCGGGTCAGAGGCTCATTGCTATGGAGATGTGGATCCTATTCCAGGGTGGCTCAGGCTGTGATAATGTTTGCTTTCTCTTCTTTTTTGCTTCCTTCCTAGGAATGTACTTAGAGAACTTCCTGTTGTCTGCTTATCACTTTCCTCTGAGATAGTGACTCTGACCTTTCCCCTACTTAGAAATTTGCTTAAGAAAAATAGTCCAAATATAAAATGCAGGTCTTAATATAAAATGTATCAAAGCTTAATCAATAAATCTTCTCATTCAAGTACAATTCTTTGTGCTAAATATGATTCTTAATTGGCTTCTAAGGCAATAGTGCAAGCTTTAGGTTCACATAGGCTGACTCAACTATCACTACTGCCTCCCTGACTGGTTTTCTACTACTAATGCATTTGAAGAAATTTTTATTGTTGGTCTTTGCTTTTTGGTTTGTTTTTTGCAATATGTTCCTCAAAGTCCCCTTTTACCTGTCTGATCACCAACTTGCATTTTATTTGCCAAAGCCTGTGTTCCCTTTTTTTTTACTTCGCTCAGACTAGTCTTCCACAGCTTAAAGGAATCCTTCTTACCTTTCATTGCTTCCATTACTTTGTTAACCAGAAGGCCTCTTTAAATGCCTATTTGTATCTTTCATAACCTGCAGTATACATTTTATCTGAGTTTCTAGGATTGTAGTTTTAAATAGACTTCTAGCTTCCTGAAGAGATTTGACCTTCCTTACCTTTCCTTTCATGTTTTGTTGGTCTTTTGGGGCAACTCCCTATTTACATAACTGCTAAACTTAATAGCATTATGCTCACTATTCCCAGCTGATGCCATCACATCTCACCGGGTCTTGATCATTACTTATTTTTATTTATTTATCAACTTTATACCCCACTCCCTTTCCCCAAACAGGACTTGGAGTGGCTAACAGCATTAAAATACTCCAATAAAAAACAATAAAGGCAAAAACAATACAAAGGGACAATAAATAATATTTAAAATATAAATGGTTAAAATCTTTCCCCATTAAAATCTATCCAGTATCAAGCAAAGTAGGATATGCGAATGATCTAAAGTATATCAGTTTCCTGGTGGATAACAATGACCCTAAGGCTACCTGGAAAACAGCAGCCTTGCATGCCCTGCAGAACCTAGAGAGGTTTCATAAGGCATGCACCTCTTCGGGCAGCTGGTTCCCCAGGACAGGGACCACTACTGAGAAGGCTGCTGCCCTTGTTAATGCAAGGCAGACAGTTTGTGGACCAGGGATTTTTAATAAATTATGAGATGAAGATAAGAGAAATCAGGAAGGATCATGCTAAGAGAGGTGGTCCCAAATGTATGAGGGTCCCAGGCCATTTAGTGCTTTAAAGGTAAGTACCAACACTTTGAATTGGCACTGGAAACTAATTGAGAGCCAGTGCAGCTGCCAGACTAGATGTTATATTTGCTGACTAGGACACTTCTGTCAGCAGTCTGTCAGCTGTGTGCTGGACCACTTACAGTTTCTGAATCATGTTCAAACTTAGCCCTGCACCAAGCCCATTGCAGTAGTTCAATCTCAAGGTGACTGTTAAGTGAATCACCATGGCGGGGTTCTCCCGAGACAGGTAGGGAGCCAGCCGGCAGGCCTGTTGCAGTTGGCAAAACAGTCTTTGTCACCAAGGGCACAGTTACAACAAAGTTCAGTACCCCCCCTCCCCCCGTACGTTCTGTGACCATCTGCTCCATGGCACAGTCATTGAGAATATCTAGAAATCCATTCTGTTTCTCCTTACTTGAGCACATATTGACCAAGCCAGTATGTAGGTAGTTATGACACACTTATTATGAAACAGTTATTTCATTTAGCTGCTTTCCTTAATTCTTTTGCTGATTTTAAATGATCCTCTAACCTTTGATATGGAGAGCAATAAGATCCCAGAGTCAAGCTTCCTTTTAGGCACACTATTTCCACCCATAGTGTTTCTGTCAGTGAATCGATTTCCACCCACAATTTCTATGTTCTCCTCTAACAATAAGCATTCCAGCTCCTCCATTTTACCTTGGATACTTTTAGCATTTGCATATAAACATCTATAGTTTCCCAGACGTGTTAGGCCTGCAACCTTCCTCCTGTGGCTTGTCAGGCAATTAATACTGTTTGGCACCCTCTCAGTGGCCAGCCTTAATCCATTTCCCTCTAGAACAGTAACAGTTATCCCTTCATCTTAGAGATAAGCTATCCTGAACTAGAGAAATTCCATCTTGTGTCAAGTTTCTCCTGAGATTTTGTTTAAAAACTGCTCTACCACCTTTTTGATTTTAAACACAAGCAGCCTGGTTTCTTCTCCGGACAAGTACAAGTCTTTTTGTCCTGCTTGTTCCAAAAAAGACCCCCAGTGCCTAACAAACTTAAACCCTTACTCCTTACACCACCATCTCATCCATGCATTGAGACTCCTCATTTGTACCTGTCTAGCTGGCCCTGCATATGGAATAGGCAGCACTTCTGAGAAGGCTGCCTTGGAGGTCCTGGCCTTGAGTCTCCTGCCTAGCAGCCTAATTTTTTTCCTATAGGACCACATGACAACATTTCCCCACATTGCTGGTACCAACATGTACCACAACCACTAGCTTCTTCCCAGCATTGTCTACCAGCCTATCTAGACCACATGTAATATCTGCTATCTTCTCACCCGGCAGGTACATTGCCATGCAATGAGTACATTGGTTGCCATCTACCTACATGCCTCAGAACTGAATCACCAATTACCAAAAGCCCTCCTCCCTTCCTGTCAAAGGATGGTAATTTGGTACAAAAAGATGCCCTTTCACCAACTGTAGAAGGGGCACCTTCTGAAGGAACATCCCCCCTTTCTTCAGTACAGTGCCCTGTTTCCCCTTGACCCTCATGCTCTCTGACAGCAGAGTGGCTGCCATTCTCAGAATGGGACACAAGTCTCCAAAAGTCTTATCTGTGTGTCTAACTGAATGCCTCTGCTTTTCCAGCTCAGCCACCTTGGCCTTGAATGTGTGAACTCCTTCCTTGAGAACCAGGAGTTTCTCGCACCAAACACACATCCATGACTTCTGTCCAGTTGGCAGATAGTCATACATGTTGTACTCAATGCAATACACTAGATAGCCCCACCTCCCTGCTGGCATTCTACCTTCCTAATTACTTTTAAAATCCTTGTTAAAATGTCTTTTTGAAATTTCTCCTTTACTGTCTTTGTCTTATGACCTTCATGACCCCATTGGGTGCATGTTGCATTAATGGTTGAGTTTGTTTTCTTTCCTCAGAACCTGAAAGTCATACCAGTTCTTCTGTTGCTTTCTGTAACAATGTTTTCAAACTGTCCCATTCTTTACAATGTCATGTGTTTTTGTGTTAGCGTCAACATAATTGTTTCATTATATAGACAATGGGTTCACAAAGCAAAGAATTTTATTTTTCTTAATGAGAGCATTGGGGGCATCTTAAAGACTAATTGGCTCATCAGCTTGACTGCATTGCCCCCCCAGTCGGAATGAAGAGGCAGACACAAGTGTTAGGTTTTAAACCGGGCCGCTTTATTAAACCATTAATTACTGTAACTGGCAGGGGGGTGAAAACCTGAACCAGACAAGCCCTGGGGTCAACCCCAGACCCCGCCTTGTCCAAAGGGCGAGCCACCCTGCCCCCAGCACAAGCCCGCCGTATTCGGGTTGTAGCTGAGCGGCCAGGCCTCCAGCCATCCACCATCTGGGCCGGCATCAATCCCCGTGGAAAGATCCGCCCAGGTGAGGCTCCCTGTGATCTGCATTCCCCGCACTGAGCCGTGTAGCCCATCTACGGTTCATACAGACCACCGCACAAATGGTGCTAGGCCATAGGTGCTCCCCTGGAAAACCCTGTGGCCAAACCTCCTCCAGCCTGCGACCATAACAAATACCACTAAAAAATCCTAACCTAGTAGGCAGTACAAGGTAGGCGAAAAACACCCCCACATGAGCCAATTGTGTAGAAGTGAAAAAATTCCTACCTGGCCCCTAATAAGGCAACCGGCATACACCTGAACTGCCAGAGGGAGGGTGGGTGGGCAGAGAGCCAAAAGAACTGCGTGCAAGAGGGCGGGAGCCAGGGCTTATATAGCCCCGACTCCACGCCCCAGCAAGCACCTGTATATCGGGTGATGCTGCCTCTCCCTCCTTCCGGGAAGGAGCAAAGACAGCCCCCAGCCTGAACGCCGGCAAGCCGGCTTGGCTGGGGAGGGGCCGGACCCTTTATCAAATGCATAAAAGAGATTCTCACACATCAGGGAAAATTTTAAAAAGGGAACATTGGGTTAAAAGTTCTCATTTGTTATCTTTCTATGTAAAACTCTAAAGTATTCAGAAAGTACAGTGGTCATAACAGCTGTAATTAATGATCATAACACAAATAACTTAGTTATGGTAAACACTTTAACACCTATAGAAAATCGTCAGATCTATTGAGCTACTGGTCAATACTGTCAACCCCATTGATGAATAATACATCAGTTTCCCATTGAAGTCTCTCTTTGGAGTTCTTTTGTGGATTAATTCTTATCTTCAGCAAAAGTATGTTCTGGTGGACTGAAAATGTTATCTCACAGGTTTCTGAGTGATGCTACTGTTTGCTCTTGCATGCCCTCTGCCCCCCCCCCCCCATGACAACAAGAGACAACCAATTATGGGTTCAACTATTTATTTAAACAATTATTTGAAGTAATTTAATTGCTGATCTACATCACTGTGTATTCTAATAATTTTGAAGGCAGGCTTTGCTAAGCATTTGCTAGGTATACTTTTTTTTTTTTGGCAAATCCAACATAGCTCCAACATCAGCCAGTGCTTTTGCCAGTCTTGCTTATCACTGTCTGCATGGTTTTGTGTGCAGAGAAGAGCCAAACTTCATCCTTCTTCCATGATGTGCCACAAGCTCCTCCCAGGATCAAAAGATGCTGCTCAGAACCAGTGTTCTCTCTAAGCTGTGTGCATGATCAGCTGCTCTGGAACCAAGGCTGGTGTGTGGGAGTAGGTGAGGTAGGTGGCTGCCTAGGGGACTACCCCACCTGGGGGTATCCCCATGTGTCCCCTTACTTCTTCTGCTCGGCTGCCATGCTCTTTGGAGGCTTCCTTAGAAACCTCCAAAGAGCGTGGTGTTTTAGCGCTGCCCAGCTGCTTTCAAGGCAAAAGCAGCTGTTGCACTCTTTGGAGGCTTCCTTAGAAGCCTCCAAATATCGCGGGAGTTTAGTGGCACCCAGCGTTTTTGGGTTGAAAGTGGCCAAATGGTGCCTTCCCATGAACATGTTAGGTCTTCAATATGCTTGTTGATAAACACGCAAGGTCTTCACTTCCTGTGGTATATTCCGCCAAAGTTAAAGGGAAAAAAGGCAGAGGAAAAACAAACAAACACCAAGACCAGTTCCTTTAAAGTGACAGGCTGCCATGACTCAGAAGTGCAACCAAAATCCCTCTTGGATCAAAATAGGTTTTAGAAAATGTGAGTTAAGGGTCTTATAATCATGAAAGGTCAAAAGATGAATGAAACCTTTTTTTTTAAAAAAAGAAAAATCTGTCTACTATCAGAAGCCAAGGTAGGTTCAAGAGCGTATACAACAAAGCCCTAAGAGAAATTTGCTTTCAGAATTATCTCCCAGACTCATATCAACTATAGTAGTCCAGTAACATCCCACCATTTAAATCTATGTGAAATTGGGTTAAGATTTGGGTTTTGATTTTTATTGATCATGGATAGACAAATTAGACCAGTATGATACAATTAGTCACCAAATAAGAAAGAGGGAGGGGAACCCCTTTTTCTGTTTTGCTTTAGAAAAGTTGCTTTTGAGAAGAAGAAAATGTCAAGGTTATAAGCGAGGCTTGCATGATAGCTAAGAGTTTAAACACCAGGCTTGGAATACTGACAACTTTTTTATGCTACCAGAAAGGAAAAAAAACAAACCATAGGAGTATTCTGACTCTTGCAGAGGACATTATGAGTTGAGCAAACAAGAGATCTACACAATATTTGCCTTCCAGATATTGTCACTTCCCACACTGGTGCCAGCCAGTTACATTAGCCCAGTTTGTTAGCTTATATCCAGTGCCAATAACAACTCTTAATTAGTAGCTTTAGATGTCTGACTTGCATAACACTCACAATCTGAATATATTACAAAAAAGTGTCTGATTTCTTTTATCTTGTCCTTCAGTAAAGATTACCATGATTAAAACTCTAATTGCTGGTATATTTCCAGAGCAGAAGTTTCTGTTGCAAAGTTCCTTGAATATTTGCAATTTTTTTTGCAAGTAGTTCTATAGCAACATCTGTGCACAGAAAATTCCTGAGGCAAATGTAATGGTGCCTCTGGGTTTGTTTTAAGGTTAGGTTGTTGATTGACTGATCTGGTCTTTCTAGATGTCACTCTGTCTGGACAGATCTTTGAAACCAAATGTTTTGCAGATCTCTCTTATAAAAATAACAAGGCCATCTTCAGCAAAGTTATATAGCTTTGCACTGCTCATGTATCTTCCTGCTATAACTTTGTAAAGAAAAAGAGGACAAAATTTAGCCATCAGTTTTCATATTGCCCTTTCAATGCACAGGGTGTAGAGCTTCCATTCGTAAAGATATCCATCACTTTTATGAAGATCATTTCAGAGGGTAACGGTGTTCATCTGCAGTAGAACACCTAGAATCTAGTCTACTATCATTTTAGACACCACCAAGATTTTTGGGGTACGATTTTGCAAGAATCAGCCATCTGTTCATATTTGACAAAGGAAGCTTGACTCTTGAAAGCTTCTACCTGAAAATCTTGTTGATATCTAAGGTACTACTGGACTTGAATCCAGCTGTTCAGTGGCTTCCATATATCTCCAAAATTAAAGTTTTGCTGAGAGATGAAGGATGAGAGAACATAATATGTGTGATTGTGGGTTGCTTTTATAGTTAGAAACTGAATTTCTGTGATCTCTAGCACCACCAGGTAGCTAACCTGTAGAGGTTTTCAGGCAGAGAGCAGTAGCATTCAAGAGCAGGTATGAACAGCATAGAGAAGGTATGAAGCATAAAGTGGAACCAGTATTCAAGCATAGCTTGTCTGAGCACAGTATGAAAAAAACAGTAGTATGACTCATACTTGTCAATACCATCCAGTAAATACAATCTCATGAGAAATGGAAGAATAAATTTGATTTTTTTTTTAATTTCTGAAATGTCATGAATGGACCATACCATGGCAGCAGGTTTGCAACACAGGCTGGATCTCCTCAATCTGGTCAAGTAACCACTATTTCACATGTTAGGCCTTTGCCTAACACATAGTTACATTGCTATTTAGCATCTTGTTGACCCCCAACACAATCCTAAAATGTGGATATTGCTTAGCATAATTCATAGAATCATAGAATCATAGAGTTGGAAGGTACCTCTAGGATCATCTAGTCTAACCCCCTGCACAATGCAGGAAACTCACAAAAACCTCCCCCTAAATTCACAGGATCTTCATTGCTGTCAGATGGCCATCTAGCCTCTGTTTAAAAACCTCCAAGGAAGGAGAGTCCACCACCACATTCAGAGAAAGCCTGTTCCACTGAGGAATCGCTCTAACGGTCAGGAAGTTCTTTCTAATGTTGAGCCGAAAAAATAAAAACTAACTACACGGCCACGGCTTCTGAGATTACTACCACGCTAAAGCAATGGGATAAGTTGCAACTATCCTGGATGGAAAGAATCCATGTACCGGTAATTAAATCCTTCATTTTCCCCAAGTTTTTATATCTTTTTTGGGCTCTTCCTATTGAGATCTCTCAGCCTATCTTAAAATCCTGGCAACAAATACTGACCTCCTTTATCTGGAAATATAAAAAGCCTAGAATCAAAGTTTCAACTTTATGTCGATCAAGACAAAAAGGTGGCCTAGCAGTTCCCGACATTGCAAAGTATTATAAAGCTACTATTTTATCCCAGATGACCAAAATACTGTACCAACATCCCCCGCCGCCGTGGACGCCCATAGAGGAAGCTCACTTTACCCCACTGAAATATTACGAACTACTATGGCTCAAGAAAAATGAACGCCCACCGTGGCAATTCATGAACCCATTCCTCAGGGCGCTCTTGTCAGTATGGGATTCGGAGCGTCATTTTCTGGCTCCAGGACTCTCTACTATCTCATCTTTTATAGGACAAAAATATTTCCTCCCTGCCCAACTACCCTTTTCTTTCAAGGTCTGGAGAGACTCCTCAAAAGTTTTTTTCTTTAATCTTCTTTCATCTTCTAAACAACTTCTACCTAAAAATGACCTAGACCAAGTTTTGACTAAGCCAGCACCTTGGTTTGAATACTTTCAAATCAGGCACTTTCTTCAGGACCCTAAAGTGATCTCTTCATTTTCTCGCCCTTCATCTGACTACGAACATCTGGTTCTTCATTTTCACGAAGAGAGAACGCCTAAAAGTCTCATTTCATGGCTGTATCGAATCCTATTGTCTAAACTCGAAGCAACCTTACCCTCTTACACCACTCAATGGCATAAAGACTGTGGCATCATCCTTTCCCCCGACCAATGGGACTCTATATGGGCTAGTGATGCCCTACAATCTACTATTATAAATATATCTCAACAAAACTTTAAATTGATTGCACGTTGGTACCTTACTCCTAACCAGTTCTCCCATATGACCCAGTTAGGTTCTTCAGACTGCTGGAGAAACTGTGGGCTCAAAGCCTCTTATTTTCACTGCTGGTTGGACTGCCCCAAAATCAGACCATTCTAGACCTCAATTTGTGCCCATCTCTCCTCCCTAACTGTGAGAAAATGACCCCTCTGTCACAAACATGGTTGCCAGGGCGCCTGGAGAAGTAAGCTTGCATCCGCCTGGCCAGTGAATGCGAGTGATGCTACCCAGGAACTACATAAGACTCCCGTGTACCTATTAACAAGAACATAAGCGCTTGAGTCAGGCACCGAGTGTCTGCAGCCGCGCTCTGACGTTTCCCCGCCATCGCGTGGAACCCGCCATGGCGAGGAGGAGGCTACGCCGCCACGGAGCTGTCCAGGCGAACGGTGTTGAAGCGCTAAGCATGGAAACCACTGTGTTTCGCTAACACCACATGTAGCCATCTTCCTGCCTGGCTGGGTTTCATTCCTTCTATGTGGGAACCTCACGTACACACTTTGAGTCATTCCTAGCCCGCAAGCAACCCACCTAGTCTATGAATGGATTAATGGCTCCACTATTAATCCTGATTGCCCAGTGATTTCCTAAACAACTGTCTTCACCCCAGAGAGTTGAGAAAGAGGAAGGATCTCTCCTGATACAGCCAAGCCCTTTTGTCTACACCGGAATACCTAGGTGCATATCTGATTCTCTATTGTCCCTTTCCCAGTTAATCCCATCTCCTCCCAATCACCCAACCATTCCCACATTGATACCAACGGAGCCGCCTCAGGCCCTGTTGCAACCTGGAAGTTTCCAGGATGCCCAGGATGAAGGTGATGTTCATTGGTTGAAGCACACACCCAATCAGGTGTCGCCATTGACTCGCCATTGGTCCAGCCGATGTCCAGCCTTCTTGGTCATCAGCAGAACCTCCCATTACCACTCCCAGTCACCTCCCATCCCCTCAGGACTAAGGTGACTCTATATAACCTGTGGACTAGCTACCCACAGGTGTGCCCTCTACTCAGTAAACCCCCATTCCCGCTGGGTAGTAACACCCCCGATTCCTGATCAGTTTCGGGACCTTTCCCCCATTTCCTCATTCGTCGCCATCGGAGCCTTCCATTGGAGTCTGCGAGAGGTAGTATTACCCTGTATGTCCATTCCTTTTATGTTCCCCTATCGATCTCTCTATATTTCCTAGACCTGTGTGAATGTGTGATTGATTTTGTACCTTGTGTGAACGAACTATTGTTTCAAATAAACCACAATTGATTTTATTAAATTAGAGTCCTTTATTGAGCATTGACTCTCTGATCGGTTGAGCCTGGTATACAATTGATAACAAAGATCCTATTGGGGACAGCTGTCTCTCAATCTAATTCCCCAAGTTCGTTTTGAGAGCAGTTTCCCTAACAGAAATTGGTGGAGAAAGCTTGGGCATTATCCTGTTTGTGTGAACGCACGCGAGTCGACACGCATGTCTTCATACAGACAGACGTAAGGTTGCACCGTTCAGAAAGTCTTGCTAGCGAGGCTATTGCGTGAGTGATTGAGTTCTGTGTGAAAGGCTCTAGCGAGCATCTCTAAAAATTGTGGGTTGGGCTGCTCCCGTTTCTACCATTCAGCGTTGGACTCCTCAGCCGCCCCTAGGAGGCCAGACACCTCGAAAGAGGACTGAGCCCGATAGAACGCAAGGGGGGAGTCCCGTGAAGTCTGGCCGCTGTCCCGAGGCCTTCTAAACGTGTCTATCGTGGGAGGGAATGTCAGGACAGGCTAGGATTGTTTAAGATCTGGATAGAGCACCCTTCCCTTCTCCCTTTTCTTTAGAGCTTAGTGCACACACGCACACACACTACATACACACTCAGACACTTGCACACACACACCCAAGTCCTTACACGAGTCTAGGCCAAGGCTAGTCTAAGGCACCCGACAGTCAAGAAGGTAGGCGGGTCAGAGGACCGCTGCAATCTGACTGCTGGGCAACTTTTATTTTGTTTTTGTTTGCCCGAGACGCGATCGTTGGGTCGGCTCGCGGCTCCCTTTTCTGGCCGAGACGCAATCATAGGATTGGCTCGCTGCCCAAAACTGTGCCCGAGACGCGATCGTTGGGTCGGCTCGCGGCTCCCTTTTCTGGCCGAGACGCAATCATAGGATTGGCTCGTTGCCTAAAATTCTGCCCGGAGACGCGATCGTTGGGTCGGCCCGTGGCTCCCTTTTTCACCCGAGATGCGATCGTTGGGTCGGCTCGTGGATTCCCTTTTGGCTGAGACGCGATCGTTGGGTCGGCTCATTGCCTAAAACTCTGCCCGGAGACGCGATCGTTGGGTCGGCCCGTGGCTCCCTTTTTCACCCGAGACGCGATCATTGGGTCGGCTCGGTGCCCCGTAACCTTAGCTGAAATACCACCGGAGGTTGGCAGTAGGCGAGATATAAAGAAAACTAAACTGAAATGGAGATCTTCGCGAAAAAGGAAGAAGTCCCCAAGTTGGAAAAATGGTTGTTAAAGAAAGGGGACAACCCTTGGCACAAGGGAGTCTTTGACCAGGGCCCTGATCCCCTCCAGTCCTTTAGAGATATATTTGAGGAAAATTGTAACAACAAAACGATTAGCACCGGCAAAAGAGACCTCTTTGCCACGTGGGGTTTGTTTGAAGCCCTGCGGGATAGCTCCGCCCTGATTAAACAACTCAGGGAGCAGCTTACGCAGAGAGATCAGGAAATAAAGCAGCACGAAGTGCAGGCAGAGAAGAAAGAACAAGAATTGGAGACAATTCTTAAGAAACACGCAGAGGTGCTGGAGAGGGAATTCCAAAAGCAGACTGCTGAAAGGGAATCCATACTCCAAAACCATGCGGCGGTGCTGGAGCGGGAGTTCCAGAGGCAGACCGCGGAAAGGGAATTCCTACTCCAGAGCCATGCGGCAGCGCTGGAGCAGGAATCCCAAAAACACACTGCTGAGAGGGAATCCATACTCCAAAACCATGCGGCGGTGCTGGAGTGGGAGTTCCAGAGGCAAACTGCAGAAAGGGAATTCCTACTCCAGGGCCATGCGGAAAAATTGGAACAAGTGCAGCAGGAACACGAAATCGAAAAAGCAGAGTTGCACAGGAGACACGCTGCCGAAATAGATAGGATAGCGCAGGAAAATAATACCCTGGACCTTGACTGGCAACAGGCAAGTCGGACCGTAGAGGAGATTAAGGCTGAGAAACTCACTATAGCTATAGCATATCAAGATGCCATAACAGCTCTAAAGAAAGCCCAATCGCAAGTAAAGGCATTGAGCAAAGAGCTGGAGCAAACCAAAAACCGGAATGATAAACTGCAATATGCCGTGGAAATAGCCACAGAAACGGTGAAGAAAACCAAAGAGGCAGCTAATCATGAGGCGTGTAAAAAAGAAATTGCCTCATTGCAGCAGAAGTTAGACCGTAAAAATGCTCTTATAGCAACGGTCTCCCCATCCACCTTCTATGCTTTTTCGGATGAGGAAAGTGAGGATGAGGAGGAAATACAACCCTGTGAGATTGCCCCCGCCCCCGTATGCCCGGTGGTCACCCGGCAAACTACCACTAGACAGGGGAACGGTAAAGAGACGGTGCAGATAACTAAGGAGGTTAAGGATTGGAAAATTGAAAATATTAAAATGGCACACCAAATTCTTGGCCCATATAATAGAGAAACCTCCATCCGATGGATGATGCAAATGTACCGTGAATACCCAAACATAACCATCAGGGAGTTAAATCAGGTCCTGAGGTTGGCTGTAAACGGCCCTCATGTAGAAAAGGTGAGAGAAAAATTGCTAGTCGCTCACACAGGCGCCATAACCACCTTGGAGTGGATAGCTGAACTATTGAGAATCACTTGGAACGAAGAGAATGTTAAATATGTGTATACCCAGACTGTGCAAGGTCCAGATGAAGACCCTATGGTCTATCTAGCAAAGAAACAATTCTTAGCCTTAGCTGCCGACGTAGTATTCCCGGAGGAAGAGGGTCAGGAGCCCGACTACGATGACGCTGATTTTATAACAGATGTCATTAAAGGCCTCAACCCAGAAACGCGGCAGGCACTAGGACCCACACATGCACCTAACCCCAAATGGAGCACACTTCATGCCAATCTGGAAAATATTAGCAGATATATGGACACGGTTGCGCAAGGGAAAAAGAGTAGTAAGAAAGACCGGGCTAAGGAAGCTGTTAATACAGTTACTTATGCTAACAACGGGCCTCACTCTCAGTATCAGAAGAGGGAAGTTAATCCGGGCCCCTATAACCCATCGCAGCCTCCAGTCAATCCTCCAACAGGACAAAATAAGCACGCTCAGGCGCGGAACAATGGGAAACCGACCAGGCAGAAACCCGGAGCGGGGGGAGGGAACCCTAACTATCAACCGAGAGCCCCTCCTCCACCCGTGCAGCCCTCGGCCCCTTTTCCTTCTCCCGCAGTGCAGCCGCCTCCGGCCCCACAGCCTAACATAATGACGGGCCCTTATGGGGAGGCATATCAAGATTTGCAGAATCAGAGTCGAGGGTACAAGCCTTCCTATAACAGAAAGGCCGAGCGAGCTCGGTTTTGGAATTCGATGCCGCCCGAAGAACAGACTCAGCGAAAAGCGCTCTGGAACTTCTTACTCCATGCAGGGTGCGACATGACTAATATGGATCTAGCACCCACTACACTTTTGATAGAGAGGCAACAACAAGTGATGCAGGGGTGGGGAAATCAGCAGCCGTCTGCTCCCCCACCTCCTCCAACCCAATCTCATTTTGCGGCACCTCAAGGGTATTCACCGCCCGTAGCTGCAGTAGTTCAACATCCACCTCCTCCAATGCACCCCACCGTTCAGTTATACCCGGCTCCGATAGCCGCGGTCCAGCAGCAGACGGTCGTCAACAGTCCGGAATATGAAGACCAGGGTCTGCGCTAGGGGTGCCCGGGGCCCACTAATCTCCCCGAAGGAGTAGTGGCTAAACTTAAGCCAGACACTTGGGGGAGACCAATGGTAAAGGCAGGCATTGGGGCTCCAGGGAACATTAAACCTGCCACTCTATTAGTGGACACAGGGGCATCGATTAGCGTGCTCCATCCAACGCTAGTTACTCAGGGAACCCAGACAGACAGAACTCTGGAACTGGCTGGGTACGCGGGAGGAAGCCACCTCTCACACATCTGGAAAAAGATTCCAACCACTGTAGGGAGACTCAAAGCCACCATGACAGCCTGTAATAATGCAGGAGAAGACGATGGAATGATTGGGGCTCCCTTCTTAAAGAAAAACCATTTAACTGTGGATTTAGCCAACGGACTCCTGTGGCACATCCCGGGAGGCCCGGACTTTATTAATGCTATACACCGATGTGCAGCTCTAAAAGCTCCCTTCCCTGTATGTTCAGTGACGGGAGATCTATGGACCCAAAAGTTTCCCGGAGTATGGATTACTGACAAGGCGGAGTGTGGGACTGTGAGAAACGCTTGTGTTCTTATAGAGGGCAAAGATCCTCCTCCCCAGCGTCAGTACAAATACCCCGCGGAAGCGGAAGCAGGAATAGGGAAAACAATTGAGGGTCTGTTGAAGTGGGATGTCATCCTCCCAATGCAGTCCATCTGCAACGCCCCCTTGTGGCCGGTCCTAAAGGCAGATGGAGTAACTTGGAGGATGACGGTGGACTTCAGAGCCCTCAATGCAGTGACTCCCCCGGTGGCCCCGGTGGTCGCTAAATACAACGAAATCGTGGCAGCCATTGCAGCGGGATCTAAATTTTACAGCGTGGTGGACTTGGCCAACGCGTTCCACTCGATCCGCTTGCACGAATCCTGTTGGTATAAATTCGCGTTCACCTTCCACGGCCAACAGTACGTGTTCAAGCGGACACCGCAGGGCTTCCATTCTAGCCCAAGCATCTGTCACGCGCATGTTGTACAGATGTGGGACCGACTGCTGCCTGGATCAAAGGATTGCGTGCTCAGTTATGTAGATGACGTGCTGATCCACGCAGAGACAGAGGAGAAGGTCCGGGAGGTCACTGAGGAGGTCCTCAACCTCATCCAAGAAACGGGCTTCAAAGCAAGCAGGGAGAAAGCCCAGCTAGTAAAGACCGAGGTGAAGTACCTCGGCATCACACTAGGAGCAGAAGGGAGAACACCGGATTCACAGAGAGTAGAAGTGATCTCTAAACTCCCCGCCCCCACAGACCCCCATTCACTAAGAGCTTTGTTAGGCACCTTTAACTTTTCCCGGGATTTCATCGAGATGTTCTCCGAGAAAGCCCGACCTCTTTATGAGCTCCTGAAGAAGGATGTGCAGTGGTACTGGGGACCGGAGCAGCAAAAGGCTTTTGCAGAGCTCAAAAATGACCTCGCAAAGGCTCCGGCGCTTGCCCACCCCGATGTTACCCAGCCGTTTTTCATTCAGTTGGCTATCTCGGAGCACAGTCTAGGGGCTACTTTGATCCAGAGACGAGCGGGATCCCAGCGGGTGGTGGCTTATGCCTCCAGGAACCTTTCTTCCGTGGAGGAGAAGTTCTCCCCCTGCGAGAAGGTCTGCCTCGCTCTGGTCTGGAGTTTAACCCATTGGGAGTTTATAATAGGAGGAGCAAGGGTGGTAGTTCAAACCACTCATTCCCCTCTTAAGTATATTCTCTCCGGGAAAGTTAAAGATGGGCAAGTTTCGAACCAAAGGATTGCCCAGTGGACGCTGGCGTTAACTAATAGAGGGGTAGATTTCCAGAAGGAGCAAAAGGAACCGCCCTCGCCCTATGGCCTCGTAGTTGAAGGGGAAGAGCATGAGTGTCCGCTGCCAGTGGTACAACATATACCCTGGCCAGTTAATGGAGGAATAACCCTAGCAGAAGCCCGACAACGAGAGCTTGTTTGTTGGTTTTGCGATGGATCTTCTTTCCATGTAAATGGCTCAGCTCGAACCGGCTACGGCGCCATTAGAGTGCAGGATTCCCTAGTCCTTAAAGGAACCGTTCGCCCTCATTCCAGCCAAGCCGCAGAAGTGGAGGCAGTGCTAGCAATCCTCCAGTTTGAGCCTCTGGATGTTCCCCTAGCCATTTTTACAGATTCTCATTGGACGGTGCAGGCGATCACGGCCTGGCTGCCCATTTGGAAGAAACAGAATTGGCTGAATAGCGAGGGGAAAACGGTCGTGCACTCTCAGAAATGGCTGCAAATAGCGGAGAGAATAGAGGCGCGAACTGACTCCACCTACGTGACTCACGTTAAGGGACATCAGAGACAATATACAGAGGAAGGGATGTGGAACAATAGAGTAGACGCTATTGCCAAAGAAGCTGCATTCGCAGACAGCAATCCTTTCCGCTCACCCCCCACCTTTCCTTTACACCCGGTCACCACCCGGAACCAGAGCAAAGGGAGGGAAATCCTGATGGATTTGGGCGAGCTCCAGAAAGACGACCCAGAGATCCTGGAGCTTGCCAAAGCCCAGAAGGATGAAACGGGGAAATACACCATCATTCAGAAAGAGGGCATTTACTGGGCAGTAGATAGCCAGGGGGAGCAACACTGGATTGTGCCCCTGCAAGTCAGAGGGGATTTAATCAAGTTTGTGCACGAGCAGGGACACCGCGGTGCAAATCTAACTTTGGAACGGGTAAAGGAGACGGGCTGGTGGCCGGGCATGCGCCAGGAAGTCGCACAATGGGTTAATAATTGCCTTGCGTGTGCTATGGTTAATGCCGACACATCAGGACCCAAAGCTCCCATCCAACACCAAAGAATAGAGGGACCCTGGGCTCGTATACAAATTGATTTTATCGGCCCCCTTCCCCGCACAGCAAGAGGAAATAGATACTGCCTCACGGTGATCGATCCTTTCAGCAAATGGGTGGAGGCTTTCCCTTGTAAATATAATACTGCCGCTACAACTGCTAAAATTTTATTCAACCACCTATGGACGAGATGGGGAATCCCGAGGGTCATGGACTCGGATTTGGGGTCACACTTCATCGGGGAGGTCACAAAGGAATTGTGCAAAGCCTTGGGGGTGGAACAGCGGTTTCACATTGCCGGGCACCCCCAGGCATCAGGGGCAATTGAGAGGACTAACCGGACAATCAAGGAAGCCCTACGGAAAGTAGTAAAATCCACAGGCAGGGATTGGGACGAGAAGCTACCCATTATCCTGATGGCGCTGAGGGGAACTACTGCCGTCCATGGTCACACACCGCATATGGTCATGACAGGAAGGAAAATGGTGTTGCCGGAAGCCTTCTGGCTCAAAACACAACTTCCATCTGACTGGATGCCGGTGGTTGTGAATGACGCGTGGGTGCAATCGCTAGTCACGGAGGTCCACAATATCCACCTGGAGGTAGCTAAACAACTAGGAAAAACACAGCAGGCAATGGATCAGAGACTAGGCTGGGTTAAAAATCCTCGAGTGTGGGATCCAGGCCAGCTAGTGCTATATAGGAGATTCTCGCAAAACGAGCACTCCTTGGAAGCCAAATGGTTAGGTCCAGTCCCGATAACACTGAGGATCAGCCCAGCAGTCTACCAAGTAGAAATTCAGAAAAAGAACGGAGAAACCTGGCGAAAGTACTTCCATTGTTCCCAACTCAAGGAATGGAAGGGGACTGCTCCAGTCAACACTAATCAGATTCAGCAGCCTGAAGTGGTGCCGCCGGAGAAAAGAGCCGAAATCCGACAAATCTCTGTCATGCCCTGCCCTGAACCGGTGGATTTCCCCTTAAGTGACACCTTCCTCACCCTTGGTGTAACTTGAACAAGTCCAAGAATAGAGATTCCTGAGACAGATCTGTCCACAGTAATCTAGGGGGGGGGGGTGCAGGAGAAAAGAACTCAGAACAAGAACATATAATTTTAGAACTGCAGCAGTTTTTTTTTTTCCTCTCTCCTGTGAAATTGCTCCTTCCCTTTCCCCTCTTCCCCAACCTTGTCTTAGTACTTTGACTCCTTCAAGCTTATAGAAATAGCAAGAAGGGTCTACAGCGCAATCTTATCTTTTATTTTCAGGTACACAATATGGATTACCAGAATGTGAAGGTGAGATTTGTGAGAACAATGATGCATGCAATGTATTTAGTGTTGATGTTAATGCTGGAGAAATGTACAGCTGATAGAGCAGTATTGCCCACTATAGTCCCATTCTCTCATTGGAGATGTAAAACAAGCCTATACCCCAAGGAAATCATGCTGTGCAAAGTCATAAAGTCTAATTATGGGGAAAATGACAGCAGACTCCCCAGAAGCAGCTATGACTTTCGCAGCTGTGATGAAGAGTGGGTTAGACCACCTAATATGATTTTGTTATGTGCTGGGACCAGAATGTTAACGCAGGAACTGTACTGTTTTTCTCATGAGGACACCATGAGACCTCTAGTGCCAATGCATTGTGCTTATGTCCCAAAGGGCCCACGGAAATTAACAACAACTCCCACAATAACTCCTAGCGCTACTCCAGCCTCTAAAGGGTTTACTGAGGACATGGGGCCATACTGTGAAATTGCAATCGTGTCGACCGCAGTATGGAGCGCAAAGGACCCTTTCAAATTTATATTATCAATTGGCTCGAGGATAGAAAAACCGCTTGCGTTCTCAATACAGACACCTAGTGGAGAGACGCATCATCACCAGCTAACCGCATGGTCAAATAAAAATTGGATCGTTACTGATTCGGAGTTAGGGACACAGGGACCTCCTGACTGGTTTATAGTAATAGACCCTCTATGCCAGCGGGAGTCCGCAATGGGAATGAAATTCACCAAATTGGGCACCTTCTACACAGAGCTTCCATCGGAGGAAGGAAACTACACCCTCACGATAGGGAATTTTACCCAGCTCCAATTCAACCCTCTCATTCCAGACGCTGAGAGTACATTAAGTGCCAACTCTCACATAATTGGCTCCCATGTGATTAAGCGGGATATTAGGGAACAAGTTTTAATTCGGCCACAGATGGTAATAAAGGAAATCAGGGTCAGCCTGACAGGATTAAATACCATCGAAAAATTGCCACAATGTGCTCCCTACTTGGAACCCAGTAAAAAGGGTTGGGAGGCTTGGCTGCAGTTATGGGTGGGGAACACGCCTCGCAGATTGAAACGATCTGTAGGAGACTGGGTTGCACCAGTTGCTGGAGGAGTAGCGGTTTTAGATTCTATAAATATAGAAACCCTCGCAAATAAATTTGCCTACGCTACCTCCTATATTTCCCAGCTGGGAAAACCCATTAATGACTCTTTCCACACCATCTCTGAAGTCCAGCATTCCATCAGCTCCATTTTAGTAAATTGGGAAAACCAAATTGAAAGAGATTTTGCCTTGCTGTTGAGAGGTACTCAATCCCTACAATTAAATATTTCTTTGGCGCTGGCATGCACTCAGGCTCAAGCTATGAATTTAGCAGTAACCATGGGCATGATCAGGCAAGCCACGGAGGGAAATATCCCCCTGGAAATCAAGCAGTTAATTAGACCAGAAATTCCCACCCCACAACTGGAATTGGAAGCCTGGTGGACTCTGGTGAATACATCTTTCTCAGTGGACAGGCAGGAATTGAGACTTCTCATCCTGATGCCCACTGCACAAAGGTTCTTTTATGTACACCCCGTTGTGCCACTAGGGCTGCAAGTGGGACCAACCGAAGTTTTATATTCCGCGGACTCAGATAAATGGGCCAGGAATGACAACGGAAGTTGGGAAGCTGTGGATCTAAAGGCATGTGTACACAAAGACAACTTGGGATTTATTTGTGATGAGCAAACTCTACAAACTCACCACCCCTGTGTGAACCCATTAAGGGACTCCCCTCAGGAATGCAAATATGCGCTTAGGCAAGAGAATGCCTCCGCTTTTGTGTACTTGGGAAGAGGGTGTGCTTGCGTGAGGACATATTGTGAGTACCTCGTCATAAATACCTTCCACATCCAACCCATGTTGCCAGATGTCAACAGATGTTTCTGCAACCTATCTTCCATTGTGGGATGCGATATAGAATTCACAGTCCCCATATGGACTAGGGAGGAAATCCTGCTGGCCCCTAGTCTGTTCAAATTCATTCAACCAGTTTTTCTGGGCATGGGGCTGCGGGCGATCAGATCCCTGCTGTCTCATCCCCTTTTAAAACAGACCTTGCAAGAAATCAAGAGGAGCGGAGACACTGCGTCCATGGTGGTTAAACATGATGGACTGGAAATCTCCGGGCTTTTAACACAAATCAAGGACACGGGAAAGCATTCGTTCCTTGACGCGCTCCTTGGCTGGAGCCCTACTGGGTCAGCGATACTTAACGTAGCCCTGCACCCTATTGTGGTCATTTTGGTCTTCCAGATTATACTCTGTGTTGTAATAATTGTCTTGGGGTGCTGGCTGAGAAAGCAGCTAAAGAAGGTGGACGAGCTCCAAACCATGTGGAGATATCGTCCCCTCGTCATTGAAAAACCCTAAAGAACCGCCTTGAATCCTCTCCCCACTCGTGCGAGGAGGGGGGGGGGAAGCTCCCCGTTCCTTATTCCTTTTTCAAGATCTTTCTTTTACTTGTAAGAGGGGGCTGTGAAGCCCAAGGGAAAGAGAGAGGGGAGAAAGGCGACGAAACCGAACCGTGGACTGTGCCAGCGATCACTCCAAAACTTTTCTGTTTCAAAGAAGAAACGGAAGTGTGCATTGGAGGATCTCCATAGGCTTTCCTGCGAGATCTTCCAGGCAGCCCCGGATTTGGGCCGCTGAGCTGGATTGCACCGGGCGCTTCAGTTCAACAGGCCCACTGGGACCCCCGGTTCTGCAGCCCCACATGTTTGATAACAGCGGGGACCGGTCGGGTCACAGGCTAAAGCCGCCCGATCAACCCCCTCTGGTGCCTCAATCCCACCAAGTAACTAAAAGGTCACTAGGAGTCAAATGGAGGCTCGGCCCAATATATATATAGTTTAAATCCATATATCCTGTTTATAGATTTGGAATACCTCCCTCCTCATTAACCCCCGAATAAGGCTTTTAATGGTTGAAAACTTCACTGCCCCGTCGCTCCCAGGCCGCCTTGGATTTGAGGCATTTGCATAAATCTCTCTTGCACATGCCCCAACTTTTGGGATGGGAAACGGAGGACGATGGGAAATGTAGTCCCCACAGCCAGCCTTTACATTATGCATGTCAGTATCTCTCAGCCCCGCTCTGTTCCTATGGGAAGTTCTATCTTTTACCAAGTAAAGGGTGGGCTCGTTGGCCCAGGGGGATGGGGTGAGAGGAAGCCCAAATTGGGCAGAACAAACTCAGGGCATTCTTGCAAGTGTTGGATCGCTTCTTGATGGTCTAGATAACAGTCCCACCAAGTGATCCATCACTACAAGGCCCAAAGTGACTCTGGGACAGAACCTGTTCTGACCCAGAGAGACTCCCAGCAGTCCAGTGTTTGAGCTCTGTGACTCTTCCGGCGCTCCGTGATCCTGAAGGAACACAGGGAACGGAGAGGGGAGGAAGTTGCAGACGCTCAAAGCATCAGGAACCTGGTGCAGCCTCTGTTCTGACCCATTGGGACGCCTGAGCGTGCAGCCCTTACCCACATAACTGTGGAAGGGACTCAGGCTGTGCATGAGCACCCGAACCGAGGAGCTTAGGAAAAGCCACCTCCCGCGGGCACCCTGTGTCCGCCAACTGCCTTTTAGATTAAAAAGACAATGCGGGTGAAGAGCGATCTTGGGACCAATACACCTGAACTATGACCCTTCCACAAGCCATTATTCCCACAGGAGCGGACCGAACCTAGGTCCATATATATTTGAAAAATATTTTATAATATCCTATTCCCAACATGCATTGGGCTTAGTTCATCTGCATAAACACATCATGCGCATGCACTAACCCAAGGCACAGGATTGGGGACATCTGGGACGTAGAGTTCCAACACCCTATGTGGGTAATAAACTGTTGTTATTAAGACTTGTCTATCTTTTACCAGAGAAGGTTGGGCCGCCGAAGCAGCCCGAGGGTTAAAAGAGGGCAGGCACTGACACTTGCCCTCCGGAGCGCGGAGCTCCAGCTAAAAGTTCCGCCCACCTAGGGTCTCAGGGGGCCAGAACAGACTCTGCACCAGGTGCCATACTTGCAGGGGCACCCTGAGTTTGTAAAGGCGCACACGAGACCAGGCAGAATGCTTGAACCCGGCCCCCACCGGGAGAGCCAAACGCACCGAAGCACCTTCAAGTCACAGTGACTCTGGCTTTCCCCACAAGAAAGAAGTGCCCAATAATAAGAAAACCGCTGGAGTATGACCGCAAACCTTTTGGGGCGATTCTGAATAAGGGGGTGCCCCACAATGGTCCAAGAAACCCAGTTCAAGGCAAAAGGGTATTTGCATAGGTGCCTCCCACTTGGTCTGCCTAATGAACTGTATGTCCTCATTGCCTGGCGCCTCTGTAAACCGCCCTGTCTGCCAGTAGAAGGCAGCGCTCAGCGGAAGACATGACGTGTCAGTCTACCCGTTGCCATCTCCCGGGCGGGAGGAGTGACGGAAAATGGGATTTCGACCAACCAGCCATGTTTATCTATGTTTATAGGATGTTATGAATCTATTTTTGACCAAAAGAAGGGTGCCCACCCTTTTGCGGGTGGGCTGGTTTCAAAAATTAGAGGGGTTGAGAATTACAAGGCCGAACCGGAGAGTATGGTGGCGGAAGAGCCAGAGAAGCAAGTTAGCCCTTTTTGACAAGGGCTTCATCAAGCTTTCTCAAGAAGCATCTCCATCGTGGGGATGCCGGGCTCTTTCCGCGTTTCACCAAGAAACATCTCCCTGGCGGAAGGCCTCTCCTGGTAGTGTAGGTTCGGAGAAGCCTACCCAACGGAGTAACTGGCCGAACTCAAGACCCTCCTCCCCATGGTTTCTACCGCATGGTCAGGTTAGCGTAAGGAATGGGAAAATCTCCCACGCTGCTTTGCAAGGGGTCATTTGCATCTCCCACACCCACCGATAGACTACTGGCACCACGTTAGGGGCACGACTCCACAGGAAGTGGAAACCGTCAGGCAACGCAGAACCCGCCCCTGCCAGTCCAAACTTTGATTGACAGACAGGGACCCTTAGGCTAAGTGTCAATGGGAACCAAAGTTTTCCCCTATGCGTTTGTTTTTGCTTGTGTTCTATCTTTTACCAAATAAAGGGGGAGTCCCCCCCTCCCAGCCAGGGAGGGACTCCAAGAGGCCCTAAAAGAGAACCACGCTTATAGCTGGTTCTCCGGAGCCCACACGGGCTCCCGATTAAAATATGGGAAGCGATCCCTGAGTCAACTTCCCCGAACCTACTACACCAGGAGAGGCCTTTCCGTGGCCGCACTCCCCGGTTCGGGGTGTTGACCCATGGGTCCGCACGTCCATCGTATGCCTTTCCCCCTCTGCCAAACCTAGAGGGCCTGGGAATGGACTCACTTTAAGATTGAAGAGGGCTGTCCGGGGACAAACTGGAAAGGGCTGCAAAATCATAGGAAACTCTGACTGTGTATAAGTGTTTTTCCTGAAGAGTTTATTATTGTACTAGGACTGTATAAAGTTGGACAAAAACCTGCAAAAATCTCTCCCAGAATCCTTTGTCCATGACATTTACATAAATGTACAGGAAACTCCTTCTGACAGGGTCTCCCCATACCATGTGAACGGGCCCCCGACTGGGTCCGAGCAGGATCGGAGGCCTCCGTGTTGGGCATGCTCCATGTGCACTTGGCTTCACTGTGGGCGGCCTGGATACAAGGGGGGGTGGGATATCCGCCGCAGACTCCTCGGCGCCGCCAGCCTCCTCCCCTCCAGAAAGAGACTACAGACAAGCCAAATGAGAAGGGAAGCCTCCCCTATCCCCAGCGTGGAAGTTATCGAGGGGGGGAGAAGAAGAAGCCCGAAGACCAAAGGTCAGACAGATGAGTTATGTACTAGCATAGTGGTAGGATTTGTTTTTTTATATATATATATATATATATGTATGAAATGTAACCCGGTGATTTTAAAATGATTTGCCTTGTGAATCCGTGGATAATATGAAATGCTTATTGCCTGCCTAATCAATTATTGCAGCCTAGCCGGCCTAGACTGCACACATGATTTCTGCTTTTAAGTAACCTTTGATTCAAATACTTTGTATTATGAAATTTTACCATGTGTTTATGGATTTTAATAATGCTATATGAAATACCGAATATGTACAATGTATCCCAGAAGGCCTCCCTGTAAGCATGAACGCCAAGGAAGGATCTGATGGCCCATTGGCATTTTTAAATTGTGTTTTTGAGTAGTTTTAAGATAGTGGCTCCAACCTTTTTTTCAGGTAGCCGGTATTCCCTAGTAGACACCCCACGCTTCAAGGGCTTACCGCCCTCTTACCGAAGCCCCGTTTTTGTTTATTATCAGTTGTACATACGAGACTTTGCCACTAGACGGTGACGTCAGTCTCGAGGGGGGGAACTGTGAGAAAATGACCCCTCTGTCACAAACATGGTTGCCAGGGCGCCTGGAGAAGTAAGCTTGCATCCGCCTGGCCAGTGAATGCGAGTGATGCTACCCAGGAACTACATAAGACTCCCGTGTACCTATTAACAAGAACATAAGCGCTTGAGTCAGGCACCGAGTGTCTGCAGCCGCGCTCTGACGTTTCCCCGCCATCGCGTGGAACCCGCCATGGCGAGGAGGAGGCTACGCCGCCACGGAGCTGTCCAGGCGAACGGTGTTGAAGCGCTAAGCATGGAAACCACTGTGTTTCGCTAACACCACATGTAGCCATCTTCCTGCCTGGCTGGGTTTCATTCCTTCTATGTGGGAACCTCACGTACACACTTTGAGTCATTCCTAGCCCGCAAGCAACCCACCTAGTCTATGAATGGATTAATGGCTCCACTATTAATCCTGATTGCCCAGTGATTTCCTAAACAACTGTCTTCACCCCAGAGAGTTGAGAAAGAGGAAGGATCTCTCCTGATACAGCCAAGCCCTTTTGTCTACACCGGAATACCTAGGTGCATATCTGATTCTCTATTGTCCCTTTCCCAGTTAATCCCATCTCCTCCCAATCACCCAACCATTCCCACATTGATACCAACGGAGCCGCCTCAGGCCCTGTTGCAACCTGGAAGTTTCCAGGATGCCCAGGATGAAGGTGATGTTCATTGGTTGAAGCACACACCCAATCAGGTGTCGCCATTGACTCGCCATTGGTCCAGCCGATGTCCAGCCTTCTTGGTCATCAGCAGAACCTCCCATTACCACTCCCAGTCACCTCCCATCCCCTCAGGACTAAGGTGACTCTATATAACCTGTGGACTAGCTACCCACAGGTGTGCCCTCTACTCAGTAAACCCCCATTCCCGCTGGGTAGTAACACCCCCGATTCCTGATCAGTTTCGGGACCTTTCCCCCATTTCCTCATTCGTCGCCATCGGAGCCTTCCATTGGAGTCTGCGAGAGGTAGTATTACCCTGTATGTCCATTCCTTTTATGTTCCCCTATCGATCTCTCTATATTTCCTAGACCTGTGTGAATGTGTGATTGATTTTGTACCTTGTGTGAACGAACTATTGTTTCAAATAAACCACAATTGATTTTATTAAATTAGAGTCCTTTATTGAGCATTGACTCTCTGATCGGTTGAGCCTGGTATACAATTGATAACAAAGATCCTATTGGGGACAGCTGTCTCTCAATCTAATTCCCCAAGTTCGTTTTGAGAGCAGTTTTCCTAACATAACTGGGGTCTTGATCCCAGATGACCCAACAAGGATACTTCTCAATCATTGGTCTGATACCCGTCTCTCATCTTCTAAAAAATCCTTGATAGTTAAACTCCTGACAGCGGCTAAAACCATGATCGCGCAGTCCTGGAAAAACTCATTGAATTTGACACTTGACAACTGGCTGCTTAAAGTCTGGGAACACATTGTAATGGATAAAATTCAGGCAGCCATAGACCACAAAGACCCATATCAAGCCTACGCTAAATATCTGGCAACTTGGCTTCCCATTCTAGAAAAGCTTGACACCGATCCATTTTATGCTAACTCTTATTCTAAAAATAAAATGTATAAGGATTTCCTTTTGCTATAAAATTTTTTTAACAAGTTAATTTCAAGTTACTTAAAGTGTATTATATCTTCCTTTTTCCCTTCCCTTCCCTTCCCTTCCCTTCCCTTCCCTGATCTTATTTTATTTTTAAATACTGTGTTATAATAACTATAATTATTATTACCTTCAGTTTGTATTTTGTTTATTTTGTTTTTAAATGTTGTTTTTGCTCTGTATTCTGTCTAGTAAGCTTGCGATGTTATCTCTGTTAATCTTCACGGTAAACTTCTTGCGTTATGGATTGTAAGCTATTTTTATGCCTCAATAAAATGCTTAAATGTGAAAAAAAAGAAAAAAAAGAAAAAAAAAGAAAAATCTTTTGATTTAATTTCAACCCACTGCTTCTGGTCCTACCTTCCGGGGCCACAGAAAACAATTCCACACCATCCTCTATATCAGCCTTCAAGTACTTGAAGATGGTGATCATATTGTACTGTAATATATTGTAATCACACTCATCATTTGTTATTAAAGATTAATACATATACATTATGTTTTTAACAGAAGATGGTGATCATATAACCTCTCAGCCACCTCCTTTCCAGGCTAAACATCCTTAGCTCCTTCAACCTTTCCTCATAGGACTTGGTCTCCAGACCCCTCACCATCTTCGTCGCCCTCCTTTGGACCCGTTCCAGCTTGTCTATATCCTTCTTAAATTGGTGTCCAAAACTGAACACAAGACTGCAGATGAGGTCTTACCAGAGCAGAGTAAAGCAATACCATCACATCACGTGATCTGGACACTATACTTCTGTTGATACAGCCCAAAATTGCATTTGCCTTTTTAGCCACTGCATCACACTCATGTTCAGCGTATGATCCACTAAGACCCCTAAATTCTTTTCACACATACTACTGCTAAGACAAGTCTCCCCCATTCTATAACCATGCATTGGATTTTTCCTACCTAAATGCAGAACTTTACATTTATCCCTGTTAAAATTCATTTTATTGGTTTTAGCCCAGTTTCCCAGCCTGTCAAGGTCATCCTGTATCCTATTTCTGTCTTCTTCGGTGTTTGCAACCCCTCCCAATTTAGTATCATCTGCAAATTTAATAAGCATTCCCTCTATTCCTTCATCCAAATCATTGATAAAGATGTTGAACAAAACAGGTCCCAGGACAGATCCCTGAGGCATTCCACTTGTCACTTCTCTCCAAGAGGATGAGGAACCATTCACATTCATAATTGGGAATGTTGTAATTGTAAGGAAAATTAAAGAAGTTATCTATAATAGATAAAGCCCTGAGACTACTATGAAACATTCCTTTAACCTAAATATGGATTTCCTGAGAGATTTGCATGGCATCAGTGAATTTCAGCCCATTACTCCAACCTATTAAAAGCTCTTAGATACCATTTTGGGGGTTTTTCTTTGAGTAACTGAATGTAATTGCAGTCTGGCAATATGAAGGTAATAACTGTTGGACAATATGAATGTTTGCAGTGCTACTTTTAGGAGCTACCCTTTCATATTCTAACATATTTGGACTTCCTGTCTCCTAGATCCAGTTTTCCTGTCTCCTGGATAATTCTAGTCTCTTCCATTTTATGAAGCCATCTCGAAACACATGCCTTGCTCTTGATGGTAGGACTGGCTAGAGGCTGCTATTTCCCTACCAGAAGATTGAAAGGTTTACAAAGAGGGCCACTTGTAGATCTTTTCATTTGCCCCTCAAGTTGGAATGAAGAGTCAGACGCAAGATGTTGGTAAAACTATGGGCCACTTTATTAAACATATCCATGGCAAAACGGCAAGGAAACCTATAACTGCGGCCTGGTAGGGGGCAGGGGTCTTAACAGACCCTCTCCCCTGCCATTCATGGGCGAGAGACCCAGCCCCCCAGCTGGAGTTGTGTGACACAGCTCCCACCAGACCGGCCCAGCAAGGATGCACGCCCCAGAAGAAGAAGAAGATATTGGATTTATATCCCACCCTCCACTCCGAAGAGTCTCAGAGCGGCTCACAATCTCCTTTACCTTCCTCCCCCACAACAGACACCCTGTGAGGTGGGCGGGGCTGGAGAGGGCTCTCACAGCAGCTGCCCTTTCAAGGACAACCTCTGCCAGAGCTATGGCTGACCCAAGGCCATGCTAGCAGGTGCAAGTGGAGGAGTAGGGAATCAAACCCGGTTCTCCCAGATAAGAGTCCACACACTTAACCACTACACCAAACTTGGCCAACCACCAGACGCATGTCTCAATGGAAGGCACCCTCTAGTCCAGCCTCCAGGATGGTCTGCATTCTCCCACCCCGGGTCATCAAACCCCAAAGTTGATCCTGCCAGATCCCTAACTCCCCAAAAGGAGGATGCTTCACGGTCCTTCCCTAGCCGCATAGTACCATAAACCCAGTAAAACCTGCCACTACTAAGGCCAAGTCTCTACTTAGGGCTTAGCACCCACCGGGAGGCCCAAGGCCACCCGCAGCCCTTGCTGGAGATCTCTCAAGAAAAGCATGTTACCCTTTTCAGAGAGATGCACCCCATCTTCCCCTGTAGAGGGCAGGAAATTTCGTAGAAATATCCAGATCTGGCAGATAGTGACCCAACCCTCTTTCCAATGCCTTCCGAATTCCTTTATTGGCTTTATAATGGGCCCTCTCTAAACCTGCAGGGTCCCAAGCACTACGCCAAACAAAACGGGGAATCATGGCCGACCAAACTATGATTGTCCCAGGCCATCTCTCCTGAATATACTGGAGATCTTCACGGGCCTGCAAGACTAATGCCTTGCCTTTTACCAGCCCAAGATCATTCCTTCCCAGGTGAATGAGTAAAACCTGAGGAGGCAGGCCCCCAATCCCCTGAAATAACAGAGGCAGCAGGTCCGGCCATTGAAGACCCCGTTGCCCCTGCCACGCGATAGAAACATATTGGCTGAGTCCCAGCTGAGAACTGACCAAAGTTCTCTGAGCCTGATGTGCTGTGTCCACAGATGTCCATAGCTGTGTCCATAGATGAGAACTTGGCTCCTCTGGCCAGGAACAACAGTATCTAAAAAAGAAAAAAAACAGTCAAACTAGAATAAGAACCAGCAACATTTCATCCAAACAAACGAAGCTAGGAACTGAGCAGAGGTCGAACATAAGATTTGTAGGCTGATGAGTGCCAATGGCCCAGGCTCTGAATGGAGGAGGAAGGATATCCCAGGGCAGCAGCTGTAGAGGCTGCCCCAATTCTAAAGGAGTGGATACCGAACCGCACCCTGGACAATCCCAGTTTACCTAAAGCCCAAGAAGTCACAGCCCAAACCTGATCCTTTGTCAGTGGGCTACCATTAGTGACAAAACAAAAACCCCTCCTTGGGCCCCCAAGCTGCCAAATAAGCAGCCAAAGTGGACACTAGGCACAACTCAACCTCAGAGCACATACCCAGCTCCAACACAGTACCTTTTTGACGCTGGTCCATCTTAGAGCGACGGACAGTAATGACCGCCTTTCCCCCTACTAACCTCAGATCCTGTAGTGACAAAGCATTACCAGAAACATCATTTCTGGAGCCTGCCACTAGCTCACTGACTCTAAGAGCCCCCCAAAAGGCTACCAAGGACGCAGCATGAAACAGAGTGACCTCAAAATAAGATGCATACACTTCGCCCCAAACCCCCTTCAGGCCCCTAAGAATCAGAGGGGAAATAGGTTTGCGCGTGTCAGACCTAGGTCCAGCCTCTCTGGCCCACCCCTCCAGCATCTTTCTAAGACAAAAATCAGCTGTTTCCTCCTTATAACCCAGTGCCTTGCTAGCAAAAGCCAATGCAGACAGGTGCCCCCTAATGGATCGCACGGCCAGTCCCTTACCTCTTAGGGAGACACAGTAGTAGAGCAACTGCTCCACCCGGAGGGGCCAAACAATATGATACCCTACCTCAGCCCTAAAATCCTCAAACTGCCGCATAGCAAGTTCATAAGACTTCCTGGTGCTAGGGGCAATGGTTAGGCCTAATGCTCTGCAGGCCTCGGCTCTCCAGTCAGCCATAGCTCCAGGGGCATTTGCGCCAGCTCTCAATCAGCATCCGGGGCCAGCTGACGAAACCTCTCCATCTGTTTATGAGAGAGAGCGTCAGTAACCTGGTTATTCACCCCAAGCACATGTTTGGCTAAAAACAGTATGTTAAGCCGCAGACAATGCAGAGTGAAGGCCCTCACCAACCTCATAACCCACTGAGATTTGGATGAAAGGGAATTAATTATGTGGACTACCGCTATGTTATTGCACCAAAATGAACTGTGCAATTGGCCATATCCATCCCTCACAGCCAAACTGCAGCAAGAATGGGAAAGAACTCAAGAAACCTAAGATCTCGGTTTACACCTACCTGAATCCAGGATTCTGTCCAACTATCCGCGCACCAGTGTCCACAAAAATAAACTCCAAAACCTAAAGACCCAGCAGCATCAGACATGACCTGGAGCTCTGCTTCAAGCCTCATGTCATCTCTCCAAAAGGAGATCCTATTAAAAGACTCCAAAAATTCTTGCCAAACCCTCAAATCTTCCCTCATGCTGCTGCTAACCCGTGTTATATGTTGAGGCAAGTGTATGCCTGCCATAGCTTCACATAGCCTCCCTTCCTGGGAGGCAAATTATGTCCCTGCAACCTAGCAGCTTCGCTGCCGGCTGCAAACAACAAATTATCACCAGCAGGAAATAAATCTGAAAGGGCTTATACTGGAGAATTATCTGACTTTACATCTTCATGTGAATCCTACCTGAAAGCCCAGTGTAGACAAGATAGCCATTCAGCAAGAGGCACTGTTGAGTGACAGTATCCATTTTCTGCATACAGTGCTTGCACCGTATAAAGGAGTTGTTGGAGAGAATGCAGTAAATAAAATTTTTATTCTCAATAAAGCGTATTGGTATTTTTTCTATCCCAAATGTCTATGATTTATTTTTTTTAATTACAAATATTGCTTGAGCCTGAGTGTGGCTGTATTGATTTTGAATCTAGCAGTTATGTTGGTAGACACTTATTTAGATGAGAAATCAGCAAAACACTGCACCTCCTGTAAAAGCTCTCAGCTTTCAGTGGTTTCTCTTTAAGCAAGAGAATACTTAAAGGAACCTTTGCACCTTAAATCATAAAGAATAGATCCACTTATAAGATTTTGTTTGTTTGCCATAGTATTGCTATGTTTCATGAGTGATCAGTTTCATCTCATCAAAATCTGTTTATATATATATTTCTGGCAGTCTTTCAGAATTAAATAGAGCATTATCAAATGCACAGCAACCTGCTAGGGTTTTCTGAAAAACATAAAGCAGGGTTCTTTCAGAATAATATTTGGTTAATAATTTTATCTTCCCAAGTGATTTGATAATGGTTTGAAGGATTACAAGAGCAAGAACATGTACACAAGGGCCTAGTGCAAGCTTTTAACAAATTCACAATTGTCTTGTTTACAGCTTTCTGGTGTATGGGCCAATAGATGGCTCATGATCAATAGTAATGTCCTGGACTTATTTATTCATTCAATGACAGTTCCTGGCATGCCACTTAATAGAAGCCTTTGATAAGAGAGATCACAGCTATCTCATATACCTTCCCAGTTTCTCATGAAAAGACAGACACAATGTTTTTGTCTGGATAGTTTAGAAGAAAGAATCTATAACCTGATTCAGACATCCCCATGGCAATCTCTTTTGTGTCATAGAATGGCCAGGCGTCCCTGGGCCATGTGCATAAATATATCTTCAGTCCTTTTCAAGCAGTCAGTAAGTACAGAGTGATCTCCTGTAGGAGTGGAGTTGTGACTGAAGACCTAACTCTTTGCTTACTTGAACCCAACAGA
The DNA here is from genome assembly GCF_032191835.1 of Heteronotia binoei. Taxonomy (NCBI): domain Eukaryota; kingdom Metazoa; phylum Chordata; class Lepidosauria; order Squamata; family Gekkonidae; genus Heteronotia; species Heteronotia binoei. The sequence continues at coordinate 95,811,482 of NC_083229.1, forward strand.
CCGTCAGAATACACTCTATGTGCATATTACCTATGGCTGTGAACAGAATCTGCAAATCTACAAAGAAGACAACAAAGGAAAAACAATGAAACAAGTAAAGTTACACACAATGCTTAGGAACTGCTTAGGAAATTCAAGAGCTGTTTTGAATTGTATAAATATGAGTATAAGAGTCTGACTTCTGAATTTTTAGCTTTGTAAACCATTGTCTAAAATCTGAGCATTTAATTAGAGACCAAATTATTTCTGATCGAACTGGTAATAAAGCAGCAGCATGTAGTGGCAGAGCTTGCAGCACTAATGAGAATTCTTCAAACGAAAGAAGCAACAAGTGAAAGAACTGAAGAGCCTCTAATTAACATTGTGTGCCAAGTGGACACCAAAAGAGAAAGGAGAACACAGCTACGGAGAACACCCACTTCTCCCTACAAATCTTCATCAAGTGCAGCTAGTAATGTTTGCAGAAAGTTATTTCTTTGCCAAATACTTTTTTTTATCCAATTTCACTGTAGAGTTGGATGCATTAGACCAGACGCGTAGGGAGGGGGGGGCGGGGATGGCAGACCGCCCCAGGCCCTGGGGCCCCGCGTTGGCAAGGGGGCCCCCCAAACAATGGCCGTGACGTTGCTGAAAAAGAATGGAAGCGCCCGCGGCGCCCGACAGCGAGGGGAAGCGCGCGCGCACGGCGGAAGAAGGGGGTGGGGAGGGGCGCGCGCACGCACGCACCTCGGGGCTCCTCGTTGGGAGCCGGGGTTATGCTCTGGGCGGGGATGACACCCGACGATACGCAGATGAAGGAGCGAGCAAAGGTGGGCAGGTCCTGCGGAGCGGCTGCGAGGTTGGAGCAAGCAAAGGCGGAGCTGCAGAGCGCTGGATGCTCGCAGAGCGTCTCACTCCAAAGGGCTAGAATTGTTAAGGTTGCCATTGCCAGTTCTGGGTCAGACGGTTTTTGGGGACTGGGGCCGGAGCCTGGAGAGGGAGCTTCGCAGGGGATAGTGGCATAGAGGGCACCTGCCAAAGCAGCCAGTTTTCCCCAGAGGAGTGGGTCTGGAAAAGAGTTGTTATTCCAGATCTCCAGGCTCTGCTTGGAGGTTGACAATCCTAGTATGTTGGGAGTGGGGAACAGCACACTTGCTTTGCAAGACTGAGGATCCCGAGTTTAGTTTGTGGCAACTCGGGGCTGAGAAACATCCTTTAGAAAGTTGTTGCAAATCTGAGTACAGTGTACCAAGTGAAATGGACTAATAGTACAACGTGACATGTAAAACAGTTAAAGTGGTGTCAAGGGAGGTATGCTGGCTTGGTAGCTAAAATCGTGCTGAAACTGGTTTTTGTTTATGTAGTTTATTTGTTCTTCCTTTTTTAATCCCACTGTTCTCTGAAAAGCTCAGGCTGGCATACATCGTTTTATTTTTACAACAACCCTGTGAGGTAGATTAGGCTGAGAATGACCCGCTCATTTCTATACAGTAAGCTTCATGACAGAGTGAGGATTTGAATTCTGACTCTCCCAGACAGTCTTGGTTGCTAAAGAGGTGTGATGTACTGGACTAGCGGTCTCATTCTGTAATGAAGCTGTGGTTTACTTTGTTAAATGATTTTGGTTTGTATCATTTTTTCGAACAGGCAGTGAAAAATATTAAAGATTTTAAAAACTATTCTTTGTTGTTGTATAACTTTATAGTACCATTAACATACATAATTTTTATTAAGCAAAATATTCAAAAGAGAAGGGCTGTGCCCCAAGGAGCGTGCTATCTAAATTCTGACAGTGAGAGAAATAAAACACAAAGATGAAGAGACAGGCAAAATAAGCAGGCGATGACCATGCATGGATGAAGTGACAGATACAGAGTATCCATTTAATTAGAAGTAAGTCCTATTTTATTAAATGGGGTTTACTTCCAGGAAAGAATTCTTATATGACTGCAGCCTTAGTCATCATTTACATAAGAGATAAGGATGAACAGAAAGTAGAAAACTTTATTTTTAAAACAAAAGTCTTTATCTCTGAAAGTATTGATGTTCTGGCAACATTGATATCTATTAAAATATGCTCAATCCATTAAACTGGGTGTAGTTAATTAATTTTGCTTTCTAAATCAGCATGTCTGAATATTATGAATGATTTTATTGAAAATGGTGGCATATCACATTTGACCATTTAGAGGCCTACAATTTTTTGAAGGTGTATTACAGAGACTCCATGTGTCAGGAAACTAGCTTATTTAGAGGGGAGGCAATTTCATACACGTAAGTATATGTAAATATCAAGTGACTGAAAATTGTTCTTTTATCTGACGTAACTACAGAAGCAAGATAGTGAACTTAGGACCTTTTGGTATGCAGGGCTTGTGTCCTACTGTTGAATAACAGGCCTTTCTGTAGTCAGCAGAGATTATTGGTTTAGGATCCGTTCTCTTGAAAGGCAAGGAGCAGGCCAGTACAGGTACAGATGATGCTACCTGTGATTAGATCTTAGACTATTAGCCATAGTGTGTGTGTATTGGCCACTGTGTGATACAGAGTGTTGGATTGGATGGGCCATTGGCCTGATCCAACATGGCTTCTCTTATGTTCTTATGACTCTCCCAGCTGAGCTGTTTCAGCTGATAAGGGCTACATAAGAAAAGCCATGTTGGATCAGGCCAATGGCCCATCCAGTCCAACACTTTGTCACACAGTGGCCAAAAAACCAGGTGTCATCAGGAGGTTCACTAATAGGGCCAGGACATTAGAAGCCCTCCCACTGTGGACCCCTCCAGCACCAAGAGTACAGAGCATCACTGCCCCAGACAGAGAGTTCCATCTATACCCTGTGGCTAATAGACACTGATGGACCTCTGCTCCATATGTTTATTCCCCTCATGAAGCTGTCTATGATTTACAAGAGGCCTAAAAAACACGGACTGGAAGTTGACCTCGCCCAGGAAAGTGAACAACAGAACTCTCAAGTGATCAGAAGGTCTGGCTGAATTCAATCAAGTGCTGACTGGCTTATTCTTATTATGGGACATCCAGGGATCCCTGGAAAGATCTGATAGTAGCAACTAGCATAAAGGCAAGGGAAATCCTAGCTTGGGAGAAAATCTAAGTGATTAGACGTTCTGGAGGCGTGCACACACATGGGGGGCCCACATAAATCTTGGGCCCCGGGCCCCCAAAGCCCTAGCTACGCCACTGCATTAGACCTAGATTCAAGTCAACTAACAATTGCAATTTTATGCAGAGTTGCTCCAATCTAATCCCAATGAAATAAATGAGTTTAGACTGGAGAAAGAGGATTTCACTATAAGGGAGGAGGCAGTAAGTGTGAACTATAGAAGAAAATTAATGGAATTACTGTTTTAACAGGACCTTTCTCTCCCACCTGTAACTCCAATTTTAACTCATTTTTCCTCAGCAGCCTCTTATGGGTATCGAAAACTAGTTTGTGGATCTATGTGCTTTTTTCATCATAATGGCATAACCATTAACAACATTAATACAGAGAAAATATTTGGGCTCAGATAGCAATAGAACTGTGTGTAATACAGATGCATGAGCACCTGCCAGTTCATATTGGGTCCTGTTCAATAGTCAGAAACAGGGACTTGATTTTTCAACAGTTGTCAGTCTGTTCATAGATATTTGACAGGTTGCTTCACTGTAGTCCTTCCTTACCAAGTAGTGCAATTGGCTTTTCATGCATCCATATTCCCACAACATGAATGACTGCCAGTCAGAAGCTTCAGATTTCTAACTTTCCTGTGTTTAAGCCTCCCCCCACCCTCAAACAGTGATTTTGGGGGTGGGGGAGTGGTTGGAAACTCACCATCAACTCAGCTAGGACTGGGCTTCTAATTAAACCCACAAATCACTCTGTGTGTGTGTGTGGGAGATTTTAAGGTAACCCCATTAATTCACTGGATTGTTGTAGCTCATATCTTGGTCTATTGGCCACACAGACCTACTACTTCATGCCACTATGGTGTGATAACATGCATCCAAAACACAGATCCTCATGGATACTCATGATTTTTACATGGCATTAACCTAAACACATTGAAAGACTGCATTACACATCCTGTGTCCACACATTGTAGAATAATAAAAAAAAATGATCCAATGCTTTATGTCCTCTAGCACTGAGATTCTTCCCCAGTTGCTGTCTTTGTGCAGGCTGAAATGCAACAGTTAGAGATCTGAAACTTCTGATCACTAACTTTGCTGTGTTTCAGCTAGAGGTGTGCATTTAGTTTGCCCATACCAAATACAGCCCTGAAAAATAGCTGATTTGGCTGTAATCAGATTCATACAGAAGTCCCAAATCAGCACCATTATACCTATGGGCGATTGAAGTCAATGGCAAAATATGGTATAATATTTTTGGGAAGAGGGTTTGAGAAAGAGGCACCAAATCTGCCAAGCAGCTGCAGGAGCCTCTCCCCTACAGAATCCCCAAATTTAAAAAAGATTGGACCGGGGGGTCCAATTCTAGGGGCACCCCCAAAAAGTGCCCCATTCCACATACTTTCCTATGGCGGGGGGAAAAGGTGTCAATTCCCCCATGTTGGGAAAATTTACACTGGGGAGGAGGGGGTTTGAGGGACAGGTACTTCTCCCTCAAACCCCCTCCTCCAGTCACCATTCATTATACCCTACTTTGTCATTGACTTAAATGGCTCATAGAGTATAATGCAGTAGCATATTAAGGAATAGCTGGATATCAGGGATATTCAGACCCTGAATATTGTGCCCCTGAATCTGAATTTTACCAGACTTTTTTTTTTTTTGCACATCCCTACTTTCAGCCTTCTGCAAACAGTGACTGGGATGTGTGTGGATTAGATCAGTTTGAACTGGTGCCTTTGCAACTGTTTCTCAGCTCATGTCCTGCCAATTCTGAGGGGCTTTGATTATCCTTTTTTTTTTTGCTGTTTTCCCCCCTCTATTGGAAACAATGAAAGATGGTGGCACTTTCTTTGGGGGGCAGTAACTTGGACCCTGTAAATCCAATGTGCACATAACTTGGAGAGCATGTAGATGAGCATCAGGGGGAGGTTCCTATGAGTTTATTGTCTCTAGCTTGCACAGGATCCATTCTATACATGCCTGAATCTCCTGAACTTTCATGGGTCTTTTCTCCAGAAAGCACTTTCCTGGGGGCACCTTCTTTGGTGGGCCATAACTTGGACTCTGTAAATCCAATACTCACTAAATGTGGAGGAAAGGTAGATGGGATTCAGTTAGAGATTTCCTGTGAATTTGGTGTCTCTAGCAGAGCAGCTGCAGGAGCCTCTTCTCTACAGAACCCCCAAGTTTCAAAAAGATTGGACCAGGGGGTTTAATTCCAGGGGCACACAAAGAGGGTGCCCCCATCCCACCCAGTTGTTCTACTGCATCATGAACTTCACAAACTAAAATGGTTTGTCTAACATCAAAAAGTTCTTGTTGGCCCATGCTTCATGAACTGTGCACACCATGGGCCAGGATCCCCTAAATATATGAAGGCCTACTAAAATAATCCCTGGATTTAGACCCCTCAAGGGTGCACTGATGTATAAATAATCATAGAGATCAGTTACTGCTGGAGTACACTCAACATATTTATAGACATATCATCAGAATAAGCTCAGGGAAAACCTGTTGCTCAGATTGTTGGTCAAGAGTGTCAGTTAGAAAGCTATACATAAAATAAAATATAATAATGTATTTTAAAAGGAGTGCCAAGTAGTGATGGGCACAAACTAGAAAAGCACACGTTGGGTATGTCTCCTCTCTGAACTATTCCCCCTTAGGAAACATCCGGCATTCCTTGGGGTGGGCGGATCCCTAGCCTCCCATCGGGGACTGTTGCATCACTCCCCCATAAGTAAAAATACGGTGTTGGTTTTTTGTGTGTGCGTGTGCATGTGTGGGTGGGGCAGCTGTCACGTTGGAATGTGGCTTGATGATGATAGGGGCCCCTTATCTACTACTTTCATCTCCACTCATTCTTGGCCATTCAGCCTTACAGTCAACCATAGCACCCCATCTAGTTATGGACTTGTCCTCATCTTTTCACATCTTCTTGTCCCTTTTGGCAATTCCTATCTCTGCTCCCTTTGTTGGTTTTCCTCTGGACTAGCCATGTGACAGGAACACAATATGCTCCCAAAGTGACAACCCAGGTTTATCAGGTTGATTTTTATGCTTTATTATGGGGTGCCATAGTGATCTTTTCTTGGACCATGGCTGTGTAGATACATTAAGAAGTATTACTATGTGGAGAAATCTAGCAATGTAAGATGTTGTGTTGGAATTTTTATTTACTATTTGTTATTATTATTATTATTATTTTTAAAAATAGACTATCCAGTTCTCTGAACTGCAGAAAGTATCTTCAGGAGCAAACCCTCCCTCATGCTAAAAGGCTAGCTCTTCAAGGGTTTGCCTCAGTCAGCTGGACAGAAAACTAGCCCTGTATATTCATGTCAAGTAAAATGGTCTAGCATGCTGCTGCTCAGTACACCTGTCAAGGGTTTCCCAGCTGTTGTCTAGGATACTGTAGACCACTCTAGATGTGATGACATCCTCATGGCTGCCATGGAGATGCCATAGCGATTTGAAAGTAATTTAAAAATATGGTGAAGGTGAATTCCTGACTGAGCTTACTGTGTGGCACCCTTGTTTTCCCCACACATTTGCAAGTGCTGAAATGGAGGGGCAGCCATTATTGGCACCTGATGAGCAGTGCTGGGGAACAAGAGTGCTTCAGCCCACTGTATGATTGGGCCCTCATGGGATTTTTAAATAATTTTAAATTAGCATTGGCATCTTTGTGATGGTGAAGAGGGCAAAATTTAAAACAATAAACATATTGGATTAGTCTCAGAAATTCTGAGGCAAAGAATCCCTGTAATCATATGCCATTTATATGGCTTTGTAGAAACAATCTGCAGATAGTTAAGCATGTGAATTGCTATAATGTCAATATGAAGTTTAATCTAAGAATTTTGTTCACTCACTAGAATATTTGCTTCAAGTTAATACCCTAAAGAAACTAGCAAAAATCAATGCTAAATTATGTTGTCATTGCCTCAAAGGTTGTACATACTGCCTGTTGGTCAATCATGGGGTGACCTTTAGGCCTATTATAGTCTTGGATATCTGCTTTCAGAGGGTGGATAATACCGTAAAACTACTTTAACACTGATTAATACTTACTAGTTGGTCTGGGTACTCCTAAAGGAATGTAGCTTCAAAAATAAAGGCATCTAAGCAATTTAAAAGTGAATGCTGATGTGGTCTAGTTGCTAGTTGTCGCTTGCTGAATATATCTGTTTTCACAACCTATATAGCACATATATTATTGGTGAAGCTTTCATACATTTACATTAGACTGTGTAGAAATTATCATTTTATTTAGGGAAAATATATATATTCTGTTTTTCAGACCCGCTGGTCTTCAGTCAAATTGTCCTTTAATTAAAAAAAAAGAATATGAATAAATGTTGTTGAAATGCAAGAGTATTTACTAGATGTCTGCAGTTGAAGAACTGGCCAGTTAATTCAAATCAATAAGTAAAATTTATCCCCTTTTCTTGCTTTATTAATCTTCATTGCTTACTTACATTTGTCAGATAATAAAGCCACAATGACAGTAGGTACCAAAATCCATAGTCTAGACTATAAACCTAACAAACTTGTGCTTCCCTGAACCCCAAAGTCCCCAGCATTTCAATTGCTTTCATTAAAAATGTTACTATCTAGGACAAATATAAACATCAATATAAATATTACTAAGATCTAACAATAGGCTTGCCAGGTCCCAGCAGGGGATCCTCTGGTTTTACAGACTCCTCTGCACTGCCAGCAGAGGGAAGCCCTGCCCCAACAGCCATCATGTGCCTTTAAATCTCCACAGGCTTAGGAGAAAATTGCCAAAAACTGCTTGTGTTTTGGAAGGTATGCGTACCTTTAAATCTCAGCAGGACAATGCTGCAAGGGGGGGGGGGGTAAGCGTGTGAGATAGGAAGCCAGCATGTGGCTCTTTCTGGTGAGTGTATGAGAGAAAAAGCCTGCATAGTCCCTCTGCTGTTTGGCATTTGTTTCAGAAGTTGTTTGTATGGATAGTAAAGAGTTAACCAGAACCTAGACTGCTGTATTCAGTATTTTCATTTTCCTGTGTTAGTCTAGATAAGTTGGTTGAAATACAGCAGACTTCTACATCCAACAACTCGTGTGAATAAATTGCCCCAATGAGATCACAAAAGTGTGGAGTTGCAAAGTGTTTATTTTGGCTGCTTTGTGAGTGTGTGTATTCATATTCATTTAGTGGAAATACGGCAGCTTGGGGAATCTGCTTGTGGAGAGTCCACTTGAGAAGACAGCGGGATATAAATCTAAAGTAAAATTAAAAAATATATCCTTTGAAGGAAGAAAAGAGGAGGAGAAAATGAAGACTGTATTCAAGGGAACTGCATAGCTATTTATTTACTTACTTGGTTGCTTGCTTTAGGAAACAGGGAACTCTCCCGACTTCACCCCCCAAAACCCCCAGGTATTTTTTGAGTTGGACCTGACAACCCTATCAGTCTTTATCAGTGAGTATCAGAAAAACCCACAAAAACAAACAATTAACATATCAACAAAAGGGGGACAAGAAACCCTTGTCAGTCTCCGTACTCCCCAGTCACTCTGAGGAGGGAGGTGGCAGGGTGTGATTTCTCTCTCTCTCTTCTCTGTGCCACCTCAGAATATGGCTAGGAGGAGGTTTGCCACACCTTGTTCATCCTTAGCCATTCCCATGCTTAGTCTCCCAATCTCTCTGTACCTTCTCCGGAGTAAGCCACGGGCTCTTCCTCCCCCAATCCCTATGAGGTGCCTCCCTGGGCAGGGCAGCATCTGGCCTTGGCTTCAGTGGCGTGGAAGTGGATCTGGTCCTGCTTCCCTGACACTGGGAGCTGGGTCACAGTGTCAAAGGGTGTTGGGTTCAGGAATGCTTGAGTACCAGGTCAGAAATCCTCTGGCATAACAGTCAAAGCACGAAAGACATTGCCCCAGTTGGGATCATTGTTGGCTTGACAGTGGTTGAGGCACTGGTGGACAGTGGATTCTGGGAGCCAGGCCAGGAACCTGGACTCCAGACAACCCTATAAACTTCCCAAGAATTAGACTGACTTGCAGGTCATCTGTGAGGGTGAAGAGAACCAGTGGAAGAAATGGTGGTTAGATCCAGCTATGTCTAGATAGCAGGGCTTGGCTGTGTGGTCAGCTGGGGGACTGGGTGGACACAACAATGTGAATTCAGGACCAACCCCCTCTTAGTGCAGTATCTGTCATGGGGCCTGGATTAGGTTGGAAAGCGGGTGGAATAGGGGTGGCCAAACAGAAGATGTAAAGTGCTGCACTGCCCAGGCTTCACTGTTCACTACACATGGTTCAGCCCCGTGGCTGAAATGGCATTCTTGGTATGAGGCTAACTGCCCTGGCAGGGTTGATGTGGCAAGGAGGAAAATGACCAACAAGCTGGGCAACATCATGGAGGCCACGGGGAGCCTCAGAAAGTGGCATCTGGACATCTCATACAAGTTGGAAACTTGTATGAGAAACTGAATGGTAAGTGTGTTTATTGATGTAAGGAGGGAGGGGGAATCCCTCACCTTTGTTGCCCTCCCCCCACATGACACTGGGACCACAAACTAGTATTCAGTCTATTCTTCATAACACTACCACCTATTACTTAGTCCCAAGCATTTTAAATTTTCCCCGCCTGCCCATTTTCTTCACTCCAAGAGTTCCTCCTGTTTCTCCTCCAATTGCTATTAGCTCAGGTAAAGGAAAAAGAGAGCTCCAGTCACATGTAAAGGAATGCACACTTGTAATGTGTGGCTCGTGGGATCTACCAGGTCATATGTGACAGAGATTGTCTGCTTCAGCTCCGCTCACATTGAACATACACATTTAGAAGAAAGCCCATTGAGAAACTATACTGACTATTGTACAGATATGATTAAGATGCACGTGAACATGTTAAATGACTACAGGATAGGAAAGCTTCTGTCTGAGATTTGAGAGGGAGGATCCCAATGGAGTAATTTGCAATCTTTTTTTTTCTTTTTAAAGAATCATCTCAATATGGGAAGGGACACAGATATAGCAGATCTCCCATTCCCACTAAACACCAGTGGAAATTACTTTTGGACTAATTCAGATTTTTAAAATGATATATGATTGCTTTGAATCTGAAGGCCTGAAAAAATTGCACTCATGAGCAATTCAAAAAGCCCACTTTGCATATTATATTGGAGAGATTACCCTGAGAAAACCACTTCCATGCTGGATTCCATTAGATTAAAAAATCCAAAACTGCTTCTCTCTTGGAAGAGCATTGCTGACTGCCAGCTGAGTCCCAGCATGAAAGTGAATAAAACTAATAGTGTGACTCATCGAATGATATAAATTATGCAGCTCTGTATTCCCATATATCTCTTTTCTATACCTTGTTTTGGTTTTGTTCTTGACATGGTTTGTGCATTTATTCTTCTAGCAATTCTCTGCTAATGAATTTCAGAGAGCCACAACAGTCTGTTTTGTGAATTGCTTACAGAGCGACCAAATGTATCAAATTAATCATCATGAATTATTTGCACTCCTGTAATAGGGGCTGATTGTGATGTCACCTAATTACCCAGTAAGCTGGTCAGAGCAACTCTAGAGGTCATTCAACACTGCAATTAGCAGGAGACCATTTTAAAACTGTCAAGTAATGCTCGGCTAGAATTCTAGCAAACCTTTTGGTCTACCTGTAAATGTGACACCTTGAGGTTGTGACTGAATTTTCTTTCCATGCAGTTTTGACATAGCCCACTGGATTGCTCAATAAGGATCTTGCAGCTGTTCATTCTGTCTCCTGCAGCTCTGCTGTAGTAAGAACTGCTGTAAGGGGTCTCTCCAGTAAGGAGTGATGTAGTGCAGGTAAACTATCTGAAACTGAGATATACATTACCTGACTTGGCTTCAGTAAGTTTCAGCATATATTCCTGAGTGCATGCTTTTAGGGGGAAAAAAACTGGATTTATTCCTAAAGAGCCATGGCAGCCTCCAACTAAAGTGAATTTTTTTGGATAATAGCAATGAGAATGAAGCTGTAATAGAAGAAAAATACAGAGGCAGAGGCATATGTATTAAAATAAGTCTAAAGTGAGAAATCTGATCATGAACCACCAAGTGAAAGAATAATTACATGGCAGTGCAATACAGTCTGATTGATACATGTTAGTATGCTGAGTAGGGCTCAGTGCAGAGTCTTTATTGTTACCTTCTCTATTATTACAAAGCACAACTGTTCTTATCTACAAACTAAGAAAAATAGGTAGGTGTGCTTTCTACTGCATCAGTGAGCTCTGATGAAAAAGCAGTAGAGACTGAAACAATTTTTACGAGTCTGGAGAGAAAATAGACATCTGGATCAGCTTCCCTGCCTTTTACAGTAGATAGCTTGGTGATGAGTAGCATTTTGTAGCAGTCTAAAATAAACATTTCTTTGCTTTTTTTCTACGTTTGGAGGGTGCTTTCTCATAAAGGCCATGTCTACAGTGCTATAACATGTAACGTTCTGATCTACTTAAACATGGCCATCAAAGAGGAAAGCTCATAGACATATATTTCTAAACTCTGATTTCCAAACTAGGAATGACCACATCTGTTCAAATGTCCTTAAGTTTAATGAATATATAAAGAAACTCAGTTAGTGGCATCACTGATGCAACAGGGACAGAAAAAAAAATTAAATGAGAATGGGCAGTAAGGTCCCTATAGGAAGTCCAAAGCCTCACAGTATACTATGGACTGGCAAACTGGGTCCCACTGCCAGTAAGCAAGAAGCTTTGACATAGCATAACTACCAAAGTGTACCAGATATTTCACCACCACTGATGCAGAAACTGACTCAGCAGACTTGGAGGACTGGCCTTGAATAATGATCCAGGTACAGACTTGGAGAATCTGGGCTCTGCAAATTTATTGGGGCTCTGGGAATCTTCTTCTGAAGCATATCACTCCAGTACCACTAAGCACTATACTTCTACCCAGGAGCCAGTTCACTACAATAGTCAGTATGAAACCAATTCAGAGTCAAGACATCATGGTGGCCCTTTGTAGTTCCAGTCAGCTTGCAAGTATTCTGATTTGTCCCATGGGATTTGACTGATAAGATTATGTGTTTAGGACCTACCCAAACACTAGCTAACTGATGGAGGGGCTTAGTGATACAAGCTCTCCTCCTTCTAGCAGCTGTATGTTGTTGTGTACAAAAACCAGCTTGTCTGGAGCTACTAAACTGAACATATGTTTTTTCATCTCTTGTTATCCCCACAGAGTCATGAAGAAAAGAAAATAAGAACAGGGAAAGAGACAAACACTTGCACAGAATCTTGACTTCAGCAAATAATCAAAAGGGTCACTAATTATATATATTTAGGGTGCTTTCACAGGTGACTGTTTGCAAGTGGATTTTGCCATTCTTATACAGTAAAAATCCACTCATACGAGCTAAGCTCTTCTCGTTGAAAACAGTGGCCAGACTCAGGGCACAGACAACACTCCAAAGTGGCATCTGTCATGGGTGCTGGGGACCCTGCAGAGGAAGTTGAGTCTGACGAGGAAACTGTGCCCCTGCCACCTGCACCAGTGCCCCTGCCTCCTGATGGAGAAGATCCCAGCCCCCCTGCCTCGCCCTCTCGGGTGGCTCGTGTGCGTGACCGCCTCCGGCAGGACCTCAGGGATCGGAGGAGGGCGGCACGCTCACAAGCAAGACGCTCCCTGAGCCCTGAGTTCTGAGAGGATTCTGGCCCTCCTAAGAGCAAGGATGCTTGAGTTATGACAGGATCCTGGCTGCCTCCCTGAGCCAGCAATTAGCCCAAATGGGCAACAGCCAGCAGAGGGCTATATAGCTGTGGGCTTTGGGAGGAGGCTTTGTGGAAGCAACTAGTCATCTCCCTGACATCCTAGCATCCACTCCGGCTTGACTTTGGTTCCTGACTCCCTGACTTTGGCTTTTGACTTCTGGACTCCCTGACCTCGGCTTCTGGACCTCGGACCTGCGATACTTGTACACTGATTTGGATTTGGCGCCTCAGACCCTCCTGCTTACTGGCTACAGACCTCGGACTGCCTCTGGACTTTGCCTGACCCGGCCCCAGCCGTGACAGATTGCTTCCACCAGACAAACACCCACTCCACAGGATGGATGCTGAAGCAAGTGAAACCACAGAACTACTGGCTGCGCTCCAAGCCCAGGTACAGCAGCTAACACAGGCAGTAGTGCACTTGCAGCAACAACCTGCGGCCAGTGCTCCAGCCAAGTGCCCAGTTTCCCCACCTGACAGATTTGGGGGTGCCGTGGAAGAATTTCCTGCCTTCCTAGCACAGTGTCGGCTGTACTTTGAACTGAGAGCACGGGACTTCCTCAATGACAAGACAAAGGTGTGTTTCATCATCAGTCTGTTAAAGGGGCAGGCGGCCAAATGGGCCACACCCTTGCTGGTCGCATCCTCTCCCCTACTAACTAATTACCAAGGGTTTGAGGCCCACCTGTCTGCTGCTTTCTCTAGCCCAGTCCAAGCAGCCACAGCCAACCGGAAGATCAGGGCACTGAAACAAGGCAAATCCTCGGTGGCTCAATATGCCACCGAATTCAAGCTCCTGGCCCAAGACTTGGCGTGGAATGAGGCTGCCCAGATGGACCAGTTTACCGAGGGGTTGGCAGAGGAGGTCCTGGATGAACTGGCCAGGGTGGAGCCACCACCCACGCTTCAACAACTTATCACCCTCTGCCTCCGCATCGATGGCTGCCTGGAAAGTCGCCGCCAAGCCAAGACCAGAGGGCGCCAGCTCCCTGCGCCGTGCCACTTGGCTCCTCGCCCATCCTCAGCTCGTACCAGCGCCGAGGACGAGCCTCTGCGGCTTGGAGCTGCTCGACCCTGCCTGACCCCAGAGGAAAAGGCCAGACGCCGCACACAGAATCTGTGCCTCTACTGCGGCACGGCAGGCCACTATGCCTCTGGCTGCCCTGCTAAGCATCAGATACCCGGGCCTTCACCGCCACCGCCGCCAAAAGGGCAGCCCCAGGCGTAAGTGGACCCCCCAGCCTGGGGCGACTAGCTGGGTCCTCCGAACAGCGGGCTGATACCCCGGGCCCGTTCCTGCTACCAGTCAAACTCCGTCTGCCTGACGAACGCTGGCTGTTTGTGTATGCCATGCTGGACTCGGGAGCAGCCCACTGTTTTATAGATGCCGCCTTTGTAAAACAGCACCAGATCCCGGTGCAGACAAAAGAGACTCCGTCGCTGGTGGAGGCTATTGACGGGCGCCTCCTCCATTCTGGGCCTGTCACCCAGGAGACCTGTCCCATCACCTTCCACGTCCAGCAGCACCAAGAACAGCTGCAGTTTAATGTCGCCCGCATGCCTCGCTTCCCACTGATTCTGGGCCTTTCCTGGCTGAAGCTGCACAACCCCATCGTGGACTGGGCCCAGCAGGAACTACGTTTCCACGACCCATGCCCCCATCTGACTCCTCCCACCACTCTGGCAGCTGGCATCCCGAGTGGTGGTCCTCAGCTCCCTCAGAAGTATGCGGATTTCGCCGATGTCTTCAAAGAGACGGGAGCGGATCAGCTTCTCCCTCACCGGCCCTATGACTGTGCCATTGACTTGGTACCTGGGGCACCACTCCTGGTGGGGCGTCTGTACCCAATGTCGGAGCCTGAGTTGGCCGCTCTGCGAGACTTCCTAGATAAGAACCTGAAACGCGGCTTCATCCGACCCTCAACCTCTCCCCTGTCTGCTCCAGTCCTCTTTGTGAAGAAGAAAAGTGGGGAGCTCCGGCTGTGCAATGATTACCGGGCCCTGAACAAGATCACCATCCGCGACCGGTACCCTCTACCACTGATCCCTGAACTCTTGGATCGCTTAAAGGGGGCCCAAATCTATACCAAGCTGGACCTCCGTGGAGCGTACAATTTGGTGCGCATACGACCTGGAGACGAATGGAAGACCGCATTTGGGACCCGGTACGGGCAGTACGAGCACCTGGTGATGCCCTTCGGATTGACCAACGCCCCCGCTGTCTTCCAGAGGTTCATGAACGACATATTCCGGGACCTGCTCGACCGCTTTGCAATCATATATCTAGATGACAACCTAATTTACTCCCGCAATCCTGCCCAGCACGCCGAGCACGTCCGCCAGGTCCTGCAGCGCCTACGAACCCATGGCCTCTACGCCAAGCTGGAGAAGTGCGACTTCGACCTGCGCTCTGTCGAGTTCCTCGGTCACATTGTGTCCCCGCAAGGGATCCTCATGGACCCGAAAAAAGTAGAAGCGGTCCTGACCTGGCAGGCTCCTCAGAATCGCAAAGACCTGCAGCGATTCCTTGGTTTTGCCAACTACTATCGGCAATTCATCCCGGCCTATGCCTCCCTGACAACACCCCTGACTCAACTACTCCGCCCCAAAGAACCCTTCTGCTGGTCCCCAGAGGCCGATAACGCCTTCTCCACCCTGAAGACCCGTTTTGCCACCGGGCCACTCCTGAGATACCCTGACCCCCAGCTTCCCTTTACGGTGGAAGCTGATGCCTCCAACGTGGCCCTGGGAGCAGTGCTGTCCCAGCGCGAGGAGCCGTCTCAGCCACTCCAGCCCTGTGCCTATTACTCGCGCCAGCTCACGGCTGCGGAAAGGAACTATACCATCTGGGAGAGGGAGTTGCTCGCGATCAAGGCGGCTTTTGAGGTTTGGAGGCACTACCTCGAAGGGGCTCGCCACCCTGTTCAAGTGCTCACTGACCACCGGAACCTAGAGCACCTCCAGACCACCCGCCGTCTCAACCAGCGCCAGATCCGGTGGTCCCTATTCTTCTCTCGCTTTGACTTCCGGATCTCCTACATCCCCCATACCCAGAACCGGAAAGCAGACGCGCTGTCCCGGAAACCGGAATACGCCCCTGCTTCAACTGAGGCCGCGCCCACTGCTCCCATCCTGCCGCCCTCAGTATTTGCAGCCACCTCCACTTCACCCACACTCGTGGAGGACATTCGTGCTAGCCAGGCCAACGATCCCTGGGTCCAGCAACACCTCCAGGCACTCCAAGACGACTCAGCAGGCGAGTTCACGACTCGAGGCGGTCTCTTGCTACATCGCGAACGCCTCTATGTGCCGCCCGGGCCCTTGCGGGCAGAAGTGCTACGCCTGACTCATGACTCGTTACCCGCCGGGCACTTTGGACAGCATAAGACCACCCACTTGCTGACGCGAGAATTCTGGTGGCCACGAGTGCGCTCCGATGTTGCCCGCTATGTCAGCTCCTGTGATGTCTGTCGGCGGGCCAAAGACATCCCGGCCAAACCCTCGGGGTTGTTACAGCCCTTGCCCGCACCCTCAGGACCCTGGGACACCATCTCGATGGACTTCATTACAGAACTCCCCGATCCAAAGGTCAGACTTGCATCTTGGTGGTCGTCGACCTATTTACCAAGATGGCCCACTTCATTCCGTGTCCGAAACTTCCCACAGCTCAGGAGACAGCCCAGCTCTACCTGCAACACATCTTTCGTCTGCACGGACTCCCAGCCCACCTGATCTCAGACCGGGGCCCCCAGTTCTCCTCTCGGTTCTGGCAAGCCCTCCATTCCAGCCTGGGTACTCGAGTGCACCTGTCCTCAGCCTACCACCCACAGACTGATGGTCAGACAGAGCGCACCAATGCCACGCTAGAGCAATATCTCCGCTGTTACACCTGCTACCAGCAGGACGACTGGACCAGTCTGTTGCCTCTAGCGGAGTTTGCATACAACAACGCGGTCCACTCGTCCACCCAAATGACCCCGTTTGCTGCAACCTACGGGTACCACCCTCGGTTCTTCCCGGCGATCCTGCCACCCACGAATGTCCCCGCCGTCGAGGCCTACCTGCAAGAACTCCGCGCCAGCCAAGACTTGCTCCGGGAGCAGCTACAGCGGGCCAAGGAAGCCTATAAACTGGCTGCGGACCGGAAGAGGCAGGAAGGCCCCCCAATCCAGCCAGGGGATCAGGTGTGGCTCTCAACTCGCTACCTGCGCCGGCCTGGTCGGTCTCACAAGCTGGATGCGCGGTTCATTGGACCCTACCCCGTCACGGACCAAATAAACCCCGTCGCCTTCAGGCTCCAGTTGCCACCCCACCTCCGCATTCACCCTGTGTTCCATCGCTCCCTCCTTGTTCCAGCTGCACCCCCTGACCCAGCTCGGCCTCCTTGCCCACCGCCGCCACCACCGGTGTTGGTGGATGACGAGGAAGAATATGAGGTGCGCCAGATCCTGGACTCCCGGTACCATCGTGGAGGCCTCCAATACCTGGTGGACTGGGAGGGATATGGCCCAGAAGACCGGTCTTGGGAGCCCGAGGACAATCTTCATGCCCCGGACTTGGTGCACCGGTTCCACAACGACCACCCCGACCTTCCAGGTCCCTCGACGGAGGGGGGCCCTGGGGGGGGGATAGTGTCATGGGTGCTGGGGACCCTGCAGAGGAAGTTGAGTCTGACGAGGAAACTGTGCCCCTGCCACCTGCACCAGTGCCCCTGCCTCCTGCTGGAGAAGATCCCAGCCCCCCTGCCTCGCCCTCTCGGGTGGCTCGTGTGCGTGACCGCCTCCGGCAGGACCTCAGGGATCGGAGGAGGGCGGCACGCTTACAAGCAAGACGCTCCCTGAGCCCTGAGTTCTGAGAGGATTCTGGCCCTCCTAAGAGCAAGGATGCTTGAGTTATGACAGGATCCTGGCTGCCTCCCTGAGCCAGCAATTAGCCCAAACGGGCAACAGCCAGCAGAGGGCTATATAGCTGTGGGCTTTGGGAGGAGGCTTTGTGGAAGCAACTAGTCATCTCCCTGACATCCTAGCATCCACTCCGGCTTGACTTTGGTTCCTGACTCCCTGACTTTGGCTTTTGACTTCTGGACTCCCTGACCTCGGCTTCTGGACCTCGGACCTGCGATACTTGTACACTGATTTGGATTTGGCGCCTCAGACCCTCCTGCTTACTGGCTACAGACCTCGGACTGCCTCTGGACTTTGCCTGACCCGGCCCCAGCCGTGACAGCATCTAAGACAGAGGTGAACCTGCTGTATATAGGATAATCATATGTAGTCAGCTATATGTAGTCAGGATAATCATATGTAGTCAGCTATTTTAATCTCTCAGGCCTTTGGACAACATTTACTAATTTACTTCTCCGTTTATAGGGCAGGGGTACTGTTTTGTGCCAGTATGAGAACACTACTTGGCTCTTTGTGAACATTATGCTGCCGTGTATGGAGGAGCCAATCAGAAGATGGCTTGATAAACTATTTGAATTCTGCAGCACACTTTTGCTGTGAGTTGTCCCACCCACCCTCAATGTGGATAATGTGTTATTAACTTGCCATCTTTTGAGAGGCTGAGAAGGAAATTATGGGGCCTCCTTCAAATTGGCTTGGAAGGGAGTCTCTCCACAGTTGCCTTGGGGAATGGTAGTATTTTCTAATTAGACCTGTTCTTTTGACTGGTTAATCAAAGAGCTAATTTTGGCATGAACACTGCAAGTTACTAGACTATGCTTAATTGGTAAGCATCCTGAGTCAACTAAGGATGGGACACTGTTCCAACAAGCTAGCCTATTATTGGTTCAAGTAGCCTAGGGTGGGAATGGCCTTGGTTGCTGAGCATAATCAATTAATTCCTTTGTTGCTGGATTGGCACATGTAGGGGATGGAGATGAGGCTTGATGGCTCTCAACACAGTTTTATGTACAGATGAGGATAAACAAAGCCAGTAGTAAGGCTGGTTACGTTTGTAGCCTGGGTGGGTTTGCTCAAAATGCTGGTAGCAACAAGCCATGTTAATCCAGGAATACTTAGGTCATCCATTAAGAAACCAATTAACCCACATACAGGTGTCTTGTTCTTTATTTGAGGGCATTGATGCAAATATTTTCTGATTTAAAATGAATACATACTACTGAACCTCTAATTTGACAATACATCTAATGCTATTTTTGTTACATTTTAAGTTCCATGGGAAGCAAAGTATACAGAATAAATAACAGAATTAATGTGGATTTGTACCATCTGAGTGAACAATGTATACTAGTGTTAGCGTACCATATGCAGCCTAGTTCCTTTCACATTCTGTGGCATCAGATTGCACATTTCATAATGGGCTGATGGTATGTTGGTTGGTAAGAGGGACATCTGATTCCAACTTAAATTCTATGTTATAGTTTTACCTAAATCTAAGGACATCACCATGGTGGTGGTAGCACTGTAACCAGAAACTGCTTCCATGTGGTAAAGACTCAATGCAAGGTCCTAATTTGTGGGTTAGCTAAACCATGTGCAAAGGGCCATGTGCTAAAAGCATGCCATCCTACAGACTGCAGTTGCTGTCATAAGAACTTCAATATGTGTTCTAGTTGATGCATGCAGAAATTTGATCCTACAGCTTATGGAAACCACATTGTATTTTGACCTTACAAAAGTGGTCCTGGGTGACCAATATGCTGCTGACAGAAATATTTAATTGGGAGTGACACTGGTCACTAGAATCTTGTAAGTGGAAGGTCATTTGTTCAGGAGTGTGATCACTGTAAACTGAGATAATAACAGAATGAGGAAAAATGAGCCATGCAATGCAGCTTGAAATTGACCGAGAACTGATCAATATTTGCCATTGTTCAATGTCTCAGTTACAGTTGCCAGCTCTGGGTTGGAGATTTTGGGGGTGGAGCTAATGGAGGGCAGGGTTTGGGAGGAAAGAGACTTCAGTGGGGTCTTTGTATTTATGATTATCTTGGAGTGTATACCTTGTATGTTATTGCATTATTATTTTTTCTCCATTATCTATGCATAATATTTTTTTCAGTCCCAAAAAGAGTAATTTTTGTCAGAAGAAGAGTTGCCATCGAAACACGACTTTACTGGAATCGTGTCACAATACTACTAATTCTGGAGTTATGAACTTTTTCACCTTGGCAAAGTATGGACTTTTGGGTCTGTGTTAGTAGTGGACCAGGCTTTTTTTTGTATAAGTTGATGTATATAAATTGATTTTGTACATCATTTTTGTTATCTAATGTATGTTCATAAAGAAGTATCAGCAATTGCTTGACTCTATGATATAAATGCTTATTTAGAAGTGCATTTAAGCAGCCTTATTGTTGTGATATTTGTGGTTCGTTAGCATGGTTACCTCCTAGTCTGCAATCTTCTGTTGCTAGTTCCCTTTTTGTTTTGACCATGTGGAGGAGGCAACCCTAGCTGAGGCAAGGCTGCTTTACTCAGTTCCTTTCTCAGCAGCCCAGGACTACACAACCAGACAACGGATAGTCCATTTTTCAGCAGTCAAGAGAGTGTGCCTATATCAAAGAGATTTAATGAGAAGAGCTTAACAGAAACTCTGATTTTAGTGGAATGCTACCCCAGAGTCTTCCTATAACAGAGCAGATGGTAGCATTCCCAAATTAATTGTATTTTACGTCTTCTGTAAGCCATCTTGGGGATTCTTCTGGATCAAAAGGAGGTATAGAAATCAAACAGATACATATTTGGTGAAATCAGTGCAGCTGTTGTTTGAGAAGCAGGTCAGTTTGGAGGAGGAGTAAGAAACTTTGCAGAGGACCTGGAGGAAGAGGAGAGCTGCAAAGGAGTAAGGGAAGCTTTGGAGGCAAGACAGAGGACCAAAGAGGCAGATGTTATCATCTGCCCCCAGGGAAAGGAAATATAACACCAAAGTCAAACTACAATATTATACTAGGACACATGCAGCCATATGATTATGAAATTGTGCTGCAGAAGAATACTATCTGGCTATTTTTTAGCTAAATTATATGATTCCACAGAAGCATTTTGGGATTTTTTTTCATGTAAAGCTATTCTTGTAAATTGATCATGTTTGAGTAATGTCAAATGTTATAAATTGCAAACTTGCCCTGGATTTCAGCATAAAAAGAATTTATCTTTTTACATGTTCATTTAGACTAATGCAAAGACAAATACTGTTTTTGATGGTGAACATGATAACCTAAGCACCCCAAATACCCTCTTTCCCCCCTTTCCCCACAAAACTAGAATTTAAAGTGTAAGGCCATCTTTATTATGACTTTTCAAAGGAATTTAATAAAATAAGTGAGCACACAAAATGAAAAACTTGCAGAGATTACAAACAATATAAAATTAAAAACCTGCAGAGATTACAAGCAATATCGCCAACAAAATGCAGCAAATTAATAGATATGTGTTAAGATGCAAGAGGAAAATACCTGAGTTTAAGATTAGTTTTATAATTCTGAATGACAATGAATTTGGACAGAATGTTCCTCAAGAATATTGCTTGAACACAAAATTTTTCCCCTGCCATGCTTAGAGAATGAAGACACAACAGAATTCCCTTAGAAAATGCTGAATGTAACACATTTAATTGGTGTGCATATGTTATGTACATGAAAAGCATTTTAATTGCTTATTTATATCTGATGAATATTGCAAGACTAAAACACCACACAAAACTTATGCTGTATAATTAGGAGCTAGGGTGAGAAGGCACAGGGCTGACTCCATCACCATGAGAATACTTTGATATCACATGGAAGTGGTTTTTTTTATTAATATTACAAATATTGGCTACTGAAGGGTACTTGAAAATGATGTGACCACAGCAATTCTCCAGTGCATAGAATTTGTACAAAATGGGGAATGCAGCCTTCAAACAGGTTTACTAGCTCTTTACTCCAAAGGGCTGTATGGTGTAAGACAGGGGTGTTAAACTCATTTGTTATGAGGGCCAGATCTTCACCTTGTTGGGCCGCCCAATGTGTGTCATAAAATGTAATGCCAGGTAGGGGAGATACAAACTTTATAAAGAACACAGACAAACATACACACTCACCCTATTCTACCTCATTGGCTTTTTGAGCCTCAGCCAACAGAAGGAAAAGAGGCTTGGCCCAGTAGCTCTGTTATGCAATTGAGAGAGCCTGGCAAAGCTAGCTCTCCTTTCCCCACTTCCTCCCCAAGGGAAGAGCTTTGCTTTCTAGCTCATGTGATGCAGAAGGAAGCAAGAGAGGGAGAAGGAAGCAGGCAACAATGAGTTGCCTGTGTGTTTGAAACCTTAGTATAAGATCTCTGCCATGATAGCCAGTTCAACACTGGCTGAATTTTTCTCTGCTGTTCAAGCATGAGGGTGATCTTGAAGCTGGAATCTGACAACTAGAGCTGCACATTCAGTAACCCAAATCCAATTTAATCAAACTAATCCAAACAAAATCCAAATGATTATTTAATGTGTTTCATATACCAAATCTAATTGCTAAAAATAATAACAGCTGAAAACTTGAGGGATTGTGTTGATTTTGGATGCCTTCTTTTCACAGTTGCATCATGCAAAGTGATAGAAAGGGCAGCAGGAGAAAAGAATGGCTCAGCAGATTATCTAACTGACAGGGACATCTTTCAGCTAGAAGCAGATGTTCATGTCAAAGAGAATCATCCTGATAATTTCTTGCGCACAGTGGTTCCATTTTCAGCCATCCTTCAGGGATAGGCATGGAAATTGTATTTGGGTGTTTTTTCCCAGTTTGTTTTGTCTTTAAAGTTATACATTTAGTCTTTTTATTACAATTAGCACACTATTTGGATTCTTTTTCTCCCCTATCTTTATTTAATTCAACTGGTTGCAATGGGAAACTCATGCCTGCTCTTCCTTTATTCACACCAAACAATTATACCTAAATACATAGGGGAAAAGTATCCCTTAGCTACATGATTCTTCCTACCAATATTCAGGTAGATAATAGAAAACATCCTTCCTTCAGTTTTTTGTTTGCATAGTGTGTACGGGGATATGTGAATTAGTATGTGATCAAGGTTTTGTTTTTTTTTAAATCATTCCCAGAATCATTTTTTAAAAAGTTTAAAAATCAATAAAAATCGATCACATAAGTAAGGAAAACTTTCTACCCCACTTTTCAATTCAATGGGGACTCAAAAGAGATTGCAGCATCATTTCCCCCCTTCCTCCATTTTAGCCTCACAAAAGTGGAAAAGTATGTTAGACTGAGAGACAGTGATTGGCCAAGGTCAACAATGCAATCTTCCATGACAAAGTATGGGTTTGAATCTGATACTCCAAGCTTTTCCTGATTATATTCCTTATTTCATTGTTGTTTGGTACCTAAAGCTTTTTTTTTGCCTAGCCAAGATCCAGTATCAGAAATTTTAAAAGCTAGAGGGGAAAAGCTTTAAGCACCAAAGTAAAGCACAGAAATAGGGAACGTTAGGTCCCCTCATCTGCATTTTCCTGTTTAGTTTAAAATAGGCCTCCACTCACCTTCGTTTCCTTTACTTTGGAACATAATGTTGTCTGTGTCTCTCCCCCTTCCCCCCTAATTTCAGGGGGCTGATGTGAATCTGCTGCAGCTAAAACAACAAAGCATCATGTGGCGCCTCAATGTCATCAATGGACCAGCTTGGTTTAGTAGTTAAGAACAGCAGACTCTAATCTTAAGGGGAGGGACAGTGGCTTAGTGGTAGAGCATCTGCTTGGGAAGCAGAAGGTCCCAGGTTCAATCCCTGGCATCTCCAAAAAAGGGTCCAGGCAAATAGGTGTGAAAAACCTCAGCTTGAGACCTTGGAGAGCCGCTGCCAGTCTGAGAAGACAATACTGACTTTGATGGACCAAGGGTCTGATTCAGTATAAGGCAGCTTCATATGTTCATATGTATGTTCATATGGGGTTGATTTCCCACTCCTCCTCATGAAGCCAGTTGGATGACCATTGGGTCAGTTACAGTTCTTTCAGAACTCTCTCAGCACCTACCTCACAGAGTGTCTGTTGTGGGAAGAGGAAGGGAAGGGGATTGTAAGCTGCTCCAAGAACAGTGTTCCCTCTAAACTGAGTTAGCATGAGCTAGCTCACAGATTTTTAGCCTCCAGCTCACACATTTTTGTCTTAACTCAGGAAGATGACCCCAGAGTACAATGATTTATGCAGTAGCTCACAACTTTAATACCAGTAACTAACAAAGTAGAATTTTTGCTCACAAGACTCTGCAGCTTAGAGGGAACATTGTCCAAGAGTCCTTTGAGTAGTGAAGGGCAGGGTATAAATCCAACTCTTCTTTTATTTTGATATAAACATTTGTGAGGTACACCCCACTTTATTAGATTGATACCTAGAATAACAAATATCAGAATGATGGGACAGCAGTAGTTATTACAAAGAGAGGCAAGAAAATGCTGTTTTCCGGGACAAGGTACATTGCAGAGCTCAGGTGAGAATAGGGCATGGACCATTCTGAAATGCTGAATGCTGAATCAGCAAAGTATAATGAATCTAAATACTGTACAAAAACCTGTAAAGAGGAACTATTGCATTTTATTGTGAGCTAATCATTCTGAGCCCCTGCTGAGTCCAAGTTAGACAGTGTCAAACTTTAATAAGAATTCTAACTCTGCAGTTTTTCTGCTGAACTTCTGCAACCTTTTCTTCCTTCAAGTACAGATAATAAAAATGTTATTGATGAATCTCAAAGACATGATAGGCATTTGGTGACAGGTTTTGAGGAAGCATTGTTCTAAATTTTACCATAAATATGTTGATATATTGTAGGGCCACATAGGTAACTATGACAATGCATGTGGGTGGGTGGTGGGATGTCAGAAATCATGCCTGGGTCCTCCTGTTTACTTGAGCAGCACACAGCCCTATAGGTTCTTGATGTTAGATGCACACAAATCAAGCATACTTTTGTAAAATACATATAAACGTTTATTGAACAGATATCTTTATGCAGTACAATCTCTATAGCTTAGCAAAAGGGAAATAAAAACAGCCAACTTTCTATCTAATACATTTAGTATTTGCTATTAGATTAGGGTTGCCAAGTCCAATTCAAGAAATATCTGGGGACTTTGGGGGTGGAGCCAGGAGACTTTGGGGTGGAGCCAGGATCAAGGGTGTGACAAGTATAAATGAACTCCAAGGGAGTTCTGGCCATCACATTTAAAGGGATGGCACACCTTTTCAATTCCTTCCTTCCATAGGAAATAATGAAGGATAAGGATACCTTCTTTTGGGGCTCATAGAATTGGACCCCCTGGTCCAATCTTTCTGAAACTTGGGGGGTATTTTGGGGAGAGGCACTAAATGCAATACTGAAAATTTGATGCCTCTACCCCAAAAAACAGCCCCCCCAGAGTTCCAGATACCCACGGATCAATTCTCCATGATTTTCTATGGGAATAAATCTCCATAGGGAATAATAGTTCCCAGCAGACATTTCCCTCCCCTCCCCCCGCTTTCTGACGACCCTGAAGCGGGGGGAGGGTCTCCAAACCGGGGGATCCCCTGCCCCCACCTGGGGATTGGCAACCCTATATTAGATAACACATTTTCTTGCAACATAAGAATCCAAACTGTAGCCTAAAGAGTTCTGTCATGTTGTAGTATAACATATCAAAGCATACTAATATGGCACAAGCATAAAGTTGGAATAGCTTCCCTCTGGCCTATTCCTGTTATTATAGGGTTTGGGGGTTTTTTTGCCCTCTAGCACCAGGTGGTTTCTTAAATCTGATCAGGAATCTCCCTTGATGGAACTTTCCAGAAGATGTTAACTTCCATTCCTAATTTTCCCCTCCCATCAGGTTGTCCAACTGAACACAGGTTTTCACAATTTACCAATTAGCACATTCTTGAATCTGGCCTTGCATGAGGTAAGAAAGCTCATACTATGGACACCAAAGCAGGCCCCCTAATAATCATGTTAGCCTTTAAAGGGAATTAGGGTGCTTTGCCTCATTGGGGTGGAAGATGATTTTAATGGTTTTAAAATGTAATTTTATTATTTATATTTAAAATTGTTAGTTACCATGGTGAGCCCTGTACGGGCAGAAATGTGGCATACAATTGTAGTAAATAAAATGAATACAATAAAATATCGGCATCGACAACCTTTCCTGTTTCGAGGAAAGAATCAAAAGCACTTCACACAGCATCTCAGAATCCTGTGCTTTGAGGAGTGAGGTATCAAAGACAGAGCTAGTCTGGTACCATTGTCTGATCAGAAGTTTTTCTTCTGGCTGAACAACTTGTCATTGATTCACTCTCTTTTCCACATCACGATCCTGCCCTCCCAAGTTAAATTGGCCACCCTTGGTCCTAAGAATCTGATACCACGTTGCAAAGTTAAAATAACTAATCACACATTATAGTTATTTTTTTATTTTTTTTTGTTATTTTCAAGTTATCAGTGTTAATCACATGATATTAATGATATCTTTGCCTAGAATAAAAAGCAGCCATTCTTATATTCTTGTAAATCAACATAATTCAAGAATAAAAAGGGAAACTAACATTCAGGACATGCACCTAGTATAGGTAGTTCCCATGCCATCTATTTACGGTATATGAATAGTATCTTCTACATACTTCTCTTAATAGTATCACATCAAAGTGCTTAAAAACCATTGTTGATCCAAGTTGACTTCCTTTGAAAAACAAAGTGCAATTGATTTATTGTTAGCAAAAGTGAGATGGTCATTATTGGGAAAGTGTTTAATTGTTGTCAATTAACCTAATTGATGTAAAAATCTGACTGGGTTACAGAGGCCATGCATTTCCTCCAGTGTTCTTAATTAAAGAAATATTGAGTTTAAAGAACTTTTAAAAAATAAAACTGTGAACAGAAACCTAGAAGGGCTTTGAAACAATTACAAGTGAATGCTTGTTACATTCTCATTACATATGCTAAACCCACTTTCACCAAGTATAGCTATATATCCACAGTATTCCAATGTACTTCTCTTTTAGAATAGTGTATCAGAATAATATCTTTTGTATTGACATACTCAAATAAGGGATATTGGCTATTGATCTCATTACATATACTAAACCCATCTTCCACTATATTTTCATGTATTTTTTTTTCTAATGACAAACTAGAATGATGTTTATATGTATGTTACATGTTAAAAGGTAAATTAGGTAGATGGGAAAAACCTCTGAGAAAGAAACGTTACACCAGATGTACATGAGACTTCCTCAAGGCAAAGCTTAGATTTGAGGGTAGAGTGGGGTGTCTGTGGTCCTTACATCCTAGATGGTTTTTGGAGAGGCTACTAATTTCACTGCAGATGTTCTAACTTATGTCATCTCTTTTGCATTTATAGCATTATCATTTCACAAATAGTGGGAATGTACCATGAATAATTCCTCTGGTCCTTCATCACTGAAGTCTTGCTCTGCTTGGTTCTTGTACATAATACTGGAGGACTTCTACCACCACCACTAAGAGTTATGCTGAGGGTAACTTCTTGCTGGTACAGGAATTATTGTTCTGGTACTTTTTTCTTTTTGGTGTAACAATGTGCTCTAGGTTTACAATATATACACCTGCAGCAGGCAAATTCCCACCCACTGATCACTTAAACTTAGTCAGTTGAGCAATGGGAGAAAAATGGTGGGGGAACCAATATCACAACATTTGCAAACTCTAGGAACTTCTCTGCCTCTGTGGTCTTTACCATAGAGACTTGGGGAGATTACTAGAGAACCACAAGGATTGTGATGCAAATTACAGGTGATCACCTGGAACTAATGTTGCAGCATCCTCTTGCCAGGTTCTACTCCCCAAAGTTCCTGTGATTCTGGAGAGCAAGGATGGCAAACTCCCAAAAGTTCCTGTGATTCCTGTGATGGCAACCCAATTGTGCTTGGTCAGAGTAAAGGCCTCTAGAAAATCATCTATCCCATGTGAATGTAAGTTGGGGATAAGACTGCTCTGTAGGCAAGCAACAATTTTAAGAGAAAGAATTTCTCAGTACCTATTATAATGAAATGCTGAAAGTAGAACGTTTTGAAATTATTGGATGCTGCTGAGCATGAAAAACACAATACGTTCCTAGGACATAATTAAGGTAAGGTATTTGGACTTAATCAGGATACCTGAAGACATGAAACACACAAAAGACTTACTGGGCCTGAATAAGAGTTTGTCTGAGTTAGCATCTTATCTTCAATTATTGCACTGAAGGCTGTTATTGAAGCTTATCGAATTATACAGTAGCCAGGAACATATATGATGCATTTGAACTTCCAGAAGGCTAGGCTTTTAAAAGCATCATGCGTTGTACTCAGGAGTAAAGTTGCCCTTTCATTATCACATATAGACAGTTTGCAGTTAACTTGTAAAACAGTCTTAGCTCTAAGTGAATTTTCTCCAACAACTTTGATTATGGGTGGCTTGTAGTGACCTAAAAGTAATGCCACTGTCATCTCCTTGGTACAGCAGTCAAGAAGTGTAAACCACTGTAAGGCTGGGTCCAGACCAGCAGCTTGGGGGGGGGCAGTGTCCTAACTCAGAAAAAAGACGGCACCATGGAAAGTGACCCTGGGGTGGTCAGATGGTGCACACCCTACTGTCAGGAGAGGGACAGGCTGTGTGTGCTCTGGAGGGGCAGTCAGATTTCTCAAGCACTTGAGAGGCACTTCCCAGGTGCTCCCCAGCTGTTCAGATGGCTGGGAAAGGTGGAAGGAAGTGCTTTGGAGATATGTTACCACTTAGGAAGTGGTAGCTTTTCATGCCACTCTAGAAATGCCAGAAAACTGGGTGAGTATGGGAAGAGGACGACTGACAGATGTGCACATCTGAACTTTGATTTGTAATCCATCTGGGGGCCGTCTCTGTGTTGGCTCTAACTGGCCATCCAGACCCAGACTAATACTTTAAAGCTCTTGAGGGTTCTGATGCACACAGAGGTTGGCATAATCAAGAGTGGCCCTTTTCACTGTAGAGACAGACATCACACAAGACCAAGACTGGCTTCAGACTTTGATGAACTATAGGTTAGATGGGCACTGATGGTACTTTTAGTCAAATAGGCAGCCTCCTAATTAGTTGGGGGAATTAGCAAAAGAGACACAGCAAGAGGCAGTGAACTGGGATTCTCCACCTATGTATATCAGGATTTTTCCCTTTAGGAGAACTCTCAAACCAAGCAGATGTTCAACCAGAAAGGTTTTTATTAAAAGGAAAATGAAAATAGCAAAAATGCAGACACACACGGGAACACCACAAGACTTAATTAAAACAAACAGGGAGGAAGGAGAGAGATTTTTAGGGAAGGGTGATAATTACCAATCTTGCAGAGGTCTGCAGAAGCAGCAGTTGAAATGCAAAACACCCAATATTTTGGGAGGCAAGACAACAGAAACTCCACCAAGTGGGGTTGTATGAGGTTAGTACCAGGTACACATACACACACTGCCAGGGGGACAGTGTGGTCCAATTATAGGGCAAAACATACCCTCAGGTGAGGATGATGTGTTACCAGAAAACAATAACTGGCTTAACTGGAAGAATGATGAAAAGGTATGAAAAAACTGATGGCTTTGCAAGTACCTGATGGGAAGAGGAATCAAAGAGGTGAAAAGATTTTTAAGTGTTCATTAATGACCACTTAATCAAGGTGTAATGGGTTAGAGAAGTGAGGTTGTGGCAATGATGGGGTTATGCTAAGTGAATCAATAGGTCCTTGGCAACCCATTGTTCTAAAGTCACATATCTCTCTAGGGCAAGAAGAGGGTGTGGTGAGCTAGCCTCTCTGACTTGCATTTTGAAACTATTTCCCAGGCTGCTGCCTGGCTGGCATCCATTTTGGCCCAAACAATGCCCTGCACTAAGATGTATGGGTGATGTATGGAGAGGTGTTTCTGCCTCTATAAACTATAAACTGCTCCTCTGTGAAAGGAGAGGTCTGACTGCTAACAGTATCATTCTACTGTGTGCCTGGATGCTGCCATCTCCCTATCCTCTTCCATCAGTTGTTCCTCTCTCATTCAGACCAAGAGAGAAGGCAGGTGCCACTGTTGTCACCCAGCAGGACTCAGGAGCACCAACAGCCGCTCCATTGAAAAGAAATAAAGCAGGCCAGCAAACTTAGTGGTAACTGCTGTTTGTATTTCTATTTTCCACCATCCACAAGAAGGCAGGTTGTGATTACTGTAGACCATAATGAGTTAGGATGTACAATGGGTGCTCTCTGTCTCAGAACTCAGCATCTACCCAGTAGTATTGACCCCTGTCACCAGTTCTTCACAAGAGTTTTGTCTGTTTCTATTACAAGCTTTAATGCTTTCAACATTTGAAAAACAACATCCTGGGTACAAAAGCCAGTTCTTCCACAGATAGCTGCCTTGATGGCAGATAGAGTCCTCACAACAGAGGGCTAATGGAAACTGCCCACCACAGATCAGCAAATAATATTTCAGGAACAGGCTATTCTTGATACACAGTTCCTCAATAGACCATTAGATTCCTAGTAGCCCCATTTTTACTAAAGCATGTGGCAGGAGACAGACTTTGGCTGGGTCCAGACCAGCAATTTAAGCTGACACAGGGATGGCTGGTCGGTGGATTTAAAAATCAAGTCCAAATGTGCACATCTGCTGCCCATCGCACTCCTGCACTCATCCTGTCTTTCAGTGTCTCTGAGGCAGCTCAAAAAGCTACCACTGCTACCAGAAGTGGTAGCAAATTCTTCTGCCACATGCCATCCACCTTTCCAGTGTCTGAATGTGGAAGAGCACAAGCAAGAAGGATTGGCGTTGTGAACCTGCCAATCCACCTCAGGCCACTTCCAGATTTTTTAAAAATCCACTGAGTGCATGAGCATATGAAATGAATGGGGGGGGGGAAGAAACCCAAATTGTGCTAAGGGGATGGTGCGCAACAGCCATCTGACCACGCCCAAGTGCCTGCCGCATGGGATACGGAAGACTAATGTGGGAGTGTCTGACTGGGAATAATCTGCTCCATTTTGAACCAGCCTGATTTGGGATGCCTCCCGCACACCTGAAGCTGCCCTTAGAGATCTTTTTTTGTCTTTCCGTCCCATAGCTTTCAGGTAGGCAGAGACAGCATTGTAGCACTGTTTCTTGGTGGATGATGCCTGAACATCACAAATGAAACACAGTGCTTGGATACGTGGGCTTTATTTGCTGTAGCACTCCTTTGTGTCAATGTGAGGCCAAGTCCATCCTGCCCTGGATAGCCCAGGGTAGCTTAATCTCAAAAGATTTCAGAAGCTAATAAAGAACAGTAAAATATGAAAATTATATCCTGCCAGCCTTTGTTCACTTCATTATGAAAAACAAGCATGGCAATATTTATGTATTTTTCCAGACTACATAGCATAATGAGATCAATGTACACCTCAGTGCACACTAAATAATAGGAAACATGTTGAGATAATATGATTTTCAGTGGCTTACAAGTCATTATATAGAAGCAAGGGATGAAGGGTGGTAGTGGCTAAAAAAATCTTATGTAAAGAAACTGTAACAATATTGTGGAAACAAATGATTGGGAAAGACTGAAAAAGATCACATTTAGAGGAATAAATTGGCTGCTGTGGATATAATATCATAGACTGCTTTACAAAAAAAAAAGAGTCTTCCTTGCACTTGACTCAAGTTTGACAGAAAAATAATGAGCGTTTAAGGTTTGAAGAAGAATCCAGAGAATATGAGGAGTGTAGGAACTGTGAGCATGAGGCCAGCAAGCACAAGTAAATTGAAAGGAGAGAAAAAGAAGAAGAAATCGGGCAGAAAGGGGATAATAGCGGTCTTACAAGAAGCACACACACATTCTCCCCATTACACCTTTATTATTTAAAAGTTCAAAAGATTCTCTCCTTTTTTTGTAAGTAATCAGTTATGCTGTGCAAAGAATGGGGGGTGGGGTTTCTTAAGAAGTGACTTATCCATTGCTGTATTCTACACAGGCTGTTACCTGTCACCATTGGATACTGCAAGTGTCTTTCCTCAGTGCACCAATGTTTCTTTGGTATATTGGATCCTCTATCTATCTATCTATCTATCTATCTATCTATCTATCTATCTATCTATCTATCTATCTATCTATCTATCTATCTATCTATCTATCTATCTATCTATCTATCTATCTATCTATCTATCTATCTATCTATCTATCTATCTATCTATCTATCATCTCTCTCTCTCTCTCTCTCTCATCTCTCTCTCTCTCATCTATCTATCTATCTATCTATCTATCTATCTATCTATCTATCTATCTATCTATCTATCTATCTATCTATCTATCTATCTACCTACTTTAAACCTCTAGGTTCCCCTAGGCTTTCAGAACCCTAATGCCAGCTGTGGCTCTCACCATGGTATAGATTTGCCTAACCACAGAAAGAGTTCCCTTTGGCTATTACATATAGGGATATATATATATAGGGGAACCTAGAGGTTTAAAGTAAATATACCTTCTAAGATCAACTTGGGAGCAACCCAGGAGAGGACCTTCTCAATCATGGCACCAAAACTCTGGAATTCTCTTCCCAGGAAGATTCATCTGTCCCCTTCTGTTGCTGTTTTCCATCAGTGGGTAAAGACTTGTTTTGTTTTGTTTGACTTGAATAAAACTTCATTGGTCTTAAAGGTGCTACTGAACTCTGACTTTATTCTGCCAACATAGATTGTTGGGCATAAAGAAAGATTCTTCTAGCTTTTACCCTTTTTCTGGATTACATCTAACTTTGGGACACTTCTTGACTTAGGGTGGGCCAGGTTGGCTGGAGCTAGGGTTGCCAAGTCCAATTCAAGAAATATCTGGGGACTTTGGGGGTGGAGCCGGGAGACATTAGGGGTGGAGCCAAGATCAAGGCTGTGACAAGCATAATTGAACTCCAAAGGGAGTTCTAGCTATCACATTTAAAGAAACGGCACACCTTTTCAATTCCTTCCTTCCATAGGAAATAATGAAGGCTTTTGAGGCTCATAGAATTGGACCCCCTGGTCCAATCTTTTTGAAACTTGGAGGGTATTTTGGGGAGAGGCACTAGATGCTATACTGAAAATTTGGTGCCTCTATCCCCCCAAAACAGTCCCCCCCGAGCCCCAGATACCCACAGATCAATTCTCCATGATTTTCTATGGGAATAAATCTCCCTAGGGAATAATAGAGTTCCCAGCAAACATTTCCCTCCCCTCCCCCTGCTTTCTGATGACCCTGAAGTGGGGGGAGGGTCTCCAAACCGGGGGATCCCCTGCCCCCACCTGGGGATTGGCAACCCTAGCTGGAGCACCATTTTGAATTTAGACTGGATTGGATTCAGTCTTGCCAGATAATCTCTGGATTTAGAACCAATGTTTGAAAAAGTGCTTAGATTAGATATTTAACTTTAGTATCAATTCCTTTCTTTTCACAGATAATTCATTGAATATTCCTGTACAATCTATTAATGTCACTTTAATTATATTTTTGTGGTATTCTTGGGTTTGAAGGCTTCATTGGTTTTTATGCTTGCATACCAATTTGCTGTTCAACTTCTGTTTTAAATGTATGGACTGGTGAGTCTCACTCCATTCTGTCTGATGAGGTGTGCATTGCACACAAAAGTTCACACCCTGAATAAAATTTTAAGGTGCCATTGGACTCTAATTTTGTTCTATTGCTTCAGACCAACATGGCTACTAACCTGGATCTATCTTGCAGAGTCATTGTCATGCTTCAAAGCAAGTATCTGGGCTTGTGGGGCTGCCCCCATTTTGCATTTAATAAATAATATGCTTAGATCAAAAGTTCTCATTTCAATGAGAATAGAGAAAATCTGCATGTCCTTTCTCTCTGGGGTCCAAAGTTGTTGTACTTCCATGGTCCTAATATTTTAAAGTCCAAATGTCTTGTAGAGGATGGTGCCCCAAACCTTTGGTTTTGTATAGGCCAAAGAATCATTTTTGGGGTACACCTATATAACTGGTATTAGTGGGAATGTTTGGGCCAAGTAATGTTGGGTTGGTAAGAATAGATTGTTCATGGTAAGTTCAGCAAGCACCCTGATTCAGATAAATTTGTCTCCTACCTGCAGCTTCTCCATCATGCTGCAGGAGGGATGCTTTTGTCTCCTCGGAAAGAGGAAGAGCTGGGGCAGTTGCAGCCTGATTCCTGTAGGGAGTAGAGCCAGTATTTGATAGGCTGGCTTCACCCCCTTCCTCTCAGTCTTGACTAGTGCAGCCAACACTTGAAAGAGGAATAATAGTTGTGATATAGATCAGCCATTTTTTATTTTAATAAACTAGTAGAACCCCAAGTGTGGTTGTCTTGTGACTTTATTTGGGGGACAGTGTTGGGATCTCTGACTGCTGCAACTTAGCAAAAATAGTGTTACACATTAACATCGCACGAAGGAGTTCACTACATGGAGAAAGGCCCAGTGTTATTCTTCTAATGGAAATAGTAACATAAGAAATTTCTAAGGCTATATCTGTTCTCTATTGATTTTGTTGAGACAGCTGCCAACATATTTCTGATTACATTTGATTCTGCCTTGTTTTTCCTGGTTATGTAGTCATATATCTGTTCATATTTCTATCTATAGCTTTTCATGTTTGTTGGTTCCTTTCCATGCCTCCCTGCTGTCACTGCAACAGCTTTCAGCTTTCCAGTTAGGTGCCAATATTATCAGTGATGCCAAGATACCAAGAAGATAAAAATATCATGATCTGTTTTTGAGGCCCGGGCCCTGGGGTATAGCAACAGGGTAGGAAGTCAATGGATGTGAAATGGAATAGGATACTTTCCCTAAGGGAAGAGAAGGTGTTTTTAAATTTAAATTGAAAGCTTCAGTTATCAGTGGTGGCAGAAGTTCTGTAGCCTAACAGAATTCCATGAGAATTGTCTTTCATCTTTCTGCTTGGGTATATTTATTTAGATTTTTAACCCACCCTGCCCTTATGGTTCAGGGTGAATAGGAACACTGAAAACATTTCAAAGAGAGAGAAAGAAAGAAAACAGTTGGCTGAGGAGGTTATATAATTCTGTCAAACTGATTTCCCAGATGAAGATTTTTAACTAATTTATTTCTGCATAAGTCATATGAGAACTAACCCTGTGGATTTGTATCAAAATACTGTCAGAAAGAGCAAAAATAACAAATCTTTTATGTAAACTTTTCGTTTCCAGCTTCCTCTTTTATTCAAGTATATTTCATTACATCTTCAGCTTAACTCAGAGTGCAATCTAGTGAAATATATGAACCTTTATCATTGTATTAGTAAGAAAAATAATGCCCGGATCAGATTAGGAGCCTGTATGTATCCCTAGGTTTACCTGTATCTCTTGGTTTATCTGGGTCAAAGGCTGGCTTGGCAGCTGCTGGGTCCCCGGGTCCCCAAGAGGGCCCCCAAATCATCTCTGCTTGATAAGGTTTATAGGCAGGCCTCAGATTCAGTGGGAGCTCACAGGAGCACAGCTCCTGAACCTTTCTGACAGTTCCACCTCCTTCTTCCCACCTTGTCCATTGAATAGTAGGTGCAGTTGCATAACAATCCCTGGATGAATTCCACCACCTTTTTTCCTTCAAAACGACCCCTGCTTATAGGAATACACATAATTGTGTACCACTGTTTCCCACTTTCCTGTGAACCCCTTTCTGTCTTCTGAAAGGCATTGAAAAGGCCTTCAGAGTGATCTCTCATTTTTAGTTGAAGAGGTATCTAGGGTTAGAGTTACCAACCAACAGATGAAGCCAAGAATTTTCATGGAATTACACTGATCTTCAGACTACTCCAGATCAGTTCCCCTGGGGGAAAAGAAAACTTAAGAGGACTAACCCCGATCCTGGATGAGCTTGCTCCCCCAGTACTTCCCAAAGCCTCCAAGAAGCATGGTTTGCTCATATTTCCTGAAGCCCTGCCAGCATGGGTGAGCCTTCATTAAATGCAAAGGATGAGTTTCCAGAAGGAGTTATGAAGTCATTTGGCCAGCCCTTCTTGTTCTCCATAATCTAGAAGTAATCACTAGAATGACAATGCAGATGGTGCAGGATTCTTCACCTGAGGCAGGGACTGCATGTCTGTATCCCTTGTTTGAAATGACCAATAATATTGTCAGCTGTCTATAGTTGCATAGGTTTGGATTTATTCTCTCTCACTCTCTTATACAGGCAAAACAATTGTGGAATGGTATTGTAAATATCTGATTAGGATTATGAATACAGAGCTACAGTACACATATTGACTGAAATGAGTGTATTTCTATTAGTTATTTACCAGTGTCTTTGCTTTATTTACAGATACAGTGGAAATGGAAAAGTCTCGGCCTTTTAGTTGCTGTACAGAGAAGGTCTCTTCTTTTACTCAGTTGCTTGTTTGAAGGCAATATTTGGCTCACAAACTGTACAACTGGCACTCTTCTAGGTTCAATTTATTGGGATATAAGGAACATTTTTTTAAACCCCCCCCCCTGAATTATCTTGGGTGGGGGGATGAATTGCAAGTAGGGTTGCCAAGTCCAATTCAAGAAATATCTGGGGACTTTGGGGGTGGAGCCAGGAGACTTTGGGGGTGGAGCCAGGAGACATTGGGGCGGAGCCAAGAACAAGGGTGTGACAAGCATAATTGAACTCCAAGAGAGTTCTGGCCATCACATTTAAAGGGACAGCACACTTTTAAAAATGTCTTCCTTCTATAGGAAGTAACAAAGAATAGGGGCACCTTCTTTTGGGGCTCATAGAATTGGACCCCCTGGTCCAATCGTTTTGAAACTTGGAGGGTACTTTGGGGAGAGGCACTAGATACTATATTGAAAATTTGGTGCCTCTACCTCAAAAAACAGCTCCCCCAGAGCCCCCAAAACCTCCAGATTAATTCCCCATTATACCCTATGAGAATTGATCTCCACATAGGGAATAATGAAGACGTTTCCCTCTCCTCCTCCCTCCCCCCCCCCTTTCTGGCAACTGAAGCGAGGGACTGGCCTTTCTACTCACGAGTTGCTGCCAGCTTCTTTACAGCAGCAGTCACACCATCCCAAAGTGGAGCCTTGCAATCAAGCCTCCGGAGGTGCAAAGGCACATGGTCCTTTGCAGGCGGGGCTTCTCTCCTCCCCCCCCCCCAGCCAGCTGACTGGGCGCGGGAAGCAGCTTGCGAAAAGGAAGAACGGCTGCTGCAACGGGGCTGGGTGGGAAGGGAAGGGAGGAGGAGAAGCATCGGGCATTGGAGTCCGTCAAGACCCGCCTGCGTTCGGCAGCCACCTCCACCCGCTCGCTGGCGATCCAGCCTCCCTTCTCAAGATTCCCTTGCCAGGCTCAGCACCTCCTCCCCGGACAACGCAAATGCTCCTTGGTGCCATTCCCCCCTCCTCCCCCCGCTTCCAGAGTTATGGAAAGCGGGAAAAGAGGCTGAAAATCCAGTATTCTCCCGCCAGGGCGGGAGGCTTGGGAAGCCTAATTGCAAGTAAGTTATGCATGATGAGCTGCTTCCAAAAATTTTACCAGTGCAAGCTATAGCTTCCAAAATTTTTACTGGTGCAAGCTATAGTCATATAATTATCTTTGTTCCAGGTGGTGTCTAAGGTGTAAGTCCTGAAAGTTGTTTCAAGCAAAAAATACGAACAGATTTTTTTCCCCTTAGGTATTCTATGGAAGTAGAATGATAGAATGCAAAGTGCCAAATAGAACATAAGATAGATGTAAATTATTTTACAAAGCAGGACTGGCAGGGAGTGCATGCTGATTGAGACAAGCCATTGAAAGGGAAAGAAACAAAGTGCATTAAAAAAACAAGAAGAAGACATCTTTATTTATATCAGTTGTCTTTAGACATAATTTCCAAAGGAAGACAAGGGATTCTTTGGATATGTATGTCATCAGCAAATATTAGTGGAAGAGACAGGCAAGGAACACAGGAGTGATTAGTACAGCTTTATTTTTTTAAGGACACTGACAATATATTAAGGTTGTTGCAATTAAGTTTTTGTGCACATGAATTGCATCTGTCTCAAGAAGCACTGTGCTGAGGTAAGTGACAGGCAATATTTACAAGGCTCAAATTGCAAAGATCATGCAAATTTTGAGTGATGTTGCAGAACCTATGGGGGTATTGTCTTGTAAAAGACTTCTAAAATTGCTTGTAATTTGTCTGGGATTTCCTGTGAACTCTCCAACATCTTTCCCTCCCTCCCTTCTTTCCTTTCTACGAAATTTATATTCTACTTTTCTGCCCTCACAAGTGCCAAGAAGGGGGCTAATAATTTAAAACGTAATAAAATCACATTTTAAAACCATTTAAATCACCCCCCACTGGTGGCGGCTAGTGAATGTACTTTAGTAGTGAAGTGATAACAATAATACAATGGTAGAAGATCTATCAAATAAAGAATTTGGGAAGAATGTTTCTATGTAACCTCCTCTCACTGTGGCATTGACTTCCCCCCTTCAATGCTATGAATATTGTGTTAGTACAATTCACAGAGGGTATCCCCCCACCCCTCCACGGTACTACCAGGAAAGGGTATAACCAGCGATGTAACTCTCTTCCTGTATGCCATTATTGCCTTGGGAGCAGCAGCCACAAATAAGGGGGGCAGAGTGGAATGCTGGAATTTCCCCACACCTCAAATTGAAATCCAAGCTTGAAATGAATTCTGGACCCTAATTATCTTTCTTAGGTGAGATTATGAACCATTAAGGCTCATGGTCTAAATTTAGGAATTATGAAGTTCAACTTTTTCACTTGTTGAAGTTATAGAATAGAACAGGGCTGGCCAACGGTAGCTCTCCAGATGTTTTTTTTGCCTACAACTCCCATCAGCCCCAGCCAGCATGGCCAATGGCTGGGGCTGATGGGAGTTGCAGGCAAAAACTTCTGGAGAGCTACCATTGGCCACCCCTGGAATAGAACTTTGGAAAGTGTATAAAAAGGGCAGTCTTTTGTTTGACTTTGACTCCATACCAACATTAAAATACCTTGAGTAAAGTAGTATTTCAGGTGAACTGGAAATTCCTGCTGAATCCTCAAGCATCCAAGGAATGCTGAAGA
This sequence comes from Heteronotia binoei, assembly GCF_032191835.1. NCBI lineage: Eukaryota > Metazoa > Chordata > Lepidosauria > Squamata > Gekkonidae > Heteronotia > Heteronotia binoei. Next base: position 95,850,361 of record NC_083229.1, read on the forward strand.
AAGTTAGGGTTGCCAACTGGAGACCTCCTGCTATTACAGTTGATTTCAGATGACCATAATCAGTTCCTCTGAACAAAATGGCTGCTTTGGAGGGTGACCTTTATGGCATTATATCCTGCTGAGATCCCTCCTCTTCCCAAACTCCACCCTCTCCAGGCTCCACCCCCCAAAATCTTTAGGTATTTCCCAACTATGAACTGATAACCCTACTTCAGAAATATCTCAGGGAGGGTTATTCTCATCTAGGGGTGTTACAAAATTTTGTCTAATGGAAAATCATACCTACTTGGGCAAAATATCAATGGGATCTCAAAAATATTTACCAAGAATATTTTTATGGTTTTAATTTTACTTGTAAGTGTTTTAAATTGTAGTATTTGTATTATCATGTTGTAAGCCGCCCTGAGACACTTCGGTGCGAAGGGCGGGGTATAAATCCCAATATAAATAAATAAATAAATAAATAAATGTGCCACGGCTTTATTTTACAAAGGACTGCCTCTCCCAAGTTCATTACACCCATATTACTGTATCAATATTGCCACACCATATCTGTTTCTTTTTAAACAAAGCACAAAGTTCTTCTTTCACATTTGTCATACTGGAGTTGAAGGAACACCACCAAGAAGCAGCCTAGGGCTTTTGTTGAGAGCCCAGTAGCATAAAGCTTTCCACAGAGGAGCCTTAAAGCCTGAAATGTCAGTCCCAGTTTAGCTATTATATCTCAAGGTGACTCTCTGAAGATGAGCTCAGACATGGCATCAAACATAGTTTAATTAAACTAACCATGATCTATGCCATTGTCCATATAGAGGCCACTCTACCAGCTATACTTACTTGAGATCTAGATGGGTAGCCATGTTAGCCTGTCTGTAGCTGTAGAAAAGAGCAAGAATCCAATAGTACCTTAAAACCTAACAAAAGTTGTGGCAGGGTATGAGCTTTCATGAGTCACTGATCACTTCTTCAGATAACTCCATATCTGAAAAAGTGAGCAGTGATTCACAAAACCTCAAACACTATTACAAATTTTGTTAGTCTTTATGGTGCTACTGGACTCTTGCTCTTTTCTAACACTTAAGATCTATCAAGGAAAGGAAAGATCCCCTGTGCAAGCACCAGTCGTTTCCGACTCTGGGGTGGCGTTGCTTTCACAACATTTTCACGGCAGACTTTTCACGGGGTGGTTTGCCATTGCCTTCTCCAGTCATCTACACTTTCCCCCCAGCAAGCTGGGTACTCATTTTAACGACCTCGGAAGGATGGAAGGCTGAGTCAGCCTTGAGCCAGCTATCTGAAGGCCAAGCTTTTGCCGGGGATCGAACTCAGGTCATGAGCAGAGCTTAGGACTGCAGTACTGCAGCTTTAACACTCTGTGCCACAGGGCTCCTTAAGATCTATCAAACCATGGTCTATATTCCTGCCATTTTGTGTTATCTTGGGGTTTGAAGGCTTCAATCTGAATCCACTACATTAGACCATATTAGCTAAAGCTTCCAGAATAACTGTTAATATTGTATTATTAACTGCTATTATTCTAAATTATCTGTGTACCCATTCTATCTTAATACTGATATGTTCCCAGTACTCTCCTCATACAGTCCATGTCTACATAGATGCCTGGCCAAAATGAAAATGATAAAACTAGCTTTTGTCAAGGAAACCAGGATTTGCATGGTACTCACTGAGCTGAATCCTAGCTTCACAAGCTAAAATTAAACTATGGTTTTGTGCTATGTCTGAACTGCATCTGCACAAGAAAGCACAACCATCCTATTTGACCCAAGTCTAGGGGGAAAAAAGACTGTTCAAACTGCTATATTTTTTAAAAATTATATTAAGCTGAATTGCACCTTGGATTTTGGAATACCAAGCAACTTTGTCTTGTTTCCATTGCTGCATTTTTATTTGGCTGTTTTGCAGAGACAGAATGCTGTGGACTTAGGGGACCTGAGTTATGGCCTGCAAAAAGATGCCCCTAGGAAAACTGTCAAGTGCAAGTTCAGAAGTATATAGAATGGACTCCCAGAGTTACCCATGACAGCTTGGAGGGCATCCCAGACCAACCAGACAAGTGAAGGAAGCATCCCCACAAATCTCAAAACCCCTCCCCTCTGAGCTGAAACATGCAGGTCCAGACCAGAGTACACCCATCAACTGTGGTGAATTCTTCAGCTCTGCAGAGCAAAAGAAGTATCTATTGAACTGTCTGGGTCACCCCCAAGTCTCCAAAGGCAGTTTTTGAATGACAGAAAAGAAGACATCCCCAGAGTTTTGACAGGGGCTCCCCAAAATATCCTCATGGCAGCTTGTCAGGTATCCTAGCAACACAAGACAAGCAAGGGCAGTGTTCTCGCAACTCTTACAGCCCCCCTAAGGGCCAAAGCACATGGCTCCAGAGCACACCCAACAACCAGGGTGGTTTCTTCTACCCTGCAGAAGAATGCAAACATGTCGAGCTGGCCAGACCACCCCCAAATCTCCAAAGACAGGTTCTGAATGACAGAAAGGCAGACATGTGCATGTAGCAGAACAACTTTGTAGTGACAGGACTGCCTCCTCCTGGGACCTGGACTGAGACGTAAGGCAGTGAGGGAGAAGTAGCCATGCTGCTGGGTGCTCCAGAAGTCTGCCATGAAGTGGACAGTTCTACTTTGCTCTCTGGAGAGCTCAGCCTTGAACATTGCCATTGCAGACTGGTAATGTACAACTTCTTTTCAAAAGTGACATCATGAGAAATCATTCTCTCCCCCCCCCACCCATTTCGTTCCACTTGCAACCATTGCCACTTCAGTGTAGTGCATGGCAGGCAAGACTTGTTGGTTCAGGGCCCTCCATGAGTGGAGCCAGGGAGCAACTGGTTGAAAGGCTATGTCCTCCATGAGGAAGGGTTTGCCACCCAGCAGTAATCTCACCAATGAGGTGAATTACTTCTTTCTGGGCTCTCCATGTAGATGTGATGGCATTGTCAGAGTCCCTAGGGCAATGACCTCTTGGAGGGTGGCCTGCTTCAGTGTCCCACCCCCAATATCCTGAATGCAGGGAGACTGTCTGTTTCTCCATCCTGAGAGGGAGTGGGCCTCTTCCCCCCATTGACTGCCACTGTTTCCTCTGGTGGCAATATACTGGGGCACACCCTCTGCAGGTGCCTGCACAGAACAAAGGATGATAAATGTTGGGGGCTTGCACTCTTCTGGACATCAGCATGACACACCTGGCACTCTGCCACACAGGGGTCACTGGGGAGGGAGTGGAAATATTTCCAAAGTATGAACTGGAATCAGAGCTCCAAGACTGGAGAAGCTGAGAGGGACACCTGCTTCCTGGTGCTGGGCTGAGAGGGGCTACAGTGGGGTGTACTTGAGGTGGAAGCAGCAACAAAAAGTTGATGTGGAAAGGGAAGATGTTTTCCCTTAGCCTCTGAATCACTGCTGCCAGAATTCTCTCCAAAGAGTATTAGCAACTGCTGGTGTCCAGGCAGTGCTAACAATTCTGTTGTCTCTATGGAGATCCCTAGGAACTGATCAGAGAAAGAGGCTCTGAGACCTCTGGTGATTCCCTGCTAGGAATGGGGTCCAGTGGATTATCAGGATGGGTTTGGTGGCCTGGGAGGGGGAGCTGTGGTATGAGGGCATGAAGGACTTCTTCCACCCATGATGAGCCCCTTTTGCACATACTTTTACCCTCATGGCACAGAGGTGTTCACAATCAGAATGGTATAAACGTGGGTCCTCAGCTGAGACCCAGTAGCTAAGCCCCTTTTCTTGGTATGAGCAGAGCAACAGAGTGCTCAGAACCTTGAGTCCATTAACATCAAAATCCCAGCAGGATAGAGGAGTTCATGATCAGGAGGATATGGGTCCTTAGTCAAGGTACCCAGTAGCCTAGCCCCTCTGCTCTGTGTGAGCAAAGAGATGGGGTGGCTCAGAGTTCAAAGTCAGGAATGAAAGAATGTACTCTGCTTTCAACAAGTTCCTTGCTTCTCTACTGCCTACAGCCAGCAGAGGTGAGGAGAGAGTATGAAGCCAAGCTGAGGGTATATATAGCATTTTGACCCCACAGAGCAGAAAGGAACTCTGTAATTGGCAGCCGGCAGTGCCTGTTAAGCTTTCAAGGGCCCCTATTGGTGTTTCCAAAGCTGGAAAAGTCGCACCCCTCCTGTTATTTTGAAGTTTTATAAATAGTTTAATTGAGTGGAGACAGTCTGTCTGGAAATGTATCTGCTCATGAACCACCATGAACAGTATGAAAGTTTGTGGAATGTTCATGCTGGTTGCCCTTCCATAAACATCACTTTGTGAACCACGAACTGGCCAAAATTTGTGAAAAAGTTTAGCTCATGAGCTGGTACTTGCCCAATCCTAGTCTTTAGGCTCCCCCCCCCCCCTGCATATATCTGGAGATTGCATCTATCTTGAGGCTCTTTCTCTGTTCTCTATTCTTTGACCCAGATGGCTTCTCTCTTTTCTCCTCAGACTCCCCATTTCTCCCTTAGAACTCTCTTTTCCCTCAGGACTTTTGTTTTTCCCTCATCAGAACTCTCCTAAGGTTCTTTTTCAGGGATAAAATGCCTTCCCCTAACTCCAATAAAGGACTAAAACGACAAGGTTACAGGTGTTTAACCAAATCACATCTGTAAGGCATCCATGAGGAATTATCTGTGAGTTGGCTTCTGATGGCTGTGAGTAACCTGTTATCGAGAACAGATAGTATCTTCAAGCTGAAACGGTAGGAAATTTGGTAACATCCCCAGTTGTATTTTGCATAGATGCTTTAAAATCTAAGCAATGTCCCATGTTTTACAGTACCAAAGCTCTATAAGTGTTAATCAAACAAAAGAAACCTCCATGGTGTCCATGAATATGAAGCAAAATATTGTCAACCTTCATATTAATAATTACACATTTATAAGAAAAGGAATACCAAGGGGTTACATGCTTCGTGCAAAGGGTACATTCACTTTGATTGCTTCTCTCCTTTTCAAACATCAGGCACCAGCTAACATGTACTTTTTGCATTTTTTCTCAAAATGTGATGCATGTTGCCTTGAGGCTATACTATGATATAGCTAATGGAGGCCTCAACCTACACGTTAAAAAAGTTTATCTGGTGGGGGAGGGTGTTAAAAGCCCAGAAGGTATTTTGGTCAAAAGAATTAAGAACAATACTAAGAACTAGGGAAAGGTATATTAAGTTTTTATTTTTTAAAAAATATAGGTATCTAATTGAAAAGCTCAGCTTGTGTCTTATAGAAAATAGAGCTGAAGCTGAAATAGTTTCATTTTGCATTTTCTTGTTGAAATGTAACCCTGTTTTTAGCACAATTGCAACTACTTGAAATTTCATTTTGTTTCTGCTCTTTATAGGATACTAGAAGGAAGTGTGCAAAATTTCCTAAAGGGTAAATTTCATGTTTTTAGGGAACAGCTTTGGGATAGCAAGCAGTACATTGCTTAAAAAAGCTCTCAAACCTTGGATGCAATGTGGTGAGGAGAGGGACAGAGAGAATGTTTCTTCCCTTATACTACTAGATCTTGGGATGCCCAATGAAGTTGATAGGCAATAGAGTTAGGACACACAAAAAAAACATATTTCCTTACATAATAGTAGGAATGGCAAGTGTTAAGGGTTATTTGGAAAAGGATTGACTTTAAATTGGCCAGTGTTGTCTTGCCTTTTTAGAGATCATATTTGGAATACTGTGTACCAGGACTTTTTTTTAGAAAAAACCTAGCAGGAATTTATTTGCATATTAGGCCATACCTCTGGTGCCAAGCAAGCCAGAACTGTGTTCCTGTGTGTTCCTGCTCAAAATGTCCTGCTGTGTACAATTTTGGTTTCACCATCCCCTAGAGAATATTATCGAAAAGCCTAAACACAATGAGCATATCTCGCAGGACTCTCTTACTTTTTTATGAACTTTGCTGCGCTATCCATGAAGTTAACTACATTAAAAAGTTAAGTACATTCAAAAACCTGTCTAATCTACCTGAACTGAAGCCTTCCATATAGTGTTAATTATTCTGCCAGCTTTTCTATAATCATGTGGACTGCAGGACAAGAATATAACAGATTCTGCATACCTTTTAGTTAAACTGCATTAGACAATTTCTCCTGATGGGGACAGGCTTATGCACTGCACAGATTCTTTAGTTCCAAGAACTGGAAGCGTCTTTGAGCTATGCTTTGTGGTATAGCTCAGGTATTTCACAGCTCCAAAGAAATATAAACAGCAGCCTTTGTGGTCTTCTGCAAAACTTTGGGTTAGTGACCAGGGAAAAAAAGTGGAGAAACACTTTTGAGCCCTATGTAATTTGCTTAGATGCTACATGGAAGACACTTTATCAAACATTCACATTTTGACATGAAAATAAAAACTCATGAAAAATTCAGCTCAGCTCTTTGTTTAAGCAAAACAAAGCAAAAATAAAAGAAAAAGGATAAAAAGAACAGACTAGAATACCAAAACATTTAAAGACTAGTCAGCTTTTATTCATTTCAAGGTTCTCTGACTTAGTTTTCATGATAAATTAATGTACATAGTATGGCTTATAGTTTGCCAGTAAAATAGAACTACCATTTGACCCTGAATTAACCCCTTTAGGAGATGGCTGGGTGCAGATTGCTTCATAATCACTTTTCATAATCCCCACCTCAGAAGTCTTTAGTACTAATATATCTAGCCTTCTGTGATTCTTGTAGATCAAAATTGTTTTTCTGTCACTTTGGTCATATCAGACACTGAAAAAATTTCATGAATGCAAACTTTACCTACAGTGGACCACTGGTCTCAGAATGATATGGTTTGATACGAAATGTTTAGAGTTCTCAGGTTCAGATGTCTCATCCAATGTCCCCTCTAAGTTGAGTTAGTGTGAGCTAGCTCACAGTTCTTTTAGCATCTTAGCTCTGGAAAAAATGGCCCCAGAGCAAACTAACTGATGCAGTAGATCACAAATTTAATGCTAGTACCTTACAAAGTAGAATTTTTGCTCACAAGACTCCACAGCTTAGAGGGAGTATTGGTCTCATCTATACCTGTCAGATCTTATCTATACCACTTACCCAAAGATATATTTCAGAGGACGTTTTGTTGGGGTCCTGTTGGATGGAAGCCCTCCTGGATGAGCAAATTTATATGTCAGTTTCCTACTGGGCTTCATTTATATATGCCAAGGGGAACACTCTTTGAGCCATGTAAGGATTTCCCTGAACAAATAATTATAACTCTCATAAAAAATGAAGCTCTACATTATAGGCTTAATATTTTCTATCAGTTTTGTTTTCTAACTCAAATAGCAAAGGTTTGGAAGGTCAGATGTTAAGATGAGCAAATGTAAAACCACTGGGTATGTATGTATGACTGAGTTAATCTTTTTCTTTAGTTTTCATATTCAGGATTGAAATATTTTCCTATAGCTTTGTATTGCTATTATAGTTCATCAGACCTGAATGACTGAACACTGCCTCATCCTCCCAAATTAAGTGGTGAGTCTGCAGATTAGTTAGCTTTCCATGGCGTTGTGAGAAAAAGGAATGTGGTGTTTTATGTTCTGAATCTGAATTATCTACTATTGAAATGCATTGCAAGTCCAGATCAAATTACCATCACAAGGATAGTGTATCTCCCAGAATGCTGACTGTTTACATCTTTGTGAAAAATGCATGCCCATCTTCTATAGCAGGGGTGGCCAACAGTAGCTCTCCAGATGTTTTTTTGCCTACAACTCCTATCATCCCCAGCCAGAATGGCCAATGGATGGGGCTGATGGGAGTTGTAGGCAAAAAACATTTGGAGAGCTACCGTTGGCCATCCCTGTTCTATAGCAAAGCCAAAAACTATTTTGGCTTTGGTAAATGGTAAAGATATACTGATTTTCAGTATTCAGAAGGGATTTTGATCATGAATCTACAATATAATTACTTGTTCTAATGCCAAACATGATGTGACTGTGCAGGAAAGTCACGTCTCTATGAAATGTTCATTTTAATAGTGTATAAGTACTGTATTCATCAGTGGTCTGCTGGTCACTGTGGTGTTGGTAACCTAGGTAGGTAATTCTCTTATATAGATATAAAATAGAGGTGATGGCTCTAAAGAGATAAGGTTCATCTTATTCAAAAGAGAACTGCCGAGGACATAATACTATTCAGTGTGCAATCCAGCATAAACTTGAAATTAAATGTACTTTCTGAAGGAGCTATTTGTACAGTATGAGATGACCACCAACAATCTGTATTGCCATTGCTAGGAGCTATCAAAAGAAATGTCACTCCTCACAGCAAGTGATGAGATTTGACATATGGCATCAAAGCATCATTAAAACTACACCTGCTGCAGAAATGGTTGTGTCTTTCAGGAGACTCTCAAGCAGAAAAGGTTACTCCAAGAATGCAAAAGGGCAGGCCTCATTTTCTTTTCCCATAGCAGACAATTAAGATGCTGAAAAGTTGGGGGAAATCATGGAAAAAATTGTGGAGGGAGAAAGGGAAAACTGCTTGCTTGCTCAGAAGCTTCATGATGAAGAATAAAATATTTGAGAATCTTGTACAAAACTGGTATATCATAATTGTATCACGGAATCCCAAATTCAGGATCTCCATGGATGTTGATAAGATTGAAATACCACAGGGAAATCTCGTTGGGTCATTGGGAGAGAATATTGTTGGCACAATGGTTAATGTAAATTCTTAAAATGCTTCAGGAAAACTGCCTTTGATTTCATTTAGCACTTTTTATTCAGACTTTACCCAAGGAACTCAGGGCAGAGAACAGGAAGAAGAACATGCCTTTGAGCCTTAGCCAACTCAAGATGACAGTTTAGGTGGTTTGTCACTGCCTTCCACTGAGTAGCAACCCATTTTTCCTTGGTGGTCTCTCATCAAAGTACTAACTATGGCCAACTCTACATAGCCATCAAGTTCTGACAAACTCACATTAAGTGATTTAGGCTGCTTAAGTTATACAAAGGAACAAGCCAAAGAAGAATAGTTTGTTTGTTTGTTTTAATACCCCATGTTTCTCTATCTTAAGGGGTCTGAAAGTGGTTAACCATCACCTTTCCCTCCTCTCCCTACAACAGACACCATGTGAGGTGAGTCTGAAAGAGTCATGGGAGAACTGTGACTGTTCCAGCAGGCTTCTTGTGGAGAAGTGGGGAATCAACCTTGGTTATTCAGATTAGAGCCTACCATTCTTAACCACTACACCAAACTTGCTTTCAAAACAAAGATTTTTTTTTTGAGGGGGGGGGTGCGCTGTAGCATCAGAACAGAAATAAATGAAACAGAAGTTTTCTCTCATCCAGAAGCTGCAATGGCTGGTCTGTTGAATCAAGGGCAGGAAACTAGTTGGCAATCCTCTTTTTTAATGTCTTCTTCTTCTTCCTCTCCCCCACACCTTCATAAACCTAAGGCTAAAGCTGAACAAGCCTGGCAAAAAGCCTGTGTGATACATATGAATTTGCAAGCAGGAAGCAAAGTATCCTGTTACATAGTAACAAAAGAGAGTTCAAATTTGGTCTTTTTTTTCTTTGTCAGAGCCAAGAATGCAGCCGTTGTAAAGTGACTTGTTAATTGTCTTCTTGTTGTAATTTAGAACAAAATTGTGAATTTCATCTAGCGTATAATGACTAGTGTATAATTTATAATGACTAGACTAGGAGTGACATAGCTAGCAGAAGATACTAAGCCTTGCTTTTAAAAAATACTGGTATGTGCTGTGTTTTCATTCCATATTGTCACTGGAACAATCCTGTGCTAAAACAATGCAGCTTCTATGGATCTTTATATTCTGTGATTCAAAGGTCAAAATCATCTACAGTTCAATAGATAAAAAATCTGAGCCAATTATATTGAGATTAATATAAACTCTGGGAGTATTCTGATATGCTTTGACTATATTGAACGGAGATCAAAAAACAAGGTGATTGCACAGTTCTCCACTGGAAGTGTCAGAAGCTCTACTGCTTAAACAAGGAAAGCTAATTGACAGCCACTGGGGCCACTAGGCCAGATCCTAATCTGAATCTAAACACTGAATCCCACTGGCTTTTGTAGGATGACAGCCGTTGAATAGTAGCAAGTAGTCACACCTGAGTAGGTCATGTGGTAGTGAATAGCTTGGTGATTGTTAAAGGAGCTGGCCCCAGTGTGTGCACCTCAAAAAGGCCAAAACAGCCCTGGAAAGAGAGTAGGGACTCCTCCTCCTGCCTTTAACTAACAGCCATGCAAGCTTGGACACAGACAGTTCTGCGGTCATTACCTAACAATGGCATCTGAAGGGATTTTCCCCCCGTAAAGATACAGGCACTGCTATCATTTCTTTTGGCGGGGGGGGGGGAGGGGAGGTGATTCCCCAGTTCTCCTTTTCCCACATCACCCAATAATTTTGTTTATTAGAAATACTGGGTCTTTTAAGGCTTGCAAAAAAATCTCATTCCAAAGATATATTTATTTGATACTTCCAGAAATACTTAGTGCTGTGAATATATGTTTGAAGAGATAAAACTTTAATTGAAATAATGAACTCCATCTCCTATAGTTTTTTTTTTTTGGGGGGGGGGGTAGGATGTTCTGCACTGATAAATTCAATTGGTATTAAATGAGATTTCAAAACTATCCAAAACTTTGTATGCTGGGATCAATTCAGGGCTTTTTTGTAACAGAAAGTCCTTTGCATATTAGGCTACAGCCCCTGATGTAACCAATCCTTCAAGAGCTTACAGGGCTCTTATTACAGGACCTACTGTAAGCTCTTGGAGGATTGGCTACATCAGGGGGGTGTAGTCTAATGTGCAAAGCAGTTCCTGCTACAAAAAAAGCCCTGCATGAATTTGAATTAGGAGTTGTCAATCCCCAAGTGGGGGCAGAGGATCCCCCGTTTTGGAGGCCCTCCCCATGCTTCAGGGTTATCAGGGGGGAGGAAATGTCTGCTGGGCACTCTATTATACTCTATGGAGAAGGATTCCCATAGGGTATAATGGATAACTGATCTGTGGGTATCTGGGGATTTAGGGGGGCTGTATTTTGAGGCAGATGCACCAAATTTTCCACATAACATCTTGTACATCTTCTCAAAATACCCTCCAAGTTTCAAAAAGATTGGAGCAGGGGGTCCAGTTCTGTGAACCTCAGAAGAAGGTGCCCCTTTCCTTCATTATTTCCAAATGGAGGAGAGGCATTTACAAGTGTGCAATCCCTTTAAATGCAATGGTCAGAACTCCCTTTGGAGTTCATTCATGCTTGGCGCACCCTTGCTCTTGACTCCATCCCCAAAGTCTCCTGGGTCCACCCCCACTGTCCCCAGATATTTCTTGATTTGGACTTGGCAACCCTAATTTGAATGTTTACTTTTGTATAAACTTCTTTACCACTAGCCTATAAGGTCTTTTAATACACAGCTGAGGACTGATATTGCCATTCTCAACTGAGGCTGTAACAGCCATGAACAAAATATAAAACAAATGATGGATAAAATTCAAAATTGAGCAAAACCTTTTCTCCTCTATAGTCGCCAGTAGTAATTTCATTGCAGTTAAGCTCTGCTGATAAATTATCTGTAAACTCTCTGTACCATGCTTAGCACACTCCAAATGTACCTTGCTTAACACACTCCAAACACACTCTTACATGATAACATCACAGCCAAGGTAAGTATTTTTAAGTATTGCTGAGCTGTAACAATGTCTTTCATTGTTACTATTTTATGTAGTATACAGTGTTCCCTCAAAATTGGCTCTATTATTTGCTCTAGATACAAAACTTTTCTTAGATCTCTGTGCGCACACACACACACACACACACACACACACTCTCACAGAGAGACAAACAAATCCCCAGAGGTTATGTTTAAGGCTCTGTGGATCTTGTCGGTTCCTGAGCCAGCTCAAAGGACAGTGCATAAGAAAGATGTTTCTTTGGAAATATGTAGAATCACTTGGTTCTGTTCACAAGAGGAGAGGCTGAGAGAAAAAGTTGATAACTTTGATGGTCTTTGTTTGTCAGATCAGCTGCTACCTGCCCTTGGTAAATCATTGTTTATATTTTGTTCTCTCTCTCTCATTTGGATCATATTTGGTCAGTGTTTTAAAACACTTGTGTGTGAGCACACATGTGCATTTGAGTTGTTTTCCCTCACATTACACCTTCTTTTCTAGGGTCTACAGAATATAAAAATCTGAGTAGGAAGGAATACATACGGAGTAAAAATATTCCTGAGTAGGAATATGAATACGTATCAGCTTCAGATTAGTGTACACAGAGATGTAAACACTAGTCTAAGGGGATAATCTTAAATGGGTCAACTCAGAAAGTCCCATTTTATTCAGTGGAGTTTGGTCCCAGAAAAATGTTCTTAGAATTTCAGACTAACACCAAATAATTTGCAATATGCTGTCAGGAACTGACAGAGATCCTTGGAATACGAGCAGGAAGTGCATGAGTTTCCCTTGTAATTGCTGAAATGTTGAAGATGGTGCTAGTATATGCTGCCCTAGCTGCCTGGCTAGTTTGTTTGCAAGGCTGAGCTATTTCTGAAAACTGCTGAACAAAGCTGACGGTGAAATTACAATTTCCCCCTCTTCTCTCTAATGGGAAAAAAGTGTAAACCATTTTATCTCTCATTATTAGCAAAGTCTCTTGCTGTAGTTTAATGCGACGCTATGACTAGCTAGCTTTGGAATCTCTACATCACAGGACAGAGTGAACATATTTGCTATTAATTTTAATACTACAATAAAGTCAGGAATGTTTTTACAGTCATAATGTATTAATTATGTGAATATTCCATGTGTTCAATGTGATACAAAACAGAAATATAAATTCTCTGCTCTGAAGAGTGTGCAGCATTTTCCCAGAGAGCAATGCAAATGTGCAATATTTTATGCATGAACAAGTTTTATAGTCCACTTTCTCTCACCCTCTACAGAACCCTTTGTTCAAAGTCAGTAGACAGCAAGGAACAAATGTTCTCATTTTTCCAGCCAATAGAGGACTTGCAAGTAGAATTGTCCTTAATTTTATTAATTCACATCAAGGATCAACACAGTTCCAAAGCAATACATGAAAAGAGCTTATCTTAATTGGATAGCCAGAATGGTGGTATACAAGGGTCTTTCTCATTGCAAATAATTGGCAGTTTTATGGGTGACTCAAGCATAGCACAGTTTTGTACTAATATTCAGATTTTTTTTAATTGCAGTTCCTTTGTGTTAGCAAGTTCCTGAATGACTTTGTCGTGCCTATTGTAAGGGTAGTAAAATATCAGAACCAAAATTATGTATGAACAGTTTTACATTTTTAGACTTTCCAGGTTCACATTCTTTATAGCATGGGTTAGACCATTTGATTTAATTATATCACACAGTATGGGTTTCATTCCTTGAAAAATCATAATTCAAGGTCTTCTTCAAATCTAACACAGAGGTTATCTCCACCTGATATAAGCTGTAATTACCCAACTGCATTGATCTGCAAACACACCCCAATAACAATACACACTTTTTTTTAATTAGGACCAACCAAAATATAACAAAAATGTGTGCATCATAAAACCATATGTAAGCTTCTGAGCTCATCTTCAGGTTGGACATCAGAACAAAAAAAAATGAAGGGAAGGAGAGAAAATATGTTGTTTTACTAAATGTTGACATGGCCCAAAGTTTGCAGTTGTAATCTTAAAACAGAAAATGGGTTGGGCTCAGGGGTCATTTTGTAGAAAAATAGGTGGCAGAGCTCATTAGCATAACTCATTAGCATAAGCCACCGCCCCCAGCCAAAAGCAACCCAATGCAAGAAAGGAGAGTCCTGGGCAAGTGAGGCCTGCTTGGACTGGCTATAGATCCAGCCAACCCAAGCAGGCCTTGCTTACCTGGGGTTCTCCTGAGCTGCCATTCCCCACTCAAAAGGACAGCAAGCCACCCGCCACCCAAAATCACATAAGAAATGGAGAAAGGATGATGCGGGCTTTTCTAGGGGTTAATGAGAGCTGCTGGGGGCATAGCAAAGCCCCTGGTGGCTGGCTGGCTGCCCGCTCTCCTAATCCAGGGATTGTTATACAGCTGCACCTACTATTCAATGGATAAGGTATGCAGGGAGGAAGAAGGGGAACCCTCAGAAAGGTTCAGGAGCTGTGCTCCTGTGAGCTCCTGCTGAATCTGAGGCCTGGTTGGGCTACAGAATAAATTGGATTAGTTTAGATGGTGCTGGATGCAAAACAGATGTCCAAGTTGTACCAAGTTGCTGCAACAAAAGAGGGGGAAATAGTGGTCTTTCCTCCTTCTCTTTCTATGTCAGGTATCTTTCTCAGCCTATCAGAAAAGGAAAGGGCAGTGAAGGTGGAGAGTGATTCAGCAAATATATGTCTGGCATATTAGATGATCCTTCCCCCAAACAAGTTTGACCAGGACCATGAGGATGCCACCACTATTCATGAAAATGCTGTTAGAAACTGATTCTGAATGGGCCAAGCTGTGTGTTGATCTTGTTTTCTTCTGCACCATTGGTATGTATGTGTGTAGCCATTTTGGTACTTCATAAGGTGTGTGTGGAGGAAATTAGAGCACCTCAGCCCACTGCACTGTGAGCCTGATGAGGGTAAGGCTTTCACAGCATTTTAAGTCGCTTGAAAATGGTGGCAGCATCCTCACGGACACCATCTATAGTTTGGTTCTCAAGTGACATTTCTGTGCACAATGTTGCTCTTTTAGTTTCAGCTGAACTCAGAACAGTCCAAGGGGCTTTGGGAAGGCTCTCTGATTCTATGTAAGCATGAGTTTTCGTTTATTATTTCATTCAAATTGGGTACAAGGGGAGTTATACCCAGGAATTTGCTTTTTATCAAAAACCAGTGGAAACCTCTATCACACTGATTTCCCAAGAATAGTCTTAGCCATAAGACATCTGAGGCAGCTGCCCCATGGCCTCATGGAGGGGAAAAGAAGAGGAAGAAATGGCTACTATGCAGCCCACCCCCATCAGGGGCTCAGGAAGAAGCCAGCCAGCTTGGGGGATGCCTCACATGCAACCAGCATTTCCAGGGCATGGGCAATGGTCAGCCAGCTCAGGGGCTGCCCACCCCCTTCAGGGTTCAGGCAGAAGTGGGTCATTGCACCTGCCGTCCTGCCTCAAAGGGCTTGGACAGCAGCCAGCTTGGTGACTGCTGCACTCCCCCATCTACCTTGCTTGAGACAGAGCTGGTTTGGGGTGGGCAGTCAAGATGGTGATTACAGTGGCAGTAACTCTAGAGCTCCATCCCAGATTTTAGCCCAGGGTTCCAGAACCATTGTGGTTTCCTAAAAAGGCTAGCTTTAATTCAGTTGCCAAAGAAACCAGCTAATGGTTTTAAAACAAAAACAAAATGCTGATACGATTTTTTCCATGCCTTTATTTCTATTTCTGCATCTTTCTTGTATCTATCTTGTATTTTGTATCTGTATCTAGAATCTGTTCTTTCCATTTAGATGCAAAATGCCTTTCAATTGTATAATTCCTGTGTGACTTTCCTTCCTGTTGATGTTTGGGTCTCTGTACTGATGATTCACCGAGCTGTTCCTGCAGAATTGATGTATGTGTGTGTATGTGTTAAAGATTCTAATTTTTATGTGAAATTATGTCACAAACCATGAGTCAGCAGAACACTTATGTAAAGGAGTAAATGTTCACTTTCACTATAATATAAACATAAGGAAAACATAATATGTTAAGTAGTTAATTCATCAGAAGTATTGTTTTATTGTATTAGAAAGAATATCCTGTAGCTTTTCAGCAGGCTTTGGGATCACTCTCTGTGATCTGACAAATGGTAAAATGCTGAGATTCTTCTCTTCCACCCTGGCTGCAATTCTCATTCTAGTCTGGCAAAGAGTACAGGAAAGACAAACACATAATTCAAAACTGACCACACCAAGGATATAACTGAGGAGTCACTATTTTCTTTCTTTCTTTACAAAAAAATCAAAATAAAATGCTACAAACCTGGCCAAAGGAATCCTTCATCCTTCAGCCTCAGACAGTGGACAACTTCCTTTGCTCTGACCTAAAGAACAAGTCTTCCTACAGTTTACATAGCATCCCCTGACCCTGTAAGACCATTAAAAGGTATTGGACTTCTAGAGAAACTAGTATATTACTTGGAGACTCCCAACAAAGCATCAAAACTGAACCCTGAAGTCCTGGATAAATGTGGCTGTGGGAAATAACATTAAGGTATGAATGTACTGTGCACCTTGAAGAACAAAGTTACATAGAAAGTCAGCAACATTGTGTATGCCTATAAAACTAGGTCAAACAAAATTCTGATAATTAAAATCTATAAGCATTTTTCAGTCCTCCCAAACAAAGCATTTCATAGCAACCTCAAAGAAACACTCCAAAATCATGCATATGAGAGGATTACTCCTTCCGGGCTTTCCTGACCCCAACAATCAATGGTATAGAATGTGCCGGTCTGGCATGGGATGTGGGGGAGGGGTTGGCGATCTGGCTGGTGTAACACACTGGCCAGTGCCTTACCATCCCTGATGGAGGCCGTAACAGACTGGGCTTTGGAGTACCCAAGGCTTTTGATCCTGGGCGATTTCAATGTGCATGATGATGACGCAACCTACAGTCATGCAATGGACCTAGTGTCATCCATGGCGACACTGGGACTCTCCCAATTTGTTACAACACCCACTCACCAGGAGGGGCACATGTTAGATTTGGTCTTTGCAGTCGGGGTTTTGATGGATGGTATTACTGCAGAGGCAGTGCCATGGTCAGACCACTTTGCCCTCAAGGCTCATGTGGATGCTCCATTCCAAGCCTGTTTGGGCGGAGAGCCTATTTTGGCTCACCCGTGGAGTCTGATGGACCCTGAGCAGTTCCAAATGGCTCTGCGGGATCCCTGGCTCCCTGGTGATTCCCTTGATGATATGGTTGAGTCTTGGCATGGCTGACTATCCAGGGCCATCAATGAGATTGCACCTCGATGCCCTCTGCGCCCTCGTGTTAAGCTGGCTCTGTGGTATACCCCGGAGCAGCGACAGCTGAAACAAGGGCTCAGATGGTTAGAGAGGCAATGGCAGCGTACTCAAGATGCAGTGACTAGAACATCTTAGAGAGTTTATGAGGTCCTATGAGATGGCAGTCAAAGTCACAAAGAAGAATTACTTTGCGACCAAGATTGCGTCTGCAAATTCAGGCCCAGCACAATTGTTTAGGATAATTCGGAATTACAACACTGCCTCAAGGCAGGCCAAATAGTAGGGAATTAGAGATTGTCTGCAAGGCTTTTGCAAATTTTTTTGCAGATAAAATCATGTCGCTCTGCCACGATCTTCCCGGCACATTGGATACAGTACAAGAACTCGAGGCTCCGTGCCTGTCTTCTGGTTCAGTTCTGGATCACTTTGACACACTTAGCTTGGAGAAAGTTGACAGAATACTCTCTACTGTATGCCCAACAACTTGTGATTTGGACCCATGTTCCTCCTGGCTAATTAAATCTTGCCAGAGGGAACTTAGATGTCCTATATGGGACATCATAAATAGATCCCTCTCAGAGGGGCATTTTCCAACACCAGCCTCTTAAGGAGGCTGTGGTCCACCCTCTCTTGAAAAAGGTGTCATCAGATCCAGCCGTATTGGCACATTATCGGCAGGTCTCAAATTTACCATTTTTGTGTAAAATCATTGAGAGGGCAGTAGCGCTACAGTTGCAGAGTTTTCTGGATGACGATTCCATCTTAGATCCTCACCAGTGTGGCTTTCGCCTGGGTCATGGGATGGAGGCAGTCCTGGTCGCCCTGGTGGATGACCTCCAGAGGCATCTGGATCGAGGCGGCGTGGCAGTACTGATGTTGTTGGATCTATCGGCTGTGTTCGATATGGTTGACCATCGGTTGCTGATCTGCCACCTCACCGATGCAGGGATTCGGGGGTTGGCCTTGCAATGGCTTTCCTCTTTCCTTGATGGTCGGGGACAAAGGGTGGTGATTGGGGGAGAGCTGTCCCAGAGGCACTCACTAGATTGTGGGGTGCCACAGGTGTCAGTGCTCTCTCTGATGTTGTTTAACATCAACATGCGCCCCCTTGCCCAGATTGCCTGGAAGCCTGATAGTTTAATTCAATTCTAGGCCCACATCTGTAAAGATAAAGGGGAAGAAGCCATGACAAGAATAGGGGTCTTCAGCACTGTTCCCTCTAAACTGAGTTAGTGTGAGCTCAGGAAAAATGACCCCAGAGGAAACTAATTGGTGCAGTAGCGCACACCATTAATGCCAGTAGTTCACAAAGTAGAATTTTTGTTCACAAGACTCCACAGCTTAGAGGGAACATTGGTCTTTAGGAGCGAGGGCCTTGGGAGCATCACCTCCCTGAACTGGCCTTCCTTATCTTCTGTCCACTCCTCTGTCCCTTAACTTCTCCCATCATTATAGCTAACCAGATTTCTCCCATAGCATCCACACTTGTCTAGGAACACCTTTTTTTTCTGGAAATCTTTTTTTATCTCACTGCACTTTTGGACCCCTTTTGGGGCAACCATTTATTTATCTCTTCTTTCCTGTTTGATTTCTCTGGTCTAGTCACATGAGAGGCATACAATTTGGATAAACATAATTTTAATTGGGCATTACTTAAAGTAGTACAACTGAACATTAGAATTGTGCAATTGTGAATGGCTTTCAATGGACTATCATAGGCAAATTGCTAATGCTTTAGATGGAAAGTACTAGAAGATTCAATGAAAGACTGCTGACCCAAGGATAAAAGAAGTAAGTGAAAACAGTTAATGGTTATCTCATTAGCAGAAAACAGCAAGTGTTTCTGTGGGCTTTTCATACAACTTGGCTGTGTGAATTCATGTTTGAATATGCTTTTCTCTGAGGCACCAGAATGTGGCTGTCTGCCTGGTATTTTTATCTGTCAAGCACTACCATGCTTGAATAGATATTAGCTTCCTTTAAGTACCATAATGGCTGATTTGCCACCTTCATTTTACTCAAGGGAACAGATAGCCTTTTTTGTTTAGCCTCTGGGAGGTTATTTTCCCTTTAAAAACAGAATCTCATTAGGACAGAAAACATTTGGCTTTCATACACTGCTTGGCGATTCTCAGGGAAACTAGAGCAGCTTGAAAATAAATGAAGCATGGCCCGGTAAACAAAAGGCACTAAGCTGATAGTAGATCCAAAGTCTTAATAGTCTATAATTGTGGGAAGTGCTTTATCACTGGGCTGCTAAATGTGTGTTTTATTGTAGTTTTATTCCATGACTCATCACCCTCCAGGCCTAAGCCCATTAGCTCCTGTCTGGCTCCAGCCTTGCAGTATCTTGCAGAACTCAGTGACTGGACAAAAGGCCATAATACTCCTCTGCTGCAGCTGGTATTGATGGAAAGATGTATAGAATCCCTAGAGGCTTTCTAGGGTTGTCAAACTCTAGGTGGGCCCAGAGTTCACCCAGAATAACAACTAATCTTTAGACCAAATAGATCAATTCCCCTGGAGAAAATGGCAACAAACACAGGACTGTATGGATTCACATCCCCACTGAACTTCTTCCTCTCCCCAAATTCCTCCCCCTGGCATCACTCCCAAATCTCCAGGAATTTCCCAAAATGTTGAGACAGGGTGCGACTGCAATAAAAAAGGCCAACGCCATGCTGGGAGTTATTAGGAAGGGAATTGAAAACAAATCAGCCAGTATCATAATGCCCCTGTATAAATTGATGGTGCATCCACATTTGGAGTACTGTGTACAATTTTCCGCACCTCAAAAAGGATATTATAGCATTGAAAAAAGTGCAGAAAAGAGCAACTAGAATTATTAAAGGATTGGAACACTTTCTCTATAAAGAAAGGTTAAAATGCTTGGGGCTTATTAGCTTGGAGAAATTTCGACTGAGGGGTGACGTGATAGAGGTTTACAAGATTATGCATGGGATAGAGAAGGTAGAGAAAGAAGTACTTTTCTTCCTTTCTCACAATACAGTAACTTGTGGGCATTCAATGAAATTGCTGAGCTTTTGGGTTAGAACAGATGAAAGGAAATACTTCTTCACCCAAAGGGTGATTAACACATGGACTTCACTGCCACAGAAGGTGGTGGTGACTACAAGCATAGCAAGCTTCAAGAGGGGATTGGATGAACATATGGAGCAGAGGTCCATCAGTGGCTATTAGCAACACTGTATTGTTGGAACTCTGTCTGGGGCAGCGATGCTCTGTATTCTTGCTGCATGGGGAGGGGGGTGCACAGTGGGACACATACTTGATCTAAGACATGAAAACCTTGGCAGAAATTTATGACAGATTTATGAAAGAAGTGAATTTTATAGAAGAATCAAAAAAGGTGAAAGTAGTTGTTAATAGCTTGTAGTCTTACAATGAACAGTTGGACTAACCTTTATTTCTAGAAAGTATTTCCTTGGGCTAGCACAGCAAAGGGAAATCAGCCAAGAAAAATTACGGTAAATCCTTAATTTGAATTGTTCTCTTGTAGGAATGGGCACAAACTGGTTTATGAAGCAAAACTCATACTGAATTTGAGTAGGACCAGAGTCTAGGAAGCAATTTTCAGTGAAGCATGTGCTCCATGGACATTCCCTGAACTTTGGGACAATTCAGGTCAGTCTGGGAAATAGAAACATCTCCTGGAAAACCCAGCATAGATGCCAGCAAACTCCCAGACAATGGTTGGGGTGGAACAATCTCCAACCTTGGGAGCATCAATTGGGGCCCTCCAAAGCTTGACAGGCACTGCTGGCTGCCAATTAGAGAGCTCCCATTCAGTTCTGTAGGATCTGAAAATTATATAAGGAGTGGGTGGAGCCCCATGTTCCTTTGTTAGGGGTTTACAGTGAGTAGGAGAGGATTAATATTCTGTTTGTGAATTTGCAATTAATAACATGTGTAAGTCAATCAGAATCAGCTTTGCTGGGCAAGGGAGGGGAGGGGATTGCTTTTCTCTTAGCTCTGTGTGTGCCACAGCATCACAAGGAGGTCTGCTGTGAAACTAATGCTCTTAGCTTGTACTGGGTCTGTTCTATATACTCCAAAGCCTGTGCCTGATGTCTCCCCAAAAAACATTTTGCTGGGGAACCTTCTTTAGGGAGCCCCCAAGTCCAATCTGCACATAACTCGCATGGCATGTAGGGGGCATCCCAGGAAAGTCCACTGTAAGTTTGATGCCTCTAGCTTGCACACTCTAGAAACTGTGCTTGGGGGATTGTAACTTGGCCGAGTCTTCACCCAACTTGGTGGGCAAGTAGAGGAGAGTCACCTGGAGATTCTCTGTGAGTTTGGAGTCTCAGCACTTCAAGAAGATGTTCTCTGTGTCCCAAATTTTCCAGACAGCTTCAGTCCACGTGAGGCTGGTTTGGTCCATGGGCTACCATGGACACTGAGCCAAACCACCTTTTTGGTCCATGCCCACCAAACATTCCTAGCTCACCAGTATTAATTTGGTCCAGAACTTGGACATAATCAACAAGCCCATGATTCCTTGGTGAAGTTTTACTGAACTACCAACAGCAATTGCATTACTAAGCAACTTCAAGAAATGCATACCAAGCTTTTGAGAAGAGGGTTTCTTTAGGGTTTGTAGAATCTTTTGGGCTCAAGTGCCATGTTCTACTGGAGAAAGTTTTCCTTTCTCCAGTAGAACACGGCACTTGAGCCCGAAAGATTCTACAAACCCTAATGATGTTACCAACCGTGAAAACCTGAAATCTTTGATAAGAGGGTTTCTCTTTATGCAGAATTGGTTATAATTTATCCTCCAGAATGGATATGCCAAGCCTGATTCCTGAATTTACCTGGGAGCTTTAGGCAGGAGAGAAGGAGTAGTCCCCTTCTCCATAGACAGAAACTGTTCATTAAATATATGAGTCCTTATGAAAGAATCCAAGTGTAAAACAAATTGCCCTGAGGGTTTGGAGGGAATACGGTGGTCAGAAACCCCAGCAAAACAGGGAAAATCCTAAGGCATCTGTGGCTCCTAAATTCATAGCATGTTAGGGTACCTCTGAGAAGGCTCATTGTCTCATTGAATCTTTTTATAAGCTGGGAGCAGGCTGAATGAAGAGGGCATGACAACAGAAAGTAAGCTTCCTGACGTTGTGCACCCACAGAAAACTGGAAATACACAGAAAATATATATTAAGAGTAAGCTATAGTTGTCTTACAGACATCCATAGAGTATAATGAATATGTATCAGGTACAAGGGACCCCAGTGAAAAGTTCATGTATGCACATATATGTGAACACAGTTTCTCTGTGCTTCTGAGAACCTGAAAAAACAGCGCTCCTAACCATGTTGAGATGACCATATATGCATACATCTATTAATGTGTACCTTTATGTTTTCACATTAATGCACATTGGGCATAGGTGGAACTTGATGCCATGACTGCATTCCTCCCCATCCACAATGTGTGTTCATTCTACCCCCAGGCCCATCTGAAGAGGGTTATATGTGGGCATATGAGCTTCTCTGAAAGCTTATTTCTTCCACCCAGTGCTGGGTGCCTAGCGTTTCTTTATTTCATTAGTATAAGAACCAATCATTTGTGAACTAGTGGTGACAGCTTATGTTGCATTTGTTTTTATATGCTAACCACATTTTTTTAAAAATGAGAAGCAAAAGGTGCTGTACAATTATACTTCTCTGGAGGCAAGAAGACTTTTCATTTCATATTTTCCCATCTTACTACAGATTAAATACAAGAACAGTTATAACTAAGCAATTTCAAAGTGAAGGTCAGGAGTGGCCTAAACAAAGAATGCAGAAGGGCAAATTACAGTTCTTCTACCCATAGAAATAATTAAATGCAATAAACTGCATTAAAATGTCATTAAAGATCCGTCTCAAATAGGCAAGACCAAAGGAAGTCTGAGTTGAAAGAGAACTGCTACAGCATTCTTCATGTGAAAAAGAAAAGGCTTCTCGTTCTAATGATCCAAGGGTGTTTTTTTTTAAAGCAATTTGAAACAGAAGAAGAAAGTGAAAATCAGACCTCATAGAAGTTGCTACTGAAACTCTTCAGGGGTCAACAGAGATACATTGTGAACTTTCCTTTATTTATGCATAAATACTGTTGCATCATTTTCAACAGCACTACAGTTTCTAGACAAAAAAAATACTGAATTTTAAGTATGCTAAAATTAACTACACTGCAGAAAACAATGGAAATGAAAATAGCAGTGTAGCATGGTAAACAAAGTAGCTGGAATAAGCAAGATTGTGCTTTCCTGGGATATAATTATGATGGACGCAATTAAACTAGAAGAAACTGTCTGTGTGGTCTAGACCTGAGTACCACTTCCAGTTACTTTCCTAGAAAGATTTGTAAGTGTAAAGGGTCAGCTTCCTAGCTGATGAAACAGTGAGAAAGGTTATTGATTGGTCATTAAAATCCATTGCTTGTAGCTAATGTTTTTTTTCCTACAGTTTCATCAGACTTTTATTGCATCTGTCCTGTTTAGTTCATTATTGACAAAGTTTATGCAATTTCAATTACCTTGTTTGCTTCGTTTCTCAAAATGAGTTTGAACACTCTCTTGTATTAGTGGTGTTCTTTGTCAATATATGATGGTATTGAAATTAATTTTTAAAATAAACAATTTAATAGAATAAGAGAGCCAGGTTGGTGTACTGGTTAAGTGCATGGACTCTTATCTGGAAGAACCGGGTTTGAATCCCCACTCCTCCACTTGCACCTACTGGAATAGCCTTGGGTTAGCCATAGCTCTGGCAGAGGTTGTCCTTGAAAGGACAGCTGCTGTGAGAGCCCTCTCAGCCCCACCGACATCACAGGGTGTCTGTTGTGGGGAGAGAAGATATAGGAGATAGTAAGCTGCTCTGAGTCTCTGATTCAGAGAGAAGGCTGGGGTATAAATCTGTTCTTCTTCTTCTTTTGTTATTTATTTATTCTTAGAGAGTTGATAATTCTTAAGGATCTTGCAGTGTTTGTGCCCTTCACAAAAATCAGTTCAACTTAGGCAATTCACTTGCACAAAGCTAATCAGATATGCAAACTTATACACTTCCCTAGAAGATGTTCTGATACACCCATTGTTCATATATGAACCCTCCATATTGCTTTTAATTTAGTCATGGGACCTCTCACTCTTCTACTTATTGTGAATTATGTTTGCAGGAAGGGCGAGAAAAAATCCAATAAATAAATGAATGTAGTGTAGGAATGGGCACGAACTCTATTTTTGCAGCTCAGTTCATGGTTTGTGGCTGAACAACCAATCGATAAACCAGTTCATGGACTAAACTGGTTTGTATCAGTTCATGAACCATTTTAACCCCCACTTTCTGCCCACTACAACTTTTTGTGCCATTTAACCCTCCGTTTTCTGCTCCCTACTGCTTTTGGCAGTGAGCAGAAAACAGGGAGTTAAATGGCTCAGAGCCATTCAACCCCCTGCTTTCTGATTCCCTCCACTTTCGGAAGCAAGCAGAAAGCTGAGGGTAAAATTTCTTAGAGCCACTTAAACTCCTGTTTTCTGCTCTCCACTGCTTTTAGCAGGGAGCAGAAAGCAGGGGTTTAAATGGCTTGGAGCCATTTAAACCAAACACCTGAGTGGCAGGGAAAAGAAGGTTTTTAAATTTAAACCTCTGATATCTGCTCATCATGAACCACCATGAACTGCACCAAAATTCATGGAAGTTTGTAGTGGTTCTTCAGTTTACAAACATGGCTTCATGAACATTGCTACAGGTAGTGAACACCATTTCACTTAGTGAACATCATTTCACATGGTAGTACATCAGTTCGCAAAAATTGCTTCATAAATCAAAAACCAGACAAAATTCACAACAAACTTTGATCATGAGCCGGTTTGTGCCCATTCCTAAGTAGTGGCCCATTCCTAAGTAGTGGCATGATAACAAACAATGATTAATTGGTGAATGCTGTAAAAAATGTTTAGTATGATGTGCACTTGAACTTTGCAAGAGAACTTTAATCAAAGGCATCCATGGCTTAATTAAAAGATAATGGTCAGATGTATTAAGTCTTTTAAAGAATGACTTCTAATACAGTGCACAATGGCAGAAATAGAAATATAGATTACAGTGAACATCGTCTTGAGGGCTTGCATGGGTGGCACACTTTGGCATTTAATTACATTCAGTTCTTACATGTAGGCAAATTACCCTAAACCACATATGGCTTGTTTGTGTGGCAGAAGAATATTCGTGTTATGTAAGGCACTGTTTCTACAAACATTTTCCTAGCTAGAGTCTGATCCAAAAATGTAGATAGTCTCAGACTACCGTTGTGTTTTTATTTTTGTTTACCTTCTCCTCTTGGGATATTCAAAGTCTCAAACCAAAGCAGTGCATATATAAACATGGATTATCAAAGTAATGAAGTCTTCTGCTTGATTCTGAGTGTTGCATAAATAACGCTGTAAGGCTAGGATAAAGTATTCAGTCTACAAATATGATTTTGGGTGCCAACTTGGTTTTCCCAGAAAAATATATATATTCCTAAAAGCAGAACCATGTATGCACATATTCCTCAGTCATTTTAAGCTAAATATTCTTTTAAAAATAATAATAACAGTTTTACTGGATTCAGTTTAAAAGCAAAAGTCAGGAATAAATCTGAACAGTAATTCTAGCCACCATGTGTTACAGTGGAATACAGTTGTTTCATTCCCTCTGAAAGCTAAGGAAACAAAGGGACAACTTTATTGTGGTTATTGAGTCAATGTTACATAGTTGATGAATTTATATGAAAGCCATGTAATCTCCTGTCGCAAAAGGTATATAGTAATTGTGGCATAGTACTCTGAAGTCCATCCATGTATGGGAAAACAACTGTCACAGAATTACTGTCACAACTATGGGGACCAAGATGATCACATAGTAAGACAATTGGGAAAATTCTTTAGAATATTTAGAATGTCAAATATGAAACCCACTTTCTCTGAACTTTTTGACTTCTATTAGTTTCTTTCTGGTTGAAGGGGGGAAATATATATGAAATTGTAATATGTGAATACTATGTGAATTGTAATAAAGTTAGTGAATACTAACTGCTGAAGTAAATTGCAGCTTAGGCTGGCTTCTATTAGGGCTTCTGTGGTCACTGTTATCCTGACCTAGCATCAATAACATTGTGCAGAACACAGAAGTAATAATGGCCTTCCCTATCCATTATAAATTAATGGCAAGTTCTATATTTACTCTGCGCATAAAAATAAATATTTTTCAGGATACCTATACACTGAACAGATTTCATTATTATTATATTAGTAGAATCTTTGCTGAGGCATGAAAAAAATCTAAAAAGATGTTTCACTATTGTAAACAGTCCCATAGGCATTTTTATCGAGCTTAGCAGATTGAATGTATTTGGCATTTTTCATAATATATATATTTAATTATTTAGGATTTTTCTTTCTTTTTTATCAGAGCAAAAACTTTATCAAATGTGTGCATGATCCAGCAGTCTTATCTGGTGGTAATGAATAATGTCAATCATAATTTGAGGGTTAGAGGAAGGCTGAATGTAGTCACAGTCAAGGCTCTCAGAGAAGGCTGTAGTCACTGATGCTGAATCCAACAGAGCAAGGGTTAAGATACTTTTCCAGCAACTGAAAGTTGACTGATGTACTGGCTTGCAGGCTCTGAGTATTAGGTGCCAGGGGTCAGGCAAGGTAGAGCAATTCAGTTCAAGATCAGGGTTCCAGAAATCAAGCAAGGTAAAGTTGTTCAAGTCCAAAGTCAGAGTTCCAGAAGTCAGGCAAGTCAGAAAGTTTTTCAGTCCATGGTCAGGTGCCAAGAATCAAGGCAGAGTTGGTGGCTAAACATCTAATCTAAGCATTGTGTCCACACCTAGCTGCCTCTCTTGGTTGGTTTTATAGCCACCCACCTAAGGATTAGGCTTGCAGCTAGCTGCTCAGGAGCAATCCTGCAACTACACATTGTTGTTATCAGCAAGCAGCTGGCATCAAGCCAGAAGATACGTACTTTGCCATCTTATCTATAGCTCTGTTTTCAGTTTTTGTCTGAGGATCTCTAAGGGTGTAGGTGATACTGGTGGCTGACTGAGGTTCACCTGTTGAACCAAGGCAAGAGGGTGTCAGTGGCTCTGCACCAGCTGCTGGCTGTGAATCCTAACAAGTCTGCAGCTCAGTTTCCTACTGGTGAGCTTCTATTGACTCAAGGTTAGTTATCCAGGGTCCTTTTCTCCTGAGGAGCCCTCACTATCAATAAGCCCTGGTTGACTCATGACAACTGATGTCTTAAGTGCTCCTATAAAGAGGTAGAGATGGAAGCTCTCTCACTCTTAAAAGTGCCATGTCGGGTTTCGGTGGTGAGTGTTCTCTGAGGCTGAGACTTTTTTTTGACCATATGAAACTTAAGGTTGATGAGATACCTTAAGAGGTGCACTGGTTCTGGGGATGGAGGGGTAAAGTCTAAGGAAGAAGGTATGGCTACTTCCCAAGGTGAGAGAACTGATTCAGTCAGTATTTAAAGGGATAATCAACAAAATGGTTTTGAGGCGTCACAAGACTTGTTATTTTGACTGCATTAGATAACACAGCAATAACTTCCACACAATTCATCACACTTAGGCAATTCTGAATAGCCTCTTGTAGTTCAGCAAAGTCTCAGTAAGACATAGTTGCATGAGAAAGGAATCCCAGAAGCTCATATGATCTATTTTGGTGGATAATTGAATGATTTCATTCCACTCTCTACTCAAACATCATAACACTAAAACTGCACATCTCTTCTCATTGCTACTTTCATTCTCAGCACCTTTTTGTCCCTCCGGATACTTCTCCATTTTCTCCATAAATAGCTGCCATGTTCACATTCCCTGCCACAGGTTTCCCAGAATATTCCCCTTGTGGTTTTTATATTGCATTCCACAATCATCCTTCATTCATATAAAACCTCTAAGTATAGACTGGGCACAAAACTGAATAATCTTTCTAGCATTTAATCTACAACCTACAGAGAAATCCCCATTTCCATGCCAGCCCAGTCAGTAGCTTGTAGAAGGTTCATAGTTACTGTGTTGTACTTGGGATGGAGCATCAATGACAAATTCAAAGTCCTATCACTATTTGGGACCACAAAATATATTATTTGGCAAACAATTTTTTTAAAGGAAGTTTAGCAGCACTAAACGCAAGCATTTATTTTGATAGATGTTACTCGTGGGAACCTAAACCAATGCACTTAGCTAATATCAGCTAAAGTGTAAATCAAACTTGCAAACCACACAGTGGAACCTTTGAAACCTTTTAGTTTTGCTAAGGCTTTTTCCATTCTGATGGGCTGTGTGATTTGTTGCCTTTTGTCATGACTCACTGGACCATATTCCTGTCTACATTATGTCTATGTATTAACTTTTATGATTACTGTGTAGACCACATTGCTTTGTTTATAAGGCAGAACAGTCATTTACTCCCTTGCTTGTCATCAAGATGGATGCTCAAAGTGATGGACTAGTGTGAAGTGATGCACCAATGAAACAAAGGACTTGCATCAGCAGAAAAAGCTTAAAGATTAAAGCCATAATGGGAAATCCACAGAAGATTTTACTAATACACAGATGCACCCAAAATAGCCAGCAGATTTGTTATCATATTTAGTAGATGTATTGCCTGCCTTGTTGCATGTACTTTTACAATAATGCTATAGCTCTGAACTCAGAAGAACCCAGATGTCCATCTATGGAATGCAAAGTAAATTGGAGACTTGTACTTGCAGGACACATATGCTGCAACTGAGGAGGTAGCAAGACAGAAAAGAAGAATGAAAGAGAAAGAAAAATATAATTATATAGGATGCTCAAGACTTGAACCAAAAATCTGGCTGATTATCATGATTATAATTCATTCTTCTTCGCATCTCACTATTCCTGTTCATACCAACATGCATTTATAACTGAAGTGAGTTTTCTCCATTTTCTTGTCTTGCATCTCTGAGGCTTCAGCCTTCTGGCTTTCCCTTTCTTCTGAAATACATAGAACCTTTCTAGATATTCCATGACATCACAGCAATGAGTGTCCAACGACAACAAATTTTCTTTGAACTCCATTCCTTATTTGTCATTTCGTCCTTTTTTATGCCCTTCCTTCTTCCTTACCTTCCCCATACCCACAGCCTTCTATCTCTCCCTTTGTATATATTCTCCCCCACCTCTACATATGCCTATGATTTTCTTGGTGTTGTTGTCTTTTTCATGCCCTATAGTTCTTTATCATAATCATGAAAGACAGGGGTGGAATTCTAGCAGGAGCTCATTTGCATTTTAGGCCACACTCCACTGATGTAGCCAGTCCTCCAAGAGCTTACAAAAAAGAGCCTTGTAAGCTCTTGAAGGATTGGCTACATCAGGAGTGTGTGTCCTAATATGCAAAGGAGCTCCTGCTAGAATTGCCAAGGGTTGCCAATCCCCTGGTTTGGAGGCCCTCCCCCTGCTTCAGGGTCATCAGAAAATGGGGACGGAAATGACTGCTGGGCACTCCATTATTCCCTATGGAGACCTATTCTCATGGGGTATAATGGAGAATTGATCCGCAGGTATCTGGGGAGGCTGCTTTTTGAGGTAGAGGCACCAAATTTGCAGCATAGCATCCAGTGCCTCTCCCAAAAATACCCTCCAAGTTTCAAAAAGATTGGACCAGGGAGTCCAATTCTATGAGCCTCAAAAGAAGATGCCCCTATCCTTCATTATTTCTAACTTTATTTGCTCAGCAGATGTTAAATGATTCCCCTTCTTTAGCTGATGAGCATAGCTTCAAATTAACATTTTTTTTCATCTATGCATGCACATTAAAAATATTTCCTGTCCTAATGAGGCAGAGAGAGTTTAGCTATTCACATTTCTATCAGGTGAATGGTTAGGTGCCAGTGATTTTAAGGGGCTCAGGAGCATATTTTTAAATAATAATAGCTAAACAGAAGACTATAACAAATCAGAGTTTAAAATATTTTTTAAAATATATACTTATATCAAAAAGATTACTTTGGAAGGATAGAGAACATTTTGGAAGCTTGCACTAAGATTTCATAGCTTCTGCAAATCCATTTATATTTTAAGGCCATTTTAAGGTAGCACTTGTTAATTATTTAAGAAGTCTTTAAAGAGAACAATATACAAATCATCTGTAAACAAAGGCTGTACAACAGTTCTAGCAGCTTGCCCCACTGAATTCTAGTGCAATGAAAAACCTGTTTAAATCCAGTTTCTGCAGCTTATAAAAATTAAAAAAAGGAAACAAAACAGAAAACTCAATAACTCTCTAAAGAGCCATGTGAATAACTCTCTCTTTTTTTTACAATTTCTGAAGAAAAGAGTATAGATACAGTTGTGAAGTGCATGTGCCAGTAGGATTATTTGAGATTAATTAATGTTTTTAATTTGCATGAATATGGAAGTTTTTTGACTGCTCAACAATTTGATTAAATACATAAGAAATAAAGACCTCATTTGAATTGTGCACATGCATGCAGTGGCTGTAGCTGTGCTCACACAGCAGGGCCAAATAATGTGCCATGTATACATTTATGCTTGATCCAGCTGTCAGGGTTGCACATTGTTTGAGTCAAAAGCAGTAGAACTCCTGAAGAAATGATAGCCAGTGGTTCTGGACCCACCTGTGGCTCTTCTGGTCACTATTCTCCAATGTGGAACCTGCTGTTCTAACAAACGGGCCCATCTCTTGTCTGCTAGTGCTTGTAGTAGACATCTGGTTTCTTGAAAACAGCTGTCTCAAAAAGAAATGAGTAAGCTAGAATCCTCCCTGAGGTGAAGGATATCAGGTGAGGTGATATATATGAGGTGAGGTGAAGGATATCAGCCAAGGATGGAAGTAAATGTGGCTCTTCCATTTGAGGTAATTGCTAATGTGGCTGTCCAAGAACTACAGAATGAATACCACTCTTCTAAAGGAAAGGGAATTTTCAGGGTAAGAATGCTCGAACACTAGCCAGTTTGGCTTACATTTCAATCACCAGTCACAAACAGGGAGCTGATTTTTGGATGATCAGTTTGTAGACCTGCCAGTCCCCATGTCCTGGCAGGGAATTCCCCAGTTTTGCAGGCTCCTCCCAACCTCCAGTCACCTGGCTGGTGAGGGGAAGCCCCACCACAACAGCCACAATATGCCTTTAGGTCTCAGGCATGTTCAGAAGCTTGAAACAGCTTCTGTTTTGGAAGGGGGGTGTGTGCCTTTAAATCTCAGCAAGACTGAAGCTGCAGGAGGGGGGCAAGCAGGAAGAGCCACATGTGTGAGAGAGAGAGGAAGCCAGGGCACCCTCCGTTCATTTTGTATTCCTTTTAGAAGCTGTTTGGGTAGTAAAAGGGATAGTAAAGAGTTAACTAAAACCTCAGTATGGGACAGGGGGAAACTCCACTCTCCAGACCTCTCACTCCATAACTTGGTTGAAATAGAGCTGATTGTTACATTCAGCTATGTACAGAGCTTACATAGCAGAATGTAACAGAAACTCATTTGCATATTAGACCACACACCCTGATGCCAAGCCAGCCGAAAGTGCATTCCTGTGCGTTCCTGCTCAAAAAAAGCCCTGGCTTTGTATATCATCACCTCAGGGACATCACAAAAGTTTATTTATGCAAACTGTTTATTCTGGCTGCTTTGTGAATGTGTGTGAGAGTGAGTGAATGAGTTTACTTTAATTTTAGAGGACGTGCAACTGCTGTGGAACAATCTGAATGCAAAAATGAGAAGGAGGAAATTAAGACTGTATTCAACAGAACTTCACTGCTGTATTTTTTTTAATTTATTTTTAGGGAATGGGAAAGTCTCCACCCCCAAAGTCTCCCAGCTCTTTCCCCAAAGTCCCTAGATATGTCCTGAGTTGGACCTGGCAACCCTATTTCATCCTTTGCCACTGAATTAGATGTTAATGTAAATAAATGGAGTCGATTGCACCTTTAAGACCAACTTAGTTTTATTCAGAACGTAAACTTTTGTGTGCATGCACACTTCTTCAGACGAGGATGAGAACTGCCTACTCATCCAATTCATAGAGATCCTCCTGCAGCACTTCACAAATTGGCCTTGGTTTTCACCCTCCTGAATAAGTTTGTGACATCTGCAAACATGGCCACTATACTGCTCACCCTTAGTTCCAGATTATTTATGAACAAATTAAATAGTACTGACCCCAATACTGCTCCTTGTGGAACCCCACTGCTTAGTGTGAAAACTGTCAATTTACTCTCTGCTTCCTCCCATATTTTTCCTTCAAGTTGAAAAAAATAATTGTGACTCTGTAAGGTTTTCAAGGCAAGAGACGTTCAGAAGTGTTTTGCTATTACCTGCCTATGTGTAGCAAGCCTGGTATCCTTTGGCGGTCTCCCATCCAAATATTGACCCTTCCTTAGTTTTTGAGATCTGATAAGATCAGGCTAGCTTGGGCTATCTAGGTTCCCCTTTTTAGCCAATTATAATCCATATAAGAACCTGATGTCTTATCCCATGACCGCTAAATTTATTCAGGAGTCTTGGGTGAGATGCCAAGTCAAAAGGCTTTTGAAAGTCCAAGTACATGATGTCTGTCAGATTACTATTATCTTCATACTTGTTTGCCCTCTCAAAGAACTCCAAAAGTTTGATGAGGCAGGACTTCCTCTTGCAGAAGCTATGATGATTTTCCTTCAGTGGGCTTTGTTCCTCCATGTGTCTAATAAATCTGTCTTTGACTACAGTTTGTACTAATTTGCTTGAGGCAAGTGCTAAGTAACTGGCCTATAATTTCCTGTTTCCTCTCTGGATCTCTTTTTAAAAAATCACTGTAACATTTGATACTCTCCAGTCTTCTGATACAATAGATGGATTTAGTGATAACTTACATATACAGTTTAATAGATTAACAATCTCACATTTGAGTTCCCTAAGACCTCTTGGGTGTGTGCTATCAGGACCTGAAGACTTACCAGTTTTTAATTTCCCCATCTAGACCATCTCTTGTCCAACTCCCTTCCTGAAAATAGTGGCTTTTGTATCAGTATATGCCCCACACTTTCCACAGTGAACACAAATGCTAAAAATTAATCAAGCTTTTCTGGAACGTTTTGTTTTTTTTTAGTTTGTGTGCTATCCAGGTAAGCAGTGTGCCTTGTCTTTTCTTCATTCCACTGATTTCAGGGGCAATGGCATTTCTTCCTTCCAATGAGATCCTTGCAAAGGAGAAGCACAGAGCATGCTAACGAATCACCTTTGAAGACAAGCTGCAGAGCTGCCATTCTCACCCACTGCTTTCTTGGGGGGGGGGGTGTGGAGCTAGGGGGCAGCTTGTACAGGGGCTCATAGAATCCCAATTCTTGGTCCAAGTTTGATCATGTGGGTGATAGTACAGTATGACTTTTATGTAACCTTAGGGCCCAGTATTTACACCCACGTAACTTCTTTTGGGGATTCCATTCCCCTGATTCTATATGCCCTTTAATGTACAATGCAACACCTCCTCTAGCCTATCCCTCTCTGTCCTGTTTATTGGGGTTACACCAAGGACTGTATTGCATTGATTTTCCCCATACTGCCATGTTCCTGAGATATCCACTGTATCTAAATTGTCATTAAGCACCAAGCATTTCACCTCCCCCATTTTGGCTTGGAGACTTCTAGCATTGGCATATATACACCTATTGCATGTTGCCTTCTCCAACAACCCTGGCCTCTCTCAGATCCCTTGTCTCTCTGCATGGCCTTCTATCACTCCGAAGTTCAGTTGTACTCCTATCGATATTACTGATTATTTACATTATCATTCCTTTGTACCGACTTATCCCAAACCAGAGGCTCTCCAGCTTCTTTCAGTTTTATTCCTGGAATTAGTTTAAAAGCTGATCTGCCACTTCTTTGATATTAAGTGCCACCCATATGGTTCAAGTAAAATTTGTCTGTTTTGTCCAGGTTCAGTTTTCCTCAGAGAGCTCCCCAGTGGCTAACAAATCTAAACCCTTTATCCCAGCACTACATTTTCATCCATGCATTGAGACCCTTGATCATTGCCTACCTAGCTCCTCCAGGACCACATGACTACATTTCCCAATGTTATTGGTGCCAACATGCACCATGACTGCTAATTCCTCCCCAGCACTATTGGCCTAGAAGACATGTGATGTCCACAACCTTTGCACCAGGCAGGTAAGTCATCATGCTGTCAAAATGCCTGCCACCATATAGTATTTCTATATATAGTCCAAATAATCAATATGTAGTTTGAATAATCAATATATAGTCAGAATAATCAAATCATCCACTACCCAAAGCCCAGAGGGTTATCCTTGATATGAGAGGATATTAGATAACCTCCAGTCCTTCTATCTTTCTTCTTTTGGAACAGTGACCTATTAGGCATTATACTCCCTTCACCAAACCCCATCCTCCCCAGGCTTTATTCCCAAATCTCTAGAAATTTCCTAACCCAGAGTTGGCAACCCTTGCTGGGCTGGATCAGGCAAACCACTACACTTGTAGTACAAGGGATCTCTCTACAAGGTAAGCAAATGGCATTTGACCAAGATTGAGATGATAGGATATAAACCTGATCCCAGAGTAAGAACTACTAATTAAATCAAGGCAATTTGGAAAGCAAAAACCTTCCTGCTTTCTGTAATGGTGGGGGCTGCATGGGCACCACTACAAACACAATTTAAATTACATTTTAAATTCTGTTTATGGATTTTTAAAAAACCCAGATCATCAAAATATCATCCACTAAGCAAACAGATTACATATTTATGAAGCATAATTCAACTTAGTTAATATTCTATGACAAATGTGGCTTTTGAAGAACATCTTATTACTATGAAATATGTGCTATGCACTGTTGCTGGCAGACACTGTGCTTGGGTGTTATTTTATAAGGGATGCAGCACAGCCAATGCTTCCTGTATTTAGGTAGGCCCTTTAAATACTTAAGCCTCATTTTGTTTACTAGTTTTCTGTTATCATTTTACAGCAAAACAAACAAACAAAACCTTGTAGCAATTTTAAAAGCTTGGTCAAAGCTCTTTTCTTTAAATGTTATTTAGCACTCCTTGACCCAGACATTATTAATCCTGGAAAGACCCTTAAGACAAAAACAGTTTTGTTTAGTATTATTGGTTACAATGCCATGCCAAATTAGGAGCATTTAAACCCCTCTAAATCAATCAATTAAAGTGCAGCTAAATATGTGCTGGATTATTGCCATTGCTGAAGCACCATTTGCATTAATATGCTTCCAAATCACTTTCAGACTAACACAACAAAAACAACACTTTGTCTGAAGCTCAAGCTGATGTTACAATCGTTTCTGGGTCAACCATGAGGATTTTCAGTCAGATGCTGTTCTGTGAGTTTTCTGCTAGGAATACAACTTTGGTTTGGGACCATGAAAAGCAGGGAGAAGAGGCTTAAGCCTTCTATCCCAAACAATTTCTTTGGTCTGAGGAGCTGCTATTTGCTTTGTTAGGGGCTGCACTATACATGTAGCCCTCAAAGGGGCTACGAGCATCTCCCTGATGCCATTTCAGATCAGAAAAACTATGTAGGAGGAACTCCCTATCCCCATGAGCTATGATTGCAATCTGAATTTTACCCTGTATGCATCAAAGTTTCCAGTGGGGAGCTTACAAAGTAGCATCTGACTGAAAATAGTCAACCCAAAGATAACTGTAACATGTCCTTCCGCTGTATTTTTCAGTCAGCATCTGAATGAAAATAATTAATCCAAAGATAACTAATGTACTTCGACTTTTTCTGTTTGTAAGATAGGAGACCGAAATCTGGAGTGACCATAGTTTTGGTTCTTCATAATTCCAGGTATGTTCTAGTGGAAACCTAATAAAGGGAAGGACTTCCAGGTTAGGGGCCACTCTTGAATTTCTGCTCAAGATGTGAGCAGTGTTCCTTCTAAGCTTTTGGAGTCTTGTGAGCAAAAATTATAATTTGTGAGCTACTGACAATATGTGAGTTACTGGCAATAAAGATGTGAGCTACTGTATAAATTACTGTGCTCTGGGGCCATTTTTTTCCTGAGCTAAAACAAAAATGTGTGCGCCAGAGACTAAAAAGTTGTGAGCTAGTTCACACTAACTCAGTTTAGAGGGAACACTGGATGAGAGTCATGCATGTTTCTTCATGTTCTCTCAAGGGGAGAACATTTTAATCTCCTGGGTCATTCTATTACTGACCTAAAACAGAGGAGCTTCAAGGGGACATTACACATTCAAAACAATGGACCCGCAGGGCAGAAAAGGGACATAGAATTCACTACAGATGCTAATTTCCTGCCCCTAAGTATTTCTCCAGGACTCTAACCAGATTACTCTGCCCATTGTACCTTTTCATCATGAGTTCCTTCTGAGCACCACCCCTCCCACATTATGACTGGGTTATAAAAACTGTATTCCAACTTGTATCCGATGAAGGCAACTTTGACTCTTGCAAACTTATACCCTGAAAATCTTGTTGGTCTCTAAGGTGCTTCTGGACTTCAACCTGGCAGTTCTAGTGTAGACCAACAAGGCAACCCTCTGGGACTATCATAATGGCACATTGGCTGTTAGAAGAGCAGACTAACTATGTATCTTGCTCAGTCCTCCAAGAGTACAAACACCATAGAGCAAGCTATCGCTAGGTTCATATCAGTCTCAGGAAGGAGTCTGGTTCTGCTTTCACTCACCCTCTCTAACCAATAGAATGTAACTCAGGGAACTTTCTTTCTCTTTGTTCTCCTCCTCTTCCTTTCTTCTTTCCAGCATGCATCAGGAGGAACAGCATAGTGTCTCTCCTCCTGAATTGAACTAAGCAGATGGCCTCAGTCAGTCAGTCAGTTTATTGCGGCTCTAGGCCAATCAACAACAACAACACAACTCATCAATAACAGTACAACACAACACCAAGCTAAAATATAACATAACAATATAAAACTATGTACAACCATCAAAATAGTAATAAAATTATCTGACGTAGGCAACACTTAACTAAGGGCATCTTCTTTCAAATACAAACAGCATTAAATTTCTTCCTGTCAAGGTCGGTAACATATAGAAACTTAGCAAGATCCAGAGAAAGTTGATCACTCCCATCCCCTAAGAGGAAGTAAATGACTTGGGCCTGATTTAAAGATTTAGCTAGCATTAGATGGTTCCGCAGAAGTCTGTACCTTGCCTCTGTATGGAAAAGACAGTTCAGAATGAGATGGGGAACCGTATCGACCTCCTCCAGGCCGCACGGACAGATCCTGTCTTCTAACGGGATCTTGTGGAAACGGCCCCTCAGTACTGCTGTGTCAAGAATGTTCAGGCGTGCCAAGGACAGCATCCGCCTGATCTTAATTGGCTGTATCTTTTCTAGATACCTGGCACATTTAAGATCACTTGTAAAAAAGGTTGGGATATACGTCCCCCCAACTTTGGCCAGAGATTGTTTTAACTCCAATTCCAGTAATCGGTCTCTGATAATTACTTTTGCCCCGTTCTTGAACATGAGGGCTAGGGAATCAATATTCAGATCACATTCCTCTAGTTTGGAATTTAATTTCCTCAACCAATTGCTAACAAATGAGTCATAGAAGATTTGATGTACTATATCATCCGGATTCGCCAGCACCCTTAGAAGGAGACTCATACCTCTATTCCACATTACTGTGGAGAGGCTTGGAAGCCCCGTTTCCAGCCTATTTGCAATAGATGAGGCATATTTTGGCACCTGTAGGATACATCGTACAAACTGGCCTACTACAACCCAAAGCCATCCAGTTAGCTAGAATAGTTTAGACATTCTTTCTGTCCACTACAATTATGTTATGTTTCATTTAAATAAATCCACCAGTATCGGTTTCTTAACTTAAAGCAAAGTCTCACCATTAGACTAGCCCAAGCTGCTGCACTGAAGGAGCACTCTGGTAGGTGAAGGTAAGGATGGCTCCTAAATCAGACTCAACACTGGCAAATATGTTTTCTGCCTTTTCTCAGATCTCCTTCCTAAGCTGAAGGTTTCCCATCCCTATTTCATTTCCAGATCTATATGTCTGCAAATAGCACTAATTCATTAAGGACTGCATTTCACATTTTGCAGTGGTAAAATTCAATAGGAAGTGATAGATTCTGTAGATTCTCTTTCACAGAGATCTTTTTGGCTCTGTTTTGTGGAAGAGAAGAACACAGCACAGGGCAGGAGAACTCTTTAAACATATAATTAAATTCTCATTGAAGTCACTGATTTGCATGTCGGAGTTGCTATGTTAAATTTAGTCAACAATAATGATACAGTTTGGAGTGTGCCAAGAAAGCTGAGCATATGCTAATTACATGGAAGAAAAACAGCATGATTAATCATATTTTACACTAAACACAATAAGTATAAATGATTTCTACATTGTGGAAGTGAAGGTCACTCTTGAACTTGGTGACATGCTAATGAAGTCTGAAGAGTCTTAGCATAATGCCTCTGTTCC
Source organism: Heteronotia binoei (assembly GCF_032191835.1). NCBI lineage: Eukaryota > Metazoa > Chordata > Lepidosauria > Squamata > Gekkonidae > Heteronotia > Heteronotia binoei. The sequence goes on from NC_083229.1 coordinate 95,888,807, forward strand.
AAATGGCTCTGGCAAATGTGCAGTCACTTATCTCTATTTTTATTTCTTTTCTCTCCCCCCCTCCCCACCAAATTCATTTCTGCACATGAGATATCTTAAAGCTCACACATGGGATAAATGAAGATGAATAAGCTTGTGAAAGCAAGGATTCTTCTTTATTTTAGTAGCCAGGAGGATAGAAATGGTTTCTGTCAGGGCAAATACATGCAGAATTATACACAGAGAATCTTTATGCAAAGCACACACTAGCTCCCTAGTCGGCAGTGCTGACAAGGCAAAAGGCTATAAGTAACTGATGATTTTAAGAGTTATTAGCAAGCTGCAATTATTTAGAATGTGTGAAGCACGTCCGTTTACTTCAGCAGAGTTTTTAGCTGCTTTGCTTCACAGCTTCAATTATTCATGGAAACTCCTTGTATGAAAAATCTTTAAGGATCTGCTATCCATTACTTTGAATGAATGTGCATCCAAATGCAAATTTTGTAATTTGCTTTCAGTGGGATGTGCATTTAAATTCCCATTCAGATGTGCATTCTGATTCTTTAAGAACTGGACAGCTTTGTGCATCCATCTTCTGATATTTTTCTCCCAATGAAACAAAATCAGAACCAGACAATAAGGATGCACAGATGGAACTTTACTAATCAAAAGCTGACCCTAACTAGGCCCACTGGTAAATGTAGTAAACTCTTCAAATTCAATGAAATGATTTCCAGCATTCAAGAGCAGACAGACCGCTACCAATCTGAAAATTTCTTCCAATGGTTCACTGTCTGTTTCCATTTCCTAGGCAGCAGGAGATGAATAACAGTGATATCATACAAATGGCAGACTCCCCACCTATTGTGATTGCTTTTATGCCCTGCATGTCCACTTTCCGCCAATCATTGCACCACCTCAGTGGCTTTGGGAGGACTTTGAAAGTTGAGCTGTGGCATGATTGCCCTTTGCTTCTTCTATTAGCACAGCTGGTTTACACTCACGATGCATTCACTGAGTCAGGATTTTGGATCTAAAGGACTTTTCCTTGTCTTGCTGCAATTCCAAGGAACTGAGAAGTGTGTGTATGACTGATTGGCATAATTTTCTGAGATAGATCAGATCAGACTGATGGATTCTGACTTTTTATTCTTCCTTGCCCTGTTTTTAATTGCCTGGTTGGTATTACATTGCCTTACAATTTGCACTCCCCAGTGCCCACAATTTAGACAGTATAGTATAAGTTCCTCTGGGTGTGGCCAAGTATACACAAACATCATCACCATCAAAAGTTGTAGTTTGTTTCTTTCTCTCTGCGTATCAATTCATCACACATTTTGGTTTACATATACACAGAGCAATTTCAAAATGAGCTTTCTAGTTCTGGCTTTCCCCTACACTCTGATGTTCATTGAACAATGAGTGATAGAAAGAGAGGGTTCTTTTTGAGACTATTAGCCACTGTGCTTCCTGATTTTCAGCACAATGGCTGACAATGACAACACATCTGCTTGATCTTGCTTGGCATAAGCTTCCCCAAGCAGTAGAATTGCCCCTTTCTATATGGCCGACTGTTGTGTAAATTTGACTTTGGACACCCAATTGCCAGCTCTTGCCTTTTTGCCTCCTTTGCAGGATTCCCAAGCATCTCTTTCCTTGCAGCTCTACAAATGGAAACTTTCTTGGCTTCTCAAAAGGAGCCACAAGGTATATCAGAGCTAGGAAAAGTGCAGAAGGCAACCAAGATGATTAAAGGGTCAGAGCAGCTTTCCTAAAGGAAAGGCTATAGAGTCTGGATTTTCAGTTTAGAGAAAAGGAGAGTAAAGAGGTGACATGATGGGGATTTGTGAAATTATATATGAAGTGGAAAAAAGTGTATAGAGAGAATTTCCTCTAAAGATGTAGAATGATGGTAGAACTTAGATGCAACCAATGAAGTTAACAGGCTGTTGTTTCAGGACAGACAAAGGTAAATACTTCACTCAATGAGTGCAGCAAACCAAATTTATATCATTCTAGATTCAAGAAAGTCAGTGGGCTTTGAAAGGCTTTGATTCAAGTCAGCTTAGAATCACACTGGGAATTGTGGAATTTACTGCCTGTAGACACAGTGATGACATGGATATGGATAACCTTAAAAAGAAATTAGAAATGGTTCATAGTCATTGTAACTTAAGGGAAAAAGGGTTCATAGCCATAGTAACTTAAGAGATAATCAAAGACCATCAATCATAATGTACCAGTTCTAAGGGGCAACCTCAGGGGGGATGCCTCAGACTCTCCTGTTTGTTGGTTCTTGAAGGCAACTGATTCGCCACTGTGTGAGAAAGAATGCTAGATCTGATGATGTGATCAAGTAGAGCACCTCTTATATTTATGGCCATCAGGCAAATATATGCTAAAATCATTAACTCAATCCTTATTCTACATCATTTTTGAATAAATTACATAGCTGCAGTTCTTTGCAGTCCCCTTTTGACCAACCCTCTTAGACCCCCTTTTGACTAACCTTCTTGTCTTAGAAATTTCCTTTTGTAAAATTGAATATGGTCATGATAGACTTTCCCCAAAACTTTATTTAGTTGTTCCTTATAGAAGGGTATAACTTTGTAAACTAAATTCTTCATTTACTACAACATTTTCATCTTTTCCTATTTTATTGCCACAACAACCCTGTGAGGCAGGTTAGGTTGAGAGTGTGTGGCCAAAGTTCACCCAGCAAGTTTCCATGACAGAACTGGGAACCTTCTATTCACATAATGCGGCCCCTTCCCGCCGTGCCGCTATACGGCGGCTTCAAGTGGGGGCCATGTTTGCCTCCCCGGATGGAGCAGAGGCAAACGGTCCTCAGCCATCCAGGGATCTCAGGGGGTCTGGCGCGGGGCTTTTAAGGCCCGGACACACCTCCTCTGGTGCAGTTTGTCCAGGCCTTTCATCGGCCCACCCTCCCACCCAGTAATAGTACAGGCTTCTCCGGTCGCCGTGTTGTTCGGGGCCAGGTAGGAATTTTTTCATCTCAACTGATTGGCTGGTGTTGGGATGTGTTTTGCCTACCTTGTACTGTTGGCAATTTTATGGGAGTTCTTAATTGGTAACTTTGAGTTGGCAGGAGTTTTACTGTTAGGTAGGTAACCGGTGAGCACCCTTGGTCTATTCCCTGTTTTAGGGAATGTGGCGGGATGGATCGGCAGCTGGGCTGCACGGCTCTCTGCCGGGAAGCCCACTATACAGTTCCTTCCCCTGGCGGGCTGCACTGGAATGCGTGGCCTGGCCAGCCTGGCATTAGCCTGTAACAACTGGCTACTGCCGGGGGCTGGGTGGCTCGCCCTGCCGGACAGGGAAGGGTCAGGGGTTTCCCTTGGCCTGTCTGGCAAGTTAGGTTGCCCCATGCCGTGTTTTTTGTTCAATAAAGTTGCCCTATTTGTTTACCCAAAACATTGGTTTGTCTCGTTCTTCCGACTGGGGGGGCAAACACTTTCACCTTGTTTTACTTTCTTTGAGACCATCTCTTAGAAACCTTAGGCTGCAGTCCTAAGGACACTTTCATGGGAGTGATTAACATCACACTTACAGTTGACTGCACCTAGTTAGGAATAGGATTGCTCAAAAAGTGAATTCCATATACCTTAGTGTGTGTGTGTATAATCTTAAATAATCAATGCATTTATTGAATGATCTTAAAGAATCAATGCATTTCCAGAAAGAAAAGAACCAAGAAGGGAACAAATGTGATTGGCCCATAAGGTGCTGATATGATTATTCCAGCACTGTGTTTGGGATCAATATGAGAAACAGCAGGTGAAAAGTGAAGAATATTCTCAGAATGAAACTAGATGCTGTCTAAAACATGGGACTACCATTGAAAACAAAAGCCTTGATATCTTGCAATAATGAAACACCTTGCAGGACATTGTCAGGTTGTGAATTTCCACTTCTCTTCTATAATAGTCAATGATCTGAAGGGAATGGGTGGCTACATAAAACATTTCTTACATTTCATCACCGCATGCTATAAAGGAGATCAGGAAGAACTAGACAATGGATTTTTTTCTCATTTTCACTACATTTTCTTTAAAAAGCCTCTTTGTGTTTTATTACATTAGCTGTTAAACCTATTGTTTGATTATTCAATTCATGCTAACTTTCCATTAATTTTAATGAGAGATTCATTTTCCACCATTCAGCTGGGCTATAATTTGATATATGTACTCACTCTGGGGATCCTCTCTGCCAAATATCTGGCAGACAGCAGAAAATGTCCCTACCTTAGAAGTGATTTCAATTCTTGACTTCTGGGGTTGGAAAATGCCAAGCTGAACTGCTTCTCAGAAGGGGAGCAGGCTGGAACTTCTGTTCGGGGTAGTGGAAGGCAATCTAATGCCTACTGCCTACTTTTCTCAGTCAGAGATCAGTCCAAGATATGCACAGGAAACTTTGAGGAGATTTACCTTGGCTAAAACAGAGTCGGGGGGGGGGGGCTCCTTTGAGGCTTTGAGGGATCTCCGGAGACAAGTTGCATTTTCATCATCTGCAGAAGTTTCCAGAGTCATTTATTTGACATAAGCTCGACAGGATCCTAATCTTCTTTGATACTGCTAAACATCTAAAGCTATACAAGACCTGTGTTGATCTGGATAACTACAGAAAAGGTACAGATTGCTATCTTTCATTCCGGGACTAACTAAAGTTAAACAAAATAAAATCAGAAGGTAGGAAATTGAAATCTAGAAAGCTTGGAAGAAGAAGGGGAGAAGGGGCAAAATTTGGACTTCGTAAATTTAAAGGACAGTGCTAAAAAGTGGAAAGGAATTTATTGTTTTGTCTACTTGCGGTTTTGGAGAAAAAGCCCCATCATCATAGACTTGAAGCTCCCACAGCCAACACAGGGAATACATCAAGTATCGTGAGATCTCTCTACCAGCGAAAACGGGATTTGATGGCAAGCAAAGCAGGAAGTATTGGATGGAAAAGGGAAATCATTGAAGTAGCTAGCCTACTCTAGGACTATAATATCATAGAAAAACATCGGCGGCCATTGCTAGGAGGCTAAAAATTAAATAAAATTTTTAAAGCATTCGGGACATTAAAAATTGGTGGAGCTGACAGAGGTGACGATTATAAGGTAAATACTATTGGACATTACTGTTAATAACCATTTTAGAAACCTTTAGAGGGAAAAGGAAAAAAAAAATTAAAGTGAGGCAGAAAGTCGCAACCGCCATTTTGGAAAAAAAATTAATATCTGAGCCTAGGAGGCTCTGAGGACAGCGAGATTAGGCTTATTGAAAAGAGCAAGCCTCACTCTTTTAAATCTGATAGTTGAAATTTAATTCCGTGAGGTCAAAATTGTCAGTGTTTTTACATGTCAGACCATAAGCAAACCCGTGCAAGGACTGCTTCACTGGAGAAAATGCAGGGCCAATTAGATGCAATGGAAGCCAGGATAATGAAAGGGATGAAGGAGATGATAACTGCTTCCAAAAAAGAAATTAGAAAAGATATTGAAGAGGTAAAAAAAGATATAGAGGATCTCAGAAATGAAACTGTGGTGACATCAAAAAAAGTGCAAGAGGTGGAAGGAAGAGTAAAAGTACATGATTCCACCTTGTTAAAAATACAAAAAAAAGTGGCAATTCATGACTGCAAATTGATGGAGACCCAGATACGTCTGAAAGGAGTACCTGAGGATGAAGAAACTGATTTGAAAGAATATATAATAAAAATAATTGCAGAATTTTTGGAGGAAGATCCTGAAGGGACTAGAAACATGTATGACTATATGTATAGAGTGAACTCACTATATGCCAAAAAAAAAAAAAATCTACCAAGAGATGTGGTTATAAGATATATGACAAAAGAAATGGTGGGAAAAATCATGAATAAAAACTTTGAAAAGACATTGATACTGGGAGGCAGCAGAGTAAGAATTATGAAGGAGTTGCCAAGACAAGTGATAAATGACAGAAGAGCATATAAGAAATTGACAGAAAAATGATGGGACAATGAAATGAGGTATAGATGAATAATACCTGAAGGTCTGAGCTTTGAGCTACAAGGAAAAAGGATTACAATTACAAGCACATAGGAACTGCATGGATTTTATGAAGAACATAAAGAATTTGCACCGTGATTGATTACAAATTATTATCTTGGAATGTAAATTGACTAAATTCTTCACAAAAAAGGCAACATTTCATTGGATTAAAAAGCAAAATTGTAATATAGTTTGTTTACAAAAAGTACATATCAAACAAAAGGATTAGAAATTTTTATGGAAAAAGCAATTGGGACTAGAATTTCATTCATTGGCTGAACAGAAGAAAAGGGGAGTGATTTTTTTTTATATTAAACAAGAATTGGACCTGAAACTAGTATTTAAAGATAAAGATGGAAGATTTGTAGTGGTAGAAACAATATTAAATGCAAAAAAACCCATTGTTACTGGGACTGTATGCACCAAATGGAGCAAAGGATGCTTTTAAAAAAGATATTATACAACAATTTGATGAAGTGACATATAATCAAGTTTTGATAATGGGGGACTTTAATGGAAGAATTAAGAACACACTGGATGGGTCGGGGGGGGGGGATAATAAGGAAGGAAAATTGCCAAAGTCTTTTTTTGAACTGGTCAAACAAGAAAACTTGGAGGATATATGGAGGAAATTTAATCCTGAAGTGTGGGACTATACCTTTTTTTCAGCAAGTCATAAAACTTTTTCCAGAATTGACATGTTGTGGGGTACTAAAGATGTAGGCCTTATAGCAAAGAAAACAGAGATTTTACCTAAAATAGGGGCTGATCATAACCCAATAATGTGGATTACAAAATTGTCTAAAAAGTCAAGAAGATGGAGATTGAATGAAGATTTACTACAGAATAAAGAAATAGTGACATCTCTAGAAAATGAAACTAAAGCTTTCTTCCAAATAAATGATAAAGAAGATATAGAATTTCAGACGGTGTGGGATGCTTATAAAGTAGTAATGAGAGGAATATTGATTACATTGAATAATAAAGACAAGAGGGCAAAAGAAAAACAGATGCTGGTCATTCAAAATGAAATAAAGAAAAAAGAAGGGGAACTGAGAAATAGGCCAGGGAAAAAGAAAATTACGAGGGAGATTACAATATTACAAACACAAATGAGACATTTGTTAAATAAAGACCTGGAATGGAATCTGAAAAGATTGCAGCAGAAATCTTTTGAGGGAGCAAATAAACCTGGAAAATATTTGGCCTGGCAACTGATGAAAAAGAGAGAAAGTAAAATTATTAATAAAATTGTGGTGGATGGAAGAGAGGTGGTAGATAAAGAAGGAATAAAAAGAAATAAAAAGAGAATTCTTTAAGTATTATGCCAAATTATTTAAGGGTGTTAAAATAAAGAAAGAAAAGATGGAAGAGTATTTACAATCACAATCCTGTTCCCTCCGCAGCGTCTGTTGGATTTCCCACCATCTGGAAGTGCCACAGCTTTTGCGTAGCAAATGTAAACTGGGTTTTAGCGGTTTACGTTTGCTACGCAAAAGCTGCGGCACTTCCTGTAACTTCGTCGCAGATGGTGGGAAATACGACCAGACGCTGTGGAGGGAACAGGATTGTGACTGTGAGGTAAGCTGTGTGCGAAAAAGGTTCATGTTTTTCTGTTTCATTTCCCTCTTCATTCCACCATGTTCCCCCAGGAAAAAAAAGCCCTGATCAATGCATACAATTTATAAAGAAACAAAACAAAATTTCCTTATTGTAAAGTTTCGCTTGTGCCTAGGGTTGCCAAGTCCAATTAAAGAAAAATCTGGGGACTTTGGGGGCGGAGCCAGGAGACTTTGGGGGTGGAGCCAGGATACATTGGGGGTGGAGCCAGGAACAAGGATGTGACAAGCATAATTGAACTCCAAGGGAGTTCTGGCCATCACATTTAAAGGGACAGCACACCTTTTTATATGCCTTTATTCCATAGGAAATAATTAAGGATAGGGCACCATCTTTTGGGGCTCATAGAATTGGACCCCCTGATCCAATCATTTTGAAACTTGGGGGGTATTTTGGGGAGAGGCACTAGATGCTATACTGAAAATCTGGTGCCTCTACCTCAAAAAATAGCTCCCCCAGAGCCCCCAATACCCACGGATCAATTCCTTATTATTCCCTATGGGAATCGTTCTCCATAGGGAATAATAGAGTGCCCAGTAGACATTTCCCTCCCCCCATGCTTTCTAAAGGGGGGGAGGGCCTCCAAACCAGGGAATCCCCTGCCCCCTCCCTCTCACACACACACAAATACTTACTAGATCTTCTTCCGGAGAACTCTACTTGCCCTTCCTGTTTCCTGCTTCCTGCCCAGCCTTAAAGGGGCACACATTTTACAAACGAGTCAGGAGCTCTACAACAATATGAAGCCTACACATATGTTCTCCCCCCCTTCCACCCCCCATCCCCCACCTCCGCTTCCCGATTTTTAAAGAGCGGGAGATGAGGCTGCGAACCCAGGAGTCCCCCGCCAGGGCGGGGGGGGGGGAGGTTGGGAAGCCTACTTGTGCCAGAACTTGGAACTGAATACTCCAGTCCACTGGTGTCAATGGCAAAATGAACCTAAATCTATCAAATATGCTGTCCTTGTTTTACATTAGAGGCTTATTCACTAGAAAACCCTGATAGCCAGTTTGGTGTGGAGAGCCAGTTTGGTGTAGTGGTTAAGTGTGCAGACTCTTATCTGGGAGAACTGGGTTTGATTCCCCACTCCTCCACTTGCACCTGCTAGCATGGCCTTGGGTCAGCCATAGCTCTGGCAGAGGTTGTCCTTGAAAGGGCAGCTGCTGTGAGAGCCCTCTCCAGCCCCACCCACCTCACAGCGTGTCTGTTGTAGGGGAGGAAGGTAAAGGAGATTGTGAGCCGCTCTGAGACTCTTCGGAGTGGAGGGCGGGATATAAATCCAATATCATCATCTTCTTCTTCTTGATATGAATACTTTGGTATCACAATAAATTTAGCCACCTAGGCCTCACTGAGTGGAACTGCCAGATGCCTCAAGCAATATGGTTCAAATACTCTAGGGATGCCTCCAAATTATATATTTCTGGCAAGATGTTATCTCTTACATTATTTACCAAGCATTATTTACCAAACTCTGCTTCATAGTTAATAATCTAATGCTAGGCTATATTTAGTTTTAAGAACATTTCCAAAGCATCACATGCTATGGATTCCAAGGGTGGCCTTAATTGACAAGTGAATTATCTTGTAACACTGGAAATCATATATTATTTCTTTAGAGAATGACTGGGTCAAAGATTTGTCAGTACTTTGTATAAGAAAGAGAATGGCATGCAACAGATAAGATCTCCTAATACCTTCACCTGCATCTGGCAAGATTTCTTGTATCTCTTTGAATAGTGATACTTCATATTCTACATGGCTTGTTTAGCTAGATCCATATCTACAGTTCCTCTGGAGAAAATGGATGTTTTAGGGGTGGTCTCTATGCTGTTGTATTGCTCCGAGGTCCCTGTCTCCCCCAGGGTCCTTCCCTAAATCTCCAGAAGTTTCTCAATTTGGATCTGGTAATCCTACTTCCTCCACCCCTGCCAGTTGCCAGGGAGACCTGACAACCCTATCCTGGAGTGAATGCCCATGTCACAATCTGGTTCCAGCTCCAATTTAGCAACTGCCCCAGAGTGTATTGGTTATCCAGTCAGCATCATCTCTTCATCTCATGTTGCCATTCTCCTCATGGAGGCCCTTCATTGGTCCCTGGCCAGCAGCCACTAACAAAGCTTGGTGTGGAGTGGCAGCCACTGTCTTACTAGTATGACATAGAGGCTTGTACCCATTTATTTTTATATTTCTTCAAAAACAACTACTGAGTTATCTTCGTTATTTTACTTTTCAAATAATGAATAGAGGTTGAAGAACAAGTAATAAGGACATGCATCTTGTTACTTGTGGTAAACCAAAAAAACTTTCTAGAAATTACTAAGATACCATGGGAGAAAACCGTATTTATATCTTACATAAAAGAGTCAGTTTTATATGAAGAACTGTTCTTGAAAAGAACACACATCAAACGCTATTGTTTTCTATATATCTCTTTTGCCACAATGACATCTTTGCCCCCCAATATACAACAATGCAGAGATGAAAATCTATAACAGTTACAGATGGAAAGCAGATACATATAGCAAAAATAAGTAGTAAGCATAAAAAATTCTATTGATGTTCCACAATGTTTTTAACTTCTGGCAGTTTTTATATTAGGCTGAAAATAGGATGGTAGGTAGAAGAAGAAGGGAGCTTTTGTTGTTTAGATCTCAAATTGGAGATTTTCTCTCAAAGAGTGTAGTATAGGAAACACTGACAGAAAAGTTGAAGAAAAACTCAGTGATAGAGGTATTGTTTTTTCTCCAAATATTATCAAGATTTCTTCTATCTGTTAAATTATTCCATTTAAAATAATCCAATATGTTTTTCTGTTGGTAGACTATTGGCTATGCTAGAAGCATATTGCTTAATTCAAAAGACCAACAACTGAGTAGTACTTATGGTATGATCACACAGGCATTTTTGCCCACCATAGCCACCCCTCACCTTCAGATTTTATAGGCATGATCACACATGCAAATCTGTCCTTGTGGCCCACTCATGCTGCAATGCCTTCCAAATGTACTAAATAGACAATGGAAACTTCCAGGTGACAAAGGCCCTCCCTTGCTCAGATTAGGGAGAAAGCCTGGTTTGGAAGTCTATACAAAGATTAGGGGATATAATGTAACCTGCTTTTACTATTGCTGTTAAAAGGCTTCCTTTCTGGTCTGTCAGGTGACACACAGGTAGAATTCCTGAATAAAACTACAATAACCTCAGATGACAATCTGAGAAGGATGAACTGCAATATGGTGGCTCAGCAAGCTCTTTGGAAGGCCTCTATAAAGGCATACAAGTTGATAACACAGAGATATGGAACCCTGATAAATTCCTGGATATGCTGAGATATGCAAATAATTCTTTAAAAATGTGAAATTTAAGCAAACATTCTAAGAAATATGCATAGGTTGGACAGGGCACCCAGTGGCGTAGGGAGGGGGGGGCGAGGAGGGCGGGTCGCCCCAGGTCTGGGGGGCCCCCGCATTGCCAAGGGGGGTCCCGAACAATGGCCTCGACCCTCCTCCTGCTTCCTTCCTCCCTGGCTCGCCTCCGGCCTCCCCGCACAGAGACCCGCCGGGCTCCCTCCGCCAGGGCGGCTCTTCCCCGCTCGAGGCCCCCCCCGGTGGAGAGGAGAGCGAGGCAGGAGGCGCGGAGCTAGGAGCAGCCTGGCCGGCTCGGCCGAGGGAAGAGGGAGGCGCAGCGCTCAGGTAGGCGCCACGTGGCCCGGCGGGCGGGGGTGGCTGTGCACTCTCCTCTGGCGGACTGGGAGCCCTCCCGCCTTTCCTCCCGCCCTCCCCGCCGGGAGAGGACTGCCCGCCGCCTGGCTGCGGAGGAGGAGGGGGCGGCCGCCGTGGCGCTGGTGCCTTCATTCTGGGGAACCGAAGAAGAGCACGTGGAAGCTTCGCCTCGGCCCTGCAGCTCAGCGGCTGGCCTTCTTCCAGGCGGCCCTTGTTCTGGGGCTTCAGGGCGACCCACCGCAATCTGCCGGAAGAAGTGTGCTTGTGCAGACACACACAGAAGGCACACACAGAAGGACCCGGACTTGGTTCTGTTGCAGGCACGCTGCGTTCAATCATAGCGCTGGAAGGGACCTCCAGAGTCATCTAGTCCAACCCCCTGCTAGGGTTGCCAATCCCCAGGTGGGGGCGGGGATCCCCCGGTTTGGAGGCCCTCCCCCCGCTTCAGGGTCGGCAGAAAGTGGGGGGGAAGGGAGGGGAATGTCTGCTGGACACTCCATTATTCCCTAGGGAGATTTATTCCCTTAGAAAATAATGGAGAATTGATCCACTGGTATCTGGGGCTCTGGGGGTTATCAATCACATGACCTAGATCGCACCAGCAGTGCCATCTTGGGGGGGGTGCCGCCCCCAAAGTGACACCACTTCCTGTTTCCCCCCCCCACACAAGTGGTGGCCATTTTGGGGAAGTTACATCACTTCCTGTTTCCAGCAGGGCTCCCTCGCAAGTGGTGGCCATCTTGCGGAAGTGACATCACCGGAAGTGACATCATATCCTGTTTCTGGCGGCGTGCACACACATAGGGGGGCCCACATAAATCTTGGGCCCTGGGCCCCCAAAGCCCTAGCTACGCCCCTGAGGGCACCCAAATGGCTCCAGTGATCCTGCTTCTCCAAATGTACTAGTTCATTTCCCGCAGAATACCATCTGAATGTCCTTATGTCTTTCAGCTATGAGTTCATTCTGATTAAATATATGTCCCCTGTCATACCCCAAGCCCAATCAGTGTTCCATGGTATCCTATTATTAAAACAATTCCTTCAATGTGCTGAGCTTACCTCTCAATCTCTTAGTCTAAAAGGGGTTTTCATTTTGAGATGTAATTACTATTTCCTGACTAATTTTTTTCTTTTTAAAACCACATAGGGATCTATCAGAGGTATTTTACTGTACTCTTTTTCTCAAGCCAGACCACTTATGGCTAGGGTAGTCTCTTTTTATGGGAAAAGGCTCTTAAGTGGCTGCGTCTCAAGCAGGAAATCAGAGAACCACTAAAGCTTTATTTGGCATAGGAATGTAGAGATATGTAGATTTGATTTGGATTATAGAACTGTTAAAGACATAGAACCACAGGGAATACAAAGGTAGCTGAACAATTTATAGCACATGGGAGGATAACATATTGAATTACTAATTTTTCTGATAGAATTCATACCATCACGATTACTGGCAGCAAGATCATAGTTGCTATGAATTTTAATTTCCAAGTTTGTGAGGTCCCACCAGATCTACCACTCTAATTGACATCTACTAGTCAATATAAAACTCCATGGCTTTTATTTAGAACCTAGGAGTTGGTACCAAAGGATTTCCTTAACAATGTAATCTGGATTCCTCTGGATCCCACTTTACATTTCTTTTCTTTTCGTTTTAACTAATAGCTCTGGGAGACTAGGCAAACAGAATTTGTGAGATGAATTCAACTTGCCTTCTGCATGCAAAAATAAAAGCATCATAGGAGAGGTTCACTTGGATTCATTTAAAGTGAAAACATATACTTTCATTCAGTAATTGCATAATACTTGACAGTGGACCTACACAGTAATTGACAGTGGACCTGCAACAATTCCTATTGGTGTGGTATGCAGGGCTTTTTTTTTTCTAGCAGGAACTTCTTTGCATATTAGGCCACACACCCCTGATGTAGCCAATCCTCTAAAAGCTTACAGAGTTCTTACTACAAGGCCTACTGTAAGCTCCAGGAGAACTGGCTACATCAGGGGTGTGTGGCCTACATATTAGGCCACAAATTTTCTGTTGAACATACCACCAGGGCTTTTTTGTAGCTGGAACTCCTTTGCATAGCAGGCCACACACACCTGATGTAGCCAATCCTCTAAAAGCTTACAGAGTTCTTACTACAAGGCCTACTGTAAGCTCCAGGAGGATTGGCTACATCAGGGGTGTGTGGCCTACTATGCAAAGGAGTTCCAGCTACAAAAAAGCCCTGGTGGTATGTCCAACAGAAAATTTTCCAAGCTTTCCTTTAACTAAAAGATCACAATCAAGACTGGGCATTGTTGTTGTTTTTAAAATATATTTTACATTCACACTAATGGCATCTATGTCATGGGCATTGCAGTATGTATACTTTAGAGTAATCCTATTTTCCTCAGACCCCCTTTAAAAAAAGCACAACAAATTGTGCATTCCAGTTCCCAAACTCTTGTGAGATTCTCATGAACTTTCGTGATACTTTCCCTGCATTTAATTTCTTCCTAGTATTTGGGTTGTGTATGAGGACTTATTTATTTAGGTAGAAAAGAAAGGAATGAAAAATAGACCTTTGGTTGCTTGGAGGACAGCCAGCAACCTTGCTGGAGTTAAATTCAATAAAATATAAATAAGAGAGAGAAAAGAAGATAGGCAAGAAACACAGGTGTTGTTAACTTCCTTTATTGTACTCATCCCAGTAGTTTATGGGCCCATTTAGAAAGCAGCAATGCTAAAATGTTAGTCTGCCTACAAATTTCTCATTCTTTTCCTGCCCTCTACTGTCCAGCACCATTTTATAGACTGTAGGTCCATCCCTCTTAGCTGTCACTTCCTGAATGGAAGACCTAGCACTTCTCCCACCTTATCTAAATTGTGATGCCACACTCATTACATTCTATAGTAAGCCCTCCTCCTTATGTGATAGTTCAGTTATGTGGCAGTGCGCTGGAAATGTGTTGTTTCTAAAGTTAAGAAAATCTCAGGAGGCTATTATCCACAAAGAACAAGTATTTTTTTTTTTTTTAGGCTACAAAGGATGACTCAATTTAAAGTCCTGTTCTAGCACTTTTTATATATGAACCGTTTTTTTCCTTCCAGAACATATCTTAAGAGGAATGTGTCCTCATATGAATTAGGTCTCTCTCTATTTTTATAATATGAGTATGTTCAGAGAAAAGCATGGGGACTTGAAATATTAGAAAAGGATGAGGAATAATGAACTCCTTCTTTAAGGGCAAGGTTGCACAAATTGGACAACGAAAAGTTTTTTACAACATTTTAGGCCTTCTGGCTTACACATGATATGGCAGAAAATACAGTAAAAGTAATATAGCAAATATACTCTGCGCAGTGTGTTATTAATTTCCTGTTCATTGTCACTGTATTGGTGTCAGTTGTCTTCCATCCACTTGGTTGGAATTCTGTAGTGTCAGAACTGACAGTGAGTATAGTAGATGAAGCCACAAAAGTAATTTGTCAGTGGTAGCCGTAATAATGTAATTAAAGAAATAAGTGAATAATAATCAGTGATGTTGTATCTTGAATTTTCAGCTGTGTCCTTTATGGCAGCTTTACAGCAGATTTGCAACAAATCCATAATCAAAGCTTTCAGATAGTAGCTTTTGCCACAACCATATAAAGGGCAAAGGAAGAATTAAGCCAAATGGCAAGCTGATATTTACTAGGTTGGACCCAGCCAGCTGTTTGCTCAACCTTACCTAATTCCCCTCTGTTCTCTTTTTTCACTATCAGAAAAGCTGGCTAGGTAATTGATTGAATAAAACATTTGTATGATATATCTGGATCTGATCATTGTTGTATGTTATAGATTCCTTGCTAAGTGCAAAGTTGTCTCACATTATGCCTTCTTTTCCCTAATCCTAATTTTATGTTCTCATATGCCTTGAAAATATGAGGGATGTCTCATTTGCACTGGACACCAGTGTAATAGATTCCAGATATAAATTTGCAGCTTTCTTCCTGGAAAAAAAAAAGCCAGAGTCTTCTCATTTAGCTTTTATTGACAGAAACCAAGACTTGAAGTCTGGCAACACTGTTGTGGTTCCCTAGCAACAGATATGAAGAGCATTTATTTGTTTCAGGTACAAGTTACTCCCACCAGGTTTTTTTAAAGACTTCCCCCCCTCAATTTTGTAGAAAAATCTGCCTTGTTCATTTAGTTAGTTTCTGAATTTAAGTAACTACAAATATGTCCCTACTGAGATAGAATTTCATACTAGGATCTTGGCTACCCAGGTTTAAATCCCTTCTCTGCTACAGAAGTTCACTGGGTAACCTTGGGCCAATCCCAATAAATCTCAAAGGGTTGTTGTGAGGATAACATGGAGAAGATGATGAAAATTACTTTGGGTTCCTATTAGGCAAAAATGTGGAGTAAAGATGAAGTAAATAAATAATATAATTGCAGATCAGGACAGATCAAAGTGGGTTGGTTGGCACATGGGAATGGGAGAAGGGAGAAGGGAAAGATGAGGTTGCCAATAAGACTAAAAGGGAAAATAGTGTCGTCAGAGTGATACAGGGGAAGATGAAGTATTCCCTGCAAGTTTTTGCACGTTTCTCACCACAAAACTGGGTCTGGTGGCAGCACTGCACACCTCAGCCACAGTTTTCCCAGACAGTGGCTGCCAGAGGGACAGAAGAAGAGAAAGCTGAACACAAGGGAGCAGATAAAGATAGGCAGGGTGGCTGGTGTGTGGGAGGGAGAGAAGGAAGCAGAACAAGAGCAGATTATATGGCAGCAACTACAAGGATAGAAAGAGGAAATAGTGTATGGAAGGGGATACAGAGGATAATGAAGAGTTCCCTGCAAGTTCTTGCTGGTCGCCTGCTTGTCAGTATATCTAATTCTCAACCTTGGGAAACTTAAATCCAAAGACTGGAGACATAAACAGACAAGACAGATCTTTCTGCAAGTCCCAGGTTTATAGAAACATCTGGAATCTAAAAAGAAAATATATTGGGAGGTTAAACCAAAGAAACACCTGCAGCTTTAAGAAATAAATACCTTTGTGGCCATTGTTAGGCAATCACAATAGTATAGCCAGCCTTCAAGCCTTGGTTTATGTCAGTAAAAAGACAGGAGGAGTAGACAGGGCTTATTTCAGCCATTTGCACTATGGGATCTCTCTTTTAAGTTATTTTAATGATTTACTTTGAGCCTCAACCCAGTTTTCATTGTCAGGATTTAATTCTAGAACAAGTGGAAAATAACAACAAAAATAACTTTGAGTCTGAGTAGAGTGCATTTCCCTCACATCTGTGTAATCCAAACGGATTCTGTCTATCCATGATTACAGGAGGGATTTCTAGTTCATGAAACAATACACATTAAGCATGAAGATTAGTTGATATCTGACAACCACCCTGTGAGTTATGTAACTAAAATGGAGTACTTACGTAGAAGAAGAAGAAGAGATTGGATATATACCCCACTTTTCACTACCCGAAAGAGTCTCACCTTCCTTTCCTCTCCCCTCAACAACCACCTTGTAGATAGGTGGGGCTGACAGAGCTCTCCAAGAACTGCTGTTGAGTAGAACGGCTCTAAGAGAGTTATGACTGACTCAAGGTTACATTGGCAGATGCATATGGAGGAGTGGGGAATCAAACCCATTTCTCCCAGATAACAGTTCATGCACTTAACCACTACACCAAACTGGCTCTCAGTATGGACCCTGATAGCCCTGATAGAATTTTGAAAAAGATAGTAAATGGACTGGCAGCTCACATTCACATTAAAACACTAGCATCAGCAAAGCATTTGGATTATTTGTCTTTTTTCTGCCTAGCTAGTGAAAAAGCTGGCATCTTAAATGTCTTTGCTAGCTTTATGCTGCCCTTTTAAAATACCGTATTTTCCAAAAAAGTACATGATATATTCAACCCTTTTATTTTTAATGGCTTTATTTACAGCTTGGATAACGATTTATTAGGGAAGTAGTTTTCATCTTTTGGAAACTGTGCAGTTTCCATTCTATTGTATGCAGATTAGACTTGTGTCCTAGATTCCCCAAGGCACTCAGCATTCTGGATAAATATTGCAAAGGCAATGATTTAATTATATGTCTAAATTACTGATATTTGGCACTAATAATGTTATTTGGCATCTGGGTAATAGTGCATTGTAATATATAAATTCAATGGCAGGGTTGTGATGCTGTCTTAATTAGTCTTCTCAGTGCCCAGAAAATAGAAGGGCCTACTTAGTGTAATTTCTGCAAGAAAAAAGATAAAGTCAAATGGCTGTGATTATTCTTTCTCCTTCTCCTCTTTGGACTGTAGTAAAAGGGAAGATCCTTGCTAATGAGTTTCATTTTGAAGGAAAGTGTTGCCACTCTGCTCACCCCATCATTTAAGTCTGATGTTTCATTTTAATAAAATAAACTAATGGGGACACACAAAACTTGGTGCCACTGTATTCTTTGCATCACAGTATTTTGCAAGATGTGAATGCCACAAAGCAACATAAAGAGAGGTGGTTGCTCAACCAAGAACTGGAAATCATTGGATGATGTTTGTTTTCACAATTACACTCTAGGAGCAGACTGACCATAGGCCTTCAACAAGCCAAGTTGAGCGTGGCCCTATGGTAGACAAGTCAGTGTTTCAGGGAAACTCAGTACAGTGGGGCCAACAATGGGCATTAGTTTTCATCAACTGCATTCTCTGCAGACTGGAAGCAGTGAAGAAGGAGATAATTGATGAAATGTCACCAATTGTCATTGCTGGTGAAGGATATGAGCCAAGTGGTCCCTAAAGTGATTGCAAAGTTCCTATGCTTGGTATTGTTTTTTTCTGGCCAGTAGTGACCAGTAGAAATTTCCTATAAGTTATAAGTTCTAGCCAGTCTGCCCATTACACTGGGTATCTTGCAGACCTCAGATTCAGCAGGAACTCAACTCCTGAACTTTTCTGAGGGTTCCGCCTTTTCCTCCCCACCTATCCTGTCCATTGAATAGTACGGGCAGCTGCATAACAACCCCTGGATTAGGAGAGTGGGCATCCAACCAGCTACCAGCTTTGCCACGCCTCCAGTAGCAGTCATTAACCCCACGCCACCCTTTCTCCACTTCTTATATGATTTTGGGTGATGAGTGCCTTGCTGGCCTTTTGACTGGGGGTGATAGCCCAGGAAAGTTCCAGGGATCTCTAGCCAGCCCAAGCAGGTCTCACTTGCCCAGAGCTCTCCTTTCTTGCATTGGGTTGCTTTTGGCTGGGGGGGCATATGCTAATGAGTTATGCTAATGAGCTCCACCATCTATTTTTCTACAAAACAACCCCTGGTATCTTGTATGAACAAAATTATCAACATGGTATTGAACATGCACCCTGAATAAAGGCATTGCTGCCATCACCGTAACTGTTCAGTATAGTACATTCTGGAAACACCCAGCTCTTTGTAAGCCTAGGGTAAACAAACAACACAATAGAAACAAAGAGAGAAAATAGAGTGGAGAAATTTATATTTATAATTTAATTAGATCCAAAAATATCCCGGTGACAAAGCAAAAGATAATTGCTTATTACAACAATCCAACATATTCCTCTTACCCATAACCTTTCACCCAACATTTCCCCTCTATATTATATAAACTTATTTATATACCCTTACTCTTCAGATCCACATATCAAGTTATTTTTTTTTCATACAGAAAGTCAATTAGGGGCTTCCAACTAGCAATAAAAGTAGATTTTTGTTTAACTAAATCATTAAGTTTAGCCATTTCTGCTAATTCCAACATGTTCAACCAGGCCTGTAGCCTGGATTTCAAATTTCAGGGGGCACTCCCTCACCAAGCAGCAGAGGATCAAAACACAGCCACAATATTATTTGCCTGCTTTCAACCAGCAGCCCATGCCTTGGGCCACCTTGAAGTGCCCACCTGAGCTCTCCTCCGTGCCCCAACACCAACTGAGGAAAAAGGTGAGGACAGCAAAGGATGTGCCAAGAAAGCCCCAAAGGGTCTAGAGGATACAATGTATGCCACTCCCACCTTCCAAGCCAGAGCAGTTCTAATCATATCATGTGGAAGGGGCAGGAGCAGTAGTAGCAGCTGTGGATGAGGGCACTCAGGTCAGGGTGGGAGCTAGGAGAGGGCAGCCAGCAGTGTGAGGGTTGGCAAGAGGGCTTATCAGGTCAAGGTAGAAGGAGCTGGGAGAGTCAGCAGCAGGACAAAGCTACGTGGTGGTAACTGTGAAGACAAGAAGGCTCATCAGACCAAGGTGGGAGGAGCTGGGGGAGGGTGGCCAGCAGCGGGATGAGGCTTGGTGGCTGCAGTGAGAGTAGCAACTATGGCAAGAGGCCTCATCAGGCCTGGGTGGGATGAGTTGGGAGAAAGTGGCCGGTAGTGGAACAAGCTTGGTGGCAGCAGCTCTGCAGGTGAGAGGGTTCATCAGGCCAGGATGGGAATAGCTGGGAAAGGGAACCCTGCAGTGGGTTGAGGCTTGGTGGCTGTGGTGAGAGTGGCGGCTGCAGCTAGAGGGTTCAGGCTAGGATGAGAGGAGCTGGGAGAAGGCAACTGGCAGCAGAATGAGGCTTGGTGGCGGCAGCAGCTGCACAAGTGAGAGGGCTCAGGAAAGTAAGGACAGCCAGCAGCATGAGGTGTGGCAGCAACAAAAATTCAGAGTGCAAGTTTGGTGGGGGAGGACAGCTGGGAGGTTGGACCTTTCAATATAAGCTGGGGCAGGGCCCCATGAGCCCCTCCCATGGGTACTGGCCTGTGTTCAGCCATCATTCTTCTACCATAGGTTTTTTTTTGTAGATTTCCAGTTTTGCGCATAAAGTAATCTTGTTGCTGCTGTAATTATATATAGAAACAAAGTCCCATGACTATTTTCAAGTTTTCTCTTCATCAGCCCCAACAAAAAAAGCTTCCAGTTTAATTTGTAGTTTTAAAATTTTCTGTGTTTGTAAATGTATTTGCATCCATGATTTTTTGGCTTTATCACAAGTCCACCACATATAATAAAAGGCTTCTTCATGCTGTCCACATTGCCAACATTTATTTTTTAAAAAACATTCTAGCCAATTTATTTCATATTTATTTCATATTTCAACAATAATTTATACATTTTGGCAATAATATGAACATCATCTGTAGAGGTCTGTTTCAAATACAGGCATATTTTCTTCAAAACCATATAACTGTCCATTTTGAATCCATCTAATAATTGTGCATAAAGAAACCATTGCCAACCATAACCTTCATTTAATAAATTTTCCCTTGGTTTCATTGTGCAAGCAACTTGAGTAAACCCTAATAAGTTTTGTAAGTTATCCATTCTTCCTTTGATGTCATTTCTTATCTATAAAATGCTTCTTGTGGAGAAATCCATAAAGGTGGCTTTTTTTTACATAATCTAGCTTTATATTTATTCCAGATTTTCAATAATGTTTGTCTACTATAGTAGGTCTTAATGTCTATTTACTTTAGTTTTTTCATACCAAAGCTAATTATGCCACCTAAACCTTAAAAGTGTCTTTCCAGTTTCAACAGCCTTCTGTTTCTCAACAGTAACCATTCTTTTAGCTACACCAAACAGCATGCAGCAAAATAATGTTTTGAGTCTGGTAAACCCAACCCTGTTTCCTTAGCATGTTGCAAAATCTTATATTTGATACGAGGAAGGTTTTTTTTACCTTGCCAAACAAACCTAAAAATATTTTTTTTTGCCATTGTTTATGGTACATGAGATATCAACATTGGAATAGTCTGAAACAAAAATAGCATTTTGGGTAAAACATTCATTTTAATAATAGATATTTTTTCCAGTAAAGACAATTGTAATTTATCCCATCTAGAAAGATCTTTTTTTTAAAATTTCATTCTACACTTTAATGTAATTGTTTTAAAATGTCATAAATTCTTATTTGACAAAGTAATGCCCAAATATTTCACTTTCTTTTCAACCTTAAAACCAGTTTGCTTTGTTTTTAAAAACAATATAAAAACATTATTCTTTCCCATTCCAGCCCTTCAAGGTAGTCAAGGGATGTAGTTTGCTGTCTCTGGAGGTGCTAAATGTTCACACAAATCTGTAGCCTCAAAAAGACAATCTCCTTCTTTGTTCTACTGCTTCAGACCAACACGGCTGCCCACTTGGATCTATCTTAATGTTGCTGTCCATATGGAATACTTATTGGTGTGGAAGTTTTTCTTCACTTTGATAATATCCAAGTAATGGTGGTTTGTGTTGATATAGTTTCAGAAATGTCCTATATGAAGCAACAGGCTATATTTGTCCTGATATACTTTCTATTATTTTCAGCAATTATTTTAAAATGTTCTGCAATGTATTATGTATACAAATTTGCATCAAAGCAACGCAAAAGAATGATGGCACAGATACTCATAGGATGACCTGTTGCTGAGCCATCCAATAGCATTCTACTTATCTAGCCTGTTAATCTCTGTTCCACCCATCAACCTGTGTAATTGCTTTGCATTGCATCTGACCCCAGCCCTATGCACCATCACTAGAATATGAGCATAAAGCCTATTAGTGTAGAAACTGCCATTCATGATCAGAAATGCTCTTTTAAAAAAAAATCCTGATTGTAGGCTTGCATCCTACTGTTTAGACTTTCACAGATACTGTACAACTCATGTTCAGATAACCAGACATAGGCTTGTTTGTCTTGTGTGTCATTTAAAAGTAAGGTTAGGGCCAGTATGCTCCTTGCCGCTCTTCATCTATGCATGCCGTTTTCTCCCAAAAATCAGACAATTACAATTGTGTAGTCATGATCTTGCAACCAAGGCCTTGCTGGCACTGAAGGCTGCATTGCTGAAGCAGGCGTTGTGGTGCTGAGTCAGCCTTGGTATTCCAGCAACATGAATTCTACGTTGGATATGCCCCTTTAATTTCTAAAGCAACAATAACAATGACCAAGTTAGAGGGGAAAGACTTTCATTTTCAGTTGGTCTAGTTACTAGTAAAACTATTTAAATACCTCAGTAAGTCCACTTCTTATTCACCTGTTGATTAGCCTAAAATATACTGTCATCATAATTTTTGCAATTAACAGGTTGACCAAATGAAGGAGCCATAGTGGCAAAGTAACTGATAGAGCTGTAAAAAGTGGTTGTAAAATCAAACTGCACCATGATGACATGTAAATGGATGATGGTAATGGCATATCAATATTGCTGTATCCTGGGTTTTAAAGTGACTCTGTATGCACATCAAAACTTTAAATAGCTAAGCCTTGTTGATTTAATTAGGTTTCTTCTGTTTGGTGTGAGTAGTACTCCCCATAGCCCAATACTCTCTTCTATTCTGCGTCAAAGTGGGAGGAAGGGAATAAAATGGCTAGGTATCTTGCCATATGGCCAAATACTTTATTTAATAAGCAAATGTAAAAGTTTGATGCTGAATTAATGTTTAAACAGAAAAATTCGAACTCTGTGACCTGCTATTTTCCATCTACAATGTCCTTAGTGGGGTACACTAAGAAATGTTTGCTCTGTCTCATAGGTTTTAGTGGTATAATTGGGGAAGAGTTGAAGAATCTTAGCCACAATGTCTTGCTTTTATGCCTATTGCCAACATAGTATCCCTGTTAATGTGTTACAGTAAATACTCATAAATCTGTCTGCAGTGTACCCTTTATTGTTCTTTGTATATACATGTGTTAATTCTCATGTTACAACGTACAGCTGAATGTGTTATACAAATCCCACATTTATCCAAGTACTGGACACTGCTTTTGTTTGCAAAGTGAACATGCATTGGCTCTTTCTTAAAAACAGATATATGCATGTACAGGCAGGATGTACATGTGTTTACTGTAATACATGAACAGAACTAGCATATATGTGTATGGGATGCAGAAAGTATATATCCCTTGATATATTCCATTGCCTACGCAGTCGGAATAACAAGACAGACACAGGTATGGATCAAAGGGCCACTTTATTTAATTTAACTCAACGGCAAGGCAAAAACAGTGGGGACAGGTCAAGCCAGGGGTCAGTACCAGACCTTAACCCGGAACTGGGCGAGCCCCAAGCCCCGGGTGTGAGCCAACCCAACGGCTCAGACCCGGCTGGCCAGGCCACGAGATCCCATTCACCTGAGCTCCACCCTCCCCCAAGCCGTACAGCCTAGGATGTGGCCAACTCTCCATGTGACGGGATCCCAAGGCTCCCTGGAGCCAACCTTGGGCCGTACAGCTTAATGGTTGCCCCAGGGAGGTTATTCACCACAATGGTGCGGTGCCACGGGAGCTCACCAATACCCCACACAACATGTTCCCAACAGTAAACAGCCACAGACAGAGCCAAGCCTCAGCTTAGGCCACTGTACCCACACTAACACCTAGAACATGTTCCAACCCTTGCCGCAAATCGGCCAAAAAGGCCTCATTGCCCTTTGCTGAAAGATGAACCCCATCTGGCCTGTACAAATCCTTAAAACAAGCCTTAATGGACAGATGTGGCACATAAACTCCTAGCCCAGTCCCAAGGGCTATTTGCAAGGCCCTGTTGGCCTTCTTTCGGGCTCACTCCAAACCTGCTGGGTCCCAAGGCTCCCGCCATTCCAGGCGCGGCAGCATGGCCGACCAAAGGATGAGGACACCCGGCCACCTTTTGCCAATCAAGGTAATGTCATCCTGGGCCTGAAGTGAAAGGGCCTTTCCCTTCAGTAGGCTCAAATCATTCTCCCCCAGGTGAATCACCAAAATATGCGGTGGAGGGCCTCTCCTTCCCTTGAAAAGAAGTGGAAGGAGCCCCGACCACCTCATGCCCCGGCAGCCCTGCCACTCAATGACGGCCTGCTCGCTCAGGCCCAGCTGTGAGCCGACTGATGTTCGTCGGGCCTGATGTGCTGCCCAAAAAATGATACTGTGGCCACATATGAAGATCCTCCTCCTTCAACGCCAGCCACAGCACCTAGAAAAGAAAAACCACTTCACTGTGGAAGATGAGAACTTTTTGCCTGCTCCAGAACAACTAATTTTGGAAGGGGTGTTGAAAGACCTGAGTCAGATTGAGGTGACAAAAGAGGAGGTCCTACAACTGATAGAAAAATTAAAAACTAATAAGTCACCGGGTCCGGATGGCATACGTCCGAGAGTTCTGAAAGAACTCAAAGTTGAACTTGTGGATCTTCCAACAAAAATCTGAAATCTTTCATTGAAATCTGCCTCTGTTCCTGAGGACTGGAAGGTAGCAAATGTCACCCCCATCTTTAAAAAGGGTTCCAGAAGAGATCCGGGAAATTACAGGCCAGTCAGTCTGACTTCAATACCAGGAAAGTTGGTAGAAAGCATTATCAAGGACAGAATGAGTAGGCACATTGATGAACACGGGTTATTGAGGAAGACTCAGCATGGGTTCTGTAAGGGAAGATCTTGCCTCACTAACCTGTTACATTTCTTTGAGGGGATGAACAATCATGTGGACAAAGGAGACCCGATAGATGTTGTTTACCTTGACTTCCAGAAAGCTTTTGATAAAGTTCCTCATCAAAGGCTCCTTAGAAAGCTTGAGAGTCATGGAGTAAAAGGACAGGTCCTCTTGTGGGTCAAAAACTGGCTGAGTAATAGGAAGCAGAGAGTGAGTATAAATGGGCAGTCTTCGCAGTGGAGAATGGTAAGCAGTGGGGTGCCGCAGGGCTCGGTACTGGGTCCCATGCTCTTTAACTTGTTCATAAATGATTTAGAGTTGGGAGTGAGCAGTGAAGTGGCCAAATTTGCGGATGACACTAAATTGTTCAAGGTGGTGAGAACCAGAGAGGATTGTGAGGAACTCCAAAGGGATCTGTTGAGGCTGGGTGAGTGGGCATCAACATGGCAGTTGTGGTTCAATGTGGCCAAGTGCAAAGTAATGCACATTGGGGCCAAGAATCCCAGCTACAAATACAAGTTGATGGGGTTTGAACTGGCAGAGACTGACCAAGAGAGAGATCTTGGGGTCATGGTAGATAACTCACTGAAAATGTCAAGACAGTGTGTGTTTGCAATAAAAAAGGCCAATGCCATGCTGGGAATTATTAGGAAGGGAATTGAAAACAAATCAGCCAGTATCATAATGCCCCTGTATAAATCGATGGTGCGGTCTCATTTGGAGTACTGTGTGCAGTTCTGGTCGCCGCACTTCAAAAAGGATATTATAGCATTGGAGAAAGTCCAGAAAAGGGCAACTAGAATGATTAAAGGGCTGGAACACTTTCCCTATGAAAAAAGGTTGAAACGCTTGGGACTCTTTAGCTTGGAGAATCGTCGACTGCGGGGTGACATGATAGAGGTTTACAAGATAATGGATGGGATGGAGAAAGTAGAGAAAGAAGTACTTTTCTCCATTTCTCACAATACAAGAACTTGTGGGCATTCGATGAAATTGCTGAGCAGACAGGTTAAAACGGATAAAAGGAAGTACTTCTTCATCCAAAGGGTGATTAACATGTGGAATTCACTGCCACAGGAGATGGTGGCGGCCACAAGCATAGCCACCTTCAAGAGGGGTTTAGATAAAAATATGGAGCAGAGGTCCATCAGTGGCTATTAGCCACAGTGTGTGTGTGTGTATAATTTTTTTGCCACTGTATGACACAGAGTGTTGAAATGGATGGGCCATTGGCCTGATCTAACATGGCTTCTCTTATGTTATGTTCTTACAACTTCTATGAGGCAGTGCATGAATACAGAGACAGCATTATATAGTGGTCAGTATCAGCCTCTTATATGGGAAGCCTTGGTGCAAAATCCCCAGTCTACAAAGGAAATGCAATGGGTGAACTTGGTCTGGACACACACTCTCAGCCTAATCCACTGGCTTGCTGGTATTCCTCATCTCAATAGTTCACTCTCATTGTAGCAAGGCGAAAAGCTCATGCTTTGAATAAAACGGTGCTGGTCTTACAAGTGCTTTGTATCTCTCCCATGTGACTGAGGGAACTGGGCAAAGGAAGCTCTCACTCTTTCCCTCCTCCATCTCTTTTTCCCAGGGGACAAGTAGAGGGGGAAGCCCCAACCACTAGAAAAAAGAGAGGCTTGGCTCAGAAGCTGTGCTATGCAATTGAGAGAGCCTGGCAAAGCAAGCTCTCCCTCCTCCCTTCCTTCCCAAGGGAGAAGCCTCAGCCAATTGAGAAAATACAGGCTTTGCTCTGTAGCTCCTGTGTGATCCTGTGGGCCACACGTTTGACACTCCTGTACTAGAGCATTCCCAGTGATGCACTGGTGTCATTTCTGGATGCCCAGGAAGAGATATAAGCCTGTCAGGAGTCTGGCCATTCTCCCCTTTATTTTTCTCCTGCCACCCCAGGGGGGAATTTGGGAATTCTACTTTCTAACATCCCATGTGGGGAACCTGTTATCAAGCACTTACATTTAAATGAACAGCTCGCTATAATAAGGGCATGGCATAGTGGATGGAAGGAAGCCTCCTTACATTGGCTATTAATGTGGACTTGGGTCTCAATCAGAAAGTGGCCACATTCAGACAAAGAGGTCTTTAGGGTACAAATGTAACTTGGCTATATGTGATAATGCATAACCTAACGCACAAAAGTATAGTGATGTTAAATTTGGGGGGGGGGGAGATCTGCTCTGAACTTGTTAGAGGAAGAAAAGGATAAAATAAAAATGGAATAATAAAATATATTTGCTTCCAATTTGTGTGAATCATTCCAATCACAGAAATTGAGATTATTATCACCATAAGGAGAGTTTATAGGGCTTTTAAAAATCACAAGATTCCAGCTTGCTTACAAACAGTTGCTATGTTTTTTTGTGTTTAATTAACATGTATCTCAGTACATAGCAGCTACTGAGGTGTTAACAGTGAAGAACCTTTAAACAGTTTCCCCACTTGCAAACGTTCCTTACATTCACAAAATACAAAAAAGATCACAGTAGAAGATAATAGCCTACCACTGTGGCATAAAACCATTAGGTTGTTGGGAAAATTCCAGACCAGCCCTGGTTTACCTTGGCTGCCGCAAAAGCCCCATGCTGTGCAGAGACGTATCTGATTGACCCATCATCCCTGCTGGAAGCCTCTCCTCTTCTGCTAGCCTTGACTTACGTGACCTCAAAATAAAGTGCTGATATTTTACAATCCCTGACACAAAAGGAAGAGAAAAATGAAAGTGGAATATATTATTAGGAATATAATTTGCAAGCGCTGCTGTCTTCTGAATATCTTAACTCCTGGCACTAGCAGTTTTTGTATATCCACCAAAAGAAAAGATGGTTATTCCCCCCCCCCCCCCCATAGCAACACTTATTCTCTGGTGAAAGAGGATTAATGAGGACAGAAGTAGCAAATTTTCTCCTCCTCCCTGCCAAATGGTAAAAACTCCATATTTCATCCTTGCCAGCCATATTTAGATTTAATAGTTGCAGTTAAGATTAAGAGGGAAACTGTTAAAGAACTCGCCATTGTAAATGTAAACATAATCATAGCACTAGTATATTTTATTAATTTTAGAATTTTAATCAGAATTTTAATTAAACTGTCAATGTAGTTTTATTTAATATTGTATGACCAATGTATGAAATTATGCTGTTAGCCGCCCTGAGCCTGCTCCGGCGGGGAGGGCGGGATACAAATAAAAATTGTTGTTGTTAGTTTGACGGGTTTAAATGGGGGGAGGGGGGAGAGCTGAAAAGGTTCTGCAGAGTCAGGGCTTTTTTTGTAGAAAAAGCCCAGCAGGAACTTATTTACATATTAGGTCACACCCCCTAATGCCAAGCCAGCTGGAACTGCATTCCTGCTCCAAAAAAAGCCCTGTGTGGAGTACACAGGAGTTAGCATTCCTCGACAATTGCTTCTGAGATCAAGTGTTTGTAGCTGAAGACTGACTCACAGAGGCAATTAGGGATAAGCACAAACCAGGATAATGCAGTTCGGTTCATGGATCATGGAGTATGTGGTTTGTGAAAAATAATCACAGCCATTTGACTTTGACTTTTGGTTCTAAATGATCTGGTTTGGTTTGTGACATAGTAGAACAACCCCCCTGTATGCTAGAGACATCAAACTCATAGAGGATCTCTGGCAGACTTTACTTGTCCTCCAAGTTTGGTGATGATTACATTCGCAGGGTTCAAGTTTTGGCCACCCAAAGAAGGCATCCCAAGGAAAGTGCTTTCTGGGGAAAAGACAGGTGCAAGTTCAGAAGGTTCATAAGTGTACAGAAAGGATCTTGCACAGGCAAGAGCCAACAAACAAGAGAACAAACAAACAAGCAAGAGATTCTATGAAACTCACAGCAGATCTCCAGATGACTCTCCTCTATGTGCCCTCCAAGACTGGTGAAGATTGGATTTACTGGGTACAAGTTATGCCCCCCCAAAGGGTGCCTCGTTCCTCTATTGTTCCCAATGGATGGAGAGAAAACAGCAAAAAAAAGTGCAAGGGCAATAGAAGCCCCACAGAACAGAATCAAAGTCCCCGAGAATTTTGTAGTAAAAATTGAAGGTGGGGACATTTTTGAAAGCCCAGCAGAACCAGTGCCACTGAAAACTGAACAGGACTAAGGTTAAGCCAGGAAAATGCTTTTGGGGGAATTGTCAAGCATAGGTTCAAAAGTGCATAAAATGGACCCCGTGGAAGGTATACACACCAAAATAATAGGGAACATCAGTTTGCCACCTGGTCCTCTACAATCTCTCCAAGTTGGGGGCAGATTACTTTTCTGGCACCCCAGTTATAGACCCCCAAAACTGTCTCCCCAGTGGTCTCTTGGGAAAAGACAGCTGCAGTTACAGCAGTCTATGAAATAATTCAGGAACAATCCAGTGATATAAACTCACAGGAAACTTCACCTGAACAGTCACCCTCCCCCTCCACCAGCCAGACAGCGGATGCAAGGCAAGTATTTTGCCTACACTTGCAGCTCGTCCACATCTCCAAAGGCAGGATCAGAAGGACAGAAAGGAACACATAAGGAGACTACCAACAGGAGCTTCCCAAATTTAACACACAACACCCGGTGGGCACTATGGGTGCACATTCAGTTCGGCTGAACCAAATAGATCGCTGAATACCCCCTAATTTGGAAGTATACGGCGTCGTATACTTCTGAATCAATACGGAACTCAATGTAAAAGGCGGGAAAGGAGCTTCTGCAGCCTCAGGGACGCTGCTTGACTCCTTTCCCGCCTTTGGAAGCCTTTTCCCACCTCTGCCATAGGCTCCCTGAAATCAGGGAGGGAGGGGGAGAGGAGCCCCAGCAGCCAATTCAAAATGCATTGCAAATACATGCTTTGCAGGGCTGTTGTGTAGCTGATGGCTGGGCTAATCCTCCAGCCATCAGCAACATTATTGTTCTTTTGTTTACTTGGGTATCCAAATAAACACTGTTCTCTGGCCAATCACTGAGCAGTGGTATTTTATGAAACTGCTCTGTGTAGGGCCAGAGAACCTTTTTAAGGAGACTACCTGAGCTGGACTCCCTTCCATTGTTGCTGTGTTGGTTTGAGAGAGAGATTGTGCTGTGCTGGCCCTTGGCCTCAGCTGCTGCTGCTCTCTCTCAGCCTTGCCTGACCTGCCTGGAGAAGACATCTAAGGTAAGACAGTCTTGGGGTTCTTGTTTAGTTAGAATAAAAGTAAAAGGACTTTTTAAGACTCAGAGTCCCTTTACTTATCCAGATTTGGGTGGGTGGGTAGCTTATTTGGGGTTAGGGCTAGGGGCTTCTGCTGGGGGTAAGGGGCTGGGGTGGGAGGGATGCCAATTTGCCTGTATCTTACTTTAGTGAGAGGACTTTTAAAAGTGCAGTGTCCTTTTACTTTTCCTGATTTGGGTGGCTTGGATTTCTTGGGGTTAGGGACCGGTGAAGGCTTTTTTGGGAGAGGGGTTGGTTAAGTTCCTGTATTATTAAAAGTCAATTTTTTTTTCTGTTTTAAAAGGATTCTGTGTTTGATTTGTTGCTGCTGTGTTGTGCTGCTGTTGTTCTATTTCTCTTCTGGTTCTGGTTCTTGGGGGGGGGGGGCTGTTTGGCCTAATTTTTACTGTTTAAAAGTTCAGTTTTTTAACAGTTGAGAGTTTGTTGGCCTTTTCTCAGTTGGATTTGTTTGGATCATTGTTGGTTTTGCATCCTGTCCTGTTGTCCCTTTTCCTGGTTCTGTTTTTTGTTTTTTTTGGGGTGGTGGTGGTGGTGTTGACTGATTTGGCCTGAGGTTTTTTATTGGTAAAAAGTTGAGATTTTAAACAGTTGAGTTTGTTGGCCTTTTCTCTGTTGGATTTGTTTGGATCTGTTGTTGTTGGTTTTGCATCTGTCCTGTTGTCCCTTTTCCTGGTTCTGTTTTTTTTTTTTGGGGGGGGGTGTTGACTAATTTGGCCTGAGGTTTTTTGTTGTAAAAGCTGAGTTTTTTTAACAGTTGAGTTTGTTGGCCTTTTCTCAGTTGGATTTGTTTGGATCTGTTGCTGTTAGTTTTGCATCCTGTCCTATTGTCCCTTTTCCTGGTTCTGGGGTTTTTTTGGGGGGGGAGGGGGGTTAAAAGTTAAGTTTCTTTCTGTCACATTTTGGGTTTTTTTTAATTACCTCTGGTTGGTATGAGGGGGTTGGTGTGTGGGCTGTGTGGGGTGGGTCACTTTCATGTTTTTATAGAGCTATTTTTGGAGTCTGAGGGTGCTTTCAGTTTGGCTAGGACCACTAAATAGGCTGCCCCACTAATAAAGGTGTTTTTAGGAATTGTGTTTTTTTAATTTTTTTAAAAAAAATTAATTCAGTTTAGGGCTTTATCTTCTTTCAATATTCAACTAGGACAGATAGGGGCAATTTAAAAAGATTTTAGGTTTCTCATAAAAGGCAGCGTGACTACTAGGCCACATCAGGCTCCCTTTTAAAGAGACTAGGGTTGCAGTGTATCTTGCTTTCAGCCACTGAAAGCCGGTGCATCTTTAGATTTCCATAGTGTAAACCACAGCTTCTCTCTAGTTAAAGGGGACACTTGACTTCTAGTTTGCAAGGAAATCTGGTTTGTCCCAGGATCTAGTTAGGAGAAGTTTAACTAGGAGGATATAACAAGGATTGCCTTCATCTCAAGGTAGCCTTTTAAAAACTGTAGCCAGGTAAAGGCAGGATCACCTAGTCTCCTAAACTTTGCCAGACTACTACTACCCCAACCCAAAGAAGGACAGATTAGGGACCAAAAACACACACAAACAAGTTTTGGTGGGAGGATTTTTAAAAAGAAGTCAGGGCACCTGTTGGTTCAGGGTGCAGTGTAGTGAGTTAGGTTTGTAAAAAACCCCACTCTCAGTTCAAGTTGTGTGAGACTGGTCAAGGGTGACATGAGTGACAGGCAGCAGAACAGGGACCCTGGGGGCAAGGCCAAGGAGAAGACTAGAGGGGTGGAGGGGAGGGGGAGGACCCAGTTTCTCCCCCCTCACCTGTGCATAGGGGCACTCCACAGCCACCTTCCAGCACTCCAACCTCTGGCCAGAGTGTGATGAAGAAGTCCCACCCTGGGGCCTTCATCAAGGTTGCTGCTGGGGTGCCCCCACCAGAGGTGCCATTAGGTACTGGCACTGAGGAGGGGTCTGCTGCTCAGGCAGTCTCTCCTCTAGGTGATGTCACTCGGCCTTAGCACCTGGAGGAGGGGGAGCAAGAGCAGCTCTCCTTGGAGATGAGTTTTGGGGACAGTTTTCTGTCCAAAATGATCACCCCAAGGAGGGTGCAGAGTGTTGTGCAGGAGCTGGAGGAGAAGCTGGTTGAAGAGGACCAGCCCCCTTCTTTGGTTCCTTCGGGCACCAGCAGTCCTTCAGGTGATGGCCAGGAGGGGAGGCCGCATGGGGTGGAGGGGGAAGAAATGGAGACACACGAGGTGCCTCCATCTCCACGTACTTCCCCCCGGTGGCCAGCCCCTCCTGCCACCCTGAGACACTATGTGTCTGCCTGAGCACCTCACAGGAGGTGGCTCCAGACACCCAAGCTGCTGGTCAGCTTGGGCATCCATACACCTCCGAAGTCTGGAAGCATTTCTGACTTATGGAGGATCCACGCTATGTGCCGTGCCAGCTGTGCAGGACCCGGATCGGTCTTGGGTGGAACCCTGCCCACCTGACTCCGGGTGTGTGTGAAACCACTTGTGGAAGCACCACCAGGCTGGTGCTGGGGTGCCCAAGTGGCCAACACCACCCAGCAAGGAGGTCCATCCCACCATGACTACCTCCAGAGCTCTCTAGGAGAGTTCCGCGACTCCAGGAGAGTTCCGCGACCTGAGATGTTTGGTGGGGGTGACACCTATGTGCCAAGAGGGGGAATCAGGTACGGCAGGAGGGTGGTCACCTGGAACCTTGCCAGGTTGGTCACCCATGGGCTTCCATTTTCAGTGGTCGAGAATCCTGGGGTGCTAGGGCTGCTCGAGTACCTGGCATCCTGGTACAAAGTTCCTGCTAAAACCACCATTAGCAAGACCATCTGTTTTCAAGGTGACCAGATCTGTGGTGAAGGAGCATTTGTCCCGTGCTGCCAAGGGGACTTTTCATTTCACCTCAGATATCTGGAGCTCCCAACATGCATTCGAGGGGTATCTCTCCCTGACCGCGCATTGGTGGCAACCCAGTGAGCTGCAGGGTGGGGGTGGCAGTAGCAGCAGGTAGGGTCAGGGCCACCAGGCCGGCTGTCGCTGGACCTAGCTGCACGTCGAAGCAGTCAACGCACTGCACCGCACACGGTGGACACTCTTGGAGCCATCCTCTCACAGCAGTTAGAGGGCTGGGTAAGCAGGGACATCGCCATGGGCTTTGTGGTGACTGATGGTGGCTCCAACATCAAGGCGGCTGTCCAGCATCAGGGCCTAAAACGGCTTCCTTGCATTGCCCACCTTCTCCACCTCATGGTTAAGGACGTATTGGGCCAGACGAAAAACCAGGATTGTCGGTATGTAGCCGCGACCCATGAGTACCGACTTCTGCTTCATCGGCACATCACAGGTCACTTTTCACGCAGCAATACAGACTCGTATCTGCTGTGTGAGAAAGGGACACTGACAAGCGTGCCAGGGCATCGCCTGATTGGTGACGTCAGTACATGCTGGGACTCCACCTGTGCCTTGCTGGAGCACCCAATCTTTTTGGGACTTGGGGAGTTCATAGGGGAGAGTCCCCTGCAAATTTTGGGGCTCTCCCTCAAACCCCCTCCCCTCCAGGTGGCTTCCAATATACCCTATTTTGCCATTGATTTCAATGGCCCATAGGGTATAATTGGGCCATATATTCGAAAATAGCCATATATCTCCAGTATATATGGCTATTCTGAATACCGGTATTTGAAAGTATATTGTATTCTGAATATTTTGGCCTTCAGGATAGTGGAAATTAGTTTTTTCCATTTTAAGATTTGCAACAACAGAAAAGCAGACATGACAAGAGACTTATGACAGGGACACCCCAAAGTAACCCACAACAGCTTGGCAAGCACTCCAGCCCCACCAGTCCAGTGAAAATAAAAGTTTTCCTTTTTAAGTGCTGTAAAACAGAAAAGCAGACATGACAAGGCTTACATCAAGGGGTCCCTAAAGTAACCCCAAAACACTTTGAAGGGCGACTCAGGTCCACCAGGCCAGTTGAAATCAGAGTTTTCCATTTAAAGTGACTAGTGATGCAATGACAAAAAGGAAGGCATGACAAGAGATTTATAGCAGGGGCTCCCTAAAGTCATCCCATGACAGCTTGGTGGGCACCCCAACTTCATCAGTCAAGCAAGGATAGCATGTCCAATGCCCACTACTCTCACAGCCCTGCCCCCAGGGCTGACACAACCCACAGCAAATTCTGCTGCTACACAGAGGAAAAGGAACCCCCCATCAGACTAGCTAGGCCATCCACAATTCTCCAAAGGCAAATATAACAAGACTTCCAACATAGGCACCCAAAAGTAATCACACAACAGCTTGGTGTGCACCCCCACCCCACCAGGCTAGCAAGGGAAGCATACTTAGTGCCCACAACTCTCATAGACCCCCGCTAAATGACTGAAACACTGTGACGTGTTCTTCTTCTCTGCATAGGAAACACCTGTTGTGCTGGCTGGGCCACCCACAATTCCCTAAAGGCAGATTTCGAAGGACAGAAAGGTAGACATGACAAGAATTCCAACAGGGGTTCCCCAAAGTTATCTCATGATGACAGCTTGGCAGGCACCCCAGTCTCACCAGACAAGAAAGGAAAGCATGCCTACTACTCTAACAGCCTCACCCCCGCCCCCCCCTCCCAGAGCTGGAACAACCTATGGTGAATTATTTTACTGTGCAGAGGACAAAAACTACCTATCACACTGACTGGGCCACCTACAATTCTCCAAAAGTAGTTTGGGAAAGACAAAAAGGCACACATAACAAGACTTCTAACAGTAACCCCAAACAACTTGGCAGTAACAACTTGGCAGGCACACCAGACCCACTAGACCAGTGGAAATCAGAATTTTCCAATCATAATGATTAGTGATGCAAACTGACTTGTATAACAAAAGACTATGCAGTTTTTTGCCCAACCAAGTTTTTATGGTAGTCATTCCAGCCTCACGAGACAAGCAATGTTCACATGCTCAATGTCCACATGCTCAATGCCCACTGTGGTAATGGCAGAAACTCTCTCCATCGTACCTATGCCCTCATAGAGTACAATGGAGAAACAGTTGCTATGGTAGAACAAAAGACCAACAAAATTTCATTCAAGGTATAAGCTTTTGTGTGCATGCACACGTCTTCAGATAGTTGTTGTTGTTATTTGGCATTCACTGATAAAAGTAGGCACTATGTGACAACCAGCCTATTAAACTAATAGGTCTAAGCTGAAGTTAACACAGGGCGTTTTCGCACTGACCTTAATCGGCAGTGACATCCCTCTTCAGTGCGCAGGATCTGCGTGGATTTCGCACCAATTGCTGCGGAGCACCCGGAAGAGCCGCAAAGTCCCGCAGCTTTTGCGGCGCAAATGGAAACTGGTTTTTGGCGGTTTCCATTTGCGCCGCAAAAGCCGCGGGACTTTGCGGCTCTTCCGGGTGCTCCGCAGCAATTGGTGTGAAATCTGCGCAGATCCTGCGCGGTGAAGAGGGACGTCGCTGCTGATTAAGGTCAGTGTGAAAACGCCCACAGTTAGTTTGTCAAAGTGCTGCTGGCTTTGGTTCATAGCCTTATCTGGGTCTCAGTGCAAAATATTTTGTTCAGAATTGTTGAGGTCACTTTATAAAGAACCCCACTGAAGTATTATCCCTTCTATATGAACCTCAAGTCTGTTAGTTATCTATTTTAGTTATCTATTTTGGTTCCAATTATATTAGAGCGGGCACATCTAAAACCTCATAATAGAGACCTGACCTTGAAATCCCAGGCAACTCCATCTTGTCAGATCTGAAAAGCTAAGCAGGGTCAACTTCAGCAAGTACTTGGATGGGAGACCTCTTTGGAATACTGGAGTTGGGAGGCAAAGGCAGACTTTATTCAGTCACCATTCTGAATATCCTCCATGTCTCCAGTAGGCGTCAGTCATCAGAGGTCTCAGTGACTTTCAGGTGTACAGACATGCATGCATATACAAATACAAAAATAAAAAGTCACACACAAACCTCATAACAGCTGAAGCACTCACTATTAACATAGCATGAAAAGTCCTCCATTCGATAAGTTGTGTATCCTGCCACTATCTTTCCAACTATCTCATTGGATCTCAGGTTGGATTTCCACATGTACAATAGCCCCTGTGTAACAGGACACAGAGAAAATAAATCTTGCAGGCTGTTTTCTCTGCATTGGATCCAAGCTTCCTTTTCCGTGTGCACAAGATGAAGTACAAGATATTTTTTGATTGGGACTATACTGCAATGAAGAGTTATAGTTACACCAGTCCTGGAACTTTTGCTTATGTTAGGAGACCAGCACTACACACAGAACCTTTCTGCTTACCCTTCACTGGATTCATCCCTTCTTGTTGTTTTTGCACCTGACATGGATAGATTCATGCTCACATATACACTTTCAAGAGATGGCTCCCAGTGGTGTGGAATCCTACTTTACGTGGTACCAGAAGGCTATTTTGGGTGATATAATATGTAATTGCCATATGAAGTTCAGGAGATAATGCAGAGCTCATTTCCAGTAGCCCCCTCCCACATAACATTTGTAATGTGCTCTCCAGATTTAAGATGTCTGTGATTATGATATCTACATCTAGTACAGGCCCATATACTTCAGCAATATTCCTCTGGAAGTCTGAAATTTGTCCATATCCAGCAGTGTTCAGGCTTTATTGTTCTGCTGATTTTTTCCCACCATTATTTTTATGCTTCTTTTTACTGTTCTGCTTTCCTAATTAGAATCTGAAAACATAGCATGTTAGATTGCACATCATCCTTGGGCTATGACTGTTGCAGTAGCACTTTTGTGTTTGGCTTTTATTTAGTAGCTGGTAGCAAGAGTGCATTACTAGGGGTCTGACAGGCACGGAAAAAATATTTGAACCATTTGCCTTGGCCAAGTACAACAAAAGTGCCAAAATCGATGTGACAAAACTGTCTCTTCAGGTCCCACCGTCAAGTCTAAATATTTTATAGACCCTGTGCAGACAACACAAGGCAATGTAAAGCACTTCCACTTGATGGCTGTGAATTATGAAGCAGTTCCCAGTTTTCCTGAGACCCTAGGTAAGATCTAAGAATGCTTGCCAAAATGTGTCTTGTAAATAAATCAGCTTTATCTACAACCCAAGCACTTCAGACAGATGGCCACTTAGAATTCAGCATTTCACCAGGGAGGGGGAAAAAAGATGAGAGAAGGGAGAGCAAGACAACAAACAATGCATTAGAGCAAATTCTTATGGCACAGGATATTAATTGCAAAGAACATCCAATTTCGGGGGGTGGGGTGTGCAAATACACAGTTGAATTGAAAATGCCACCTAATTAAAATAAGGAAAATAGATATTCTTAGCTCCAGTATTAAAATGTCTACTAGCACTCCATTAATGTGACGTTTGATTTATTCATAGTAATGGAAATGATTAATGAGCACCATTTGAGTGTTTATTATACAGGAGGCCCATATGCAGAAGTGGATGCCAACCAGATGATACTATAAAATGCATTACACAGACTGACACTCCAGCAGGTATCTTGTGAGATTAACAGCTTTCATAAACATATTTTGCTAGGACATGCAGCTTCCTATGCAATGTGGGACTGGATATATTAACCAGCACAAGAGCTGGTTGACAAATGTGTGTTCACCACTTAATTTCTCTACATTTTACTTCACACTTGGGACTAGTTCACACATTGTGTGCAACATTTGATTTACAGTTGGTGACTCTATATTTCATGGCCAACAGATGATTGTGAGAACTAATTGAAACACATTGTGTCTAAGGTGATATGATTGCTTTTTCTATGAGGTTACCTCCCCCCCTAAATTCACATCCAGCCTCAGTTTAAAAACCTCCAAAGGAGAGCCCACCACCTCCCGAGGAAGCCTGTTCCACTGAGGAACCACTCTAACTGTCAGGAAATTCTTCCTAATGTTGAGCCGGAAACTCTTTTGATTTTCTTTCAACCCATTGATTCTGGTTCTGCCTTCTGGGATGACAAAAAAAATTCTGCACCATCCTCTATATAACAGCCCTTCAAGTACTTGAAGAGGGTGATCATATCACCTCTCAGTCACCTCCTCTCCAAGCTAAACATGCCCAGCTCCTTTAACCTTTCTTCATAGGACTTGATTTCCAGACCCCTCATATCTTTGTTGACCTCCTCTAGACCCATTCCAGCTTGTCTATATCCTTCTTAAAATGTGGTGCCCAAAACTGAACACAATACCCCAGATGAGGTCTTACCAGAGCAGAGTAAAGCAATATTATCACTTCACGTGATCTGGACACTATACGTCTGTTAATACAGCCCAAAATTGCATTTGCCTTTTTAACCACCACATCACACTGTTGACTCATGTTCAGCGTATGGTCCACTAAGACCCCTAGATCCTTTTCACACATACTACTCCCCAAACAAGTCTCCCCTATCCTATAACCATGCATGCGATTTTTTTCTACCTAAATGCAGAACTTTACATTTATTCCTGTTAAAATTCATTTTATTGGTTTCAGCCCAGTTTTCCAGTCTGCCAAGATCATCCTGTATCCTGTTTGTGTCTTCTACTGTATTTGCAACACCACTCAATTTAGTATCATCTGCAAATTTAATAACCATACCCTCAGTTCCTTCATCCAAATAATTTATGAAGATGTTGAACAAAACAGGCCCCAGGAAAGAACATAAGAACATAAGAGAAGCCATGTTGGATCAGGCCAATGGCCCATCCAGCCCAACACTCTGTGTCACACAGTGGTCAATATATATATACACACAGACACACACACTGATGGGCCTCTGTGCCATATTTTTATCAAACCCCCTCTTGAAGCTGTCTATGCTTGTAGCCTGTGTGAGTGAATTCCACATGTTAATCACCCTTTGGGTGAAGAAATACTTCCTTTTATCAGTTTTAACTTGACTGCTCAGCAATTTCATCGAATGCCCACAAGTTCTTGTATTGTGAGAAAGGGAGAAAAGCGCTTCTTTCTCTACTTTCTCCATCCCATGCATTATCTTGTAAACCTCTATCATGTCACCCCGCAGTCGACATTTCTCCAAGCTAAAGAGCCCCAAGCGTTTTAACCTTTCTTCATAGGGAAAGTGTTCCAACCCTTTAATCATTCTAGTTGCCCTTTTCTGGACTTTTCCCAATGCTATAATATCCTTTCTGAGGTGCGGTGACCAGAATTGTACACAGTATTCCAAATGAGACCGCACCATCGATTTATACAGGGACATTATGATACTGGCTGATTTGTTTTCAGTTCCCTTCCTAATAATTCCCAGCATGGCGTTGGCTTTTTTTATTGCAATCGCACACTGTCTTGACATTTTCAGTGAGTTATCTACCACGACCCCAAGATCTCTCTCTTGGTCAGTCTCTGCCAGTTCATACCCCATCAACTTGTATTTGTAGCTGGGATTCATGGCCCCAATGTGCATTACTTTGCACTTGGCCACATTGAACTTCATCTGCCATGTTGACGCCCACTCACCCAGCCTCAACAGATCCCTTTGGAGTGTCTCACAATCCTCTCTGGTTCTCACCACCCTGAACAATTTAGTGTCATCTGAAAACTTGGCCACTTCACTGCTCACTCCCAACTCCAAATCATTTATGAACAAGTTAAAGAGCATGGGACCCAGTACCAAGCCCTGCGGCACCCCCCTGCTTACCGTCCTCCACTGCAAAGACTGCCCATTTATACTCACTCTCTGCTTCCTATAAATTAGCCAGTTTTTGATCCACAAGAGGACCTGTCCTTTTACTCCATGACTCTCAAGCTTTCTAAGGAGCCTTTGATGAGGAACTTTATCAAAAGCTTTCTGGAAGTCAGGGTAAACAACATCTATTGGGTCTCCTTTGTCCACATGTTTGTTCACCACCTCAAAGAAATGCAACAGGTTAGTGAGGCAAGATCTTCCCTTACAGAACCCATGCTGAGTCTTCCTCAATAACCCGTGTTCATCAATGTGCCTACTCATTCTGTCCTTGATAATGATTTCTACCAACTTTCCCGGTATTGAAGTCAGACTGACTGGCCTGTAATTTCCCGGATATCCTCTGGAACCCTTTTTAAAGATGGGGGTGACATTTGCTACCTTCCAGTCCTCAGGAACAGAGGCAGATTTCAATGAAAGATTACATATTTTTGTCAGAAGATCCACAAGTTCAACTTTGAGTTCTTTCAGAACTCTTGGATGTATGCCATCCGGACCTGGTGACTTACTAGTTTTTAATTTGTCTATCAGTTGTAGGACCTCCTCTCTTGTCACCTCAATCTGACTCAGGTCTTTCAACACCCCTTCCAAAATTAGTGGTTCTGGAGCAGGCAAACACTTCTCGACTTCCACAGTGAAGATGGAAGCTAAAAATGCATTCAGCTTCTCAGCCATTTCCCTATCCTCTTTCAGTAATCCTTTGACCCCTTGGTCATCCAAGGGCCCCACTGCCTCCCTGGCTGGTTTCCTGCTTCCAATATATTTGAAGATATTTTTATTGTTGGTCTTTATGTTTTTTGCAATATGCTCTTCATAGTCCCTTTTTGCCTGCCTGATCACAGTCTTGCATTTGATTTGCCACAGCCTGTGTTCCCTTTTATGGATCTCACTTGGACTAGCTTTCCACCGCTTAAATGAGTCCTTCTTACCTTTTACAGCTTCCATTACTTTGTTAACCATGCAGGCCTTTTCTTATGCCTGTTTGTGCCTTTCCTAACTTGTGGTATATATTTTATCTGAGCTTCTAGGATTGTAGTTTTAAATAGCCTCCAAGCTTCCCCAAGGGTTTTGACTGTATTTACCTTTCCTTTCAGTTTCCTCCTCACATGCCTCCTCATCTCAGAGAATTTACTCCTTTTAAAGTTAAACGTGGTTGTGCCGGTCTTTTGGGGCAACTCTCTATTTATACAAATGGTGAAATCAATAACGTTATGGTCACTGCTCCCAAGCGGTGTGATCACTTTTACATCTCTCACCAAGTCTTGGGCATTACTTAGGACCAAATCCAGCATCGCCCCACCCCTGGTAGTTTCTGAGACCATCTGCTCCATAGCACAGTCACTGAGAGCATCAAGAAACTCAAGCTCTTTCTCTCGACCAGAACACATATTGACCCAATCAATCTGTGGGTAGTTAAAATCACCTATTATGCCACAGTTTTTATGTTTAGCCGCTATCTTTAATCCTTCCATCATATTATAATCGTCCTCTATCTTTTGATTTGGTGGGTGATAACAAACTCCCATAGTTAAATTTCCTTTTGGGCCTTCTATTTCAACCCAAAGCATTTCAAGAAGGGAATCTAATTCTCTGACCTCAGTCTTACTGGACCGTATACCCTCTCTGACATACAGAGCCACCCCACCTCCAACCCTTCCCTCCCTATCCTTCCGATATAACTTATATCCAGGAATCACCATGTCCCACTGATTCTCCTCATTCCATCAAGTTTCTGAAATTCCCACAATGTCTTTGTTTTCTCCCAACATTAAACATTCCAACTCATCAATTTTACTTCAAACACTTCATGCACTTGCATAAAAACATCTATAATTTCCCAGGCAAGCTAGGCCCGCAACCTTCCTCCTGCCACCTCGAGACTTTGGCAGACAGTCCATACTGTTTGTCACCATCTCAGTGGACAACTCTGATCAATTACCTGGTAGAAAAGTAACAGCTAACCCTTCATCTCTTTGAGATGAGTCCTCCCGAACCAGAGTCATTTCATCTCCTGTCGGCTTTCCCCCAAGATTTAGTTTAAAAACTGCTCTGCTGCCTTTTTGATTTTAAGCGCCAGCAGCCTGATTCCATCTGGGGACAAGTGGAGACCGTCTCTTTTGTACAGCTCCTGCTTGTTCCAGAAAGCATCCCACTGCCTAACAAACTTAAACTCTTCCTCCTTACAGCATCATCTCATCCACACATTGAGACTTCTAATTTGTGCCTGTCTCTCCTGCCCTGCACATGGAACAGGTAGCACTTCTGAGAAGGCTACCTTGGAGGTCCTGGCCTTAAGTCTCCCACCTAGCAGCCTAAATTTTTCCTCCAGGACCTCACGACTGCATTTCCCCACATCGTCGCTCCCACTGTGCCAGTTTGCTCAGTTTTCTGAGTTACACCTCTGAGGATGCCAGTCACAGTTGCTGGCAAAATGTCAGGTCTCACAATGCCTAGACCATAGCCACACAGTCTGGAAAATCTACAACAACCAATGGACACTGGCCGTGAAAGCCTTTGACAACATATAGTCATGTCTAAATATAAGAAAGAACTTCACTAAGTAAAATCTTCCTACTTTAAATGAATATCATGTCTTAGGTTCAAATTGAAAGTTAGCTGAGTTGAGCACCCATCCTAATTATGTTAATTTAAAGTGGAAATTATGTCAATTACACTAATGCATGGAATGAAGAAGTTGAACAGTTGTAGCCTCGTGCTTCAAAATACAACAGAAACTATTGTGGGTATTCCAGTCAGGTGCTGAATAACCTGAGGCGACTTACTGTTTACTCTATGCATATTAGAAACCGAGTCTTCTATCTAGGAAAATAAAATAAAGCAGCAAGAGCTCTTCCTCCATAAAACTTGAGATATTTCTTAATGTACTACATATGTCTCCCACAATTTCAGTACAAAAGGAAGCTCAAGCATACTTCTGTTTGGGCAGCAATTTGCAAACATTTTTGAACTTTCAAATATCAATATGATAAAATGATTCTGCACATGTGCATTGTCACAATACTGTTCCCTCCATCACTTCACAGATTTATACACACACACACACCATTTATCCGTCTCAAATCTTTCTCATTTCATCTGCCTTAACAATTATGTTGGTTAGAGAATATTGATGTATTCTCATACTGCCTCTTTGGAGCTGTAATTCAACTACACGAGTGCCATGCATGCACTGACATGGTGTGGCTTTGCCTGCTGACTGCACAACTGCAAAAGCCCACATGGAGTTGGATTTCACCTAGTATTTCCATTGATGTAAACAGTGGGGCAATTCTCACAGACACTCCCTTCCCACTTGCAGATTTCTGACTCACTCTTCCTGGGGGAGGGGGGTATCTCCCATCCTCCAGGAACATTATTTAAAGGTGTGTTTGAGACTATAGTAGGAGAGGAAGATAGTAACATAATTTTCAGGGAGATCCAAGCCATAAACACATATTGTTAATATTGAATGAGCTGCCATTTTGAAAGTCGGCACAGTGGGAGCAACTTAATCAGGAATAATTTTTCATAAGTAAAGAGGAGGTAGAATCTTTGCTAACTAAAAACCTGATCTATGTTGGCCCCATTAGGTGAAACAAGCCATACATTCCCACTGAAATACAGTCATACCCATCCAGGGAACTATTGTCATTAGCAGTTGCCTCTGGCAGAGAATATACACTGGTTTCATATGTTCCCAAGAAAGACAAAGATGTACTTCTCCTTTCTACCATGCATCTTGACCTGGTTGTACAGGAGAATAAAAGGAAACCAAACATAATTGCCTCTTACAAGGTGAAAAAGAATGGTGGTGGAAAAACCTTGACCTCTTTGTCACAAATTATATATATAAACAAAAAAAAAATCAATAGCCAATGGTACTGCTCTTCAAAATGTTGGATGTTGCTGTCATTGCCACTTACACTTTGTGGGTATAAACCAATCCTGACTGGAAAAAATCAGGTCAGAAAAGATGCACATTCCTTGTATATCTGAGAAAAGAGTTTACAGATTCCCAGGTAAGCTGAAGGATGGAAGAAACACCTGGGTTCAACCAGAGCACCAAGTCATCTCTAGCTTGTCTAGGACACATACTGTAGATACCTGGAGAAGCTTCTACATGAACAAGCAGAACATCAATTGGATGCTGCCCTAGGACAGCAGAAGGCATGTCAGCTGTGGGAGCTTAATGTCAGGATTGCCTGTAGTTTGGCACATCCAAAGAACTTGTATATCTCTCACCACAGGAATATATATTATTGATGTAGAAAAAAATACTCCAAATATAAATGTTTGGATTATTACATGTTATATCAGAGTTTAAAAAAAAATATTTATGACAGTTTTTGTTAGTTTTCTAATATCTTAGTTTCAAAACATTTTCTTTGTTCAAATTGAAAAGAAAAACTACAACCTTTTAAAGCAGCAAAACTGGCGTGAATTATTCAATATTCAAAAGGGAAGAGACCCATAAAGAAAAACTCTAGTTCATGTGAAATTGTGTTTTGAAGTTCTGGATGCCATGGTATTGCCAGACACAAAGACTTCTGCCACCATAGACATTACTGGGCTTGTAGGACATTTTCTACCCCCAAATACAGTGGATTTGGATTGAAATAGATAGTAGATATTATATCGCAAATGCAATTTATGTAAGGGTTTTTTGTTTGTTTTTACAAAGCTGTTTGAGAGTTAAATCTGTTAGGAAAATACTTTTTTAATAAAAAGAAATAGGATTGTAGTTTAGTCCAATGTCTGCATTACGTTTTATCCTACTTGAGAGACTCACCTTCTGGCCAGCCTTAATACTTCCAAG
This sequence comes from Heteronotia binoei, assembly GCF_032191835.1. NCBI lineage: Eukaryota > Metazoa > Chordata > Lepidosauria > Squamata > Gekkonidae > Heteronotia > Heteronotia binoei. The sequence goes on from NC_083229.1 coordinate 95,933,261, forward strand.
TTGCATTTCAAATCCACTAATCAGAACTGACATTTATCTGACCATTCTAGAGGCTTAGGCTGGTTGTTCTAGCCAAGTCCACCAACTGGTGGCTTGTGCACATTTGCCCATCCAGGTGACACTGGTTGTGGCACAGTCTGTGACCACCTGGATTGATTGGAATATGCACTTGTGACAGACTATAACAAAAGGATGATTTTGCAGAATGGCAGAATCGTTTGAAGAGGGGCAGAAAGAAAAGAGTGGCTATGATTGACAGCTCTTTTCCTAGCTCTCCCATTGGTTGGAACACAGCCACAAAGTTCTGAAGGGGGTGTTGGGTTTTGACAGTTGTGGTGGTTAAAAAAAAAAGATATTCCGTAGAGGGAGAGACACTTGGGAGGTGTCTTGAGGGGAGTGCCAAAGAGAGTGTGGTGCCAAAAATGCAATATTCACCTGAATGTCCAAAAAAAGTATTTGCATATTCCCACCCAGCTATTTCCAATAAATTTTGTTATTTTATCTAATTTTCTGATCAACATCTCCAGTGCCTTTTCTGCTATTCCTGGAGAAAGTAACAGGAAAACCCTTCCTGAACAGAGGTAATTAATAGGGGTCAGTCATAGCAGTGCACAAAGGTGATAGCAGTGCTGGGTATTGTTACATCACACCAACCTAGACATTGCCACAGCTAAGATTGGGAGGAGTTGTGGGGGAGAAAGAGGCAGAGGAAGAAGGTTGAAAAAAGGCAGGAAAGACGTTCCCTGTAGTCTGATGAAGGTGATGAAGAGGAAGACATCGCCAGAGTAGATTCTTGCTTTGAAGTCCTGGTAAGAGAAAGATTGAAGTAGATTATCTACCTTCATATGGAAAGAGACCTGGAAGCAAGATCTATAAAGGATTATGAGAAGACTGCTATTCTACTGTAATAAAAAAAAAACCTGTATACTGTTGGAAATATGTATCTGTTTTGTATGTTCTTTGCAATGTTCTAAAGTTCCAGTCATTATAGGGTTAACACTGTGCCTGATTCCCTATTGTCTGCATGACCTAGGAAGAAGATACTGACTGCTGTCAATCAAGGTCTAGAAGCAGGAAAACCTGTTTTGTTTGTTTGGTCAGTTAGTCAGGTGACTTCCTCTGTTCAGGCAGAGAGTTCAAGAAGGAGGAAGTGGTCTTCCATTAAGCACATGATCTTCTAGTGTAAGCATGTAGTTCTATAGTGTTTGTTGTTTCACCTCCCAGTACCCTTTCCCTGTAGAAATAAATATGTTTTTGCTTTTTCATGTTAAATGCCTCTCAATGATTATTTGATCCAGTGATCCATCGCATTGTTTGAAATGAAGAAATAGAATTTCAAACAGAATTCCCTAACATGTACGAGCAACATGTTGAGCCTACAGCATGTTCTTGGGGAAAGAAATGGATGCCAAGGGAACTGATATTCCATTACTCTCTAACAATGGGTATATGCAGCCCATGCACAACACATTCACATCTGCATGTGGGATCAATATGCACATATCTATTTCACCATGCGTGCATGAAGCCTTCTCAGCTGCGTTGTTTTCTCCTGCAGCTTGTTCAGGAAAATGAAACCTGTGTATGACCAACTCCCTCTGTGGCTGTTTGCTTTCAAAAACCACTTCTGTTGCCAAGTCTGCAAAATACAAAGCATCATTTGAAAAACATTATTACTCCTTTCTACTAAAGCATTTCTAGGATACTAATACATTGGTATCTTTCAAGTGCATTCCCACAGGATCTTCATGTACCTTTTAATCTCTAAGCCACTCAAGGCAAAGGCATTTTCTTTGTTTGTACCTCTTTACCCTAACAACACTTATTAGAGCTTTGATAATATTCTTGAATTTTATTAACAAGTTCTCCACTCCTTTTTCCATGTAATTTAATTACAATTTTAAATAAGACCAGCTTTTACACTGATCCCTGTGGTGATCCAGCTTTCCCCAGATAACACCATACATTGCTGTTCCTCATTAACCTTTATTGATTGTCGTGCAGTGGGCTCTACTCCTCTTAACACTGATCTTAAGCAAGCTCATTTCAATTTTCTCTTTTCAAGTGATGTTTAAAGCAGTACCAGAAGCTTTGCTCAAACACAAGAATATTTGACACAGTAGAATACCTGTGATCCATACATTTTCTTGTTAGACATTTAAAAAGCAAATCAAGTGATCAAACTCTGAGAAGTCTATTATGTGCTGAGGTGCTGAGAAGTCCGAGATCAACATTGTCATGATCGAACTCTAATTTTAAATGTACAGTAAGTCTGCTTTTGTGGGGTTCTTGGGAAAATACCACCCCCAACTACCCCAAAGGCAATATGATGACATCATCCAAAAGTGATGTCATCACCGATATTATGTAGTGACCCGCTAGTTTGCGGGCAAACTCTATGGTAAAATTTGCTACAAATCATAGAGTTTTGTCAAAAAAACTAGAGCATCAACCCCTGACATTGGTGACATGATGATGTCACTTTTGAATAATGTGATCATGCCATGGTGCTTTGTGTGCACAGCAGAAGATCTCAGAGAGGACCAAGAACCCCTCTGTCAGCTGCCAAGTAGAACCTGACAGTCCTAGCCCCCTCAATGAATCTCCTTTATGGTTTTGCATGAAGTTCAAATCAAGTGTTATGTCAAGTAGCTTTGCATCTGTGGAGTAGCTACTTGTGCTACCAACTTCCCACCCAGTCATGACTTGCATCTGTGCAGCTGGTGAAGCGAGTTTTCTCAATCACCAAAGAAGAAGGCCCCAGGATCATGCATAGGTCATTGAAGTTACTTACTTTTTGAGCATAAAATTGCTAGTTCATAGCTCATCATGCTATCTCTTTCAGTAAAGCTAACCCTAGTATGAGGGTTATATGGAATATAGTATTAATCTAGAGCCATGCACTACATGCTTCATCTCCTGAGTACTTCATTAGCACTATCACTGAATATCTGATCAAGGCTAGTTGCAGTTCTGTTAGCTGAACCTTATTAAGACCTCTGTGTGTCTGTATGTACTTGATTCCTTACCTGGTATGCAGAAGTTTGTGTACATAATGACACTTTTGCATTTGTAGATTGGCTCACTGTTGAAATGAAGGGAGATGCTTATGCATGCAACAGTTTCATATGCATAGCAGAGGGTATCTGAATTCTGAGACACTGATCCATTTTACTCTAACTTCCAGTTTGGACTAATGCAATGTGCTGTGTGGGACTGCCTCTGAAGATGTCTTGAAAACTCCAGTTGGCATGCAATGTGACAGCAAGGTTCATTTCTTGGGTCAGATACTCAGAACACATAATGCTGGTGGTTTGTTAGCTCTACTGGTTGCCTATCTGCTTCTGAACCCAATTCAGATAGTTGGTTATTACCTTCAAACCCCTTCATGTCCTAAAGTTCTCATATTTATCAAGCCACATTTACCCCTGCATGAATTGCTTTCTGCTGTCATCCACCTCCTTTATGTAGCCTCTCTTATAATGTCCATACAACGTGATTATGGTCCTTTTCCATAGTAGGGCAAGTCTTCTGGAATGGGCTGCCAAAGTTGATGGCAAGGGTGCCTTTACTTGTGATATTTAGGAAGGCATGTAATGCAATCTGATTCCAGAGTGTTTGATGGAGGACAACTTGTTCCAGTGGATTTCAGTGTGCTCATTTTATTCTTGTGTGCTGTAAATTTTGAATGCTTTTACATTTCTACTCTGTGCATTTAGTTCTGTATTTTAATTTTGTTAACTGGACAATTATCATTTGTGTCCTTGTAACCTGATTGCTGCATTGTTCCCACCTTGAGTTCAAGGGGATAAGGTAAAACAGAGATGTTTTAAATAAATGAATAAAAAAAACTCTAAATTGGGATAACTTCTCTTTTCCCCTACCACTGAGCAATTAAAAGGATGCAATTTGCTATAACTACAAATTGATGGACTAAATAACAGTAACTATAATTAGATACATGTATGAAACAAATGATACGGTCATTGTGCAAGCATTTACAATAGATTTGGTACATGTTTCCTGACTGTGGTAATTCTGAAGAGCACATGGTGTAATACAGTTTATAATCTATTTCAGTATAAGAAAGGCAAATTCATTTATACTAAAATAAATGTGTTTTCTCATTAATATGCTTTATTTGTAGTGGTTATTTAGACTATTCAAAAGGAATCCCCAAAGAAAACTGGGCAACATACTGAGACAAACAATTTCAATTGAATATTTTATGAGCTCTGATAGTCAAGGGAGGGCTTGCACAAAAGCACCATTTAATGGGGGGCGGGATCTAAAGAGAGGACACTCTTTCTAGGTGTGTGTAAAGTGCTGCCAAGTCCCAACTGATTTATGACAACCTTGTAGGATTTTCAAAGTAGGAGACTAACTGAGATGGTTTGCCATTGCCTTTCTCTACATAGCAACCTTGTAATTCCTTGGCAGTCACCCACAGAAATACTAACCAGAGCTGAACCTGCTTAGCTTCTGAGATCTGTCAAGACTGGGCAAGCCTGGACTAGGCCAACTGAAAATGTAATGCAACTTCATCTTTAGATTTTCTTTGTATTTTTAAACTTCCCAATAAAGTTCAATAATTGGTAGAATTCTTAATAAGTATTTGTAAAACACAGCAGGTGAAACCAAAGAACCAAAACTGAACTTCTGACATTCACTTTTACCAAGGCTTTTTTTCCATAGCAGAAACTCCTTTGCATATAAGGCCACACACCCCTGATGTAGTCAATCCTCCAAGAGCTTAGGGGGCTCTTAGCATTCTTGTATTTTGATTTCCACAGGTAGTAAATAAGGCATAATTTATATAAAGCAGAAGATGAATACAGTTACAAAAATGACTGAAAATGATCATTTTAATATATGTATTTTATTTTGAAAGCAAAATTTAATACAAAAGGGATAAAAAAGAAAAAAAAGGATTATTTTACACATACATATATAGATACATACATATGTATTTATTTATACATTTTGATTATTCACACACACACACACACATTACAGGATATATAGAACAGAAAAAGTATTTCTCCACAATGTCCCCTTCATTCTAGATTTTAAGACATTTTCTATAGAATACAATAGTCCTTATTTCAAACATTTTGAATTCAAGATTTCATAACTAATCTATTTTGCAACTATGCTATTAATTTCGTTATTATTACATATTCTATATTTCATCATTTCTCTACATGAACTATAACTTTTAATATACTATACCTTAAAGGAACATTTGTCATATATCTCACATACAAGATTTTTAAAAAACTCAGATATTTTTGTTCAAAATTCACTTCCTCATACATTTATATACAAAACTTGTTCTCATTCTATTTTGGCATTGTAATAGATTTATATCCATAGCAAAACATTTATATACCATTTTAAAACTATTTCTCATTCTAAATTTGTCTCCTGTTTGCACAATAAACATTCCATCTTTCTTCAAATTTCAAAATTGATCTGTTTCTTAAATAGGTTGTTAATTTTGTCCTTTCTGCATAGTTGGCAAGTTTATTTTCCCATTCTTCTAAGCTTGGACAGGTGTCTGCTTTCACTTTTTCTGCATAGATGATTCTAGCTGCTGTCACCATACATTTGAATATCTCTTCCAAAACTGTTGTTAGTTTGTTCAGCAATATTCCTAATAGCATGTTCTTACTTTCCATAAAGGAATTCAAATTTCAATATGCTGTGCATTTTTCCATGTATGCCCTTCCAGTATTTTTTTGCTTTTTTATAAGCACCACATCTCTACTTCGGCATTCCCAGCATTTTCCTTTGTAATTTTTGTCTTCTTTCTCAATATCCTTTGACGTTATATACCACCTGAAGAACATTTTATACCTGTTTTCTTTTAAAACCTTCCGAGAGAGGTCACTATAATGGAAAACACAACAAAAAATGCAAGCTAGTGATCAATTTACTAAGAAGTATATAGAAATCAGTCCAAATGTCCAAAATATGTATATTCAAGTCCCAAAGTAGTGTGATGACAAGCCAATCGATTAAATACTTGTTTCTTTCCAGTCTTCATCAAACCTGGGACCACTAACAAAAGAAAATATTATACAAAAATATCAGAAGGGCATTCAGACACCACCAACCCTCTTCCAGTGAAAAAATATATCATACTTACATATTGATTCAATTATATAGATTCTTTACACAATTTAAAAAAAAGGGACGCAGAGTGTCTCCAGCAGCAATTTCACATTGGCTACAAGTTGTTCCCCTAGCATAGCAAATGATGATCAACAAGTTGTGCCCCTAGCATAGCAAATCTCTTTATGAACAAACTTGAGATGGAAAAATATTTCAATGAAAATTGCAATCCTCTTTTGAAAGAGATAATTTTTTACACCAGATTTATAGATGATTGTTTCAGAATATCTGTGTTGGCAATCAAATTTTCTTTGGTAAGTCCTAATTCAACAATTACTGAAGTCTTTGGTAATTAAGATGCTCCATTATATCATGAACAGCTGAAAAGCATGCTTTAACATTTCCTACATTCCTGCAGCACCTGGTCCCATCTTTAGAGAGCCAGTTTGGTGTAGTGGTTAAGTGTGTGGATTCTTGTCTGGGAGAACCAGGTTTGATTCCCCACTCCTCCACTTGCACTTGCTGGAATGGCCTTGGGTCAGCCATAGCTCTGGCAGAGGTTGTCCTTGAAAAGGCAGCTGCTGTGAGAGTCCTCTCAGCCCCACCTACCTACCAGGGTGTCTGTTGTGGGGAAGGAAAGTAAAAGAGATTGTGACCGCTCTGAGACTCTGAGTTTTGGAGTGGAGGGTGGGATATAAATCCAATAGCCAATATCTTCTTTATTGCAGAAAAGATAATTGCTTTCAAGAAATACAGGAAAATGCTGAAATATTCCCTGACTATGCAGAATGCAATCCGAAGAAGAAGAAGAAGATATTGGATTTATATCCCGCTCTCCACTCCGAAGAGTCTCAGAGCGACTCACAATCTCCTTTACCTTCCTCCCCCACAACAAACACCCTGTGAGGTGGGTGGGGCTGGAGAGGACTCTCACAGCAGCTGCCCTTTCAAGGACAACCTCTGCCAGAGCTATGGCTGACCCAAGGCCATGTTAGCAGGTGCAAGTGGAGGAGTGGGGAATCAAACCTGGTTCTCCCAGATAAGAGTCCGCACACTTAACCACTACACCAAACTGGCTCTCCAGGAGAGAGAAGAAGGAGAGAAGTACAGAACTGGCATGACAGATGTAAAGGATTTTTGGGAAGGAGCCTGAGTGGTGGGTGTTAGGGTGGGTGTGGCATATGCAAATGAGTAATGCAAATGAGTTGTGCAGATGAGCTTTGGCATCTCTTTTTCTACAAAATGACCCCTGGTTAGAGTGCTAGACTAGGATCTGGAGAACCCAGGTTCAAATCCTCACTCTGCCTTGGAAGATCTTGGGTAAATCACACACTCTACCTCAGAGGGTTATTGCAAGATAAAATGGAGAAGACTATAATGATGTAAGCCACTTCGGGTTCCCATTGGGGAGAAGGGTGAAGTATAAATGAATGAATAAATAAATAAATGAACATATGTATAAATAAAGTATTCTGTTATAAGGCTCAGCCGCCCTGAGCTTGCCTTGGCGGGGAGGGCGGGGTATAAATAAAAAATTATTATTATTATTATTATAGCTCCATATGGAATGTTCATTATACTACAGTTCCTAACCATTTATACAACCACCTTACTAAACATTTCTATTTGCATATTCATTTGAATGACAGAAGCTGATTTTGAGAATAGATCAAAATTCTTCTTACTCTGAATTCACCATCTGCCTCTCCCCTCAACCCTGCTCACAGTACTTGCACATATGTGGGCTAGCTCTTCCCCTTGTATAAGAAGAAAAGAGAAGTAGATAAAGATGAAAGAAGCATCACTTGTGCTTCAGTACAAGAAACAGACATGAAAGGATTAAGCAGTTGTTTCCCATCTATCCTTCTTCCACTCAGATGCAATTTGCCACAGGCCTTATTGGACTGGGAGGGAAAGAGAAAAAGAAAGAATGTATCACAGAACTCCTTCTAATATGAAGCCTGAGCTTCAGAGAGAAGGTTTGTAGCTTGAACTATACTCCCTTAATGACTGAATATTTGAATTGGTCAATTTGTCACCTTCGCTGAAGCCCCTCAAGTTAGGCATTTCAAGATTGAGCCACATAGAATCTCTAACCATATTCAGAATGCTGGGTCGTGTTCCTTTTAATCAACTCTGCCTTTACACTCTTAGGTCTAGAAAGTCAGATTTTTCTTCACAAGGACAGCACTGCTATCTTGAACAGAATTACACTCTTCTAAGTTTATTGAAGTTAATGGCACAGAAGGGTGTGATTCTGCTAGCATTATTTAAGTACAAAATTTAACAGGTCTACTCAGGAGTACATCCCAAGTCATTCAGTAGGGCTTACTTTCAGGAAATCATACCCTATGACCTCTACACATACTTTTGCAGATATCTATGATGTTCAGTGAGTGTGATAAGTTCCTAGTGATATTTCTTGTCCTGTGTCGTCTTAAATGCAAATGATTGCTATGTGTTTTTTGAACTCCCACATCAAACTGATTTTAACATAAAGTCTGATGCATCCCAGTGACAAAATATATATTCAACTACATGAAGTCAGCTTAGTATGTTCACAAGGCTCTAGTTATGTCTAGGAATTTAGCAAGCACTAATTGTGTAAATTTAGCTTGTGTTTAATTCCTTAAACATCCACATTTACTCTGTTACTTGGTGGAAGTAAGATTTATGTTTGCTTTCATCACAACAGAAAAGATAGATCAATACAGGTAATAAATCTTTAAGCGCTTTTTAACCTTACATGCTCTTTATAGGGTGAGGGATAATCAATAGCTATGACAGAAAAACTGCATACGATTCATCTTTTAAGCTTGCTAGCTTTTTATGACACAATGCCAATAGTTTGGAATGTAAATGTCATGATCAATTTTTTTTCTTTCAGAAAAAGCAACCTGGATAAGCTAGAAGAGTTATTCCTAAGAAATGTCTTTCAAGATAAAATTAACACTTGATAGTTCTTTACGTTTGCTTTGGTACTCTGTCATATTGGACAATCCAATTATCCAATTAGTCTTTGCTGCTTAGCACAAAATAGTTTTGACTGCATGTCTACATAATATAATTATGACCTCTCTCCCATGTACAGTCCTTTCTTGCTGTCCATTCATTAATGCAGGCGGATGCTTCAAAAAGATTATGCAGGTAAAATGACTGCATAAGATAGGAAGTAATCCTTTTCTTCTTCCCACTTAACATACCCTACATTTTATCAGGCTGATCTAAGTGAATTGATGTTAATTCGGGCATCTGATCAGAACAATAGAAGTTATTTGCTTTTAATAAAGTAACCCTGCAGAGCTTTGCAATATTGAAGACTTTTTCTCTTAGGGCGTTTTCGCACTCACCTTCAGCCGGCGCAACCCCCCTCTTCACCGCGCAGGATCTGTGCGGATTTCGCACTAAACGCCGCGGAGCAGCCGAAAGAGCCGAAAAGTCCTGGCGCTTTTGCTGCGCAAACGGAAACTGCTTTTTGGCGGTTTACGTTTGCGCCGCAAAAGCACCGGGACTTTCTGGCTCTTCCGGCTGCTCCGCAGCGTTTAGTGCGAAATCCGCGCGGATCCTGTGCGGTGAAGAGGGGGGTCGTGCCGGCTGAAGGTGAGTGCGAAAACGCCCTTAATGTACATGGGCTTTATATTTCTTCCTCATCAAAATACATTTACATAAAGGGATATTTAACAATAATTACCCATATCATTTTGTATGTATTTAGTATTTTGTAAAAGGATATCATTATTTCATTTTCCTAATATGTCCCTGATTTACATACAGTAGTTTTATGCTCTCCCTGATAATGTCTTCTTTTTGCTTCCATTTAAGAAATACCAATATTTTTATCAAGAATAGCATAAGTATGTAGACCAGATCTGTCATGGTATGTGAGATCTTCAATTGAATCTTCTGGTTTTTTATACTATTTAATTAGGTGCAGAGGGTTTCAGGTTTGATCAGAGCAGTGGGGGCTGGAGAAATAATATATTTAAGCCATTGTGACGTGCCATTCCCTGATCTAAATAGTCCAACTGGAGCTGCTATTGATGGGAAAATGACAAAACTCCCCTTTACCCAGTGTCATTGCTGTGCTCAAATTTACATTTCGTTCTGCCTAGGGAATAATAATAATAATAACAACAACAACAACAACTTTTATTTATATCCCTCCCTCCCCGCCAGGGCAGGCTCAGGGCGGCTCACAAGACATGGTGTATACCATGATTACAATAAAATACAATTAATACAATAAAATACAGTTAAAACACAGTTAGATAAATAGATTAAAAACAATATAAATTGAAGGTGCTACAGTACAATACATATATATCAAGATGGCTGGATGTCATTTTCAGGATTCCACTTTGAAAGCCAGTTGAAAGAGGACAGTTTTACAAGCCCTGCGGAACTGATTGAAGTCCACAGGGCTCGTACCTCCTCTGGTAGCTGATTTCACCAAAGGGGAGCCATTATTGAGAAGGCCTGCTCCCTTGTTGTTTGATGGTGCGCTTGACCCTGCGCACTGGTATCAGTGACGCACCGTCAAAGGCAGGTAGGGAGATCTCCTCTCCCAGCCCGCCGCAACCTATGCAAAGGACTTCTGTCTTCGCTGGATTCAGCTTCAGCCCACTCAGCTTCAGCCAACCTGCCACGGCTTGCAACGCCCGGTCCAGATTTATAGGGACATCGTCAGTCTGGCCGCCCATCAATAGATAGAGTTGGGTGTCATCAGCGTACTGATGGCAACCCAGCCTGTGCCTCCGGGCAATCTGGGCAAGGGGGTGCATGTAGATATTAAACAACATCGGGGAGAGAACTGCCCCCTGAGGCACTCCACAATTAAGTAGGTGTCTCTGGGACAGCTCTCCTTCAATCGCCACCCATTGTCCCCGACCCTCAAGGAAGGAGGAAAGCCACTGTAAAGGAACTGTAAAGCCACTCAAGGAAGGAGGAATGCCTACAAAATTGTATTCTGTCGAATTTCTCTACCAAGTCTATTCTATTCATACATGACTGGTGTAGAGTCAGTTGTATTCTTTTTGCTGCCTCTGGAATGATGAAATATTTAATCATTCCAGAGGCAGCAAAATCAACTTTTCCACTAGAGGAAATTAGTGAGCGATGCTTTGACCACTGAATAAGGAGGCCAAGTTGTAGTGTAATAAGAAACCTCCTGACATGAGCCCTTGTACCCTGCTGCTACTTCAGAGGCTGGTGAAAGATAACAGGAGGGGGAGCTCACCAGCATGCAAATGAGTGCTACTGTCCCCACTCCCAGCATCTCCCAGCTGTTGGCTGCTGGTAACCCCAACACCAAAAAAAAATATGCTTAGTATCATGGGCCTGCATGGACAAAAGCCATGTGGGACAAGGCTATACTAGTCAGTAATCTAAGTGTGAGGCCTGAAGAATTTTCTACCCATGCATTGACACAATCACAGAGGATGCTCCTGCATGCTTTTTTAAAAAATGCTTATTGTGAGACCTAATTTGTGCCACTTCCTAATAAAGGACTCACAACAACCAGTGTTTTTAGATGCAGAAGCCTTATGTATTTTAAATCAATGTATCAATTATCAGAAATGTTCTGTTACATATTGTGTTATGCAAATAGGCTTACAAGAAAAAGATACCAAGCTAAAGGGTTCCACTGGGAGTTACTCATTAGAAGTTGATATGAGCATCATTAAAGTTCAGAAACCCTATGGACTGGGTTGTCAGAGGCATTGTAGCATTGTAGTCATTCCCATCCTACCTTCAAGTACAAAGCAGACTTAACATGCCAGTAGCTTTTCTTAACCTACATATCAAAGATGTAGCTGAGAGTAACTGAGAGTAGCTGTAATTCTACTCTCTCCCCCTAATGGAAAACACTAGGGGTCAATGGTAAAATCTCAGTCCTGGGGATGCTCACCCCCCACTTTGCACTGGTAAACCATGAGAGGCTTGACTGGAAAGTCACACTCCAATGGCACTTGGCTTTGTTGGCCATTGTGTGACACAGAGTGTTGGACTGGATGGGCCATTGGCCTGATCCAATATGGCTTCTCTTATGTTATGTTCTTAATTTTAGAAGGCCTTAATGACTTCACCAAGCATTCTTAATTTAAGCAAAAGTTTTAGGATTGCCAGCATCCAGGTGGGGTCTGGATAGTTCCTGGAATTACAGCTGATTCCATGATCATTTTCCCTGGAGCAAACAGCAACTATAGAAAACAAACTCTATGATGGTCGTGTACCACATAAGTGATTATTGTGATTATAAGTGAGTACGAGGTGAATAAATTGTTAAGTAGCATTGATAGTACCTGGGTGCTCACTTTTTGTCTGCTTGTGTATGTTATTATATTTTCATTTACTTTACATATGTCCACTACTGCCTGGGAACTGCAGAATAATCCAGTAAGTTATGAGCATAATGAATCCCCTCACCTGATGAATGCCACCACCAACATACTGGACATACTGGACAAACCAGTACATACATTCTAAATGCAGCTGATTTAAAATATGACTGATGACTGATTTAAAATATGACTCACATGTTCCCCAGAGAGTGCTGAGATCGGGAACGCAAAATCTCCTTGTTGTCCCCGGGCCAAAGGAAGCCCGTTTGAAATCTACGAGGGATAGGGCCTTCTCTGTAATGGCCCCTATCTGGTGGAACCAGCTGCCGGAAGAGGTAAGGGCCCTGCGGGATCTTGTTCAATTCCGCAGGGCCTGTAAGACAGCCCTCTTCCGGCTGGCTTTTTCACTAACCGGCATTGAAATCTGAAACTGAGTGTAGTGTGATAAGATTGCTGTATGTTTTAATAATCTTAATCTGTAAATTGCCTGAACTGTCTTAATTGTTTAATTTTAATCCATGTAAATTTTATGAAATGTTTAAACTTTATATTTTAATGTTAGATTTTATATGTTGTAAGCCGCCCTGAGCCACTTGGTGGGAAGGGCGGGATATAAATTACAAATAAATAAATAAATAAATTTGCAGATCCAGCAATACAGTAAATTGTAAACATTTACCAACAATCATTAGGGTTTGTAGAATCTTTCGGGCTTAAGTGCCGTGTTCTACTGGAGAAAGTTTTCCTTCCAGACGTTTTGTTCTCAGCTGCGGAGAACATCCTCAGTGGCGTTGCAGCCGGAGCAGGCGCTCTGACCTTCTTGGCTGCTGTGCATTGAATCATTTACCAACAATGGCTGGGAGGGAAGGTAGTATGTTATAACCTTTTCACATCTCAGAAGCTAAGCGGGGAAAGAGACCACCAAAGAAGACTCTATAAAGGAAGACAATGGCAGATCACCTCTGTTTCTCAATTGCCTTGAAAGATCCTTGCTGGAGTCACCATAAATGGGCTGTGACTTGATGGCACCTTACACTCATACAGCAGCAATTGCTGCTGGTGCAACATTCAGCCACCATATGGAATGCTGCAAACTGCACAAAAGCACAGGATTTATATTACTGTTCACTTCAAATTCAAATTGCAAACAATTCATCAGTGGCATTGTTTGGTGCTATCAACTCAAGAATAAAGAAACTTTATGAACAAGATAAGCTGGAATTTCAAAATATTTATTTTCAGCAATTGGATCCTCACAAGTGTTCATTATCAGTACTTGAACTTATTAAGAATGAAAGAATAGTTGCAGTAATAACAGTGGCTTGGATCCAGCCAGCTTTTTCACTCACTCATCCAGTTACCTTCCTTACTATAGCTCATGTTCCACATAGCTCTTCTCCATGCAGTTCCCATGATCTCCAGAAAGCCCTTTTGGTGGTCAAAGGGGACTCCTTCCTACTTTTCTCACCAGTGGAAAAGCTGATTGGATCCAACCTAATATTTAGCATTGACATTAGCTATTTATTTACTTAGGGAATTTATATGCCATATAAATGTATATTAATTATCTCTGCAACCCTTACCAGAATCCTGTAACATTAATATTATTAAAAGATAGAGGAACAAATAGTAGCTTGCCTTAAGACAGCTTACTTCATTATTTAAAGAAGCAGTTCATCACAATGACTTTCATGTAAGAAAATGACTACACAGAACATCATGTTATTGGCAATATAAAACATAGTAAAATCTATCAGAATAAAATTTATATTCTCTAAAAGAAAGGGGGAATATTTGGTAACCAGAATCACAGGAAAGAGATCATTTACAACCCAAAACATCTGCTTATCCATAATATTTCATTCTATGCTGTGCTCCAACTGCAAATTTAGATTCTCCAAGATATCTATGCACAGAAAGGTATATGTGTCTTGATTAAAACCATGAACAAAAAGGAATATTTATGGGCATGTGTGCATTGATTTAATCACAGAGGGGAAAAGAATCCTGATGTGATTGTGTAGTTGCATACCTTTTGCATGGTGTTTTAATATATGCGCATATGTATGTCAGCATACTGAAAAACCTCAGAAACTTTGCATGGTTTGAACAAAGTCCTAAACTGAAAGACAGAAGACTGGCAGATCACTAGCTTAAAAAAACACACCACAAATATAACGAAGTTATTCAGAAGCCCAATATTCAGGAAGCAATCCCAATGTATATAGAATGAAAGGAAGAACCAAGAGTGTATCAGTTGCATCTCTGTGAGGTTATGTTCCTCTGTGCTCATGTTCTGAAAATTAAATTAATCTCTGTATTTTAAAGAAGATGCACTCCTTGTTTTCAAAGACCTGCTGCCTTTATTTAATAAAGGAATTAATCTGTGTAAATGTGCAAATCATTAACAATTTACATTGCCTCCCCAGTTGGAATAATGAGACAGACACAGGTATGGATTATATTTATTTAACTTAACTCAACGGCAAGGGCAAAACAGTGGGGACAGGTCAAGCCAGGGGTCAGTACCAGACCACCTCCTTGACCCGGAACTGGGCAAGCCCCAAAGCCCCAGGTGCGAGCCAACCCAACGGCTCAGACCCGGCTGGCCAGGCCATGGAATCCCATTCACTTGTATTAGTTCTGCTGAAGCTGTTTTCCTGTAATGCTCACTAAATTCAAGCTGCAAAATCCCCAATTAGTACTTCAGTTTCATACTTCCATTGTGAAAATAAAAGTGGCAAGTGACAAGTTCCAGCTAGCTACTAACTGCTGAAAACAAAGAGGATAAATCAGCATGATAAACTTCCATGGCAAATTGTGTGATTCACTGCAAATAGCATTTAATTGCTTTAAATCCTCAGTTTCCTTCCTTCTTTGTGGTATAAGCTACTGAGAGATCAATCAACTTTGCTTCTTCATTGGATTAGATCCTACAACTATGAACTTCCAGTGCTAGAAGAAGAGAGAGAGAGAGAGAATGATTATGTCAGATCCTCTCTTTTCACTGTATCCTCCCATGCCTAATTTTGCCTTTACAGGAATCAAAGGAGTCTGTCTCTTAAGTGCATTCACTCAGGTGTTCTAAGATGCATGATCCCAGTACCTTCTGAGGGTTTTTTTTTAAGCTAAAGCTGTAGAATTTGAAGTTTTGGACAAAAGGTGAAACCACAAACTGAATTAAACATTGGTTAAGAGCACATATAAAATGAAAGAAATAAAAATAATCACTGAAGATGATGCTTATATATTCTGGGGAGCTTAAAATAGGCAAAGGTGGAATTTCAAAAGATCATATTAGTTCTCCAGAGTACCTCCAGCCTGTTATTAAAGTTACTATGGATGTGAAGTTGGATACTGTTGACCTGAAGGGGAGTGGAGTCTAATTTTACCATTATCAGATCTGGTTGGCAATATTTAACACAGCAAAATGCTTCCTAATATGTTCCCATTTCCAAACATTTAAATCTAATAAATATTGGAAAAACCTGGAGCCAGACAGGAGGCTTGTTCTCTGCAAGTTGCCTAGGAAACAAGAAGAGAAAAAGGAGATAGGTCACCCAGCCAATCTGATCTTTGTTCAATTTATGTAAAAATTGGGGGAGAAGTACTAGAGAGAGAAAACTAGATTCACTGAAAGTGTTGTGCCATTTTGTGAAAAACAACCACTCCAGAAAGCCTATTTCTCCCAATAGGAAATAATGGTCAACAGAGCTTTTTTTGAGCAGGAATGCACAGGAACGCAGTTCCGTCTGGCTTGGTTTCAGGGGTGTGTGGTTTAATATGCAAATGAGTTCATACTGAACTTTTTCTACAAAAAAGCCCTGTACAGATCAATGGTGATGCCAGGGGATGTGGCCTAATATGCAAATTAGTTCCTGCTGGGCTTTTCCTATTAAAAAAGCCCTGATGGTCAGACATCTGATTGAATGTGGAATTTTCCCTGACCTGACTTTCCAGTAGGTAAAAAACACACCCAGCATTTGAAGAAAATTATAATCATGGTGAAATTACAATATGGCTAATTTTTGAAGTGCACATTTCTAAGAGCTACGTTGCCAACAGGTCTTTGTAGGATTACAAAGTAGAAGATCTGAAGAAAGCCTATGAAAGCAGCATGGTCTGGAGGAATACCAGCTGTAGACTGAACTGATTACACTATCCCACCTTGAACACTCTGAACCAAATTACATGTTGCATTGTTAATTATTTGGCTACAGGTACTCATAGTCATATAGCAGCTTCATTTTCCTGGTGGCAACTCTATTTAAAATTGCTGCAGAGGGCCAATTTGGATCAAAACTGTGGCATGGGGGAAGAAGAGCTCCTGTCTTCCTCCATGTGATATTTCTCAAGAAGAAGACTGCAGATTTATACCCCGCCCTTCTCCCCAAATCAGAGTGGCTTACAATCTCCTTCCCTCACAACAGACACCCTGTGAGGTGGGTGGGGCTGAGAGAACTCTCACAGCAGCTGCCCTTTGAAGGACAACTCCTACCAGAGCTATGGCTGACCCAAGGCCATTCCAGCAGCTGCAAGTGGAGGAACATATGTGAACATATGAACATATGAAGTGAGTTATTTGAACATATATGAACATATGAAGCTGCCTTATGTTGAATCTGACCCTCGGTCCATCAAAGTCAGTATTGTCTACTCAGACTGGCAGCGGCTCTCCAGGGTCTCAAGCTGAGGTTTTTCATGCCTATTTGCCTGGACCCTTTTTAGTTGGAGATGTCAGGGATTGAACCTGGGATCTTTAGCTTACCAAGCAGATGCTCTGCCACTGAGCCATCGTCCCTCAAACTTTGTGGGAAATCAAACCTGATTCTCCCAGATAAGAGTCCATGCACTTAACCACTACACCAAACTGGCTCTCCAAGCTGAAATGACCCTGAGGCAATGGTCCCTCTAAGCTGTGGAGTGTTGTGAACTTCATCAGCAAAAAGAGCTGCTGGCATTAAAGCTGCATTTGACTATTGAGTAAATTAGTTTTTTTAAATAAGGTTATTACCATAACCTTGTAAAGATCTCAGAATTAGTTCTTTTAAACTGATTTAAACACAATCAAGGCAAATTTCATAACAGAAATTTTTTTAAGTTAACTTCTCATTTCTTCCTTTCTCAGTTTTCTGGAAATTGTAATGCCTGTTAACATTTTTTTCATTAGACATATGCAGTTTAATTCTCATTAAATTATCCAGTTTTAATCATAGTTTTAATGGTATTCATCAACCTATAACCTATAACTCCTCTTGCAATTGAGGCTTGAAAAGTTCCACAAACATCTAGAAGATTTAGTTAACTGAATGTTCTTCTTGTTGTATGTCCTGAAAGGTTTTCATTGCTCCAGCTTTTATCTTCTCTGCAATGATTAATTTGAAGCCTGAATACTCTTTCTGAAGTTCCTTATCATATGATTGCTCCTCTTTTTGGGAAAAAAAACCCAGTAACACTTAGCTAATCTCAAAAGCTTCTGATTCCCAAAGGAAAACTTGTCCAGGCTGGAGGGGTTTCATAAACAGTCTTTGTCAAATGCACACCAATCCTGTAATTTATTCTCTGGAAATCATTTATCCATGTGGTCACAAGTTTGCCTAATAAAATGGAGAATGACATCAATATTTACTGTGGAATTGAAAGATTAAATTCAGTTTCAATGAAATGGACTTTGTCTCTCAGATACTGAGATCTAATTTGGCTTTGGTGAATGAAAATGCTCAAATGGTCAAAAAGCTCTTCTGAAGAATTTTGCAAAGTTCTGCTAAATCATCAAGAACATCACAAAGGATAAATAATGCCATATTGTATTGTGGTTTACTTAATTTTTTCAAAGCAGTATTTGTGTGCTGGGTCATTATTTTCTTCTACAAGTTCATTGCAATATTCAATTATATTTTCATAATTCTTAACCAAGGCACAGGTCCAATTCCTGTCAACTTCTTTGAGACATATTTTGCAGACAACCACATCATATGCCTCACAATATTAAAAAAGTTCTTTTAGTTACATGTTCTTACATCTGTGTATGTGTGGAATCACAGTTTAAATGGAAACCTCTGTCAGTCATTCGGTCTTGAACTATTATAAGGAGCTAAAAAAAAGGGAAAGTGTTGTTAAAGCTTCTGGTTTAACAGTTGCATATGTGCGTGCATTTTTATTTTTATAAGGGCTAAAACAAGGGTACTAGAGGGGCATTAAGACCCACCCAGGGCCTGATTCACGAGCGGGTTGACACCCCCACAGCAGATCCTCTGGGAAAGCTGAATCTGCTATCTGGAGTGTACCAGTCTACAAGCCCCTCTCATTTGGATCCACTTCCACAATGCATGCACTGAAGCCATGCAGCTACGTGCTTGCTCACCCCCTCCCCTCCCAAGGAGCTTCCTGTATCCTGTAAGTTCCCTCTTCATATTCCTTCCCTTGTATGGTTGTGATGTACAGGCCAGTTCCAGCCCATGGGTCATATGACTGACACACCTGAAATGTCATTGCCTTGTGCTGAGCCAAAAATTTGTGAGCTAAGGGCTAACAATTTGTGTGCCAGCACACACTAGCACAGTTTAGTGAGAACACTGCACTGAGTGGGGGGCATTTTTCACCCTTTAGGCGGCTGCAGTGCCCCGATGAGACACATAAAATCCCAGGAACAATATTAGTTCAGGAAAATGGAGCAAGAGAGTAGCAAAAGTCCTTCCTCCCCGCCACCATGCTCCTGACCTGAGTCATGCCCCTTCAGTACTTCAAAATGATACTGCCACTTGGAACTTGATTGTGAGTTGCCACTTCCCATGCCTTACTCATGGAAAGTGTAAGGTGTAGTTTTGTTTTCATTCAGAGAAGAATCCATTCAGAGAAGGTTTGTCAGGGGGATGAATTCTACAGAATGGGGCTTACTCTGTTTATAGTGTTCTTAGGATTACACTATCAGCCAGGGCAGTAGACAAACAGAGAGAAAAACCCAAGTCTTTTAATTTGGAGGAATAACATCTTATATTTAAAGGATGTGGTATTTTTTAGGGTTTTTTTTTAGTAATGACAATTGTCACTCTCACTCTCAAAGTAATGTTTTTCCATACTCTTGCCATTTAACTCACTGAGCTTTGCCCACCTATGGTTTCTTTCCAGCCCAGGACACACTTTTCAAACTCATTATCATCCTTTTGCTTTATAGATGTTATCTCTACTAAACTTCCTTTTTGATGTACTTTCTTCCTTGAGCAAAACTGAACCTGCCGTCTTTATGTTTTGTGTGATTTTCTGTTTCTTCAATCTGAATTTTCTGCACAATCTGTACTCTTTTCAATGTTGTTTGTGCACCAATTGTGAATAAGTGGCATATAAATTGCTTATAAATGACATGTAAAGGGCATGTGGTATACAGCATATAAATAGCATAGTCAGAGATACTAGCAAAAGAGATGGGCAAAATGAAAGGGCTCATAATGGCAACATGTGAAAACAAAAATAAAATAAAAAGGACACAAATATATTCCTAGTATGCTCAGGTAATCCAGAAATTAATTTTCATTTAGCTGCTTTGAGCACTGAAAGCTATTAAAAGTTATAGAAGACATTTTTTTTTAACCTATGCCAAGTGTTCATTATAAGAATATAGAATCTTGTGAAGATAAAAATAACTATACTCAGCACATATGTTTCTGAAACCAGTAATTTATATACAATATAATGTACATTATTTATATACAATACAGTGCACTTACACTGCAATCCTATGTAAACTACTGCAGTCTAAACCAACTGGTTAGAGTGGGTTTATATTGGAATAATTATGCAAAGCATTGCCTTAAGCCCATTTAAATATCTTTGGATTGTAAGGAAACCATGAATTCTCCATTCATTTCTTTGATATCCACTTGTGAACATGGCAGTCCCATATACTGACTATGGTCCTTTACCAAGGTCTTTCTTTAACAATGCAGCCCGTGTCCTCAGGTCTAAGAACTGGAGTGTGTGGTCAATATTATCTTCTACTCATACAAAGGACATTGTCTTATACCCTGATCTAAAACTGATTTGGATTCAGCATTTGGACCAGTTATACAGAAGTATATACATGTGATATTCTTCTCTATTTAAAAGCATGCTGCCAAGAAATCAAGATCCCATAATTCATTGATATTTAAATAAATACTTACATAAGAAATATACTTCAATCCTAAATTTAACCATGCTACACATTAACCCCCAAGTCGGAATGAAGAGTCGAACACAAGATATTGGTATAACTAAGGGCCACTTTATTAAATATAATAATAAA
Source organism: Heteronotia binoei (assembly GCF_032191835.1). Classification (NCBI taxonomy): domain Eukaryota; kingdom Metazoa; phylum Chordata; class Lepidosauria; order Squamata; family Gekkonidae; genus Heteronotia; species Heteronotia binoei. The sequence goes on from NC_083229.1 coordinate 95,954,000, forward strand.
TGGCAAGGGCAACAAGAACTGCGGCCTGGTCAGGGCCAGGGGTCTCAACAGACTGTTCCCCTGCCATTAGTGGGCAAGAGACCCAGCCCCCCAGCTGGAGCTGTGTGGCACAGCTCCTGCTAGGCCGGTGCAGCAAGGAGGCAAGCCCCAGAGGGCCCGACGACCAGACACACATCTCAGTGGAAGGCACCCTCTAGTCGAGCCTCAAGGACGGTCTGCATTCTCACACCCCAGGTCATCAAACCCTAAGGTTGATCCTGCCAGACCCCTAACCTCCCAAAAGGGGAATGCTTTCTGATCCTCCCCTAGCCGCATAGAACCATAAACTCATTAACAACCTGCCAAACTAAAGTGACCAACCTATTTAACAGCACCTCCCTATAGCCAAGAGAACACCCCAGCAAACTGCCAATCAGCTGGGGAGCAAAACATTCCTTCCCAGCCCCCCAAACCATGAGGCGACCAGCACTTGCCTACATAACAAACAGGGCGGGAGGGAGGGCTGATCTCAGCCTGGAGACTGAGGTAGGGGGTGGATGGTGCTGCTGCTATAACAGCAAGCCCCGCCCCTTCAAAAGTTTGCCCAAATGGGCTATGAAAGTCCTTCCTTTCCTCCCAGGGAGGCAAAGACTTTCCAGCAGCCTAGCAGCATTGCTGTTGGCTGCTAGAAACGAATTGCCTACCAAGTCAGAATGAAGAGTCAGACACAAGATATTGGTATAACTAAGGGCCACTTTATTAAATATAATAATAAATGGCAAGGCCAACAAGAACTGCAGCCTGGTCAGGGCCAGGGGTCTCAACAGACCGCTCCCCTGCCATTAGTGGGCAAAAGACCCAGCCCCCCCAGCTGGAGTTGCGTGGCACAGCTCCTGCCAGCCGGCCCAGCAAGGAGGCAAACCCCAGAGGGTCCGACAACCAGACGCACATCTCAGTGGAAGGCACCCTCTACTCGAGCCTCCAGGATGGTCTGCATTCTCACACCCCAGGTCATCAAACCCTAAGGTTTATCCTGCCAGACCCCTAACTCCCCCCAAAAAGGGATGCCTTCTGGTCCTCCCCTAGCCGCATAGTACAATAAACCGATTAACAACCTACCACTACTAAGGCCAAGTCTCTACTTAAGGCTTAGAACCCACTAGGAGACCTAAGGCCACCCAAAGCCCTTGCCGGAGATCTCTCAAGAAAAGCAAGTTACCTTTTTTCAGAGAGATGCACCCCATCCCCTCTGTAGAGGTCAGAAAATTTCATAGAAATATCCGAGTGGGACAGAACCCCCCTTCCAATGCCTTCCTAGTTTCTTTGTTAGCTTTATAATGGGGCCCTCTCTATACCTGCAGGTTCCCAAGAACTACGCCAAATAAGGCGGGGAGATCATGGCTGACCAAATTATAGTGGTCCTGGGCCATCTCTCCCTAATGTACCAAATATCCTCAAGGGCCTTTTACTAGCCCTAGATCATTCCCACCAAGGTGGATGATTATAGCCTCAGGAGGAGGGCCCGCATTCCCATGAAATAACAATGGCAGCAGGTCAGGCCACTGAAGACCCCGGCGCCCATGCCATTCAACAGTAACATTGGCTGAGTCCCAGCTGAGAGCCGACCGAAGTTCTCTGAGCCTGATGTGCGGCCCAAAACACATAGCTGCGTCTACAGATGAGAATTCGGCTCCTCTGGCCAGGAACAACAGCATCTAAAAAGACAAAACAGTCAAACTAGAAACAAGAGCCATAACCTCTCAATTACAAACAAATGAAGCTAGGAACTGAGCAGAGGGCGAACATAAGATTTATAGGCTGATGACCGCCAATGACCCAGGCGCTGAATGGAGGAAGAAGGATATCCTAAGGCAGCAGCTGTCGAGGCTCCAATTCTAAACGAGTGGGTTGCTAAAGCCCGGGAAGTCACGGCCCAAAACTGATGCTTTGTCAGTGGGCTGCCATTAAGGTGACAAAACAAAAACTCATCATTGGTCCCCCAAACTGCCAAATAAACAGCCAAAGCAGAAACTGGGCACAACTCAAGCTCAGAGCATGTGCCTAGCTCCAACACGGTCCCTTTGTGATGCTGGTCAGTCTTAGAGCGTCGAATGGCAATGACTGCCTTACCTCAACTAACCTCAGGTCCCATAGCAACAAAGCATTACCAGAAACATCATTTCTGGAACCCGCCACTAACTCACTAACTCTAAGGGCCCCAAAAAAGGCAACCAAGGAAGCAGCAATGAACAGTGTGGACTCAAAATAAGATGTGCACACTGTGCCCCAAACCCCCTTCAAACCCTTAAGAATCAGAGGGGAAATAGGCTTTCTAGTATCTAGATTAGTCCCAGCCTCTCTGGCCCATCCCTCCAGCATCTTTTGAAGCTGAATGTCTGCTGTTTCCTCCATGTATCCCAACACCTTTCTAGCAAAAGCCAGAGCAGACAGGCATCTCTTAATGGATCGCACGGCCAATCCCTTACCTTTTAGAGAAACATAGTAGTGGAGCAACTGCTCCACCAGGAGGGGCCAAACAATGCAATACCCTACCTCAGCCCTAAAGTCCTCAAACTGCCACACAGCACGTTCATAAGACTTCCTGGTGCTAGGCGCAATGGCTAGGCCTATCGCTCTGCAGGCCTTGGCTCTCCAATCAGCCATAGCTCCTGAGGCATTGGCACCAGCTCTTGATCGGCATCTGGGGCCAGCTGGCGAAACCTCTCCATCTGTTTATAAGAGAGAGCATCAGCTACCCCGTTATTTACCCCAGGAACATGCTTGGCTAAAAACAGTATGTTAAGCCGCAGACAGCGCAGAGTGAAGGCCCTCACCAATATCATAACCCTTTGAGATTTGGATGAAAGGGAATTAATGACATGGACCACTGCCATGTTATCACACCAAAAATGAATTGTGCGATTGGCCATATAATTCCCCCACAGCCAAACTTCAAAAAGAATAGGAAAAAAACTCAAGAAATGTAAGATCTTGGTTCAAACCTGCCTGAGCCCATGAATCTGGCCATGCGTCGGCGCACCAATGTTTGTGGAAATAAACCCCAAAACCCAAAGACCCAGCAACATCAGACTTGACCTGAAGCTCCGCCTCAAGCCTCATGTCGTCCCTCCAAAAAGAAATTCCATTAAAGGACTCCAAAAATTCTTGCCATACCCTTAAATCCTCCCTCATACTGCTGGTAACCAGTGTTCTATGTTGAGGCAGGCGTAGGCCTGCCATAGCATCACATAGCCTACGAAGAAAAGCTTGTCCAGGAGCAACCACTATGCAAGCAAAGTTAAGATGCCCAACCAGCTGCTGGAGCTCAAGCAATGTGACCTTTTTCTTAAGAAGGAAGAAATTAATCCTACTCCTCAAATCTTCCACTTTTTGAATAGGAATTCTGGACAATTGTACCAGGTTATCCAGCTCAATCCCTAAAAAAATAAGTTTTTGGGCCAGACCTTCTGTTTTTTTCCTGCACCAATGGAATCCCCAGTTCTGCAGCCAGCTCAATGAAGCCAGACACCAGCTGTGTGCAACACCCAATCCTTCAGGACCCACAAAGTGGTAGTCATCCAAATAATGAACAATATCCTGAGATCCAACTTTCTTGGAATGGGCTGAAACACTCAAAGACCACACATGAGACAGAACAGTCCATTGGCAAAGCTCTGTCCATGTAAAAATGCCCCTCAAAGGAAAATCCTAAAAGCTCAAAATCAGCCGGATGAACAGGTAGAAGGCAAAATGCAGACTTAATATTGCATTTAGCCATCTCTGCCCCCTTTCTGCAGCGTCGTACAATGCCCACGGCCTGATCAAAGCTGGTATACCTAACTGAACATAAATGCTCAGGAATCCCATCATTAACTGACGCACCCTTGGGGTAGGAAAGGTGGTGAATCAGACGAAATTCACTAGGCGCCTTATTTGGCACCACTCCCAAGGGGGAAACCCTAGGGTTAGAAACTGGAGGATTAAGAAATGGGCTCAAAATCCTGCCCTCTGCTAACTCCTTGGCAATCTTATCCTTAACTACATGCTCTAAACCTTTAACAGAACTAAGGTTCCCAGACTGAAATGCAACCCGGAGACCCTGAAAAGGAATTCTAAAACCGAACATGAAACCATTTAATAAGTAAACCCTATCAGCCCTTCGTGGGTACCTATACAGCCACTGCTCAAGAAGTCCCACCTGTATTGGACTGGGCCCCTTTTCCAGCTTGTTAAGTACTTCCACCCCCACCCTGTCTCTTTTGGCCCTTACATGGCCGGGCTCTGGGGCAGTTACTAAAGGAGTGCGGGCCACCACACATGGGGCGTTCATGCTTGAACTGACAAGCTTTTCTACTGCACACTCCTTGGAAGCCAAACTCTCAGCAAAGCAAGTGGGGTTGAACCGCCTGCCCTGCAGAACTGCAGAAAGAGGATGACAAAGCAGAAGAAGTAGCTAATGTCCTAGCAACCAAATGAGCACTGTCAGAGCAGTCACCCAAATTTGGTTGCACCGGGGACATGATTTGAAGCCACAACTGCTGGTGGATGCGATCCCACTGAAGGGAAGGGAACAAAGCGGTCCTCATCCTGAATTCTTCATCATATTGAATTCAGGCGGGCCCACTAAACATCGTGTACCCCTTATACATTATATCCAAATACTGGATGAGCACAGCCGCCCGCCAAGGCTGGGTGTGTGCAACAACACCAGCACACACAAAAAACGAAGACAGAGATCCTGTGCCTGGGCCATGGCAGTCTAGGAAGGGAAATTCCCCTACTGGTCTTTGATGGTGCACCACTGAAAACAGTGCTCAGGGTCAAGAGACTGGGGATACTACTGGAGCCTTCCTTGTCAATGGAGGCCCAGATAGCAGCCACTGCTAAATCCGCCTTTTTTCATCTGAGACGGGCGAGGCAGTTGGCTCCCTTCCTGGAGCGCGATGACCTGGCAACAGTGATCCATGCAATGGTCACCTCGAGGTTAGACTACTGTAATGCTCTCTATATGGGGCTGCCCCTGTGCCGGACCCGGAAACTGCAGCTAGTGCAGAATGCAGCAGCCAGACTGTTAATGGGGCTCCCTAAGTGGCAGCACATACAGACTGGGCTGCAGGAACTGCATTGGCTGCCAATTGTGTACAGGATCCGGTACAAGGTGCTGGTTACTACCTTTAAAGCCCTATATGGCTGAGGACCTGCCTACCTTAGGGACCGTCTCTCCTCATATGTTCCCCAGAGAGTGCTTCGATCCAGCTCCCAAAATCTGCTGACAATCCCTGGGCTGAAGGAGGTCAAATTAAAAACAACAGGAGATAGGGTCTTCTCGGTTACAGCACCCCGTTGGAGGAACCAGCTGCCAGAGGAGGTGTGGGCCTTGTGGGACATTAACCAGTTCTGTTGGGCCTATAAGACCGTCCTCTTCCAGCTGGCTTTTTAATGTGGAAGTAGTATTCCATCTTTATGCAAGCTATGTCATATGTGTAGCACCAAACTGATCTGTGTTTTAAATTTGTTTTATTGATATTCTGTTTTTATGTTTTAATTGGGGTAATGTGTTTCTTTATAATTTGATTACTGGAAATATTGTATTTATGTTATGTTATGTTATGTTATGTTATGTTATGTTATGTTATGTTATGTTATGTTATGTTATGTTATGTTATGTTATGTTATGTTATGTTATGTTATGTTATGTTATGTGTTATGTGATGTGATGTGATGTGATGTGATGTGATGTGATGTGATGTTATGTTATGTTATGTTATGTTATGTTATGTTATGTTATGTTATGTTATGTTATGTTATGTTATGTTATGTTATGTTATGTTATGTTATGTAAGCCACCCTGAGCCTGCTTCGGCGAGGAGGGCGGGATACAAATTAAAAATAAAACAAAAAACAAAAACCCAAGCCCAAGTCCGGTCCACTTTGCGCTTCTTCAATTTTTATTTTTCTTTGTCATCCAACTCTTTATCTTTCTTCTCCAACTCATGGAAGAGGAGGGAGAAAATATCAACATACTCACCCTTTAGGATCTTATCCTTTGTTGCAGGCAACAAATGATCACCTAAAGGTAATGCTACGTCCCTAAAAGGCATGGCAGAAAATGGAACCGACCCATATGCAGCACCGAACTGAGGGGAACAGCCCCATCCCCCAGAAAAGGGGCATGGCATCCCTTGCTGCCCGGACACAGACCAGGGACCATAGGGGCCAAACTGACCCATTGGCCATAACCAAGTTTGTTGCGGACCCGTGCCCATGGAGGGAGAGGTACCTGAAGCCCCAGTGGCAGCACCTGGCACCGCCTGAGAAGCAGGGGCCCAAGGACCCCATGGCCAAGCCATGCCCGTTTATGACTGTGTAGTTCCCCCAGCCTTACCCCCAGATCCAATCATCACCAGTGCTGACCTTGCTCCAGCATCCGCTGGAAACAAAGCTGCACCTCCATCTGCACCGCCGGTGCCCTCAACTCCTCCACCGCTGAGTCCTGCAGACCTGCCCTCAAGGATGGACAACCTAGTTAATATATCAGCCTGCAATGCCACCTTAGAGCTTTTCCCCAAGCCCAAGCCTGACCTCTGCGAGGAAGGAATGCCCGCCACCTTTTCCAATGCCAAAAGCCTTTGCAAAATAGCTGTATTAACCCCCTCATCGCCCTCCTCATTGGAAGATGAAAGGGGGGCTGGCCTTTTTGGCGGGGCCTTAGGGGCCTTGGGTGCCTGCTGCTTGCCTTTAGGCTTCCCAGACCCTTTCTTCCCAGGCATTTTGCAAACTGAGATAAGAATAAAAACTAACAAAATGCCCCTAAAAATGGTCACCCTTGAATGCACTGAAACTGACCTAAAATGGCTGCCGCCCTAAAATGGCTGCTGCCGGGCACCACTTAAAATGGCTGCCTATACCTTCACAAAGAACAGCCACCGGATGCTGATACTGGATGCCTACATGAAACAGATACTGCCTTATACTGAAACAGATCCCCAAAATGGCCTCCGCTCCACTGCCTTCAAAATGGTCGCTGTCCTTATGAAGAAGAAGGCGGGAGCAAATATGGCCGACCCAGCCCGAAACAGCCCACAAAACAAAATTTGGCCTTATACAAAATTCCCCTTCCCTTGGCAAAACTAAAAGGGAAAGGTGCACAGAAAAACGCCACCACCCTGAAAACCCTCAAATTCTTAGTTTGGGGGGGGGGGAGGGGAAGAAGTAACAAGCCGTGAAATGGAGCTCCCAGACCAATGCTGAGAAACAGCTAGCTGAGCCAGCTGCGGGGCCTTATCAGAGGCCAGATCACGGCAGCTGAAGCTGAGTCAAGCCCCTACAGCCTCTGTCCCGGGTGTTCTTCAGGAGCACGCCTTATCTATGATCCTATCAGGGCAGCAGAGGAGCAAGTGAACGAATTGCTCAGCCTCCCAGCCCTGAAATTGACCGACGCAGCAGAGCAGCCAATGGAGCTCCGTATGCCCCATTCTCAGTCTGGAGACTGAGGTAGGGGGGGATGGTGCTGTTGCTATTGCAGCAAGCCCCACTCCTTCAAAAGCGTGCCCAAATGGGCCGCGAAAGTCCTCCCTTTCCTCCCAGGGAGGCAAAAACATTCCAGCAGCCTAGCAGCATTGCTGCTGGCTGCTAGAAACGAATTACATATATAAGCAACATCTGCACTATATAGATGTACAAGCAGATCCACATCAAATATGCTATGATGCAGACTTAACTACTACCTCAAGTAGTCTTTAGCCAGCATTAGTCCTTTATCTTGTTATGTTCAATGGAAATAAGGAACCCCAGTGATGGCATCATCTCCCTTCCATCAGGAGTAATCTTTCCTTCTACTAAAACAATAGCAAGTCTCTCATGAGCTTTAGACTAATGAATTTGTTGTGGCAGAAACTTTCATGAGCCAGAGCCCACTTTATCAAATTCAAGAAGCTCTTCTGTTGTACTAAACCTCTTTCACATGGCTACTTCCTGACTGAATTGTGTAGATTTAGGGTGGTCAACCATTCTTTTTTTTTTTTAAGCTCAATTTTTGATGCACACTGAGGTTGATCTTACTAGGCTGGTGTCACAATGCATCTTGGACTGCAGCTACTTACTGTGGGATAAGAAAGTTGAATAGTTTCATTACCATAACACAGTCATTAGCATCGCAGTCCTCATATGGAAACTGTAACAATGCAAGAGGATGTGGATGTAAAGAAAACCTTTTCATTATTTTTTGTTTCTTGTACATTGACATTTCTAATACTTTGGTCTTTCCATTTCTGTTGCTGGTGTTGCAAAGATCTGTGCATTTCCTTAGTGCATTTTTATGTAGTTTATAAACAATTTTGAAATGAAATTTGAGTGATCAATATGTGTTATGAATAAACATAAATATAATGTATAAATATGTATAAACATAAATATAGTGCTAATTTTTGACATGCAAATAAAATTAAAATGCATATATTTAATGGGGGAAACTACCATGAAGGAAGTTTTGTTCAATGAAAGAAGGAAGGAAGTAACATTGAAATGTACTATTTAAATGGAACCAACAAGTTTGATAGAATCACCACAATTAGTGCAGATGTTTTCTAAGCTTCATACTCAAGAAACAGACAGGTCTAACAAAAATGCATGTTAGAAGTATACCAACTAGACTTTGTTATTTATAGTGCTTTTCTCGTCAAATCACAAATACACGTAGACCTCTCTTAAACCTTTTGAAACAATAATAAATACTGTTAATGGACTAAATTAGAAGATAAATCAAATATATGTGGCAGTCACTTAGGGTTGCTCTTGTAGTGAGCAAGTTCCCCTCCATTCCACTGTACATTTTTACTCAGGGTTTGGAAATGATGTCCCAGCATCATCATTGATGTGTAACCATCATGATGCTCTAGGAATCTCCTCAAACTCTATGGTCTTTACCATAAAGATTGGTGGAATTTCTAGAGCGGCAAGGTGATGGTGGTGCTGTGTTCTGAGTTTTAACCTGGAAGAGATATGACAGCATAATTGACACTTGTCCTCCTCTAGCCCCCAAATCTCCCAGAGTTTTCAGGCACAGGACTACCCATCCTACAGTCCCTCTAAATTTACAATCCATGCTGGAAACCACTGTTTAAATAATTTTTGAAAATGCATATAAAGTTCCTGAATCTCTGCTCTTTAGAAGAGGATATATATCTTATGATTTATTGCCAATATGGGGAGTTTGGAAATATTTTTCCTATATTTACTTGTATGTGAAATTGATATGCTATCCTTCCACTGATCAAAAGCCCTAAAGGCAACTCATATAAACACTTTAAAATACCAAAATATCAGAGAAAATTTATTTAAAACAAAATCAGAAGCAAAACTCTGTGGCAATTCGGCCCCTTCCCAGCCGAGCGGTCCATTGACCGCTGAGGCTGGGGGCCGCCCATTGCCTTCCCGCGCGGATTCGAATCAATGGGTTTTCCCAAGGGAGGGGGCGAGGTGCGGCCTTAAGAGGCCGCCCCGCCCCCTAGCACGCAGTGGAAATTCGCTCTCGGCCCGCCCGTTAAGCAGTGCAGGCAGAGGCTGGTCGCCTGTTTCAAGGGGCCAGGTAGGAATTTTCACCCCTTGACTGATTGGCTTAGTTCGGAGGTGTTTTTGCCTACCCTGCACTGCTGATGTTTGGTGTTGGCAATTGGAATGGTGGAGCCGTTATATAAGTTGGTCACTGGCAGTTTGTGGTTGGGAATATGTTTTGGGGATTGGTGAGCTCCCGTAGCATCGCGCCATTTGGGTGCATGGCTTCCCTGGGGGACCATTAAGCTATACAGCCCAAGGTCGGCTCCAGGGAGTCCGTGGGATCCCGGCACGCGGAGAGTGTCCACATCCCAGGCTGCACAGCTGTGGGGATGGCGGAGCTCAGGTGAGTGGTGATCATGTTGCTGGGCCGGCCGGGTCTGAGCCGTTGTGTTGGCTCACACCCGGGGCTCTGGGGGCTCGCCCAGTTTCAGGTCAAGGAGGTGGTCGGGTTGACCCCTGGCTTGATCTGTCCCCATGTTTTTGCCCTTGCCGTTAAGTTAATCAAGTGGCCCTTTAATCCAATCCGGCGTCTGTCTCGTTATTCCGCCAGGGGGGGGCAATAGAATATGCACACACAAATGTCTGATCTCCTTCCAGGTTATTTGGATTAAAAAGTGTATATTAATCTCTCTTAAACCAAGAGTGAGCAGGCCTGATGACCATATTTGTAGGAAATTTCCCAAGAGGGCTGCTGCTACAGAAGAGTTCATACTCATTTTAACTATCATTCCAGTTTCATAGCCACCATATTCAAAGCAAGTTACCATCAAAACTCAGCATACAATGGAATGGTTTGTATGACATTAGTTGTTTGTTTGAGCAACCTGGTTCATGGCCATTAAGAGCTTTAAAAGTTAAGATCTGCACTTTGAATTAACTAGGAGCTACAGCCTTTACCAAAGGGAGCTTCCAAATAAAAAGCTAATTAACAGTCTTCAGGCTGTGTTCTAGATATCAAGTCTGAAAAAGCACCAAAGTTGCTTCATGAACTGTCCTTTTCCAGTAGCAGCTTCTGTATTCAATGTGATAGCCTTCTCTGAGTCATATAATCTCCATAGGTTTGATGAGCAGCAGTACTTGACAGGACTTTCATGATCATAGAATCATATAATCATAGAGTTGGAAGGGACCTCTAGGGTCATCTAGTCCAACCCCCTGCACAATGCAGGAAACTCACAAACACCTCCCCCTAAATTCACAGGATCTTCATTGCTATCAGATGACCATCTAGCCTCTGTTTAAAAACCTGCAAGGAAGGAGAGCCCACCACCTCCCGAGGAAGCCTGTTCCACTGAGGAATTGCTCTAACGGACTGGAAGTTCTTCCTAATGTTGAGCCAGAAACTCTTTTGATTTAATTTCAACCCATTGGTTCTGGTCTGACTTTCCAGGGCCACAGAACACAATTCCACACCATCCTCTATATGACAGCCCTTCAAGTACTTGAAGATGGTGATCATATCACTTCTCAGCCGCCTCCTCTCCAAGTTAAACATCCCCAGCTCCTTCAACCTTTCCTCATAGGACTTGGTCTCCATCCCCCTATCTGTTTTCTGGTGAAGACTGTTCTGTTTATTCAGTTGATACCATATTGTAATCCTATTGTTACCCAAATAGGTGGCCTCCTAATTAGTTGGGGGAATTAGCTTTAAGGTGATGGTGGGGGGGGGGGGGATTTTCCACCTATGTATACAAGGATTTTTCCCTTCAGAGAACTCTAAAATAAGTCAGGCATGTGTTCAACTGGGAAGAGTTTTGTTAAGAATAAGAATAAAACATGCACACAGTAAACACACACACAATAGCTAATTAAGAAAAACACAGGGAGGACAGAGAAAAAGCAATTTCAGGGAAAGGTAATAATCACCACTCTCAAAGAAAGAGATCCACAGAAACAGCAAAAATGAGCAGCGTTTTGTGAGAGAAGAGAGTCCAACAAAGTGGGGGCATAGGCAGGTTATCTAACACACACACACACAAATACAGACACACTGCTGGAAAGTAGAGTGCTTCTGATATATGGCAAAACATATTTGCCAGAAAAACTGGAATTTAATAGGCTTTTCTGATGTGGATAATAATGTGTGAAAGCACTGATGATCCTACAAGTACCTGGTAGATCTGATGATCCTACAAGTACTTGATTTAGGTGAATAGAATTAAGTGTTGTTTAATTAAGATAAATAGGTGCAAGGAAGTGAAGCTGGGTGTTGATGAGATAAGTCCAATGGTGAGTCAATAGGTTTTTTTGGAGAACCATTGCCCTAAATTATGCATCTCTCTGGGGTATAGAGAAGACAGTACACACTCAGCCAATCTTAGTCATATTTCTAAACTACTTGTCCAGTCTATTTTCTGATTGGCATCCATTTTGTGTCATTTTGGGCCACTTTAACTTTTGAGATGATATTTTAAGAAGGGCATTTATGAATATTCTTGCTATAAACTGCTCCTCAGCAAGAGAAAGGGTCTGACGGCTAGCACTAATGGTATCACTTTGATCCCGTGGTTTACATAGTTAACTGGATTCCTTTTTCTACTTTTGCTATTCATGTGGCAGTGCTCTGTTTTATTCTGATGGCTATTAACATTTTAAGCATTATCGAATATATTTAATATTTCAATCATTTTAGATTTTTAAATGCTGCTTATTCTGTGAATATATATTTTCAACTGATAGCACTTTATAATCCGTTGGGGGGGAGGGTCATACAGACCAAAAAGTGGTGAAAAAAATTGCCAGATGGTGGCTGGCAAAACTTGCTGAAACTAGTTTTTGTTAAAAAAAAAAAAAACAAAACCTGACCATCGATGCCATCCCAAATAAAGTTGGATCCAAATTCTTATGGTGTTTACAAAAGTATTCTGGTGAATTTAGAGCACGAACCTTATTTGCTTTTTGCCAGTTTAATATTATTTAGCATTAATTTCCATAATGTGATCCTTTTGTGAAATCACCCCAGGGAATGTATTGCAAATTACACATTTTACTCCATCAGAGCTGGACAAAGAACTGTAATGAAGGACACAAGTAATGTTATGCTTCTGAATGTCAAACTGAATAAAAATAATGTCATCAAGAAACTATCAATTACTTTACATGTGTCAAAACACCAGAAATGACCAAATGAATATGATCACAACTCAGTGAGAAGATACAGACTGAAAACAATTTCTGCTGCTTCTCATTCCCATTACCAACTGGCCATTTAATGTGAGAAATATGATTGCCAAAGTGATTATTCTACTATAGTCTAGAAACATTCTAGAAATGGTTAGAATATTCAGGTGCTAATACATCTATTATAGGAATCTATAGTGCAGTAAGTTAACTGTTGAATTAAGAAAGGTCTATCTCAAAAGTCAAGGTGATCTATGAAGCTGAACTTTCTTTTTTAACATTAGAATCATAGTAAATAGGTACCCACTGGTGTGGTAGCTGCCTCAGGTCAGTTGGTGTTCCATAAGTGTGCAAATGAGAGCTCATGGTGTATAGCAGACGGTTAAGAATGTGAGCTATAAAATTCTCCATTCTATCATTCTCTCTTTCACTATTTGTCTGTGTTTTTTCCTTAGCCCTTGCTGCTAAGGAAATTCTAACCAATATTCTAACCATTTCTAGAGTGTTTCTAGACTATAGTAGAATAATCACTTTGGCAATCATATTTCTCACATTAAATGGCCAGTTGGTAATGGGAATGAGAAGCAGCAGAAACTCAGAATAGCATGCATGGTTCCCATGGCTTCCATTTTATCTTCATAACATCCACACATCTTTCACAACTTATACCAGTTATGAACTCAGTAGGTGGCCATCAGATGCCACTATTCTCTTAGTATGAAGCACTTCAAAGACATGAAAACACTAAATCTTATATTTTAATAGCCAACTGTGCCCTGATCTGCAGATACTTAAATTGGTGGATTGAAGTCAGGTGGAGAGCAGGCAGATTTTCCTGCAAATTTAGAGCTCTCGAATTGCATGAGGAGTTAACTCTCCTAAACAAATGTCTCCACTTGCCCACAACTGCCACCAACAAATCCAAATTATTAAAAAGTGAAGCACCTTGCATTTAATCTGTGGATCGGTTTGCTTTGGCTCCAGAAATTCAAATGGAACACAAGGCCTATTGGCAGTTCTCAGTCCAGCCAGTGGGAAAGTGCAGCTTGCAAGCTTATATTTTGGCCATGTCACCCCCAGCCAAGCTTCACTGCTGGCTGTTGACCTTTTACACATCATGAGATCAGCTGGTTGCCATTAGGGTCCAGCAGATCTTGGGGGGAGGGCTCCTCTAGATCGAGTACAAGAGAATCACTTTCTTGCATGTTTTGTGATGTCATAGCTAGGTTTACCAATCCCTGCTTCAGGGTTAGCAGAAAACATGGTGGAGGGGGAGAGGGAAATGTCTGCTGGGCATTTCATTATACCCTTCATTATCCCTTCGGAGTTCAGTTATGCTTGTTTTGCTCCTGGTTCCACCCCCAAAGTCTCCTGACTCCACCCCTAAAGTACCCAGATATTTCTTGTATCAGACCTGGCAACCCTAGCCATAGTAGAGGTTTATTTATTCATTCATTGCATTCAATTTACATCCTGCCCTCCATACAAGTGGGCTCAGGGTACATTACACGTTACATAAATTATGACAACAAAATAATACAATATGACAATTATCTCATAAATTAAGAAAATTAAGTTAGAATAGTAATAAAGCCAGTGCAAGACATTGCCTTGGTAGTAACACTATGATGTACCTGTCAAGTCGACGGATTCAATGACGAGTCATAGTTGCTACAAAGACTACGTTTATTGATAAACCGTTACTTTGGCTCAAGCCCTTAGCTTGAGAAGAATGAAACCAATACCTTGATACATGAGTTTTAAGATACACTTCAAAAGGATTCCTACGGGGAGGGGAAGCAGGGGAGCATTCACACATAACTACAAAGATACATTCCCAAGGTGTTTATCAAGCCTTTTGGCCTTGTATTGTCTAGAGACTTTTCCTCCCTCATAAGGCTCTCTGGGAAGGTGCTGATTACGTTGTTCTCAACAATTACCAGTCATAAAGGAGAAAGGGGCCAATAAAGGGTAATAAACTAGCAGCATTTGGTTCATCATGATTTTACCCAGGCCTTTTTGTGACAGGCCAAGAACCCATCAGTCTTTAGTCAGAATCAGTAGAGCTTGACGGTACCCTTCTTAGCAGTGCTGATAGCACTGGCTTCTGATCAACAAGGCCAGCATTACCAGTAGGGGAGGCTGGGAGATGGAAGAATTTGGATGCCTACTGCCTCAGATAAAAGCCCATCAAAACAGCTCTGTCTTATAGGCCCTGAGGAATTTTAGTAGATCTTGATTGCTAGCTTGTTCCACCAGACTGGGGCCAGATGGAACAAGTCACTCTTTTGGTCTAAATATAGCCTCTGTGTAGTCTATAACTAGTTTGGCCGGGATAGGGGGGGGGGTTGCTCATAGAAGATAGTGATGATTTGCAAGCACCCTGAAGCATTTGGAGTAATGAACAATGAAACAGCATATTACTGTTCATGTGGAAGCGGAATCCTTAGTGCTGAGTAATATCTTGAGTGAAAAAGAGTATCCTTAGTGCTGAGTAATATCTTGCCAAACCTAGTAATGGCTGTGTGATGCATTATAAAAAGGGGCTGGGGCTGGGCACCTCTCAGCACATTGTGCGCAGACAATGATAAACAAGGTCAGAGGAAGATGCTGGCCATGTCTGCAGTCGGGGTGGATCTGCTCAATAAAAGAACTAGGGTTGCCAAGTCCCTCCACTGCTGTGGCAGTGATATCGTGCTTGGGACGTTGCGCTACGGCACTTTGGACTTGCAGTAAAACTCTATGGCACCATAGAGTTTTACCATGATTTCTAGAGCGTTACACTGGAAGCACTCTAGGATTCTCAGTAAAACTCTAAGGAACCATAGAGTTTTTAGTGTGAGTCCTAGAGTGTCCCTAGTGCTATAGCCTTAAGCAGAAATTAAAATATTAACGTTTAAGAATATGACATAGATGAGCATATTTAAATTAACTGGATATACCCAAGCTGTTGTCTTGTTTATTCATTTCTGGAGTGCCTGGGTCAAATTTATGTAGAGCCTCACAACTAGTAACATGTACAAATATTAAAATAACAACCAGAGTTATTCACAAAAGTAAGATAACTTTGTCAGAACTCATGTGCCCTTGTGGGATGCAGAAGCTACTACTCACAAATGGAAATACTTAAACATCTGCCATTTTGATTTATGCCTGTGGCAAACAGGGAACAGATTTTTCAATGGTCTGTTAATACATTTATCAATTTGTTCTTGGCCTTTCAGCGTGTTGTTTCACTGTATTTTTTCCCTAAGACTTCAGTACAACATAGTACAGTATAATCATGCAGCTCTAGCCACCATTTTCATCATAACTTGGCAACAAATAGGACTAGGGATTTACTTTAAATAAAAATGAAACCTGGGAATTCTGAGATCATGCCAACAGACTATTAGAACATAGTTGCACAATGGCAATTACTGATTTTGTTCAAAGACCACAAAATATCCTCCAGTGGTACAGCAGGGAGACAATGCAAGGAAAATGGTGGCTCACTGTGTTGAGCAGTTAAATCAGTCACTAATAATATAAATAGGCTATAAATAAATTCTGTGTTTTTAAAAAAAATTAATCTGCCCTGTGGTGCTTGTTTGAATAATCCTTAGCAATGTTTGGATTGGCAGTGTTTTCACAAATACACAATTGTGGGGAAAATGTAATCCTGTTCGGTAGGCATTCAAGTCACTTGGTGACAATTGAACAGATGGAGTGCTCACATCTAATCACATTCAAATGTGATAAGTCTGATTGACACAAAATTTCAGCCATCCTTACTTGTCTCATGTTATGCTTCAGGGAATTGGACATAAAATTAGCATTGGGTGACAGGAGGGATACTTGAGAGAGGATTCTAAACTCTACAACCAGTTGCCCAAAACACAGTGTGAGGTTGAGGCCTCAGTGTTGCATGTCATATCTGTGGTAACACAGAATGCTGTGGCAGAAAGAACCACCAGGAGGAGGATAAGAGGAGAAGGGGATGTAGCCGGTAAGGGGGAAGTGGGGCTACAGCCAACAAATTAAAGTGGGGTCCAGAGTGCAGAGGATATTATCAAGAGCAAAAAGTTTTTATTAAGGCACAGCTTGGAGAAGCCAAGTTATGCTGCAGTGGTGGCATAACTTGGTGAGTGTACTCAGGCAATTTAAGGGACTGCATCCATCTATATGCCTTTTCCCCTCCATTGAATGGAGAATGTGGGCTCTTTCTTTGGGGGTCCAAAGAACTGGATAGCCTGATCCAATATTTTTAAAACGGAGAGGATTGAGAATGGGCATCAGCAGCTATGCTGCAGATTGGTGCCTCTACCTCAAAAAACAGCACCCGCCCCCCCAGCCCCAGAAACCACTGGATTGATTCTTCAATATAGTCTTTGGAGAATGATCCCCATAGGCTATAATGGAGCTGAATAAATTTGGGTTTCCCGATTATTTCCTGAACCCCAATACCATATTGTTATTGGGTTTTAGGAATATTGGGAAGTACTGATATTTGGAGGGGTTAATATATTCAAACCAGCCTTCCATCCTTCTGAGGTCAGTAAAATGAGTACCCGACTTGCTGGGGATAAAGTGTAGATGACTGGGGAAGGCAATGGCAAGCCACCCCATAACAAAAAGTCTGCCAAGAAATTTTTGTGATGTGATATCATGGGTTGGTAATGGCTCAGTGCTTGCCTTTGTTAGTGACACTCTAGGTGGCCTAGGATATCATCTATAAGTGACATCACACTCTTTCCAAACTCTGCCTCCCCCAGGCACTACCTGCAAAATCATCATGTGTTTGCCAGTTCAAGATGGGGAACCCTACTTAAAATGAAATATGAAAAATAGCTTCCTGACAGTAAACCCTATTGAATAGACCACTTTCTGAGCAGATCTCAGAGAAAAAAGATAGATGAATATCTACAGAAAATAAAAATTGAGCCATTAACTGAGAATATGAGAAAAATTTTGAATGACCCAATTGAAAAAATAGAAATTGAGGCAGCAATCAACGTGATGAAAAATGATAAAGCTCCCGGGCCAGACGGTTATACAGCCAAGTATTTTAAAATGTTTAAAGATGAATTAATACCAAAATTACAGAAGCTGATGAATGCAATAAGAGTCAAAGGGAAGGTACCAAATACATGGAAAGAAGCTGTTATTTCTTTGATACCTAAAGAAGAAAGAGATGTTACAAATGTGAAAAATTACAGACCAATTTCACTTTTGAACAATGATTATAAAATATTTACAAGAATTCTGGCAGAACGTCTTAAGCAATATTTGATAAATTTTATAAAAGAGGACCAAGCCGGTTTTCTTCCCAAAAGACAAATAAGAGACAATATTAGAACTGTTGTAAATATTGTAGAATATTATGAAAGACATCCAGAAAAGGAAGTAGCGCTATTCTTTGCGGATGCAGAAAAAGCATTTGACAATTTAAATTGGGACTTTATGTTTGCAGTGATGGAAAAAATGGAGCTTGGAGAAAGTTTTATAAGAATGATAAAGGCAATATATTCTGAACAAAGTGCAAGGCTGTGCATCAACGCAGATCTTACAGATGAAATGAAAATTAGTAAAGGTACCAGACAAGGCTGCCCGCTTTCGCCATTGCTGTTTATAATGACTCTTGAAATTTTACTAATGCAGATTCAAGAAGAAAAAGATTTAGAAGGACTACAAATAAAAGGATTTACCTATAAATACAGAGCATTTGCAGATGATATAATGTTTATAAATGAAAATCCTTTACAAGTTACACCTTTGTTGTTAATGAGAATACAAGAGTTTGGGGAGTTGGCGGGACTTTATATAAACAAAGAAAAATCAAAAATCTTATGTAAGAATATGCAGAAAAATAGACAACAAGAACTACAAAGACTAACGGGTTGTGAAGTTACCTCTAAGGTAAAATACCTAGGGGTAGAGATAACAATGAAAAATATTGATTTGTTTAAGAACAATTATGAAAAGCTATGGCGTAAAATAGAAGAAGATATGCTAAAGTGGAACAAGCTCAATTTGTCACTGTTGGGTAGAATAGCTGCAGTAAAAATGAATATTTTACCAAGGATTATGTATCTGTTTCAAACCATCCCCATTGTGAAAGATGCTAAGCAATTTGATAAATGGCGAAGAAAAATTTCGGAATTCGTGTGGGCCGGGAGGAAACCTAGAATTAAAATGAAAGTCCTGATAGATGCGAAAGAGAGAGGTGGATTCCAATTACCAGATTTGAAACTGTATCATGAAGCAATTTGTTTAGTATGGTTAAAAGAATAGATAACGTTATTAAATAAAAAACTTCTAATGTTAGAAGGCCATGGAAAAAAATTCGGCTGGCATGCATATTTGTATTATGAAAAAAAGAAGATGGACGGTCTTTTCTCTCACCATTATATAAGGAGTAGCTTATTAAATGTGTGGATAAAGTACAAGAAATATGGTGATGAGAGGAGACCTTTATGGATAGTGCCGGCTGAAGTGATAAAGTTAACGGCCAAAACAGTCAAGGAAAAACAACTATCATACAACCAGTTACTAAAAATACAAAGCGGGAAAATAGAATTGAAAACTGCAGAAGAACTAAACTATAAATATGATTGGTTTCAAATGCAACAAATAAAAAGTTTGATGGAGAATGATATCAAAGCTGAAGGAATAAGGAAAGAACAAACAGAAATGGAAAGAGTTCTGCTTGGAGATAATGAGAAATTAATTTCAAAAGTGTACAAATTACTTTTACAATGGGCTACAGAAGATGAAGTAGTGAAATCTCAAATGATAAAATGGGCAATTAATGTAAATAAAGAAATAAAGATGGAATCTTGGGAATATCTGTGGAAAAATTCCATGAAACTCGCAACATGTCATAGTATTAAAGAGAACTGTTTTAAGATGATGTATAGATGGTATATGACTCCAAAAAAATTAGCAAAGATGAACAATAAGATGCCAGATAGGTGCTGGAAATGTAAAAAGCATGAAGGTTCTTTCTACCATATGTGGTGGACTTGTGAAAGAGCTAAAATGTTTTGGCAAATGATTCAACAAGAGATATCTAAGATCCTGGGATATGAATTCAATAAAGAGGCAGAGACTTTTCTGCTGGGATTACAAATGGAAAAATTTCCAAAAGAAGATAGAACATTAATATGGTACTTGCTCTCAGCTGCTAGGACATTGTATGCGCAGTTGTGGAAGCAAGAAAAAATACCAGAAAAATGGGACTGGATTATGAAAGTTATGTCATGGAGTGAAATGGACAAATTAACAAGAAAATTAAGAGACTGTGATTTAGAACTTTTTAACCAAGAGTGGAAGAAATTCAGAAGATATGTAGAGAAAGAGTGGAAAATAAAAGGACATTGGACAATTTTTGAGGATTAAGATTTTTAAGATAACATAACTCTTGAAGGGGGTTCTTCTTCCCTATGTTTCTTTTTTGTTTCGTTTTTTTTCTTGATAGTTAAGGGTACCTTTAATATCTGTTTTTTTAAAGAAAATAACACTGGCGGGGGTCAAGTAATTGGGGGAGGGGTGGGAGAAAGTAAGATGTGGGGTAGAATGATGGTCTTTTTCTTAATATATATTAAGCTTTTTATAAGTTGTAGTTATAGTTCTACTACCATATGTTACTAATAAAATTGTTTATTCACAAGAAATTTTTGTGATGTGATATCATGGGTTGGTAATGGCTCAGTGCTTGCCTTTGTTAGTGACACTCTAGGTGGCCTAGGATATCATCTATAAGTGACATCACACTCTTTCCAAACTCTGCCTCCCCCAGGCACTACCTGCAAAATCATCATGTGTTTGCCAGTTCAAGATGGGGAACCCTACTTAAAATGAAATATGAAAAATAGCTTCCTGACAGTAAACCCTATTGAATAGACCACTTTCTGAGCAGATCTGCTTAAGAATGCTGTCTCAATCAGGCAAGAATTATGACATGGAACTATTCAGTCAGTAACAGATGTAGCTTCTAATGTTCAAAACACTGTAAATGAAAATACATACATTCATTTTTTGAGCAGGAACATATTGGAATGCAGTTCCGGCTGCTTTGATGCCAGGGGTGTTTGGTTTAATATGCAAATGACATCCTGCTGAACTTTTTCTACAAAAAGCCCTATGCAAAACAACGGCGATGTCAGGGGGTTTGGTCTAATGAGTTCCTGCTGGGCTTTTTCTACAAAGAAAGCCCTGCATACATTCATATGTCATGCTTTCCAAGATTAGTAAGAACTTCTGTGTAATAATGGTGGCTTGCAGCAAATTACTGTACATGGTGCTTTATTGGAAATTGATGTAGCAAAGCTATATTCGATGTAGCAAAGCTATATTTTGCAAGAGAGATTTCATGAGCTTGGAAGGATAAATGATACATAGAAGTCTCATTGGACAGTAGATCAATACTCAACCATCTATCTGTATGCAAGTTTTACAGGCTTATCTTTTAACTTTGCTTTTTTGAGAAGCCATGATCATTTTCCGATCATTGGGAAATCTCAAAATGGAGCTTAGATTCCAGTGTGTTGGTTTGAAATAACAAAGGTTAGAAATGAATATGAACATTTAAACAACAATTAAATTTGAGATACCAATGCATATTTTTAGCTGAATTGGAAGTTGTGTGTAGCATTTTCTATTAGTTTACTTACCAGCTCCCCCTTTTCAGCATCCACATTTTACAGTCACTGATACATTGAACTGATCAGAGCATTAAAACAAATTTAAATGTGTTCATGTCTGAATAAAGGGAAACAAAATAAATTAGTCTATCTTGTTCTCTATCAATCTATCTTGCTCTCTATCAAAATATTCTGATTATTAATGAATAATTGCTCAACAAAAGTAGATTCTCTTAAATATGCATTTTTCATTTATCCTTGCAGTTCTGTGATTAATTTATACATTTCTCCTCTGAACTATTCTGTGATTCATTCTTTCTCACCATTTTGATGTGCCTTGACAAATTATAGCCTGACATAGAAGATCAATAATATAACCGACTCCATTCATAGGGGCATTGCTTGATCCAGTCAATAAAAAACATGTGCTTTGGAATTTTCATTTGTGTTCAGTCATTCCCTGTGGTCAGTCATCCATTTTATTCTGTTCAGTCATCCATTTTGTTCAGCAAATACCCTTTAGTGATCTACCTTCAAGACAATTTCCCTTTGGAGTCATTCAAATAATTTAAATCCAGCACATATGAACATCATTACAAATATTTGCCTCAGCACTCATTTTAAAGTTAAAATGTCCAGTATCTCTAACTTTTAGTAGTAATGTGTATCATCTTAATTTTAGTACCTAATAACATAACAATAAAACAAAGTATGCTACCTGGCCATACGATATGCAGTTTGAAGCTACATAAACTTTCAATATATATTCTTTTTTTTCCTACTTAAAAATGGGAGAGAATTAGAATGGGTAAAAATGGGAGAGAATTAGAATGGGTAAAAAATGGGAGAGAATTAGAATTAGACAGAAATATCATGTTTTAATGTTCTAGAATGTATTTTCATCAAAGTAACAATCACTGTGAATAAATCCACATATAGAAACTGAAAAATTCCTCATATTAGGACTGCTGGTATTCATTTAGACTTTGAGTTCTGAAGTTCCACAGGAATCTTTCTCAGGCTAGACCATGAGCACAGTGTTAATTTTTTTCCCCTAGTTTGCAGATTTTTCAGCATTAAGGTAGGAGGATGAACTTGCTGAAAATGTCAAGCTTCAGATTATATAAAGGTCTTCCAGAACAAGAAGCAATGGAGAAGGATCTTGGATATATTAAAATTAGCTGTCAGTGATATCTGTCCGCAGGTCCTTTGAAAGGTAGATAATAGGTCTAAAAAAAAGGCCATGTAGTATGTTAGCAAAACAGGACCCTGATTTTGTAAAGTATGTTTTCTCGTGTCTTCTATGAAATGAGTTGGCCCCGGAGAGTATGAGAATTATCTCTTCTGAGAAGGTCAGTTATATATTATTACAAGCCCCTGTGAAATTAATAACACTTAAGGGAATGTATAAAGCCTTAGGAATGGCCAGAACTTTTTTGTAGCAGGAACTCATTTGCATATTAGGGCACACACCTCTGATGTAGTGAATCCTCCAATTTATTTATTTATTTATTATTTATTTTTTGCGTTTATATCCCGCCCTCCCCGCTGAAGCAGGCTCAGGGCGGCTAACAACATCATTAAATATCCACAATAAAACCATAAAGCAACAAAACAATTACAGTAAGATCAATTAAAATTAACAATTACATTATAAATATTGCAGAGATTTAAAAAAAACAGTTTTGGTGCTAAGTTCCATACCATGATGTTAAGCAGCTCTGTACTTTAGTTGAAGGCCATTTGAAAAAGTGTTGTTTTACAAGCCTTGCGAAATTGGGCAAGGTCCCACAAGGCTCTAACATCATCAGGGAGTTGGTTCCACCAGTGGGGGGCAGCAATAGAGAAGGCTCATTCTCTGGTAGCCTGCAATCTCGCCTCCCTCGGCCCGGGGATTTCTAATAGATTTTGTGATCCAGATCTCAGTACCCTCTGGGGAATATGTGGGGAGAGACGGTCCCTAAGGTAGACAGGACCTCGGCCATATAGGGCTTTAAAGGTAATAACCAGCAAGAGCTTACTGATGTAGTGAATCCTCCAAGAGCTTAGTACAGGGCCTACTGTAAGCTCCAAGAGGATCAAGGATGTGTGGCCTAATATGCAAAGGAGTTCCTGCAAAAAAAAAAAAGCCCTGGGAATAGCAGTGAGATTTGAAGCTCAGCACAGAATTTTCCTGTCTTCATGTCATGGGATAGGATGGAGTTTGCAGGGCTAGATCTAGGGGGGGGGGGTGCACAGAGGGAGGTGCTTGCCCCGGGTGCCGATGGAGGGAGGGGCACCAAATTGGGTATGGAGTCCATTGTATTTTATGGGACTATAAGATAGAATGGCCCATAAGGGGGCATCATTTTTTAAATTTTACCCCCGTTCCTCAAAAAACATGTAGATCCAGTCCTGGGAGATTGTATGGAGATGAAGATTAAATGTCTCACTGTCCATCACTCAGTAGTAACACACCCTTCACCACTACACACAGTATCAATAGGTCCATTAAAAAGCACTCAACATGTGGAGGAGGACTGTGTCACTCTTTAAAGACCATAACATAACCAGTTTAATCTGGTTCCACCAAGCTGCTGCAGCCCTTGCAGTGGATGCAGCTGGGAGCTGTCGC
Organism: Heteronotia binoei; assembly: GCF_032191835.1. Classification (NCBI taxonomy): domain Eukaryota; kingdom Metazoa; phylum Chordata; class Lepidosauria; order Squamata; family Gekkonidae; genus Heteronotia; species Heteronotia binoei. Next base: position 95,977,892 of record NC_083229.1, read on the forward strand.
TGCCTCCTTGGCAGGTTAATGCAGAAAAGGAAAAACAATTGGTAAGCACCATTTGGCACCCCTACAATTTGGCAGACAAGGGGTCAATCAGGATCAGCCTTGACTTGTGCCGCTCAGCATAGGTGAACGTGGATTGCCTGTGATATTGACCTGGATAGGCACTCCTCTCAACTTGTGCAGCTTGGGGGGCTGTAGCTCCAGGGTGGTAGCCTACAACACCATCTTGGTCCCAACCACATAAGGATGGCTCATGCCAGGGGCAAAGTGGCTCACCTGATATGGCACGGAGGGGTTGGGGGTGACCACCCACTTTCCTATTCCACACTGTTAGGTTGGCCCTTGCCGGTTGCATGTGTAAATAGTAAATAAATATATAAATGTTAAGTAAATATTTATTCCACCTCTTTCTTCCAACTTTTTTTTTGGGGGGGGACAATCAAAACAATAAAATTGGTTGTGGTACCATGGTGGAAATCACTGGATCTATATGCTGAGTTACTGTGCAAAATGGTGTGCCATGTTGATAGATAGATAGTAGATAGATAGATAGATAGATAGATAGATAGATAGATAGATAGATAGATAGATAGATAGATAGATAGATAGATAGATAGATAGATAGATAGATAGATAGATAGATAGATAGATTTATTGTCATTGTTCTCAACAAAAAGAGAGCAACGAAATGAGGTGCTCTTCCACAAACATACCAACACATCAAACCCACATATTCATAAACCATTTAAATACATCTAAAACCATTTAAACCATTTAAACCATTAAAACCATTTAAACCATTTAAATACATCTAAAACAAATAATCATTCATAACCCTGCATTTAACCTAAGCACAGCACTTGGATAGAAACTGTCCTTAAATCTGTTTGTCCTAGCCTTCAACACTCTATATCGTCTTTACATAGTTTGGACTGCCTTGTCAGAATAAATTGGCTTTCTTACTGTAGAGTGGGGTGCCCTGAAGCCCCACGGAATTTTAATAAATGTAACATTTCTATAAGGATATAATATTTCAGTATGAAATTAGCCAAAATATTTTCTTAGCTCTGGCAGAGTTTCTACATTATTATTTTTTAAATGTCTCTCCTATATACTTTAGATTTTATTATTGCATCTTAACAATTTTAAACATGGCAGATGAGGCAGTATATATACATGCACACACACAATTGGGGACCATAACCCCTCACTGCTGAGACAGCAAGGCTCCAGGCTCTACTACCCAACATTGAATCTGGCATCTGGCATGAGGAGTGGCTGCTGGCATCCACATCAGTTGATTCTGGGCCCATAGTAGCTGGTGGTGGCTGCCACTGTGGTACCTGGGTCTGCAGCAGCTGCTGGCATCCTCTCCTATGGCAGGGCTTGTAGTGACTGCCAGCATCCTCCACCACTAAGCCCACAGTGGCTGCTAGCATCAGCCACTGTCAGGCTTGGAGCAGCCAGCAACCTATTGTGCCATAGTGCCCAGTTGTAGCACTTGTATCAGGAGAATTTAAATCCCCCCTATGTATTTTTAAAAGATTTTTCTGCAAACTTGAGGAGTTCTCCAAGTTTGCTGAAAAATCTCTTTAGCCTTCATGTGGCCCTGGTTTGTGGATTTAGCTATCCACAAACGGGGGCCATGCATAGCTATTAGAATATAATATTAATAGATGATAGATGATTAAATAGTTGACAGACAGACAGACAGACAGACAGACAGACAGACAGACAGACAGACAGACAGATAAATAGATAGATAGATAGATAGATAGATAGATAGATAGATAGATAGATAGATAGATAGATAGATAGATAGATAGATAGATAGATAGATAGATAGATAGATAGATAGATAGATAGATAGATAGTTCAGTGTAAATATATACTACAAATCCGTTCTAGACTCCACAAATATGGTTGAATCCAATATCAAATTCAGGATCTATAAACTGGCTTGGACAAGCTCTGAGTTCATCTTAACCAGAAGCCCCTGAGATGAATCCAGTGATCACAAAACACTTTTGAATCAGGTTGGAGAAAAAATAAACTCACATAACATAATGCAATATTTAAGAGTAATGGTCTTATGAAAACTATGCGGTAGTGGGAATTGCACTTAATATTTGCTTCTATTCCCTCTGGAGAAAAAGCAATGCTAAATCAGGATGTAGCCTTCATTTATTGCTGCGTAAATCAAATACAGAAAAACCTTACCTGTCTCTGTTGCAGGAATGTTAAGAACAGAGGCATGCTGAAAGAAAAGGGTGGGGAAAACAATGAGTATGCCTGAAAATACTTCAAGTAATGTAATCCCACTGCTAGAGAGAAGGCAGGGGAAGACGCATCCTTTAAATGAATAGGCTTTCTGTAGGATTTTGACATACAACATCAAACTAATACAGCGTAAGACATAGTGGAACTAACTTCAATACAGAACTAACTTCAATACAGCAAATATCCAAAGGCTCATGAAACTAATTCCATGAGCTTGAGGGGTTCTTAAACATGCTGTTTACTTGAAGAGAACTCCCCTGCATGTGTGTGTGCATGACATGATGTTTTAAAAATTGGGGCATTTCAGCTGTTTAAAGGAGGGGGAACCCTAAAAATTTCTCTAGGATAATTTAGCCCTTTATAAGAACAGCTCTTTGGATCATGGGCATTGTTTATAAAAGAAAGTATTTAATCAAAACCACGAGAAAATTCAAGAATGTTGCTCATAGTATCAAAACAAAGATCATTTACAAGATCATTTTTGTTAATATGAATATGCTAGTTAAATGTTCATCACTATGAGAGACGGAGTACATGTTCCTATTGTATTTATTTATAATCCACCATTCTCCCTGAGACTCAAGGCCGATGACATAGCATAAGTCAAGTACAATTAACAGGATGGGACATCAAATGAGCAGTACAAGACCATTTGGATTGCAGACATCTGAAAACACAGCTAAAACAAACCTGAAACAAAGCATAAGCATTTAAACAGAACATATCAAACAATGAAAAAATTACACAACACAACCACAAGTAACAAATGGTACACAGTATTACAGTAGTACAGCAGAGTGATGGGATTCTAACTAGCCATCTTTTCCACTCAATCTCACTTAATGTTAAGAGGTGTCGGAAGATTGGAGGTGGGTGAATGTTGTCCCCATCTTCAAGAAGGGGAAAAAGGAGGATCCGGGTAACTACCAACCCATCAGCTTGATGTCTATACCTGGAAAAGTTTTAGAACAAATAATCAACCAGTCAGTCCTGGAAAATTTAGAAAGGATGGCTGTGATTACCAAGAGCCAGCATGGGTTTCTCAAGAACAAGTCATGTCAGACTAACCTGATGTCTTTTTTTGAGAAAGCAACTACCTTGCTTGATCGGTGGTAACTGTAGACATAATTTAACTTGATTTCAGAAAGGCTTTTTATAAGGTTCCACATACTATCCTTGTTGACAAGTTGGTAAAATGTGGTTTGGATCCTGTTACCATTAGGTGGATCTGTAACTGGTTGACAGATCGCACCCAAAGAGTGCTTGTGAATGGTTCCTCATCCTCTTGGAGAGGAGTGACAAGTGGAGTGCCTCAAGGATCTGTCCTGGGACCCGCTTTATTCAACATTTTTATAAATGATTTGGATGAAGGAATAGAGGGAATGCTTATTCAATTTGCAGATGATACTAAATTGAGAGGGGTTGCAAATACAGTAGAAGACAGAAACAGGATACAGGATGATCTTGACAGGCTAGAAAACTGGGCTAAAATCAATAAAATGAATTTTAACAGGGATAAATGTAAAGTTAGGTAGGAAAAATCCAATGCATGGTTATAGGATGGGGGAGATTTGTCTTAGCAGTAGTATGTGCAAAAAGGATCTAGGGGTCTTAGTGGACCATATGCTGAACATGAGTCAACAGTGTGATGTGGTGGCTAAAAAGGCAAATGCAACAGAAGTATCAACAGAAGTATAGTGTCCAGATCACGTGATGTGATGGTATTGCTTTACTCTGATTTGGCAAGACCTCACCTGGAGTATTGTGTTCAGTTTTGGGCACCACATTTTAAAAAGGATATAGAGAAGCTGGAATGGGTTCAGAGGAGGGTGACGAAGATGGTGAGGGGTCCGGAGACCAAGTCCTATGAAAAAAGGTTGAAGGAGCTGGGCATTTTTAGCCTGGAGAGGAGGTGGCTGAGAGGTGATATGATCACCATCTTCAAATACTTGAAGGGCTATCATATAGAGGATGGAATTGTTTTCTGTAGCTCCAGAAGGTAGGACCAGAACCAATGGATTAAAATTAAATCAAAAGAGTTTCGGACTCATCAGTAGGAAGAACTTCCTGACCATTAGAGCAGTTCCTCAGTGGAACAGGCTTCCTCAGGAGGTGGTGGGCTCTCCTTCCTTGGAGGTTTTAAATAGAGGCTAGATGGCCATCTGACAGCAATGAAGATCCTGTAAATTTAGGGGGAGGTATTTGTGAGTTTCCTGTATTTTTCAGGGGGTTGGACTAGATAGCCCTGGAGGTACCTTCCAACTCTATGATTCTATGGCTGATATCAGACAGCCAGTTTGGGTCAGCTTCAAGCTGTCCCTAAGAGAGCTGGCCAAAAATCAAACACCCTGGAGCTTCCAGAGAGTGCTCAGAAAAGGGGTGGGGTGTGGGCAGCCAGGGAGCATCTGGAATGCTCTCATGTCCCATCCACAGCTCCCTGGGTGTTCTCTGAGTGCCTCCTGGCTTTCTAGATGGCCAGGGAGGTGCCTCAGATGTGCCCCAGCAAAAAGGTACCACTTTGAAAGTGGTGCCTTTTCAAGCCAGTTCCTGGCAAGCCTGGGACGGAACTGGGACAGGACCGGGACGGCAGGCAGATGTGCACATGTGAATGTGCTTTTTTGGTCCACCTGCCTCCTGTCCCCTGGGTGGCTTTAAATGCCTGTCTGGTATCACCTTATGATTCCCTCCTTACAATAGCCCACATCCAACACAGCTGGTGCATATGCAGGTCCCATGATCTCCAGCATAATCTTTTCTTGTGTTAGAATGAACCCCTTCTTCCTTTTTCACCAGCAGAAGAGCTGGAAAAATTAAACCCATGGGTTTGAGGACACTGTATCCCACCTGCAAAATTCTGCCAGTGAATGCCAGAAAGTCTAGTGTTAAGGTAGAGGGCTAGTCTTTGCAACCATATTTTTCCATTACAGCAATGTATTGTTCCACATAGGAGTAAATGGCAAGCCAAAGTAAATATCTGCTCTTGAGCACACCATTTCAGCTGGATTTCATTCTGATCCTGGTGAAATCCATTTCAGCTGGATTTCACTCTGATCCATTGACCATAGTTCTCAAGAGCTAAGAAGCTCCTAATTGTATAGGGCCATCCTGCTCACTCTAGAACAATGACAACCAATATGTAAGTATTGCAGCTTTCTACCTTTTTACCTCCTGAAGACCCCCTCAAAAAGTCCAAGAAAATAACGTTTATGAAATTCAGATTGAAAGATAACTGAAAAGGGGGAAGAATTATCCATACAAACATAAAATTTAAAACAAGTAATCTGGGCTTAGTATAGCCTTGTGTAGAGCTGGAAAAAATGTACATCGTTAAAAAAGGAAAAGAAAACAAAACTCTGACAAGGGCAAAATACTCACTTTTAGTACATTCATGAGTGTATCTCTCTATTAGTATTTTTATCAGTATCTTTACAAACTCTGTTCATCAGTAAGAGACAAAATGTGACTTTGATCCACAGAAAGTGGTTTCTAATATACATAATTTAACATAACAGCTAGAACATCATCCATCACTGTGTATTAAAACTGAATCCTATTAGCCTAATATACTGCTATTGCAATATGGAAGGGTAGTTCCCATTCATCAAGTTCTATTATTGCATATTGTTACCATTGTATTAGACCAATATAATACATTTCTTAATAAAACTCAATGACGTTTCCCACTTAAATGGTCCCATTAATACTTCAATCTTTTCAAGGCTGTCCTCTTTGAGATATGCAAATGCTAAGATGCAACAGAGAACTTGGATATGCCTTCAGAATGTAGCAAAATGTAAGAAGGTAGCATCCTAAACCAACGTCAAGAAGTTAGGGACAAATTTACAAACAGACACCATGCTGGATTGGGGTGAATACAGGGCTGTAGCCAGGATCTGAAAAGTCAGAGGGCTTTTTAAAAAGTCAGGGGCACCCTGTAGGGCATGCCACTTCTCAGAAGCTTTCTGGAGTAGAGGCAAAAGCTGGATGCTCTGAAAGTGTTCAAGTCAAGGCAGCCAACCTTAACACTTTGGAGTCAAGAAGGGATTGTACTTTGTGTGCAAGCAGGGTGTTTCCTTCTGCCTCCTTCTCCCCTACCCTAGCACTTTGCAGCCAGCCAGCTTCATCTATCCAGCCCATTCCACATGGCTTCCTCCACCTCCTGCTCCTCCCCACCTGCTGATTTTGCTGCTGCAGTGCACTGTGCCCTGCTCAGCTTTTCCAGCTCTGGCTGCCTCTGATGATGCTTTGCCAGCTCAGCCATGGCAAAAAACAGAAAAACACTGTGGCCCTGCTTGGAAGTCAGAGGCAGTCCCCCCACACGCCTCCCATGGCTATGGGCTTGGGTGAATATAGGCTGTAATTTTATTGAATAATCAACTTCCAGCAGTTTCACATAGAAAGGGAAGGATCTTAATGTTACAGCATCCAGATCTCAGACTTCTTATTCCAGTGTGCAAACTCCAGTATTCATCCTGCATGCTGGGTAAGTGAATTTATGGAAGTTCAAATAGCACAGGACAGAAAAAAGCTGTATTTGAAGTGCTTCTGGCAATCAACTTAGGAGTGATTTGGTTCCCAAAGCTACCTGTATCTCAAGTGTCCCCTAGGGATGCCAGCTGTTTCTGGCAACCAGCTGGGAGAAATTGGGGGGGGGGGGTGCCGCAGGTACAGCCTTGCTGGTGTCATGCTGATGCATGCCATCGTTTCCAGCATAAAGCCAGAAGTGATGCCATTCCACTGAGGTAGCCCCAACTCTATGCTTTAATCTCTGGGGTTTAATCCTAGAGTGTTGTCCTGACAAGATGAAGTCACTTTGAGACATCAGAAGTTAATACAACAGTGGAGCCTCCTGTTCCCCTCTGCTGGCCTAGGAAGCTGCAGCAGGGAATGGGGGGGAGGGGGCTATGCTTGGAGGTACCTCAGATTAAAAAGTGCATTACTTAGCATTTGTAAAAGCATCAGTGAAAAAGCTGGATGGATCTGACACAAAATATCAAAAATGACAGAGACAAACCAATCATAATGAGGGTGTATGCAGAGACTTAAGAGAACAAAGAAAGGACATAAACCCATGGGTTCCAAGGAGCATCTTATGTAATAAATTTGCCCCTCCCCCACTCGGAATGAAGAAGTTGACACATTATTGGATGAAAACCGGGCCACTTTATTAGAACATAACTTGAACGAACTAGAATGGCAAGAGGTCTAGGCTTAACAGGACAAGCCCTGGGGTCAAACCCAGGACCCTGCCTTGTCCTGGGAGGGCGAGCCACTCTGCCCCCAGCACGAGCCCCATATCCTCTGGCTGGTGCTGAGCAGCCAGGCCCAAACTCCACCTCAACCTAGGCCGACATCCATCCCTCAGGAAGGATCCACCCCGATGGTGGCTTTGTTGTGATCTGCACTCCCAGCATTGAGCTATAAAGCCCATCTGCCGTTCGTACAGACCACCTGCACCAACTGGTGCAGAGCCATAGGTGCTCTCCTGAAATACTGTAGCCAATACCTCATCCTGCCAAGTGACCAATCTAACAAACTTCCCCCCCCCCCACATACTACACTAACGAACAGTACAAGGTAGGCAAAAAACAAATTCACAATAGGCCAATTCTGTGAAAATGAAAAAATTCCTACCTGGCCCCTAATAAGGCGCCCGGTAAAACCTGTACTGCATAGGCCGGGCGGGCGGAGAGCCGAAAAGATCTGCACAACCCAGGGCGGGGCCAGGGCTTTATAGCCCTGGCACCAAGCCCTGCTCATCAATCCCCGGATGACCGGGATGATGACGCCAGCTCTCCCTCCTTCTGGGAGTGCAAACACGCCCCCCACCCTGGAACGGCCGTTGCCCGTCCGGCTGGGAGGGGGCTGACTAATAACTGAATAATGGCAGTTTAAAACACTGCCAAAACCTTTACACAATTGATACTTATCTCCCAGATTGATTAATGTTGATATATAAACCAACTATAATAAGTATTCTAATCGTATTAACACTACAATTTCCTTTAGAAGTATCCAAGAGGAAATTTATCTTATAGCAATGTTGAATCATTACTTCCAGATACCAAATAAGGAAAGCATAACTGGTGGCAAGGTTTCGTATTCCAACTGTAACCTTTCTAGGGGTCTGCAGTCAATAAAATATGCAGAACTACTGTCATTTCTGGGGTTACTGGGATATATAAAGTTTCATGAATACAATAATTCTTCTGAGATACACTGAGGTGAGCCCTGTGGTGTTGTTGCTCAAGCTAGCAGCTAGAAGTATCATTATGCTTATTCTCCAGAGTTGTTTTCTTCCTGAAAAAAAAAATCCCTCAACAGTACTAAGAAGAAAAGCAACAAACAGAACAGGGAAGCATTCTCCACTTATTCATCTTCAGATAACAAATAAGAAGAAATCTGCTATTGCTGCAAGAGCAAGACCCAAAGGGCTGCTTGTTGCTTGCTATTTCTTTGATGCCACCTTCCCCTTGTTAAAAGCAAAGGGTGAACATTACTTTGGGTGTTAGGCTACTGATTAAGCATTGAGTGGCATATAGAATGCCAATAGCAAGTCCATAAGTACATGAAACATCAAGACTGTGACAGATATGAGTGAAATGAAATTGGTGTCCAGTAATAATATGGAACACACAAGAAATATGTATTCTTTATCCACACTGAATACCTAATAAGGAAAAGCAACATGCTATCATGTGTGAGTTTTATTGCTCTAGACAGGCCTGAATGCAAGTATGGCACTCTTTTCATAGCATTTTTAAAATATCTGGCTGCAGAGTATTTTGTGCTCATACAAAGAAACATGTTTGTTGATTTAAATGAACACAACACAAAATAACATATATGACAATCCAAGAAGTATTTTCCAATTTCTAGGGATGCAAACCTAAAAAAACCTGTATTTTTTCAGATTCATATTTTTTTTTTGTGTCACCAAACTTTTATTTTGCAATATATTGAAATGCATTCATCTATTCAAATTCAAATATACTTCTCCAATATATTACATATTTTCCTCCCCCCCCACTCTTATTCATGACCTCCGCCGGTATTTAAAACAAATTAAAAGCATATTAAAGGTAAATTCACAATTATAGAATCTTTAGAGAAGAAGAAAATATATATATATATCATTCACTAACCTTCTCTCTAATAATCACTTAGCACTTATTAAACACAACGCTCATAATTATTAATTCAGTTCCAGAGTTCCCTCTATCTTAGTCTAATCTTAACTCTCACATATATATATTTACCAAGTAGCTATGTTCTACTAATATTTTTATCACAATAGCACAATACCTCTTTATCATTAAAAGTTCAATTAATGTTGTCATACACTACTAAATATCTTTTCACCATTATAAAATTTTTACACAAAGAGTTACACAAAGCGTTATCTTTCCCCAACCCTTTCTCTATAGTTCACTTAATGCTTATTAAACACAAAACCCAAAGTTATAAAATCAACTCCGGAATTCCAACTGTCTTCATTTTATCTTAAATCATATATGCATAATTACCATGTAACTATATTCTACTGATTCATTAATCACAAATCTCCTTTATCATTTAAATTTCAGTTAATGTTGTCATAAACCACTAAATGACTCTTCACCCTCCATTGTGTTTCCACGTAACTTTGAAATTTACTCCAGTCTTCTTTAAACTTCTCCAAGTTATTGTCTTTTAAGATTCTAGTAAGTTTGTCCATTTCACTCCAGTTAAGAACCTTTAAGACCCAGTCCCATTTTTCAGGTATTCTGTCCTGCTTCCACATTTGCGCATACAGTGTTCTCGCAGCTGAAAGCAAATACCACAACAATGTTCTGTCTTGCTTTGGAAAGCTTTCCATTTGTAATCCCACCAGAAAGACATCTCGTGCTCTCTTAATATTATAACCCAAGATTTTCGAGATCTCCTGTTGAATCATTGTCCAAAATTGTTTCGCCTTTTCACAAGTCCACCACATGTGGTAAAAAGAACCTTCATGTTTTTTACATTTCCAACACCTATCTGAGGCTTGATTACTCATTTTTGTTAACTTTTTAGGTGTCATGTACCATCTATACAGCATTTTGAAACAATTCTCTTTTATGTTATAGCACGTTGATATTTTCATTGAATACTTCCATAGGTGTTCCCACGTCTCCATCTGTATTTCTTTATTAAAATTAATTGCCCATTTAATTTGAGGCTTCACCACCTCTTCTTCTGTAGACCATTTCAATAACAGTTTATACATCCTTGAAATCAATTTTTCATTCTCGCCCAGCAGCATTTTCTCCATTTCTGTTTTCTCTTGTCTTATACCTGTACTTTTAATGTCTTTCTCTATCAAGCTTTTAATTTGTAACAGCTGAAACCAATCAAATTTGTCCTGCAATTCTTCAATCGATTTCATTTCAACTTTGCCCCCCTTGAATTTTAGCAGTTGTTCGTATGATGCCCATTTCCCTTCCCTTACACTTACTTATTACTTCTGTTGGCACAATCCAAAGTGGTTTCCTCTCATTTCCATATTTACTATATTTTTTCCAAGTATTCAGCAAACTCCTCCTTATATAGTGATGTGAAAAGAAACCATCCATCTTCTCTTTCCCGTAGTACATATATGCATGCCAACCAAATATATTTCCATGTCCTTCTAGCGCCAATAATTTTTTGTTGATCAAAGTCATCCATTCCTTAATCCATACCAAACAAACTGCATCATGGTATAGCATTAAATCAGGTAGTTGCCTGATTTAAAGCCGCCTCTTTCTTTCGCATCTGTTAAGATTTTCATTTTAATTCTTGGTTTCTTGCCCGCCCAAATAAACTCTGAAATTTTTCTTTGCCACAGATTAAATTGTTTCTAAAAAAAAAAAAAGTTCAGATTCATATTTTGAAAGGTGCATAAATATTTCTATTCAATGGTATTCAGGGCTCCTGGTACCATTTTGCAATATGATTGCAAATGCGCTAAAACACTAGATCCCTGCTCCTCTGTTACATCTCTGCTAATTGCTGGGAGCAGGACTTTTTTTGTAGCAGGAACTTCTTTGCATATTAGGCCACACACCCCGATGTAGACAATCCTCCAAGAGCTTACAGTAGGCTCTGTAATTCTTCACCTAATTCCTCCTGTTCTGACTGTTTAAACACTTCCTCCCAGCCACATCCACTTCCTGACTGTCTTACCTCATTCCTCAGTAGGCCAGTACTAATGGCCATTTCTCTTTCTCACTTATTTACTTTAATGTTTACCAATATTTCCTGCGCTCCTTTGTTCCTTTTTATTTTAAGCACTGGTTAACTAGCTAAGTATAAAATGGGCTTGGTAGCATCTCTTTGGAGTAGTTACAGAGAGGTATGCAATACAGGGAAATTCATATGTTCAACACAACTTTATTTATAGAGAACAAGGTGAAAATGTATAGTTTCTATAGTTGAATGGGCCTATGAAGAGACCCAGGGGCACAGTAATGCATAGCTTCATCCTCTATCAATTTGGACATGAACTGCATTTTTGTGATTCAATTTGTTTCATGGTTCAGCAACAAACCATGAACTGAACCACAAACAGATACGGTGGTTTGTTAACTGAACCAGTTCATATTGGTTTGTGAACCATTTAAATCTCTGCTTTCTGCTCCCCACCACTTTTTATGGCTCTGAGCCATCTAAACAAAGCAGATGTTTTTCATGAAGACCAGAAAGCAGGGGGTTAAATTGCTTGGACCCATTTGACCCCTTGCTTTTTGCTCTTCATGTTTGGCCACAAACTGCATCAATATTTGTGGAATTTCATGGTGGCTCTTCAGTTCACAATCATCACTTCAGGAACCACAAATAGCCAAAATCACCACTTCATTGGGCTGGTGGGGAGGAAATGGAGGGGAAATCACCATTGTTGGCAATGTAGTTACTTTGCATCTAGCATGACATAGAGCTGATGTCACCATGTAGTGATAATGCCCCAGGATTCACTCAAAACTCTAGTGGTGTCACCAGAGAGCCCCCCCCCCAACCAGTAAGTCTCTCCCATTGGGTGCCAACCTGAGGCTGACAACTATAGGCCTATGAGGAGAGTCAGGGGCACAGTAACACACAGCTTCACCTTCTATCCGTTTGGGCTCAGTATAGCCAGTAAAAAGAAACATGCAATATCTGGCTTGGCCTTGTGAGGAAGAACATGAGTTCCAAGATTCACCCAGGAAGGAAGACTATGGTCATAGTAGCTCCCAAATTTGTCTTGTGAGAAGGACAGGCATGGCTTTGCCCTCCTAGTCTGTGTTTTGTGCAGCCAGTGAGTAGAAGCATAACTCTTCCTTTATCTTGTGGCTCAGTAGCCCTTCATCAGGTTAGAGGAGGGCAAGGTGGCAAGAGGTGATGCCTAGACATGGGCTGACTAACTGGCAATAAGAACCCACAGTCTACTCCACTTTTCAGCAAGTCAGCAGAGCAGGTGATACCTCTGCCACCTTTGTGGCATCACTGGAAGAAGGAGCAGGGACATGTCAAGATAAGACAATTCTCTCTACTTCATGCTACTTCTTATTAGTTCTAAGCAGATTACTAAAATATAGAAAAAAACTAAACCACATTTGAATGGCTGTGGAAATCTCACGGATGCATACAATTTCACAGCTAAAGGAGTAATAGGCCTGCTATTCTAATAAAAGGAGTGATGTTTCCATATGATCTATATATGATCTGAAGGGAGAATTAAAAGTTTTCTAGGCTCAGAAAAATAATTGCAGTCAAAGTCATGTGATACATGGTGTCTACACTACATGCACCACAGTTTCTACCAGAGTATGGTATCTCAAGATACCTCCGTTGCAAAACTCTAAATGTTAAAGCATTATGATGCATTGACATAAAGGCACACCTATAGTGAGGAACAGTCAAATAAAAGCAGTAATCAAGAAGCTTTCCAGGTGAAAGAATACCAGCAAATTAAATAGAACAAACATACATCATGTGTTCTACAGATTGTACTGTCATAATCATACTTATACATCAGATAAATCATTTTCATTGGTATGGCCATACACAAGAAATTCAGAGCATGGTTGGCTAATGTGGGGATACAGTCTTGGCTGAGCGGGTTATTAAGAAAGACTGTGGTGGCTGCAATTGAGCACAACACTGTCCTGCCCATGCCATAGCAGGACTTTAAGAGGACCATCGGATGGAACCTGAAGTTGGAATAGACAGTTGTGAGAGGACAGAAGGCGTACAGAAACTGTTTTCTGGCCTCTCTGGCCTACTTTGTAACCACCGGATGTTGAATGAAGTGGTGTTACTTCCTCCTTATTTCTTGTTCCAGCCTAGTGTACCATTCACAGACTTCATGGACCATAAGCTGCTCCCCAGTCTTGCTGAGATCAACAAGGTATTAATCTTTAAGGCCCTAAATGGTCTGGGCAACATATCTATGGGATTGCCTCTCTTGGTATACCCCCAGAGGAGCATTACAACCCAGGAGAAGAATCTCCTTGTGGTCCCTGGCCCAAAGGATATCTGGCTGTCCTCAACCAGATCCAGGGCTTTTCCAGTCCTGGCACTGACCTGATGGAACTCTCTACCTAATGACATCCATGCACTGCAGGACCTAGCTCAGTTCTGCAGGGTTTGTAAGACAGAGATGTTCTGCTAGGCCTATGGTTGTGGACAGCAACAGTTCAACACTGAACCTGGCTCCTTTATCCCTCCTCCCCTTCCAAGGTCTAAATGACATCTGAAACAGTTGATTGTTATTGTTGTTGTTCTTTGTTATCATTCTAAATTTTAATCATTATTTGTAAAATGTATTTATTGAAATATATTTGTACTATATTTATTGATATATTTATTGAAACATGTAAGCTGCCTTGAGCCCTATTTGGGAGAAAGTCTGGAAATCAAATAAATGCATAAATATTATTTTATTATTATTAAAATTTTATTTACTAAGCCACCCTTCCCTGCAAGCATGGCTCAGGGCATCTTACAACAGAACAGATACAATAAATAATATAAAGCAAAATCAACATTAAAATCCCAATACCATTTACAATTTAAAAAACGGTGGAATATGTAGTGTATCAAGAAATGTCATGCGACCCGACGGGGGGGGGCAACTGTCCCCGCCTATCTCCAGCTGTGGCGGGAAGTTCAACGGGGCTGGATTGGCCCAACCAACCCAGTAGGCTGTACCCGGGATTGTACATAAGCGGGACCCGGCCCGCGTGTTCTCTCTCTTGCAACGTGCTCCTAATAAACCATGTTGCCCTACTCTCGTCTCCGCATCGAGTACGTTACACTGGCGACGAAGGTGGGATCCTAGCCGCAGCGGCTACGACGGAGATCTGGGCAACAAGCGACTGTCGCCGCCATCATGGCCAACCAAAGCGGAATCACCGGCTACCTCGAGCCCTTCGACCCAACCAATCCAGAGGGATGGGAGTCCTACGCGGAGCGGGTCGAGTTCTACCTCCGGGCCAACAAGATCACTGACGCCGGAGCGAAGAGGGACGTTCTCATGAGCGTCTGCGGGCCTGCCACGTTCGAGATCGCCAAGGGTCTCTCGGCACCCGCCCGTCTGGCAGAGAAATCCTACGACGAGATCATCCGACTCCTCACGGGACACTTCTCACCACAGCCTTCGCGGGTAGCTCGCAGGTTCCTGTTCCACAAACGGGACCAGATCGCGGGCGAGTCCGCCGCAGACTACCTGGCGGCCCTCCGTAAACTCGCCGGGAACTGCAACCTCCCCCAACTGGAGGAAGCCCTGGCGGACAGATTCACGTGGGGCCTCCGCGACGAGAGGCTCCAGCAGAAGCTCTTCGCCAAAGAAGAGCTTACTCTCCAGGCCGCCTTCAGCGAAGCGGTGGCATGGGAACGAACCGCACGAACGTTTCCCCGGGCCAAGATGGAAGCTGCCCACCACGGAGAGCTGGACCAAGACGGCCCCGAGGAGGAGGAAGCCCATCAGCTACGCCGCCCAGCCGGGCCACCCAACAGAGCGACCCAACGCCCCCGAGCGACCGACCGACCACCAGCGTCGGAGAGAGCCCCGGCCACCAAGTGCGCCAGCTGCGGCGGCCCCCACGAGCGGAGAGACTGCCAATACCGGACCTGGGACTGCAGGAGCTGCGGAAAGACCGGCCACATTGCCAGGGCTTGCCGAGCCAAGCCCAACCGCAGGAAGCCGACCACGTACCACGAGTCCGCGGAGTCCCACGCGGTAGACTCCACGTCCCTACAGGTACTGAACTTGCCCCACGATTCCCCCGATAAAATCAAAGTGGCGGTCCTTATAGAGGGGAACCCCTGCCAAATGGAGGTGGACTCAGGGTCCTCCATTTCCCTTATTGCGGAAGAAACCCTAAGAGAACTGTGTCCCCGCCAGCGGCTGCAACTTCGGCCGGCAGACTTCATACTCCGGGACTTCCAGAAGAACCCGGTGCAAATTGCGGGGTGGGCGCGGGTACAAGTCGAGCGGGGGTCCTTCCACGGCCCGCTGGACATCCTGGTGGTTAAGCGCCAGCTGGCCACCCTGCTAGGTCTAGCCTGGTTCAAACCCTTGGGAATCCGCGTGGAGGGGGTGGGCCAGACCATAACGCCCCGGGGGTTCGGGGAGATTTGCAAGGAATTCCCCGAGGTATTCGATGGGTCCCTAGGGAGCTACCGGGGGCCGCCCATCTCCCTGCCCCTAGACCCCACGGTCAGACCGATTCGGCTCAAGGCCAGGAGGGTTCCGTTCGCCTTGAAACCTAAGATCGAGGCAGAGTTAGACCGCCTCACGGCACAAGGCGTCCTGGAGCCGGTGGACTACGCCACCTGGGAAACCCCCATCGTTACCCCCATCAAGCCAAACGGGGAGGTGCGGATCTGTGCCGATTATAAATGCACCATAAACAAGGCACTACAGGACAACCCCTATCCAGTGCCGGTGGTGAGCCATGTCCTGGCCGCCCTAGCGGGGGCTAGGATATTTGGGAAGCTAGACCTGGCCCAGGCCTACCAGCAGCTCCCAGTAGACAATAAGACGGCGGAGGCCCAAACGATCGTGACCCACAGGGGGGCTTTCCGGGTAAAGAGGCTTCAGTTTGGGGTTAGCGTCACTCCGGGGATTTTCCAGAGCCTAATGGACGCTCTCCTTAAGGGGATCCCAGGAGTCCAGCCGTTTTTCGACGACGTTTTAGTCGCCGCCCCGGACCCCGAGGAATTCGGCAACCGCCTTCGAGAGGTGCTCCGCCGGTTCCAGGCAGCGGGGCTCAAGGTCAAGAGAGAGAAATGCTTGCTGGGGGTTCCACGGGTAGAGTTTCTGGGGTTCGCCGTTGACGCAGCAGGAATCCACCCCACGGAAGAAAAGACCCGAGCCATCGTGCAAGCCCCGGCTCCCACTTGTAAAGCGGAGCTCCAAAGCTTCTTGGGGGTGCTCAACTTTTACCACTCCTTCCTCCCCCACAAGGCAGCCCTGGCGGAGCCCCTTCACCGGCTGCTGGACAAAAAAGCCCCTTGGGTTTGGGGCAAACGACAGGCCGCGGCGTTTCAGGCGGTCAAGGACGTCCTGGTGTCCAATGCGGTGCTCCACCATTTTGACGAGGCCCTCCCCGTCATCCTGGCCTGCGATGCGTCGCCGTATGGGGTGGGAGCAGTCCTGGGGCACCAGCTTCCGGACGGGAGGGAGGTACCGGTCGCATATTACTCCCGCACGCTCACTTCAGCCGAGCGCAACTACGCGCAGATAGATAAAGAGGCCCTGGCAATCGTGGCAGGGGTCCGAAAGTTCCACGAGTATCTATATGGGAGAAGGTTCACCATTGCCACGGACCACAAGCCCCTCTTAGGTCTACTGGCCCCAGACCGACAAACCCCCCAAATACTCTCACAGCGCGTGTTGAGGTGGAACCAATTCCTCAACTCATACACGTACACACTGGTTCATAGGGCCGGCAAGGCTATGGGACACGCGGATGCGCTTAGCCGTTTGCCGCTTCCGGAGACGGGTCCGGACCCCGCACCCGCACACCAGGTCATGATGATAGAGAGCCTCCCAGAGCCGCCCCTCCACGCAACGGAGGTGGCCAAGGCCACCCAGAAACACAAGACACTGGCACGGGTGCTCGACTGGGTGGTGAGGGGGTGGCCAGAGGGAAACATGGGGGAAGAATTCAAGCCTTACAAGGCGAGGAGGGAGGAATTAGCCGCACACAAGGGCTGCATACTTTGGGGCAGTAGGGTAGTGATTCCACCTCCGCTCCAAAAGCGTGTTCTAGAATCCCTACACGAGACTCATCCCGGCATAGTGCGAATGAAGGCTCTGGCCAGGAGCTACGTCTGGTGGCCGGGAATGGACGGGGAGATCGAGGGCTGGGTCTGCGGGTGCCAGACCTGCCAGGAATCCCGGCCCGAGCCGCCCAGCGCCCCCGTCACTAGGTGGGAGTCCACCCGGAAACCATGGTCGAGACTCCATATCGACTTTGCGGGCCCATTCCAGGGGCAGACCTTCATCATAATAGTGGACTCCTACACCAAATGGCTGGAGGTCATCCCCGTAGGGTCCACCTCGTCCACAGCCGCGATCAGAGCTCTGCGCAGGGTCCTATGCACACATGGCATCCCGGACACCATAGTCTCTGATAACGGGGCCGCCTTCACCTCAGCCGACTTCCAGGCGTTCCTGCAAAGATACCTGATCAGGCACATAAGGTCGGCTCCCTTCCATCCGGCCACCAACGGCCAGGCGGAGCGGATGGTCCGCACAACAAAGGAGGCCCTCGGCCGAATTGTACAGGGGGACTGGGACCACAGGCTGGCCGCGTTCCTCTTCGATAATCGGATCACCCCTAACCCGGTCACAGGAGTCAGCCCGGCTGAGCTCCTCATGGGACGCAAACTCATAACCCGGCTGGACCGGCTGCATCCCGACCGGGCTTCAGACACCCGCGGGAGCCCCGAAGTCCGAGACGCCGCCCGGGGCTTCTTCGCGGGCGACCCAGTTTTCGCCCGAAACTATGCAAGGGGCCCCGATTGGGTGGCGGGGCGGGTACTGAGGGTAACCGGGTCCCGCCACTACGACATATCAACGGAGGGGGGCCAGGTACTACGGCGGCACATTGATCAGTTGAGGCGCCGCACCCTTCCGGAGGCCCCCACGGACACGGACGAGGCTATATCCAGCGAGGAGCCTAACGGAGACCGCCTAGATGACGCGATCCCAACATCCGTGATGCGGGCGCCGGAGGTACCGGAACCGACCGAAACCGAGGGATCCGCGGAACCGGACGGGCCGCCCCCGTCCACTCCAGGACCTACCGAGGCACCATCCTCGGCGCCCGCGCCGCCGCCACCGGGACCCCCCAGACGGTCCACTCGGGAGCGCCGGCCCCCCGCATACTTACAGGACTTTGTACATTAACCAGGGGGGGAGGGGTGTAGTGTATCAAGAAATGTCATGCGACCCGACGGGGGGGGGCAACTGTCCCCGCCTATCTCCAGCTGTGGCGGGAAGTTCAACGGGGCTGGATTGGCCCAACCAACCCAGTAGGCTGTACCCGGGATTGTACATAAGCGGGACCCGGCCCGCGTGTTCTCTCTCTTGCAACGTGCTCCTAATAAACCATGTTGCCCTACTCTCGTCTCCGCATCGAGTACGTTACAGAATAAAATTTCAATTTATATTTCCATGGCCACCTAAGGGGGAGGGGGTTACAGAAAATGAAATAAATAAAATACGTATTGCAAAGGGGCAAAAGCTCTTTTCCTCTAAGAGATACATAGGCAATGAACACACACATGATGAAGGAAATTAGATTTAATTAAGTAAAGAAGAAAACAACATCTACAGAAGAATCAGTGCAAGACAATAATATGCTTTCATCCCTTCAGCAGTCATGAACCGCAAAGACTGACAATTACCCATGAACTGGCTAGCTGCACAACATCATTCTGTTGCTTCAGCTACTCTGAGGTTTCAATCTCAAGGCTATTCCTGAGGCTTTATTTACTATCTTGAGCCACTAATTTAACCAGTTCTTATATTAATACATAATTGACCTTGACAGGAAGGCTACATCTCAGACTTTCCCAAGGCCAGCTGATTCATACTGGTACATGGTAGGTGTCCGGTATAGATAACTGTGCTATATCTCTGCTGCTCTCTTTACCCTGTACCAGACACATACGTTATAAAACATACCCCTATTTCAGTACATCAACTAGGAAAGGAAAGGTCCCCTGTGCAAGCACCAGTCATTTCTGATTCTGGGGTGATGTTGCTTTCACAACGTTTTCACAGCAGACTTTTTACGGGGTGGTTTGCCATTGCCTTCTCCAGTCTTTTATACTTTCCCCCCAGCAAGCTGGGTACTCATTTACCGACCTCGGAAGGATGGAAGGCTGAGTCAACCTTGGACCGGCTACCTGAATCCAGCTTCCGTCGGAATGGAACTCAGGTCATGAGCAGAAAGTTCAGACCACAGCACTGCTGCTTTACCACTCTGCGCCACAGAGCTACATGCAATTATGGCCATGAGTTTGGGTCTTCAAGACTTTGTGTTTGCAAGGCAATTCAGAGTCAAATGGTGGCACACCACCTGACTCCTTGAGAGGGCATTTCACTACAGCATCTCCCCTGCCAGTCTAGATCTCAGCTACGCTACACAGGAGGTGCTTTCACACACACTAAATAATACACTTTCAGTGCACTTTGCAACTGAATTTTACTGTGTGAAATGGCAAAATTCACTTGTAAATGGTCACTTAAGTGGATTAAGCTGCATTATTTAGCATGCATGAAAGTACCCAGGGAGTTAACATGTCAAATACTTACTATGACATTTATACCTTATTACCACAATGAGTGACATATGCAACTCCATTTGGGACAGCTTGATCCCATTTGGGATTTGTTAGTATGGCAGCAATTTAATAGTTGTTTATGCTCCATCAAAAATACAAAGAAATAAAAATTCAGCTTTAGGTTTTAGAGCCTCCCCCCTTGGGAGTTGAATTTAGAGCACAGAAGGTATATGGACAGGTGTGCATAATCTGTTTTCTGCCGGAAGCCAGTGTGTATCATGTCTTCTTTTCTATCAGGTGGCACTTTTCATCATGCTTTTTGATGAATTGACTCTAGCCCATGAAAGCTTATGCCATAATAAATCCACTTGTAGTTAAGCACCCCCCTTTCTGTAACAAAATGACAAGGCTATCCCCATGGAGTTCATCACTCATTAGATTTCCTTGGTTATTGTATAACAACTGCAAAATCAACCTGTAAAATTCACCAAACCCTCATCACAAAAGAAGAAGGAAAAATTGCACAGCTACAAATCAATTTTTCCAGCACATCAGGTGAAAGATGCAAGTGCTTGCCATGGAGGAAATGTAAAAATGTGAAGACTATTCTAATTCAGAATTATGTCAGAGTCTCACCTGGTTACAGATAATTGACCTGCTTGTTCTTACTGCTTGCTAATTCTCTTGTGGGAGCTGCAGCATGTTCTACAGTGAATAATATCTTGAAGCAGGTAAAATTTTAGTATGCTATTTCAACAAAGTGCTGAGTGAAGCTGAGACTATATTTGACTCTGGACTCACTAGAGCTCTGTCTTATATTTATTTACATTTTTAAAAACAAACAAACAAACAATGTAATTAGGCAATTCCAGCATTTTTGCAAATTCTGAGATCTTATTGATCCATTCCCTGGAAAACAACTTAGAAACGGAAATTAGTTGTGAGCTGGACATCATTTGTATATTTATCCAGTTTTGAAACACAACTGGTTTTCAATATAATTTCAAGCTAAAATGAGGGTGCTGGTTCTATAATATGCTTTGCAGCACAAGAATCACATACATGAGGGTCTATCCCCATTTGAGGCTATGGAGCAATAAAAGGTCCTTCCAGAGGCTCTATCTGAGGTTCATAGTATTCAACTAGTCCATGGTAAGAGACCTTCAAGTGCACCATGGAAGGACCACTTATTGGGTTGTAAATCTCATGCAGTCCAATTTTTTTGCTGGCATTTATAAGGATGTGCAGTTAATACACACATAGAAAAGATGGGTAACATGTTTCCTGTGTGAGCATGCTGAGGTAAGCAGTAGGACTCTGGCCCTTGGATGGTTCCTCACTAAGATACTTTTTTTTTTTGACCTGACTTGCAATTCTTGTGCCAGTTATCTTGTTTATCTGCCCAGAGTACTGACCTAGATGCTCATGATGTCATAATTCTGGCTTCTCCCTTTCTTGTCATGTCACTGTAATGTCACATCTTGTAGCTCAGTGGATCCCGGGCAAAAACAATTAGGGAATATGCCTTTTCTGTTATAGCAGTCAGCCGATTTACTGGAGGAAACAAGTAAAATCCCAATCTTGCAAATATTTTACTGGACTGATATGATTATGCTGTTCTACAGAATTCTTAACAATTTGTGATAACTGTAATTTTGTATTGCTGTTGCATAGCATTTTGTGATACTTTGGCACACTACTTTGATTCTTTGGCACACTATTTTTATTTTATTGGTTTATACCATGCTATCTCAATTTTTAAGAATTGTGATATATAATATTTTCAAGTAAGAACATGGACTAATTAATAAAACAGTTTCTTTAACTTGGAGGCTCATAATGATGCCTTTTGTTAATTGTCGAAATTTAACCATATTATTTCCCACCATTTCATGGTATTCTTTTATAATCACTTTTTCTAGATAACTTCATATGTTATTTACTAGTTTAGCCGATGTAAACAATTTTTGATCAGATTAATTATCTTCAAACTTCATTTCAAAATTATGCTGATTTAGAATCATAGCAACCACACACGTAAACAATCAGTTTTCATTTAGAAACCTCTTTAATGTTTATCATTGCCACTTCGGTATATGTTGATAAATCAGTAAGATGTTATAAGTCAGCAATAAATCAATTGATAATGGTGTTCTTTCAAGTGAATAAATAGGAAAAGCAGAATGCAATACATTCAGTAAAAAAAAAAAAAAACATGACATAATATCTAAAATCAGAGTATTTTTTCTTTTCACTAATTTGCTTGGATCCAGGAAGCTGTCTCATTCAGTCTCTCCAGTTTACCTCCTTAAAATAGCTCCTATAGAAGCATAGAGTTGGAAGGGATCTCTAGAGTTACCAAGGGCTGGAAAGTAGGAATACCTGATAGTATCTGTGGACTGACTCACAGGTTGGGTAGAGGAACTTCTATGCAAGGTCCCCTGTGCATAATCCCAGCTACAAGGAATATGTGAGTGAGGAAGCAAGTCTACATGCCAAAGAAGACCAGCAGAAGGAGGTAAAGCCTCGCTACAACTTAAGGCTTTGACCTCAGCAGTAGAAGCAGCCGTGGTATCAAAAAGGGGGGAAGCCAATAAGCAACTGCTGTGACCAAGAGGAGTAAATCTTGAACAATCCTGTCCCAGAAATGAGAGTTTTCATCCTATTCTGGGGAAAGGACTATAAAGTCAAGTCTAGAAGTCAAGTATAAAGACTACTAGTCTCGAAGACTTCCCATTGTCACTTTGGGTTGTCTACTGTTTCACCATTGATCTGAAACAGCGCAGTTTGCATGAACTCTCAGGAGGCAGGGAGCGATTATCCTACCTCTGAAGCAAGTGACTGTTAAAAGGAGATGAACTGGTAAGAGTCTCCTGCACACCAGAAAAAGAGATGTAGATACACAGTCAAGCTCTGGAAGGGAGAGCAGGGAAGGTGTGTGCTTGCAAAGCCTGCCCCTTAGACTGTGCCAATCTCCAACACCCAGCAAGGTCCAGCTGGAAACACCAGATGGATGAGGCGTGCAGAGGATCCAGACTCAAAAGTGTCATCCACTACTGACTGTAACTGCCTGCAGCCACCAGCTGAATGTATCTACCAGTATTTTGCAGCCTGATTTTGGCCAGAAGGACATTTTGGCAAAACCAGAAGGAGATCAGCTAGGAAGAACTGACCCAAATAAAGACTCCTTGCCCACATGCCAATTGCGAATGGTCCAGAAGACACAACACTCACAGGACTGTGCAGCTGTGTGAGAGGCCATATTGCAGAACAATGTGGGGAAGGTGAAAGTTGCGGGTCCTTGTGGAGGGTCAGGGTGATTGGGGAAGGTTTGAAAAGTTCATGGAAGGTGTGTTTTGGGAAACATGAACTGGGTCACAACCCTTGGGGTTGGGGTCCATCATTTGAACAAGAGGCTGGTGGAGTGGGAGAGGGTTTGAGTGCTATCATTGCAGGGATCCTGCATGAAGCAGTTAGGAGGGATTGTTAACTGGAGAAGCAGACCAGCCTGGTCCACTTGGGTTGGTCAAAACTGGGACCTGGAAAGGTTAAAAAGGAGAAGGAAAAGGAAAATGGGGTGTTCCTTCAGAAACTTGAGTTTTGCAGCAACTGTAGATTGCCATGTGATTCTTAGCAAATATATTTGCACTTGGGAATTTGTATTTGGGGGGGAAAACAGAATGGGGAATGAGAACAAATGAGGTGGGACTAGCAAAAGGTCTGAATCTCACTAACTTTTGTATGCACCATGTTTTATTATGAGATGGGTCATTCTCATCCTGTCTGTGGGGAGCCCAAAATGGTCAAAAGACAACCGTCAAAACAGATTGCAGAGGTATTCAGCCCAGAATTTGTATATCCGTGGATGGGACCTCCCTCACAAGAACTGACAGCTAGACTTTCAATTGGGCTTTCCAGAATTATTGCTTTTATTAGATATAACACGAGACCAAGAAGACAATACTGACTTTGATGGACCAAGGGTCTGATTCAGTATAAGGCAAGGGTCTGATTCAGTATAAGACAATACTGACTTTGATGGACCAAGGGTCTGATTCAGTATAAGGCAGCTTCATATGTTCAAGAAGGGAAGTGTTTGAGTTTGGAAGCACAGACATTTGAAATGGGGAAAAAAGGTATATTATTCCCCAGAGTCAAACAGAAATCTGCCTATAGGTCAGTTTCTGTTATGTGGATTGGTACATTCCA
Organism: Heteronotia binoei; assembly: GCF_032191835.1. Taxonomy (NCBI): domain Eukaryota; kingdom Metazoa; phylum Chordata; class Lepidosauria; order Squamata; family Gekkonidae; genus Heteronotia; species Heteronotia binoei. The sequence continues at coordinate 96,002,159 of NC_083229.1, forward strand.
GGACGGGTTTACCAAGGTCCTTGTATATTTGGCAAGCTTCCTAAACTGATTATTCCCTGGAAGAGGGAACAACCACACACACAAGAGGGGGGGGGGACATGCAAAGGGGATAGGGCTCAGAGGAGCTTAATCCTGAATGAGAGCTATTTACCAGGAGTCGGTGTACTCACAGATACCGAATATATGGCCTTAGCTGTCTCTTTGTTTGGGCTGCCAGGCTTGGCAGTGGTGAATGGGATAAACATAAATGGGTTAGCTTGCCTGATGATAACAGGAGTGACTGAAACATCAAATGCCATAAGTGGTGAGATCTCAGAACAACAGACAGGGCCACTCCAAAATGGCCATAGATGTCTTGCTCCTTAGAGCAAATCATGGATGTGAGGAGTTTGAAAGTGTTATCTGAACTGCAGTTCATTGTCTAAACTCAAGTGACCATTCCCAAATCCCTTGAAGCACACGTGAAAAAGCAACAGAGGTTAACTGAGGCACCATCAGTAAAGGAGTATTTGGGATCTACCGGGAGGTGTTGGGAATGGTTCCAAAGCCTGCGGTCATGGGTCAAACTTGTCCTCATGTATGCTTGCCATGCATGTATGCTTTTGCTTGTATGCTTTTGCACCTGCATTCAATGTATTCAATGTATAGCCTTGCTCATATCATGCTTGAAACCAATGACCAGAGGTTTCCCCCACAGGGGAAAAGTACGAAGAAGAGAAAGAAATATGTACAGAGAAAGGTTTGGGGTTGATGAAAGTGGAGTGTAGATAACTCCCCTCCATTTTGATCAAAAGGGGGGGGGGCTGTAGGATTCAGATTTGTATTAGAGCATGGACAGAGTGCCAAATAGAACTGCACTAATTCAGATCACAGAACTCATTTGCTCTAACCTACCTTGCACTAGTGTTGCATTTGAACAGATTGTATTTACTGACTAATTCTCTGGAACAAACCAGAAACCGGGAGGATGCTGGATGCCAGGAAGACGGGAGATTGGGAGTAAGGAACAAAGAACTCCCTAAGAAATTACTTCACCCTGGTAGAGACGGGTTTCTTTAAGCCAATGAGACACCACAAAAGGATAAGAGCAAGGATTTGTAACCAATCAACAAGATCTGCTTCGTTATCAGAAATTGTATAAATATGCTATGTTTTGTAAAGATGGGTTTGAGGAAAAACGCAGGAGGAATGGTGGTATAGGAAGATATGAGTTTTCCTCCTGCCACTAGTGGTAATAAAGGAATCTCTGGATCAACTCAGTTGGAACTCTGGCTGTTGAGTCTCTTAATTTGGGCTGGAGGGACTCAACTCTTGGCACAGATGGTGTGTGCAACACTAGGCTCATTTCATGTTTTCCCTTGGGTCCTAGAGTATGACAGCAGGCTGGGGAAAGGATTTGCTCCCCACTGCTGGTTCTTCAGTCTGCCTACGTGGGTTTTTCTCTGCACCTAAGAACATAAGAACATAAGAGAAGCCATGTTAGATCAGGCCAATGGCCCATCCAGTCCAACACTCTGTGTCACACAGTGGCCAAATATATATATATATACACACATATACATACACATATACACACTGTGGCTAATACCCACTGATGGACCTCTGCTCCATATTTTTATCTAACCCCCTCTTGAAGATGGCTATGCTTGTGGCTGCCACCACCTCCTGTGGCAGTGAATTCCACATGTTAATCACCCTTTGGGTGAAGAAGTACTTCCTTTAATCCATTTTAACCTGTCTGCTCAGCAATTTCATCGAATGCCCACAAGTTCTTGTATTGTGAGAAAGGGAGAAAAGTACTTCTTTCTCTACTTTCTCCATCCCATGCATTATCTTGTAAACCTCTATCATGTCACCCCACAGTCGACGTTTCTCCAAGCTAAAGAGCCCCAAGCGTTTCAACCTTTCTTCATAAGGAAAGTGTTCCAGCCCTTTAATCATTCTAGTTGCCCTTTTCTGGACTTTCTCCAATGCTATAATATCCTTTTTGAAGTGCGGCGACCAGAACTGCACACAGTACTCCAAATGAGACCGCACCATCGATTTATACAGGGGCATTATGATACTGGCTGATTTGTTTTCAATTCCCTTCCTAATAATTCCCAGCATGGCGTTGGCCTTTTTTATTGCAAACGCACACTGTCTTGACATTTTCAGTGAGTTATCTACCTGATTTGATGCAGTAGTTCAGAGCAATAAGTGTTAGTTATCAAAGACTGTTAAATAAAATTTTGCAAGAGTGTTAGTGTTTTTAGCATGTTTGTGTTTTAAATAAACATAATATATTTAATTGTGTTTGTCTGTGCCCTTTATAAAGTTTATATCTCCACTACCTGGCAATACATTTTATGACATCCATCCCAACAAAGTCACATTTATGTCAGATCTGGCCCTCATAACAAACGAGTTCAACACACCTGCTGTATAGTTTTAAAAATATTATATAGATTGTGTTTTAACTTTTTTAACCTTATTGTATATTTTTACTGTTGTAACCCACCCTGAGTCTTGCTTTGCAGGGAAAGGCAGGCTACAAATTATATATCTCTGCATGAAATTACCCACTAAATAGAATATAAATATAGAATAGAATAAATAAATATAAATATAGCTCACTTACTTTAAATGTAATAATTATACAATAATATCAAAACCTTAAATATTCTTTTGCCTTTTAAGACTTCCATGTTTTGTTCAGGTGAGCTATATATTTAATTTGGTGCATAGGTGACTTATGGTACATTGTGCTTGCTGGGCAGTTAATGTTACTTTTTTATAATGTATCATTCCCTCTTAGGAGCAGAGGTATTGTTCACTCAGATTCCTTAAATCCTTCTAATACCTTTGCTGTTATTACAAATCCTAGCACTTCAGTTAGCAGCTGATTTCTTATGAATCTCATGAGCAATAAAGCAATCTTGTTAAATAAAGAAAAAGTACCACATTTTGACCAGAAGTTCATTTGCAATTCAGTAGTTTGAAGGGAAAATATTAGACAGTGAGATGTATAAAAGTGCTTGTGCAATATATGTGTAAGTTTATTTGGAGGAATGATCAGTAATACCAGAATCTATTCTGTATTATGTTGCAAGGGGTGGGTGCTTTTCACATTAATTCAACTGTTCTTACTCATCAATATTGTCATGATAAACCTAACTGCATTATTGTAACTTCTGCATTTTTTTCATCATTCTGCTATTTAGGAGATTGATTTAGAGTTAAAAAAAATTGGATATTTGAAATAAAAGAACAACTGGAATCCCAGGTTCAAACATCAAAAATACTATCAGTCCAGCCCTCTCTTATAAGAACAATCCCATGCCCATTTAGTAACACAATCAAGTTAAAACGTATTAGTATTCCTATGAAATCTATTAGTTATTCCATAAAGCTAAAGCATCACTTAATTTAGGGCTGACATCAAACTGTTTCAGTTAAAAATTAAATGCATGTTAAATGACCCTTATAAATGTATAAAATGTGCCCCAAATAATGTTTTACTCAATGAGTGAAACTGATCCTCAGCAAATTGATTGACCTAAAAATTACAGATTTGAGGCCTGAATAATGAGTAATTAACCACCATTGCTCCAGTAATTTATTTTATTAACTAATTTATCTTGCCCTTGAGTGTTGTGACCCCAGAAATTCCTTTCGGAGGATGAAAGAGGACTTCCGTGAGAAGGGACAGGTGTGGAAAGACCCACCACTACAAACATTTTTCCCCCATTCACATAGCTATTATGATGAAATTTCCGCTCAACTGAAATGCTGATCTTTAAAAATCAGAGAAAAGATCACAACCATAAAATATTTTGGAACAAAATTTCACCATCTTCTTAATTCACCTTCAGCTTCTGAGAGGAAGCAAATCAAACTGTAATACAATGTTAAGAAGGGTTGCTCCTAACCTTACTGGAACACACTTCATTTAATTGAAGTGATGAGTTCCTATGAGGTGAAAGGCAAACAGTCTAGCTCCAATTCCCATGGTGCTTTTAGTACATCTCATAATTATATTTGTTGTTTACAGCACATATGATTTGATAGCCTGGGCAAGCTTCTCATTTACTTGAAGGTCACCTTACATCACAATGGGAGTACAGAGAGGTCTTCAGGAGAATACAAGTTGTACTGATGCCATTCTGGCCCCTTTTGCATTGGAGTACAATTGCATTGGAGAACAATTAAGAAGCAGGCCACATTATTAAATGCTGCATGAACTCTGGATCACCTTTTTTTTAGGGGGGGGAGGATCTATTACAAAAATAGGAAAAGAACAATGGAATCAAAAGCTCAAAGAGAAGAGAACTCTGTGTAGAAAGACAGAAACTGAAAAAAAACAAGAAAAAATGTTTGGAAGGAAAAAAACCCTAATAAAGTGATGGTTTAGAGGTGACAAAGAAAAGGTAGTTTAATTGGAACTTATGTTTATCTAACTGAACATGGAGTTTTCATTAGAAACCTAATTAAGAAGTCCCACCTTTTTTAAACCAACAACAACAACTAAAGTTAAAGGACATGAAGTTATGATTCAGATTTTTAAAAATAATGATGGAATCCATGACAATGTATAAATGACCTTTTAACTGTCTGGAGCTTAGCAAAGCTCCAGCTTCATGCTCAACTAGTAAAAATCTAAATATTATGGCAATCTCATCCTCTCCCCCCCCCCCCCACACACAGGAGCTTATCTCCGTTTATCCTTCCTTCCTGACTCAGCAGCCCCTTTAATCTATTCTAATTTAAAAGTTTATGTCTGTCCCACCCTTTGAAGTTATTATATTTTGATGATGGCTCAGCTCAGGAATGAAGAGACAAGATTCCATCTAGGGAGCCTCATTAACAGCCGTGCCGTAGCGTTCTGCACTAACTGTAGTTTCCGAGTCAGCGTCAAGGGTAGCCCCATGTAGAGAGCATTACAGTGATCTATTCTTGAGGTGACCGTAGCATGCATCACCATTGCTATGTCATTGTGCTCCAGAAAAGGAGCCAGCTGCTGCACCTGCCGAAGATGAAAAAAGGCGGATCTAATAGTGGCTGCTACCTGGGCCTCCATTGTAAGGGAGGACTCAAGGAGCACGCCCAAGCTCTTGAACTTAGGGGCCAGTATCAATGGCACCCCGTCTAGAGCCGGCAGTTGGACCCCTCCCCTTGGACCACCCCGGCTCAGATAAAGAACCTCCGTCTTCGTCAATTTCAGCCAACTCAGCCTGAGCCAGGATGCTACGGTTTGAAGAGCCAGGTCCAGATTTTCCGGGGTACAGTCAGACTGGTATATCTCTGCTACCTAATCTTAAATAGGTACACATATGGTCAAGCCCACATATGGATCTTATGGGATCCAGGGAACTGGGCAAAGGCAGCTGTGACTCTTTCCTTCCTTCCCCTGGGGACTAGGGGGAGGAACCTCAGCCAATAGAAGGAAAAGAGGCTTGGCTCAGTAGTTCAGCTGTGTGAGTGAGAGAACCTGACAAAGCAAACTCTGCCTCTTTCCCCTTCCTCCCCAAGGGAAGAGCCTCAGCCAATGGAGAAAATAGAGGTTTTGATCTGTAGCTCCTGTGCAGTTAAATAAGCCTTGCAATGCAAGCTGTTATGCAGAAGGAAGAAGGGAGAAGGAAACAGATAACAGCCAGTTGCTCGGGGGCCTGATAGGAGCCCTCCAGGGACCTGATTCGGCCTCTGAACTGCATGTTTGACACCCCTGATCTACAGTTCCCAAGTTGTGGTTTAAGAATGCATAAATAATTTGCAATTGAACACATTCAACATTTGTAGTCAGCAGGGCTTTTTTTGAGTAGGAACACACAGGAATGCAGTTTCATCTGGCTTGGCATTGGGTGTGGCCTAATATGCAAATGAGCTCCTACTGGGCTTTTTCGACCCCAAAAGCTGTGGTAGTCAGTATGTTACCATTACCACCACAGTCTTAAAAACGCTAAACAATAACAATGAATGGCACTTAACTGACATGATGGCATTTCTTTGTAGCCATCACTTTTATAGAATGGACTATAAAATGACCTGACACAGGTCATTTTTACCATGACTCTGACTCTCTCACTCAGCTTTTGATTGTCCTGCATTTGTAATGACAATGATAAATGTACATTTGTAGGGTAGGAACAGGGAAGAGATAAATAATGACATGAAGGCGCTGAAATTATTACTGGATATGTGTAGCTTATTTTACAGGTTGAAGCTGGTTCATCAGTTTAGCTTATGAAATAACTGTCTTATCTTTGTGTGTTCCTGAGAAGAATCATCTGAACCATCCACTCTAAGAGCCAGTTTGGTATAGGGGTTAAGGTGCATGCTTTTATCTGGGAGAACTGGGTTTGATTTCTTACTCTTCCACTTGCAGCTGCTGGAATGGCCTTGGGTCAGCCATAGCTTTCATTGAGCTGTCCTTGAAAGGGCAGCTTCTGTGAGAACTTTCTCAACCCCACCTGCTTCACAGGGTGTCTGCTGTGGGGGAGGAAGGTAAAGGAGATTGTGACCACTCTGAAATTCTGTGATTCAGAGTGGAGGGTAGGGTATAAATCCAGTATTTTGTTCTTGTTGTTTTGCTTTATAACTGAAGAGCTTTAATACTTCACATTTTTTCTTGAGATAATTTCTCAGCAGTTAACTGTACTTTTCTAAATCATTTAACAGAAGTATATGAAATATTCATTTGTTACCCAAATGAACTACCAGGTTTTTAGGAAAAGTAAATTACAGATCATGAGCTAATGGTATCTAAACAGAGTACAAGAAAGCAGGGGCCATAAAGGAATGGCAGGAAGGGAAAATAATTTGAAATTCAAACATCGCTTCTTGAAGGATCCTGTAAGCCTGAACTGGTTAATCCCTCCACCCCTTAAATCAAATCTCAGCTACTATCAATATTCCATATCCCTGGAACATACTTGATCCTCATCAGCTATGTTGGATTCACCCCCACCTCTTTCTTTTGATTAATTTGAAAATAATAATAATAAATGTATTCTGGGATATATAATTATTAATGCATATCTCTACTATCATTTGGTAGGTTTTTCTGCTTTCATGATAGGCATGTGTGCTTTATTATTAGATAAAATTATTTCAATGTATCTATATTATGGAATGGGTCCACTTTATAGATAGTCTGGGATAATTTGTCATTGCATATGGTAATCCAGCCAATTGTACTGTTGTAAAGAAAATCAGGAACATTTATTCTCCTTATCAGAAAACTTGGAAAACCATGGCCATTTGTCAAGTTACCAAGTGTACATGTAGCCTTTTGGAAAGCTGCTCACATTCACTATGATGCCAAGTGTTTAGAATCCTATTTCCTTTCCTATTTGGATATGAGGGTGCTTTTAGCCCAGACCCAATGAGAGAGATGTAGAATGTGAATGTGGAGGTGATAGGGTGGCTGCAGGATTCCTTTTGCACCCTGGCTAATGGGAAAGAGATGAGGAAGGTCTATAAAAGACTGCTGTATTTCTCTCATAGTAGACTCTTTAACCAAATATTTGAAAGTACAAGATGTCAAAATAAGGGTTAAACTAGGATTTTATTAATATTTGTTCTGCAAAAGTCATTTAACTAGAAATCTTCCTAAATCTAGTGCAAGTTAGCGTATAACAGACAGCTTCATTCTCCTGACATCACGAGCCTGGCCTTGGGCTATTCCACCATTTTCTAAACCTGGTAATAGCTCTTTTGTTACCACCTTGCTTTGCCCTCATCTGCACACCACCCTGTGCTGAGAGTTCATCTTCCATAAGGAAGATGGTTGTTGACTGTGCTAATTGTTATCCTTATCTTCACACCCCTTCCAACCCTCCCAGCAATTAACACAGAACAATGGTCACATTCAACAGCCAGTTTCCTTATCACTACCCTTCCAGGAAGCCCCACTAAACAATGGGCACATCCACAAACCTATTGCCCTTACACCACACCCCCTCCAGCCTAGAAATAGCAGCTCTCCAGCAGTCCTGGCCTCACTCAATGCACAGCAGCCAAGAAGGTCAGAGCGCCTACTCCGGTTGCAACGCCACTGAGGATGTTTTCCGCAGCCGAGAACAAAACGTCTGGAAGAAAAACTTTCTCCAGTAGAACACGGCACTTGAGCCCGAAAGATTCTACAAACCCTAGTCATAATATAGTTTGCAACTTTTCAGGCTAATGTGGCATTTTGATGACCTATTTTTTTCCTCAGCCCCTCCACTGAATCATTAGAGTTATATCATGCTTTACCTTTTTAACATACAAAATATGTTACTGCACCTTTTTCTTATTTTTAGTGGCTTTGAAGAATGCAAGTGGCTATGGAAGTCTGTTGCCATACATTATATTTTGTCTTGTTGCTGTAATCAATGTTCTGTCAAGCATCAGCAGGCAATCAAGGCATTATTTTTAACTAGTATAGTATTCATGATTTCTATATTCTTGTACCTTTTATTTCCTGGACAATATGGAATGAACTGTATCACATCTGAAAGGGAATTCAAAGTAAGATTTTGGGCTTCACTAAGTCAGAATTTTGTTCCATAATTTGAGTCAAAGTTTTAGTAAGCCATATTTCTCTTGCAAGGTCAGTTCTTATATTCTTCAAGGACATACCTGATGTTTATAAAGCCTCAGTACCTCAAAACTAATGATGTGGTGTAGTTGACTAATGTCTATGCATGTCTAAAAACTTCCAGAACTTATTATTTCTGAATCAAGCCACTTTTTAAAGAGCAAATATTTTCAACAGATTCCAGTGTTTCAGACAAAAATAACTATTCCATTCCCCCAAATGTTGAGGCTGAGGCGGTTCCTGAATAAAATTACATATTTTTAATTGTTGGAGTTACAGTTTTACAACAGTCTCTGGAGTGTTATGACATTTAGTCAGAGATGTTTATATTTCAATTATATGTCTTTAGTGAAATATATTCTTAAAGTGCAAGTACTTGACAAAATTCTTGAATTGACATTCTGAAATAATTGCCTCAGGGATCTTGCATTTAAAACTTAACTAGTAATTGGTTAAAGACAGGAAATTACATTTGGGAAGGAATCTTTTAGAAGTACCATACATGTTTTATAAGTTTCAGAGTTAATGTACTACTTTCACAGGAATAAAGCCATGATAGACTTCATGGTTTTGTTAAAATCTCACTCTGATAATGTATAATAATATTAAAGACACTGATCCTGAGCATCCATACCAGGACATAGCTTCCACTAAGCTGTGTAGGACTTACTTACAAGTAAAGACATTTAGGACTGGATTACTAGGTTTTTTTGGTTAGCTAATATGTAACTAGCTATTACATTAAAGATGAAATTGCAGCAGAAACAACAGCATATATAATTAGCAGTATTTTTTCATGGACTTTTTTTACATTGGAGGATTTAGGGTGATTCATTAGCTTCTAAATCAGTAAACCACTATAGGGAGCCTTAAGAGCCAGTTTGGTAGTGGTTTAGGGTGTGGGCTCTAATCTGGGAGAACAGGGTTTGATTCCCCACTCCTCCACCAGTACCTGCTGATATGACCTTAAGTCAGTTATAACTCTCTCAGAGTCATTCTCTCAAGAGCAATTTTTGAAAGAGCTCTCTCAGCTGCACCTACCTCACAGGCAATGTTCTCTCTAAGCTGCAGAGTCTTGTGAGCAAAAATTCTACTTTGTGAGCTACTGGCATTAAAGTTTGAGCTACTGCATAGATTATTGTGCTCTGGGGCCATTTTTCCTGCGCTCAGACAAAAATGTGTGAGCCAGAAGCTAAAAAAGAATGTGAGCTAGCTCACACTAACTCAGTTTAGAGGAAACACTGCTCACAGGGGAAGGGAAAGGAGATTGTAAGCCACTCTGAGACTCTGAGTGAAGGGTGCAGTATAAATCGAATCTCCTCTGCCTCCTCCTCCTCCTTTCTTCCTCATCAGAAAGCTGCTATAGGGAGCCTTAATGTGCACTGCTGTACATCCACATCCACAGTAAAATGCATGAGCTATGTCAAAAGAGTCTTTAACTGCACAAATGGTATACCCTAGATGTAATAAACTGCTTTCAACTGATTGTAGATATTACCAGTGGTAATGACTATGATCAGAGTGTACACATCAGCAAATAGCAAGTCCTCAGTGAATTTCTCCTCCCCTTTCTATTCACATGGCAGGCTGTAGAGTATTTCTACAAGATGAAGCAATAATCTTCCCTAGTACTCCAAATCCAATGTTAGGAGTACAAATTATGTTTGCTGGCCATGAAGTGCTAAACTAGCTTAATTTTCTAATTAATGTAATCTTATTTAGCATTTATTGAGGGACGGGCTAGTACAAAATTTGGCAACAATATTTCCAAGTTGAAACTTGGAAAAATGCCAGCACATACATACAGAAAGAAAAAAGTCTGATAATGTCTGCTCACAAATCTTTAATACAAAACTTTTCATTTTCCCACAAAGATTTTTAAAAAAATGAAATCACAGAGATGGTATGGAATTAATCTCTCCTATAATATAATTATCCAGATAGACTGGTCACAGGTTCACCTAATCTCCCATTGGCTGAGCTGCCTGTTGGTCAGCCTCAATGCAGAGCAACGACCCCTCCAGCCTTTGGCTGAGCTGCCTGTTGTTCACTCTCAATGGAGAGCAACCCCCACCTTCCAGCCACAGGATAGACAAGATTGAGCCACTGCTTCACAGAGGAGAAAAAGAAAGCCTTATCTTGATTGGCTGAAGGAGGGAGGAGGAGAGAAACAGCCAAAACCTTCCCTCATTTGGCTGAGGGCTCCTCCGTCTCCTCCTCTAGAAGGGAAACAGAGATGAGAGGAAAAATGGTCTCCCCTGGCAGTAGACCAGATACAGAGATAAAGATAGAGAGGGAAAGTGAGACACAGGGAGAGACTGAAGTTCTCTGCTTAAGATCAACAAGATTATCAAAGAAAGAGTGTTGGTCTGAAAGGTATCACTAAAAGACTCTCAGGGAGAACTTATTGGGGCCAGTCCTGACTAGGGCTGCCAGTTCCAGGTTGGTGGGAAATCCCTGGAGATTTTGCGGTGGAGTTTGAGGAGGGCATAGGAGATGGGGCTTTAGACCAGGGTCTGTCAGATTGCTGTGGAAGTTGATTGGTTGATTTCAGACCAGTCACAGACTTTCAGCCTAACCTACCTCATGGGGTTGTTATTCAGATCAAAGGGGGGAAAGGAGAATAATCTAAGCTACTTAGGTCCCTCCCACTGTGGAGAAAGAGGCAATGGAAAGCTGAAGTCAGAGGGGCATATTAAAGGAAGGACACAGGGTTGCCAATTCCAGGTTAGGAAATTTCTGAAGATTTAAGGGAGGGAGACTGGAGAAGGTGGAGTTTGAGAAAAGGAGGGACCTCAATAGTTTCTCCAAATTAATTGATAAATTTTGATCCCTGTGGGGTTCCATAGGTTGTGAAGTATCTGAGAGCATACACATTTGTTATTTGTGTCTGTTTTCCTAGCCCATGTAGCCTACAACACTTAGATGTTCAGCTTTTGGGTTAGTATACAGTACTGCAGAATGTGATGATTCAGTGTGGCTCAACAGTCTCCATGTCCACAAACTAGATGTCCAACTCAACACAAATAATGAAAACCATCAATGGATACATTAAACTCACTCTGACCTATTGGCTACTCACATTGTGCCACATCTCTCCCCCTCATCTCCAAAGACAAGATGCACTCTTTTTGAATATAGAAAGATAACTGAAAACAGAAAGTTGTCCATCCACAAAGACATAGCTGACACAGGCCTATCCAGACTAAGATCCTGACACTCAGTAATAAGATCTGCACAGATCCTGAAATCACAAACTTTCGATTTAGGGAATGAATGGTTGTGAACACGGATGCAGTCAGTTCCACTTGATATCCATAACCTGATGAACACTTATGAGAAACCCACTGGATTTGACTTACCAGATAAAGTACGGAAGACAGCCAATAGAATATGAACAGGCTTTGGGAGCTGTGTTTAAATGGGGCAAAATACCAGGACCTGATTGCAATTGTGGTGCAATCTGCCAAACTATTTTCCATCTGTCACAGGAATGTGAGCTTTGTGCTTTCCAGGGTGATATGACTGAGCTCTTTGAACTCTCCACAGCTGCGATTTAGTAGGTTGAAAATCTAGGTATTAGTATTTAGGGGTATTGCCCAATTGGTCTGCATACCCATTGTATAAACCTGGTTATGTATTTTATATTATTATATGTTTCCTGTGTGTAACATTGCCATACAATAAATAAATAAAATAAACACACACATTGTCTGTTGCAGCATGGTTGGATGGAGCAGCAGCTGAATCAAGAAGGAATCTGAGAGACAGAACTGGCTTAAATAATATTGCCACACCTATCTCTTATTATCTTGGACACACTAGGCGTCTGACCCAATCCACTCCAGTGGAGTCTCATACTCCATTTCTAATTGAAGCAAGGGCTAAAATGCCCCCTGGGGAGTAAATGTATGTTAATATAGAAGATATGAAAAAAAAAAAACACAACAAAAGGGGAGGGGTAAAAGGAAAGAGTGTTTATTTAAATGCAGAAATTCAATTTGAATTAAAAAAAAATTAGCTGTATCCTAAATAGCTGAGGAAAGTATATGACCCAATGTAGAGCATCTACATTGCATGCAAAAGGTTTAAAGTTCAGCCATTGCTATCTCCACATAAAACTCACAGGGCTGGGAGAGTCCTTTATTTGCTAGAAATCATGGAGTGCTGTTGCCAGTCAGGATAGACAATACTAAACTAAATGTATGACTTGACTTATCAGCATCAGATATTTATTTAATCAAATTTATATCCTGCCCTCCCCTTATGGGCTCAGAGCAGCCAACAACTTTTTAAAACAACAATTCAGCTTAAAAACAAGACAATATAATAAAATAACAACAAACAATTTACAAGATTATAAACTCATCATCCAATATTCGTTTACCATTGCTGCTATTATTGCTTTGGCGCTCACATATTGCTGACATTATTACTACTGTTACGTTGGTGCTCAGATGTATTATCATAGTGCCGGTCAGACTCTCAGAGCTATGATGTAAATATAATAGTGTAGCGATTGCCTGTCTCAGGTGTTAAATGCAAGCTAAAAGAGTTCAGTCTTGCAGGCCTTGCAGAACATCCATATATACAATTCATTTTTACCAGGGTTTTTTTTTTTTTTTTTGCCGAATTATCTCATTCTGAAGGAATCTGAAGTTTTGTTGCTAATTTGGTCAATGAAGTGAAAGAATAAAGCAAAATCTATCCAAATATTTGGATTAAGTGTGCTGTTTATTAGATGGATATACTCAAATCTGTATAGCACAAATTAATACATTGTAAGAACAACGCTAAAAAATTATTTTTGGAAATAAATCCCATTTTATTAAATGGCACTTACTCTCAGGAAAGCATTTTTAGGATTGCAGCCTTAAACTTTGGAATCTCATGCTATTTTCTGTCTTCAAATTATTGAAGCACAATTCCCCCCTCCCCCCCACCACCATAGATGATCAGAACTGGGTATAAGAGTTAATCAGGGCAATCATGATCTAGTTCAAGTGATGCTGAAGGAAGAGACTTGAGAACTGATTTGGGGACTCTGGCTGTGTTTGAGAGTTGTAAGGAAGAATAGAAATAGAAATAAATTGCATGGAGTGTTTTAAGACACAATGGAAAAGCTTGTTGAAGTGCCCTTTAGAGAGCATCACAGAATATGAGGGCTGCAGCAGAAATGGTGGTGGATGAGTTCATAAAAGTCATACTGAAGAACAAGAAGCTGGAAAAATCTTTTTTTCCTTTTCAGTTTAACAGGAGAAATTGTCATAAAAATATAGATAAGTGCACAAGCTTTATTGCTTGTGTATTACTCAGATTCTGTGTATTTCATACATTCAGAGCCAGTGTTCACCAACAAGAATAACTTTCAGCTGTGATTTCCCTCTCCCCCCCCGCAACATGTTCCAAATTTTACATTTTCTATGGCTTCTCCAATAAGTTTTGTAACTCATAATTTTCTTTAACAGATCTTTAAAACTGCAAAACACTGTGCAAGTACTGGTAAACTAACAGCTCAATCCTGAGCAGACCTTAGTGGACTTAGAAGGGTGTAAAACTGTTTAGGATTGCACTATAAGTCTTTATTATGACTCATCTAATAGTACTAGTTGTAATTCCTAGGTATTACTTGTTAACTTAACGTTAGATCCAAATAGGCAGCTTAATGTTGTTTCCCCCTCTAATGCCCTTTTTGTACCATTTATTTCTTACTTGCTATTGTGACTTGATAAGCCACAAGTGCAATGCCCACCAATTAAAAATCAGACTGAGATCAGAAGATAAATAAGCAGTGATGTCACTGAGGGCAAATGAAGCCAACTCCAAACGAAGGCAATGTTTATTCAACAGGCAACCACTTTTGACCTTTCTTGAAACAAATGCTGAGAAAGGGGGGGGGGGGTTGAGTACACTTTCCCCATCCTTCCAGAAAAATTCAAAAAGAGCCCTCTTTCATTCAGTTTTTCCTCAGAACTCTTTGACATTCTCATTGAATAATTCCTATTTCAATTTGATTAGGGTGGGGGAAGGTACACAACATACTTTAGTTTAAATAAGTTATGGATATAAATACAAACATACTTTTGAAATCCTGCTTCAGTATGGGGATATTTATTTAATCAGAAAAGTTAGATATTTTATAGCACTTTCAAGAAAGTGATTTTAGAGAATGCTTATATATTTGTACCTATTTGCTGGATTTAAATTATTTCCAGGTTCCTCTTAGCTCTGCATTTCTGTGACATATTAATCCCGGGATACCCCCTTTTCCTGAGGTGCTACCAAGGCCATTTTGAAAAAAACGAAATAATTATATTTTCCAGTCATTCCTATTGGTGAAAGGACAAACAATGTGCTGCTATCTCAGGGATCCAGAGGCAGGATGCACTCTATGCATGTTCCCAGAGGAATTTTGCATTACTTGCATGACTGTCTCTAATGCACACGACAAAAGAATAGTAAATTCCAAGGCTGTTTCTCCAACCTAGTACATTGTTTGTTTGATATAACAGCTTGTAAAGGAATGAGTAGAAGCATGACTTTTTTTAAAGCAAATGCCATAAACCATTATTCTATTTACAGGGAACATCTGGCTTTAACTGAAATTAAGAAAATACACCCCAACCAGTATGTGACAAAAAAGAACGAATTATTTAGGAATATTGCATTATTCAGGAATCAGGAACACATAGTGATGAATCTGTAAGGACCCCAACCCTTCCTCCAGCTGACCCCCTTGGTTAATGGGGTCCCCATCTTATTGTTAATTGTTTTAATAGGCACTCCTTTTTAGATCCAAAATGCCAGGAGATCTGAAACCTGGACATTCTCATAAAGGCACCTGGGTACTGCCATGAAAGCCTAGGAAAGGAGTAGTGTGTGCTGGCATTACACACTGATGAAGTGCAATCTCCCCCAGTTAAGGGTTCCCAGTAACAACAAGACTTTGCTTCATTCTCAGCAACAAAAGACTTTTCAACACTGGAGTAGTACATCCCAGAAGTGTCTGAACAGCCTGAGGAAGTTGCTATTATATTAACCAATGCCCTGGTTCATCTTTTTCTCTTTTTTGTTCAGTCAAGAAGGGCACTTAAGTCATTAATTCATGTTTCTTCCTGTTTCAGGAGCAACCTTGACTCATCCAAATTTTTGTGTCAATGAAGATAACTGTTAACATGATTCTGGCTTGCAATTTTTCCAAGCCACATAGCACAGAGTGCCTGGTCAGTACCGATAATGTTCCTCAGTTTTTAGGCAAGTCAAGCACGTATTTCAACACCAAACATCTATACTTCAACACCTGCAAACAGCTCAACAGCCTTGTCCATGTGAGATCCTAAGCCAGTTCTTCTGGATGATGCTAGTCAGGCCTGATTTAGATTCAGATGTGCACTTAAGAAGCCCTAGGCATCTAGATAGCCTTTTGATATCAAATCATTCAGTGCTGCCAGACATTCTAATTGCAGGGGGGGGGGAGAGGGCTCCACCTCCACAAAGCTGGAAGAGAAGAAGTTATGCCAAACAGCGGCTCTTTTGGGCTCCACACCTGGCTTGGAGCCCCCAGGTTACTGACTAGGCAATTCAGAAAATCAAAGGAAAACAAGATGCTGCTGCTGATAGTAAACACTGGAATATGGGGGGACATATTTTAAGGGTGTGTTGTAAGCCAAAATGCCCTCAAAACAAAGTTGGGGAATTGTCAGGTGGGCACCTGGCTCACTCAGGATCTTTTTACCTGTATACAGGATTCCATGTCCAGAAAAGTAATGCTTAAAATATCAGGGATTCTAATTAAGTAAAATAATTATAATTTATTAAGAAAAATATAGGCTTCCATACAAGATAAAATACTTATAACAACACACACTCAGTCCTAAGAAACATAGATAGAGAGATAGTGGAACACATGGGTAGACAAACAGGGTGATATTTACCTATCGTAGTCTTCAAGGAAGGCTCCAATGGCGACGAGCAAGGAAGTGGGAGAAGGGACCCGAAACTTGGCCTTAGAATTGGGGATGGATCTATGCAGTGGAAATTGGGATACTGCTAGAAGCACACCTGTGGGTAGCTAGTCCATAGATTATAAGGACGCTCTTGAGCCCTTAGGGGATGGGAGGTACGAGGGAGGAGGAAGGTGGTCAGCTGATGCATGACCTCACGAAAAGGGGAGGTTTTGCAGTGACCATAAGGGCTGGACTACTGCGACAACCAATAGAAAGTTCATTGGTGGCACCTAATTGGGTGCTTGCTCTTGACCAATGGACTTGCTTGGATCCTGGATACCTGAGTGAACTTTTAGGTTGAAATGGACCAGGGGGAGGCTCCAAAATGACAGTTGGGAAGAAGAATAGAGAGATTACTTGGGTGGGGAGATACTTAATACTAATGGATTTATCTAAAAGGGTGACAATAGAGCGTCAAATCATGGCCTAGGTAACACCCAGTTTGTACAAAGGAACTTGGCTCTGGCTGAAGATGGTCTTCCTCTTCTTCTGTCTTCTTCTGCGCACCAGTCTTTGTCTAGAGTTCCGTTAAACAAAGAAAGTAGTGATTGGACGATGAACCACTCCTGGGTTGGGTAGGTTGCTTGCAGGCACAGGTGACATCTGGTGTGTACGTGAGCCGTCCGCTTCGCTGGAATGGAGTCAAGCCTGGTAGGAAGATGGCTGCGTGTGGTGTTAGCCCTCCATGGTGGATTCCATGGTCAGAACTTCAAAACCGTTCACCTGGATAGCTCCTGGCGGCGCAGTTTCCTCTGCTTCATGGCTGGGATGGACATCATACAGAACGACGGGAAACCATCCGTTCTCCTGGTGGGCACTCTTGTACCAGTTTAGAGTGCCTTTGTAGCGTTGTGGCTGCTTGTACTGCATAAGTCCCTTTTGCCCCTGGATAGGTTTACCCACACTCTCTGGCCAGATGTGTGTGAGTCACTTCTCCAGGTGCTCTGGCAACCAAGCTGGTAATCACGATGTTCTGTAAGGGGGTTTTTCCTCACAGTGTGTGTGTTCTTATAATGCCTAAGGATCCTAGATTTATGTTACCATTCTGGAAAGTCACCATAATGTCCTGAAACAGTGATTTTTGTTTATATTTTTGCCTCAGGAATTCTAGAATGCATATCACTAGTGATACAGAATAGCACCATTGCTAAGAAAACTATATCCACTGGACCTAAATTAAAGCCAGTTTTGTGTTTGGTCACTTCTTACTCCGAGATAGTAGTAAAGATTGATATGGCAGAGATTTTTCTTTTTTTAAAAAAAAACTGTATTAACATGTACTATAATATTATCAGGGGAACAAAACTGTTAAGGAAAGCACTAGAGAAAATCTCAACCTAGATTATAGTATCTACTAATTCATATTCCCTTTAAAGACTGCACAACTGAAAAACAGTCACAGATGCGGTCTATATCACATTGGTTATATTTTCTTTGCTAACTAAATGACATTTCCATCTACTCACTGGCAGATGTTCTGCAAGGAAGTAGAAATGATGGGAAATACATTGATTGCATTAATTAACTGAATTAATTTTTCACTTTAATGATAGTTATAATGTCTGCTGTCACTGAATAATGAGAGCTCTGAGTAGGGAGTTATAAACACAATTGTAATTAAAGATAAGTAAGTGATAAGATGTTGAAGAAAGAGAGAATGCAGAAAGTCAGGATCCCTAACCCAGACCATGACTTTGTAAGAGGAGATAACGCAAACTGCTGCTTTAAGCACCAGACACATTTAAGGCATAATTCCCAATCTTCTTCAGTTTACTGGCATTCAGTTACTAGAAGTCTTGTGAAGTCTCTAAACCATTACTTGCCACCTGCCTTGCAGCACTAACAACTCTCCTTAACTATTTTCTTCTGAGCCACAGATTTTAAAAATAATACCTCGGAAGGAATTTAATCCTACGCCACAGTAAGAGTTATCCTTGACTCTAGGAAACAAACAGTAGCTGAGAAAATAGAAGAGAAGGAAAACACAACAGAAGTAATAGGATTTCTGTTCCATGAATTCTGTAGGCATGTCAAAGACTTTGGGATTAGAACCGTGGCTAAAAATGAAAAGTTCTAGAGCCCATTCCAGCATGCTATTTGATAATGCCGTTTAGTTTTTCACCAGATTGCTTTGCTAGAGGCTTGTGTTAACATAAGAATATAAGAGAAGCCATGTTGGATCAGGCCAATGGCCCATCCAGTCCAACACTCTGTGTCACACAGTGGCCACACACACACACACACTGTGGTTAATAGCCACTGATGGACCTCTGCTCCATATTTTTATCCAATCCCCTCTTGAAGCTGACTATGCTGGTAGCTGCCCCCACCTCCAATTGATAAATTGGAGAGCCAGTTTGGTGTAGTGGTTAAGTGTGCGGACTCTTATCTGGGAGAACTGGGTTTGATTCCCCACTCCTCCACTTGCATCTGCTAGCATGGCCTTGGGTCAGCCATAGCTCTGGCAGAGGTTGTCCTTGAAAGGGCAGCTGCTGTGAGAGCCCTCTCCAGCCCCACCCACCTCACAGGGTGTCTGTTGTGGGGGAGGAAGGTAAAGGAGATTGTGAGCCGCTCTGAGACTCTTCGGAGTAGAGGGTGGAATATAAATCCAATATCTTCTTATCTTTTTAAAGAAGAGTAGGTTCTCAGCAACTTACTAACAGGAGAAAATACAGTCTACCTTGTGAGATGTAGTGTTTTATTTATTTTGAAATGAAATCAGATACAGACTTACATGAAGGAATGCAAGCAACATGGCTCAGTTTGTGGCTGATCTCTTATACTGTTCACTTGACTACATTCTTTTCAACATTACATACAATCTAAAAGGTAAAGGTAGTTCCCTGTGCAAGCACCAGTCATTTCCAAATCTGGGGTGATGTCACATCACAATGTTTTCCTGGCAGACTTTTTATGATGTGGTTTGCCATTGTCTTCCCCAGTCATTTACACTTTCAGCAAGTTGGGTACTCATTTTACCAACACCGAAGGATGGAAGGCTGAGTCAACCCTGAGCTGGCTACCTGAACCCAGCTTCCTCTGGGATCAAACTCAGGTTGTGAACAGAGAGCTTGGACTGCAGTACTGCAGCTTTACCACTCTGAGCCACGGGGCTGCTCATGCACAATCTACTTGATGATAATAAAACATTCTTCTTGAGCACCTAAGGTATCTGGGTGCTATACAACAACCTACAAGGCAATAAGGTTCTGCCTTATTTTGACATGCCTACAGAATTAATGGAACAGAAATCCTGTTACTTCTGTTGTGCTTTCCTTCTCTTCTATTTTGCTCAATTACTGTTTGTTTCCTAGAGTCAAGGAAATCTATTATCTGTATTACAACAGATAGAAAAAGAATCTTGCATATTATGTTTCACCCTGGCAGGTGGCCAGGTAGAATCATCAGATACCTGTTAACAGTTGCTTCAGTTACAAATAACCCAAGCTCATCATGGGTGGGTCCTCTATCATTTAAAAGTCAACTACATTTTGAATAGTGCTTCTTTCCCACTTGTGCTGTTCATCATGTCAGTGCATGCCTAGAATTTACTGGCTAGAATTACAATTTGCAGGTAAGAATGTGAAAATTCATAAAGCATTTGCAGTCCAATTTAGAACACTCAATTAATATGAACACATTCAACATGAGCAATCAGTCAGGTGAAGCAAGCAAGGGCAGGATTACATAGAGACAAGCTGCATATCAAATATGAATTCCAGGGTTCATTTATGGACCATGCATTATCATTGTGCGAGCCCTTCAAACACCATGAGGCAAGGCAGAGTGAGACTCTGCCAGTAAAGGATATCAAGGGAAATACTTACAAGGTGATTCTTTTCTCTGTGCTGTTGACCTTTTTGCCCACATTTTGGATCAACATGCCATTCATAACAAAAATGTTGAAGGACTTTTTCAATTTTTCTGATGGAAAAGTTGGAAAATTGGGGAAAAGCACATTTTAAAAAACCCTCCTGTAAAATATTTCATCTTTCAGAGTGAGAAAAGTCTTTATTTGCCTTACAAGGCATTTCACTCTTTCAAATGTACAATGGGGGGCAGGGGGAGTTGAGAACTTTCTCAGTTTTACCAGTGGATATGCAACATTTTCAACAATGCTTTCGTTTTGATTTATATAATTTTGGCAACAATATGCTATAATATGTTTATTGATAGTATGTTATGAAAAATATTATTTTCAGTGTTATAAAGTTTAGCTTATTATCCAACAATGTAGTTGCTCCCCAAGTCGGAATGAAGAGGCTAACACAGTATGTTGGATAAACCGGGCCGCTTTATTAAAGATAACTTAATCAACTAGAATGGCAAGGGGTATAGGCCTAACAGGACAAGCCCTGGGGTCAACCACAGGAGCCCGCCTTGTCCTTAGAGGGCGAGCCACCCTGCCCCCAGCACAAGCCCAATATTCTAGCTGGTGCTGAGCAGCCAGGCCCAAACTCCACCTCCACCTAGATCAGCATCAATCCCTCTGGAAAGATCTGCCCCGGTGAGGCTTTGCCGTGATCTGTACTCCCCACATTGAGCCGTACAGCCCATCTGCAGTTCATACAGACCACCTGCACCTGCTGGTGCAGGGGCATAGGTGCTCCCCTGAACAAACATTGTAGCCCACACCTCATCCTGCTACCGCCAATGCCAAGCCTCTGCTTAGGCATTAGTGCCCACCGGACAGCCCAGAGCCGACCAGAACCCCAGCCTAATCTCTTCCAAAAAGGCCCAGTTACCCAGTTCTGATTAATGGACCCCATCCGGCCTATACAAGGCGACATTCTCGACTTGTATAGCCGGATGGGGGAGGAATATCCCTAAGCCCCCTTCCATGACTTTCTGCAAGGCCCTATTGGCCTTGTGCCTGGCATGTTCTATCCTGCAAGGGACAAAGCATACCACCAGACTCTACTTGGCAGACTTGTTGACCACACCAAAAGAACTCCTGGCCATCTCTGCTTAATGGCCCGCATATCATCCCGCACCTGCAACGAAAGGGCCTTCTCCTTCATAAACCCAAGGTCATTACCACCGAGGTGGATGACCAAAATGTGTGGAGGAGGCCCACTCCTCCCACAAAATAACAGTGGCATGATCCCTGGCCAACGCAGGCCACGGCCACCCAGCCACTCCACTGTTGCCCACTCGCTGAGACCCAGCTGGGTGCCAACTGGTGATCTCCTGGCCTGGTGGGCAGCCCAAAAAACCATACTGTGCCTGCAGATGAGAATTCGATGCCTTTCCCTACGAGCCACAGCACCTGAAAAACAGAAAAGAATCACAACCCAGAATATACATGCCAACAGGCAACATAACTACTATGTGCCCCCCCCCCACGATCTCACTAAAAGGCCAATGGGCGAACATATGACCAGTAGGCAGACAACCGCCAGTTGCCCAACCGCTGTATGGCCAGAGGGGTGAAGCCCATAGCTGCTGAAGTGGATGCGGCACCAATTCAGAATGAATATGTAGCGAATTTAACCCCCCCAACCCCAACTTTGCCAGTGCCTTACTGGTCACTGACCAAAATTGGTATTTAGTTAGGGGGGAACCCCCACTATGGTGAAACAAGGGGCCATTGCCCTCTCCCCTGAGTGGTATATACCACTCCAATGCAGTGACGGGGCACAGCTCTGGTGAAACACACCGATAAATTGTAATGACTGTGCCTCTCTGATGCTGGTCCGTCTTGGACCGCCTTACCATCATCCGAGCTTGTCCCCCTTAAAATTTTATGTCCTTGGCCTGAAGCGCCCGTTCAGAGGTATCCTTTTTCAACTGCACCATCAACTCACTGATCCGCAGTGCACCAAAAAAGGCCACCAGAGAGGCCACATGAAAAAGTGCAGCCTCAAAGGAAGATAAACATACATCAGACCAGACCCTGTAAAGCCCCTTCAACACTGAAGGAGATATGGGCTGTCGGGCATCCACCCATAGCCCCTGTTCCCTTGCTCAACCTTCCAGCATCTTCCTCACTCTGAAGTCACCAGTGCCCTCAGCAAGGCCCTGCGATTTACTTATAAATGAAAGCGCAGCCAATTGTCCCCTAATTGACTTGAGCCCCAACCCTCTGCCCTTCTGATGAATGCAGAATTGCAATATGTGTGCCACCGGGACTGGCCAGCTGTCCGGAAGCCCAGACACATTCCTAAAAACCTGGAATTGCGCCACCGCCCTATCATAAGCTTTGCGAGTGCTCGGTGCTAGAGCTAATTGAATTGCCCTACCGCCGGCTTCAGCTTCCCAAGCTGCCAAAGGTCCAGTGGCATTTGCGCTGGCTGCAGATCTGCTTCCGGAGCGAGCTGGTGAAAACGCTCGATCTGTTGATGAGATAGAGCGTCCGCCACCCCATTGCACACTCCCAGAGCATGCTTTGCCAGGAACAGAATATTCAAACAAAGGAATCGCAACGGGAATGCTCGCACAAGATTCATAACCACTGTAGACTTGGATGACAAGAAGCTGATAACATGTACAACAGCCATGTTATCACACCAGAAATAAACTGCATGGTTAGCCAGCTGCTCTCCCCAAAGCCAAACTGCCACTACAATGGGAAAGAACTCCAAAAAGATGAGGTCCCGACAGAGACCGCTGGCCAACCACACAGCGGGCCACTGCTCAGCGCACCAGTGTCCCCAGAAATATACTCCAAAACCAGTGGCGCCCGCTGCATCAGAGGAAATTTGAAGCTCCGCTTCTAGCTTCAATTCCTCCTGCCAAAATGAAATTCCATTAAAGGAATCCAAAAATTCTTCCCACACCTCCAGGTCCCTCTGCATATCTGTGGTCAACTGAACTCTATGATGAGGAAGCCGCAGGGACCCAATGGTGTCTCATAGATGCCTCAAGAAGGCCCTCCCAGGCGCAACAACCTTGCATGCAAAGTTGAGGTGCCCCGCTAACTGCTGCAGCTCCAAAAGCGACACCTTGTGCTGCTCCTTGAGAGAAGCTAAACAATCCCTCAGACCCTCCACTTTATCTGCAGGCAGCCGTGAAGCTTGTCGAATAGTGTCCAGCTCGATGCCTAAAAAGGTACTCACTGAGCTGGGCCCCTCTGTTTTTTCATGGGCCAGCGGGACCCCTAGCTCCCCTGCCAGGTCCTCAAATGACCGTAATAACTTGGCACATTGCCCAGACCCCACGAAAAGGTAGTCATCCAGGTAATGCACCGTGTTGTTCAACCCAGACTTAATCCGAAGCGCCCATTCCACAAAGGAACTAAACCACTCAAAAGCGGCACAAGACACCGAGCATCCCATGGGTAGAGCCCTATCCATGTAATATTTTCCTTCAAAGGAGAAGCCCAGAAGATCAAAATCTTCTGGGTGTACTGGCAACAGGCGAAACGCTGACTTAATGTCGCATTTTGTCATTTCAGACCCCACACCACAACCCCATACCACCGCTTGGTTAAAGGAAGTATACCTGACCGAATAGAGAACATCCGGAATGGAATTGTTCACTGAGCCACCCCTGGGTGTATCAAACAGTATTCCCCCAGCGCTTTTTTAGGCACCACCCCTAAGGGAGACACTCTTAAATTAGGCACTGGCGGAGCGTCAAAGGGCCCAAGTACCCTCCCATCCGAACACTCCTTGGCTATTTTCACCCTAACCACGTGTTCCATCCCAACCACCGAATGAGAGTTAGGGGCCATACAAAGGACTCTAGGTCCCTGATATGGAATCCTAAATCCAAAACTAAATCCCTCCAGTAAATAGGCCCTGTCGCCAACCAAGAGGTAATTACCCAACCACCGTCTAAGTACCTTCAGACGTATGGGGCTGGGTCCCTTTTCCAGGCAGCTGCGGATTGCTCCCACCATCAAGGCGCTTGGCATTCCCCTTGGTTTTTGACCTGCTGCAGGCTGAGAAGGCATGCAACCCCCCGCATAGTGGGCACTAGTGTTTAAATTTACAGGCTTTTCTAGAACACAAGCCCTTAGAGGTAAATTCCCAGCATAGCAGCCAGGGTTGAACTGACTGGCCCATCATACTGCGGGCACCACCCCTATTCTGCTGCCTGTGCACCAAATGCCCACTATCAGCCCTATCACCTGTATGGGCTTCACCAGGGACATCAACTGCAGCCAGAGGTGCTGATTAATTTGATCCCAGGGAAGACTGGGATTGACCGCAGCTCTCATTCTGAAGGCCTCGTCATATTGCAACCACACAGCCCTGACGAAGTCTGTATATGCACGATGCACTATGTCACAATATTGAAAAAGGGCTGCAGCCTGTAAAGGTTGCACCCTTGCTATCACCCCTGCATAAATCAAGAAACCTGGCAGCCAATTGGCCCAAGTCCTGTCCACCTTTCTACGTTTCAGCTTCTCCTTTTCCTTATCGTCTAGCTCCTCTTTGTCTTTCTTTTCTAGTTCTCTAAATAGGAGACTGAAAACATCCACATATTCACCCCTCAATATTTTCTACTGGGTGGCCATTGCCAAATGATCACCCAAGGGCAATGCGGTGTCGCCATATGGCAGGACTTGGAATGGTATAGACCCATAAGGATTCAGTGGATAATGCCACATACCCCAATGATGCCCCGGCCATGCCCCTTGTTGCAGCAACTGCTGCTGCCCGTCCCACGGAAGCACAGCCAGCACTGATTGTGAAGTAGAAGCGCCTTGCAACGCTGGTGCAGCCACTGACTGCAAAGGGGACTGTGAGGCAGAAGCAACCGTGTTCTGGCTTTGAAGCGGGGCACAAGGTGCACCCCAAGCCCAAGAAGGTCCTGCCTGACTGTATTGCCCAGAAGGGGCCAGCTGCACAGGCGGTGACACCGCCATACATGGTGCATTGTGGATAACCGATGGCTGGGGGAGGCCCCATGGCCAAGTCAGAAGTTGATGTTGCAATGGGGACTTACCCACTACCCCCAAAGGGGTAACAGCAACTGCCACTGCCGGGGTTGTTTCCACCACCGTCCCTCCTGCACCAGGATGCATGGGCTCCCCACTGGGGGCCTCACTTGTGTCCATGTCTGCTTCCTGATCCGATTCCTGCTTCATATCTAAACCAACGAGCCCGCCCTGTAACGCAGAAAGGCGAGCCAGCACCTCCTTTTCAAAAGTCAACTTGGACAAACGGCCTATTGCCCTACGGCACCCTTCCCATGTGGGAGCCCCCACAGCACCCCTCTGTTGTCCCAAAGCGTCCAGCTGTCCAATGATGGGCCTCTTCACTCAAGTCACCAGGTGGCCTAGATTGCTGCCCCCTCTTCCTAGCAGGCTGTTTTCCCTTAGAGGGCCCTGATCCTTCTTGAAAGCTATCCCTCCCTTATTAACCACCCTTTTAACCTGACCACCCCTCAAGTAACCTAGCTCCCCACGCTTATCACCCCATCCCCGGGCACCAACGTTCTGTAATTAATATAAAGAGAGAACCTTGAACCCAGCTTCCACCAGGATCAGCTCAGGTCATGAGCAGAGTTTAAGACTGTAGCACTGCAGCTTTACCACTCTGTGCCACAGGGCTGCAGTATGTGTGTTGGGGGGGGCAGTCACCGAGACTAAGCCCCCACTACCCTATTAACCAACAAAGGGGGGGAATGGGTGTGAGCACACCCTCTTGCCCCCACGGGGGGGGGGGTGAATAGGCCATCGGCCTGGCACCCGCGCCCTACAAAAACCCCTCTCCCGCCTTCTTCTAAAAGCACCCTCAACTTGCGTCAGGCTGGGAACACCAGCACTTGTACCCACCGCTCGTGCAAGGAGACCGCAGTGCCTCCCATGCGTACTCGCCGCTTAACCTTGCCGTGCTCAGGCCCCAGCCACGCGATCACTGGAACTCCAATGCAGCTCTCCTTCCAAGAGCCGAAGAACAACTGCATGGAGTTGGGTGGGGCCGGGGCCTTTATAGCCCCGACGCCATGCCCAAGGAGCCTTCCTCAGATGCCGGAGATGATGGGGGCCAGCCTTCCCTCCTTCTGGGAGGGCAACTGCGGCCCCCAGCCTCTAGCTGGCGATGCCAGCCCGGCTGGAAAGGGGCCGATCTAGTGCTACCTACTGTGAATCCAGGAGAGTTTTGTTTAAATAATACTTTCTTTTCTTTATTTCAGATTTTTTTTCATGTTTAGCTTTATTTTTATTAGCTCTCAGGTGGCAAAAATTAAAGATACACAAGCTATAGTGGCATAAGGTACAATTTGTAACTTTTATTTGCAAAATTGTAAGCATAGCTAATACAAATAAACAAAAACCAACCCTGTTAGTTTTTCCAGGCCTTCAATTTTTTTGGAATTTTAGATCTCTCCTCCTACCCAAGCTTATTGCCGATAGTCATGAGATAAACTGAAAACAACAGGAGGGTTTTCTTTTAAACAAGAAACAAGAATAAAACGTATTAAATAGGGAACTCCTCCCACAGCTATGATACCTCTTAATTGAAAACAAGCAAAAGTGAGGTTTGAACCACTACATGCTCAAGGGAGGGGACTTTTCCCAGCCAGGCTTTTTATACTATGTTACCTTGGGCAAAATATGATAATTCACAGCAACCAGCTATAATTCAGTAATTTTGTCAGGTCCAAGACAGTTTTCCCTATGCTGTCCCTAATTCACTCTTGAAACTAACTTTTTACCATGTTGCCCTTTTAGTCTTCCAAAACAACTGCAGATTGTCAACTCTCCTACTACACAGCAGAAATCAGTAGGGATGGGCACAAACCATGAAAATGTGGTTCAGTTTGTGATGTGCCCAGTTCATGAATCACAAACTGTCACAACCTTTATTCTCCAAATAAACCAGTTTGGTTTGTGAGGTTTATGATGCAATAGAATGCCCCCTGGTGTGCTAGAGACACCAAACCTCCAGATGTTCTCTGTATGACTCTCCTCCACCTGCTCTCCATGTTTGGTGATGATTGCATTTAAGGGGTTCAAGTTATCACCCCCCCCCCAGGAAGGCACCCCCAGGAAAATCCTTTCTGGGGAAATAACAGGCACAGATTCAGGAAGTTCAGAAGTGTATAGAACAGATTCGCTGTAAGCTAGAGACATCAAAACAGATGCTCCTGTACATGCCCTCCAAATTCTGCTCATTTCTTGCTTTGAAGTTTGGGAAACCTTTAGATTGAGAGGAGACTGTCTGTCTGGAATTGAATCCATTCACAAACCCCCATAAACTGCCACAAACTTGAAAGTTTGTGGAAAGTTTGTGCTGGCTGACCTGTCAGAAACTTCACTTCATGAACTATAAACTAGGGATGTGCAAAAAAAAAAAAAAAATTCGGAATTACACGGATTCGGAAGTACACGGGGGAAAAAAATTCGGATTCCCCATGCACTACTGAATACCGTATTCGGAATAGCCGCATATACGGTAGATGCACGGCTATTAACGAATATACGGCCCTATTATACCCTATGGGCCATTGAAATCAATGGCAAATAGTGTATATTTGAAGCCGCCTGGAGGGGGGGGGGTTTGAGGGAGAGCCCCCAAATTTGCAGGGGATTTGCAGGGGACTCTCCCCTCCAACCCCCCCAAGTCCCAAAAAGATTGGGCCAGGGGATCCCATTCCAGGGGCACCCAAAGAGGGTGCCCATATTCCATCATTATACCCTATGGGCCATTGAAATCGATGGCAAATAGGGTATAATTGAAGCCGCCTGAAGGGGAGGGGGTTTGAGGGAGAGCCCCCAAATTTGCAGGGGACCTGCAGGGGACTCTCCCCTCCAACCCCCCCCCCCAAGTCCAAAAAAGATTGGGCCAGGGGGTCCCTGTCTTTGGGCTCCCCAAAAGGCCCATTGCCAACAATGATGGGGAAAGCCCAATTAGCCACTTCCTCCACTACAATTGCTGTGGGGAAAGTGGCTCTGGCCAGAGGGGGGTTTGAGGGAGAGGCCCCAAAACTGCAGGGCAGCTTCAGGGGACTCCCCAGCATGCAACCCCCCTGGCCCCAAAAGACAGCACCCATCTGTGGGCACCCCAAAAGGAACACTGCTCCCAATGGTGAGAAAAAACCAATTAGAGCCACTTCCTCACTGCAATTGTGATGGGAAGTGTGGCTCTGGGGAGCAGGAGGTTTTGAGGAGAGCCCCCCAAACTGCTGTGCAGCTTCAGGACACTGTCCCACACAAAACCCACAAGGCCAAAAATAAATTGGACCAGGGGGTCTAATTCCTGGGGCACCCAAAGCCAAACCTAACTTCACACCAGAGAATCTCTATAGGCCCCAAATGCACTACATCCCTCTATCTAATCTATGAACCCTGGGCCTGCAGGCCTGGCACCAATATAAACCCAGTTACCAACGTCACTGCCACACAAAACACAATCTGCTCAAGGTCTGCTCTGCAGACCTGGCTGCAGCAAACCCAGATGCCAGCTCTCCAGCCCTGCCCCAAACAACACGGGGAGAGCTGGCCAACCACAAAAAGAGTAACAGCAGCAGCACAACACAGCACAGCAGCAACAAATCAAACACTGAATACTTTTAAAACAGTAAAAAAAAAACTTTTAACAATACAGGAACTTTGCCACCCCCTCCCCCCCAAAAAAAACCCTTCACCCTAACCCCAAGAAATCCAAGCCACCCAAATCAGGAGAAGTAAAAGGACACTGCACTTTTAAAAGTCCTCTCACTAAATTAAGATATGGGCAAATTGGCAAACCCCCCCCCCACCCCAGGCCCCCTCCCCAAGCAGAAACCCCCAAATAAGCTACCCCACCACCACCCAAATCTGGATAAGTAAAGGGACTCTAAGTCTTTAAAAAAAGTCCTTTTACCAACAATAAATAAAAACAAGAACCCAAGAGAGTGTCTTACCTTGTCTTCTCTAGTCCAGGGAAGTCTGAGTGAGAGAGGCAGCAGCTTAAGCGAAGGGCCAGCCAGCCACTGCCAGCCCTTTGCACAATCTCTCACACACAGCATGGAGGAGTCAGCCAGGAAGGGAAGACTCCTTAGAAAGCCCTTCAAAGCATGCATTTGCAATGCATTTTGCAAATGCATGCTTTGGATTGGCTGCTGGGGCTCCTCTTCCCCCTCCCCCCCTCCCTGATCTCAGGGAGGTTAAGGCAGAGGCGGGAAGAAGCCACTAAAGGCGCCAAAGCAGCTCCTTTGAAGCTCCAGAAGCTAATTGCCGCCTTTTGAATTGACAGCTGTGTGCTTACGAATAGCTATTCGTAACCACACAGCGAGCCTATTCGGCTGCCGTGTAATGGGTGCTTATGGAAGTCGGCTGCAGGCTATTCCGTATGCGGCCAAATCAGCACTGATTCGGCTGTAAATACGGCTCGGCCGAGCCGAATGCACATCCCTACTATAAACTGGCCAAAATTCATCATGGACTGGTTCATGAGCAAATTCGCTCCCATTCCTAGAGAGTAGTGTGTAATCAAAAGCTTTTATCTGGCCAGGATGAGAATTAAGCTACTTTCTTCTCTTCAGTCTACAGGTTATATAAAAGAATAGGATCTTCCAAACCCGAATTTTACCCTATAAAACCAATCATGAGGATGATCACTGGACTGGGTTTATTCAGAGTTTTGAGACTGTGGAAGATATGCAAATTGTGTTTAAGCATATGTGCATCATCTCCCTTGTATTGTCTTGATAGAATTTTCAGTCATGGTTCCTGATCTAGTAAGTGATATGGGTGAGAGAAATCTGGCTCCTTAGTTGTATTGGACTGAGCAAACACACACACATACACACACACACACACAACTATGTTGAAGAGTGGAGAAAGACTAAAGAAGAGCAAACCTTTGCCTTCCCTAGATATTTATCCAGCCCCTGTTTTCCTGTTTGATATATAACACATTTATGTTGATTATTAGAAAGAAAAATAAGAATGCGGAGCTCAGGAGATATTTTTATGGGTTTACAGAGTACACTATATCAATCAGCTTGGATAGCTTCAAAGTTGTTCTAAAGCTCCACAGGACAGATAATTTAGGTTTGCTGTTTTTATTCTTAAACCACATAAAGAACATCCTCTTGATTTTGATAGATGTGGATTTCAACTTTCTGTAATGTGTAAAATCCACTTGTGGGCAAAAGCATTTAGCTGTTTTGAAGTATTAGTTCCAAAAGTAATTTCATGAATAGCCAATACAGATTTGGGCTAGTTCATTAATACTCATGCCCTGTGGCACTGAGCCTAAGATACACCTTTATGCACAAAAATGTGGACAAGATTGTCGAGCAAATGTCAGACTTTTATTTTTATTTTGTTTTTTGTAAACAAGACAAAAGGAGGATTTTTGACAGTTCTGCAGGAAGTGTGAATATTTTCCCATAGCTCTAGCAAAAGTATATTTTAGGTTTATAGCTTGCTGGTCTAATATGTCAGCTCAGAGTATTTGTTGTCAAAAATGCAGGTGATGTTTTTTCATCAGACACAAAGAAGGTAGAAACTCTTCCTGATGCCTTGCTCTAAAACTGCCTTTTACAGTTTTATCCACTCTGTTTGGATGGCCACTACTCAAAATATGTGAAAGGTTGGCTTGCTTGAAAATATTACAAATCACACCCTGATCTCCTCTTATACAAAGATTCAGCTAAGAATATCTGAAAATTTTGCATGTGTTTTAAATGGTGGAAATGATGGGTGGCTTTTCCCAACTGTATGAAGAGTAACCAATTTTTATTTAGAACGTAAGCTTTCATGTGCTCTTAAGCACACTTCATCAGATGAGGAATCCGGCACAGTGAGCAAAGCCATACATAGCTGGTAGGCAGTGGCCCAGAATGCAAAATGGTTGGTCTTAATGGTGCAACTTGACTCCCGCTTTGTTCAACTGCTTCAGACCAACATTGCTGCCCACTTGGATCTATCTGTATGAAGAGTAGTAACTTAATATAGTCTGCTATAATCAAATAATCAGGTATGTGGGTTTTTGTTTCTGTTTTTGTGTTGTTTGTTTTTATTTTGTTAGGACATCTGCTCTCTCTGTAGAATATTGTGCGAATGATTGTTCACACAATTCAAGCAGTGTTCAAGTAGTAATGGGATGGGAGTCTTTCAAACTGGCATGAACCTTTTCTTACCTGCTTCTCATTGTTTGACTGGGTTGTGATTTAAATATAACTAGGGTGGTCTTAAACTGGTGAGACCATGATTAGGCCTACAGGATTAGTGCCTAGGCTTCCCAGTCCCCAAGTCTCTGTAGGGGATCCCCTGGTTGTTCAGACTTCTCCCCGCTGCTAGCCAGCTGGCTGGCAGGGGGAAGCCCTGCTTCAGCAGTCATGAAGTGCATTTCCACTAAGGTTGCCAGGTCTGACTCAGGAAATATGTGGGGACTTGGGGTGGTGGGGGGGTGAAGCCAGGAACAAGGTTGTGGCAAGCACAATTGAACTCTGAAGGGAGTTCTGTCCATCATATGAGGATTGACAACCTTGCTTTCCACCTCAGAAGGCTTATAAGAAGCTTGGAAGAAGCTTGGAAACCTGGAAGGTGTGTGTGCCTTTAAATCACAGTAGGAGCAAGGCTGAATGGGAGTGGGTGAGCTGGCAGAGTCACGTGGCTGTTCCTGGTGAGTCTGTGAAGCTGTGAGAAAGGAAAAGAGCCAAGTTCCTCTTCCTTTCAGAAGTTGTTTGCATAGTAAAGAGTAAAATAGAACCTTTAATTTCTTGTGTTAGTCTGAAGAAATTGGTGGAAATACAGCAGATGGTTATGCAAAGCAGCATTTGCCATAAGTAAATTGCTCCAGTGAGATCACAATAGTGTATGCTTGTAAATTGCATTTATTTTGGCTGCTTTGTGAGTGTGTGGTGTGTTCACCTTCATTTAGTGGAAGTCCAGCCAGCTGCTGGGGATAAGGAAATGAAGATTGTATTCAGGGGAACTCCACTGCTGTATTTTATTTATTTATTTTAGAGAATAGGAAAGGCTCCTGGCTCCACCCCCAAGTCCCCTGGATCTACCCTCAATGTTCCCGGGTGTTTTCTGAATTGGACCTGGCAGCCCTAATAGTGCAGGTTGATAATGTGTAGATAGTACTATGAGGCACCCGAGGATGAATTTTTAAATGAAAAATAAAAGTTCAGTAGCAACTTAAAGAATAATAGCATTTATTTCAATATGAGATTTGGGAGTCATGGCTCAGTTCTGAGTAAATGTTGTTGATCTCAGTAAATGTTGTTGATCTTTAAGGTGTCAGTGGACTTTTGTTTCATTTTACCATAATAGATTAACATGGCTACACCTTTGCATTCCCAAGACACCCCATCATTGGCTTCCATGGTTTGGAAAGCAGCCTTAGTTGAGTGGGATATTGAGGGAAAGAAATTAAGTTAATACCACTCTGTACTTTTTAATATGCAGGCAAGACTAAATGAAGTCAGTGATTATGCTGGACATATTTGGAGCCAAAATGTTAGGAGCTGTGGTAGGCTTGTTAGCTGAAACCCACCATAAACTGTGGGTCACTGTTATTTTGATTTAGTTCAGCCATTAATAAACTTCATTTTGAGAGGTGTTAACATGGTTCTATACGTAGTAAAAACATGAAGTGGTATTTTCAGCCATCTTTTCCCATCCTTGGATAATTCTTTTCCAGAAGTCCAGTATAGCTTGGATTGGAATATTTTCTGGAAGCACTGATGTACTTTCTGATATACAAACAATAGGGGCAGCTTTGAATGACAAGCCTTTTGTGAGGTGTTGAGTTTGGCTTATTATCATACCCACTTTGCACACTGGCTCATGTTCATTGTTGTGATATCTCTGTTTTACTGTATCAACTAATCTGGCATGGGCAAGTTCCACATTTGCCGTTGAAATCATCCTTCAGTTTAGGACTTCACTTCAGATACCTGAAGAAGTGAGCTCACACCCTACCACGAAGTTTGTTACTCTTTAAGGTGCTACTGGTCTCTTACTCTTTTTCTACAGACACACTAACTCAGCTACCCATCTTGTATATGCTGGTGTCAGAGCAGGGATGGTGTAATGAATGGATGGGAATTATAATACACTGCCCTTTTGTCTTTTCCAAACTAAATCAGGATCATCCTACAGTGATCATAGATTTTATATGTGATTCTTTAACGGTAGCTTTATTTTTGTATATCCTGTATTAATTTTTAATTGTTATTTTTAGTGTTATTGGCTGTGGAAAGGGCTGTTTCACAGACTATATATTCCTAATGTGTGTTATATGTGGTAAGTGCCATTGTTGATTCTGAGTTATGGTGATCCTATAAATTAATGATTTCCAAAATATCCTGTCATTAAAAGCCTTGGTCCGGGCTTGCAAACTAAGGGTCATCTCTTCCTTGATTGAGTCAATTCCGCTCATGCTGAGTCATCCTCTTTTCCTGCTGCCTTTAACTTTTCCTAGCATTATTGTCTCTCTCTCTCTCTTTTAGCGATTCTTGTCTTCTCATGATGTGATCAAAGTTCAATAATCTTCGCTGTTTTAGCTCCCTCATAGTTGAACTAAATTACAAAATTTACCCTTTAGCTTTTATGAGCAAATTTCTGTGGTATAAAGGGTAAGGCGTATACACGTTCTGTATTTTTCCCATTGGGCGTTTTCGCACTCACCTTCAAGTGGCGCGACCACCCTCTTCACGCCGGAGGATCTGCAGGGATTTCGCATAAGAAGTGCCGGAGCAGCCAAAAGAGCCGGAAAGTTCCGTCGCGAAACCCGCTCAAATGGAAACCGCCAAGAAGCAGGAAAACGTTTGAGCGGCTTTTGCGACGGAAGTCGCCGGCTCTTTTGGCTGCTCCGGCGCTTCTTATGCGAAATCCCTGCAGATCCTCTGGCGTGAAGAGGGTGGTCGCGCCACTTGAAGGTGAGTGCGAAAACGCCCGTAGTCATGCTCTGTATTTTTTTTTTTTTTGCATTTTGTCTTTTGTGAATGTTAGAGGATACTTTGTAAAATTTTTAGATAAGGTTAAATAAGTGGAGCACAGCAAATGTTTAAAATCTATTTGTTAATATATTTCTTGATAAAAGATTATTGAAAAGCATAATGTATTCAATTTCTGGCTCCATTTCACTTAGTTACTAGAATGCAACAATGCCAAATCCATCAGGATTTTGAGAAATTGACTGTTTCAGCTAAGTCTTGACCTGTAATGGAGCAACTTGCTCCTGAGATACAGGTTCACTGAGCAGGAAGAAAGCTATTAACACTTGCACTTGTGTTCTTTTTCCTCATTTTTATTTGCATTGTGGTTTTTCATATTATTTTACAGAATGCCTGATAATTTTCATATTGTTTTACAGAATACCAGATGGAGCACCAGTTTCCATCTATCTGTGAACTTGAAGGTAACCAGTCTCACACAACTAGACACTTCTTTTGCAACTAACAACAATTCTGGAAATCCAAGCTTGCAAGTATTGTGGACAAGCCTTGCACATTGGATGATGCTGATGTAATCCCTAAACAGAACAATGGGCTTAAAAGGGTACAGTTATGCTTAGGTTTGCATGATGAGTGGGCTATGTATATGTATTGGATCCCCTTGCTGCTAATTTTGTTTATGTTTGCAGAGAAATTGCTACCTCACACAAAAAATGAATATGCTGAATAAATATGTGGGTTAAGCTAAAGTTTATTAATAATTTTATTATCTTTATTAATATTAGTGCGGGTTCCTTAGCAGAACTGGTTTGTATTGCCCAGGTTCAAAGTTTGGTGTAATATTATGACTATACTTTGTCAAGAGATGTGGCCCATGCTGGTCAGTATGCAGGTACAGGTGATGATAATTAACAGAGAGAACAAGATTTATGTCCAGTAGCATCTTAAAGGCCAACACATTTTCCAGGGTATAAACCTTTGAGAGTCAAAGCTCCCTTTGTCAGATACTTTTGCCAGATAAGGGAGCTGCGACTCTTGAGAACATATCCCTTGGAAATCTTATTGGTCTTTAAAGTGCTACTGGAGTTGAATCTTGCTCCAACATGGCTAACCATCTGAAACTGAAATAATTCCCTCCTTGAGTATTTTGACTAATGGTCCACCTCAAATGATGGAAAAACAAAATTATTACCGAAGACCAGCTAGTGTGCCTGGCAGTAGTGCAAAACAAGATGTGCTACTTTTTTCCATTGGTGACCTATGCCCAAATGGTTGTTGAATGTCCTGTGTCCTAGTACATTTTACTACTTCTAGAGGTTGTGGATTAGGAAGAGAAGGGGGAGAAGATTGAATTTATACCCCGCCCTTCACTTGGAGTTTCAGAGCAGCTTACAATCTTCTTTTTCTTTTCCTCCTCACACCTTGTGAGGTAGATGGGGCTGAGAGAGCTCTTTCAAGAACTGAATATACATCACTTCCATATTGTCATAACGGCTTTTCTTTCTTGTCCTTTATTGGTTAGAATTTTATAAGACCTAGACCTTTTGCTGCACCTATATACATTGCCTTTGGCAATGAAGTTTTGTTCCAGTAGCAGGCTTCCAATCAACAAGTATCTTATTGTCACCACTGTTCTGCTATTTGTTCTAATTACCCTCACTGCTAATTGCACTAGTCTTTTGCACTTCTAGTGAAAGGAAATATCAACCTTAAGAAATCTTCTGCATATTCTATTGATTACTGTAGCCTGAGAATGGAATAGTTACACTGTATCTCATCTTTATGAATATGAATGAATAGTACAGCTATCACTTTGGGGCTTCACCCAAGAAGAGAAGTAATTCTTAATGTACTTGCAACTAGGGAATTTATGTACCAGATTATAAACTGAAACAAATGAAGCAAAACTTAACTATAAAAATAAAGTTAGCACCTGCTCCCCTAATCCAAGCATGTTCAACGCATCTTTCAAGGCTACCCAAAGGATTTCTATGCATAGCACTCTCTAATTTTATTTGGGAATTGAATGCCTGAGCCCTTGAAAATTGTAGCAATTACCTTTTCAACATTTCACCACTTTCTCCTTCTAGTATCACTATGCATGAAGTTAACATTAGAAAAGATCATCCTTGCTAATGCAATAAAACCAACTGAGAAAAGATCAAATCCTATTAGGGTGGATTTCACTATCAAATCTTAGGATACTTTCACATGGCAACTGTTTGCAAGTGGATTTTGCCATTCTTACACAGTGAACATCCAGTTTCAAAGCACGTTATTTAATGTGTGTAAATGCTTCCATAGATCTTTCCGTTAGAATTACTCTTCAGATGAAAAACTGATCTATGGTAGATCTGATGAGCAGTCCAAGGAACATAAGAACATAAGGGAAGCCATGTTGGATCAGGCCGATGGCCCATCCAGTCCAACACACTGTGTCACACAGTGGCCAAAAAAGAAACAAACAAACAAACAAACCCAAGTGCCATCAGGAGGTTAACAATTGGGGCTAGAAGGCCTTCCACTCCCCCCCCCCCACAAAAAAGCACCAAGAATACAGAGCATCACTGCGAACAGCCACTGATGGACCTCTGCACCATATTTTTATCCAATCCACTCTTGAAGCTGGCTACACTTGTAGCCGCCACCACCTCCTGTGGCAGTGAATTCCACATGTTAATCACCCTTTGGATGAAGAAGTACTTCCTTTTATCCGTTCTAACCCGACTGCTCAGCAATTTCCTTGAATGCCCACGAGTTCTTGTATTGTGAGAAAGGGAGAAAAGTACTTCTTTCTCTACTTCCTCCATCCCATGCATAATCTTGTAAACCTCTATCATGTCACCCCGCAGTTGACGTTTCTCCAAGGTAAAGAGCCCTAAACATGTTTCTCTCCCCCTCACACACATCAACTTCCTCTCTGGTGCCCACAGAGACACTAGGGGAGAATTATTTAGAGCACTGTAGATCTCCACTTCTGTACAAAGCAGGTTCCAGATTTTGAGGGGCTGACTGCCCAGGGTTCTCCTCCCACATGCCCACTCCTTGTTGATATTGGGCTGTGTGTACAGCTAGTCAATGGCAAGGAACCCTGGCAGAAACTCTGGGCCTTGCTAGCCCTTCTTCAGAATATGCTGGTGCCAATCCTGCTTCTATGACCCAAGCATTCAAGATCCTGAATTAAACATATCCATGGCCCTGTTCACACAGCATGTTGAGTCCATGTTAAACTGACCTGGTTCTGTTCCAAATATCTTTGTTCTGGATATTATCAATCAGACTGCCATACTGCAATTCGAATCACTCTGTGGTGAAACCGCCTTCTGCCATCCACATGATGGCACCATGCAGTTCTTTTTTCTCCACTATTTTGTGCATGTGTGCATTATGTGCATGCACTGTGCACATATGTGCATATGCACATAGGTTAAAACATTATGTGGTTATGCGGTTATGAGCATATTGCTAAGTAGTAAAAAAATGGTGACTGTAAACCAGATGTCTGAGGCTCTTTTGGCTCTGGGAAAGCCTTCAGACATCCAGAGGTTGGTTAATATTGCAGCAGAACTATCCAGACTGAGAAAACTATGAGGTGAAACCGAAGAACTAAAAAAACACCGCAAAGGAGCAGGTAACAAAATAATCCGGTTCTGAGAAGGATTGGGGGGGGGGGGGCTACCACGAGTTAATACTGGGAGGCAGATGTCGCTGTCTGATCAACCACTTTAAATCCATAAGTAAACAGCAGCGACATCTGATTATACTGTGCATCTGAACAGCATGTGTTGCAAAAGAGAAAGAAAACAATATAGTGTGAAGAAACCCATTCAAAATTGCTACTTTGTATGCTTGAAAGAAAAATATTGCACTCAGCTGATCCCTGCCTCAAGAGAGACATCTAACTGTGGAACTCTCTGCCAAACAACACTCATGCCTTGCAGGACTTAGCTCAGTTCCACAGGGCTTGTAATGCAGAGATGTTCTGCCAGGCTTATGGTTGAGGGCGGCAATGTTTTTTAACCAGTGGTTTCTAATCAACTGTTTTTAACCAGTGGTTTTAACCAATGCTCAATCAGTGGCCTTTTCTCCCCTCCACTTCCTCTAGTCAGTGTTAAGAATAATTGATTTTTAGGTGCTTCTGGGGAATGACTGTTGTATTGTTTAAATGTTTTTAATTTTTTAAAATTGTGTTTAAATGCTGTACACCACCTTGAACCCTAAGTATTGTGAAAGGGTGATCTAAAAGTCAGACAGCAACAACAACAGGAATTAGCAAATAAAGGACTGATTTTGAAGGGGGCCTCTCTCTTTTTTTTACTTCTGTGATTCATAAGAGCACAATTTCTCATTTTTGCAATACAATAACAAAAATAACACGGGACATTTCAAAATTAGCTCTTCATATGCTGATTTATTTTTATATGTAAAGTTTTTGGCTCAGAAAAGGCTAATTTTGAATGGCTATCAAACGGGGGGGGGGGTTCTATCATATGTAAAAGAGCCATTTGCACTTGTGTGTGTTCAAAAGCTGATATTTTTTTGAAAAAAAAAGTTTAGCAGCAAACAGAAAGCTCATTCAGAAGGATTTTCTGTTACTGTGTTGTCATGGTCTAGTTCATACATCAGTTCATAGCTATGCAACTTACCTACACTCTAGCCTAAGAATGATCCAGGTAACTGGGGAAGTCAGGTAGGCAGAAAGAGATGGAGAATGACACTGTTACTGCAAGAACATCAGCTCAACCTCTTGTTAGGAAGTGCAGCCAGAAGAAGCTGCCCCAATCATTCATCCCACTCAGCTGGTTCTTTCAGCTGACCACTAATTCATTTATAAGATTTCTATCATGCATTTCCATTCTGAAAGGATCTCAAGTAGGCATGCTCCGGCATCTGCTGGTTTGGCTCAGGTCTTCCTCATTAGTCATGAGCTGTTCAGTAAGCTGTTCCAATGTGTCCATTTGCATGATTATGTATCTTTCCCATTCAACTGCAGTCCTTTTTCACAGCAGCCTCCCACTATCACACATTTGCTTCTACCTCAGATTTTAAGACACTGAATTAAACTTGAAATATTCAGTTCCAGATGTTTGAATTGAGATTTACTAGTAGCCTTTTGTGTGCCTTTTCTGTCTGCCCATGAACCCAGCTAATCTTGTGATCATTTCTTGAGATAAAGGAATAGAGGGAATGCTCATTAACTTTGTAAATAACGACAGTTCAGAAACCAGTTAAGATTTTTTAACTTGAGATTGGCCAGTCCAGTTAACAAGCTATTGCTATATTCACAACTATGCATATTTTACAAAAAAAGCCTCCCAATCCAGTGTCATATGCAATATCATGTGTTAATCTAATGTATATTACTGGGGGGTAAATTGTTCATTGTTTTTCTGTCCAGAAGGAACTACAGTTAGTGAATCAGTAATAATGATGATGATACATTTTTTAAAAAAATCAGCTGATTACAGGCACATTATACAAGGGAAGTCATATAGGTTTCCAGAGTAAGTGCCAAATCTTCTAGTAGTCTTTAAGGGGGAATGAAGAGGATATTGAAGATGAAGATATTGGATTTATATCTTGCCCTATACTCTGAATCTCAGAGTGATCACAATCTCCTTTACCTCACCCCCACAACAGACACCCTGTGAGGTAGATGGATCTGAGAGAGCTCTTACAGCAGCTGCCCTTTCAAGGACAACTCCTACAAGAGCTATGACTGACCCAAGGCCATTCCAGCAGCTGCAAGTGGAGGAGTGGGAAATCAAACCTGGTTCTCCCAGATAAGAGTCCACACATTTAACCACTACACCAAACTGGCTCTCTTCTACACCGAACCACTACACCAAACTGAAACACCATGCAGAACATGATGAATGCCAGATCCAACTAAACCATCTATCAGCAATATCTGTTTTGTCTAGAATTTTGACAGAATTTATCCAGTTCATTCACTGATTCCGGGCAAGGGTTCAGAATACCCCTACTCCATGTTACAGGATATCTCTCACCATCACTTTCCAAAACATTCATTGTAGATAGTAGGGGAACCACCAGTGTAGGTTGCCCCTAACTCTTCTTCCAAAGATGCAAGTTTCTCAGTGGATAAAGTTCATTGTCCATAAGAAAGACAGAGAAGACTTATGCTTCCAATGGAGATCATAGTCACCCATAATTGATACATTCCATTGGAAAGGAAACCTCTTTCCCTGAGGCTGGCAGTGTGATTTTTCTTTTTGGCCAGTGATTTCAAATAGCTCTTATATTTTTTGGTCATCTTTTCCTTTATATGTGTAATGCTGGGATTTAAACAATGATAGCTTTACATTTCATCCCAGAAGACTGTACTTGTATCAATAGCTTTATTCATTTAAAGAGTAATTTTAAAATTAGTTTACAAGCCATCACAAAGTTGTCACTTAATTTGCAGTCTCCTCATACTTTCCTGTGGGCAACAGAACACACTTACCCACACTTGCATAGAGTTTCATTATCTCTTTCAATACACATTCCCACCTGCCCAGGATGTGCAAGCCTGTGGTTTTTCAATATTGCTGTACATCTGCAGAAACTGCATCTATTTGTATTTGCATGATTTTTATATTTTTAAAGTATTACATATGTGCACAAGTGTGTATGTCTATAAAAACACACGCACATCCCTTGGTATTGCTGAAGTTATCATTATTCTCAACCTAATGGGCAGATTTGAAGCCTAGCTGGAGTCCCAGTTTTAAATGCAGTTGGAACACAATGCCGCTCAGAAGATATTTACTTCAGTTATTCACTTCTGACACCTTCTCAGAACTACCAGCAATTTCTCTTTGTCCTGATATCAT
Organism: Heteronotia binoei; assembly: GCF_032191835.1. Taxonomy (NCBI): domain Eukaryota; kingdom Metazoa; phylum Chordata; class Lepidosauria; order Squamata; family Gekkonidae; genus Heteronotia; species Heteronotia binoei. The sequence continues at coordinate 96,043,357 of NC_083229.1, forward strand.
GTCATGATGTCAGTGATGTTTATGTCATTTTTTTAAAATTGCCACTTTTTTCTCATATTTTTTTTAATTAGCTGGGGATTCAGAATACCCAGTTGCAATGCTTAGACTTTGCATGCTCCATTTCTTTAATCATTCTATGCCCCGTTCTCCTTCATTCCTAAAGATTCACTCCCATGAACAACTACTGCCTCTCTCCTCCTAGGTTAGAGATGCATGGGTATTAGATCTCAGACACTGCAGGTTGCTCTATTATTTGTTCAGAAAATGTAAATGCATCCTTTCCAGAGAACCTTCTAAAGGTGCTTAATTCAGTTTTAAAAAATAAAATAGAATGAAATTATTTAGTTTAACAAACTATTAAAACTCTGACCACTGAAAACCTCAGCCACTAAAAACCATAAACTAGTGCATAAAGTGCCATGATCAGATCACTTTGCCCTAAAGACCTGGTTTATATTCCAGCCTCCTCCTGTCTAGGCAGCAAGTGGATTTATGCTCACCCATGGAGACTAAAGGACCCAATTGGATTCCAGAATGCCCTGTAGGATCTGATGTATGTCCCCTGGAGACTCACTGTATATGCTGACAGAGAAGTGGAATTCCCATCTCTCTGAAGCCACAAAAGTTGCTCCCCAATGACCTCTTTGCTCCTAATTTAAATTATCCCCCTCTTTATACTATGGAACTCAAGGAGATGAAGCAGGGATTAGATGACTAGAGCAAGTTTGGCAGTGTACTCATAACAAAGCTGCAAGAACATCTTATGGTGGTGAAGGCTGCAAAAAAGGAATGTTATACAGTCTCCATCACATCTCCTAGCTCTCACCCAGAATAATTATTTAGGGTAATTACTGTACATCTTTAACTTCTCTTACTGAGGGAACCCAAAATATTAGGTGTGAGGCTTTTGTGAACTTCTTTGTAGATAAAGTCTTGTTACTCCTTCACAACTTCCCAGTCAATATTGATACAGTAAGTGAACTAGTGACCCCTTGGCCACCTTTGGATTCAGTATTTGATCGCTTCAGCTGACTCTCCAAAGTCAGTGTTGACAGGATTCTGGGTGCTGTTAGGCTGACACGTGCCTCTTAGACCCATGTCCCTCATGGCTTGTGAAGGCTGGTGCTGGGGGAATATGGAGGCCCCTGGTAGACATTATGAATCTGTGGTTGCATTACTCTTAAAAGAAAATGAACATTGGATCCTATGGATTCCTTCCAATTGCCACCCAGTCTTGAATCTTTCATTTTTTGGTAAGGTAATTGAGAGAGTGGTGTCAGAACAGCTCCAGAATTTCCTGGATGACACATTGACACGAGACCCATTCCTGTCCAGCTTCTGCCCTGGCCATGGGACAGAGATGACCTTGATCACCCTCACAGACAATCTTTGCAAACAGTAAGATTGGGGCAAGTTGATAATGCTTCTATTGGTTGATCTTACAGCAGGGTTCGATATGGTTGATCACTATTGGGGAGGGACAGTGGATCAGTGGTAGAGCACCTGCTTGGGAAGCAGAAGGTCCCAGGTTCAATCCCTGGCATCTCCAAAAAAGGGTCCAGGCGTGAAAAACCTCCGCTTGAGACCCTGGAGAGCTGCTGCCAGTTTGAGAAGACAATACTGACTTTGATGGACCAAAGGTCTGATTCAGTATAAGGCAGCTTCATATGCTCATATTTTTTTGACCCACAGCCTCGCTGACATAGGAGTTTGTGGGGTAGTCTTGAACTGGTTTACCTCATTTCTCCATGTCAGGGACAGAGGGTGGCATGGGGAGAAAGGGTGTCAACTATGTACCATTAGTATGAGAGGTTCCCAGGAGGCAATCCTCTCCTCCAGTGTAGTGTAATATCTACATGCATCGCCTTGCCCAACGGGTGCAGAGCTTTGGGCTGGGATGTCACCAGTACACTGCTGACACCTTGCTGTATCTGTTGAGCAGTGGCCAGCTGGATGCCACCCCAGCAAATCTGGCTGAAGGGCTTGGAGCCATGATGGGATGGTTAAAACAGAATGGCTGAGACTAAATCCTATAAGTATGTGGCTGGGTGGAGAGTACTCAGGTTTGCAGTGCCAGCTCCTAGCGCTTGAGAGTATGCTCTTAATACTGGCACTGACTGTCAAGAGCCTAGGTGTGGTTCTGGATGCCTCCTTGTTAATGGAGGCCCAGGTCACAAACATTGCCCAAGTGGCATTTTTCTGGCTGCACTATGTAGGACTACTCTTGAGACATACCTGGAAACTCCCGTCAGTCCAGAATGCAGAGGCACAGGTCCTTATGGGAACCCCATAAATGGCACATATTCAACCTATGCTGTGTGAGGTGGACTGGCTCCTAGTAGAGTGCTGGATCAAATTCAAGGCTCTGAGACTCATGTATCTTCATGAGACTCATGTATCTTCAGAACAGCCTCTCCTTGCATTTGCCCCCCCCCCCCCAAGAGCGTTGCACAGAGCAGATAAGAACATACTGATGGTGTCCAGCCCGAGAGACATCTGTCTGTCCTCAACCAGAGAAAGGGAGTTTTGTGTCCTGGCCCCAACCTAGTGGAAACTCTGAAATAGTATCCAGGCCCTGTGGGAACTGATGAAATTCCACAGGACCTGTAAGGCAGAGATGTTCTGTTAGATATTTGGTTGAAGACAGTGATGATTTCCATTTATCTGGCACTCCTGTCTCCTGCTCAGGGCCAGCCCTAGGGCATATGGTACCCCAGGCAGACTCACTGTCCACTGCCCCACACCCCTGGGGGCCCTAGGCACGTGTGTGCACACACACACACTTCAGGCCAGGCTGCACCCCTGTTGCCACCGCCTCCTTCCCCTCTCTACTGCGCCGCAATGTGGCACAACATGACACCGTGCTCTGCTGCCCCCCAGCACATTCAGAGGAGTGCCGCTAGGTTCAGCCCTACCTGCTTTGATATGGCCCGAGTATCTCAGCACTCTCTCTTAAGAGAGCGCTGGAGGAGACTTCACTTCCCCCTCCAAACTGGAAGAGAGGAAGAGCAAAGCTTCCTCCAGCACTCTCTTAAGAGAGAGTGCTGAGATGCCCAGCCCAGGCTGCGTCAAAGCAGGTAGGGCTGAGCCTAGCGGCGCTACTCTGAGCACACTGGGGAGGCAGCAGCAGAGTATGGCATGGCCCTATGGAAGGGAGGGAGGGAGGTGGCAGCGGGTGGAGGGGAATTAGGCATTTGTCTGGGGTAATGGGAGGGGGAAGAGCCCAATTTGGCACTCCCCCAGAAGTGGCACAATCAGTAACTTATTGTCATCCTATCAGGTCGTTCACTGTATTTTTATGGTATTTCTATTATTTTAACTGTTAAATTAATACATGACTGTTTTTATTAAGTCCTGCTTTGCAGGGAAAAGCAGTTTAATAACCTAATTTAATAAATAAATACATAAATTATTAAAACAGCATAAAACATCCTGCTGCTTAAAATGATTGTCTACTGGAAGTATACTGTTTTAAAGGCCAATAAGGTTACATACTGAATATTATCTTTTTATCTCAGGTAATCTAGGAAAATCACAAAAAGCAAGGAAACAAGCTAATGGGCAAAGATTTTAAACAATCCTACAGTGCTGAAATGTTTCAGATACACATATTTTTCCTTGGTATAGTGTTAGGAGCTTTAACACACTCCTTGTTTATTTCTGCCTAAGCAACAGCAAAAGCAGGCCAGCTATTTATTTATGTGGCCAAGAAATGTAGCATTCCTTACAACTACAAATGTAGCATTCCTTACAATATGGAACTCTACTTCAAATTATTTCATGTTACAGACTGATTGATTTTTGACCTTTCCAGGATACTATTAAAAGCAAATAACAATGAGCCATTTTCCGGCTGTTATGTCTTTGACAGTCATTTCTAAAGAATTCTTGATTCTTTTCATTTAAAATTCATTGGTGTCCTTGGTCATATCCTGTAAACTCAAAATGTCACCTATAATTATTTTTTGCAGCAGCACTGGTCTTGTGTAATAGTCCCAAACATGTATTTGTTCTCAAAGCCATGGCCGTCTTGTCTGTGTTTGTGCCAGTTCCTTTATTTTGCTATTTTCTAAAGTTAAGCCTTTTGATAAAAGGCCAGGTCAAATACAGAGGTTTTAAAAAATGTAATAAAGATCAACCGCTTAACCAGTTTCTATAACCATGAGCTATTCTTCACACTATGGACCGGAAGTTAAAGGATTTTACTTTGAATGAGTTGCCCTTCTATTTAAATATATAGTGGAATATTTCAAGTTTAGCTAGCTAGCTTGCTTTTAATACATGTTTGATCATAATTTCAGAAATATGAATTCAGTTGTCAGGTGAGTCTGATTTATCTACAGATTTAATTAATTATTATCATGTGGCAGGGTGTGCAGTATAGCCAGGAGATCCTAAGATTGTTATTATCATGTGGCAGTGTGTACCATATAGCCAGAAGATCCTAAGATTGTCTGGCAGCCAAAAGTTCTAGGTCTTGTAGCGTTATGCACACAAGCTAGACTTGTTTTAAGACAAGAGACATTTCAGAGGTGGTTTGCCATTGTCTGCCTCTGTGTCACATCCCTGGTATTCCTTGGAGGTCACCCATCCAAATCTAGCCATGGCCGACCCTGTTTAGCTTTTAAGATCTGACAAGACTGAGATAGCCTGGGCTATCCAGGTCATGGCAATCTGTAAAGATAACACAAGAAAGAAATAACTCTAAAGTAAGACCCTGATATCTGTTAAATGTTGATGTTTGCTGTGAGTGTGCTCAGTAAAGGAGAAAACAGACATATGATATATAATCTGAGTGGTGGTGGCGTGTTCAGAGTGCACAGAGCCAATTACACAATTCAGAGGTCAGATCAACATATCAACTATTTGAACACTGGTTAAATTCCATTAGTCTTCTTGACTGTTCCCATCAACAGTTCCCTCCCTTACTGGGTTCCCAGAGTGCTCATTGACATCACTTTTTTCTTTGCCTTCTGCTCCTGAAGAATGCTAACAAAGCATTCCTACATTGAGAAACCCAAACAAGCGCTATAACTTCCCTAGTTACAACAGAAGAAAACTGGGAGATCTGAAGAGGGGCAATAACTGCTGTAATTTCTTCTTATGAAGAAAGCACTAGTTTAGGAAATCCTACCATAATAACATTTTAGGAAGAAGACTGACATAAAAGAAAAAATCATCCCCCGAGAACTCATTTTATTCAAAGAAGGATACCATGACTCAGGCCAACCTGGGGATCCTTAGGGTCAAATTTACAGCATGTATATCCACCAGTTTATGTGTAAAGGCGAGATCACATATGGCTAAGGAACACTCCTTTATCACTCTTTTATATCGTATCTGTCTTCTTTCCAAGATGTTATTATGCCTCAATTACCTAAACTAGTGTTTACAGTTTGATATGTGAGAGGCTGTATGCATGAATGCATATCTCCAGGGCTTTTTTTCTGGAAAAAGAGGTACTGGAACTCTCAAGAGGGAAATGAAGAAGAAACGCACAGTGTCCCTTATTAACTTTTAAACACTTTTTGAGAATTTTGTTTCCACAAAGAGATTCTGGAACTCTGTTCCACCACATCTCTCCCCCCACCCCAAAAAAGAAAGCCCTGCATATCTCTATTAAAACTCAAAGCATTCATGTTCATTTCTGTTTGGATTTTTCTCTGTACATATCATCCAGAATGATTTAGGACCGCTGAACCACAATAGCATTTATCCAGATATCCATACATTGGGCTATTGGTTTTAATTATTCAGAAAATACTTTTGGGGGGGTGGAGATACAAGGTTCTTTCATGCTAATTTTATTAAAATAAAAAGTTGTTCGCAAGTACCATGAGCAGAATAAAAATAGCTAGTAGCACCATTCGGCGAATGTGTATGCTAGAATATGTATAAGAATGTTAGAAATGGTGGATTCTACAAAGGTCTTGTGATTCTACTTGTGATTGCAAAAGCCCCTTTTTTCACCCCATGTTCTAAAATAAGGCATTCAATTACCCCTCTATGAGTAGACAACTGCTAGGTACAGAATGACATCTTTGGATTAAACCAAATGCCCCAACTAATAAGAGAGATCCATAAATGAAAGCAGGTTTTCTTGCTAGTTCAGAAGGTGGAAGGACTAAAATGGAGAGGATTAGACAATCACTTTCAGTGCATGGAATGTAGTTGGATGAACCTTCCCATCCATCTTGAAATATGGGAGAGGGTGCATAGCCACAGCCATTGCTTTAGGTATACAGGAAATCTTTGTATTTTACGGTATAATTGTTCTGGATCAAAGCATTTACTTTGTCCATTCTTTCAATTTCCCATCCAGTAGGACTTAAGGAAAAAAAACTTTATATCTTATTTTCAAAATTTTCAAAATAATGCTAAATTTATTTTCTCAGCTTTCATTTTTAAAAAGGATTAAAATTGAGATTATTTTATTCATATTCTTTTTACAGAGATTTACAGTAAATAGTGTTTTTCCCCTTTAACCACCTTAAATAAAAAGGTATCTATGCTCACCTGAACTACAATAGCTAACAGAATTAGGCAGCAAGCCCTCTTGTAATGCCATATTCACAGACTGAAATAGAATTCTTGTTTTGGTGCTTTGTTTTCTCTGTAGAGTATAGCCATCTGTTTAACACCTGCTACCTGGATACTGTCTGCTTCTTCTAGCTGACCTTAACAGTCTCTCTGTGCTTGTTATTGGTGACACTTCACTGGCCAGTTTGCATCAATCCATCCTCTATTGTTGACATTCTACCTGAGTATAGGTCTCATCCTTTCTGACACTTGGTGTGCATGCAACATCTGGGACAGGACTGAGCTATGTATTGTTGCAATGGTGTAGACAGTGATTTGTGGAGCATGACCTCTCTGGGAGCACATTGCATATCCTAACTTGCTTCATTTTGACTTTGTCATGCTTTTTTCCTTCTGTTTCATCATTATGCTACCCATCTTGGTTGTGGTATTGTTTACTTGTATTTCAAGACACTTCTTTGAATTCTTAAACTACTAGCAATGCAGTGATTCTGATGGCAGACTGCATTTCTAATAGTTGAGGCTGGCACACTGCATAATTTGTAGACATTTTTTTTCCTGTGTGGGTTTGTTTGTTTTTTAAAAAAATCATAGAATGTTTTATTTCAGTGCTGATACAAGCATCTTTGCTAAGTGCAAGTGTGTGTGTGGGGTGGGGGGGTGGGGGGAGAGCAAGTATGTCCAGCTGCTTGAAGAATAGATTAAAACTCATTTTCTGTCCTAGACTCGTAGTTTGGCCTTATAGATAAGGATAACTTCAAATTTCTAATTCCAGTATTCTAACCTGAAAAAAACCTACCATTTCTATTTTACTTTTCCCTCACACACATTAATTTCCTTATTTTTCACCACTTTATGTTTCCTTGCATTGCCTTTTCTCCATAACATTACCATTTCAACCATTACTTGTGCATCAATCAATATTATAACATTTATAAATCAATACCGTGACATTTAAGATGTGCAACAAGTTAACCAAGAATCATGGGGAGAATACGTATGTGTTTCATTAACACGTGCAGTTCTCAAACCCCTGATGATGGAGTCTCAGTCTGTGCATACACTGGCCTTTGGGTGATATTTGGGAAATATGAAAGAGTGGGGAATTCTTAATTAAGCAAAGCATTATTTGTTGGATAAAGCAATAGATGGACAGGCAAGGAGGGGAGGAAAATTCAAGGTATGACACACTGAAATAAAAATCATATATCTCTTGAAATGCAATCAAGAGCAATTAAAAATCCTGATGAAATGATCTTGTTAACTAGATGTGTCAACCTACAGCTAGTCTTAGACTAACAGGCATTATTTGGTACATTTCTTAAGCAGAGCAGAATGTTGGGCTATTTCCATACAGACACTGGACTGCGTGTAAGGAAATTGCATGGAGTCACAAGACAAGGCCCTGGTGGAGATATATTACGATTTGCCCCCCCACTCCAGTCGGAATAAGGAGGCTGAAACAATAGGTTGGGTAACTGGGCCACTTTATTAATCATAACAGAATACGAACTGGACAAGCTCTGGAGTCAGACTCTGACCCCTCCTTGTCCTGCATCGGGTGAGCCACCCAGCCCCCGGCACAAGCCCAGGCATTATGGCTGGTGCTGGGCTGGCCGGCCCCAACAACTCTACCTTCACCAGAGCTGGCATCAACCCATCAGGGAAGATCCTCCCAGGTAAGGCTTCATTGTGATCTGCATTCTCAGCATTGAGCCGTGAAGCCGATCTGCTGTTCATGCAGACCACATGCGTCCAAACTGGTGCAGAGCCATAGGTGCTCACCTGGAAACTACTATAGCCCATTACTCCTATTGCCAAGCGGCCAATGAACAAACCTTTCCTAACCCATCTCACGTCCTCTACTCTATCCAAACAGTACAAGGTGGGCGAAAAACACTCCCACTTAGGCCAATCATGTGAGAGTGAAAAAATTCCTACCTGGCCCCTAATAAGGAGACTGGTTGAAGCCTGTACTTTTGCAGGGTTGGCAGGAGGGCTGAAAGCCCAAAAAGAACTGCATAGGTTTGGGCGAGGATGGGGCTAATATAGCCCCTGCAGCCCCACCCGCGGAGTTCCCCAGATGACCGGGAAAGCTTGCCAGCCTCTCAATCACTTCCAGGTAGACAAAAACGGCCCCCATTGTCGGCTCAGCCAGGAAGCGGCCGGAATCTCACTGGCTGTCTCCTTATGAGGTGTCCTTTTATTGTACAGAGATTCCTAACATGAGTCTTTGGTTAGATCCAAGATGGAGTGTGCCTATGGCTTCAGTTTAGGGGTTTTGAGGTAACAAACATTACAGTCTGTGGACACAAAAGATGCAGCCAATCAATTGGACAATATGGGCTAGAGATCACTCAGCTGAATGCAGAGTGGTCATGTGAATCAACCTAAATATATAATCTTTTGTTGGCACCAGGTTCTGCTGTTGAATGAAGTGTTCATTTGAAGGTCAGAAAGGTGTTCAGCTATATGTGTTCTGGCTTTTTCTATGTGATTAATACTTTTGGAAAGCAGGGTTTCCAATAGCACAAAAATAATCCTACACATGTACAATAAGAAAGGTTGGACCAACCAGTTTTTCTGCAGGTGAAAAAGGAAGGAAGAGTTTCTTATGACCACCAAAGGGGCAGCACTGATGATTATAGGTTCTTTACCAGCAAAAATGGTTGAGGAGGGGGCTGTAGTAAAGAAGGGATTAAGGTAGGGATATGTGAAAAAAACTGGCTGGATCTCACCATATGTTTATAGACTCTTTTCAGACCTTCAATTTTATACATATCATGGAAGCCTATAGTGAAAACTATTGGGTATTCTGTATTGGTTAGTATGTTGTAGTCAGGAAAATGTGAAATCACATGTTGTTAAACACTTTTCAATCAAGTATATTGCAAATGAAGAGAACTTATTTCATTGAAGATTATTCACATTCACATGCATTTATGTTGCAGAAGAAGAAACAGAAGACTAATATAAATAATCCTGTTTCCTATTATGACTAGCTACTCCAGCAGCATGTATTTGAAAGTATGAGCTCATGAGTGTGGCCCTGGCTTGCTTGCACAGCAAAGATCACAAAAAGAGGAGAACAAAGGCACCAAGAAAAAAGGAAGAGAACTTAAAGAGAAGCTTCCAGCACAGACAAAGAGAGACTTCACACATATATACAGTCTGATTCTAGTGCAAAGGGGAATATAATGCTATGCAGGGCCCCGGCATGCTGAGTTGACTTTACTTCAACAGAAGCATCGGTGATCCTGCTTTATCTATCATGACATAGTTTGGACAGTTTTACATAGATACCTCCTTGGAAGATGTGGTGGACCATACTTTTTAAAAGCTTAGAAGTACTACGTAAACAGAGAAAGGTCTGTGAAGGGTCAATTCTTCATAGAGCAATATAGCCTTGAATGGCAGGCTGTTCCAAGAGATCTGATTGGTTAGCATCAACGGAGCTGAAAAGAACTTGAGGACTGCATGCTGAAGAGACAGTCAATCAGATTTCTGCCTTGATTTAGCTGAGTACTGACAGTCTGGTTTCACCTCTAGCTCAGAAGAATTGAGTACTGACAATTTCAGAATTTAGCCCTGATTGAGAGCAGTTTTAATACAAACAGAAGAACTGGGGAGAGTTTGCAAGGTAGCTTGGAAAGTAAGCAAAGGCTCCCATTTAGACCAAGGAATGTTAGTATATGTGCAGGAATCAGACCACTGCTGACAGCACAAGATCTAAATGACAGTAGATGATCTGGCTGGCAGGGGCAGTTGGCAGACTGCCAGATTGCATCAGCCAGGCTGAGGTGAGCATGACTCAGCACAAACCTGATTGGTTCATCACCTGGAAGAATTGTATAAATGTACAGAAGTACTTCACTACTTGGGGAGGTTGGATGGTGAATTGTAAGCGGAGCACTTTGACAGTCTGTATCATAATTGTAAATAAATTGTATATAGATAGTTTAAACACAGCTGTGTACAGGACTGGATTTATTAGCATCTTCAGAGCTCTTACTCAATAAACGCGGAAGACCAACAAGGAAATGGGATAGATCTTCTAGAGAGAGATCTACCCAGCCAAACAAGGAGTTAACACAGAAGAGTGCTGAGATCCCTGGTCTGGTCTGGTTAGAAACTGCCTTTAGAGGCCTTAAGAGTCAGTTAAAAACTGAAGATGAGTACTGGTGTTTCAAGAAAATGTGTTTAGATACTGGAAAGAATGTATCAGTCTTCTGGAAACCAAAAGAATCAGAGAATACTTGAAGAATATGTATTAGAGTGTTCAGGAAAACACTGGGACAAAAGCCTCTCAACATAATGAACATATGAAGCTGCCTTATACTTGTCCATCAAAGTCAGTATTGTCTACTCAGACTGGCTGCGGCTCTCCATGGTCTCAAGCTGAGGTTTTTCATTCCTATTTGCCTGGACCCTTTTTAGTTGGAAATGCCAGGGATTGAACCTGCGATCTTTTGCTTACCAAACAGATGTTCTACCATTGAGCCACCGTCCCTCCCCAAATGATGTAAGTAACTTTGAATAACTAAAGAAATTCTCATTAACCTGAAACACAATTAACTAAAGTCTGTGCATATACTGATTTTACCTCAGAGTTATCTATATTGAAATTTTACTCCTGATTTCATCTGACCTTTCCCTTCTATGTTGAATAAAATGTTCTGTTAATTTGGAAAATAAAAACATCTCAAGTGCCATTAAAGTTAATGGAGTCTCCCAATCCCTTTCTTAGATTTCTGGGCTGAGCAAACAGCCAAAAATATTATACTGTGACAGGGTGGGACAGCCAGAGTTCTTCATCAAAGAAGAAAACTCATTACTAGGTCAAGTCAGGCAGTAGAGGGAAAGAAAAACAGAGAAAATCTTGCTTCCGAGAGGGAGGCAAGTGAATAGGACCATTATAGAAGGCTTAGCACTTGATGACACAGTGTATGTATGTATGTATGTGTGTGTGTGTGTGTGTGTGTATATATATATATATATATATATATATATATATATATATATAAACTGCCTTCGATGTTGAACAGGCATGTTTAAATTCTTACACAAAGGCATTTGAGGGCTCTCCATTATGGAGATAAAACTTTATTTGTGCATAGGTCCTTCAAATCTGCATGTGGTGTTTATATTTTAAATCCTACTGTGCTAATTTTTTCAAAAGAAGATTTCATTAACTTGGATATTGTAAATTAATTACCTCATGCAGCTCAAGATATTGCAATGAAGTGGTCTTTCAGCACATATTACAGCATCCTGCGGAGTAACAGCTAGTGAGGAAGGTATTATTAGTAGCATTCACACTTAACTGTGAATATTAACAATTTTTGCTTTTATTGTCACGTATTCTAAATAGATCTTAGAAAACCATCCATGAAGCAGGATTTTATACAACAATAGATCAGCATTTGTAGATTTTTCTGTGTAGACCAGCCTTTCTTATCAAAGCTCAGAGCAGCAGATATGAAACCTTCAGGTGATATGCTATCCAGATATTTTACAGGCTTAGTTTAATATGCCAAAACAATGTGTTATAAAGAGTTTTCATAGGTCTATGATTGAAAAACAATAGCACTATTCCTCAAAGCAGCCAAGTAGTCTTATTTTAGTTTAATTAGGTAAAAAATACTTTAACTAGGTATTACATATGCTGCCCATTTTGTTCCAACAATATAACATTGTTATATTACAATAAAAAAGTCATAACACAATCAACATTACACTTAAAAATAGTGGACTGCTCATGGGACAACTTGATGGGGCACGGGGCAGGAGGGGACATGAATATGCAACACTGATGACACAAAAGTGCATCAGGAAAAAAATCAAAATCAGGAAGTGCTCACTGGAAAATTGTGAATTCATATTCGAAGGGAAAAAGTAATGGAGAAAGTAGATTCAGAAAATGTGGTAATAGCAGACTAAATTTGGATCTACTTCTATGGAGGTAAAATGTTGTGCAGAAAGTTTACAAACTTTGATTATTTTTAACAATGCCAATATGGAGGTTGGCACTTGTGTAGAAATGGTCAAGATTGGAGATAGCTGTGTTGGTCCACAGAACAATTCCAAAATGGAAAGAAGTTTGCAAGCTTACATATTATCTGAAACTCTTCATCAAGTTAGATTTTAATACACAAAAGGGGGGGGGGATCTTTCATGTGGCAACTTTAAAGTCTGTTAAATAATATTCTTGAAGATTTATATAGTCTTCCACTGGCCTCTGAGTGTTTCAGCTTTTACAGCACAATCCTAAGTGTGGGGCAATTGCCACAAGGAGCCAACTGATCCACACACCAGCATAACTCAGAGTTGCACCAGTATAAGGAGCATTTACACTGCCAGCACAGGGCACAAACAGTGTTGTGCACAACACTTCTACTGGTGCAGTTGCACCTCAGCCACATGTCAGTGGACTGACAGTGGAAACCCCTGTGCAGGTGGAAATGTGGTGTTCCAGGGTACATGGTGCCAGTTAGGCTGCTCCCCAAATATTTTCAGAGTGAAAACACTTCTCAGAACAGGCACAAAACTGCTGGCAAAATGCCAGCTCAGCCCACTAGTGGCCATGGTAACTCCTAATTCACTCCCCCTCACACAACTGTGGCCATGCTCATGGGTACCCAAGCAGTTCAGGATATTGGCCAAGTGCATAACCAATCACAGCCATCATACCCTACAAATGGTTTCAGAAGATCACCCCCCAATTCCAAAGGGAGGGTGCATGGCATGGAATGCTGTCTGACAATTCCCTGCTGTGTGGACTTAGAGCTGGCATACATGCACATCAGTGCTGGTCAAAACACAGAGAGGGCACCTAGATCTGCTGGGTGAGTACTTGGGTAATATACCACATGGAGAACAAATGCTGTGTCTGACCTTTCACAGATTTTGGCCCTCCCAGACACACCAGCATGGGTACACAGAAACCCAAGGGGCATCCACACATGAACAGACAAGCAAGGCACCCCTTCCCCAATCCCCATTCTCCTCCTTGGCCAGCAATGGTGACAATGAGCCACACTGGACACAGCATCTCCCACTCTCAAACTCAGATGCACACGGACCCCACATATCAGGCAGGTAGGTGTGTTGGGGCCTACCCATGGTGACAGAGGAGGGGGGTGAAGGTGGCACCAGTGCTTGCCCCACCAGTTGGCAGCGCTTCCCTTGCACAAAATATGGCAGCAGGTGGGGAGCCCCACCAGCCTGAGTGCAGAGTGATCCTACATGATGGCCAAACTCTTCCCTTGAAGATGCAGAATGCCTTGATGCAATTGACAAAGAACATCTCCAAATACAAAGAGGTTCAAACAGGATGCTGACTCATGTGCGGATGGTCTGGATTCTGCCATCAGGAGGGTCCCCCTTGCTGCATTGGAGTACTAGATGGGGTGGGTGAATCACCACACCCCAGCATGATTGCCAAATGCCATATAAGCTGTCAACAAGGAAAGTAGGGAACTGCTGCACCATGTATTTCCTCCATATGCAGGTGCTGATCCAACAGGGACTAAATCCCAAAGAGGAGTGGGGATTCTGGTCTCTTGCTGGGATCCAAGGCACAAGGCCCTCACCCAGCAGGGTGGTTTTTCCAATCCCTGGAAGGGCCTTTCTTTCTCTCTTGAGTAACCACCACCACTACCTGACCTTTGTAAGGAATTGTCCACTGGGAAGGTCAGGACTCCCTGCTTCCAGTCCAAGACCGAGGACATTGCCTCTGTCTCCCAGTTGTGAGCCTGCAACAACAGTTGCTGCAGCAAGTAAACCTGCTGCTTGAACTACATAGGCCAGCCCAGCAATATCTTTAGCAGCTGCCATGGCAAGCTAGCCAGCCAGATACCTAAACCATGTGGGCAAACAACTTCTATAGCGAGAAAAACTATTTTTCCTCCTTTCCCCCTTTTGGGGGCTGGGAATAGGTGCAAAGCCCTTTTCAGGACTGTTTTTTTCCCTCCCAGTTTACCTCTGTAACACCACTGACACTCATAATCCTAGTACAATTCTATTGCACCCAAAATTCCAAACACTAGAATTGTTACTGGGGAGAGGGGGAGGAATACATTTTCAAAATACTCGAAAATATAGCAGCTGATAACAGGAAAAATGCATTTCCTGGTAGCTAATGTTTTATTGTCTTGATTTTAATTGCAATCTTCCTACTGTATCCTGTAAACCACCTTGGGACTCAAGGAAAGGTGGAATATAAATATTTTAATATAAAAATAAATATTTTCCATTTCCAAACATATGTGCTTGTTGAGGGGAAAGAAAGGGTTTTTCTTCCTGTCCTAGACTATGATGACAGCCTGCAAAGGCCCAAATCACCAGTTATGAGTGTAAGTTAACTTTAAAAATAATTATTTTTAGCAGTTAACCTTGATAATATCAGTGGAAATAATATGCAATAAATTGTTCGGTGGTTCACTGAACTGCTAAGCCCAAAGGTTAATGGGTAGATTTGTGTAGGCTTTAGGACCTTCAGCCTAGAACCTATTTTAATAACTGCCTTAGAGCACTATAACTACTGAATTTAAATAATAGCAACAGCTGACATGCTGATGTGATGAGTTGTGTGGTGAATGATGATTCAAGGTGGAGGTTTTGGCAGTACACAGAAAAGCAAGTTTTAAAATGCTGCTATTTCAGAGAAACTGGGAGATCATCAGTTAATCTGCCCTGGAGTGGAGAGCTTGTATGATCTACTGCTCTTCATGCTCTCTGATGGGCCAGCATCAGCTGAGAGGAAGTTTAACATCAGCTGCACTGGAGGGGAAAAGGGTCATTGGTCCTTGGGTCTGGAGTGAACAAGGCAAAAAGATGGCTTTTGACAGAGGAAGGGGTAACTGGAGTCAGCATTCTGACAAGGTTAGTCAGAAAAAGTTCTACGACAGATAGAAGAAAATAAACTCTTTTGCTCTAACAGTATTAGAACTACTCTGAGGGAGAATTGTGATTCTGAGTCCATAGAACTTATTTAAAAAAAAATACTGCTTTACACAGACAACAGTTACTGGAAGAGAGATTTGGCTAGAGTGAATGAGTTGTTAAGTAGTAACTCCCAGTCAAGTCAAATAGTAAAGGGTTATTGCTTCTTAAAAAAAGGAAGAATAACCCCTACCAGTAAAAGGGTTTGTGCTTTGAGGAGAACCCAAGTCTGTGGTAAAGGGGAATAAGTTTTGTATACCTCAAGAGCTTGTGGAAAGCTGTAATTTTATGAGGGGAGAAATCTAGAAACCCTAAGAAAGAGATATTCTGTAAGGAACACTATTAAGATCTTGTGCTACTGCTGAATTATACTAAGAAAAGTACCTCTCATTGAAAAGAACTAAAAACATCTGAAAAAAAGCTACAACCACTCTCTTGTTGTTTTAAGATTTCACTTCTGTGAATAGGAAAAAGTTTTACCTCAGAGTTTCTAATCCTTGACTTCTCTTATATATATGCATATATATTTCCCTGCTGGTAAAATAAAATCTTTGTTCTGTTTTGAAAGTTACTTTTCCCCAAGTGACATTTAAAAAGGGATGAAAAACATGACAGCTCCTGCATTTACCTCAGGTTCCACTCTTGGGCCATAAACCTAAACAAATATCTGAATCAGAATGGGACAGTTTGGTCATTTAAGTCCAAGAAAAGGAAGCATGACTCAGTCACTGATGGAAACAAAAAAATCTGCCAGGGAGTTAGGAAGTGACTGGCGTCTATCAGAGAGGGTTTCTTGACTGGCAAACAGTTGTGGTGACCAAGACTTTGAGACTACTGGGAGGGGCTATGGCTCAGTGTCAGAGCATCTGCTTTGCATGCAAAAGATCTCAGGTTCAGTCTGTGACATCTGTAGTTGAATGGATAAGGTAGTAGATAACATGAAAGACCTCTGCCTGAGGTCTTTCATGAGCAGACAAGTGAGCAGACAATACTGACCTTGATGGATCAAGGTTTGGTTTCAGTATAAGGAAGCTTCATGTGCAGGTTTTTTGTCAGTGTGTGTGTGTCGCGGGAGGTGAATGGATGGGTTTTGTGTGGTGCTATTTCACCTTATCTCCACAGGTCCCCAACTGTATAATTCTGATCCTCCTGACCCTACCACCAAATCATAAAAGTAGCATGTCCTCAGTAGGGATGTATGACTGTGTCATTTTTGCATTTTGTTTTTGAATATTTTCTCTGTGAACCTTTTCATTTTGCTCATTCCCATTGCTGGTGTTTCCTTTGCAGAAGTTTAATTCCATTTTGTATTATGCAGCCTTTTTTTACACTTTATACACTATTGTTGTAAACACTGGCATGCTTTTTAATGGCAATACTTCTATGAAGATTCATTAGCATGATCACACATCCATTTTATCCAGAATGGGAGAATCAAGGCCAAAAACTGGCAGTTTCAAATTTGTACAGTGCATACACAGCATGTGAAAATATCCCTGATCCTCAAAAAGAAACCTTTAGTTCCAGTCTGTCTGAACATGGTCATCCTCCTTCCTTGTAAGATTGGGGTGGCATGTTTTGGCATTATGCCTATTACTACATTGCATTTGAGGTTGTGAAGAGAACAAGCATAGATTTAAACAAAAACATCTAACAGAGAATAGTGCAATTGTACAACTTGTAGCAATTGCTCATAGATTGAGTGTATTCAGCAAGTCCATAGTACTGATATATAATAGGGTTTTGCATAACCGTTACAGATTAGAGAAAAAACAGCCTTGAGAACCATTTCAACAACATGAGCATTGCCAGAATGCATTTTAGGAAAAGGAGAAAAAATGGTAAGATGGCAATGGCATTTTAACACAGATTTACAAGTGCCTGACATTTCCTGCACATTTTACAAATTGATTGAACTCATAATATCAGACAATCGCCTGGAATTCAGAGTTGAAAAATGCTATAAGAATAGACAGTGAGGCATGGAAATTATTAAGCATGTCATCGGCATATTGACTGAATAGTTTTACATGATGTCTGATGTTTAACGGTATGCTCGCTGCCCTTGTCCCTGAGAGTTAGGATATCCATAACTCATCAAAGAGAAAGTCAAGTGGAATGGCATATTGAACAAAAGCTATCACAAAGGAAGTATAAGTTCTGAGATTTAGTGTCTGGTATCTCCAGTTACAGGATTTCAATCAGAAGCTGAAACCTTGGGCAAGGAGTTCCTAGTCAGAGTAGAAAGAGCTAGATGGAAAGACCTCAGATGAAGAAGAATGGTACCTGCATCTTCTGCAGTAAGAAAGCCTTTGCATTGCGGATCCAAGGATTCACCCTATCAATAAATTATTTCCAGCACCAAGTAGTTCAACAGGCTGTTTTGGAACTAGGAGCATCAACATGAAGATATTTGGAATCATTTTTAAAGAAAATCCAGAGTGTAAACAAGAGAATACATATAGAATGACATGTTACAGAAACAACATGTCAGGCCCATCCTGACAAGAGAAGTGACCTCAACAGGGTATAATGACCCAGAGTCCACCCTCCAAAGCAACCATTTTCTCTGGGGGAATTGATCTTTGTTGTCTGGGGATCAATTGTAATAGCAGGAGTTCTGCAGGTTCCTGGAGGTTGGCAACCCTAAGCATCCAACTGCAGAGCATGTGATTTCCTGCTACAGACACTCCTTGCATCATGCAGATACCTCAGCGTGCTTGCCAATGAACCCTAACTATCCAAAGCAACCCGCCTTATTTCTGCCAACTGGTTGTGGCCTAACTATTTATTAAAACCAGGCCTATTTAATGGGAAACAGACTCATCCCACAGTAATAGTCCAGAACAGCCAAAACAGATACTCCCTTACCGCCAATATCCAGGAACCCCCTCCCCCCAAGTTCCCAATCAGCTCGATGTAGCAACCAGTTTATCTTGTGCTGCCCTCAGAGAAAATGGGTGGGTCAGTCACAGCAAGAAGGTGGAAGATTAGTGGGAGCAGCAAGGAAAAATGGCTAACTTCCCTCATCTGATTGGCTGCCCTGTTTTTTCTGCAGTCAATAAAGTCTGGCACTTCATTTGAAGCAAGCTGGGGGCCAGGGCACATGAATCCACATTATATTTTGCTGTGAATTTCACTTCTATTGACTAGTTATAGTCTGCTGCCACAGAATGATGGGGAAAGTCACCCCAGCTATAGAACCAGCAGCCAGCAATGTCAAAGCAGGTGGAGAAGGTGATCCCATGCCTCATCACCTCACAACTCATGATGATGTCATCTCCTTCTCTCTCCTCTTTTGCATTGGTTTAAGAGCACTATTATGACAACAAGCATGACCAACCTCCCTGTGGTCTGGCAACCCACCCTTCTCCCTCCCCCTCCTCTTGCTTTTAAGGCAGGAAATTTTAAAAATTGTATTTGAAGGAAGGAAATGACTTCACAGTAAAGGGGGGAATTAGTCAACGACTTTTGACTTGGGAGTGACATCATAGCACATGGCACCACAAAATGCCATCAATAACTCACTAAACTTTGCCCTCCCAGGCCCCACATTTCCTGAGCTGGAGTTTGCAACCCTACACAGGCTACAGTAGGAGGAAGAAATTGTTTAAGCTATCCTTCCTTTATATGTACAGGAATGCTTTCTGTTCATGTAAGACTAGGCAGAAATCCAACCCAATGTGTACATCTTATATCATTTATACTATGATCCTTTCATTTCCTTTTAAATGAACATTGACAATTGGACACATATAGATGTTTCCTTCCCATTTCTATCACACTGCATGAGAGGTGTAGTGGTGGATGTGGTTAAGAGATTCTTGCTTTATGAAATGTATGAAGTAGTCTCAAGTTCTCTGCAATTATGAACCAAGATCTGATTCCATAAAGTGTTGACACCTGAAAAAATGTTTAGGTCAGTTATATAGTCAATATATCCTTATAATTTCTATAGGAAATTAGAAAGGAAAGTTAGAGGACACAATGCAATAGTACTCAGGCTTCTAACAACTTAGCAATGTATCAAAACTGGCAGATTTTGGAGACCTGTGTAATAAGAAACATCTTGAAAGTTCTCTTTGGGGAATTTTGTTTTGATGATCCTCTAAGAAATCTGACTATTGTTTTATGTTGCAGGATGAATGGCAGTAAATATGCCTTTATGGCAAATATTCTTTACATAATGTATTTAATCTTCAGAAAATATTTCTTCACTGACTAACAGACAAATGGTACTCTATAATTTTCACAGTTTATATTAAAATTGAGAAGTACTCTATAATTTGAGTGTTATGTTAGAGGACTTGTTCAAAAGACAGAGTTCAGATCATTAAAAACAAACTTACTTCTTAACATTTTCTGTTGTGAATATTGATGCTGAAAATGTGTTAGATATTACTGGAATATTTCCTATTCCCTAAAATTAATTACATATTACTGACTAACATACAATCATATTTGACGACTATGTGTTGGATCTAAAAATGATCTGCTGCAAGCACAATGGCATTTGCACTAATAGAATTGTACTTCTGTGATGGCAGAGGAGGGTAACTGTTGTCAACTCCCTCTACTGCAGACTTCCACTTTGCCTGAACACTGTTCAGGTGAATCCCTGATCCCAAAATGCAGGATTTTCAGGTAATCAGTTGGCTGGTATGAGTAGATGTGAAGCACCATTCCTGGAGTTTTGTTCCACTCATCATACTTTGGATTCAACCAGTATGTCAGACTTGACTTCAGTATTTAAATCTATCATTTGATATGATTTGGCAGTCAAAGGTATTTACTGCTCAGCAGCATTTCACACATTTTGCCAGTTCATATTGGCATCCAACAATATTAAAACATTTGAGAGATGCTAAGGGTCTTAAAAGGCTCTATTTTTGGAATTTCTTGCTCATATCCCTTTTTGAAATCGGTAATTTTGCATACAAAGTGTAGTGACAAAATTTCCCATTATGGAAATTGACTAGAAGGAAGTTGAAACTAAAAGTAATTGACAAGGATGAAATGAATCTCTATTTTTGTCAAATGAGGATTTTGAAATTTCAAGATTCAGATGAAATTTGCATTGCTATATTGAATTGGTTTGTTCATCAACTCTTCATTTCAACTCTTCATTGAACTGAACCTATGAAGCTGCCTTATACTGAATCAGACCCTCGGTCCATCAAAGTCAGTATTGTCTACTCAGACTGGCAGCGGCTCTCCAGGGTCTCAGGCTGAGGTTTTTCATGCCTACTTGCCTGGACCCTTTTTAGTTGGAGATGCTGGGGATTGAACCTGGGACCTTCTGCTTACCAAGCAGATGCTCTACTACTGAGCCACCGGAACTCCCGAAATTGGTTTATCAACTCCTCATTTCAACTCTTCACTGAATTGGTTTGTTCATCAACTCTTCACAAGAAAGAAACTTGCATACTACCACTGTGGACCACTGAAAAGATAATTTGTGATCTTTTTTCATCACATCAGATCACATACATCAACTTTTCATAGTGTTACTTGAATCAGTCCCCATGTCAGGGCTGACACATGGATAGCATCCCCCACATGAAAACCCTAAAACACAAGTCTATAGGCAAGAAGGGATCTTTGATGTCTGATGTACACACAAGTCCATAATCTGGCACAACAAACTCTTGAGGAAAAAAAGATAGAAGGAAGAGAAGAACTTAACCAGCAAGGCAGGCTGGTCTGGAACTAGGAATGGGGAGAAAAAACTATTGGGGAGTCAAATGGGGAAAATAAAATCATATATTACCTGTACTGAAAATGAAGTCCCAATGCTGCTCAGTCAGTGGCACTTGAAGACAATCCAGGAAGAGCCAACCTGGATGCTATAATAATAATAATAAATGCTATGGTGTGCATGGGTCTGACTCATGAAAGAGGACACAATTTTAGAGAATAATTTGACCATTTTAAAATTCTGAGAGGGGGGTGGCTTTAGCTCTTTAAACAGTCTATGGGAGGGGAAAACAAAACTGGGTAGTCTGACCACACTATAGGCCCAGTCAGGATCAGGCCTTTACATAATTTTTAAATGTCTGAAAATGCCTGTATTTACGGGTCAGAGCTATGGACACCATAATGCCTTAAGAAAACCTGCAAGCTGTATTTAGAATAGCACTTACTGTTATGATTCCAACATTGGGAGAGGTGCAGAAGGATATAAGGACTTAGATGCCTTTTTAATGAATTTAGATTTGGGCATTGGGTTCCAATGGGCATGTCAAGATATTGGCCAAATTCATTGCAGATCTAAGATCTGCGGTGAGACTAGGTCAAGAGTGTAGGGTTTTATTTCTTATTGATGGGTCTGAATTTTTGTAAAGGTTCCCAGGTAAAGCAGGATGAACTATACTCAGCAGAAGTGGGAGCTCAAAAATGTGGTCACACTAGGCAAGGCAACAGAAGATGGCAGAACCATCTTAGTGAGATGAATAAATTACTTGAGTGGTGTGCCAGCTAGGGCCACTTTGTCAAAAACTGATTCATGGACCTGTGATCATGTTCCTGGAGAATATTGTTCCTGCAAACTTGAAAGAAACTCATGCAAGTATTTTTCGGAAGGTGACTAAAAGCAACTGTTCACTGTTCTCTCTGTGTCCTGGAGAGATGCATAACTGTAGGACAAACCTATTTACTCACCCTTGGACTAATCCCATCAAGTCCAACCTTACTTACTCTGCACCTACTTACTCTAATTAAGCACCACAATTCTATTTACCAAACCAATTAGCTTCCATATCCAGTACTAATGGGGGTCATCAAGCTTTGCTCACATCTTTTGTCTACCTTAGAAAAACCTATATCAAGAACACCCAGCCACTGTTGTACTGTATGTGTGTGCCTTGGATTCTCTGCACACACGCTTCACATTGTTGGGCTCTCTTCTCTTCATGAAACACTGGTTGTTTTGCTGCTTCTACAGACCTCTTTCTTTGAGACTGGTCATTATCACCCTTCCTAAGATCTTTCCCCCCTCTCCTCCCTGTCTTTCTCTCAGTTAGCTCTTGTATGTTTGTTCATAGCAGGCATTTTGTTTTATTCTTTCCCTTTTTAATAAAACCTTTCAGCTTGAATATCTGCTTGGTTTACTTTAGAGTGTTCTTAAGGGAATTATCCCCATAAACATAGGTGGAGAATTCCAGTTACCCGCTCTCACTCTGTCTTCTTAAAGCTAATTCCCTCAACTAATCAGGAGATTGCCTATTTGGGTAACAGCTTTAGGCCATGGGTGGGAGGAAACTCTGGAAGTTTGGACAAAAGCTGTTGATTAATGTGCTCTTTTGGGAATTCATACAGTTGGGCTACTCCCATCTGAGAATGTCTAAGGGAATTCCTGCCTGTCTCAGGGGCCCTGTTTAATCTAAAACTGGATATTTCATCCAGTCTTCTGGAATTTTTCAGCCAGACTGCACAATGATACAACAGGACCTTTGGGGGCAGCATCATGAGTAACTGTAGTGTGAAATTGATAGCATTCAGCTGATTGGAGTAATCCTACTCTTGGACACTTTTGTAATATCCTGGTATTGCCTGAGGAGTTCCCCCTTGACTGTGCATAGGTTATTTGTTCATTCATACATTCACATTCTGTTTTTTCTCATTAATATTCAAGGTGAATTACACAAACAATAACACAATAAGCATAGTATAATACATATAAACAATGCATGAGACAGGACTGAAAAATTAGAAAACACAGTTTATATGCATACACACACAAAGCAGGATTATAAATTTGTCAGAAATGCAATAGGTATCATAATACAAAATAAAATGTAATAAAGTTGAATGATAAAATTGGAAAACAATTAAATAAAACAATATAATACATACAATAAACTGCCAGTGAAAATTTCCTAATATTTCCAAAGACATTAAAACTACAACCCTTTCTAAACACGCTCTCCTGATCGATTATCTTGTGCACATTCATTTGGCTCTTTTATTTTCACTTCATTTCATTTAGCTGTTAATCATTATGGGTCAAAAACCTATTTATGGACCAAGAACCAACATGGGAGGAAAATGCCCCCCCCCCCCAAGTCAAGGCCCACTATGAATAAAAGGTGTTATTTTTGAAACATTCAGGACCCTGGACAGCAGCCTGTTTGGGATAACTAGAGAAGAAAACAAAAGATGGAAATGTAACCTTCCCTTACTTCCCTGAGGTAGTGATGCCCAGAAGTTTGCAAGGAATGCCCAGAGAGCTCAGAACAAAAAGATAACTTATTGCAAGTAAAAATATATATTTTTTAAAAAAGTAGAAATGAAGTAGTGTCAGTTTAAAGTGGGACAAGGAGAGGGAAATTTAGGTTCTTCAAGCCCTGAGATTTTGTAGGATCCTGGATAGAGGTATATTAAGATTTGCAAATTGTTTCCCTCTCTTACAATTCCTTATGCCCCCCTTTCTTGTAGATATAAAAATAAGGTACATATCAGATGAAGAAATAAAAAACATTTTTTGGGGGAAATTAGAAGCTGTTTTATTGCATGTACAAAGTGTGATGGACTTAAACTCCAGCAAACAACATTTAGGCTAAATATTCTTTGGGGAAAATCTGTTATTATTAGAATATAAGCAAGTGAAAAGCTGTCAAGAGACACTGTGAAATCATGCTCATGGAAGATAATTAAGACTACGCTGGACACCCATCTACAGGAGATTGTTTGGAGATAATGAAATCTAGTTGCCAGGAGAAAAACTAGATGAGCCACTAGAGAGCTGTTTCACCCTCAATGATGCTCAGCGCCTGGCATGTGTGGCCAGAAATATTTTAGCACTTCTAATACCATAAGCATGAAATCAAGCATTTTATTAAGTTCAGCATCACTTGCACCTATTAGACACTGGTCCAGTTTCCCTGCACTAATACAGTTGAACAAGGCCTCCATTCTCAGTGCTGTGTTAGTGGGGGAGGGGCAGTATTATGCTTGTTGTTAGGCAGATGCATTGTAAACTACATCCTAGATCCTCAGTCCTCAGAATTTGGACCTCACTCTGTTGTGGTTCTCCAGCTGTAAATTGCCATTGCTGCTCACCCACCCTGGAAAATGCAGGGCAAAATTTAACCACCTTTCATGTTTCCATTTCCCTCTGTATGGTGGCGGTGATTACTGCTGCTCATAGCTGTCATCAATGCTTGTTTGGACTGACCTTTGACAGTCTGGTAGAAAAGGTGGGAAGGAAGTCTGTGGAACTCTCAGATAAAATGTAGGGCTAGATTTTCAGAGTTATGATTTTAAGAGGGCTGTTCTAGTGGTTAGTGTGTTAGGTAGAACTGGGGAGACCTCGGTTTGCAGCCGCCTTCTTTCAAGAAGTTCACTCAGTGGCCTGGAGCCTGTCATTACTTTTCAGACTAATCTAACTCACTGGCTTGTTGTGAGGATTAAATGAGGGAAGGGCCCCAAGTTGCTTGGAGGGAGTATGGAATAAAATGCAATAAACAAATAGAACGTGCCTAGCATTCAGAAATTCTTTTAGCTCCAAACATATTGGAAGCATGTTCATTTCTTTGTCCAGAGGCATCATTGCTCGTGTTGTTTGCTGTTCTCTGAAGGGAGTGGGGCTTCTGTAAATTCTGGAAGGCATTTGTTGATGCAAGTCATATTCACTTAACACAATTGTAAAAGCACAATGAGCTGCTCAGGTTCCCTCTCTTTCTTATTCTTTCTGCAGGCAGCTGGCCTCCCCCCCCCCTTGAACTGTTGCACCACCTTTTTTGGGTTGGAAAAAGAAATATGTAGTGCCCTCCTAGGAATAATTGACTCTGTTTTCACTCTTTCATGAAATGCACAGCTACACAGAGCAACTGTATTCTCTTCCTCACATCCTGGTTCTTCATTTCTCAATTTGCATATTGACAATATCTCACTAGTTTCCTGAGCTCAGGAAAAGAATTAGAAGAATGACATGAGACATAACAGGGTGAGAAAATTAAAATAAGGAACATCAAGGAAGATCTGCCAGGGGAAAATAAATGAAAGCGAGCCAGAATCCCTGATCCTTAAAATGCAGTGCTTCTGCAAGCCTCTTTCAGATGAAGGAGGGTTTTTTTTTCCAATGGGGAGAGTTGTAGAAAGAGAGGAAGAACCTAGAAAAGTAAGCAAAAAGTTGAGCATGGAGATGAAAGGCAACTGGCAAAGGATGCAAATTATAAGGGAAAAAAGTCACTGGGGGAAACCCTCCTCAGATCTGATAGTAATAAACAATGGAGCCATGCAGCAAATGTGGGATCTAAAGCTTTTTCAAAAAAACACATGTATGGCCAGATGAAGTCTTTTACAGGAGTTACTCTGCATGGTGTCAGGAAACAGCCCTGCAATGAAGTAGTGACCCATGTCAGTGTCCATATCCATGTGCTTAGAATATTTGAACAAACATAACATGGGAATTGATCCCATATGTCTATGCGGCAGAACAGGTAGTCCCTTTCTAAAACATGGGAGGAAGAATTTACTTAGCTTACCTTGGGTCAGAAGCAAGTGTGTGTTGTGATGCTGATTACATACATACATACATTTATATATGTATATATAGAATATATATATATATATAGAATCATCATAATAACATGAAATTCATTCATGAAAAAATGACTTATAATTAAAATCAATGGTTAAAACAAGCAGTTTATAGTTTCACAGCTGCAGAAAAAGAAAACAAAAAATGAAGCAGTCACCATAATCCATTCCCCTATGCTGAAATCTCCACCTCTGCTGCTCATTGATGTTCAAGTGCCTGCCATCTGCTGATGGTCCCATCAAGGGCAGGGCTGTTATGACCTGCTTTGCCTCCTCTCCACCTGGCCCACTGATGCTTTGTAGTTTTATTGTTAGGTAATATGTGCTTGGTGAATTTGATAGTTCCTTGTTGTTGTTCATGTTGACTTTAAAAACTGATTTGAGTCTGCAATGAATAAAGAAAAGTAGGTTAAAAAGGGCCACATGAATTGAAAACCGTTGACGTAATCTTGGCTGCATCCACACATGAGAAAAGACTAAAGAGATTTGGGACTTTTCAGTTTAGAAAAAAAAATCTAAGGAGGAACATGAAGTTGATAAATTTTTAAGTGGGAACTTGTAAGACTCATGGGGGGGGGGGGGAAATCCCATCTGCCCTTTGCCTGCTGCTGAGTCAGCCATTTGCAGGAAAGCTCATCCCTCTCCTTCCCAGAGACTCACAGGTGTCTGGGGGATTCCACTCAGCTATTTCCCTTTCTGCCTCCCCACCATCCTCTTGCCCTCACCCACTTGCCTACTCTCCAGCACTGTCATCATGCAACAGCTGGGATGGTGGAGGGAGGTGGAGGCTGTTCCTACCCAACTTCAGTACTTCTACTTTAGTTGTGATTTCAACAGTGGAGGCAAAGGAGTCTACTGCCTGCATCCACCACTGCAGCTTTAGCAGTGATTTCTGTGGCAGCAGGGCAGTAGAGGCTCCCACCATCTTCCAGCACTGCCACCTTAGCTACAGTTCTGCTGCCACCTGTCTTCAGTGCTGCCACAACAGAAGTTTTGGTGGCAGGGATGCAACAGAGGTTTTCCATTGCCTACTTAACTGCTGCCTTACTGCCATGGGGGAAGACACTCCCTGTCCTCCTCACCTAGTCACTCAAAGGCCCCCAGTGAGGCCCTTTCAGTGGCAGGCAAAAGAGGAATGGAAGCTCTCAGGAGGTATACTTTTTTGGGGTTGGGGGAGGTTGGAACCTCCATCTTTTTTAAGGTTTTGGGCTTTCCCCCCTGCAATGCTGGGGGATCCCCCAATTTCAGGGGAGAAATCCCCCTTCTTTGAAATAGCCCTAATATGCAGTTTTAAGTATGCACAGATAGAACCATGTTGAGAATTAGATATATTGACAATGAGTGGGGCAGAGAATAAACTTTTTCTCTCTCCCAAAATATTAGAACTTGCAACCTGAAGTTGATGATCAACAGATTCAGGGTAAACAAAACGAAGTACTTCTTTACTCAATGAGTGATGAAAATGTGGAATTCACTGCCAGAGTATGCGGGGATGACCGTAAGTATAGATGGCTTTAATAGGGGATTAGATAAATTCATGGATGACAGATGGCTATCAGCCATAGTGACAAAAAGACACATTCAGGGGCAGAAAACCTCATTACGCTAGCAATCAACATTGGGCAGAGGCCTTGGCCTCTATTCCCTGTTCTTGGCCCTCCAGAGTAACTGGTTGGCCGCTGTGTGAGACATAGGGTTGCCAAGTCAGTGTTGGAAAATACCTGGAGATTTTGGGGGTGAATCTGTGAGAGGGTGGGGTTTGCTGAGGAGAGGGGCCTCAGCATGGTACATGCCATAAAGTCCACCTTTTAAAGCAGCCATTTTCTCCAGGGGAGTTGATCTTTGCTGGCTGGAGATCAGTTGTAAAAGTGGGAAATATCCAGGCCTCTCCTGGAGGCTGGCAAGCCTACATGATGCCAGACTAGATGGACCACTGGTCTGATCCAGGAAGATTTTTCTTATGTTCTTATTTTACAAAATGTATTTATTTTGCACCAATTATCTGTTAAGAAGAAGAGTTGGATTTTTACCCCACCTTTCGTTCAAAGTGTCTTACAATCTCCTTCCCTTCTTCCTCCCACAACACACATTCTGTGAGGTAGGTGGGGCTGAAAGAGCTCTGTGAGAACTGCTCTTGAGAGAACAACTCTGAGAGTATGTGGCTGGCCCAAGGTCATGCAGCTGGCTGCATGTGAAGGAATGGGGAATCAAATCTAGTGTGACCTGTCATTTCCCCATAGGCTCTTATTTTTGAGAACAGGCCTTTATCACATCTTTACAGTCAAACTACTCCTTCAGAAGCATCCACTATTAGAACTCAAACAACTGCTTAGCAGAGGCAAAACAATGTTTGCCATTCTAACTCATCTGATTTTCCCCTAGGAGCTTACCCACTCCTCCCACACCAACGCATTTCTGCTCACTAGATCATTTAATAGCAAATGTGCTTCTTTGCAAATTAAGGAATTAACCAATCAATGGATTCCCACTAAACCAGCACAAACCTGCCTCACCATTTAATTCCTTTGTAACCCTTTAACAGTATAATGTTAATTTACAGAGCAATTACCTTCAAATAGAAAAGAAATAAAATACTGTCCTTTAGTGCTGTGGTTAGTTTTGATAGCCCAGGTAGTCAGCCTGCTTGAAAAAATAGTTCACAGCTTTATAATTTTATGACAATTTACATTTTTGCCCATACATCAATATATTCTTTTCACTATGAAGTATGTGGTTGTGTGTGTGTGATTTACTGCCTTATACTTTCATTGCTGCTCCTTCTGTTTTACACATTGCTGTGTTTTTAAATCAGAATCATGAAAATTTGCCATGTAGTGGGCTGGTTGTGTGAAGTCTGCCTCTATATGACTTAGATCAGGGTTTCCCAAACTTTTCTTTCCCATGGCCCAGTTATTTTTACACTTCTTCATGGCCCACTAAAATTCAGAGGTGGAACCAGGAGACTTTGGGAGTAGAGCTAGGAGACAGGAATTATGTCATCTCCTGTGGTGTCACTTCCAGATCAAGGGCCAAGTGATGTCACTTCCGGAGCACATTGAACCAAAACTCCACCTTTTCCTGTGATGTCACTTCAGGGCACTCCCCCAAACCTGCCTCTTCTTCTGAAGTAGCTTCATTTTCAGAAAAATCTCTCTGAAACTCATGCTGAGCCAAAATAGGGGTGGAAAGTGGTGGTCCTCTCTTTCCACCCCCACACCTGCACACACCTAACTGTTTGTGTGTTCTTCTCCAGCTTGCAAGCACTCCTAATGCCCATGTTCAATTGCCTGCACCACCTACACCCCCTTTCCTCAACAGCACTGGCCAGTGTATCCAATTGGGAGTGCTGTTGCCATTGCCATCAGGAATGCCAGCACTGTGTATCACCCACATTGGGTCCTGGCAGCTGCTCTACCTCAAAATATGCTGACACATTTAGTAGGCCCTTCCTTCAGCTGCTGCTATTGGAACCCTGCCTCAAGCTACAACCAAGCTTGCTTGGTTTCAAGAAAATCTTTTGACAGTTATTTTTCATACTTTTGCTTGGTTGAAACAATGAGAAATTGTTGTGAAAAGTAGCAGAGAATTGTACTGCAATTAATTTCAAATTATATGAAGTTCATACAAGCTTTTCTGCAGTTATTCCAAAAAGGATATTTATGAGGGGCTTGCAGCTTTTTACTGGCTGTGTTTCCCATGCCTTTAAAAGCAACCTATTGTGCAGATATTTAGCCAGTGAACTTCTTTCATCCTTTTTAATATCTAAAGGAGGAGTTTAATTTTGGTGTCAGACAGCTGTTAAAAGCAGGACCAGTAAAATGGTGCCAGGTTCATGGCACCATCACTTCCAGTGCTGTTGAGATATACATCAGTAATCTCCAATAATCTCTTTCTGCCCCACATCTCTCACACTCACTCACACAGCTGGCTACAACTGGGAGTGCCAACTTTTCATTGGCAGAGCTGCTATGTCTGCAACAATAGTATGATGAACAGAAAAGGTTCCACAGTTAACAGTCAAATGCAAGGTGGAATAGCATGGTCTTACAGACCTTGGGGAACTGGGCAAGGTCCTGCAAGGCTCTGACATCTTCTGAAATTTGATTCCACCAATAAGGGGCAGCAACAGAGAAGGCTCTTACATGTGTAGTTTTAAGACTTGCCTCTCTGTGGCAGCCAACCCTCTCCACTATGGGGCACACACTACACAAAGGTCCTGTTTGTGAAGAAACTTTACAATGGCAAAAAAAAACCCAAAACCAAAACTTTCAGGCTTCTTGCCCATGTTTTTGCCACCGAGCCAGGACATTGCTATAGCATATGGAATTCCTTGCAGGTAGGGTTGCCAAGTCCAAACTCAGAAAATATCTGGAGATTTTGTGGGCAGTGATTAGAAACGGTGCAATGTCAATTTATATTGACACATTTCATGTCAAACCAAGGGTCAAGTGACAGCACATCAGAACTTCACTTCCCCAAACCCTTCCTTTCTGTGATATACCCCAAACCACTTCCAAATTGAAATTCTCCACCTTACATCACTTCCTCTCCTCCAAATATTTTGCACCTTACTTGTAGGATTCCTGTTCAACTTAGATCCTGTTCAACTTAGATTCCTGTTCTGTGTGAGACCCTAGAGAGCAGCTGCCACTGAGTGAGCCATTGTGATAGACTATTAAAAGTTAACACCTCACAGAATCTGAGAAGTCGGCCCCCTTCCAGCTGGACGGGCAACGCCCGTTACAGGCTGGGGGCTGTGTTTGCCCTCCCAAAAGGAGGGAAGGCTGACGTCATCATCCCTGGCCATCTGGGGATCATGGAAAAGGGCATGGCATCGGGGTTATAAAGCCCCGGCCCTGCCCTGGGATGCGCAGTTCTTTTGCTGCTCTCGGCGAGGAGAGCTGCATTTTCTCTGCGTCTGGGTGGGGGCTAAGGCAGAGAGCGCATGCGACGAGCAGGCATGGCATGAGCGTGGCTGAGCCAACGTGAGCATGGGCGACAGCAGGCACTTTGATTGGAGCGGACGTCAGGAGCAACAGCTGTTGGGGGTCGTCCAGCACAGCGTGGAGAGGTTGTCGCAAGCAGCGGTAGCTGGGAGCGGCACGCTCTGGTCAGCTTGGGCACAGCCCTTAGAAGCCAGGCTAAACATAGGGGGTTGTGAGGGCCTGTGGCAAGGGGCATTAGGGAGGGGATTCAGGCCGGAGGGCCCCCCTTTTTTATAGGGTGGTGCGGCTGGTAAGGGCAGTCAAGGGTGTGCTGGGTCCTTCTCACCCTCCTCCTTCCACCCCCTCATTTTTTGTTTTCTTATAGTTTGGGGTAAGGTAGGTGCAGTGGGCCACACACACCCCTTTTTGTTGCTGCGGCTGTTAAAGAGGATATAGTGGAAGTGGGGTGCTAGATTACCTCGGAGGGTGTTTTTTTTGGAGGGCAGAGCACAGCAGAGGGGCACTGCTGGGGCTCCCACATGGGAGGGGCATCACTGGGCATCTGGTCGGTCATCCAGGTTAACCTTCAAAAAAGAGGTTCTGGCTCACCTTTCTGCTTTGCAGGGCGGGGCTGTTGGTGCAGACATGCGGCAGGAACCGGACCAGGAGGATGATGTTGATATGGGAGAGGTATCCGGCGGGGAGCTTGTGACCCACGGAACAGTGGGGGAAGTCGTGCAGCCAGCAGTGGCTGTCAGCCCCTCAGGGTAGTGGGTAAGTCCCCATTGCAACCCCAGTTGCAATGGAGTGTTTGGAGGGGAGTGTCCTTGGACCCTTTGATACCCCGCCAGTATCCACGTTAATGGGTATCCCCCTTAGGGGTGGTGCCTAAGAAAGTGCCTGGGAAATATCGTCTGATACATCATTTGTCTTACCCTAGGGGCGGATTACTGAACGATTCCATTCCGAAAGTTCTCTGTTCAGTCAGGTACACCTCTTTTGACCAAGCGGTCAAAGTGGTTCGGGGTTGCGGTGTGGGGGCTGAAATGGCAAAATGCAACATTAAGGCCGCATTTTGCCTTCTGCCAGTACACCCAGAGGATTTTGATTTGCTGGGCTTCGCTTTTGAGGAGAAGTATTATATGGATAGGGCCCTTCCCTTGGGATATTCAGTGTCCTGTGCTGCTCTTGAATGGTTTAATTCCTTTGTGGAATGGGCACTTCAGGCCAGGTCAGGGGTGACACGGTTCACTATCTGGATGACTAGCTTTTCGTGGGTCCTGCTGGGACCGGACAATGTGCCAGGTTATTGCAGTCATTCAAGGACCTGGCTCGGGATCTTTGGGTGCCATTGGCCCATGAAAAGACAGAGGACCCCAGCTCAGTGCTTACTTTTTTAGGCATTGAGCTGATACCATGCAGCAAGCCTCACAGCTGCCTGAGGATAAAGTGGCGGGTCTCAGGATCCGATTAGCTTATCTTAAAACGCAGTGCAAGGTGTCACTGCTGGAGCTTCAGCAGTTGGTGGGGCATCTCAACTTTGCATGCAAAGTTGTAGCTCCTGGGAGGGCCTTCTTGAGGCGCCTAGTGACGCCATGGGGCCCCTGCGGCTCCCTCACCACAGTGTGAATGACCACAGGCATGCGGATGGATTTAGAGGTATGGAAGGGATTTTTGGATTCCTTCAATGGAATTTCATTTTGGCGCGATGACTTAAAGGTAGAAGCAGAGCTCCAGATATTTTTGGATGCAGCGGGGGCCACCGGTTTTGGAGTATATTTTAGGGGGCATTGGTGCGTGGAACAATGGCCTGCAGCATGGTTGGACAGTGGGTTATGTCGGGACCTCACCTTTTTGGAATTTTTTCCCATTGTAGTAGCCATTTGGCTTTGGGGGGGAACAGTTAGCCAACCATACAGTCCACTTCTGGTGTGATAACATGGTGGTTGTACATGTTGTCAACTCATTGTCATCAAAATCAGCGGTGGTGATGAACTTGGTGCGGTCATTCACTTTGCGTTGCCTATGGTTGAACATCCTATTTCTTGCATGGCATGTCCCAGGAGTTTGCAATGGGGTGGCGGATGCTCTATCTTGCCAACAGATGGAGCGTTTTCACTAGCTTGCTCTGGAAGCGGACCCGCGACCGGCACGAATGCCACTGGATCTTTGGCTTGGGAAGCGGAAGCCGGTAGGGCAATCCAACTAGCTTTGGCACCTAGTACCCGAAAAGCCCATGAAAGGGCAGATTTACAGTTCCAGGTTTTTAGGAGCACAGCTGGGCTTCCAGACAGCTGGCTGGTCCCGGTGGCACACATTATACAATTCTGCATCCACCAGAAGGATAGAGGGTTAGGACTTTATCAAGTGTCAATTGGCTGCGCTGGCCTTTGTTAGTAAAGTGCAGGGCCTTTCTGAGGGCACTGGCGATTTCAGAGTTAGGAAGTTGCTGGAGGGCTGGGCAAGAGAACGAGGGCCGAGGGCAGATGCCCGTCAACCAATATCCCCTTCTGTGCTGAAGGGGCTTTATAGTGTCTGGCCTGAGGTACGTTCCTCTTCCTTTGAGGCCTCTCTTTTTCACGCGGCCTCTTTGGTCGCCTTTTTTGGCACACTTTGGATCAGTGAGTTGGTGGTGCAGGCGAAGTCGGATACTTCTGACCGGGCACAGAAAGCCAGTGATGTTAAATTTGTTGGGGGGCAGGTTAGGCTGACAGTAAGGCGGTCAAAAACGGACCAGCATCAGAAGGGCTTAGTCATTGTGATCGGCCAATGTGCATCAGCTGAGCTGTGCCCAGTTAAGGCCCTGGAGCAGTATGGCCCTTGTTTCATCATAGGGAGGGCCCCCCCTTACAAAATATCAAATTTGGGTGGTTACAAGTAAGGCGCTGGTGGAGCTGGGATTTGGGAGTGTCAAATTTGGAACACATTCATTTCTAATTGGAGCCGCGTCTACACCGGCAGCAATGGGTTACACCCCCCCCCCGCTATACAGCGGATGGGCCGGTGGTGGTCAGCAGCTTATAGGTCATATGTGCACCCATTGGTCTTTCAGTGAGTGCGTGGGGGTCATATTGGCAGTTTCGTTGCCCGTTGGCATGTTTTCTTCCGGGATGTGACCTTTTTTCTTTTTTTCAGGTGCTGTGGCTCGTAGTGAGAAGTGTCGAATCCTCATGTGCTGGCACAGTATGGTGTTCTGGGCAGCCCACCAGGCCAGGAGATTTCCAATTGGCACACAGCTGGGTTTCAGTGAGTGGGCGACAGTTGAGTGGCTTGGCCACCGTGGCCTGCATTGGGCGGGTATCATGCCGCTGTTGTTCCGTGGGAGGGGGGTGCCTCCTCTGCATATCCTGGTCATCCACCTGGGTGGTAATAACCTTGGGTTTACAAAGGGGAAGGCCCTTTCCTTGCAAGCACAGGAGGATCTGCGAGCCATAAAGCGGAGATGGCCGGGGGTCCTTTGGAATGGTCGGCAATATTGCCACGTAGGGTCTGGCGGTCCGCCCTGTATCCTGGGGGGATTGAACGCACCAGACGCAAGGCCAACCGGGCCTTGCAAAAGGCCATGGAAGGGGGCTTGGGTATATTCCTTCCCCATCCATCCATACAGGTCAAGAATGCTGACCTGTATAGGTTGGATGGGGTTCACTCATCTGAGCTGGGGAATCGGGCCTTCTTGGACGAGCTAAGGAGGGGGTTGTGGGTGGCTCTGGGCCACCCGGTGGGCGCTAATGCCTAAGCAGAGGCTTGGCATTGGCAGTGGCAGGAGAGGTATTGGCTACAGTCTTTCAGGGGAGCACCTATGGCTCTGCACCAGTTGGTGCAGGTGGTCTGTACGAACTGCAGATGGGCTTTACGGCTCAATGCTGGGAGTGCAGATCACGACAAAGCCTCACCAGGGCAGATCCTTCCAGAGGGATGGATGCTGGCCTAGGTGGAGGTGGAGTTTGGGCCTGGATGCTCAGCACCAGCCAGATGATATTGGGCTCGTGCTGGGGGCAGGGTGGCTCTCCTTCCCAGGACAAGGCGGGCCAACAAGGTTTGACCCCAGGTCTTGTCCTGTCAGGTCTAGACCTCTTGCCATTCTAGTTCGTTCAAGTTATGTTTTAATAAAGCAGCCTGGTTTCATCCAACACTGTGTCAGCCTCTTCATTCTGACGGGGGGGGGGGGCAACCTTTGAATGACAGGCTATTCAAACAGAGAAGTGTCAGTTAAGAAATGACAGTTGGGAGCTGACAGTTGAAGAAGAGACAATTTAGCATCAACTGAAGACTAGGAAGGATGCAAAGAGGAGTGAGAGGATCATAGAAGATCCCCATTCAAACCAAAAAGTGACAGAGCTCCTAGTGAGAAGTAATCTTTGCCCAGTGAAAAGGGAGCTAGCTCTAAAGAAAGGGTTGATCCCTTGGTCTGTATATAAAGAAGGATTTTGAACACTTTGTTATATGTTCCTGCCTTCTAAATATGAAGTGTCAGTGAAATTCAGAAACCTATGCTTGTGAGTTAAAGCATAAAATGAAAAGAAAGCTTCTCTCATAGAAGTTTTAAAGACCTTGCTGAAAAGCAATTTTTAAAAACTTGCTGTCAACATATTAGCTGGATTTAGTGTGGTTACAAAGTTACCTCAGTTTTTATCACTGTTCACCTTATACATCATACCCCTGGTTCCATCTGGCCTTTCCCCCTCCAAGTTAATAAAATATTTTGGTTATTTTTGAACTTTCAAAAGCCTCTTATATGCTATTTCATAAGAAGGTGATTTTTATCTCTTCCTTGAGGTCCCTGGGCCAAGCCAGCATCAAAATATATAACAACATAATGAAGTGGGACAGCCATAGATCAACAAATAAAAAGAAATTAGATATGGGGGCTGCTCAGCAAACAAGCAAGAAGAAACTGAAGGAAAATTATTGTGGGAGGGAGGAAAGAGGGAAAGATCACCATAGCTATATTGACTCTGATGAAACAATAGACTGTTTCAGTATAAGGTGACTTCATGTGTATTCATATAAGGACTACCCCAACACCATCTCTCAGGCAACTGTGTGTTCTGAGAACTTTAACCAGAGAGGACTTTAACCAGTGACCAGTGCATATATTTTAATTGGATGCTTCCATACTTCCATCTTCTAAGAGCAGCTGAAGATACCAGCTTCACAGTAGAAATATATCTCCTATGGATATTCCCTTCAAGCATCTGATGAAGTGAGTTATAATAATGAAAGCTCATGCTGCTCCTATTTAATTTTACCCAACACCATCTTATCTATTCAAATCTGGGCATCTAAAAATATTGCCCCTTTCCAAAGCACACTTCCCCTGCTGCATTCAACTAGCAATTTATGTTTAGGGTTTTTCACCTAGGGAGAAGAATGGGGTTTCTGCAGTCTCTCTCTCTCTCCCCCTTAGAAGCTTGTATGCACATCTTAGAGCAGACGCCTGAGCTTCTGTCAGTCAACAATGCATGAAAAATTTATCAGGTTTTACTTGACACAGAGATTACTCTGTCATCATTACTAACGAACAACCTTTGCAAAGGAATCTCTTTGTATATATATAGAAACATGTGCTGGTGCTGTCAAAAGCTATGACCAAGGATAGATATATATAACAGCCACTCCAGTTACCAAAAATGGGGAATGTGGGGATCATCATCTTAAATAATTTTTAAATCAAGTTTTTATTTTCTTTTGCCTTTTACTGGGATAGAGCCTTGAAAATCAAGGTGGAAACTCCCCCAGCTTTTCATAATTAGGGAGAGAAGGATCCTTAAATATAGTCACAACCTCTCTCGTTTGAAACCCTGTCCCATCTGGCCTGCTGTGAACTCCTGCACCTACTGATTCATGGTGACCAGGGCTGGCCTTAGGTGGCTGCTTGGAGCACAGCCCAGGGGGGAGGGTACCAGTTTCAGTCCTCCTCCCACTCTCACCCCTGGTGAGAAAACTATACAAGCTCAGCCTGCGGCACATGCGGCTCCTGCTGTGCATAGTGTGCATTGCCATCCAGTTGCTGTAGCTCTGCATCCTGTGCCATGTCTGTGTTTCCAGAAGGGCTGAGCTCACCCTTGCAGGGGGTGAGGGGGGAGGAGGGGGCAGCGGGGGGTGGGGCGTACTGTGCCTGAGGTGCCAACCTTGTGCTGATGGGGTCATTTTAAGCTGGGAGTACCAAATGCCAATTCAAAGTAATTTTTACCACTGGATTTCCCCAGCATGTCCTTTGGCATATAAAGAATGTCTATGATGATGCAGATAATATGCCTCCACATGAGATGGGGGCTTCCATGGGAAGTGTGGAACAAGCAGTTTCTACAATCATGTCTATATTTATTGGAAGGTCTCAGAGTATAGACATCTTGGGTCAAAACTTCCATTCACCAGTAGTACTTTCACCTTGTCAGGATTAAGCTTCAGTTTATTAGCCTGCATCTACTCCAAAATGACCTCCAGGCACTAGTTTGGGCATTCTATAACATTCCTGTGATCAGATAGGTTCCATAGAGTTTTCCCTACCAAATTGCTAGAGCATCTGGGGAAACCATAGAGTTTTCTCGTAAGCTCCTAGAGTGGCCGGTGCACAGCGTCGCTGGCACGATGATGTCACTGCGAGTGAGTTCCAGGAGGACTGGCTACATCAGGGATGTGTGACCGAATATAGTAAAGGAGTTCCTGCTACAAAAAAAGTCCTGCTTGCATGACTCAGCAAGTTGTGCTTTTATTTGGTTGTGGCTTTTTCAGTAGCCAAATCAGATTGTATAATCTGTATTCAGTTGAATAAATATCTGAAAAATACTGATATAGTTTTATTATTTTTATTTTTATTTATTTATTCTGTTGGGTATATACTGAGCATACATTCCAATTTGCACAAACCCTATAATGGTCAGAGTAATCTAACTAGGTCATTATTTCACTGTGGCAGATACCATAAAGCTTCTTTTCAGAAACAGTGTAGTAAGCAGGTGGGTCCTCTCATTTAGTAGTGATAGACGTATGGACTGTCCCCATGTCCCTGCCATTTAATGAAACTTGACAAAAGGAGCTATAGATTTCAGCACCCCCACCACTACCTTTGTATTGCTCTAGTTTTTAAAAAATGTTGTACAGCTTTACTCTGTCTGCAACATTATGTCTCAGTGAGATGCCCAGATATGCCTGGTACTTAATTAGACAGCAACAGCAAGCCTTTATTGGCATAAAACAGATTTAGCAGTAAAATAGCAATATAAATAATATAAAATCCTAGATTATAGAGTACATAGGAAGCTAATATACATAAAATAAGTAAAATATATATGAGTCGAGTTTAGCCAAATCAAATAATTAAAACAAATAAAAAGTGGTCATTCCAGAACCATTCTCTGTCGTATTTCCATGGCCTGTTGAAGAAATGTAGCCACCGTTAAAGTTACCTCAGAGCAAGTGTCATTTAAAAGTTTGTGGACTTTGCCTGAATCAGCACAGCCCAACATATCTGCTAAAATATCTTTCAGGTATATACAACGAATATCATCATAAAGAGGACAGTTCAATAATACATGGGAAATAGTTCAATACACTTGGGATTACAAAAACAGTGTCTATTAGAATACTCAATCCTGTTAAATCCACCAAATAAGATAGCAGATGGTAATGCATTACATCTCATTAACGAGAATGCACGCCGTTGCTGCGGAGCTTGCAGAGAGGAGAAATATGACGCTAATTTCCCTACTGAGAGAGGAAGTTCGAAATTCAGTGGGGAACAGGACTTGTTGGCCAGGCTATATAACATTTGCATTTCAATATCTAGAATTCTGAGCTTAAGTTTCAAAAATGCATCTTTTAAGGATAGCATGAATCTAAATCAATGCCTATAGATTTAATTTTCCTCTCAATAAATACTAGCCAATTTGACAAATTAGATTCTGAGAGCAGTTGATATAAAAGGCTCTCTGAGTCAGAGTGGAAACGTAGCCGTAGCCAGTATTTAAGTGACATTAGCCATGCTTGTGTTTCCACAAGATTCGTCCCTGTTTCTAAACACAAAACTGCCTATGGTACGCACTTTGGGAATCCCAGAATTTTCTGTAGGAATTTTGATTGGACACCTTCAATGTTATTATTCAAGGCTGTGATCCACACTGGGACCCCATATAAAAGCTGTGGTATCACTTTAGCCTTAAAGATTTTTAGCGCGGCTGGGATAAACTGATTGCCTCTGCTGTAAAAGAAGCGCTGGATAGCTGCAACGCTAACATTGACTGACTTAATTAAACAGTTACGATGATTAGTCCAAAGTGTGTTATATTGAAAATGAATTCCTAGGTATTTGTAGTATTTTACTTGTTCTATCTTTTTGCCGCCTATTGACTATTTAGTTGGTTTCCAAGATTTGAAAAAAGCAACAATTTTAGATTTGCCATAGTTCAATAGGAGCTTATTGTTGTTAAGGAAGGTGATACAGCAAACAAGCAAACGCTTTAATCCAATTCTGGAACAAGATAGTAAGACTATATCGTCCGCATATAACAGTAAGGGAACATGTCTGACACCAAGTTTTGGACTATGATGGTCAGTATCTGACAAAAAGGGAGCAAGATCATTAAGAGGTTAAACAAAAAGGGGGCCAACACACAACCTTGTTTAACCCCCTTTCTTAATGGAATTTTTGACGTAAGATTGCCTGATAAAGAGCATTTGACTTGACAAAAGTTGAAAGTATATAATTTTTTAATGAGCATAAGAAGTCTTTTATCAATACTTGTTTGTTCCAGTTTGTCCCACAGCAGGTCTCTGTCATTTGAATCAAATGCTCCCTTTAAGTCTAAAAAGGCTACATACAATTTCATCTTTTTCCCAATAATGTATTTGGAAATTAGATGGGGAAAGTGTTACAATGATCGAGAGTAGTTTTGCCTTTACAAAAACCCAGCTGTTCCGGACCAAGAATTTTTTCTCATGTCATTCATTGTTCAAGTTTCCTCAGCAGATACTTCGAATATAATTTACCAATGGTGGATAGGAGACTAATCGGCCTGTAATTCTTTGGAATGGCGGGATCTCCTTTTTTATAAATTGGAACCACTATTGAATTAAGCCAGGCTTTAGGAATTATGCCTGTTTTGTCAATACTAGTAAAGAGAGATGCGAACGGAGTAGCCCACCAATCTGGATCTAACTTTAGGATTTCAAAGGGAATAACATCTGGTCCTGCAGTCTTACCTGATTTCAATTGCAAAATTAGATCTTTAACTTCATCAGAAGTCACAGAGGGCCACTCCGGAAGATCTACCTGAGAAAGTTCGAAAGGTCTAGAAGTGTATAGTTTACTTTGGGAGAACATAGAGAAGAAATATTGGTACCATACATTGGGGAAAATAGCAGACATAGAAGGGGCATCAACTCTATGGGCACCTGATACAATAGACAAGAATTTTTTAGTGTTCTTTAAGATTATGGCCTGGTATAGCTCCTCCCATTGAAGTTTAGCATAATCATTCTTTTTGCTTATAATAACCTGGGACAGCTGATTTTTAAGATCAAATACCCTGATGGTAAAGACAAAGCCCCAGAGTTGCGGTAACATCTGTAGGTGTTGCACAACAGAATTTTAACGGCTCTACATTCTTCATCAAACCAGGGCTGCAGAGATTTTATGTTTCTTTCCTTTTTTACATTTTTAAGTTTAAGTTTACTTAATTAGAGTTGCCAATCCCCAAGTGGGGGCAGAGAATCCCATGGTTTGGAGGCCCTCCCCCTGCTTCAGGGTCATCAGAAAGTGTGGGGGATGTCTGTTGGACACTCCATTATTCCCTATGGAAACCAACTTCCATAGGGTATAATGGAGAATTGATCTGAAAGTATCTGGGGCTTTGGGGGAGCTGTTTCATGAGGTAGAGACACCAAATTTTCAGCATAGAATTCAGTTCCTCTCCCCAAAATACCCTCCAGGTTTCAAAAGGACTGGACAAAAGAACGTGCCCCTCTCCATTATTTCCAATGGAGGGAAGGAATTTAAAAGGTGTGTGGTCCCTTTCAATGTGATGGCCAGAACTTCCTTGTCACAACCTTGCTCCTGGCTTCACCTCAGTGTCTACTGGCTCCACCCCCAAAGCCTCCTGGCTCCACCCCAAAATTCCCAGATATTTCTTGAATTGGACTTAGCAACCTTATACTTAATCCATATAAAAGACATTATTATTTTTTAAAAATACTGTGGCAGCTATATAGGAATTTTCTGTGGCTGCTGTGGAGTGCAGAGATGGAGACAGCTCACCCAAAAGGAATTCCCCAGTAATGGCATGAGAAATCTGATCTTTACTACCCACAAGTGGGTTTTCAAGGGAAAGGGAAAGTGAACCTATGCATAGGACATGTCCAATGCCCAAAGTCTCTGTTACTTCTGATGATCTTAGATTCAAAGCTAGTTAAACAGTATAATGTAAAATCAAGAACATTATTAAATCATTGGCATGCCTTTACAGCTCAGTTTGGTAGTCATGGATTATTGAACATATGCAAGATGCATAAGAAGAAGA
This sequence comes from Heteronotia binoei, assembly GCF_032191835.1. Classification (NCBI taxonomy): domain Eukaryota; kingdom Metazoa; phylum Chordata; class Lepidosauria; order Squamata; family Gekkonidae; genus Heteronotia; species Heteronotia binoei. The sequence goes on from NC_083229.1 coordinate 96,084,824, forward strand.
AGCTATTTTTATATTGCAAGATAGCACAGCCCATAAACTAATAAGAAAAGAAGGCATAAAATATATGCTACTTAATCTCCACAGCTGTGAAGCTAAAAAAAAAATCACACATGCTAGAGGACATTAAATACATGATTACAACACCCCTCCCAGCTTTATTTATTTATTTAGAGGGGATTTGCAAAATATATAAGAATCATGATATGGACAGATCACTTAAAATGATTTATTAATAACAATATAGGCATACTGTTTATCTGGGTCTGAAGCCATGAACATGAAAAGATTCCACCCCGCCCCCTTGATAGCAGAAGCATCTCTCAGGCCCCAGAGAGGCAAAGTCCTGATCCTGAACCCCATGGCTGTGTGGCACAACATCCAGTCACCTGGCCAACAACCAGCAATGCCAGGGGAGATGCTCAGACCCAGGGAGACTCCCCAGGTGGAAGCAACAGGAGTTGGGCTGAGCAGGGCAAGGCCAAGGGTGTTGGGAGATGTACCACAGTGCCCAGTGTCCCACAAGTAATGACAGCAGTGGCAGGAGAGGGAAATCTGGCTCCCAAGAGGATGGAGCAAGAGATGGCCCAGAAGCCTCTGGGAGCTCTGCCACAAAGCCCAGTCCCCAAGAGGGCAGGGGCAGTTGCAATGAGGGAGGGAAGCCCAGTTTCCAGAAGAGTAGGGCAGAAGGCAGCACAGCTTTGTTGGGATGGCAGAGATGCAGGAGGCTCCCATGAGCCTGGCTGGGGCATGACTGCTGCCAAGGCATGCCCACCCTATGTGGAGGAGTGACAGCCAGGGAGACATGGTGGCCAAGCAGACAGGGCAGCACGAGACCAATGGACCCTGCACTGCCTTGACAGACCTGGGGCCTCTCCCCTAAGACGAATGGGAGCAAGTGCAGGATAAAGGGAGAAGTGAATAAAAGGAGGTTCTGTCCCTGAGGCCAGGGAGGAAAAAAACGCTCTCTTCCCATTCTGAGGCCTTGGGGATGTTCTGATATGAGAAGAGCGACAGTGGAAGGCAACATCCCCCTGGGTGGGCAGGCAAGGCATGACACTCTTATAGGATTGCAATACATAGAATAAACCTATTTGAGATGGTACACATCTTTATTCTTCTGCTTCTGGTATGAAAAACATGTATTCCTGTGTGCAACTACACTGCAGGTGTGAGAAAATTATAGCTGGTCTACTGGATGAAACAGCAGCAGAAGGATTTGCTGAAGAGAAATGCAGCGAACCAACAGGTGCCAGAAGGAACACTCTTTTTTCTTGTGAGGAGACCACTGCAGTCCTTGGTAGTGTTACAGTAAGAGAATCTTACCTTCCTAAACTGTATTCACCCTGACCTGGGTAGCTCAGGCTAGCTAGATCTCATCAGATCAAGGCCTTGATTAGTACTTGGATGGGAGACCACCAAAGAGTCCATGGTTGCTATACAGAGGCAGGCAAAGGCACTTCCCACCATTGAACTGTGTTCACTGGACACCAAAGCATTTTCAGCCCATAATTTATAACAACAATGATAACAACTGGAAAGCTTCAGTCAAGAGGGGCATATACATCAAACAATGTAACAAACAATTAAACCCATTTGTTTGGTCTACATTGTCTTTTGAATGAGAGACATAATGCACACTTAAGATGACTACTGATAATAGTTGTATGTCTGCTTATATATCATATATTTCAAACATATCTACATCACCTTTCTACTCAACTCAGTGTCCTCAAGGCAGAGAACATGAAAGCATTTCAAACATTAAAACTGTATAAAATACAAATAAATATGAAATATTCAAAGCAGATAAAACATTTGAACACACTAGCATATATAAATACAGAAACAGGTAGGAGGGATAATAAAAGGAATGCCTGAAACAACAGCAAAATCTTCACTCACTTACAGAAGACAGCAGTGGAGGGAGACAGACAAAGCTCCCTGGGAAGAGTATTCTAAAGTTTTGGTGCCATAACTGAAAAGGCTGTTTCTCGGGTTACCAGCCATCTAGCTTTAGATAATAGAGGCACCTGAAGCAGTGGGCCTTTAAGATATGCTGAGCTCAAGCCGTAATATGTGTACAGTGTTTTGTATCTCTGTTGCGCATATTGCATTGCTTGCTCACCTTTATGAATAAATATTCTAGCACAGGAGTGTCAAACATGTGGCCCGGGGGCCAAATCAGGCCCCCAGAGGGCTCCTATCAGACCCCCCCCCCCCAGCAACCGGCTATCATGTTTCTTTCTCCCTCTCTCTTTCTTCCTTCTGCACAACAGCTTGCTTTTTAGGTTCTCTCAATCGCACAACAGAGCTACTGAGCCAACTCTCTTTCTTCTATTGGCTGAGGGTCATCTCCCTCCCCCCTGGGGAAAGAAGGAAAGAGCCAGAACTTCCTTTGCCCAGTTCCCTGGATTCCGTGGAAGAAATACAAAGAAAGCACCTTTAAGTCTGAGTGTTAATGTTTTAAGGATGTTTTAAGGGGTTTTTTTTAAAAAAAATCTTTGTGTTTGTCTGTGTCCTTTATAAAGTTTATATCTCTGCTACCTAACCATAAATAGGTACACACATGGCCCGGCCCAACCCGTCATGGCTTGGCTCAACAAGGTCTCATTTATGTCAGATTCAGCCCTCATAACAAATGAGTTCAACACACCTGTTCTAGAACGTGCGATGCCAGCATGTACAGAAGGCGGAAATAAAGAAATGTTGCCTTTGGAAATAAATTGACAGATTTCACTTTCTCAGCTTTCTTACATATGAATGATAAAAGCTGATAAAATTACAAATCATTAGAGATAGTAGTTGATGTGCACAGAGACCATACTGCATATCCCAATAGGATGCCAGTTACCAACAAATGTCACAACCTTTATGGCTAAGCAGCAACAAGCATCCATTAACATCAGGCTGAGAAAATGAATAAAAGAAAAACAAAGTTAGCAGACATATGGAGATTAGGGGGATAATCACAGGTGAATCAATACTGGATATAGTGTTTATTAATTATTTCTTTTACAGTGGGTAATTTCATGACTGATCAAGCAAAAACCTCCAAAGGGGCCGACCCCAATGAGACATGACCTTCAGTGATCAATCCATTTTAAGTCTCGAATTGACCTTGAGAGGTCATTGTTCATGGGATGCAATTGGCTGGCTGAGCTGTGCTCAACCAAAAAAGACTGCCAGTCAATGAATAATAAATAGCAAATAGCAAGCCTTTATTGGCATAAAACAGATTTAGCAGTAAAATAGCAATATAAATAATATAAAATCCTAGATTATAAAGTACATAGGGAGCTAAAATACATAAAATAAGTAAAATATATATGAGTCGAGTTTAGCCAAATTAAATAGTTAAAAGATAAAATGTGGTCATTCCAGAACCATTCTCTGTTGTATTTCCATGGCCTGTTGGAGAAATCTAGCCACCATTAAAGTTACCTCAGAGCAAGTGAAATTTAAAAGTTTGTGGACTTTGCCTGAATCAGCACAGCCCAACATATCTGCTAAGATATCTTTCAAGTATATACAACGAATATCTTCATAAAGAGGATAGTTCAGTAGTACATGGGAAATAGTTTCAATACACTTGGAATTACAAAGACAATGTCTATTAGAGTACTCAATCCTGTTAAATCTACCAAATAGGATAGCAGATGGTAATGTATTACATCTCGTTAACGAGAATGCACGCCGTTGCTGTGCAGCTTGCAGAGAGGAGAAATACGACGCTAATTTCCCTACTGAGAGAGGAAGTTCGAAATTCAGCGGGGAGCAGGACTTGTTGGCCAGGCTATATAACGTTTGCGTTTCAATATCTAGAATTCTGAGCTTAAGTTTCAAAAATGCATCTTTTAAGGATAGCATGAATCTAAATCAATGCCTATAGATTTAATTTTCCTCTCAATAAATACTAGCCAATTTGACAAATTAGATTCTGAGAGCAGTTGATATAAAAGGCTCTCTGAGTCAGAGTGGAAATGTAGCCAAAGCCAGTATTTAAGTGACATTAGCCATGCTTGTGTTTCCACAAGATTCGTCCCTGTTTCTAAACACAAAACTGCATATGGTATGCACTTTGGGAATCCCAGAATTTTCCGTAGGAATTTTGATTGGACACCTTCGATGCAAGAGTGGGCAATGATAATAAAATCTTTTCTAAAGCCCTTAACCTCAATCTAGATGATACCTTACCACCTTTTTTTTCCTATAGGAGGCAATCTAAGGATAGCTATTCAAATTTGGCAGGCATTTGCTTTGCCAAATTTTGTATCCAACACAATAGGGTCTGGTTAAATGGTTTGGAAAGATTTTCTCATTCAGGGGATTTTACATTCATTTCTAAGAAAGGTTGCAGTATAATTCCCTTAATCCCTCTATACACTTGTTGGATCTACGTCCTTACCAAAAATCTGCTGGAATAGTCAGACTAAACAAGCAGCTCAGTTACTTTTAAATTCTCATTCCCTTTTGAATCTTAGAAGGGTTTTAACCACCGCAACGAATTCTTCAGTGCTAATAATAGCCTATGATTCTCTAGCATCTAACATTCTTAATTCACTAAATGTTAAATCTAAAAATGTAAAAAAGGGAAGAAATATAAAATCTCTGCAACCCTGGTTTGATGAAGAATGTAGAGCCGTTAAAACTCTGTTGCGTAACACCTACAAATGTTACCGCGACTCTGGGGCTTTGTCTTTACCATCAGAGTACTTTGATCTTAAAAATCAGCTGTCCCAGGTTATTATAAGCAAAAAGAATGATTATGCTAAACTTCAATGGGAGGAGCTATACCAGGCCATAATCTTAAAGAACAATGAATAATAATATTAAATAATAAAGTCATATTTAACCTGCACGAATTGTTATTTTAGGGGGCCCCAACCTTTTCACGTCTGTGGGTACTGAGTTGTATCAAGCTTGGCAAATTCAGAACAGGGTAGAAATGCCCAAAACTAGAGTAACCTATTTCCTATCTCATTGCAATCCACCCTTTAAATATGAAATATGTTGTTCGTAATGGACAGTAGATTATGATGATGATGTCGTCGTTGGTTAAACCACACAAATGGTTGGCTTGAGTCATTGGGGAGAAGAAGACTGTTAAAAAGGTTTGTAAAACAGTTCCATATATAAAAAAAATCAATTTAAATAAAAATACCCTTACTCTTAAGTGATGATTTAATCCTGATTCACCCAAACAACTACAAACAGCCACATGACAATGGCTTGAAATCAAGACTGTTTAGAGGCTGATACACAACAATCTTTTCCACTCAAGTTGCTTACCATAAAGATCTCGAAGCTCCTACTGCTGCTATCCAATGTTTGCTGTGATAAATTATATATAATAGAATATCCTAGACAATCACAAGCATTGTTTGAGTAATAGTGCACTCAGCTGAATTCATGGGTAAACCCCTAAAACAGAAAGAAAGAAAGAAAGAAAGAAAGAAAGAAAGAAAGAAAGAAAGAAAGAAAGAAAGAAAGAAAGAAAGAAAGAAAGAAAGAAAGAAAGAAAGAAAGAAAGAAAGAAAGAAAGACATGAGATTAATTTTTTTTTAAAATTCAAGGTGGTTAATTTTTTCAAACTATATATTTTTTTCTTTGAACAATTCTATTTTTTAGCCCAGCAAGTAATTGGGTCCCACATCACCCTCCTCAGCAGCAATCCTTCATCCCCCTCACCAAGGAAAAAAAGAACCCACTACTTTAAGTCATGACACCTTCACAGATTTAGCAAACAAGCAAGCAAACAAACACGGGGGCTGTGGGCTGTAGTGGGGTTGTCCTCTCTTTTGTCCATGGAATGGTGATTGAATACATTCCTTTGTTTCCTTATTTCACCCTTATGAGCAATAGTTCCATATAAACTGAAAACTAGCTTCCAGAAATTTCTGAGACTGCTGGTTAAATATTACTAGTTCACTTGTTGGACATTCTTCATATTGTGGGATCAGATCATCTGCTTTTATTCTCAACAAGACAAGGTTTTAGAACACCCATAGGGTTGCCAGTTCTCGGTTGGGAAATACCTGGAGATTTGGGGGGTGAATCTGGGGAAGGAAGGGTTTGGGGAGCAGAGGGGCCTCATCAGGGTGTAATGCCATAAAGTCCACCCTCCAAAGCAGCCATTTTCTCCAGGGGAAGTAATCGATGTAGTCTGGAAACCAGTTGTAATAGCAAGAGATCTCCAGGTACTACCTGGAGGTTGTCAGTCCTAAACACTGGCCATCTTACTGTGTGGACATCTGTTGAATTATGCAGAAGAATTTAAGAGTAGAAGGATATCCAGCCAAAACTGGCAGATAAAATCAAGTACAAAATGAATAAGGAAACTATTTTGCAACTAATTTTATTGTTCTATAATACATCTTGCTTAATCAGTCATAATGGATTTATACATTAGCTTCAAGGAAGCAGATAAAATTAGAGATTAAAATCAAAACAGCTATTTAAATTGAAAAGTGTCAAACATCCAATCAGCAGAATCCCTCAACATAAAACTGCATGGCAGCTTTTTATACTGCCTTTTACTGATAAGTACATGGCAGTTTTAGTTTAATCTTATGTTTCATAGTTCCAATCACAGCTGTAATTCCTCTTGAGACTTTGGTGTATGGTGGCATGCAAATCTGAAAAGAAATGGAAATAGTAATGTAGTTGATTGCTGGGCTAAATATATAATTGAAGAAAAAATATATAGTTTGGAAAAATTAACCACACAGAATTTTTTTAAAAAATTCATCTCATGTTAGTGGGTGGTTTATGTTCCAAATCCACAATTAAACACTGAAGAAATGTAATGTATAACCTTGATCTTGAAAAGTGACTTTTTGGTTATAAAATCTGGCAGCTCAAACATTTACATGGAAATAAGTTCAAGTTCAATGGGACACTTCTTAATTAGTATGCTTAGGACTGTAGTGCAAACCTTGCATTCGTTGAGGATGTATCATGTGTTCCAGAATTAGCTTGAGAACAAGTTAATGACCCTGGGGTTATGCAATTACTATGCCAGACAACTGGTGCTGGATTTAATATCTGCCTTTACTGATGCTTGCACAATGTAAATAGAAATGTGTGTGTGTATTATGACCATTGTAAACTCTGTAATGTATGTGCAATCTTAAATTCATATGTGAAGCAAGAATTTTTGAGAATAGATGTGCAGAAAAGTATGTTTTAATTATCTATCTGCCCTTCTTATTTTTGCTTCTCAGTGGAATTTGACAGCCATTTACAGAGCTGTAAAGCTGAGTTTAATTTTCACTCATCTTTTCACTTGAATACAGCAGTTTATTTTAATGTATTTTGGACTGGTTTGGCCTGAAGACAGAGTATATCATGGGAAAGGAGACACACTGGGCAAGACCAACCAGATGTCAGCTGCTATCTCAACCTACTGCTTAAACAGCAGAAGCACCTATGACATTTTTCAGAGCACAAAGGAAGCTATCACATTTTATTTAATTTAAGTATGCAAAGAATGATTTATGTATGAATGCATACTCATGAATTCACTGTGGTTTAATAGTCAACTAGAAATTAGGGTAATAGTTAGGGTTGCCAGGCTGAGTCTGACACATGACAGGAGAGGGGAGACATTGTGGGGAGGTGTTACCACAAGCATGATTCCATAACAATGGGTAGCTTTAGGACTCGATGGAAATTTGGTGGATTTACCATAGTGTTTTAGGTGATTCCTAGAGCTGTCACCATTAAGCATACTCTCAAACTGGCCTCTCCCCTTACATTGTTTTACACCTAAAGGATCCAAGTATGGTATTATTTTGGTTCACCCACATCACCATGCCCAAGGGAGAATTTCCTCTATAACTCAGTTGTGTGTGTGTGTTCTCCTGGATCCAGCCTCACACCTAAGATGCTGGTTGTTTTGTCTTTGCTATTCTCTGGACTTTGTTTATATAGGTAAATATCACCCACCCCCAAGCTTTATCTCCACTACTCTCTTTTATTCTTATTAGTCTTGTAAGAACATAAGAGAAGCCATGTTTGATTAGGCCAATGGCCCATCCAGTCCGACATTCTGTGTCACACAGTGGCCAATATATATGTATGTATGTATGTGTATATATATATATATATATATATATATATATATATATATATATATATATATATATATATATATATATATATATATATATATATATATATATATATATATATATATATATATGCACACACACACACTGTGGCTAATAGCCACTGATGGACTTCTGCTCCATATTTTTATCTAAACCCCTCTTGAAGGTGGCTATGCTTGTGGCCGCCACCACCTCCTGTGGCAGTGAATTCCACATGTTAATCACCCTTTGGGTGAAGAAGTACTTCCTTTTATCTGTTGTAACCTGTCTGCTCAGCAATTTCATCGAATGCCCACGAGTTCTTGTATTGTGCGAAAGGGAGAAAAGTATTTCTTTCTCTAGATGTGTGTTTCCCCATAGGCTCTTGTATAAGTTTTGCCATTTTATTTCTTTTTAAATAAAATCCTTTTAATTTAATTTGGATAAGTTTATTTTGAGAATTATCAAGGGAAAAATCCCTGTAAACACTGATGGAGATCTCGCTCATTACCCCTTCTTGCAAGCTTTGTCTCCAATTAAGCTAATTTTTTTCCAGTACACACACACACACACACACACACACACACACTGATTTGGGTAACAATCCATGGTGGCTCATGAGTGGAGACAGCCTGGCATTGATCAATTAAAGTATTTACAAAACTCCAAGGCAACAGTGGGGGTGAAATTATCCAGCCATGGAAACACCAATAAAAGCCTTCTATAGCTTATCAGGCACTGCTGGCTGCCAATAACAAAGTTCTCATTCTGGTCTGTGGGCTCAGGAGGCTATATATTGAGTTGAGCTCCCTCCCCATTCTTTGTTGCCTGGTGAAACAAAAGAGAGGCACGGAGCTAGCAGAGCCGATTGCTTTGCTTTCTGTTTGTATTATTTGCTCTCTGTTAATTAGGGTGCATTAGAGATGTGGTGCTGGAGAAGCATCTTGAGAGTCCCTTGGACTGCAAGAAGATCATATCAGTCAGTCCTAAGGGAAATCAACCCAGACTGTTCCCTGGAAAGCCAGATGCTGAAGCTGAAGCTCAAATACTTTGGCCACCAAATGAGAAGGGAGCACTCACTGGAGAAGATCCTGATGCTGGGAAAGACAGAAGGCAAAAGAAGAAGGGGACGGCGAAAGATGAGATGGCTGAGCAGCATTACTGATGTAACAAACATGAATTTGTGCAGACTTCAGAGGATTGTGGAAGACAGGAGGGCCTGGTGTGACTTTGTCCATGGAGTCGCAAAGAGTTGGACTCGACTGTGTGACTGAACAACAACAAAACAAAAAAAGACTGCTGAACTCTGTCTTTCAGCACAGGGGCTTAGCTATTGTGCCTTTCTTCTCACCAGCTAGTGATCTCCTCTGCTGTCTGGCTGGGGGGGGGCATGTAGAAGTTTTCAGGAAACAGGGATCTGGGTCTGCTGCTCTTCCTGCACTCATGTTGAACACAGGGACTTAGCTATTGGGCACTGTTATATTCCTCTCCCCCTCCTTCTAGTGACCTCCTCTGTTCTCTGCCATGAGGTTTTGCTAAAACCAGGAATCTGGGTCTGTTGCTCTTCCTTCGCTCATCTGAGCACAGGCTTAGCAATTGGGAACTTTTTTACTCCTGCCCCCTACTTCTATAGATCTCCTCTGCTTTCTGCTGTGGAAGTGTGGGAGTTTCTGAAACTAGAGACCACACAAGTAAGTACCTCATGAACCAACATCTACCTAATAAGAAAACGCCTTCCTTGTGAACAAACCATGTTGAGCACTGGGATTACATAGTGGATGCTTTTATATTCTCCCCCTTCTGCTAGTGATCTCTTCTGCTCTCTGCTATGGGAGTTTTGTGGCACTAGGGATCTGGGTATGCTGCTCTTCCTGCGCCTATGCTGAGCACAGGGGCCTAGCTATTGGCTTCTTTTATCTTCCTCCTTCTCCTCCTGCTAGTGATTTTGTCTATTGTCTGTCGTTGAGTTTTGGGAGGTTTATTGAATTGGATTATATTGTCATTTTGTTCCTGTGCTCATGCTGAACACAGGGCTTAGCTTCTGGGTGCCTTTATATTCTTCCCTCCCTCTCTCCTCCTAGAAATCTCATCTGCTGTTTGCTGTTGAGGTGTGGGAGGTTTCTGGAATTAGTGATCAGCATCTTGTTCCTGCACTCACACCAACCACAGGGTCTCAGTGAACACCATGAGGGTGAATGTGGGTAGAAGAGGTGCTCATTGTGGTGAGAAGAAGCCCTCCCCCTACAGAGAAGCTGGCATGAAACCCATCCTTGTATGAGTCCAGTGCCAGCAGGGCATCACCAGGGGGCTCGGAGCCTTCTTTCCCTGCTCTGTCCAGGGCTTTCCCAAGAGGAAATAGAGGTGTTAGCAACATATAGACACCAGACATTAGAACTCTTTGGAAAGGAATCCTCTGAAGGTGGTGCTGGGGAGCATCTTGTCCTCCCAGGTCCCAATTACTTCCTGCTCCTGCAGTCACATTCCATGCCGCCCCAAGAACACCCCCCTCTGGCATGTCCCAGAACGGTACCAGAAAGCAGCTGTGCCTAGTCCCACTTGCTCAAATTATAGGGCCCTATTTCCAGCACAACCTGTGGAAACATTTCTGCACCCTCCCCAGTGTCCCATTTGTGGCAGAATGCCAGGTGTGCCATGCCTATGTCCACAGGGGCATGAACATATGAAGCTGCCTTATACTGAATCAGACCCTTGGTCCATCAAAGTCAGTATTGTCTTCTCAGACTGGCAGCAGCTCTCCAGGGTCTCAAGCTGAGGTTTTTCACACCTATTTGCCTGGACCCTTTTTTTGAGATGCCAGGGATTGAACCTGGGACCTTCTGCTTCCCAAGCAGATGCTCTACCACTGAGCCACCGTCCCAACACCTGTCTTCTGTGATCTCTGCAGACACATACAAAAGGCACAACTCTCAGCATTCACTCCATTGGCTGGCTGACCGTCTTCCAAATGGTGCATGTCCTGAGCCCTTCCAGGACACCATCAACATTCTCTGCACCCACATGGCCAGACTGGGGCATCCTCCTGATTCAAGGGTTGAACGGGGTGCTGACCTTTGCATTTTAGCTGGGTGCTAAGGGATGGCTGTACTCTCACAGGTCCAGGCCTTGGTAGAAAGGTTGTAGATGGGCATCTCCACCAGTCCACATCCTCTTAGCAAAGAACAGAAGTACAAGCTGACCTGTATCTGCAACCCAAATATCAAAGCAAGATTTGTTCACCATTATGTGGAGCTCACAGAGTGGAAGCCTGAGCTCTTCATGGAAGTGCAGAGGCTTCAAGTCAGCAGGTGTGGCCAGAGGGAACAACATCTACCTCTTAAGAAAAATTCTACCTCATGGATCAACCAACATCTACCAACACCTATCTCATAGCACAACACATACCTCATGGAACAATATCCATCTCAGCAACTATCCACCTCTTCAAACATCTGCTTGTACAAACAAGCCCATGTTTGACAACTCCTTTCCATTGCATTTCTACAAGTCACAATTAAAATGGATAATCTCTTATCTTTACAATGTGTTCCGCTAATGGTGAAGAATGATTCAGAAATTTCACATAGGGATAGGCATGAACCAGGAAAATGCAGTTTGGTTCAGTTCATGCTGTAGCCACAGACTGAATATGGACCATTAAGAACATCAACAAAAAAAAATGTATGAAATGAACTGGTTTGGTAAGTTGGTGATGCAGTAAAACAGCCCCCTGGCATGCTAGACACACCAAACTCACAGTGCATCTCTGGCTGACTCACCTCTACTTGTCTCCAGGATTAGTGAGGATTGGATTTATGGGGTCTGTTATTTATCCCCCCCCCCAAAAAAAAAAAGAAAAGAAAAAAGAAATGCCCTCAGGAAAGTGCATTCTGGAGAAATGAGATGTTGGTTCATAAGGTATGTATTTGTTTATGAGTTAGATGTTGTTTGGGTTGAACCCCACTCAGCAGAGGTGGCCATCCTCCCACCCAAGTGCCAAGGGTGTAACCCATGGGTTGCATGTCAGATCACATAGAGAGGAGGAGGAATGGAGTGGAAGGGACGCACACACAGGGGGGACAACACTGGGAACCCTGGATCTTACACCAGCAGGTCTACAGCTGGGTGGCCTAGTAGGGGGAGGTTGACTTCCAGGAAGGCCAGTTCATCCACCCTGGCTGAGTCCTGGCAGGAGTGGTGGGGGCTGAGGTTTCCTGGTGGGAGTACACCTACTCACTATACACAGTGGTGGGAGGGCAGGAGAGTTGCTTCATGGCCATGCTAAAGAGGTGACACAGATGATGTCGTGTATTCAAGAGGATCAGCTGAAGCAGGGTTGGGGGATTTAATGAGGTACTCCCTCACCATCACCATCACCTCAGTTGAATCCTCTGTCATGACACATCTGGCATTCCTGCCATTGATGCTACTGTTCTTCCATCTTACCAACAACAACCAGTAGTGGGGCTTCTGCCTGATCAGGCTCCTGGAGGCAGAGAGGCTGGTCTGCAGCTACGTCTCCACAACAACTTCTTCCACCTGCTGTTCAGAGCACATTCATATATTACTTGGAAAATGTCTTATCCTATTACTTCTTATTTACTTATTTCCCCCAAAGATGTGTCAAATGACTTCAGCATCATAAAAAGAAATTTTGGCTATCCTTTATGTAGTATTTAATTCAATGAATGAATGTAGGTTGTACAAATTATGTAATGTCCTATATTTAAAATTCAAGTAAAAGTGGAACTTTAGCAGTTTCCCATAACAGGATCTGGAACATAACTTTTCTTTCTTAGTTGATAAATATATAATTATTTGAGGATGTATAGAGAAAAAGTATACATTTCCCTAGAATCCCACAAAAGAGCAGACTAAACCAATAGGCTTAGAAATTTGTCATACCAGTGTAAGTAAATGTACATTTATTAATTTGTTCTCACTGTGCCTTTCATTCCTGTTCCTCTTTTGAAAAAAACAACAACTCTGTTTCTAAGTGTATACATAAGGAGGGAGATGTTGAAGTTCCCACCAAACCAGGGAAATATTTATGGTCCATGACAAGTATTCTCATGGTCTAAGACAAGTATCGTTTAACAATACCTCAAAATTGTTTCTTTCTATTTCAATATAGGTATCTGTGACGGAAAGCAAAGGGTTAAGAATAAGCTGAAGGCGCACAGGGCTGCGTCAGGTGACCTGAGGGTGGGGGCTAAGTGCTCACAGCTCTCAGGGAGGGAAAAAAAGTTAGTTCATGACAAGAAACTGCTGAGGCAGGAGCTCAGTCAGGAGTCTGTCAGAGTTGGAGCCTGACAGAAAGACTGAGAGGGTCAGTTGGGGCCTGAGAAGGGCTGAAAAGATAGCTGATCCTGAGTGGAAGCTGGAGACGGAGACGGGGAAGTCTTCCAGAGACTGCCAGCTTGACCTAACCAGCCGAGAGGGCTGTGTGTGTGTGTGAGTCAGTTAAAGACCTGAACGGTCGCAGACACCAGGAAACTACTCTAAAGACCTAGTGAGGAGGTTGAGGGAGTGGATGTGGGTCAGAGACACCAAGAAGGGCTGAGAGAAGAGTCTTCAGTCGAGGGGTGTGACTAGACACATCTATCCCAAGAGGCCAGACCTTGGCTAGAGGCGGAGAGTGAGTTAAAGGTGGACTGTGTAACGGTGAAAGACTCAAGAAAGTAAAAGTAATCGTGAAGCCTGAAACAAAATATTAACCTGTGTAAATATCTCCCATATCCCCAGTTTAAGACTGTTTGTAACAATAAATCTGTGGTTTTAAGTTCAAGTTCTCGTGAGCCTATATTGTGTGAGAAAAACTACAAAGCTGCTGTGGTCCCATCCATCTAAACAAGTAAAATACCCCGAAGAGACTGAAATATAGAGATCCAGTGAGGCCGTGAGGCTGGCGCGGCGATAATTGGTTGCCAGCGTCGGGATTTCGAAGAAAAACCCCAAAATAAGTGTCACTAAGACACACAGAAAGTAGAGGGACACTGCAGTGAAGGAATTAAGTCAGTTCTGTGAAAAATTCCTGTCAGAAATGGCTCCTCCTAAGAGAACTACCACAGCCACGGGGGATGGGCAGACACAAGAAGAGATTTCTGAGGGGAATCCTGGTCAGAGCATTGAGGCTATGAAAATACAGTTGGAATTGGCCAGAATAGAAGCAGAAAAACAAATTCAGATGGCCAAAATTCAATCAGAAAGAGAGAAAGAATTGCAGATGGCTAAGCTGGAATCAGAGAGAGAAAGAGAGGAGAGAGAGCACAGAGAAAGGGAAGCAGAAAGAGAAAGAGGAGTGGAAATGGCTAGGCTGGAATCAGAGAGAGGAGTGGAAATGGCTAGGCTGGAATCAGAGAGAGAACACAGAGAAAGGGCAGCAGAGAGAGAACATGAGGAAAAAATGTACAGGTTGAAACTCCAGGAGATTCAAGGAAGGCCTGAGTCTCAACGTGATACTAGAAGTGAGAGGCGCCTCACAGTAGAACAAAAGAAATTCCCCAAGTATCAAAAAGGGGATGATGTAGAAGCTTTTTTGTTTAATTTTGAAAGAACCTGTAAAGATTTAAGAGTTGCTGATGAGGACAGAATGATTTATTTGAGACCTCAGATCTGTGGAGAGTTGAGTGAAATCTACTCTGAACTGAGGGATGAGGAGACTTCTGATTATCAATTGTACAAGGAAAGGGTCAGAGTCCGCTTTGGCTTAACAGCAGAGCAAAGCAGGAAAAAATTTAGAGAAATCAGAAGGAAGCCTGGAGAAACATACTCTCAACTAGGTTGTCGGTTAGACAGAGCCCTGAACAGATGGGTGGAAGGGAGTAAAGTTTCCACTTTAGAGGACCTGAAAAACTTAGTGGGCTTGGAACAGTTTTATAACCAAGTCCCCTCTCAGTATAGGTGGGTTCTGAGAGACAAGAAGTTGAAGACAGTAAAAGAAGCAGCTATAATTCTAGATGAGATTGAATCAGATCTAGGGAGATCAATGTGGACTGCTCCAAATAAAAAACCCCGAGTCTGGAACTCTCCAGAGAAGTCTGGGGTGGGTAACAACAGCCCTGCAAAGCGGTCCAGTCCGCCTCCTTACAGAAAGACTCAGGCTGCTTGTTTCCAATGTGGGGGCATAGGGCACTATGCCAGGTTTTGCCCAGAAAAAGGAAAAAAGACCCCACCAGCTAAGACAGTTAAAATGGTACAGAGTCAACAGAAAGAAGCAGAAACAAACCTCTCACTTCCAGAGAACACACCACCAGAAAGACCCGCTAGTGTTCTGAAAGTGTGGAAGGTACAGGAAAGCTTGGATGAGGAGTATACTGAGACTGTGACAGTAAATGACAAGGAAGTCAAGGCTTATAGGGACACAGGGGCGGCTGTTACCCTAATACAGCCAGAATTAGTAAAAAGTCATCAGTATTTGCCTGGGAAAACTTACACCATAAAAGGCATTAAAGGACCTACATTTGAAGTGGCCCTGGCAGAAGTTCCTATCAAGTATAGAGAGTTCCAAGGTGATTGGATTGTGGGAGTCCTGAGTGACATAGGAACATCGCTTTTATTGGGCAATGATTTAGCTGCTGAGTTAAAGAGACAGCAAGCTAATCCTGTCAACATTGTTACCAGAAGCAGGCCAGAAGCAGCTCCTGAGGTGTGTGTACAGCAACCAGCAGAAGAAGAGGAAACAATGTTGCAGACCATCCCTGCTGCAGAATTCCTCAGAGAGCAGCAACAAGATGACAGCCTGAAGGAACTATGGCAGAGAACTGGGGAGATGACAGAAGAAGAGTGGGAGAGCATGTTTGGCTCTTTGGAACCCTCTGAGGTGGCCCAACCAGTGAGCAGAGGACACAGCCAAGCAACAGAGCAAGAAATCGTCCAGTCCAGCAAGCCTCTTCGATCAGAGTCGTCAGTTGGTATGTGTGCACCTTTGTCATCCTCTCCCAAGACAACTAATGGAACTGTTGTCCAAGCTAGGAAACCAACCGTGCAAGTTTTGAGCAGTATAGCTTCCCCATCTACATACCAGCTATGCATCACCACTTGTGAAACAGAACTGCAGCGGCTCATTCAGCAGAAGCAAGAACAATGCACCGCCGGAAGAATTGCCAAGCAGATGATGGAGACTGCAGACAACATGAGAAGATCGCAACGACGGCAGAAGCAGTGGTACGACTCCAAGTCCAGAGACAGAGAGTTCAAGCCAGGAGACAGAGTACTGGTGTTGAAGCCCAGAAAGAAGAACAAGTTAGATGTGGCCTGGGAGGGACCTTATATCATCGCCCGTAAGGTCTCCAACGTGAACTATGTAGTGAATTTAAGTGAAGATGGTGAACAATGTAAAGCGTTCCATGTAAATATGTTAAAACCTTATTTTGACAGGGGTAATTTGGTTTTAATTGCAAAGAAGGGAGAGTGTGCGGGAACTGAATTGTCGGGTTGGGGGAAAATATCCCAGGAAGAGACCCTTAAGGAGGTTCAGTTCGCCCCTTCTCTTAATGGAGAACAAAGAGGCCAGTTACAAACAATATTGGGAGGGTACAAAACAATTTTTTCAGATGTACCAGGTAAGACAAACCTAGCGTGTCACAAGATTGACACAGGGGATTCGAGGCCTGTAGCACTCCAACCATATAGAGTGACTGGCCCGAATGCCAAGTATGTACAGCAGGAGGTAGAAGAAATGTTAAAACTGGGTTTAATTGTACCATCAGAAAGTCCGTGGGCCTCACCTGTAGTCCTAGTACCCAAACCAGACAAAACTATGAGGTTTTGTGTGGACTACAGAAGACTGAATAAAATCACAGTACCGGATGTGTATCCAATGCCTCGCATAGATGAGTTAGTCGAGACAATTGGAGCTGCCAATTTTATTACCACCTTAGATTTGACAAAAGGTTATTGGCAGGTGGCTATGGATCCAAAAGATCAGCAGAAAACAGCGTTTATAACCAAAGAGGGACTCTTTGAGTTTACTGTGTTACCATTTGGGTTAAGGAATGCTCCCTCCACATTCCAAAGAGTAATTGACAAGATGCTAGTGGGACTGAAAGAATTTGCACTTGCCTATATTGATGATATTGCCATTTTCAGTGCTACGTGGAAGGAACATTTGCAGCATGTGGCCATTGTGTTACAACGAGTGAAAGATGCGGGTCTCACCATCAAAGCATCTAAGTGTCAACTAGCCATGGCCGAGGTTAAGTATTTAGGGCATGTGCTAGGAGGAGGTAAGATCAAAGCAGATTGGGGAAAGGTGCAAGCCATACATGAGTGGCCTAGACCCCAAACCAAGAAACAAATTCGAGCATTTTTAGGTGTAGTAGGATACTACAGGAGGTTCATACCTGAGTTTAGCACGATAGCAGCACCGCTATGTGAGTGCACCAAGAAGAAGAACCCTGATCCAGTAATCTGGAATACAGAGTGTGAAAAAGCATATGAACATCTGAAAGTGGTTCTAACCACTGAGCCAGTGTTGAAAACTCCAGAGTTTTCAAAGGAGTTCACCCTCTTTACTGATGCATCTAATGTGGGGGTAGGTGCAACGTTAAGTCAGCAAGGAGAGGAAGGACTGTACCATCCAGTTCTGTATTTGAGTAGGAAGTTATTGGACCGAGAGCAACACCTCTCAGTAATTGAAAAAGAGTGTTTAGCGATTGTGTGGGCAATAGGTAAGTTGAAACCATACCTATGGGGAAGGAAGTTTACACTGTGTACAGATCATTCTCCCCTGAAATGGTTGAACCAAGTAAAGGATACGAACAGCAAACTGATCAGATGGAGTTTACAACTCCAAGATTACAACTTTGACATCAAGCACATCCCTGGAAAGCAAAATGTGATAGCAGATGCGCTATCAAGAAGAATGTAACTTGCAAAAATTCTGTTTGTATGGTAATATTTTAGAAGAAATAAGACTGTATAATTGAGGAAGAATGTACATAATTTCAAAGTTGGTGTTATGACAAAAGTGTTATAACTTAGTGTAACCCAAGCAAGTGTGCCCATGTCCCATTGCTCAGCAAAAGGCTGAGACCTTTCGCCTTGCGCAATGTCTCAAAAGGGGGAGGGACATGTGACGGAAAGCAAAGGGTTAAGAATAAGCTGAAGGCGCACAGGGCTGCGTCAGGTGACCTGAGGGTGGGGGCTAAGTGCTCACAGCTCTCAGGGAGGGAAAAAAAGTTAGTTCATGACAAGAAACTGCTGAGGCAGGAGCTCAGTCAGGAGTCTGTCAGAGTTGGAGCCTGACAGAAAGACTGAGAGGGTCAGTTGGGGCCTGAGAAGGGCTGAAAAGATAGCTGATCCTGAGTGGAAGCTGGAGACGGAGACGGGGAAGTCTTCCAGAGACTGCCAGCTTGACCTAACCAGCCGAGAGGGCTGTGTGTGTGTGTGAGTCAGTTAAAGACCTGAACGGTCGCAGACACCAGGAAACTACTCTAAAGACCTAGTGAGGAGGTTGAGGGAGTGGATGTGGGTCAGAGACACCAAGAAGGGCTGAGAGAAGAGTCTTCAGTCGAGGGGTGTGACTAGACACATCTATCCCAAGAGGCCAGACCTTGGCTAGAGGCGGAGAGTGAGTTAAAGGTGGACTGTGTAACGGTGAAAGACTCAAGAAAGTAAAAGTAATCGTGAAGCCTGAAACAAAATATTAACCTGTGTAAATATCTCCCATATCCCCAGTTTAAGACTGTTTGTAACAATAAATCTGTGGTTTTAAGTTCAAGTTCTCGTGAGCCTATATTGTGTGAGAAAAACTACAAAGCTGCTGTGGTCCCATCCATCTAAACAAGTAAAATACCCCGAAGAGACTGAAATTTAGAGATCCAGTGAGGCCGTGAGGCTGGCGCTGCGATAGTATCATATCCAAGGCCTGCACATCCAGCCTTAGGTGGCTGCCTGGGACATGGCCCAAGGAGGAATCACTGGGTTGGACCCTCCCCCAACACTTGCCTCTGAAGCGAGGGAAATAGGCAAGCTCTGTGATGTGGCACAGCTCCTGCACCTCAGAGTGCACCGTCTGGTAAATGTAAATCTTACTTTTTGCACCATCTGGCTGGCCACCATCACTCTGTCTCCCAGCTTCTGGAAGCTTTCAGAAGCCAGGAGGTGGAGTGACAGTGGCCTGGCAGTGGGCATGTGCACTGTGAGGCACAGGAGCAGTGTCATGCCACCAGGCTTGCCAAGGAGGAAAGGTGCATTTGATGGGGTGGGGGTGGCACTTTGCCTGGAGTGCCAGCCTTGCACCAGCAACCCAACACTTGTGCTGATCTAAACAAATTTATTCTGTGCTCTTCTTTTCCCTTCTCATATTTTCTTATAGAAAGTGATTTTACTCATAATTATAGTCTGCCATATTTTTGAGACCATTCATCAGGCAAAGTTGCCTATTTCTAGGTTTTTACTAAGTATTGTCTTGTCACTGGCAACAGATTCTTGAGTAGGTGTTTTATTTTCTGCCACATATCTTTGCATACATTATTTAAAAGAGCTGTTTCATGATCACAGGCTATCTTACAGCCTAAAATTCTGTTTATTTCCATAAACATACCAGTCCACACTTTATGTGCATGTGGACGTGGCCACCAAATGTGTAGGATTGTACTATTTCTCCAGCTGTGTCTGCAGCATTTATTAGATACTCCTGATTATATTATTCTAACTATCTATAGTTCTTTAAAAATAGAAATAAAATCATACTAATGTGATGTATATGTTGTTTCTGCACAAATCTTCAAAAGTGTCCCATGAAGTAGTTATAATGCACTGATGTATGTATGAATGTGTTCCTTTTCCCAGCAACATAATTTGCACAAGGAGGCTTATTCAATAGTTTAACTATTAAGTGTTGCTTTTTAATATGTTGTATACTTTCATAACATTTTGTTATGGTTTCCGAAAATGTAGCACTTGGAAGGATATCAAGGAAGGACATCCTTGAATATCTTAACCTGGGAGGTGTCCTGTGACCCTTCCTCTCTCTGTGTATCCTTTGTTCTTTCCCATTCTCTGCATGGCTCTGTATAGAGTCATATAACTCTACAGGTCTCTCCTGTAGAAACAGTGCCCTCATACTTTTCATACACATGATACAGATTTAGTTGGCCACTTGTGGTGAGGAAAACACTCTTTAGATTAGGTGTCTCTCTCTCTCCTTTCAATAGCAATCCGATTGCAAACTGAATACTTGAATAAATGTAAATCTTACTTTTTGCAATATGTTTCTAGGAATTTATTTACTGCACTCATTATCATGTTTCTATGTCTAGGCAAACTCTGCTATATTAACAAAAGATTCTAATGCTAACTGTTTCAGGCCAGTTGCCGGAAGAAGTGTCCCATCTCTCTCTCTGTAGATAGATAGATAGATAGATAGATAGATAGATAGATAGATAGATAGATAGATAGATAGATAGATAGATAGATAGATAGATAGATAGATAGATAGATAGACAGACAGACAGACAGACAGACAGACAGACCTAGACCTAGACCTAGACCGACCTATCTATCTATCTATCTATCTATCTATCTATCTATCTATCTATCTATCTATCAATCATCTATCTATCTATCTATCTATCTATCTATCTATCTATCTATCTACAGAGAGAGAGATGGGACACTTATCTAGATGGGATCTCTCTCTCTCTCTCTCTCTCTCTCTCATCTACCACACAGAGCCACTGTGGAATTTGTGCACACTGCTATCCCATCAATTAGGCTGATGTCTGGGTACAACTCAAGGTGGCTACCATACCTTTACTCCTGCATTTCCCTTTATTACTAAAGCAGGGAACTGAGAGTATTAAAGGTTTCCTGCGATCATACCCTTATGCTTTTGTCCACAGTATCTCATGATTAACCATGTCTCATTTATTCATCCTATATAGAAACCCACAATACTCTACAACAGGTGATACTTAGGAGCAGCTAACAACAGAGCAGAACATAAGTTGTCAAATTTACTTGCTTATGAAAATTATAAAAGCTATGTCTCAATAGTTAGATCACACTTATTCAATGACTGAAATACTCTTGGCCATTGCTACAATTTAAGCTTCTAGGCACAAGAAGAAGAGGCACCAGGAAAGCAAAAAATTACATTTGGATCAATTAAAATAAATCCATGACTAAATCTATTTTCCAATGTTCTACTAATGAATTGTGTTTAAGAATTCCCAGAACCAGTCTGCAATATAATATAAATGTTCAGATTCTCTGGCTAAGTAGCAGCTTTTCCCAGGTGAAATAACAAGCCTAAAACAGAATTATTAAAATAAGAAAAATGCTGTCTACAGGTTTCTACTGTTTAAACCGTAATTGGTTACAAGCTAAATTATCAGAGTAAAAAATCTTCTTTATTTAATACTAAAGTAGGAATCTAAGGCCACTATTGAAAGAAAGTTTAGTGTGCTGGGTGCCTCATTTAAATCAATGTAACTTAAAGCACACAAAATCAGCATTAACTCCTCTAATGTCAAGGTGACTCTAGTGCATCTAAACTTTCTCCAGTTTGTGTCGTAAAAGTAAACTTTAATGAGAAGGAAAAGCAGCTTATTTCCTAAAAAAAAAAAAAAAATGTTTATCTCTCTCTCTCCCCACCCTCAGACACAGTTCTTTAAGTAATCATTTTCATATTGTATCCATGGAGACACAGTTTAGGGTTAATTTTTAAGTGTTGTTTATCCAGATAATTAGTCACCTATTCAGTCAGGTGTGTGATATATTTTGGATACACATGAAAACAGGGATAAACTACAGAGACAATTTATCTAATTATCTGTCCCTTCGATATTATAACATATTAAGCAATATTTGCTTGTTGGTAGGCACACTTGACCTCACAGTCTGCCCATAGCAGTACAGTGTGGAAGCATTTATTTATTTCATGAACATCTTCCTATTATTTATTTATCTTTGTTATTTATTCTGCCTTTGTCGCTGGTATTTAAGGTGGATTCTACAGAGTGAGTCAGTAAAATCAGTAAAAATGAAATAGGATTAGGATTGCAGACGTCTGGAACCAACCAGATATCTTTAAACAATACTGAATTGCAGTTGTGTATTAACATGACACATTAAACAATACAAAAATTACATAGCATCAGGGCTTTTTTGTAGAAAAAGCCTAGCAGGAACTCATTTGCACATCAGGTCACACCCCCTGATTCATCATTATTTCACACAGGGCTTTTATTTGCAGAAAAAGCCCAGCAGGAGCTCATTTGTATATTAGGCCACACCCCCTGCCACAAAGCCAGATGGAACTGCATTCCTGTGTGTTCCTGCTCAAAGAAAGCTCTGCATAGCATGATTCTACTTGCACAAGCTATACACAGTAGCACAGAAAACAGTCCATAATCCAAGTAATTTTGTGAATCATTTAGTACAGTGCAACTGTATTGCATGCATAGAAAAGCCTTCTTGAATAATTCAATTTTGCATAGTTTGCAAAAAGCCAGGAGAGTGGGAGACTTCCTGACCTCCTCAGGTAGATAATTCCATAAAGTGGGTACAACAACTGAGAAAGTGCTTACATGGGCAGTTGTTGGTTTTGCCTGTTTGCAGGATGGCACCTGTAGAAGGCCTTGCTTAGATGAGCGAGCCAGGTAACTGAGGAACAATCAAAGGAGTGATTGCAGAATTGGAGTAATATGCATGTTCTGTCTACCCCCAATAATAGTAGAGCTGAGGCATTCCACACCAGGTGACCAGATCATCTAAATCAAGGTAAGGGGCCAATGTATGGGCAAGGCTCAATCAGAAGGATTTTTTTTTTTTTTGCAGCTACATTAACTTTCTTCTCCAGCAAGCGATAATATTGGATCCCAAGGCTTTTAACTGAATCACCAAGGATCAGCTGAACTCCATCAAAAATGGAGACCATAATGTCATAATTATGGGAGCAAGGCCAAGAATTTTCTGCACTACAATGAAGTTGTATGTATGATATAATACAATACAGTTATATGATATCACTCCTGTGCAAAAGACCAGTTCACCACCCATGAGTTGCATCTGTAACTGGCTCCATCTTGCTCCAACAGTCTGCAAAAATGTTCTTCATACCATATGAATTGAGCAGTGTGAATGGAAAGGGAGCAGTGTTCCCTCTAAGCTGAGTTAATGTGAGCTAGCTCACAAATTTTTAGTCTTCAGCTCACACATTTTTGTTTTAGCTCAAGAAGGATGACCCCAGAGCACACTAATTTATGCAGTAGCTCACAACTTTAATGCCAGTAGCTCACAATTTGATCACTTATGAACAAATTAAAATGCATGGGTCTCAATACCTATCCTTGTGGGATACCTCTGCTCACTTCTTTCCATTGTGAGAACTGTCAGACAATGGTCAGATGTGGTAGACAGTAGTTATGTGTTATGACTGGAAAAGTTCCTCTCCAACATTCAGTCTGGGAGGTTTTGCCTCCTTTACACAAACCAGGTACTACTTTAATTCAGGGGCGTCAAACAGAGGGCTCCTATCGGGTCTGCAAGCACCTCACTGTCATCTGTTTCCTTCTCCCTCTCTTCCTTCCTTCTTGCTTTGCTAGGCTTGTTCAATTGCACAGGAGTTACAGAGCAAAACCTCTATTTTCTCCATTGGCTGACCAGCAGTTTATGTACAAAAGCTGGCAATGCCCAGCCATTTCATGTTTTCCTCTGGGTCTTAGGCTCAAAGCAATGAGTGTGAAATTTCTGTAATGAATGTCAATAAAGTAGGGTTGCAAGGAGCATGAGCTATTTCCCAGTTCATGCAACTGCCACCCTGGTCAAACAAGCTACAGAGACCCTCTGCAGCCAGTAGAAGCAGGGTGCCATGATTCAGAGCCAGGGGCCATACTATCAAGGAAGACCCTGCTCCTAGGAAGATCCATCTCACCACAACACCTGAAGTCAGAACAAAAATAATTTTCTCTAAAAAGTGGGAAATAGTGCATGGGAGCATCTGTAGAACCTCCCTGTAAACATCTGTGGAATTGTTCTTCTGCATTTTTTTTTCTTTAGGAGAGACGAGCAAGTCAGTGTGACTTATAATGGTAGGAGGAATATAGTTGTGACATACAAATAACAATACACAAACACACATAACACATGCACTAGTAATAAAAGCTGCAACACCCCCACAGTTCACAAGCCAGTACTGCTGAAGTCTTGAAAGAGTTACAGCACAGGGGGAAATCTATTTGTTAGTAAAGTGACTATTCAAACAAGACTCTTTAAATTGCATGTTTGTCTTTTTGTTTCTTGTAGAAGGCAGCACATATAGCCCTCAAGTAACATTCCTCTATGTATAGAAGATACGAGTAAAAAAACCCCACCTCATTGACAATTCATGCCAGGTGGAGGTACGATATTAAAATCTGACAATGCACACCCAGTTACAATTTCTTTTAAAAATGCACTACTATATTTAAGTCAATTTGTAAAATGCTTTTTCCTGTAGTGTCCTGTAACATCTGGTTTAGCTCATTTGTGGCTAAGATTACACAAACTAAATAATGCACTTTCAATCCACTTTCAATGCACTTTCCAACTAGATTTTATTTGGAAAGCACACTGAAAGTGGACTGAAAGTGCATTATTTATTGTGTGCCATCACTCTTTGTGTGAGTCTCTTAAGAAGAAGAAAGAAGATATTGGATTTATATCCCACCCTATACTCTGAATCTCAGAGTCTCAAAGCGGTCACAATCTCCTTTACCTTCCCCTCCCCTTTACCTCCCCCCCCCCCGTGAGGTAGGTGGAGCTGAGAGAGCTCTTGCAGCAGCTTCCTTTTCACGAACAACTGCTACGAGAACTATGGCTGACCCAAGGCCATTCCAGCAGTTGCAAGTGGAGGAGTGGGGAATTAAACACGCTTCTCCCAGATAAGAATCCCCACACTGGCTCTCAGTACATTGTTCTATACACAATCTTTGTCCAGAAGCATTCAGTGAGGGAAACCAAATACTCTGAAAGAGCACCATGTAACTTACATGGATGCTGTCTATATAAAGCATTCTAATAGGAAGCAGTTAAAGACTTAGAAACAGAGGTGTCATAGCTTTATATGTATCTGAGACTGTGGATTCTAATTTTAAAAAAATCAATGCTGATTGCATTTTTTCTCTCTTCTAGTCCTATTGCAAGATCTATTAAAAAGTAGAAAACAGATATTTTTTAGTGCACAAATGAATTCCAAAGCTACACTCAATCGATGTTGATTAGATTTACAGTTTAACAGCCATTTTTATCATTTTCACTGGAGAATTTTCTCCTCAATTGTGGTTCTGGACAGATCTATACAATAGGAATTGCTTTAATCTCATATACTGACAGTCCAACTGCCCCAATGCAATTCAATTTAGAACTCCTGAAGCCCTGTATTTCTTCTGGTTTCTTTCTTATGGAATCCTCCCCCAGGTTTGAACTGAATGACACTGTACAGGTAATTTGTGCATAACAGGTTCCCAGCTGTAAATGCACTGATCAATTCCCATCTAGTGACATGATCGGTTGCATCCTATTGGTGCTTCAATGTACAATAAAGCTATGCCTCTACAACATTGCCTTGACATGGGCTTTTGTAGGATGAAGACACTACAAACCACAGCATTATGTGAGGAGGTTGATGAACAGATGAGAGAAACTTCTCCAATAGTTCTATAATGCATACAACTCATCCAGTGTTGCTCATCAAAAGGTAACATATGCCATTTAGTGAACTGAGACACCACTTTTGTTTAAGACACACAACCTACTGCAAATGGAATTTTAAGTCTCCTTAAAATGATTTTGAATTTTCTGTCAAGCTGCTATCTGTTCCTTGGGAGGGGTCGGGGATGTACTATGCAATGCATGTTATTTGTAGATTAGCTTAAATTTTTGAATTTCTCATATGTCTTCTTCTTAGTTGTCTTGACCTTTGCAAAATGGCGATGGGGGAAGGGATTTCAATTCACATTTCAAGATTTATCACTTTTTACCATACAAATACCAAGTATTTAATTGAAATTAGCACATTTGGGGGTTTTAAGTGGAACTATACCAACAAACTACATATAACACTACCACAAAGAAGAAACAAAGTTAGAAAAAAGATCAATACTTAGATATTTACCTCTGTGTATGTACATGTGGTAGATATAAAATGTAAATTACTTCACACTGGAAAAAAAACCCCTTATGCACAAGTGTATATATAAAGCACACAGAGGTTGCAATCTTTAAACTACTTACTCAGAATTACTCCTATTGATTTTAGTCTGAATGGGTAATTGCAGAATTCTTAATATAATGGAAACAGCCACAACATAGTCCCTTTTTCTGTTTTAAAACCATTTACTATATTAACTGTCAAGCTAATACTGTTTGCGGAATTGGATTTGCAACTTAGCATTGTGACTGAATCACCAATGGCACAATATATTTTTAAATGGACATATTTCTGTAGTCAACTGAAAATGGATCCACAAAAAATGCCCTGACTTGGATAGCCCAAGCAAGCCCAATCTCATCAGATTCTTGGATGCTAAGCAGAGTCGACTGTGGTTAGTATTTGGATGGGAGACTTCTTTGAAATACCCAGTTGAATTGACAGGGACAGGCTCTATTCAGCCACCTCTCTGAATATCCTCCAGGCCCTGAGTAGGGGTCAGTCACCAGAGGTCGACATGACTTCCAGGTGCAAACACACACAAATATACAAAATACTGGGGAAAAAATTATTTGTTCATATAGTGCAAAGGAGATCGCTGTCTAGGTTTTGTCTCACAAAACCCAATCCAGCAATCTCTTCCCTCTCATGCCAGGAGTCATTTCTCCTGGCCTTGTTTGTAGAGAGTTTTTGTTCATTTGTTTGTCTTGCTCCTAATTGTTATTGAGCAATGAATATGCATCTTTTGGTAGCAACATAAAAACAGTGGATTGGATCCCAGCGATTTATTTAGATAGACGCATCTTGCATCAGGGGAAGACTATCCATCAGAGGAAAGTATTTCCACTAGCAGAATGTATCCACAGGATCCAAAACTTTGCACTCTTCCACACAGATCACTGTATGAGACAAAAAAAAGCGCTACTGGAAGAGTCAGCATTTACATTACATTAAGAGATAGCACTGGTGAGCTAGGAATTTTTCACCCCTCACTGATTGGCTGCTTTTTGGGGGGGAGATTGCCTACTCTGCACTGTTTATTTATTTTATTTGTGTGTTCAATTTTTAGCCTGTCCTTCTTGCAAGAAGGCTAAATCAGGTTACAATTAAAACAATTCGGCCCCTTCCCGCCCACGCCGCTTTTCGGCGGCATAGGGCGGGGGCCGTTCTTTGTGTCCCCAGACGGAGTCGAGGCAAACAGTCCTCGCTCCATCCGGGGAATCAGGGGGTGTGGTTTCGGGGCTTTTTAAGCCTGGACACGACGGTAAGCGTGGCAACCAAGTAATAATATTGGTTGGCCCTGGGGCGCTTGGGTTCACCCGGGCATGCCTGGTCTGCCTGGCTACGCAGCTAGCTTAGGTGCGGGGGGCGGGGTTGGGTCCCCTAACCTCCCCAGCGGTCCGGGAGCTTGGGTTGCTGCTGCGCAGGGTCAGGTTTACCCATGGGCCTCGCCACAGGGCTCGTCATTGGTGGCTATGCCATCTACTTCTCAGGGGGCAGCAGCGCAGACGGCAATGGCGGGATCATTGCTGTGGGGGTCATCAATCTTACATCGCTTGGCCTGGACGTTGGCCTGCTGCTCAATGGGACAGATGGGGTCTTACTTCGATGCCTTATGGCTCATTGCCTTTTCATTCTCGGCCATTCGGTGATACTTCTATGCCACTGGGTGACCATTTGACGGTCGCCACCAGGGAAAAAATTCTGCGCGGCAAGTATGTTGATGTCTTTAGCCTTCTTTATAGGGAGCTTGAGAAGAAGGATAAGGACGAGTTGGATGAAAAGGATAAAGAGAAACTCAAGCGGAGGAAGGTAGACAGGAATTGGGCCAACTGGTTGCCCGGGTTTTTGATATATGTCAGTGTTATAGCGCGGGCGCAGCCTTCACAGGCCGCTCCACTGTTCCAATACTGCGATATCATATACAAGGCTTACAAGGATTTCTCAGATGCTGCGTGGTTGCAGTATGACGAGGAGTTCCATATGAGGGCTGTATTAAATCCAGCTATGCCTTGGGACCAGATTAACCAGCAGCTGTGGCTGCAATTGATGTCTCTGGCTAAGCCCAACAGTGGGAATAGGTCAGACAGCGGTCATTTAGTAAGTAAGCAGGCAGATGTGAGTGGTTCCCGCCCAGTGGCGGGGCAGCCAGTTCAACCCCGGCTGCTGTGTTGGGAGTACACGTCACAGGGGGTCTGTAACAGGAAAACGTGCAAGTATAAGCACAAGTGCCCGCTGTGTGGGGGGTCCCATGCCTTGTCGGCTTGCAGTAAATCCAAGCCCCAATCTGCGGGTAAGCGGACTGCTGGTGGCAGTGGTACCCATGCGGCTAATAAAGGGACCCAGCCCCATCAGACTGAGGGTACTTAGGGAGCTTCTGGCTCATTATCCTAAGGCTGCTGACAAAGAGTATCTTATGGATGGTTTTTGTTATGGGTTTCATATTCCATTTCAGGGCCCGCGGGCCCCTTTTATGGCTCGAAATTTACATTTTGTTGTTGGGATGGAGCATGTAGTTTGGGACAAGATAGGTAAGGAGTGTGCTGAAGGACGTGTGTTGGGCCCTTTTGACAGTCCACCTGTTCCTAACCTAAGGATATCCCCATTGGGGGTGGTGCCAAAGAAGACGCCGGGGGAGTTCCGGCTCATTCACCACTTGTCATTTCCAAAAGGGGGGTCAGTGAATGACGCCATTCCTGACTATTTATGTTCTTTCCGGTATACCTCTTTTGACCAGGCGGTCAAGGTGGTCTGGAGTTACGGGGTTGGTGCGGAAATGGCATAGTGTGACATTAAGTCTGCATTTCGCCTTCTTCCTGTGCACCCCGATGACTTTGAGCTTTTGGGATTTATGTTTGAAGGTAAGTATTACATGGATAGGGCATTACCCATGGGTTGCTCTATATCATGTTCTGCCTTCGAGCGTTTTAGTTCATTTTTGGAGTGGGCCCTGCGTAAGCGGGCAGGGTCCACCAATTCGGTTCATTATTTTGATTGTGGCCGTTCGGCTATAGGGACCTGAGTTGGCCAACCATGTTGTGCATTTTTGGTGCGACAATATGGCTGTGGTTCACTTTATTAATAATTTGACTTCTAAATCTGTTCATGTCATGGGCCTAGTTAGGGCCTTTACTCTTAGTTGTTTTGGTCTGAACATTTTGTTTCTTGCTAAGCACGTGCCAGGTGTATCCAATGGAGTGGTGGACGCTCTGTCTCGCCAGCAGATGGAGCGATTCAGACAGCTTGCACCAGAAGCCGACTTGTGGCCGGCACGGATGCCTCTGGAAATGTGGTGGCTTGGAGAGTTAAGGCCGACCGGGCAATGCTGTTAGCCCTGGCGCCCAGCACCAGAAAGGCCTATAATCGTTCTATCAAGCAGTTCCAGGTTTTTAGGGAACAGGTAGGGTTGGGTTTGAGATGGCCCCTCCCAGTTTTGCATCTCATGCAATTCTGCATTTACCTAAAAGGTAAGGGGCTTGTGGTCAAATCCATTCGGGCAAAGCTGGCAACGTTGTCATTTGACAGCAAGATAAAAGGTCTGGCTAATGCCATGGGTGATTTTCGGCTTAGCAAGATAATGGAGGGGTGGGCCCGGGAGCAGGGTCCTCGGCCCGATTCCAGGCAACCCGTTTCCCCTTCAATTCTAAGGGGGCTTCATTCGGTATGGAAGACAGTCTGTAATTCTAAGTTCGAGGCCATGCTGTTCCATGCTGCTGCCCTGACGGCCTTTTTTGGTGCGCTCAGAGTTAGCGAGCTAGTGGCTGGCTTGTACCACGATTCTTCTGGTCTTGCCCTTCAGGCCGGGGACGTAAAAATTGAGGGAGACCAGGTATCCATTCGGGTACGCCGGTTGAAGACTGATCAGAAGCAGAAGGGGGTTGTCATCACCCTGGGCACGTGCTGGGAGTAGGACATTTGCCAAATTCTTGCTCTAAAGCGGTACTTGGCAAGCAGGGGTGACGAGTGCGGCCCCCTTTTTTGTCATGAGGTAGGTCCCCATTGACCAAGTTCCAGTTTTGGGCTGTCACTTCCAAGGCCCTTGAGAAACTTGGGTTGGGTGGGGTCAGATTCGGCACCCACTCCTTTCATATAGACGCTGCCTCCACTGCTGCCGCCATGGGGTACCCAGGACCTGCTATTCAATGGGCCGGCCATTGGAGGTCGGCGGCCTATAAAAGTTATGTTCGCCCATTTGACACGTGAGGGGTCATGCATGGGCATCTGTTTGGCATGGTTAGTCAATTGGTTGTTTGTATTTTCTATTCTCAGGTGCTGTGGTGCGGCATGACAGATGAAAGATTTGATCGCTGGCCACAGCACGGTGTTTTGGGCAGCCCATCAGGCGTGACGCTTGCCAATTGGATTGCAATTGGGGCTCAGCGAGTGGGCCGTGGTCGAGTGGCAGGGCCAGCGAGGCCTTCAATGGGCTGGGCTTCTGCCCCTCTTGTTTCAGGGAAGGACGGGTCCTCCACCACACATTTTGGTGATTCACCTTGGTGGCAATGACCTTGGTTTGTTGAAAGGGAAGGCCCTTTCACTGCAGGCTGTTGAGGACCTGCGAGTTATGTGGAGCAGGTGGCCCGAGGTGCTGATTTTGTGGTCTGCCATTTTGCCACACAGGGTTTGGAGGGCTGCTTGGGATCCAGTGGGGATCGATAGAACCAGGCGCAAGACTAACAAGGCAATCAGGAAAACTCTTGGTGGTGGCCTTGGTATTTATTTGCCGCACCCTGCTATAAAAGCTGAAATGGCGGACCTGTATCGGCAGGACGGCATCCAACTGTCTGTGAAGGGTAACAGGGCCTTTTTGCACGATATACGGCTGGGGCTGCGGTTGGCTTTAGGCCAACCGGTGGGCCCAATTGCCTAAGCTGAGGCTTGGCATTGTGGTGGCAGAAGTTTTGTTGGCTAGTTAGGTAACCGGTGAACACCCTTGGTTTATTCCCTGTTTCAGGGAATGTGGCGGGATGGTACAGCAGAAGGGCTGTACGGCTCTCTGCTGTGATGCCCACTATAGGGTTCCCTCCTCTGGCAGGTGAGCTGGAGTCGGCGCCTGGCTGGTCGAGGGTATACCTGGCCTTTGCCAGCCTGGCATTAGCCATTTCTATCGGTTACTGCTGGGAGCTGGGTGGCTTGCCCTGTCGGACTGGGAAGGTTCAAGGTTTTCCCTTGGCTTGTCTGGCAGTTTAGGTTGCCCTATGCCGTGTTCCGTTTTAATAAAGTTGCCCCATTTTTTCACCCAATACAAGTGTTTGTCTCGTTCTTTCTACTGGGGGGGGGGCAATTCGGCCCCTTCCTGCCCGCGCCGCTTTTCAGCAGCATGGGGCGGGGGCCGTTCTTTGCCTCCCCAGACAGAGTCGAGGCAAACAGTCCTCGCCCCATCTGGAGAATCAGGGGGTGTGGTTTTGGGGCTTTTTAAGCCCGGACATGCCTCCTGTGGTGCAGTTGCATCCGGGCTTTGGTCAGCCCACCCTCCCTCCCTGCAATAGTACAGGCTTCTCCGGTCGCCGGTTTGTACGGGGCCAGGTAAGAATTTTTTCATCTCAACTGATTGGCTGGGTTGGGATGTGTTTTGCCTACCTTGTACTGTTTGCATATTTATAAGTTAATAGGTAACTTTTTGTGGCAGAAGTTTTGTTGGCTAGTTAGGTAACTGGTGAGCACCCTCGGTTTATTCCCTGTTTCAGGGAATGTGGTGGGATGGTACGGCAGAAGGGCTGTACGGCTCTCTGCTGTGATGCCCGCTATAAGGTTCCCTCCTCTGGCAGGTGAGCTGGAGTCGGCGCTTGGCTGGTCGAGGGTATACCTGGCCTTTGCCGGCCTGGCATTAGCCATTTCTTTCAGCTACTGCCGGGGGCTGGGTAGCTCGCCCCGCCGGACTGGGAAGGGTCAAGGTTTTCCCTTGGCTTGTCTGGCAGTTTAGGTTGCCCCATGCTGTGTTTCGTTTTAATAAAGTTGCCCCGTTTTTTCACCCAATACAAGTGTTTGTCTCGTTCTTCCTACTTGGGGGGGGGGGGGGAATACATAGCAGAAATATAAAACAGTTAAAATGTAAACATAATAGCCTGAAACATTATAAAATATCAATACAAAACATTCCTAGCCATTAGTAAAACATTACTAAAACATTTAATGGTGTCTGCTACATAAATCTAAGTGTGGTAGCTGTAGGTGGAACAGGACAGTGCAAATGAGTGACAACTGGAACTGATGGTGCCATGTAAAGAGATTGGTCACTTTGCAGTATAGTGCAGGAGAAAGATAAGTGAGCACCATTGGCACCCCCATATTCTGGGGAACAAGGGGTCTGTCAAGATCAACTTTCAGGTTGTGCAGAATGCAGACTGCCTGTGGTACTACCCTTGATAAATTGTACAGCTTAGGGGGAATGGAGCTCCAGGATACTAATCTACTTTGTCAGTCAGGTGCATGCCACATAAGGATGACTTATGCCAGGGGCATGGTAACTTGCCCAATATATGGCAAGGGGGGTCCAGGGCAACCCCTGGCCTTCATCTATTCTGCACTGTGTGGTTGGTCCTTACTACTTGCAATGTGTAAATAGTTAATAAAGTGGCTGTTACTTATCCCAACCTTGTGCCCATCTCATTTTCCCAATATTTGTGTGTGTGTGTGTGCGTGTGTGCTGTGGAGGGAACAGGATTGTGACTGCGAGGTGAGCTGTGTGCAAAAATGGTCTGAGTTTGTTCAGGGAAGAGGATTAGGTGCAGCAACCCTTGCCCACACCCAGTTTCTGAGACCTGAGGAGTCCCTCCAGGTTATATCACCATGGCAAAGGGCTGCAGGGGTGCTCCTACACCCATGATCCCTGGAATCATTTATAAAGAGACATATTGCCTTTGATCCTGGCGAGGGTGGGATCCTAATAGCCATTGTGACTAGTAGCTATTGATAGCCCCATCCTCCAAGAATTTGTCTACTCCCCTCTTAAAGCCTTCCAAGTCAGTGGCCATCAAGTGTCATCAAGTTCCACAGTTTAACAATGCATTGTATGATGAAGTACTTCCTTTTCTCTGTCCTGAATCCCCCATTCTTCAGCTTCAGTGGATGATCCTGGGTCCTAGAACTCTTTCCTGTACACTTCTTCATGCATAATTTTACATACCTCTGTCATATCTCTCCTTACTTGTGTTTTTTCTAAGCTAAATAACTTTAAATATCCTCACAGTGCAGCTGCTGTAGCCCTTGATCATTTTGTTTGCTTTTTTCTGCACCTAGCACAAGTCTGCATAACATGCCTTTAAAAAAAAAAAGTTTTGTTTACTGGACTTTTCCTTGACATATTACAGTAAGAATGTGTTTAAATCTACATATAACAGAAGATACAAAATCAAAGAAAAAGTAACAGTAATCCATCAATTAATTTGTTTAAAAGTAGTAAAAGTAGTCCACATCTCTTTGCATTTGACAATTGTTTACCTTTAAGAGGCTTGGTGAAGATCAATATTTCTCTGAGTATATGCAGTGACATCAAGATGCCAAAGATTATAACAATCTAATGCCATTCCACAGAGAA
Organism: Heteronotia binoei; assembly: GCF_032191835.1. Taxonomy (NCBI): domain Eukaryota; kingdom Metazoa; phylum Chordata; class Lepidosauria; order Squamata; family Gekkonidae; genus Heteronotia; species Heteronotia binoei. The sequence goes on from NC_083229.1 coordinate 96,118,587, forward strand.
TGTCTGTGTTGAAGGAGGCAGGGGGTTATTTGTCCCCCTAGATTACCGGGTGAAAGAAGCTTAAGGAGACAAGTGAAGAATTAGTCTGACTTCTTTGTAGATGAGAAATGTGTTTTGCAGTAGCAACAGAAATGCATGCACAAAAAGGTCTCATCTGGTTTTCTTGTCCATGGATGAATCACTCCAAATAAAGTATCTACAATTTTCCCCTGGCTGCTAATCCATACTGTCTAGGTGGGATATCAGTTCACATTTAGGAATTGATTGTGCTGGAAGAATGTGTGCTGGTGCATCTGAGCAGAGGATCAAGACCTTAATGGGTAACACTGCTAACCATAAATGGCTTAAGACTCTGGAAAAGTGACAAGAAGGCCATTGACAGTAATATCCAGGGATGACATAACTGGCTTATTCTTTTCCCATTTTGCTAAAGCAATTTCTTACTTAGGAATGATGCCAAGCAAGGAAAACTAAAATGTGAAGTTCGCAAACTACACAGTTGGCAGGATATATCATTTAAAACATGATGTTGGGGAAAAGCAGTCAGACTGCCCAAGTGCCCTATGGAATGAGTTCTTTCAAAGGTGGGGTAGTTTGGTCATCAACATATCCTATGGATGTTTAGGTGGTGTGTAACATTTGGTAAAATATTGGTTTATGCAAACAATGAAAGAGTCTTTTTACTCCTTTAACTTCATTGTGCTTTCAGACCTTGTTGCATGCTATTTGTATTCGTAGATAATTTGACACTCATCAATACCATGGACCAAATGGAGTAATAAAAAATATTCAGTGATTTCATTGTTTCACTTTCCCAATATAGGACTTGCATTGAACCAAATTGTTCTTTTAAAATCAGCCATAACTGTATCTATTTATTGAATATTAGACAGCAAAAGCCACATTCTCTAAAACATGGGCTGAGATTTTTTTTATACATTAAGTGCATATTTAGAAGTGAATTAATAAAAATTGACATTAAACAAAAACATCAGAATTATATATTGGCTAAACAAAATAAAACCTTGGCATTCCACCTTTAAGGCAACCAGAGCCAAGGTCCCTCTTGTAGAAAAAAAATGGGTCATAAATATCTAAACAAATACATTTTTACCCAGTCCTATATACTGGATGGGATTTTGCTGGGGAGAGTTTGTCCCAGCTCAAGAGAAATTATCCTTGGACCCTAGTTTACTCAAGATATAAGTCTATGTTTCATGATCAAGTAACTTGAGCTTCATACCTATTTTTGGGGGGAGGGGAAAAACAATCCTACAGCATCATGGAGACATGGTGATGTCACTTCTGGGTTTGTCAACAGAATGACATCATTCCCTGTCATCACACTTCCCTTTCCTACCAGTTGCCAGCCAATGCATGGCAACCCTAATGTACATGATCAAGCAACATTCTATTTTTCCAATAAGAATGACAGTTTCACCCATACACTTAACTTTAAGAGGACAAGCAATTATGAGAAGGAAATATGATTCATTATCTCCCTTTAAGACAGAGATATTAGAATTAGTGATGTAGATGGGAAACCTATGCTTGACTGGTGAAATTGTCCACCAGCCAAAGAGCAGCTTGAATTTATGACTTGTTGAACCCATGTTTCTGCATTAATTATCAATGTACAATCTAGGCTTTGGATATTAATTTATTTATTATCTCCCCTTGTTTTTCCAGCAGCAGAATGTTGGGCTAGAGACATAAGTCTGTGTGTGTGTGAACTGCAGTCTGCCAAAGAAGACTTTCCGAAATTATCCTTCAGTTTATCAGAAAAAAACCACAAAGAGGCTTTGTGACTTGTTTGCACTAGTTAGCCTGTATCTCTAAATAGTTCCTTGACTCAAATTCCAGAGAACCTTTGTGGCAAAAAAAAGTAAAAGCAACCAAGGTCAGGCCCAATATGAAAACAGATAAATGGGAAGCCAATAACATCAAGATAAAAGGGAAGCTGCAATGAGAAAAGAATGTTGGTTTCCAGACAACAGACGATTACAAGCAGGTCGTAGCTCCCCAGAAAGGAGGTCAATGTCGCTCATTCAGAATTCTGCCTTAAATCAGAAGTTGTAGCATGAGGGTTTTCAGGGTTTGAGGTTTAAAGGACAGAGTCTTCATCATCACTTTAACTCCCCTCTATGAAATGTCTACAGTAGCCAGCCTTAATGAGCATGGTTGTACCAAGGAGTCATTTAGTAGAAAAGGAGGTGCTAGAGCTCATTAGCACAAATCATTTGCATATGCCACACACCCCTAACATCACTGGAAGATGTACTAAATTATATCAGCTCAGCATCTACCTTAAAATGCTTCTTGCCAATAAAGATCTATGTATGTATGTAAAATGCCTCTTGAATTATAATTATCAAAATAAAACCTTACTCCCATCATACTTTTAAAAATTACTTTCTCCTATGTGGCCACAGCGGCATGAGGAAGATTTCCATCTGTCGACTTTATATGTTTTGGTTATTTTCCTATTTTTTGTGGGGGGGGGGGGGAATATTAGAAAGTTTGTCAAAGCTTAGAGTTCAGCAAAAGTCTCACAGTGGGTTTGAACAATGGAGCCCAGAAGCAAGTATTTGGGGAGGGGCGTAAGAAAGAAAGAGCACAACAAAATTTAGAGGTTCTGGAGCTCGTCTCCTGTGAGCTCCTGCCCAAAATGAGGTCTGGTTGTACCAGACTGGAAGACTGTGTGAACAGGAGACGATACAAAGCTGCTTTTATTGCTTTGAGCGTTTTCGCACTGACCTTTTACTGGCGCGACCACCCTCTTCACACCGGAGGATCTGCGCGGATTTCGCACAAGAAGCGCCGGCGCACCCAAAAGAGCCGGCGACTTCCGTCGCAAAAGCCGCTCGAACGTTTTCCTGCTTCTTGGCGATTTCCATTTGAGCGGGTTTCGCGACGGAAGTTGCCGGCTCTTTTGGGTGCGCCGGCACTTCTTGTGCGAAATCTGCGCAGATCCTCCGGTGTGAAGAGGGTGGTCGCGCCAGTAAAAGGTCAGTGCGAAAACGCTCTTTGTGTGAGTTCAATTAAATACCTCATCTGTATTCAAGATTCAGCTGACTGTGTTTACCCATTTCCTCTCTCACGCTAGGGATAAGATCTTGCTTAGCTTGGATGACTGGATGTGGAGTGATCATCTCTCCATTTCACTCACACAGAACATTTAGCTTAATTTAGCTCTAACAGCATCACATCATAGTTGGCTTTGCTAGTGAATGAGTGGCAGGGTGGTGAAGGTGAAGAGCGGGTGCCTGTGAAATAGCATGGGAGGTATAAGAGGGCTTGTTTGGCAGGAGGGAGCAGTGGCATGGGGGCATAGGCTGTGCAGTCATTGACACTAGTATGGGAATTGTCAGCTGTAGTGGCAATAGGGAAAGGCATAGAGGAATGCTGGGCGTTGGAGATGGTGGCAGGGGAATATACAAGCTGGTCTACTGAACATTGGCTATGAACAGCATTGGGAACAGCACTGAAGCAGCCAAACAGCCACTGAAGCCTTGATTGAAATGTGAGTTTGTATGAAGATTCAGGGCAGAATTTTACTGTTAAACTTTGAAAACTGTGTGGATCCCCATCTATTTTCAAAAGTGCAAATATGTAAAACACAATGCCCCGCAATATCTCCATTGAAGGCTGAGATATCATCATAAACATTGATGTTTGAAGCCTGAAGTCCATCTTGAACCCCACCATTTTCAAAGGGGACCAGCAAAGATACACTGCAATACAAAATCTGAAAATATGTAGTTCCATTCTTCTTTCACTCTGAATGCTGTAAAATATAAAAAAGTAAAAACAGCAGTCCTTGCATGTTGCCCTAAGGATCTCAGTATTAAATATTTTTGTCACAGGTCAGAATCCACTTGTTCTGAAGTGATCCCATTGACTATAATAGGACAGCACCTGTGTAATGGAGTTATATATAGCTGGCTTAGAGTTGGTAGAAGTGAGTGGATAGATGAAGAAGAAACAAAATCACATAGCAGCAGCATCTCTTCTCCCAATGAATCTTTCCACAAATTGAAGTTGTCCAGATGAGCACAAAAGCCAATCAGCAAGTACTAACAATTTGAAAGCAGAGATGATGAGGCAATCATCATTGTGAGAGTTGTAATGCCAGAATTTCGATTCAACTTGTCCACCTAGAAAAGAAGAGAAATAATACCATTGACTTTTACAGAATTAATTCAGATTCCCCTTGGTACAATGAGATAATAATCTGGTTTAAAGTGCATAATCTGGAATGAAGTTACAAAAAAGAGCGAAAAGACTAAAGTTGAAACCTGTGCTGGCTAATTTCTTAACTGGAATGGCATGCCTTCTTTTGTTCATCTGAATTTTGTAAAGCTCTTTTTTGACTCCTGCTAAATATATCCAGAACTATATGGTTTGAAGTGGGAACTACAGGGTTTAAGGCTATGACCTACCCTAGTGAGTGACAATGGGCTATATGTACTTAGACATCAAAACCCATTTCATACAAATGGGAGCATAGGGATATGAGAAACATCTACCTTTGTGATTGGCAGGCAGTTTAATGCTGCGGGATTAACCAGGCCTTGTATAACTGTAAGGACCCTGAACTTCTGTCGTTGCCTGATAAATAAGTGTGTCATTTTCTCATTTCTTTTCCCTATTCCAATTGTTTTGATTTCATGCTTACCATGCTTATCAAACCTAAATGCATCTGAGATGTTGCCTTCTCTTTACATACCATTATGGGTCATGTACTGTAGTTTCATGGTAGTGAATATAGTTTGGCATTAATTTTAATCTTCATTTTTCCAATTTTGCATGCCTATGCATATCCCTTTAGATTAGCTTCTAATTATTTCCCTGATAGAACTTAAGTTGTTACCATCCACAGACATAACATATAAATTAAAGTACTCATTGCTTTTGAGAAGTTTAAGTTATTAATGTGCTCATCCCAGCGTCCCTGTTTATTTCCTTTCATTATAAATGATGTATGTGATTCATTAGATTGTGGTAATTATCATTTTAGACTCATAACTCTGTTATTTATGCAAGCTCTGCTTCTGTTGATGAAGTATACTGCGATTTACAAGACAGGTTTGATAAGTTGGATATACAGGATAATGAAGCCAGACAAATAATCTTTAAAGGGCAGTAAGTCACTTGCATTTTATTCCCAGAAACCCTGTAGCTGAAAATTACTCATAAACCTGTTTCAGAGAACTAGGTCTGCTAAAATGATCCCTCTTTAAACAAAGTCTGGAGACAAAAACAATTTAGAAAATATTTGAAATCCTTATTCATCATCTAACGTCAGAATAGATAGAGTTCCAAAAAAATCCAAATAGATTGCAAAACAGAATAAATGTTAATTTGGAGTGTAGATACTTTTCATGTTTAATTATTACATATTTACTAATAACATGTTTAACTAAAGAGCATTGTTTGGATATTAGTACGTAATCCAATATTATCTTTGTTGCATTATGTCTTCTGGCACACTACACATACTTCTAGGTTTTGTGTGAGGCATCTGTAAGTATATGAATGTGATCTCTCACTGCACCAAAGTTTACGTTATCCAGGAATCCCACTGATCTGATAACCTTTTTAATAAAAACAATAGATGGAATTTCAAGTTATGCCACTGGAATAGCATTGAATCTCCTGCAAGAAAAGACTCCCTGTACTAGTAAAAGAATCTTCTCACCAGTGGAAGGAATCATCCTCCAATGGAAGAAAGACTCCTTCTTCTAAGCAGGGGGATCTCATCTTTTCCAAAAGAAGATTGGTCACTTAGTGGAAGAGGTGTGTGTGTGCGTGTGGAGATAAAGATAGAATATAAAAAATTGCTCTGACTGCATCTTAGATCCAAGGCCCTATCCTCCCCTTGAAACTAAGAATATCTGTGTGCTATAGCAATGTATTTTAATAACAAATATGAATGTAGTATCATAATTTTCTTATGTTTTCCTCATATATCAGATAAAGCACTCATTCTGTGGATTTATGTTTGGTTTAGCAAATCAGAAAATATTTCTTTTTTTAAATCTCCAAAATCATTTGTGATATAACCTCTAACTAGGACATATTTTTGAACAGCTAAAATAATTATTTCTGATACATATGGATGACATTTGATCGTACAAATGTACGATATGTAATATTTGAATCACTGGATAATGATACCTGATTCTTAATTAGCATCAAGCAGCTGTAATTGTTTTCAAATAGGTTCTTCCTATCAAATTCCTTAGGCTGTCATATATTCTCCATCTCTTTAAAGTATACCTTTTAAACTGGGAATAATGATAACAATGCCTTGATAGTGTATACAAGAGAATTCATTCTAACCCTCTCATCAGGGATTTTTTTGTAGCAGGAACTCCTTTGTATATTAGGCCATACCCCTCTTATGTAGCCAATCCTCCAAGAGCTTACGGGGCTCTTATTACAGGGCTTACTGTAAACTCTTGGAGGATTGGCTACATCAGGGGTGTGTGGCCTGTGAGGAAAAGCCCCCTTTCTGAACATCATAGTCACCTGTATGGTTGCCAGGGCGCCTGGAGAAGTGAGCTCACACACGTCTGGCCAGAGAGTGTGGGCAAACCTATCCAGGGACATAAGGGACTTATGTGTATGAGCAGCCACAAGTTATACAGACACTCTAAACCGGTACACAGTGCCTACTAGCACAACGGACGTCTTCCCGCCGTCGCGTATGCCAGCCATGGAGCGGAAGAGACTGCGCCGCCAAGGAGCTATCCAGGCGAATGGTTATGAAGCGCTAACCATAGAATCCACCATGGAAGGCTAACACCACACGTAGCCATCTTCCTGCCAGGCTTGACTCCATTTCATCGTAATAGAAGGCTCACGTACACACCAGATGTCACCTTTGGCCTGCAAGCAACCTATCTGCCCAGTGAATGGACCATCAACTCAACAGTCGCTTCCTTTGTCCAACGGAACCTTGGACAAAGACTCATACCCAGAAGAAGATAGAAAAAGAGGAAGACCATCTCCTGCCAGAGCCAAGTCTTGTCTAATCTGGGTGATACCTAGGCCAGTATTTGATTCTCTATTGTCACCTTTTTAGATAAACCCATCTAATCTTAAATGTCCCCCTCCCAGTAGTCATCTTTATTCTTCCCAACTGTCACTTGGAGCCACCCCAGGGCCTGTTTCAATCTGAAAGTTCTCTCGGTTATACAGGATCCTGACACGTTCATTGGTCAAGAGCAGGTATCCAATTAGGTGCCACCAAGGAACTTTCTATTGGCTCTGTAGTAGTCCAGCCCTTATGGTCACTGCAGAGCCTCCTTTTTTCCCTCCCTCATACCTCCCATTCCCTGAGGGCTCAAGAGGGTCCTTATAACCTGTGGACTAGCTACCCACAGGTGTGCTTCTATCAGTATCCCACCTTCAGCTGCATAGATCCATCCCCGATTCCTGATCAGTTTCGGGTCCCTTACCCACTTCTTTGCTTGTCACCCATTGGAGCCTTCCTCGAAGACTACGATAAGTAAATATTACCCTGTGTGTCTACCCTTTATGTTCCCCTATCCATCTATCTATATTTCCTAGGACTGTATGTGTGATTGTATGTGTATTTTTATCTTGTATGGAAGGCTATATTTTTCTCAATAAATTATAATTGGTTTTATTGAATTAGAGTCCCCATTATTTAAGCATCACTCTCTGGTTGGTTAATTTTGTATACATTGGGAAAAGATTCCAAGTGAGCCAGGTGCCCACCTAACTAATTCCCCAACCTCGTTTTGAGGGCATTTTGGCTTACAGGCCTAATATGTAAATGAGTTCCTGCTACAAAAAACGCCCTGTCCCTCATCAAATACCCCTTGCCAAGGGAAAAGCAGCTTAGCAGGAAGAAGGCTAGACTACAGTTCTTCTCTAGGACATACTAGCTTTTCATGTGGACTGTTCTGTCCAAGTGATTTCAAATCTGTGTTCCTCATATGTGACCCTGAATGTTCACTTGCTTGCCTCCTCCCTCCCGCAATATTAGTATATGCAGCAGTAATATGGCATTGTTCAGATACTGATGGTTGTAACCCAGGGCAGTTCAGTTCCACGAGCAGGCATCACCAGTTATCCATGACTAGAAAGAAGGCCTGTTATGAGAATAAATACAACAGGCTCTAGAAAGAGGCTCTGAGCAAGTGTCTCAGCCTTGGATACTTAGGGTCAATTTTCTGTGGCATCATAGCATGATTATGCAAACACTGAAGCTCAGCATTCCTTTAGTGTATTTAGTGCATCTGTAGTGATTTGCTGGGTTTTTTTTCTGATATATTAAGCCTTGCAGATTTTAGCATCAGTATGTGGTTGTGGCATGATCTTTTTCGGCCTGGCATGGTTGTGCTATGGCATATCATAGAGTATGCACTTCAAAGAGGCCATTTTCTGTAGGGGAAGTGATCTGACTTCAGCTTTCCATCTCCTCCCTGCAGCCTCTACCTCAGAAAAGTACAGTCTATCTCCAAGAAGAAGAAGATAGAAGATATTGGATTTATATCCTGCTTTCCACTCCGAAGAGTCTCAGAGTGACTCACAATCTCCTTTACCTTCCTCCCCCACATCAGACACCCTGTGAGGTGGGTGGGGCTGGAGAGGGCTCTCACAGCAGCTGCCCTTTCAAAGACAACCTCTGCCAGAGCTATGGCTGACCCAAGGCCATGCTAGCAGGTGCAAGTGGAGGAGTGAGAAATCAAACCCGGTTCTCCCAGATAAGAGTCCGCACACTTAACCACTACACCAAATTGGCTCTCAAGTGCAGACCAAAGAAGGAGGGAAGAGCCTTCAGCAGGGTATAATGGCACAGAGGCCACCCTGAAAAACACTTATTTTTCTCCTGGGGAAGTGATCACTGCCATCTAGAGAATTCTAAGTGATATTCAACCCTCATCTGCAGATTGGCAGCAATGGTTCCCCAGAAGGAAATGGCTGGTTTGGAGGGTGGAGTCTATGACATTGTTTCTCTCTGAGGTCCCATCGCTCCTTAAACCACCCTCTCCAGGCTCTACCCCTTGAATCTCCAGGAATTTTCCAACCTTGAGTTGGCAACCCTGTCTCCTTCCCAGCCAACCATCAGCCTTCAGCTTTCCATCTCCTCTCCCCTCTCCGCAGCCTCTACCTAGGAAAAGGAGAGTCTTTCTCCAGAGCTTACATCATTCTCCTCTCCCCCTTCTGAGCTGCACAACCACCCTGTGGGGTAGATTAGGCTGAAAGTCTGTGACTGGTCCAAAATAACCCAATCAGTTCCCATAGCAAAAACCTGGTTCTAGCAGATCCTGTTCTGAAGCACTAACTGCTATGTCACCGTGGCTGTCATGGGGGGGCTGCTGTTAAACAGTAGCAAGCAGTCAGGCCTAGTTAAATCATGCCAGTCAAGTGGCATCAGGTCACCAGAGGGTGCTGCCAGGCCTAGGGTAGCCAACCTCCAGGCGGAGCCTGAAGATCTCCTAGTATCACAACTGAACTCCAGAAAACAGATCTCTCTCCTCCTGGAGAAAATAACTGCTTTAGAGGGTGCATTATATTCAGCTGAGGCATCTCCCTTCCCTAAACTCTGGCTTCCATAATCTCCAAATTTCCCTACCTGGAGCTGGCAACCCTAGTCAGAACTGGCCTCAATGAGTCCTCTCTAAAAGGCAAAAATAGGCTTGGAAAGGGCCTCCTTCCCCTGCCTTTTACTGACAGAATTAAGCTTGGAATACTATAATTGCCTAGGAACAGCCACTAAGGGAAAAGTGAGTGCAGTGTAAGAATGAAGGACCCGATGGGGCAGGGCAATATGACACGAAGGCAGCTTCTCTAGTGGCCCAATCCTCATCTGTCCAGGGTCTGGAGGGTGGAGTTGCTCTCCATTGAGATTAAGCAACACACAGCTCAGCCAAGATGAGTTGTTGGCAACACAGCTTGCCTTTTATATTATAGAGATGGCCCATGCATTAATCATTTTCTGTGCCTGGTTATAGGAATGCAAGATCCATATGAATGTACATCTAGTTTCTTTCCACACATAGCCATAGGAATCCCAGTTGCGCTAATTATTTATTTATTATTTTAGATTTTTAACCACCCTCCTCAGGAGTGCCTCAGGAGTGAGCTCAGGGCAGGTAACAACAAATCAAAATTGAACAATCAAAATACATAATTAAACATATTACTAATTACTTGGTTAAGCATTAAATTTCCATTAAAATTCAATTAAAAATAATCACTGACATATAGCAAGAGTTGTTTCACCCTATATAGCTTTGTTATCACATGCTGCTTAAAAATCGGGAGTGGGGGAGTTGGTTCATGGCTGTTAAGGCTGGGAATGGTGCTGTCCCAGACCAGGCCCATAAATACAGGGGGGCCTGTTGGGAACCTGCCCCTGACTTCCTGGCAGGGCCTCATGATCTTCCCTTCCCATCGCCTCTGCAACCTGTGAGGCAGGTAGGCAGACTGCAATAGGTTGATCCTGTCTGCCTGCTCCCACAAGGGCCCCTTTAAATGCCTCTGCACAGGCCATGGCACCTGGCGGGCAGGCAGCTGACCATGGAAAGACAAGGCATGCTGCTGCAGCTTGAGGAGAGGGTGTAGAGCTGGGGGTGTTTGGAGTGCAGCTGTTGGGCTCCCTCTTGGCTTTGGGGCTCAGAAAGAGAGCCACAGCCCCAACAGCCTGAAGGTTTGCAAGCTCCAGACTTAGCAGCAAGACTTGCCTGGCTGCTCACATGTCTTGTCTGCATGCAAGACAGGACTCCCTTCCCCGCACACACACACAATGTCCAAGCATGGCTTGTGAAGGCAGCCCCTCCAGCTGATTGGCTGCAGAGCTTGCACAGAAGACAAAGAGGGAGGATGAGGATGAAGTGGGATGGGTTGCAGATGACTGAGGAGGAGTGCTCAGCCCAGGCTGCACCAGATGCGCAGGCAGGAGGGAGCTGGCCAGAGTGGCTGGTAGGATCTGCAGTCACCAGCCTCAGCCATTTCTCCTGGCACTGGAACAGGAAAGAGGAGTGAAAGTTGCAGCAAAAGGGCTTTTTTCTCTTTTTTCTCCCTGTTCAGAGACCTGGAGTAGGGGGGGGGGGGAGATGGCACTTTGGAAAGTAAGGAAGCCCCGCCTGTGCCCTGCTGCTGCCAAGGACACCCTGGCAGACGCCAGAAAGAAAGAGTATCAGTGCACAGAATGGAGCCTGAGGAGGGCAGAATTTGGGGACAAATGAAGGCTTAGCAGGGGTGTGATACCACAGAGTCTACCCTTGGAAGTGTCATTTTCTCCAGGGAAATCCATCACTTTAGTCTGGAGATAAGTTGTAATCAATGTTCCCTTTAAGCTGCAGAGCCTTGTGAGCAAAAATTCTACTTTGTGAGCTACTGGTATTAAAGTTGTGAGCTGCTGCATAAATTATTGTGCTCTGAGGTCATCCTTCCTGAGCTAAGACAAAAATGCGTGAGCTGAAGGCTAAAAATCTGTGAGCTAGCTCATGCTAACTCAGTTTAGAGGGAACACTGGTTGTAATTCCAGGAGAACTCCAATCCTTACTTGGAGGGTGGCAACCCTAGCCCAGGCCTTGTATAGAGCAGAGAGCAAATTCAGTGAGATGTTACTTGGTTTATAGCCAGTAGGATTTGCCCCAGTTTCATTCCTGTCAGAGGTCTGCAACCAGTGTGCAGTTGCTCAAATGAGAGTAGCCATAGGTTGCCTAACACATGCCACCCTCAAATCTGTTAATATGCTTATGACATAGATCATAAATAAGCTGGTTTAACCCAAGTATGGCTGTCTTCATTGCTGGAGGTACTGGGGACAAAGTACCTTTACTATATAACTGTTGTGGGTTGCCAAGTTAATTTTTTCTTTTTGGAACCCTCACCCAAAATAGAAGAAGATGATTAAATGTTGTTCATGCTTGTAATGTACATTTGGCTTGGTATGGGATAATGTGATAAACTAATAATTGAAAAAAAAATTTCTGTAATTAAAGCAAAAACTATGGGAAGTCAGCTGGTAGTTTTCCTTTCATCAAATATCGAGCTATAAATAGCTACATTTAATTTAATTGAAATATATACTAATCTCTTTGATGCCTGCCTGTGGATCACTTTCTGAAACTTTCCCCAGTGTGCTAGATAAAAAACACATTACAAATCATCATGCAAAATATTATTAGCACATGCACCCTGAGAACAAGCTGACTGCATACTGGGACTGAAATCAATCTCCCTGCAGTGAACAAGCAACAAATTGCATTTATGATGGTGCGAATAAGCTAAAGGTGAAAAAGCCAATACTGCCTTTCATGCTTTATCAGTAGTTTGAAAGGTAATACTCCAAAGCAAGGCTGTTTGAATACTATGAACTTTCTTTTTAATTAACCACAGTATACCCCTAATGGGAAGTCGGAGTTTGGCTTATACATGAGGGTCTTTATAGAAATGGAAATGAAAGTCCAGGCTTTCAATGTAGATGAAGAAATATCAAAGGCTTCCAGTTTTTTTATTATTATTATTTCTCCCATTAGCAGTTCTTTTGAATGGCAGAGCTGAAAACAAGGATGACCTTCTACAGAGGAAGGTAGCTGGCAAGATAAGCTAGAAAGCCCTTACCTGGGTAAAACAGACATTTGATATCTTTCTTGGAAGTTCTGCAAAATCAAATGTATCACCAACAAAGAATGGGCTATGATGTTTATTCAAGCAATCATCCTATTATTTCCCGGCTATGAATTTCAGCTCAATTGGAATTGTCTGAACCATCCTATTTCTAAGAAACGAAATAGAGAAGTATTATCTCCTGTACAAAATTGTCCACAATTCTGTCACTTTTCTGTGATCCCTCATAAGCACACACAGTCTCACTAAGGCTAAGTCTTTCTGCCTCTGTTTGCAGCCCCAGGCCACGGGGAGGACCAAGGAGTGTCCTGAAGAAAAGGGGCCCCCTACACCCTTGTCAGTAACCCTGCAAGAGGCAGGTTATAAACAGATAAATGAATAACTACATTAATAAATAAAGCTAAATTAATAAATAAAGGGTGCTTTTGACCCAAGTGATGAAGGTCCAAAGCACATGAAGCACAAGAGAAAGAAGCAATCAGCGATTCTGATAGCAATTTCATTCACTGCTGGCACCCAGATCATAATTTCATTTACATGACAATAGTGTTAAAATCACATGTGAAGTTGCTGGGTTTTGTGCATTAACTATCAAATTATGGGAACTCCAACTTAAAAGTTCTTAAATTTGAATTTTTACTATTGTATGTTATGCCTGCCTAAATTGTAAGCTGGTCTAAAGACTATAGTAAATAATTACTATACTACTACTACTACATGACAACCTATGCATAGACAAAGTGTGTGTGTGATTAGGCTTGACTCCATGTGCTTGTGATCCCTGCATAATGTTGTATTTCTGGTAGAACATAAAGATCTGATCAATGTCCCCTGCACATGTTGACTGTAACCAAAATTCTATGTTTCTAGAGCTGCAAACTCTGGGATGGGAAATTCCTGGAGAGCTGGAAGTGATGGTTGAAGACAGTGGAGTTTGGGAAAAAAGGGGCCTCAGTAGGAATGCAATGCAGTTGAGACCACTTTCTGAAGCTGCTATTTTCTTCAGAGGGCCTGATCTCTGCAGTCTGGAAAGAATTCCTAGAGTCTTCCGCAAAAGTAGCCCCCGACATGAAGGTTGGGAGCCAAAACTGTTTCACCTCCTTTTTATTTATTTTAAACAATTATTAGCCTCCTTTCTACCTTACAGAAATCAAGGCAGCTTACAATACAGAAAAAATGCATAAAATAGAGTAATACACAAAAAGACAAAAATTATAATCACAATTTCCTGACAGTGCATGTGGTCCAAAGTAGATAATCTTCAATGGCATCCTAATGATTGAAAGAGAGGGGGCTAGGGACATCTCTCTTGGGAAGTTGTTGCATAATTGTAGGGCTGCCACTGAAAAGGACCTTTCTTGTGAAATGACCAAACAAGCTTCTTTGATTGGTGGGGCAGACAGGAAAGCCTTGCCTTGTGATCTTAATTCCCAGCAAGAATGTATGAGAGAAGACAATCCTTCAAGTAACCTAGTCCCAAGCCGTGTATGGCTTTCTAGAAAAATCAGCAGCCTGGATTTAGGAAGACCAGCTGCCCAGCCTGCCCTTGGTCCAAGGCACTATAAAAACCTTTGCCCAGGGAAACAAGACTTGTCTTGCCCATTTCATGTGGGAGATTTTCATTACTGTTTCTGTTCCCCTAACTTGTCCATTGGGTATGACATTTATTGCATATAAAAAAGGACCCACAAGACATTGACCTCACCTGCCCTCTTCCCATTCATTTGCTTGTTTGCCTGGCAGCTCCCAGCCTGCAACTCTGCCCACCTGGTCACATGCCTCCAGTGTTTGACCTATCCAGCCAACTGTCTGGTTTATGCTATGTTAGCAGCAGTACATGCTGCTCTGGCAAGGCTGGTGGGTAATTGGTGGAGGCCCTTGCTCCTCCTTGCCAGCTTCCTACCTCCAGCACTGCTGCCTCAGATGCAAGATAGCAGCAGATGGGAGACATTGGGGGTGTTTGTTACAGGCTCCTGCTCTTCCTCCCTTGTCTGTCCACAGGGGTGCTCAGGTTATCAGAAAGCAGACAATTACATCCTGTTTGCAGGTATATCCCCCCCCCCCTTTGGATTTGGGATCTGAGACATGTTTACCCTAAAAAAAATGGAAAGATATCTCCCTTCTCTCAACATGGCTTCAATATGTGCATTTACCGTAAGTATCCAGAGAGAGGGCCATTCTGTCTATAAGATACAATGAATGCCTATGAGTTTCATATTCAGAAGAAAGATGGCCTTTCTTTAACCCACTTGGATATTTTTTTACATGTATAATGTATACACAAGTTTCGTGTAGTTGTTAAGTGTGCCAACTCTTATCTGAGAGAACCAGGTTTGATTCCCACTCCCTCACTTGCAGCTGCTGGAATGGCCTTGGGTCAGCCATAGCTCTGGCAGAGGTTGTCCTTCAAAGGGCAGCTGCTGTGAGAGCTCTCTCAGCCCTACCCACCTCACAGGGTGTCTGTTGGGGGCAAGAAGATATAGGAGATCGTAAGCCACTCTGAGTCTGATTCAGAGAGAATGGCAGGGTATAAATCTGCAGTCTTCTTCTATAGGACAGTAATCCACTGATTTGAGTGGCAACAATAAAGTCTTTATATACAAATATGGAGTTCTCCAACAACATTAATGGACATGTAGGTAGGGATGGTGCTGGATTAGTCATACTCAATCTAACCTACTTGGCAGAATTACTGTGAAGATAAAACTGGGAGAAATAAAACCTTGTAGCTTGCTCTGAACAGGGATTGGTAAAGCAATAAGTAAATAATAATTCTAAAACTGAAAACCAATACCTGAAGATGACTACGTCAGAATTATGCTGACTCCTAAAACTGCATAGGAATGAATAATCTAAACCAAATTTAAAACTAACTAGATAGCAGGCATAAAGTGAAGGTAATTGTTTTGAAGTCTGACATCTAAAATTCTGTTGGGGACTTCATTAAATACTTTGCTTTTTAAATATTTACAGTTCATTTGCAAAAAAAAAAAACCCTATTCAGATTATAAACTTGCAAAACATCCCTATTAATTAAATTGCATTTATTAAAAAAAAGATTGAATATTATCTTGCAAAGATAGCATGATAAACAGAATTGTTTCCTTGTTAATAACAGCAAATAACCTAGTCTTCCAAATGTGTCAAATGAAGGAACACCACAGATACTGCTGCTCTCTTGGCGTTAGTGACTGCGGCAGAACTGCACTTTCCTGTTAAGCAAAAAGGTCTTCAGAACTTCTAGCTGTGCAAATGATCAATTTTTATGTTGGCTCAGAGGGCTGATTCCACATGTCCCTATTTGATGACCACATGAAATGACAGTATGTTCTTTTCAGAGCCTGTCTTCACACCTGGGCGAGCTCTTCAGTTTTTTTCTTCCCTAATCAGGTGCATGACTTCAACCTTGTCACACACATAAAAACTCCACAGTGACAACTGCATGACAGGTTAAGGTGCTTTTTTTGTCAATAGTTCAGAATGAAGTGGTGGGGAGAAAGGACATTTCAACTCAGACACTTGCTTCAGAAATGCTTCTGACAATAGCTTGAATAGCTGTGATGTCATGGAAGATAAATATAAACTCTGGTGGCTTTGTTTCTGACAAAACAGTTGCTTGATTTCCTCTTTGGGAGATTCTTAATTGATCCTTTCTTTCCCTTTCCTACAATATAGGAAACACACAGAGAGAGAGAAAAGGTGAAAAAAAGCTGAGCCACAGTACACTGGCAAGAGAAAGAGGTAAGATGAAGAGAAGAAAGTTCTTGTTTGACTACTCTTGCTTCCTTCTTCCTACCTGTCCCATTTCTAGGTATGCTAGAAGGGAGTAGGAACAGGGGTGTTATACATGTGACACAATAGGGAGAAGAGAAGCAGACAATGAGGTTTTCTAGGAGGCCATTTTGATGTTGAAGAAGAGAATGGCAGCTCATTCTCAGCCACCAGTGGGAGTAGGGGGCAGGTTTGACACCTCCAGATTGGAAACTACTATAGATTTTGGGATGGAGCCTAAGGAGGACAGGGACTTCAGTGGGGTACAATGCCATAGAATTCACCCTCCGGAGCATCCAATTTATCTTAGAAAACTGATCGCTGTAGTCTGGAGATGAGCTGCACATCCAGGAGATCCCCAAGACCCATCTGCAGGCTGGTAACTCTACAACCTCTACAGTCACCCTCCACAAATGTCAATCAGTACATTTGATACCCTGTTTTCCTCCAATCCTTCTTTTTATTCCTAATACATATGAAAACAGGTAACTAAGAGATTTCTATTTGGAACATGATTATATAGAATGCAGCCTGACAGCTCTTGCTGGTTTTACCTTCAAGAGGTAACTAATCTGAATTGTCAATGAATAGTTCAGTCTTGTTGTCTTTACTACTATTATTTTGCTGCCCTTTTTTCTATTTTGTATGCTGCTCCTCCAGTGGTGCTCTTGACCTCACCCGCCAAAAACAGAAGCCTGTGAGAAGAGCAGCCCACTATCCTTTAGCCTTCAATGACAGAGAGGAAGGGGGGAAATCAATGTTTGATATTAAAATATGCCCTCTCAATTAAGACAAGAAGACACCATAGACACTCTCAACAGGAAGATGCCTGTCTTAGTACTTCAGCAGAACCTTGATTTAAGGCTCCTTTATATAACCCTCTGTTCGGAGGCAGAACTCCCATCCTCCCTTTTGGGTCTCCCGGCCAGAAGGCCAACACCTACAGCAGGCATTGAGGCAGGAGCTGCTACCATCACCAGCCGGCCCGACAAGACTTTCAGCTCTGCAGCCCCCACCTGTGGATCCCACACGAGTGATTCCCCCGCAGACGAGGAAAGAGGAAACATCTGCATTCTGTGGGGATTGGCTGAGGGCAAGGGCGGAGGTGGCGGGGACAGGGATTTAGCTGGGAATCACAAGACCTGCTGGGGAGGACGTGCCCATAGTTTACTCCGCCATCACTACCCAGAGAGAAGGGAAAAGAGTGGTGGTAAGACCCAGGAGGAGGGGCGAGGGATGAAGGGTGAAGCGAACCCCCCTTTCCAACCTCCATTCTGAGGCAGTGTCAGATGCACCGGTGGATTCCCCCGCCTCCAGCCAGCACAGACCCCTATACCCCAGACACCCTCCAGAGCACCTCACACACCCATGGCCATCATCAGATTAGGCTTGTAGTCATGATGCTGCACAAAGGGGTAGAACCCCACCAATAATTTCTCATTCTCCTCCAATCAGCACTAGGGGTTGTCATGAAATCTGTCACAAGCCAATGAGAGAGGGCATTTCATTCTCATCTCCTGCCTCCCTCCTCAGCTTTGCCAATGAGAAAGAGTCTTTCCCCCTCCTACCTCCCAGGCTTTACCTTTGCATTTTGCTTCCTGAACAAAGTAGATCTGGCTGTTCTGTGAAGCATGTGACACAGTCCTTTTTCAGTCATGGATTCCTCTGATCTGCAGCACTGTAGCACATTAAGGCATAAGACTTTTTTTTTTGCTCTCTTGTAGCCCTAGATGGAGAATGTTCAAAGGTGGTTGGGATCAGAGAGGATGGGGCAACAGCAGCCTTTATATTCTGCTTTTCACAAATGGACTCATTACCATTTTACAATGTGTATAGGTGCCCATGGAGCTGTTTTGGCCCTTGAAAACACTTGGGATGAGGGGAAAGTGTTCTGCATCACAAACTTACAGTGGATTGGGGTATCACAAGATCCTGATGCTGGGAGAGACAGAAGGCAAAAGAAGAAGGGGACAGCAAAACATGAGATGGCTGGACAATGTTACTGATGTAACAAACACGAATTTGAGCAGACTTCAGAGGATGGTGGAAGACAGGAGGGCCTGGCGTGACTTTGTCCATGGGGTCACAAACAGTCGTGCGACTGATCAACAAAAAAAAAGTGATGATAATGAATTGGTGCTGGCAACAATTTTGCCTTTTCTCTCAACTGGGCTCAGTAAGAGGGTGAGAGTCTGTATCTGTAGAGGGGACTCTCTCCAGTTTCTCCTCTCATGACAGACAGGCTGTAGCTGTGAAGGAAAAGTGGGTGTGCACATATTCACTAGGGTTGTCAAATCATAGGATTGCCAATTCCCAGTTGGGGGTATGGGATCCCCTAGTTTGGAGGCCCTCCCCCTGCTTCAGGGTTATCAGAAAGTGGGGGTAGGGTTTGAATGTCCAGTGGATACTTCATTATACTCTATGTTCCTCATAGGGTATAATGGAGAATCTGTGGATATCTGGGGTTCAGGGGAGGGGCTGTTTTTTGAGGTAGATGCACCAAATTTTCAGTATAGCATCTGGTGCCTCTCCTCAATCCCCCTCCCCAAGTTTCAAAAAGACTGGGGCAGGGGGTCCAATTCTATGAGTCCCAAAAGAAGGCAGCCCCATCCTCCATTATTTCCAATGAAGGGATTAAAAATGTGTGCGGTCCCTTTAAATGTGATGACCAGAACCCCTTTTGGAGTTCAGTTGTGCTTGTCACTACCTGGCTCCACCCCCAAACTCCCCAGATATTTCCTGAGTTTGACCTGGCAACCCTACCAAATCCAAGTTGGGAACTTCCTGGCGATTTGAGAGAGGGAGCCTGGGGAAGATGGGGGAAGGAAATTAATCAGGTATAATACCATAGAGTCTGAAGGATTTTCTTCATGACATGATCTATACCATTCTGGTATTCCCTGCTTCATCATGTAGTACCAATCCTCTTCCATATGATCATATATTTATTATTTAAATAAATAAATATGATCATATATGAATATATTTGGACTTCCATCTACCTTGGTTACACATCACTCTCTGCTTACTCCCCTCAAAAAATCAGGCTCATTAATTGGAAGCAGAATCCATCCCTTGTGGCCCAATACTATCATGGCTCCTATTTCTGCATTAAATTTGGTGGACAGCAGAACTCTCTTGTTTGGCACCCAGGTAAATCACGGTAAGAATGGCATTTCAAGCCCTCTGTCATTGCAGTCTATTTTCCTCCAGAAGCCTCTTCCAGAATCATAAGGAAGAAAACATTGGACCCGCCCTCCTAAAGTCAGGCAGAACACTATTTCAACTATTTAACCTTTTATTCCAAATTTAACTCTTTGCTTCTGTCTGTGCACTCATTCCTTAGCTCTTCCATCTCCTGTTCTTGACTGGTTTAATCCTGCTGTCCTGTGCTTCTGTTTCCGTTCCCTATTCTCCCTTTTGTATCTTGGATAAGGTAGTGAAGTTACTTGCTGAATGTCTCCTTTTCATTTTCTCTTCTCAATGTTTTATTCTGTCAAACTGGGACCCATTTATACAACAAACTAAATTATCACTTTTCACCCTGGATCTTGTGTTCTAGATGTTCACTGCAGAAGAATTCTCTCTGCATGACAGGCTTGACATGGGGACTGATTTGAATCATGCATCCTGGATAGGGTAATAAGAATCTTCCTTCTATCCATCTTTTCCTTTTTCTGGAAGAATTGTAATGACAAACTTTGCACTGTGTATACAATAAACTCAAAGGCTGTTTTATGCAATAACTCATGATTTCATTCTATAGGTGCTATAGGTAAAGGTGCTACTGGACTCCTACTTTGTTCTATAGGTGCAAAGGACACTCTTCAACTGCCTGTACTAATATAGGGACCAATTTGGATAACAAACCTTAGCCTTTTTTTCATGACATGAATATTTGAGTAACTTAAAATTATGAACCAAATAAATTTTAAAATAGACAAACTGTTCCTTAAAGCACTATTTTAATACAGGATTTAAAAGCAGAAAATAAATCCCTTTACAAGGCTTATTCCCATATACATTTTGCAACAATGTTTAGCAGACTTCATCCATTATAACTTCACTCTTCAGTCTCAGGGATATATATTAAAATAATGCACTTCTCACTAATATGGGAACAGGGGCAGGGAAGGTCTAGACTGGATATTTGTTGTTATATATGCCTTTGTATGAAGGAGTGCTAAGCATTAAACATTGATTCATATTCCTTGCAGCATGAATCATGGTAAAGCATAGATTTCTGAGAGTTTTATACAATCAGTTATCAACAAGAAGGGCAAGACCTCAAATCATTCAGGTCTTACTAGTCTGGAGGGCTCAACTGGACAATATTCTCTTAACAATGAATCCAGTGGTAGTCATGGTAACAAATGTACTTACCTCTGGCCAAGGGACTCAGCATGACAGAAAGGCCAAACTGTGGTTCATGTATGTGTGTCAGTAAGATAGATTTATAACCAATTTGGTGTATTCATAAGGCTCTGTTTACAAAGAGCAGTAAGAATGTTGTTCAGATTTGGGCAGGCTGTAGTTATGAACCACAATCCGGTTAAGCTGATATTCCTAGGTGCAAGCAAACATTGACTACAATGGATTTATCCATAATGGAAGTCAAATTTATGCACATAAACCCCATAAATGCATGAGAAAGAAGGTAAAGTTATATCTTCACTACAGACTGAGACTCATTTGTCAATCTATCTCTACAGGGAACCCTGGGATTTCTCCTCATACTACAGTGTCCAAGATTCTTTGAAAAAAGTTATATATATCTGTACAGAAGAAAATCAGAGTTCATCAGGAAAACATGCCTCCATGCAAGGCTTTTTTTTTTTGGTAGAAAAAACCCAGTAAGAATATATTTGCATATTAGGCCACACCCCTGACATCATCATTGTTTCACACAGGGCTTTTTTGTAGAAAAAGCCCAGCAGGAACTCATTTGCATATTAGGCCACACCCCCTGATGAAACAATGAACTGGGTAAAGCTCCTGAACCTTTCTGAGGATTCCCCCTTCTCCTCCCCACCTACCTTGTCCATTGAATAGTAGGTGCAGCAGCATAACAATCCCTGGATTAGGAGAACAGCCAGCCACCAGAAACTTTGCCACACCCCCAGTGGCCCTCATTAACACCTAGAGAAGTCCAAACCACCCTTTCTCCGCGTATGTGATTTTGAGCAGTGGATGGCTTGCTGGCCTTTTAACTGTGTGGGAGGGATGGCCAAGGAGAGCCCCAGGTGAGTGAAGCCTGGTTGGGCTGGCTGGTTCTCTACTCTAGCCTGGGGCTCTCGTTTCTTGCATCGGGTTGCTTTTGGCTGGGGTGGGGGCAACATATGCTAATGAGTTGTGCTAATTAGCTCCACCACCTAATTTTCTACAAAATGACTTCTGGCTTTACCCATTTCATTGTTTCACCTAAGGAAAACCTTTTCATACCTCTCTCACATCTTTGTCTATCTTGTAGGAGATACAAATTAATTGGGGCAATCATGTAGGTCCGCCTCAGGTAGAATGTTTGCTGTATCTGGAGTCCCCAGTGTGCCAGTTGTGTGTGTTCTCCTGGATCCAGACCTCACATGCCCAAAACACAGGTCATTTTGTCCTTGATTTTTCATAAACTTCACTTGTCTAGACAGGTAAATATTACCCACCTCAAATCTGTATCCCTGCTACTCTTTTTTATCTTTGTATTTCCTTGTGTGTTCTTGCGTATGTTTTGCTTCATATTAAATAAAACCTTTTCTATTGAACGTTAACTAGTTCATGTTGAGAGTCCTCAAGGGAAAAATCCCCATAATGCTGGAGGAGCTTGCACTCATTACCCCCTCTCACAAGCATTGTTTCTAATTACACTAATTTCATCCAATAGATTTCGGCACTCCCCAGCCGAGCGACCCATCGGCCGCCTTAGGCTGGGGGCCGTCCATTGCCTCCCCTGTAGGATGGGAGACAATGGTTTCCCCCTGCTGCTTGGGGGCGGGCAGCCTTATATAGGCTGGCCCGTCCCCTCGTGGCGCAGTTTGATTTAGGAGTTTTCGGTGCAGCCACGACTGTGCGTGGCTGAGTGTGTCCGTCGTTTTAGGGCCCTGCTCGCTGACGGAGCGCTAGAGTGCTTTCCGTTCGGCGGCAAGGTCCCGCGGCGTCGTTATTTGATCAACAGCCATAGCAGTCCGTGGTCGGCGGGGCGTCGAAGGGCCTCGGAGCGGCGCTTGGCGCTCGCCAGCGGAGCCTGTGGCTGCTTTTGTGTGCGTGGGCCCTGCTCAGTGCGGGGAGTCGGGAGAGCGAGGAGAGGCCAGCCGGAGGCCTGTCGGAGCTTCAGGCGGTGGCTGGATCGGCGGCGCGGCGCTCTGCAGGGAGTATCGGGCTGGGCGGTCACTGAGGGGTTTTTTGCTTCCCAAACCCCCCTCCCCCCTCCTGTTTATTTCTTGATCAGGGTGCTGCTAGTCGGGTCGCCTGCGAGTGATAGTCGGGCAGTCAGTGGGCACGTTCCACGGAGGGACGGAGGCCTCTTTTGATTAGCATCTCATCGCCCCCCCCCCTCCACCTTCTAGCAGGCGTTATTATTGCATTGTATTGGAGGGTGGCTGGGGCCTTCATACTCCTCTGGCTTAATTGGTGTTAATTTATCTGCTGAGCTGAGCAGTGGGGTGCGGTACAGATGGTTTGATCTAAGGGGTGGTCTCACAGCTCCACGTTCAGCTTCAGTTGGGCGGGGGTAGTGCATCACTTAGTGAGAGATGGGGCCAAAGAAGGGCCAGGGCCCCTCAAAGGGGAAACAGCCGGCTAAAAAGCCTGCAAAACGGCCAGTTCCTGCCGAGCCCCCTAGTGATGATTGGGATGATGCTAGCACGCGCCTTGCTATTCTTGAAAGCTTGGCTGCATTGGAGGGCGAGAAGGGTGTTGCGGGCCCCTCACGGCGTGTGTCAGGCTTAACGGGCGGCGGTAGGGCGGCGACCATTGCATTTCAAAAGGAGGTTTTGGCGCGTTTATCTGCCCTACAGGGTGCTGGGAGCAGTGAGACGTCAGACCAGGTGACGCCGGAAGAGGAACAAGGTCAGGAGCCTGAGGAGGTGGCGGTGGTTCCACACCAGCAGGAAGGTAGGTGCCCATTGCAGCCTCGTGGTGGGGTGTGGCCTTGGGGCCCTTGGGGCCCTGTGGTAGGACCCGGGGCGGGTTCAACTGCGCCAGCACAAGGGCTGGGTTTTCAATGCCCTGTAGGGGGCGCCCCGTTGGGTCAGCAGTCTCAGGTGGTGTGGCCACCTCTCCTGCCCGGAATGCCGGGACAGGCAGGCCCGGCGTCTGCCTTGGCATCGTCATCCACAGCTGGGGGCCAGTCTAATGTTGCTGGGGGGTTTTCGAACCTTTCAGGCGGGGGCGCCCTTCCCTGGGGCGCCCAGACAGCTTTGTCAACCGCAGTTCCGTGGCACGCCCAGCAGTGGGGAGGGTTGGGGTTTCCCGTCCACCCCTCTTTTGCCTATGCTTCAGTTCCTTTCCATGCCATTCCCTTTGGCGACTCGGCTTTACCGCTAGGTGATCACCTTACGGCGGCGACTAGAGAAAAGATATTGAAAGGCGAGTATGTGGATGTTTTTAGTCTCCTGTTTAGGGAGTTAGAGAAAAAGCCGAAGGAGGAAATGGACGAAAAGGATAAGGAGAAGCTTAAAAAGAGAAAAATCGATCGGTCCTGGTCTAATTGGTTGCCAGGGTTCTTAATTTATGCGGGAGTGATTGCCAGGGCTCAGCCCTGGCGTGCGGCCCCGCTGTTTCAATATTGCGATATTATTTATCGCGCCTACACTGATTTTGTGGGTGGAGCATGGCTCCAGTATGACGAGGCCTTCCGGATGAGGGCTGCTGTGAATCCCAATCTACCTTGGGATCAGATCAGCCAGCAGCTCTGGCTACAGCTTATGGCTCCTGCTAAGCCTAACGCAGGCGAAAGATCGGACAGCGGCCATATCGTCCAGAAATCCAGTCATCCTGCCGGTACCCGCGCGCCCGCGGGGCAGTCGGTTCAACCTCGGCTGCTTTGTTGGGAGTTTACCTCCCAGGGGGCGTGTTCTCGGAAGTTCTGCAGGTACAGGCACGAATGCCCAGTGTGCGGAGGTCCCCATGCTTTCACGGCATGCAGCAAGTCAAAACAGAGAGGGGGTTTCAAGAGGCCCGGAGGCTCTAATCAGCCGCCTGGAAAAGGGTCCCAGTCCAATCAGGACAGCGGTTCTCACTGAGTTGTTACGTTATTATCCACGTTTGGAGGATAAGCGTTATTTGTTGGAGGGTTTTAAATTTGGGTTTCGGATTCCATATCAAGGTCCTCGTACCCCCTTCATGTGTTCTAATTTGAAGTCGGTTAAGGGGTTAGAACACGTGGTGCGAAACAAGATTCGGAAGGAATGCGCTGAGGGCCGGGTTTTGGGCCCCTTTGCCGAGCCACCAGTGCCTAATTTGAGGGTCTCCCCTTTGGGGGTGGTCCCTAAGAAGGCAAAAGGTGAGTACCGGCTGATACATCATCTGTCATACCCAAGGGGCCAGTCGGTTAATGATGCCATCCCCGACGAGCTTTGTTCAGTTAGGTACACCTCCTTTGATCGGGCAGTGCGTATAGTGCGGCATTGTGGGCTTGGCGCTGAGGTCGCCAAATGTGACATCAAGTCGGCTTTTCGTTTACTGCCCGTGCACCCGGAGGACTTTGAATTGCTGGGTTTTTGTTTCGAAGGTAGTTTCTACATGGATAGGGCCCTCCCTATGGGATGTTCCGTATCTTGTTCCGCCTTCGAGCGTTTTAGTTCGTTCCTGGAGTGGGCACTGCAGTTCAGGACGGGGTTGCGCGACACGGCGCATTATCTTGATGATTTTTTGTTCGTAGGCCCCGCGGGTTCCGGCCAATGTGCTTACTTGTTGCGGTCGTTCGAGCGGCTTACGGCGGACTTGGGCGTGCCTCTGGCCCCAGAGAAAACGGAGGGCCCTGCGACGGTGTTAACTTTCTTAGGTATAGAACTGGACACCATTCAGCAGGCTTCGCGGCTGCCCCAGGATAAGCTGCGCAATATGCGGGAAATGGTGACTGCAATGAAGGGGAGGAGGAAAGTTTTGTTGGTCGAGCTGCAACAGCTAGTCGGCCACTTGAACTTTGCATGCAAGGTGGTTGCTCCCGGCAGAGCCTTTTTGAGGCAATTTTGCGATGGCATGACCGCGTTGCGCTTACCTCACCATGTTACGCGCGTAACTCGGCGCATGCGTGAGGATCTGGAGGTTTGGGAGAGTTTCCTTCACCATTACAACGGGACATCTTTTTGGCGGGAGGTTTTGTTGCTAGAGGCCGAACTGCAGATTGTTTCAGATGCTGCAGGCAGCATCGGGTTTGGAGTTTATTTTCGGGGTCAGTGGTGCGCCGAAACGTGGCCGGATGAATGGCGTTCCACCGATTTGATTCGCAACTTAGCATTTTTGGAGTTTTTCCCGATTGTTGTAGCCGTTTTCATTTGGGGGAGGGACTTGGCCAATCATACGGTGCACTTTTGGTGCGACAACATGGCGGTGGTGCATGTTGTCAATAACCTTACGTCCAGGTCCCCCCCCCGTTATGGGTTTGGTTCGGTGTTTTACTTTACGCTGCCTTGAACTGAATTTGCTTTTTGCCGCCCGGCACGTACCGGGGTCTAATAACGGAGTGGCGGACGCCCTGTCTCGCCAACAGATGGAGTGGTTCCGCCAACTCGCCCCGGAGGCCGACAGTTGTCCTGTGCCAATGCCCGCGGAGCTGTGGCGAATTGGAGGGAAGAAGTGACACGGGCCATTCAACTCGCGGTTGCACCCAGTACAAGGAGGGCATACGACCGTGCGGCAAAGCAGTTTTCCATGTTCAGAGCAGGTGCCGGGCTAGAGGCGTGTTGGCCGGCCCCAGTTGAGCAGTTGTTACAATATTGTGTGTTTCAGAAGGAACGTGGCCTGTCTGTGAAGTCTATCAAGGGCCAACTGGCAGGCTTGGCCTTTGCCAGCAGATCCAAGGGGTATCCAGAATATACCAAGGATTTCCGTATTGTCAAAATGTTGGAGGGGTGGGCCCGCGAGGCGGGCCGTCAGGTTGACAATAGGGTCCCAATATCCCCATCAATTTTGCGGGGTCTACATTCCACATGGGTAGCAGTTTGTGGGTCCAGTTTCGAGCAGGCACTTTTTCATGCAGCGGCGTTAACTGCATTTTTTGGGGCGTTGCGGGTCTCAGAGTTGGTGGCCTGCTCGCGCAACAACGCTTCCGGTAGGTCCCTGATGGTGGGTGACGTTAGTTTGGTTGGGGGGCAGGCGGTCCTCCGAGTTCGCAGGTCCAAAACCGACCAGAAACAGAGGGGGAGCGTGATCACGCTGGGCCCTTGTGCGGAGGAGGAGTTATGCCCGGTGCGGGCTTTGGAGATATATTTGGACAAGCGGGGTAAGGCGAACGGCTTGTTATTCTGCCATGAAGACTACTCCCCTCTTTCCAGGTTTCAGTTTTGGGCCGTCACTTCCCGGGCGTTAGAAAAGCTGGGACTTGGTGGGGTGAGGTTTGGCACCCACTCCTTCCGCATAGGGGCGGCTTCCACCGCCGCGGCTATGGGATACGAAGGCGATGCTATTCGCCGGGTGGGTCGTTGGAGGTCCCAGGCCTTCAGGTCTTACATTCGCCCCCTGGTGTCGTAAGTACACAATTCGTTCTCAGTTTATGTTGGTTATTAATATTGTTGAATTTACTGTTTTTTCTTAGGTGCTGTGGCTGGCCGGGAAAGGAGGAGGATCCTCATTTGCGGCCACAGTATCGTCTTCTGGGCGGCACATCAGGCACGGCGGATGCCAGGAGGATCTCAGTTGGGCCTGAGTGAGCAGGCCACAATTGAGTGGCAAGGCCGGCGTGGAATGAAGTGGGCAGGACTCCTCTCACTTTTGTTTAAGGAGAGGAGGGGCCTGCCCCCGCATATCTTGGTGATTCACCTGGGGGAGAATGATCTGGGCCTTGTCAAGGGTAAGGCCCTATCAATTCAGGCCCGGGAGGATATCACCCTGATAAAACGCAGGTGGCCTGGCGTCCTCGTCCTGTGGTCGGCCATGTTGCCGCGCCGGGTGTGGCGGGCGGCTTGGGACCCTGAGGGCTTGGAGCGGGCTAGGATGAAGGCTAACAGAGCCTTGTGTATCGCCATGGAGGCGGGTCTGGGGAAGTATGTTCCGCATCCATCTATCCGGGCCAAACGTGCAGAGCTGTACAGGCCCGACGGGGTCCACTTATCGAGGAAGGGCAATGAGGCCTTTTTGGCTGACCTTAGGCATGGGTTAGAGCATGTCCTGTCTGGTGGGGGGTCAGTCGCCTAAGCAGAGGCTTGGCGCTGTCCTTGGCAGGTTTACCCTTGGGGACATGTTCTATTGGGGGCATTTTGGTGAGCGCACATGGCAACGCACCTTTGGGGGTGCAGGGCCTACCTGGGGAACCTATGCTGTACGGCGCAAGGTTGGCTCCAGGGAAGCCTGGTGATCCAGTCATTAGGGAGTGGTCCACAGCCCAGGCTGTACGGCACGGGGAGGGTGGAGCTCATGCGGACTGGATCTAGTGCCTGGCCGGCCGGTTTTGAGCCGTTGGGTCGGCTCAATCCCGGGGCCTGTGGCTCGCCCAGTTTCAGGTTGGGGAGGTGGTCTTGGTGTTGACCCCTGGCTCATCCTGGCCCCATGTTTTTTCCCATTGCCATTAATTTAATAAAGTGGCCCTTCCTCCCAACTTGTTGTATGTCTCTTTATTCCGAATGGGGGGGCAATTCGGCACTCCCCAGCCGAGTGACCCATCGGCCGCCTTAGGCTGGGGGCCGTCCATTGCCTCCCCTGTAGGATGGGAGACAATGGTTTCCCCCTGCTGCTTGGGGGCGGGCAGCCTTATATAGGCTGGCCCGTCCCCTCGTGGCGCAGTTTGATTTAGGAGTTTTTGGCCCGCCCGCCCTTCATGCAGTGTAGGCACAGGCTGGTCGCCATTGCGGGGCCAGGTAGGAATTTTTCGCTTCCAAGCGATTGGCCTGCTTGGGAGTGTTTTCGCCTACCTTACACTGCTGGAGGAGCGTTGGCAATTGGTTATGGCGGTGCTGTTATAGGTGGTCACTGGCAGGTTTACCCTTGGGGACATGTTCTATTGGGGGCATTTTGGTGAGCGCACATGGCAACGCACCTTTGGGGGTGCAGGGCCTACCTGGGGAACCTATGCTGTACGGCGCAAGGTTGGCTCCAGGGAAGCCTGGTGATCCAGTCATTAGGGAGTGGTCCACAGCCCAGGCTGTACGGCACGGGGAGGGTGGAGCTCATGCGGACTGGATCTAGTGCCTGGCCGGCCGGTTTTGAGCCGTTGGGTCGGCTCAATCCCGGGGCCTGTGGCTCGCCCAGTTTCAGGTTGGGGAGGTGGTCTTGGTGTTGACCCCTGGCTCATCCTGGCCCCATGTTTTTTCCCATTGCCATTAATTTAATAAAGTGGCCCTTCCTCCCAACTTGTTGTATGTCTCTTTATTCCGAATGGGGGGGCAATTGGAGACACCTCCCCCCTTCCAATTTGGGTAACACATGGAATAAACCTAATGTAAGTCATGGTGACATAATCACAGAAAGGCAGGGAATTTAAAACAAACACTAAAATGGAACAAAAACACAACCCTACCAACTGTTTTATATAATGAAAAGTCTTCCAAATTTATGAAAACCATCAGACTCAAAGAAGCTTCCGATGTTGCATAGTCTGACAGTTATAATGAAAGTTTGAAAGTAACATCAGGAAGGGCCATGTTATGAACATATAAATATTACATTTTACAGCACAAATGTTCTAAGCAAATGGAGATAAATGATGCACATAAATTCAAGACAGGATTCTTGTTTGTTTTAAATGTATATTTTGTGTGCATTCTGTGTGTATTTTAAATAGAGATTTTGTTTGTCTGTTACAAAGACCACCACCTGCCCTGAGCCATGCTTTCCACATCCATGGGCATCTGGGTAAATAGTAAACAGATGTTAATTGTAGGAAAACTGTGCTGCAGTGGCATAGACAATGTCCTAGCTGGTGCTGTGCAGAATATTTGGAGAAATTATTATGTTCTCTTACCTACATGTAGTGCAGCAGCATAAATGTTGCCTTATACACAAAACTCTTTCTCTCTTTCTCTTACACACAGAGAGAGAGAAATGATAGATAGATGATAGATAGATGATAGATAGATAGATAGATAGATAGATAGATAGATAGATAGATAGATAGATGATAGATAGATAGATAGATAGATAGATAGATAGATAGATAGATAGATAGATAGATAGATAGATAGATAGATAGATAGATAGATAGATAGATAGATGAGAGAGAGAGTAACACAAACACAGAGGCACACAAAACGTGGGCTTTTCTGCTTCATATTGATGTAGCCTGAAAGCCACTTCAGAGTGCTTTCCCCTTCATTATTTTTAAAATGATGTTCTGCAGTCAAAGTGGGGATCAAGGATAGAGAAGTGCAACTACAATTCAGAAATTACTGTTTCCCCTCTAGTATGTGGAATTATCTCATGACTACTGAAGCTGAGAACAGGAGGTGTGCAGACTAATTTATAAAACCATGTTATGTTGTCATTATTCTTGCCGTGGCCAGTTGGAATGCAAGAATTTATTGGTAATTCCTTTCTGTTGGAATCCAGTAGTCTTTCAGTGCAATCCCAAGAACACTGGGAATAAGCCCCATGGAGTAAATTGTGAAACAATTAATTAAATTGTTAAATTAGTTATTTTTCGAATATTATTGTACTTAATGTATTGATTTAATGTTGTTAGCCGCCCTGAGCCTGCTTCGGCGGGGAGGGCGGGATACAAATAAAATGATGATGATGATGATGATGATGATGATGATGATGATGATGATGATGAGTACACCCAGGACTTTTGAGTAGACTTGTCTAGGGCTGACCTCTTAATGATAGATTGAAGTGGGTAGTCATGTTGGTCTGAAGCAACAGAACAAAATCTGAGTCCAAGAGCACTTTTAAGACCAACAAAGTTTAATTCTGGTCTTAAAAGTGCCACTGGACTGAAACTTTGGTCTTTTAATGGCTGTTCTTCATACAAAGGAACATGTACTGTGGTTAGAAATCTCATAATAAAACATACCACCACACAGAACACCAGGGCCTTTTTTAAGCAGGAACTCCTTATCA
Source organism: Heteronotia binoei (assembly GCF_032191835.1). Classification (NCBI taxonomy): domain Eukaryota; kingdom Metazoa; phylum Chordata; class Lepidosauria; order Squamata; family Gekkonidae; genus Heteronotia; species Heteronotia binoei. The sequence goes on from NC_083229.1 coordinate 96,149,181, forward strand.
TATTAGGTCACACACCCCTGATGTAGCCAATCCTCCAAGAGTTTACAGAGCTCTTAGTACAGGGCCTACTGTAAGCTCCAGGAGGATTGGCTACATCAGGGGTGTGTGGCATAATATGCAAAGGAATTCCTGCTACAAAAAAAGCCCTGCTGAACACTATTTTGGCACCTGTTAGAGACAGAATGCTAAGCCAGTCAAAGAACTGAACCAAATCATTCTGGCAATTCTAATACTCTGTTTGCATTGGGTGCATTAAAGGGAAGATGAGAAGATGTCACATTACAAGTGACTTAGCCAATATTGCTCAGTTGCTGGAGTATGTTTGTTTAACTTTTTAGAGCTCAGCAATGAAGATAGCCTACATTTCCAGAGTAATGGCTTGTCTCTTATCTTATGAGTAAATGACAGACACTTTAAGTCAGTAAAGAAAAGTAATGTTGATAAAGAAAAGTAATGATACAACTTGCTTCCTACACATCTTATTGTGAATCACTGCATTTTACAACCATAGATATAGATATTTGGTATCTCACACTGTACATCCTATCAGGTCCATTACAAACATACAGTTCTATGTGCATTTGTAGGACACGGCCAGAAGGACGACAAAACAGTTAAATGGGCTACCGCTTTATTTAAAGTTTTTGCAGAAGGTTAAAGAAACCAGTGCAGGCTGGCCAGCAAAGTGGAAATTACAGGTTGGATGACAAGTAAATATTTTCCTGATCTCTTAAAAGCATTACAAGTAATTTATACAAGTGATCCTAAGTCCAACGTTGTGGGACATGGGATCTGTTTTGAGACTTTGCATTTTTATTACAGGGATAGTGGGTTGCCAGTGCTTTCTTAAGTGATTTGGTATGCAAATCCAGGTACTATACATTTTTTCTCACATCCTATGCTGTACCCTTAAGTTTTGTCAAGCAAAAGAACCCCATTGGCTACATCAAAATTCATGAAATATTTTTATTACAAAGTACAAGCATCAAGGAATTTGACAAGTTACAAGATGCAAAGTTGGAAAAAGGAGAGAAACAACCTGACACTGCATCATTGAGTCAGCTGAAGCTGTTTCTTTCTGCTCTTCACAAACTATGTGGTAGTTTGTTGTGATTCTTTAGTTCATGAACTTTGGTTTGCAAAGCCCAAACAGGCCAAAATTCTTGATGAACTTTTGTTCACTAGCTGGTTCATGCCTGTCGTTATTCCCAATCTTGCAATTTAGCAACAACTGGACATAACACACTAGCCTAAATTTCAGGGTAAAAGGAATCCCAGAAACATGACTTGCACTGAGGACTCTCCCTCCAAAATCCATTGACCAGTTAAAGTCATTGAACCAATTATATGTTGGGATAAGATTCAAAGATTGCACCAGAACATCTATTCTGGACCTCACAACTTATATAAAAGGATCAGAGCACCAGATTTAAGAAACATAGATTGTAATGTTCATACTGAGCATCAGGGGTTTGTGTGTATGTATGTTAGTACTCACCTGTATTGACTACCAGCACCACACTATAGAGAACCCTCCCTAGTCATAATAGGGGAATTGATGGAAATTGGTGCTGCCTTATAGATGATTTGTTCACAGCCCTATCAGTGTTCTAGCATGCAGCAGCAAGATTTAAATTATCATCCCAGCTAAACATGTAGGCCCTAACAGCCAACCAATCCTCTCAGTTTCCAACCAATTAACTGCCCTATAAAATACTGCAGTGATATAGCAACACATTATTAACCAGCCACACTGCAGCCCTGCCACAGATCATCCTGGCATCACTTTTGGTTTTGTGAATGTCCAAGTTTGGTATCATCATAGATTCACAGAAGGAAGAACAGTATGGAAATACTACCCCACCTTTCAAGGATCCCCTGTTCTTTTGCTGATGCTCAGATGCTCTCAACGTTCCACCCTTTGAGAAGCATATTTAGTACTTATGCCATTTTGAGATTTCTCTTCTTGTTTCTGGTTAATTTACAAATTTGTTTTCCCCCTAAATACCTCTATCTTCCCTCAAGTATGTAGGGATTCTTTCCTTATCTGGGTTCAGATCCCACCCTGCCATTAACCTTAGGTTTTTACATTAATTTACCAAGTCTTGTTTTTCTGCATACCTATGGGATCGCCTACCCTGATCTGGATGGCCCAGGCTAACCTGACCCTGTCAGATCTTAGAAGCTAAGCAGGGGTGGCTCCAGTTAATATTTGAATGAGAGATCACCAAGGAATTCCAGTGCTGCTGTGCAGAAGAAGACAATGGCAAACCACATCTGTTTCATCTCTTCCTTTAAAATTTTTATGCAATCACCGTAAGTTAGCTATGACTTGACCACTTTCTACACACAGGGTCCTCTAAGTATGTAGAGATCTTTAAGTTCTCTATGGGCGTTTTCGCACTCACCTTCAGCCGGCGCGACCCCCCTCTTCACCGCGCAGGATCTGCGCGGATTTCGCACTAAATGCCGCGGAGCAGCCGGAAGAGCCGGAAACTCCCGTCGCAAAAGCCGCGCAAATGGAAACTGCTTTTTGGCGGTTTACGTTTGAGCGGCTTTTGCGCCAGGAGTTTCCGGCTCTTCCGGCTGCTCCGCGGCATTTAGTGCGAAATCCGCGCAGATCCTGCGCGGTGAAGAAGGAGGTCGCGCCGGCTGAAGGTGAGTGCGAAAACGCCCTATGAGTAGTCTGGTTTTGCATTTAAGGGCCATGTATGACATTTGGTTAAAAAAACCTGCATCTTTTTGATGAGTTATGCCTTGTATGAGTGTCACTTCCAGAGCTAGGACCATGCTGGAAGCACCTAGATACAAGTGGACTACATTAAAAAACCATTGAGGATAGCAAATATGTAAGAAATTCTTTATTCTCACTAATATGTCAAGTATTTGGTTATGATTCATTCCAATGAAACCAGAGCTGGAAAAAAAAATATGACTGAACTGGAAATTGCTTCAGATTAATCTTTTTTTTAAAAAAGAAAAAAAAACCTTTATTGCTCCTTGTTCTAAAATTCAATTCCAATATTGATGCTACCGTGGTCAGCAATAGCCCACATCTTAAATGCTTTTGAGGTGACCCAAACTCTTAAAGTTTGCAAATTGCAGAGAGCTTGAAAAACTTGATATTTATCTACTCATAATAATATGTGAGGGGTGGGAAATGTCCTTCGGGGTGTACTTGAGGGCATTTAAGGGTTATTAACACCTTGCAAGGGCAATTTAGTTTGAACAATATAAATTTAAATCAATGAGCAAAACTGTTTCACATTCCGTCAGCCAGCTGCCATAGTGATTAACAAAAGTGTTGAAATGACCCATTCAGCCAAATAGGATTTTTTTTTTTAGTACAACCTTGCAAGTGAAAAAGAAAAGTATTGGACTTTCAGAAAATAAAATGGCTTCTTTCTGGGCAAAGGATAAAAAGTTAAATAAGATTTGTAAATTGATAAAGTTTTTCCACTGGGGAATGTAATTAGCCTGCAATGCACCTCAATTGACACAGAGAGAGAGAACATAAGAGAAGCCATGTTGGATCAGGGCAATGGCCCATCCAGTCCAACACTCTGTGTTACAACCGTGGCCAAAAAATACCAGGCAGCATCAGGAGGCCCACCAGTGGGGCCAGGACATTAGAAGCCCTCCCATTGTGCCCCCACAAGCACCAGGAATACAGAGCATCACTGACTCAGACAGAAAGTTTCAACAATAAGCTTCTGCTCCATGTGTTTATCCAATCCCCTCTTGAAGCTGTCTATGCTTATAACTGCCACCACCTTCTGTAGCAATGAATTCCATGTGTTAATCACCCTTTGGGTGAAGAAGTACTTCCTTTTATCAGTTCTAACCCGACTGCTGAGCAATTTTACTGAATGTCCATGAGTTCTCATAAGAACATAAGAGAAGCCATGTTAGGTCAGGCCAATGGCCCATCCAGTCCAACACTCTGTGTCACACAGTGGCCCCCCAAAAATAATATACACACACACATATACACACTGTGGCTAATAGCCACTGATGGACCTCTGCTCCATATTTTTATCTAACCCCCTCTTGAAGGTGGCTATGCTTCTGGCCGCCACCACCTCCTGTGGCAGTGAATTCCACATGTTAATCACCCTTTGGGTGAAGAAGTACTTCCTTTTATCCATTTTAACCTGTCTGCTCAGGCAAATTTCATTGAATTCCCACGAGTTCTTGTATTGTGAGAAAGGGAGAAAAGTACTTCTTTCTCTACTTTCTCCATCCCATGCATTATCTTGTAAACCTCTATCATGTCACCCCGCAGTCGACATTTCTCCAAGCTAAAGAGCCCCAAGCATTTCAACCTTTCTTCATAGGGAAAGTGTTCCAGCCCTTTAATCATTCTAGTTGCCCTTTTCTGGACTTTCTCCAATGCTATAATATCCTTTTTGAGGTGCGGCAACCAGAACTGCACACAGTACTCCAAATGAGACTGCACCATCGATTTATACAGGGGCATTATGATACTGGCTGATTTGTTTTCAATTCCCTTCCTAATAATTCCCAGCATGGCATTGGCCTTTTTTATTGCAAACGCACACTGTCTTGACATTTTCAGTGAGTTATCTACCACGACCCCAAGATCTCTCTCTTGGTCAGTCTCTGCCAGTTCACACCCCATCAACTTGTATTTGTAGCTGGGATTCTTGGCCCCAATTTGCATTACTTTGCACTTGGCCACATTGAACTTCATCTGCCATGTTGACGCCCACTCACCCAGCCTCAACAGATCCTTTTGGAGTTCCTCACAATCCTCTCTGGTTCTCACCACCCTGAACAATTTAGTGTCATCCGCAAACTTGGTCACTTCACTGCTCACTCCCAACTCTAAATCATTTATGAACAAGTTAAAGAGCATGGGACCCAGTACCGAGCCCCGCAGCACCCAACTGCTTACTGTCCTCCACTGCAAAGACTGCCCATTTATACTCACTCTCTGCTTCCTATTACTCAGCCAGTTTTTGATCCACAAGAGGACCTGTCCTTTTACTCCATGACTCTCAAGCTTTCTAAGGAACCTTTGATAAGGAACTTTATCAAAAGCTTTCTGGAAGTCAAGATAAACAACATCTATCGGGTCTCCTTTGTCCACATGTTTGTTCACCCCCTCAAAGAAATGTAACAGGTTAGTGAGGCAAGATCTTCCCTTACAGAACCCATGCTGAGTCTTCCTCAATAACCCGTGTTCATCAATGTGCCTACTCATTCTGTCTTTGATAATGGTTTCTACCAACTTTCCCGGTATTGAAGTCAGACTGACTGGCCTGTAATTTCCCGGATCTCCTCTGGAACCCTTTTTAAAGATGGGGGGTGACATTTGCTACCTCCCAGTCCTCAGGAACGGAGGCAGATTTCAATGAAAGATTCTCGTATTGTGAGAAAGGGGGAAAAGTACTTCTTTCTCTACCTTCTCTATCCCATGCATAATCTTGTAAACCTCTATCATGTCACCCCTCAGTTGAAGTTTCTCCAAGCTAAAGAGCCCCAAGTGTTTTAACCTTTCTTCATAGGAAAAGTGTTACAACCCTTTAATCATTCTAGTTGCCCTTTTCTGCACTTTTCTTTTTTGCGTTGTGGTGACCAGAATTGTACACAGCATTCCAAATGAGGCCACACCATTGATTTATACAGGAGCATTATGATACTGGCTGATTTGTTTTCAGTTCCCTTCCTAATAATTCCCAGCATGGTATTGGCCTTTTTTATTGCAGTCACACATTGTCTTGACATTTTCAGTGAATTATCTACCATGACACCAAGATCTCTCTCCTGGTCAGTCTCTGCCAGTTCACACCCCATCAACTTGTATTTATAGATAGGATTTCTGCCCCCAAAGTGCATTACTTTGCACTTGGCCATGTTGACCCTCATTTGTCATATTGACGCCAACTCACCCAGCCTCCACAGATCACTTTGTAGTGCCTCGCAATTCTCTCTGGTTATTACCATCCTGAACAATTTAGTGTCATCCACAAACTTAGCCACTTCATTGCTTACTCCCAACTCCAAATCATTAATGAACAAGTTAAAAAAGCATTGGATCCAGTACTGAGCCCTGTGATATCCTACTGTTTACCGCCCTCCACTGTGAAAATTGCCCATTTATACTCACTCTTTCCTATTAATTAGCCAGTTTTTGAGCCACAAGAGGACATGTCCTTTTACCCCATGACTCTCAAGCTTACTAAGAAGCCTTTGATGAGGAACGTTATCAAACGCTTTCTGGAAGTCAAGGTAAACAACATCTATTGGGTCTCCTTTGTCCACATGTTTGTTCACCCCCTCAAACAACTCTAACAGGTTACTGAGACAAGATCTTCCCTTACAGAACCCATGCTGAGTCTTCCTCAATAACTTTTTCTATACTAATTCTCTCTTTGATAACATTTTCCACCAACTTTCCTGGTATTGAAGTCAGACTGACTGACCTGTAATTTCCCAGATCTCCTCTGGAACCTTTTTTAAAGATGGGGGGTGACGTTTGCTAACTTCCAGTCTCAGGAATGGAGGCAGATTTCAATAAAGAGAGAGACATAAAGCTTATTTAGTTACCAGACAGAATACTGGAGACAATATGATTTGACACATAACTGTTTTCCCCACTTATTCCATAGACGGGTCAAGCACACCCCAACAGTGTTGTAGCGTTCCCCTTAGTATTTTTTGAATACAACCAGGCAAATCTATGAATGTATGGGATCTACTAAACTCACCATCCTTAAGGAATACAAGAAATATAAAATAAGTTCACTGTGCAAAGGGTTTAAAGTTAGTTAACTGATAAACACTGATAATCAAAGTCTTTCACTTTTGGTCTTGTTATTTCTTCATGATATAACTCTGAGGTTACCATTCAACACCATTTGTTAAGAAACCCATGTAGATAAACTGGCTGATACAAATAAACACTGGATTGTCCACATAAAACAGCGTAGTGCTTGACTGAAACAAGGCACATATTTATCTTAAAACAGATAAATATGTCATCTACTTTTCCACATCTGTGCAATAGTTTCCACTAGAATGAATTCACACCTTTATCCTCGTTGCTTGCTGTTCCACTTTCATGGAACATTTTATTATTTGTGCCATAGAATCATCTCTTAATTAAACCTTTAGATCAGCTTAAAACTGCTTCCTTTACCATTTTTCCATGAGGTATGACAGAGGATTATTTTTATTTCCTCTTACAACATCATTTCTTCCCTCCTCTAGTACCTCTCATAATGTGAGTGCTTTCACACCATTCTAGTTGGCTAGAATGCATTTGCACATGGAGTGGAGAAAGGAAATCTTTTAAAATAATGGCTCCTATTTGCATGGAAATAGAAAGTAAATCACACAAATAGGTCTGGTAGTTCCCTAATATTGCCTAGAACTATAGCAGTAAAAAAAGAGAGAGAAGAGGATTGAGTTGGGTTTCAAATGCACCAATTAAAATGGGGTCAGGGACAGGTATACGTTTACAAAAAAATGGTTCTTAAAATAGCATCATTATTGCCAGTTTCTGTTCCTTGTGTGAAAACTGAGCAGCACCTATTTCAACCTTTTTATTACTATCAATATTGCTGCCAGTGAAACACATGCAGTTTTCTATTCCATCTTGCTTCTTGTATCATCAACAGAATTGAAAATTATCTGTCATTTTTCTTCACTTGCACATTACACATTTTGAATTCCTCCCTCCCCCCACCCCCAATGCCTGGGATCTTCAGAGAAAGAAAACCACAGTTTGGATCTATGAATTGCTTATATATCTGTGTCAGTGTTCATTAACTGCCCTCAATCTCCACCCAGAGGCTTCCTGCAAGTTTTACCCGATTACCAGTCTAAACACATAATGGTGATTTAATTGGTCATTCCTACATCCAGGGTAGGATATTGTGACAGATGCCCAAAATACACTAAACCCATTTAGTCCTGTTTGTTATGAAATACACCAACCCTGTTTGGTGTGAGAGCAAAGTTGCCAGCAGCTAATCAGTATCCCTGGAAGGACTGGAGGAGTGAGAGAGAAAAATTTGTTATACTGTTGACTTAGGCAGATAGAGTCTGAACCTTCAGAGGAAGAGAGATTGAAGGTATTGTCTCGGAGTTTGCCTTGCATGTAAGCAAGCTAAAAAAGTGAATATTTAGAGACAGAGTGCATCTCCAGAGGGTTTGCTGGGAGAAAACCCTGTCTCAGGAGACTTTGGAAGAACCTGTTTAGTGTAGTGGGTAAGTGTGCAGACTCTTATCTGGGGGAACTGGGTTTGATTCCCCACTCCTCCACTTGCAATTGCTAGAATGACCTTGGGTTAGCCAAAGCTATCACATGAGTTGTCCTTGAAAGGCAGCTTCTGTGAGAGCTCTCGCAGCCCCACCTACCTCACAGGATGTCTGTTGTGGGGAGGAAGGTAAAGGAGATTGTGAACTGCTCTGAGATTCAGAGTGAAGGGCAGAATATAAATCCAATATCATCATCTTCTTCTTTGGTGATGAAGCAGAATAACTCAAGGAAGAAACTGTATGGCTGAGAACAGATGGGCATTCCAGGGCAGCTGGGAGGCAGCCAAAAGTGGAACAGCTCAAAAAGAGCCATCCTGGAGCCTCTGCACGGTCCCAGTGAAGCAGCCCCATCCGGTCAGTAAGGCGGCCGGGCACCTTTACATGGGGAGGTGCTTCAGAAATCGCTGCCCTGTGTTGGTTGAATGGGGAGAGCACTCATGTGCAAAAGTGCTCTGACCAGCCTGCAAAAGGAAAAAAGCCAGAAATGGCTTGGGGAAGCTTGGCGCTTCTATGCTGCTAAATTGCCTCGTGTGCACCCTTCTCCTTCCAGATGACAAGGAGGCGACTGACAGCCAGTACAAATATCTGCTACCACTTCCGATGTGATAGCTTTTTGGGCCAAGTGGATTGGCCTGGAGGATGGAGTGAGGATGGGACAGGGATGGACAGCAGATGTTGCCGTCTGAAGGGTTTTTGGGGGTCGACTTCAGAGTTGGCCCAAAGTGCTGGTCTGTACTCACCATATGTGTTTTGAAGCTCCCATTTCTGATTAAAGATTGGTGTTTTCTGAGGGGAGCTCACATTTATATTGTGAAAATCTTGAGGTTTAGGGAAGGTCAATATTAACCTCAAGAATACAAACATACCTGAAAACTGCTCTCTGCTCTCCTAAAATATCAATTGTGTTATGCCTGTAAATAGTTTCTAGCCTCTTTTTTAAACCACTTTATTCTTTTATCTTTGGGATTAAATAAAAGTTAATGTTATTTTTCTGTTTCCCTCATGACTGCTGAATTTATTTTATTCAGAAGTCACTTGGATTAAGTTTGTCAAGTGAAATTCTGTGATAGAAACTGCACTGGTTGAGCTTTACATTATTACTCTACACACATAATGGTGACATTATATATGTAGTCAGTCATTCCCACATCCAGGTTAGAATGCCCATTCTACCCCATCCCACTGCAGAACCACTATCTATATAATTCTCAACATGGTCTCTTGGATGCTTATTTCCACAGATTGGTGGCATATAGAGGAAAAAGAGATTATTCTGCACACTTGGGGCATTCCTCAGGTGTGCACAAAAATCTTAAATGTTTAAATTTGTTTACAGGGAATACTTAAATCCCCCCAAAACTACAACAGCTTGTTCTGTACATATGCAGACAGGTGCAGGAACAGCCATTGCACCCGTGAGTGAAGCTGCCATGCCACTAACCATCTCAACTTCTACAGCAACCACCACCACTGGGACCATTGGAAACAGACACTGCAGATGCAAGGCATGCCACCTCACCAATAACCCTCCCTGCCATTGCTAGGCCTGCAAATAACCCTCCATGACAAACCCAGAGGGCAGGCAGAAGCGAAGGGCAGGGAATACCCTCGTCCTTTCAGTTTCTGAGGCATTGCTCATGGACACTCCAGAAAAGGAAAAGCTGGAAGGGGACCCCCTCCCAGACTCTGGGACATAAGCAGTCGAAAAATCTATGCAAGGAAACAGAAAAATGTCACAAAATAAAGGATTTTGGATTTGAATCACAAAAGAGGGAAGTGAATAAAAAATTGAAACAAACGGGACTTACATCAAAGTAAACATGAAGACTGTATTGCAAATCTCTGAAAAGTAAAATAAAACACCTTAACAACAGCTTTTATTACTGCATTTCATTCACATTGTTTCAACAGTATATTAAAGTCACGCTGCCCTTTATTTTTTTTTCTTTAAAAAAATCAGGTTTCTTTGCTTGTCGAAATAATGCAATGTTTTTTTCCCTGCCATGTAGCAACAATTAGACATACCAGTTTACAAAAATGAAAATGAGACAGGTGAGTTCATCTACCCTGTAATGCTTTAGCCGTGTATTTTTTCAGGTCAGGGCAATTTAAGTCCCATTATAGCTGATTTAATGGATAGCATCAGGGTAAGAGCCGCAAACTGAGCTGATCTAGGACTAATGGGTCTGTGATGATCTGTTCGTCATCCTTCCAGCTCCACTTCTTAACTAAGCTCATTACCTTGCAGTTTGCTTTTCTCCAGAGCTTGTGATTACGTTGTGTATTGACAGCTCTCATCTAAAGCAGCATTTTAATCTTATAGAGCTCTGTTAAGTCAGTCCCTTGATAAAGTACCATGCATATCTATGTGCAAACACCTCATAAATACTAAGAGTGAAAATACAGAACAAATCAAATCAGTGTGGCTGAGGACAGAGTACAGATTTGATGTTATTTCTGCTTTTCTGTAGAGCCCAGCTTAAAACAAATCCGTCCAACTCTGTGGTCTGAAATCTTTATAACTGTGCACACTGCTGTGGATTGTCACTGACTTTGTCAATGATTAGTTGATTAGACCTGACGAACCTATCATTAAATGTCTCATGATGGATTTTCATAGATCACTGCCTCTTATCTTGGTCAAGACCTCAAATCACTTTGGAGTAGATTCGTATGAAAAATCACTCAGTATAATGAAACATACATGGAGAGATGAGACTGATGCTTTGGCTGTTCTGACACATCACAAGCAGCAAGACTAAGCACTATTGACACAAGGAATAAGATTTTTTTTTGTTTGTTTCTGTTCTTCCCCAGTCATTTCAGTTGTGCACTTTATAATTGTCACTCTTGTAGGCTTATTTGTATCATAGAGGTTTTATATGCAATTAGATAGATATGATTAATATTTTAATACATAAATGTATTTATAAAATTTCTATGCTGCCTTTATTCCCTTACAAGGGCCACCAAGCTAACAATTTAAAACATATATAAATAAGCCACATTTTAAAACCATTAAAATGACCCCCTGCATACAATAAATACAACAAATAGCTGAAACGCATATAAACCACTTAGACACAATTAAACATTAGTTGATTATGAGGGAGGGATCACTGATGCAATGCAAAATGAAAAAGAAGATCTTCACTTGCTGGTGAAAGACCACAACAGAAGAGGACAGATGATCCTCCCTGGGGATAGAGTTCAGAGATTTAGTGTCATGACTGAGAAGTTGCCACCCATCTAGTCTCAGAAAGTCAGGGTACCTGAACCAAGGCTTCTGAAGATGACTGTAGTTGTTGTTGGGCAGGTTCATAAGACAGTAGGCTGTCCTTCAAGTGATGACTTCGACCCCCTCAGCCTGGAGGAAGTTGACAGGATACTCTTAGCGGCTCGCCCAACTACCTGTAAATTGGACCCATGCCCTTCCTGGCTTATTAAATCTTGCCAGGGTGACCTTAGATATCCTATACGGGATATCATAAATAGATCCCTGAGGGAAGGGCACTTTCCAACGCCACTCAAAGAGGCCGTGGTCCGTCCCCTCTTAAAGAAACCATCTTTAGATCCGGCCCAATTGGCAAACTATCGGCCAGTCTCAAATTTGCCCTTTTTGGGCAAACTTATCGAGAGGGCAGTGGCGAAGCAGCTGCAGACTTTCCTGGAGGATGCTTCCATCCTTGACCCATTTCAGTCCGGCTTTCGCCCGGGACATGGGACGGAGACGGTGCTGGTCGCCCTAATGGACGACCTTCAACGGCATCTGGATCGGGGCGGCTCGGCGGTGCTGATGTTGTTGGACCTGTCGGCGGCGTTCGACACGGTCGACCATCGGCTACTGAAGGGTCGCCTCGCCGACGCAGGGATTCAGGGGTTGGCTTTACAGTGGCTTTCCTCTTTCCTTGAAGGTCGGGGACAAAGGGTCGCAGTTGGGGGGGAGCTGTCCCGGAGGTGCACACTTGATTGTGGTGTGCCTCAAGGGGCGGTTCTCTCCCCGATGTTATTTAACATCTATATGCGACCTCTTGCCCAGATTGCCCGAAGGTACGGGCTAGGGTGTCATCAGTATGCTGATGACACCCAGCTCTATCTATTGATGGATGGCCAGCCGACCTGCGTCCCGGAAAATCTAGACCGGGCACTATATGCCGTGGCTGAATGGCTCAGACTGAGCGGGCTGAAGCTTAATCCTGCGAAGACAGAGGTCCTTTGCTTGGGTCGCCGTGGTCCGGAAGGGGGAATCCCCCTACCAGCCTTTGACGGTGCGCCGCTGATAGCGGCGGACAGGGTCAGGAGCTTGGGGGTGCTGTTGGAGCCTTCCCTAAAGATGGAGGCTCAGATAGCAGCCGCTGCCAAGTCCGCGTTTTTTCATCTTAGGCGGGCAAGGCAGCTGGCCCCCTTTTTGGAGCGCGACGACCTAGCAACAGTGATCCACGCTACGGTCACCTCGAGGTTAGACTACTGTAATGCCCTCTACATGGGGCTGCCCCTGTCCCGAACTCGGAAATTGCAGCTGGTGCAGAATGCCGCGGCCCGGCTGTTATTAGGTCTCCCAAAGCGGGAACACATTCAGCCGGGTCTTCGGACCCTGCACTGGCTTCCAGTAATATACCGAGTCCGGTACAAGGTGCTGGTTATCACCTTTAAAGCCCTATATGGCTTGGGACCTGTCTACCTGAAGGACCGTCTTTCCCCGCACGTTCCCCAGAGAGTACTGAGGTCGGGAACACAAAATCTCCTTACTATCCCTGGGCCGAAGGAAGCCCGGTTGAAGTCCACCAGAGAAAGGGCTTTCTCTGTTATGGCCCCTACATGGTGGAATCAGCTGCCGGAAGAGGTGAGGGCCCTGCGGGACCTTGTTCAGTTCCGCAGGGCCTGTAAGACGACCCTCTTCCGGCTAGCCTATACTTAGCTTGAGAATTTTACTGTAACTTGCTGGATTCCTTTTATATATAGCTGAAATATTTATGTGTATTAATAACTAGGGTTTTATCTGTTTTAAATATGGATCCCTTTATATGTGTAACTTTGATGGATCTACTATTGGAAGCCGCCCTGAGCCACTTGTGGGAAGGGCGGGGTATAAATCTTAAATAAATAAATAAAATAAATAAATAAAATGATGGTCTCTAACCTTACAAGATGGGTAACAATGTTAGTCTATCTATAGCAGTAGAAAATAGCACCTTAAAGACTAACTAAATTTGGGGCAGGGTATGAGCTCCATGGAGCAGAGTGGTACGCTGCATTACTGCAGTCCATGTTCTGCTCATGATCTGAGTTTGATTCCAGGTTCAGGTAGCCAGCTCAAGGTTGACTCAGTCTTCTATCCTTCCAAGGTCAGTAAAATAAGTACTCAGCTTTCTGGAGGTAAAGTGTAGATGACTGGGGAAGGCAATGGCAAACCATCCCGTAAAAAGTCTGCCAAGAAAACATTGTGATGTGATGTCACTCCATGGGTCAATACAACTCAGTGCTTGCACAGGGGACTACCTTTACCTTTGCCTTTTTATGAGCTATTATTATCCAGCATCTGGAATCAGTCAACTCTCCAAGATAAAAGGACAGAGGGACTCACATTCTAGCTGTATCTGAAAAAGTAAGCAGAGACTCACAAAAGCTTATACCTGCCACAAATTTTGTTAGTCTTTAAGGTGCTACTGGACTCTTGCTCTTTTTTACCAAACCATATAGTATTTTGAAGGGCAAGATTAGCACCTTAAATTGTGTCCAGAAACAATTTGGGAGCCAATATAGATGAGCCAAGATTACTATTCACTCCAGTCAACATCACAGCTGAAGCATTCTGTATCAACTGAAGTTTTTGAACACCTTTCAAGGGCAGCCCCACATCAACAGCATTGCAGTAATCTAATCTAGATGTAACAAGGGCAGGTACCACAACGGCCTGAATTTGTCTGCCCAGGAAAAACCACAGCTGCCTTATCAGTCAGAGCTGATAAAAAGCACTCCTGATGACCACAACTGCTACCTGCTTCTCCAGCAGTAGATCTGGGTCCAAGAGTACCCCCAGACTATGGAACTATTCCTTCAAGCAGAGTGCAACCACATCCAGAATATACGATACCTTAAATCCCTGGTCAGCATTCTGTCCACTGGTAGCCCTTTTCTTTGGCAGGTTTAAGCTTCAGTTTATTAGCCTGTATCAAATCTGCACTAAGAGAACTACGAGTTTGCAAAAATCATTTTTTTTTAAAAAAATCAGGTATATCAGACATGAAAAATATTGGTATTCCTGATATGGCCAGATTTCGATACTGGTATGATATACAAATTCAGATTTTCTTTTTTAGGTGGAGGAATTATCTGGATGTCTGGGGGTGTGTTTTTTAAAAAGATACAGTAAGCAAATTTGCCACCCAGTTGCTGGTGCCTATCCTCAGAAGAACCCCCAAGCTTCAAAAAGATTGGATCAGGGGGTCCAGTTGTATTGGTCCCAAAAAAATTAAGCTGAACCCCTCATGCATATACAAACCACTCTAAAAAAAACCCAAAACACTTTTAAAAGTATTACCCCCCCCCCCTTCTATTGAGTGTTCTGCTGGACTTCTGTGTATTGCCCTTGCTTCCACAAAATTAAATAAACAAATATAAACATATTTCTTAAAAAAACACTGCTGGGATAGAATGATAAGCAAGTGTGGCAAGCCCAACAGAATTAATATCAAACCAGAGAGTCTCAGTATGACAGAATCAAGCAGAATGGTATTCTTGCAAGCCCAACAGAACCAACATGTAACAGAGATGCCCAGCAGAACCTAGTGCCAATATGACAGTGGAAGCCCTACAAGACCAATGTAAAACCAGAGAATCCCAGCAGTGTATTGCCCTTGGTTCTGGTGACCTTTTAAAAGGTTGTAGAGGAAATATAACAACTGCTGCTGGCTCCCCTACTGCTTCCTGAAGTAGAAGAGCTGTAGACAGGAGGGTGGCATGGGACTGGAAAAGAGGAGGTTCAAGAGCCACCCATGAGACAGAGGTGGCAGCAAGGCAGGTAGGTGAGTGGTGGGGGGAGCACAGCTGTCATCTGAGTGGCCAGGAGAGGATGGGGTTCCTGCCTTCTATGAGTTTCACATTTCCCTGATTGTACATTTTATAATGGTGATTTTCTGGTATACAAAAAGCCTTTAAAATACATTCATTTCACCTGAGGGGGAAAATCAGAGAATCGAAACAGATTACACAAAAATAAAAAATTAAGGGTTTGATTCACAAAAGTGAGAAGTCAAGTTGAACTAGGGATTTTGACTAGAGATAAAAAAAATTGAAATTGTAAATGTAAATACAGCTCTTCTAGACTCCACCCCCTTGTCATATGGCCTCTGATTGGATCTGATGGCCCTGTTTGTAATGCCACCATTTTCACACAACATCTCCACTGACCATGGCAGCACAATTGCTATGGATACTACCCAGGTGATGCTCAAAAAACATTGTGAGCCCATCAAATATGTCTGCTGGCCACTGCATAACTTTTCCCCATAGAGAATGGACTAGCACTGCCATAGTTATATAGCAGTTGGCCATCGTAGCACAGGATTGCTCTGCCTACCTAGGCACCATTTCTTAGTGTCTGGACTGTGCCTGAAAGACAGATATTATTCAAAGGAGCTGAAAAACAAGTAGTAATTGTGACACTGATTCTAAACTTCACCAGTTCAAATTTCCAGAAGTCTTCGTTTCCTTCATTTTTAAAAAAGTCTTAGTATTCTGAGTTTAAGTGCATGATCCAGGAGAAGAACCCGTTTCACCTGTTTCTCAGATGTAAAAGTAATCATGAGAGAGAACAAATGAAACTTCACCACCACTGTTACTGCCTGGGCTTTTTTTGTAGCAAGAACTCCTTTGCATATTAGGCCACACACCCCTGATGTAGCCAATCCTCCTGGAGCTTACAGTAGACCCTGTACTAAGAGCCATGTAAGCTCTTGGAGGATTGGCTACATCAGGGGTGTGTAGTTTAATATGCAAAGGAGTTCCTGCTACAAAAAAGCCTTGGTTTCTGCACAGTAGCAGAGATGATCACCATCCACTTGAGTTGAATAGTGCTGAGACAAGGAGATGCAAAACTTGGTTCACAAATGATTTTGGCCAAACACGTTCATCACAGAAACTGTGGCATCTCTGATTATTTTCAAAAGCTCTCAGACTTTAACACTTTGCCAAAGATTGTCATTCAAATTTTATGATGTATATTCAGCTATAAGATAATTTAACACTGATAGACTATTCCTTTTTCAAACTTGAAATACAACTTTAATGTAAAAGTTACAAGTTCTATATGTAAGATCTAGAAATAAAATTGTTATAATCTCTGAATAAAAATAAAACCTGGAAGACAGATATTTTTTTTCAAAAGAGCTATGAATAATAATTGTAACATTGATTCCAAACTTCATTAATGCAAATTTCTAAAAAGCATTGAGTTCTTCAGACAATAAAATACATTTGATATACCTTTGTTTCATAATATTAAGTTGCTTTGTTTTCATAGCTTTTCTTCAAACAAATAATATTAAAATAGCACCAGTAGTTCTGAATCCAATAGAAACAATTTCTGTGATCACTTTTGGAAGTTCAATAAAAACAGTGGAATGAAAAATTCACTAAGTCTTGTATTATTACTGCTGAAAATTAGATCCCCAAGTGAAACCAACAATATGCAAATGAGCAATAACAATTCAAATACCTGTACAGTAGTACATTTTAAAGAATGAAAATGACAAAAACAAGAGAATAAACCAAAGTTTATTTCAGTGGAAAAGAGAAATGAAGTACTCAGACTCATTCCTAGAACTTTTCAGGGCCTAAACTCTTCTCTAACCCTTAGTCCTACCACAATTTCTTCTAATCTCTTCGGTCATTACTTATCTTGATTTCATTCATACTGACATTATCTCAATAAATAACAGTTGCAATTATGTCAAAATCCTATATAGATATTTGCTAATATCACTATGGACAAATTGAGTTCCTTCAAGACTTTCTGTCACAAGACAAATTCTAGTCAGTAGGGGTCACTATAAGAATCAAACCGAATAACCTCCCCCACAAAAAAAAAAGTTAACTAAAGGAATGCTGGTTTTTATTCTTCCAAAGTCATAAAGCTTACTCACCTAATTTTTCTTTAATTGTATTCATTCTTATCATCTATCAATCTATCTATCTATCTATCTATCTATCTATCTATCTATCTATCTATCTATCTATCTATCTTGTCTGTCTGTCTGTCTGTCATCATCATCATCTACACATATACACACACCACCTTTCTATCCTCACAAGGGCTATTAAGGCAGCTAACAAATAAAAATGTACACAATTAAATCATATTTTAAAACCATTTAAAGCCTGTGAAGCAAAGCACCCCTGTTTCCTCCCAAGGGTTAATGTGAACAGTAATGTGAACAGTAATAGTAATGGGCCTGTTTGAGCTTGCAGGTGCCAATAATTGGGCCTTTCTGACTACACAGCTCTTATCATCTTCAAGGCCGGAGTCAAGAGTGTTGTCATTAGCTCTTTCTGGGAACTGTGGTTCATTGGATGGGAGGGGGGAAGCAGTAGCAGTGGCAAAATCTTTTAGAGAGCTCCAATGAGAATGTACTCTGATTGAATTTGGACCAGCACCTAACACCAAATGGTTTGAGACTATAACTGGACTAGAAGCCAGGGAAAGCATGCTAACTTTGTGATTTCGGTGGACTGAGGCCCACATTATGTAAAGTTTTCATTGCAATGAGCATCTATGTAAAGGACATTTAAGCCTTTGTATTGGATTCTGAGACTTTAAGATTGTGCCATCTAATACAAGGCATCACTATACTAGAAAAGTTAGCTTCTTATATTTTTTCCAGTATGGCTTTAAGAGCTTGTGTTGCCTAGAAACCAATTTATTCTTTAAGTATATAATAAACTTCATATAGTTTAGCAAAGGCTGGTTTATTGTGGGCAGTAGCCCTTGACATGATGGCAGCTTAAGGGATCAGGGCCTTTGTACACAAGATAAATCTATTGGCAAAATACTCTCCAGGTCCACAGCATGGTTGTTATTTTGGTGAGTCAGGGTGAAAGAGTCAAGGAAGATGACAGCAGCAGAGTTACCAGGAGCCTCTAGCAGGCTGCAAAAATGGAAGTTACCCTGGGTCAATATTTGGATATACAGGCAGGTGCTAGGAAGCGCAGACATGCCTGGAAGGAGAAATCTCAAGCCCAGAAGTGTCTGTGGCATGGCAAGAAAGAAGAACTGTGTTTGGGAGCCACAGCAAGAGAACTCAAGGCAAAATGCTTACGGATACCTCAAGTGGGTCGGAGGACAAAGAGTCAGAGAAGGGCTTAGAAGATTTATAGACCTATCAAGATGGCAGAGACTCTTCAGCCACCAGACATTCCAGATGCCTGCAAAAAGTCAACAGAGAGCAGGTGACAGAAGCAAGCAATACTCTATCTAAGCTGTGGAGTCTTGTGAACAAAAATTCAACTTCATGGGCTAATGGCATTAAGGCTGTGAACGAGTGATTTGACTACTGCATAAGTTAGTTTGCTCTGAGGCCATCCCTCAGCTAAGACAAAAATATGTGAGTCAGAGGCTAAAAAACTGTGAGCTGGCTCACACTAACTCAGCTTAGAAGGAACACTGGAAGCAAGTATATGCCAGAATGGGACACAGCTGAGGAACTGTGGCCAGAAGACAAAGGAAAGACTAGTGCAGACACCTGCAGGAAGTGAAAACCTGTGCAAGAAGCAATGGTGTGGCAGGAGAGAATCAGCTCAGAGACCTACAAGTTCTAGTCACAGCTTTCATGGCTTTACAAACAGAGCAGATGAACTTGGTGCTATGTGATCATGGCAGATATTGAGAGAAGTGAAAATTTCCCATGTTTCAAGATGCTCAGGACCCTCTGTTATATATTTTGTCCTTTGAATCTGCATATCAGGACTGTCAAGAATATCTGAGATTTTACATGCTCAGGTGCATGGTGAGCTGAGTGACCTGATGTGTGAGCTACCAGCTGGTTCATGGGACTATGAGCAGAAGGGGCTGAAGTCATAGAGGCCAGGTGCTGGCAGGAAAGGACAGCAGCTTAGAGTGCCTGAGGTAAGTAGTGAGTGTTGGCAACCTTCCTGATTGGTAGAACCCCATGCCTGTTAAAGACAACAACCTTAGACAACAGATACCACCCAAACAGAATGCTATTTCTTCCATGAGAAGGGGGCATATAAAGTGAGAATTTCCAAAACTTGTGCAGAAGGGGAAAAAGACAGCCCTCCAAGATGCGATATGTGATGAAGGAAGCTTTCAAGAGCAGACAATTGAAAGAAAAAGAGGCTGAAGGTTCAAAGATTCCCTTGGTTGCTTTGGTTAAGAAAAACAAACTATTTAGAGTTCAATAGTACCAGGCAGATTAGATTCAGCAACAGAGGGCACAGCTAATGACTCAGGAGCAAGTGGCTTTGATGTTCCCTTAGAGGATGAAGGGTTTTTTTTTTTTAACTTAAGTGTCATTTTTCAGGTTGTTTGTGACCTTATCTCAGAAAAAGTGGAGAATTTGAGGAGCAATATGCTGGTAATGGGTGGGGCACAGCATTCACAGATACCAGTTCTGACTTTAGTTCTCTTTATCAAAATGCATTGTGTGAGCCTGTGAAATGGTCAAGAAGATTTCCATTCATACCTACAACTCAAAAATCTCTAATCAAACCATAGCTTTCTTATGGGTATGCTTTAGGGGTTAGGAGGGTGAACTGCCTGTTTTAGGTTATTCAAATGGAGATAGTCCTACAGCTGTTGCCATATAGTTCTGACCTGCTAGACTGAATACCACATCTTCAGTCTAGTAAGGCTTACTGAGATCCAGTATGAGGTTGTGGTTAGAATGCCAGACTTTGAGAGCTCAAGGCTTAAATATCCACTCAGCCAAAAAGCTCACTGATGCAGTCATACTTTCCCAGCCTAATTAGTGTCACTGGGTTGTATGTTGTGGGGATAAAATGAAAGAGGGAAGAATCATGTACACTGACCCGAGCTCCTTGAAGGATGAGTGGAATAAAAATGTGACAGCAGGATGTATGAATATTCATTTCTTTCTACTTTTGTCTTTTTATGCCATTTATATGCAATAGCTGTGGGGGGAATGTTAAAATGTATACATTTAACAGAAAGAAAGAAAAATGGCATGGAAATAAAAATCCACAGGTACGATTTGCACAAGAAAGAAAACAAAAATGATTTTTTTTCAAGGTGAAATGGTAGTGTAATAAAATGCAATAGAAAGAGAAACAAATGCTGGCTAAAAAATAATACATGTGACAAAATGTGATCCACTGGAGAAGGAAATGGCTCATGATCTGAGCTGGACAGTAACCCCATGGACAGTAACTTTCTCTTGGATTGCTGCCCTGACTTGGATTAATGTGATGCGGCGAGAGGGCTTGTGCAGTTCAATGAGGCTGTGGGCTATGCCATGCAGGGCGACCCAAGATGGACAGGCCACAGCTGAGAACCCAGCTGGAGAAGGAAATGGCAACCCTTGCCAAGAAAACCCCATGGACAAAAGGTTTAACAAAAGGTTAAAAGATATGGCACTGGAAGATGAGCCCCTCAGGTTAGAAGGTGCCCAATATGCTACTGGGGAAGAGAGGAGGGCAAGTCCAAGTAACCACAGAAAGGGTGAAGTGGCTGGGCCAAAGCCGAAAGGACGCTCAGCAGTGGATCTGTCTGATGGTGAAAGAACAGTTCGATGCTGCAAAGAACAATACTGCATTGGAACATGGAATGTAAGATCTATGCATCAAGGTAAGCTGGATGTAGTCAAACAAGAAATGGCAAGACTGAACATCGACATCTTGGGAATCAGTGAACTAAAATGGACGGGAATGGGTGAATTTAACTCAGAGGATCACTACATCTATTATTGTGGGCAAGAGTCCCATAGAAGAAATGGTGTGGCCTTTATAGTTAACAAGAGAGTGAGGAAGAAAGTAATGGGATACAATCTCAAAACTGACAGAATGATCTCGGTCCGTATCCAAGGCAAACCATTCAATATCACAGTAATCCAAGTCTACGCCCCAACCACTGGTGCAGAAGGGGCTGAAGTGGACCAGTTCTATGAAGATCTACAACACCTTCTAGAATTAACACCAAAAAAAGATGTCTTCCTCATCATAGGGAACTGGAATGCCAAAGTGGGAAGTCAAAACGTAACGGGAACAACTGACATGTTTGGCCTTGGAGAACAAAATGAAGCTGGGAAAAGGCTAATAGAGTTTTGTCAAAGGAACAAGCTGGTCATAGCGAACACCCTCTTCCAACAACATAAAAGGCAACTCTACACATGGACATCACCTGATGGGCAACACAGAAATCAGATTGATTATATACTCTGCAGTCAAAGATGGAGAAGCTCCTTACAGTCAGCAAAAACAAGACCTGGAGCTGACTACAGCTCAGATCATGAGCTACTCATTACAAAATTCTGGCTTAAACTGAAGAAAACTGGGGAAGCCATTAGGCCATTCAGGTTTGACCTTGATCACATCCCTTATGAATATACAGTGGAGGTGAAGAATAGGTTTAAGGAACTAGAGTTGATAGATAGAGTGCCTGAAGAACTATGGACGGTGGTTTGTGACATTGTACAGAAGGCAGCAATCAGCACTATCCCAAAGAAAAAGAAATGCAAGAAAGCAAAGTGGCTGTCTGGTGAGTCTTTACAAAATAGCTGAGGAAAAAAGGAAAGCAAAACGCAAAGGTGAAAAAGAAAAATTCACCCAACTTAATGCAGATTTTCAAAGAATAGCAAGGAGAGATAAGGAGGCCTTCCTGAAGGAACAATGCAAAGCAATAGAGGAAAATAACAGAATGGGAAGGACAAGAGATTTCTTCAAGAAAATTGAAGAAATCAAGGGAATGTTTCGTGCAAAGATGGCCATGATAAAGGACAAAAATGGTAGGGACCTAACAGAAGCAGAAGAAATCAGGAAGAGGTGGCAAGAATACACAGAAGAATTATACAAGAAGGATCTCAATGTCCTTGACAACCAAGACAGTGAAATAGCTGACCTTGAGCCAGACATTCTGGAATGTAAAGTCAAATGGGCCTTAGAAAGCATTACTAGCAACAAAGCGAGCGGAGATTACAGTATCCCAGTTGAGCTATTCAAAGTCCTAAAAGATGATGCTGTTAAAGTGATGCACACATTATTTCAACAAATTTGGAAAATGCAACAGTGGCTGCGGGATTGGAAAAGATCAGTTTATATTCCAATCCCAAAGAAGGGTAATGCCAAGGAATGTTCAAACTATCGTACCATTGCACCCATTTCACATGCCAGCAAGATCATGTTAAAGATCCTACAAGCTAGGCTTCAGCAGTATGTCGATTGGGAACTATCAGAAATTCAAGCTGGGTTTCGGAGAGGTAGAGGAACTAGAGATCAAATTGCCAACATTTGCTGGATTATGGAGAAAGCACGGGAGTATCAGAAAAACGTCTATTTCTGTTTCATTGACTATGTTAAAGCGTTTGATTGTGCGGATCACAGCAAACTGTGGCAAGTTCTTAAAGAGATGGGAGTACCAGACCACCTCACATGGCTCCCAATAAACCTGTATAAGGGTCAAGAAGCAACTGTCAGAACAGGATATGGAACAACTGATTGGTTTAGAATAGGAAAAGGAATTTGAAAAGGATGTATATTTTTACCCTGCTTATTTAATTTATATGCAGAGTACATCATGCAGAATGCTGACCTGGATGAAACACAAACCAGAATTAAGTTTGCCGGGAAAAACATCAACAACCTCAGATATGCAGATGACACCATTTTAATGGCAGAAAGTGAGGAGGACCTAAGGGACCTCTTGTTGAAGGTGAAAGAGGAGAGCACAAAAGTAGAATTGAAACTCAACATCAAAAAACCTAAGATCATGGCATCCGGCCCCATCACACCATGGCAAATAGAAGGGGAAGATATGGAAGTAGTGACAGACTTCACTTTTCTGGGATCCAAGATCACTGCAGATGGTGACTGTAGCCATGAAATTAAAAGACGTTTGCTCCTTGGGAGGACAGCTATGGTGAACCTGGGCGGTATAATAAAAAAGTAGAGCCTGCCAACGAAGTCCATATAGTCAAAGAGATGGTATTCCCAGGCTGTGAGAGCTGGACCATAAGGAAGGCTGAGCGCAGAAGAATAGATGCTTTTGAGCTGTGGTGCTGGAGAAGAATCTTGAGAGTCCCTTGGACTGCAAGAAGATCAAATCAGTCAGTCCTAAGGGAAATCAACCCAGACTGTTTCCTGGAAAGTCAGATGCTGAAGCTCAAATACTTTGGCCACCAAATGAGAAGGGAGCACTCACTGGAGAAGACCCTGATGCTAGGAAAGACAGAAGACAAAAGAAGAAGGGGACGGCAAAAGATGAGATGGCTGGACAGCGTTACTGACGTAACAAACATGAATTTGAGCAGACTTCGGAGGATGGTGGAAGACAGGAAGGCCTGGCGTGACTTGGTCCACAGGGTCGCAAAGAGTCAGACTCGACTGTGCGTCTGAACAACAACAACTTGCCATAGATGTGATACAGACATTTCTAGGGTTAATGCAGGCATATATCATGCCTCTTTATTTTCAGTGAGGGGATATAGCTTAGTGTACCCCTGAGTCCCAAGCTCTTAGTAGTAATCAGGAAAATCTGTGAGCATAGTCTCTGATTATGGAACTGGAAGTGAGGGGGAGTGAAGCCTTCCCCTACATGCGCTTCAAAGGATAGACCCTGAAAGGTGCCAGAAGGGGAGGGTGAGGTTGATCCCCAAATAGTTGATTGGGGTTGGTGCAGCACAGGTTCAAGGCTCCAGGCACAGGGCAGGGCATTTTGAGCAGCTGGGGTGTTTTTTGCAAGGGCCTTTCTCTTTGGGCGTTTTCGCACTCACCTTCAGCCGGCGCGACCCCCCTCTTCACCGCGCAGGATCTGCGCGGATTTCGCACTAAATGCCGCGGAGCAGCCGGAAGAGCCGGAAACTCCCGTCGCAAAAGCCGCGCAAACGGAAACTGCTTTTTGGCGGTTTACGTTTGAGCGGCTTTTGCGCCGGGAGTTTCCGGCTCTTCCGGCTGCTCCGTGGCATTTAGTGCGAAATCCGCACAGATCCTGCGCGGTGAAGAGGGGGGTCGCGCCGGCTGAAGGTGAGTGCGAAAACGCCCTTTGAATGAGTTCAGTAGCAAACATGTGGCATTAAAAGCTTGCTGCTTGCCTTCTAAGGGGAAGGAGCAATTAGGAGGCAACCAATTGATTTCTCCAGGCTCTGCTGGAGAGGATCTGGAGACAAGAGAAGGAATACCTGCCTTGATCGGCTCTGAGACCTTGTGGGAATCTCCTGGGGACCTCATGAGAGTGAGACATCATAGTGAAATGGCCTTGGCCCTGTGCTCCATCGTGTGCCATTTGCATCAAAGATTCTCAAAATACATCATTCGCACATGGACCCGTTCACACATAGGGCCACTTTTCCAGGCACTGTGATCTCAAAAATTTCTGTTTGCCAGTGCAAAGTATATCTTCACACAGCTGTGTTCATATGGAACATTCCATATACCATTTTATAGTCAGAAGAACTGAAATTACCTGGAAAAAAATTGGTGATTATTTTGTGAATTAGCCAGCATTGTAAAGTGGTTAGAGCTTCAAGTTGGGCCCAAGTTCAAAACCCCACCCAACTATGGAAACTTGCTGAGTAAACTTAAGCCAGTCACATACACTCACTCTAACATACCTTACAGGGTTGTTGTGAAGATAACATAGACGAGAGGAGAATGGTGTAAGCAATTTTTGGTCCCCATTGGGAAGAAACAAATTAAATTGATTAAATTAATTCTGCAATACCAAGAAGCATATGAAATTGTTCATTTTGCATTCTGAAAACAACTGGCAAATGCACTCTCAATACACAAGCACCAGCACAAATAACAGGATCTTTGAACATGCTGAAATGACACTTGGTTTTATCTGCATTGCCATGCCCCTCTTGGCAGTGTTCCTTCAGATATATATCTTTCTGTACATTTCAAGGGATAGTTGGTCACTGTGCATGTCTTGAGAACATGACTGGTTCAATCCATTTTAAGTAGAGATCTGCATTAGGATATTAATTCATCCGAGGCTGAACTGAAGCTTTGCTATTCTTCAATTTTTGAAACATTTAAAAAATCCCATTAATGGGATTTGTAGAACATATATTGTTCAGTCTTCCCTTCCTTCTGCTGCCTCTTGATTGTCCAAGAAATACTTTCACAAGGGGATTCTTGTGAACAAAATGTACTTCCATATGAGGAGAGACAATGCAATGAAATTGTCTCCTCCTTCTCTCACAACACCAATTGGCAGTGGAAGGATGAGAAGACTCCATCCAGTTTCCCACTGTGTGCTACAGCCCCTCTTGTACACTCAGAATATTCTGTTTAGGAAGGTTCCCCCAACCCTGAGAAAGGATTTTAAAGATAAGCATGGGACTGGTGAAGTAAGGGGATGGCAAAGAAAATTATGAAAAAGGGCATTGGATTGTATTCATAGTTCTTGAAAGCCAAGGATAATAAAGCATTTTGCCAAGTTTGGAGGGACAAGACAGTTGCGGAGAGAAGAAAAGAATGTGAGGGTTTAAAAACAATAAAATATTGCTGAATACTCAGTTTTTACACATTGATTTAGGGAAATGATCTGAAAGATCCATTCCTACTCAGTATTTTGTTTTCTCTTGACTGTGGACTAAATGTTTTAAGGAGAAACCTGCTATAATTATAAAACATAAGCCATTCATTATTCATGAAAGCTGAACTTTTGAAAGCAATTTGCTTCAAGTCACCTGAAAGAGCTCCCTTAGACCTCCTTAAGGAGCACTTCCTGCTGTGCACAGTCAATTCCACTTGAACAAAAAGTGTTTCATTGCCAAGTAAACTCTTGAGTCAAAATAGTCTCAAAAACCTTTCTGTATTCATCACTGCTGTATTGCATTACAGCAAATAAACTATATGCTCCAGACAGAAAATATGTTGCCTCCTGTGCCAGAGCACTGTGTCTAGATCTAACCCTCAACAAGATTAGATCTAGACACAAGATACATATCGATTTGCAGTGAATGGAAAGGAACCAGCAGCAGGGGGGCAAAGACAGGGGGAAATGGCACCACACTGGCTGCAGAACATCACTTCTGGTAAACATCAGAAATTATGTCATGTCATCACTGTGATATGAATAAAGTACTCTAGGATTTGGACAAAAATTGCTCCTGCAGCTCCCAGACAGATGGCAGGCAATGAAAAGGAAGATCTGGAAGTCTCTCAAATCAGTCTTCTCCTTAAACTTCATTTTTTAAAACCATTGCTATCTTTGTCCACCTTTCTTTAGCCACTCTGCATACTTGGAGTTCCAGACAGTGGGCTTGATTCAGCAGAAAAACTTGTAGAACAAATTGGTGCAGCAAGCCTTTTTTTTGTCTTCTCCTTCTTCTGGCAGCAACTCACATCCCAATCCCAATCCCAATTCATTCATTCACCTCCCAATCTTCCCAGCTTCTGAGAGGGCTTAAAAAGGTAAAGGTAGTCCCTGTGCAAGCACCGAGTCATTACCAACTCATGGGGGGGATGTTACATCATGATGTTTTCTTGGCAGGCTTTTTCTGAGGGGGTTTACAGAAAATCTAAAACATAAATCCAATAAAAAGCAAACTGTTCATTTAAAAAAAAGAACCCTAAAACCTCAAACCTAGGAAAAAATATAAAATAATGGAGACTATAAAGGTAGAAGGATTTAAAAAGGAGGATTAAAAGGAGGAAAGCTAGATATTTCAGGACCACAGCATATGAAAATTTAAACGCCTTTCTTTTTGTCCAACATATGTTTGTTCACGGATCTGTCTTGCATGTGAATATTTTGTTTAATTTTGGCATAACTTGGATAATTTTTGTTGGGCTAAATATTAGCTGATGATGTAGAAGTAAAATATTGCACAGCTCCTTACCCACATAGTGGTATGTTTTCTGCATAATTACCTGTTGCAGGGAAATCATGAAATTTCTCTGCTTGCTCAGGGTTTGGGGGAAATGGTGATTTGAAAGGGAACATTTTTAAAGGTCCCAGACTTGTCTTACTGTTGGGCTTCTAATGACAGGAGAGGACAAAATTTATTTCTCTTTCCTCACCTTTCCTCCTACATGGGAGACACAACAACAGACAGGTTAACCCATGAGGGGGGAGTGATTTAGCAACTTCTACTGGATTCTGATACCATCTGGAGATGAGAATAGGTGGTCATTCACCAGCAAAGTCAGCCTTCCCCTATTTCGTCCCTTTTTAAAATCAATCTATATTTTCTGTAATCTCTTGGCTTGCTCCTAAAGATCATCTCCTTAGCATAATTTTAACAATAATACTTCACATAATTATTCGTACAACTTGAAAAAGTGGCAGGCTGCCAGTAACTTCACCAGTAAAAGGAGTCTTCCTGAAAATTTATGGCCCACAAATTACAGATAATCAACAAAAAAATTATATGAGTAGTCCAAATATAAATTACTGTACTGCATTTAGTTGCTCCTCTTAAGAAATTTCAACTTTAAAATTTAGCAGAAATATTAACTGAACCAGACCAAACTATATTAAGCTTCTATTTCTACTTCCTCTGGCTGAATTTTATTTTATATAACTGTGGATTTCCTTTTATATGGATTATACAATTGACTATTTCTTTCTCTTTTTTTCCTTTGATAAGAATGTTTACTCAAAGGGGTCAGTGCTTCAATGCATTAAAAAAACAACACATACACCAGCAGATTTGGCAAAAAGACTGCCCAATGGAAAAATAAGATTTCTTTCCCTCTCTTATATAATTACCTACTCAAGTGCTTTCTTTGATACTCCCCAATACAAAAAGCAAGGAGAAGATTTTGAACTAATTTCTGTAATATTCTTTCTTTCTGAGGCTTCAAATGAACCAGCACATCAGAAAACAAAAGCAAAGATGCTAGGTAGACTCCCCTTTTCATATTTATTTCTTCCTGATTCCTTTGGGTAAATTACAACAGACTAATATGGACTTTTAAGAGACAATATTTTAAATATATATTTTCTTTCTCTCCCCCCTTTTTTCTATTTTCCAATATATTCTGTTTAATATTATTTAATATAAATATTCTTTTTATTATTTAATATACGTCTACTAAGATATTAGTAGAAAAAATCCAGAGACTGGAACAAGAGCCTGTCAGGGGAGAGTAGGATATAGATCTGATTAAATAAATAAATAACAATCTTAATAAAGATGTGCTAGCAGAAATCAAAACAATTAAAAAACCAACTAGACCTGTTAGGATTGGAAGAGGTATAGAAACCCCCCCTAAAATTTCTAGAACAGGAATTTTGAGCATGCAAACAAACCCAACAAATATTTGGCATACTGTCCTAGGAAGGAAAAAAGGGGCGGGAGTAATAACAGGTGTAAAAGAAAGGTCAAATTACATATGCAGAAAAAGAAATATGAGAACGATTTGTTATATAAAAAGGATTATATAAAAAGAAGTCTGTTTTAGAAGAAGGATTAAGAGAATATCTAAAGGACATCCTGAGTTTACATTGCAAAATATATGAATGAGATAAATGAAAAAAAGATAATACCTCCAACATGGCAAGAGGTGTACATAATGTAAATATATAAAGAGGGAAGTGCTGCAGTGCTACCGCTGTCATACACACTTATTTCTTTGCTGAATGTAGATTACAAAATCTTTGACATAGTAAAGGCAGACAAAGAAAATTTATACTAAACTTAATATACTCTGACCAGAAAAGTTCTGTACCAAGGAGAAAAATAATATACAATTTATAACAGATGCAATCAAATTTGTGACCAAGAAGAAAAATAAAGTAGTGTTCTTATTTCCAGCCACAAAGGAAGTGTTTGACAATTTAGCATGATGTTTTTTTTATTGAATGTACTTCAGAATATGGGCTGTGGCCCTGAATTATGGAACTGGATGGATGCTGTATATTCAGATCAACAAGCAAAGATTTTAATAAATGAGAAATTAACAGAAGAAGTCACAATTAAAAAAAAGAGCACATCAGGGATGTCCTTTGTCACCTGTACTTTTTATCCTAGCAATAGTGACCCTAGGTACAAAAATCAGACAAGAGTTCAAAATGAAAAGCTATGCAGATGATATGGTTCTAATAGCCTTGAATTCACAAAAATCATCATAGTGCATACCGAAGAATTTGGATTCTTTTCAGGCTATAAAATTAACAGCAAGAAGACAAAAACAATAATGAATATTTTTAACGCAATAAGACGATAACATAAAGAATACAGAGTGTACAGTAGTCATCGACCCCATTAAATATTTGGAAATCAATGTGATTGGGCAAAACGATAATCTTTTAAAAAAACAACCACTTTCTTACATGCCCAGGAAAATGCTGATCACTGCTTTGGGGTCACGAAGCAATTTTTCTCCAAGCCAGTCTCACCAGGGATCCTAGAGGGGTTTTTTTAGCCATCTTTTGGACATGGAGCACGAGCTACCTGGAGTGTAGAGGAGGGTGTTCAACTAGATGACCCTTCCAACTCTATGATTCTAACTAGAAGAAAATTTGGAAATCGATGCAAGTAGATTTTTCTAGATGGAAAAAAAAATAAAATCTCATGGCTGGGAAGAATCTCTGTAACTGAAATGGATGTATTGCCAAAATAAATTTTCTTTTGTAGATGTAACCCCTATGTAAAGGGGGGGAAATACTGAAAGAGTGGCAGAGACAGAGAAATACATTTATTTGGAATGGAAAGAAATCAAGAATAGGCCTCCAAATATAGAAAAAGACAGATTAGCAGTTCCAAATATAAAATTCTATTACCAAGCTGCCTGCATTGTCTGGATTACAGACTTGCAGCACAGCAAGGGCCACTCAGCTTGGCTAGCTCCTGAGCTATTTCCCTTCCCAGTCTGCCTCTAGATATGACTGGAGTGGGAATCTGCCTGCATCTTCTATTTTGGTTAATCAGGAGAGTCATGCACCTTGGCTATTTCTTTCTTTTTTGTTTGATGTTTTTAGTAATTGCCATTCTTTAATTGTTAATGAATTGCCATAAAAATATTGCTGCTTCTACTCTCTCCCTTGAGCTTTTATTCCCTGAAGAAGGGAAGGAGAGTGCATTCTGGGATATGATCCAGAAATATGGGGTTAGGATGGGGAAGTGAAAACTGTCTTGGAATTATACCAACAACAGATCATCAGAACATTAAGTGGATATTTGAAAAGTTACTTCAAACAATTAGCTGATGCCAATGGAACCTCATCCTGTGTGTGGCAGGAGAAAATCCTACAGACATTGTGGAATCATTCCAAGTTTATATCAGCTTCAGTTGCATAAAACAGACAAATAAAAAGACCGCTACAGGCTAGGAGACAAATACTGTTCTCCTCAGGATACCTCCCTTTCCTTTGAACTTATGAATGCTTTTAAGGTGTGGCTGAACAAACACCTGGCTGCCTAGCTCCAATATGCTAATCCAGTGAGGGGGATTCTTGCCTGTTGTTGACTGTTAAAGCCTCTTCAGAGTCTTCTCCACATCTCTGATTCCCTGATGAATCCAACAGAACAGCAGATGAAAGCCATTTCTCTGACAGAGACAGCTTGTATCTAAAAATATTTTGCTTTTCGTGTATGATTAACTGACAGACTGAACAAAGGCATGACTTGGAAATTGTTTATCAATATTTCTCTAAGAGAGACAGCTTGTATTTATAAATATTTAGCATCTTTGGTGGAATGAGCCTGAATAGGAAGCTATTTGCATTGCATGCAGATTATCAGGCAATAAGCCAATTACCAGAGAATTATAATCAATTATTTCAGTCAGAGATGCCAGCTTTTTCAATAGAGGCATTAGCTAAATGAGTTCTGATAAGTGACTGATTGTAATTAATGACTAACATTCCATTTTACATTTGTATTTGTACACAAAACCCATTGTGGGTCTCCCCCCCCCCCCCCCATGTGCAAGGCTCCAGATTTTTTACAATTCATACTACTCATGAAATAGGAATGGGCAAAGAACATTTATTACGTGGGTGAGTGGAGTGCTAAGAATCAAGCAAAATTATTCTGCAATTAAAACATGCATAAATGTTTAGCATGTCTGACACCAGTCTTGTTCTCATGTGGCAAATTATAAAGCTAGATTGTCGATCCATTTGACCTTTAAAGGAACTGAAAATCAGGGGTGTGCATTCTGAAATCCCTGAGCTGAAATATGCATGGAAATTGATCGTTCAGGTCTTTGCCAAGATTTCTGAAACAGTAAACACAAATCTGGGATTCTTAAGAATTATGAAAAGCATCCCCCCACCAACAACAAAAAAAGATGGTGTTATTTTTCATGTTTGGGTGCTTACCATTCTCAGCAGCAGACATCTTGGTCTTGTTTTTTTTTTAGATTCTCCTGATTTCCTGAGCAATGGTGTTTCTCCCTTCCAATTGGATTTTTGCAAGGGATCAAAAGGAGAGTGCTCCTAACCCATCAACATTGGAGACAAGCCCCAGAGAAGGAATTTCAGTCTAAGAAGCCCCTTGTAATTCAGAGCAGTTATTTCCAGACTGAGAAAAGTAGCTCTGGGGAGAGGTAATTTGAGGCTTTGGAGAATTATGTGTCTGATGCTCCCCAGCCCGCATCTCCTTCTCCTTAAATAGCAGAAGTAATTAAGATATCCCTACAGTGGAAAACATATCTCTCATAGCACTTGGATGACTGGTTTATCATACACACATACTCTATCTTTTTTGATGAATTCAAACTATTTTCAAAGATTGCAGGCAGCAGTGGGCCATGAGGGACCCCCAAAAATAATTTCAATACCAAACAAGTACCACACTACCTGAAAGTCAGGAATAATAATAAAAGTATCCTCCTGGAGTTTGAGATCTGAAAATATAACTTCCCCCCCTCATGGAGCACATCCCTAGTCAAAATAGTAAATTGTTTCAAGACTGGTACGAGAGAGAGAGGGTACTTGAATGCAGGCAGGCTTAGTATTAGTGATACAACTGAGGATGAAGGTAAAACCAGAACCATTTAGGAATTTAAAAGAATTTTGCATAGTCACTAGTTTGACTTGCATTTTGGTAGTTCAGGTGAGCTCCTTTAAGCTGGGAGACAAAATTGCAGTGGCTGAAATTGGATTGGATTCTATTTTTCTTTGTGCTTCTCTCAGGCTTCTGTGGATGCTTTCCTCTACTGTGGCATATACATCCTCTTGCCAATTGGACTTCTGAGTGAAGAAACATGCTCTTGTGCACACAGAAGTGCTAGTGGCAGAGGAAGCAAGTTCCACAGCATAGGAAAGCCTCTGTAGTGTCCAGAAAGAAAAGACATGTGAGGAAACCTGACTCACCCGTGGGTGCTGTTGACAGTCCTGCATGGGCACAGAGAGCCAGTGGGGGTGTCAACAGCCATATTGCTGGCCTTGGGGGGCAGGGCAGCTGCAAGGGCATGAAATTGGACCTCTCCCTTTCAAGAAAGGCCTGTCCTTGAGCTTGAACTGGACCAAGGGGAGGGGCCACCAGGAGAATATGCACCACACCACCTGGCCAGCTCACCTGGCCAAGTGGGATCAATTGCCCATCCCACCCTCCCTAAGTGTTATTTTATTAATGGAAGAATGCCTGAAGGGGTTGCAGGTTGTCACTTCGGGGGTAGATGGTATTGGTTGGTGGTCATGTGGGTTATGTTCCTGTTCAGTTGCTTCTTGCATTTAGGGCTGCCAAGTTCCTGGCCAGACGAGGGTTCTCCCACCCTGGAGGTTCCCAACCTGCCAGTCCACATTTGGGAGGGAAATCTCTGTGGTACCATATGGTTTTCCTATGGCACCATAGAGTTTCCTTCCCAAATTGCTAGAGCATCCAGGAAAACCATAGATTTTTCCTGAATGCTCCTAGAGCAGCCAGCACATGACATTGCTGGCATGATGATGTCACTTCCAAGTGATGTCACTTCCGGAGGATGCAGGATACTTGGCAACCCTTCTTGCATTATTTATCTGTCACAACCTGAGGCAATATCAGCACAGGGTTAGATTCATTTCAGGAGAACCAGCCTGTGTGCCCATTCCTTATGCAAGTGGGGATCCCCTTAAGGGATCTTGGGATGGGGTCTTTCAAGGGGCATACCCAGCTCAGGGGCTGCCAGTGAGGCCTATAGGCCCCAGGGAAGCCTGTATTGGAGAAGCAACCAGGTCTACATTTCCCAAGATCCCTTATGTCCCTCTGAATTGATAGGCAGAAGTTTAGGATGGAAAATTTG
This sequence comes from Heteronotia binoei, assembly GCF_032191835.1. Lineage (NCBI taxonomy): Eukaryota > Metazoa > Chordata > Lepidosauria > Squamata > Gekkonidae > Heteronotia > Heteronotia binoei. The sequence continues at coordinate 96,182,841 of NC_083229.1, forward strand.
CCCAGTGAAGAACAGAGGGATGGGACCGTGGAGTAAACAATAAAAGAACCAGCTAGAGAGAGTGTGTTGTTCTTTCTGGGAAGACTGCAGCAGGAGGGTTCCCTCATCCAGGGAAGGGTGAGTGAATTGGGATTAGAAGAAAGGAATGTATAGTTAGTCACATCAGGGCTTTTTATTTTGCTTTGTGCCACCTTTACTGGGGTGGGCCAGGGTTCATCGACTGGCATGTGAGTCAGTCAATGCCAACATCTGAGGGGCCCATGCTATGCTTAAGCTATTTACATCTGTAACCAGCAAAACTGTGGCCATTTTTAATAAAAAAAATAGGTTCAATGTAATTGTGTTTATCATATGAAGGATCCTTTGTCTTCACTGCCCTCTCCCCTTCCCTAGATGCTGGAACTGCAAATGATGTCATATGATCTAAGCTTTAGACTTTTTGAACACTGGAGAACTATAAAAGAACCACAATTATATGGGTTTTTGAATCCTTAATGTAGTTTAAACGGGCATCAAAATGGAATGAAATCATTTTGGAAATGTGTCTAGTGTCCAGTTTTGACAGCCAATGTTAAACAATGGTTAGAGCACTGAGTTTAGAGATCCTAGGGCAAAATCACATTGCTAGCTGGTATTAGAAGATAAGTAGCCTTGGACAACAATTCTCTGTCAACTTGACCTGGATAAGTTAAGATAAAATAAGACAAAACCCCCACTAAATCACAGGTTAAATGGTAGTTTTGAGATACATTTGTACTCCTCCCCCATGTATGCATTTTGGAGATATGCAGAGAAAAGTGGCAATGACTTTACTACACTACAGTAGGTTATAGGGATGGGCATCTGGATACACCTGAGCCAAAAATATTTTGGGAGTACATTTGGCATCCCAAATACATCCAGGAATTTTTGATGATACCAGAAAAATGGTCCCAAAAATCTTGCACGTATTTGGAATTTACTTGGAAAATCAGACGCCAGCATTTGCAGGATCCCTGGGACTGGTCCCCCTCCCCCTTTGTTTCCCAACCTTTTGCTCTCTTGCCTGACAGCTGGGACAGTGGGAATTATTTTTGACCAGCTTAATTTAATGCTTTCAAAACTGGATTATCTCATTAGTATAACACTGGAAACTAACACATGTAATTCCTTGCAACCTATGCTCTTAATGCAGTCCCAGCACAGGCATGATTCCCCTGTTGATGTTCCCACCAAGCAGTAATACCAAAAGGGTCTAAACTTTCAGTCATCAGTAGATTCAACAGTTTGTACCAGTTAGTCCTTCAGCCTCATCAGATCTGCTGGAATATCCTATTGGATGATAAAACTCCCCCTGGAATTCCAAAATTTGTGTAGTACAGCATCTGAGAGCCCTGTTGAATACTTGAAATCTCCCTATCAATCCGAAATTAGTATAGAAACGTAACTGCTCCTATAAGGCAATCAGATTATTATTAACATTTGGTTACTCAAACATTCCATCTTTGATTATGTGACAAAAAGATCCTGAATTCTAAGGAATCTTTCCGTCCAGAGTCTTTAATGATATATCATACTTCCCCCTCTTAAGCTGAGGGACATCATGTTTCAGAACTGACATCGAGATCAATGGCAGGAAAGGTGAGTCGATCAGAGTCCCAGATAGTAATCTGATTAGCTGGGATGATCCTCCTGTTACAATGGAGTTCAAGGCAAGGTTCATCTAACCTAGCAGAATCTCACTTAGTGATTCTACTGAGAAACACCTAATCAACTCTTTCAAAGCTCTTCCAGCTAATGAGAAAAAGTCCATCACTGACAGGTTGGAACAGCTGAGGACCAGGCTCTTGGATATGAAGGACAGCACTTTTGCCCTTGTTTCCCCTATTTCTCACCTAATTGTAGTTAGTGCAGAGATAGCTTGCTGGATATAATCTCCAAAATATACAGCAAATATCTCTTGGGTAACTTGAAAGACTGGGAAGCCTCCAATCAAATCATCTTCCAAGAGCAAGAAGGGCAAAGTACAATTGATTGTTGCCTGATCTTATACCATCTTGCCCTAAAATGCTTGAGAGGCCCTACCAAACATTTGTTTGTGGCTTTTGTGAACCCAGCAGCTCCACATTCAGTTTCTAATGCAGAATTCTCTGGATTGGCATTACTTCTGATGGGTTTGCTCTGCCACAATGGCCCTAGGTTCTGTTGGACTTCTGCGCATTGCAATTGGTTATGCTGGTCCTGCAAAAGTGCCCCTCCAGCTTGAGTTTCCACTGTAGATATTCTCTGGTTTGATTTTGGTCCTGTTTGACTTGGCACATTGGCTTGTGGTTCTACGGAGATTACTGGGTTGTGAAATTGTTCTGTTGGGCTTGTTTGTTCTTCCATGGATTATCAAAGCATTTAATACATTTAACCAATGATTGCTGCTTGCAGACATGGCTTTGGCCCTGGAAACAGCTTGGAGTTTTATTGTTGTTGTTGTTGCCACTCCATAGGAAATAATGGAGGGCAGCTGGGACACTCTGTTCAGGGGTCCAATCTACTTGAAATCTGGAGGTTATTTAAAGGACAGGCACCAGCTGCTCCATTGCAATTTTGGTTTATGTGCCCCCCAAAACAACTCCCTCTCCAGCCACCAAGATAGTTTCCCCATATGGAATAAACAATCTGAAAAATTCAACACCCCCCTCAAAAAGGAACCTGAGCCTAACCGTTATTGGATATTTGGGAATATTGAAAATACCAATATTTTTCAGGTCGATACACCAAAGCCAAAAAATACCTATTTTTGCACACTCTTAGTAGGTTCTACAGAGTCAGTTGTGCATCTCAAATGGGTATATGGATTATAAAGTTGCTGAATTCCTGCAGGAATTCAATTGCTATACACTATCATGTTGCACAGGAGCAAACCTCTGTTGAAAGCATTTCCTAAAACCTTACAGTCTCATAGAAAGGTTTTGGGAAAAGAGCTTTCAATGGTTAGCAACCAGTCTATAACTTTAAAGAAAGATCAAGTCTTATAGTAAGGCTCTTGGAAACAGAGGTTTCAATGGTTAGCATTCAACCTACTAGAAGAAGATATTGGATTTATATCCCGCCCTCCACTCCAAAGAGTCTCAGAGCAGCTCACAATCTCCTTTACCTTCCTCCCCCACAACAAACACCCTGTGGGGTGCATGGGGCTGAGAGGGCTCTCACAGCAGCTGCCCTTTCAAGAACAACCTCTGCCAGAGCTATGGCTGACCCATTGCCATGCCAGCAGGTGCAAGTGGAGGAGTGGGGAATCAAACCCGGTTCTCCCAGATAAGAGTCCGCACACTTAACCACTACACCAAACTGGCTCTCTTTGAAGGAGAATATCTGTGAACCTGAGAGTGATGGATGCAGGATTAATTTTAGTTTATTTTGGTAAAAACTTGAATTGTATTGTCAATTGTAGATTAGATGTAAAGACATATAAATGTGAAGGATGACAAGTCCCACTTCTTGTGGGAGGCTACTAGTTTTCACCCAGCTGCAGTCTCTTGTCTGTTATTCCAGAATGGAACCTCCGGCAGCCCGCTGCATTGTGGTGTGGCTGCTGGGAAGATTTTGCCCCTCCCGGTGGAAAGTGCGGGTGATTTAGCGCACTTTAGGCGTGTCTTCAGGGGGCGGGGCTTCAGCGTGCCTTCTGAAGCCTTCGCTCCCCTCTCGTCAGTCCTCCTGCGATGCTCGGCCCTCCCGCCCGCCCTGTTTGTTATGTGGGCAATTGCTGGTTGCCTCTTTTTTGAGGGGCCGGGTAGGAATTTTTTACTCCCCGGCTGTTTGGCTGATGACTGGGGTGTTTTTTTTTGCCTACCCTGCATATCACATCAGTGGATTGAGGAATTGGCTTCGGGATGGTGCCTTCTTTTAGATTGGTCACTTTTTAGGACAAGTTTTGCTGGGTTTATGGTGCCATGTGGCCTGGGGAGGACTGGTTAGCATCCCCCTTTTGGGGAGTTAGGGGTCTGGAAGGATCAACCTTTGGGTATTGGTGACCCGAGGTGTGTGAATGCAGACTGTCCTGGAGACTCGATTGGATGGGTGCCTTTCGCTGAAATGCTCGTCTGGTGTCTGGGCCCTCCGGTGCGAGCCTCCCTGCTGAGCCTGCCTGACGGGAGCTGTGGCACACAGCTCCGGCTGGGGGGGTCGGGTCTCTCGCCCACTGAAAAAGGCAGGGGAGTGGTCTGAGGAGACCCCTGGCCCTGACCTGGCCACAGTTTGGCTGCCCTTGCAGTGTTATTTAATAAAGTGGCCCATAGTTTTACCAATGTATTTGAGTCCACCTCTTTATTCTGCCTTGGGGGGGCAATACCCTTGCCATCCAAGGCCAGTTTGTGAATACTTCATAGGTTTTGTATGGAGAGCTAATATGCTGTACAAATATGGATATGTGTTGAGGATACTGTGTCTGCATATGGAAATGTGCTAAAACTAATGTGAGCCTTGGCACATTAGTGTTTTTGTGTGCACATGTGTTTGTTTAATTTAAAAACTTGGTTTAAAGCGCTCGCAAAGCAAAGAAACAGCTTTTTAGCATTGCAATAGTTCTAAATTACTGAGGCTTTCATCAAAATGCATTGCTTTCAGAAATTGTAAATGCTTTATATTTCCAAGGAGGAAAAACTGCATGTCACTTCAAATAGTATTAAGATTACTACCAGGTCACCATCGTTGTGGAATCAGGAAGTAATATGCTTCTTACATGGCAATGTATTCTGAAACATTGTTATGGAGAAGTCCGCAATGCAAGGAAAAAAAAAATGGTTCAGGCTTTCCTTGAGGAAATAAGACCGCTGCTTCTGCTACTACATATCTTTGTCACCAGACTGGAGAGAGAAGATCAAGTGGAAAAAAGTATTAGTAGGGATCAGGGCATATTTTAAAATATGTTACCTTCAGAAACAAATAATTATTTTATGGGATAATCCAAGAATGATTATTACTTAAGAATGGTGGCAAAGTATTTATTAAATCTTGCTACTGAACTTCATCTCCTGAGATTAATTGAAATTTTCCTCAGCAGGCATCAAGAATCTCAGCTGGATGATGATGCATCTTTTATGGTGTAGGTATGAAGGATAGAATACAGCCTCCCTCCTCTGCTTCCCAGTTTGGCCAAAAAATATTGCAATTAATGCAAGATACAGCCAAGGCTTGGAAGAGTTCTCCCATCCTTTACAGACAACCTCTGATGCAAATGGCTCAGGCTAGCCTGCTCTCATCAGATCCCAGAAGCTAAGCAGGGTTGACCCTGGTTAATACTTGGATGGGACACCACCAAGGAAGTCCAGGATTGTTATAGAGGCAGGCAATAGTAAACCACCTCTGGACATCTTTTGTCTTGAAAACTTTAAGGGGTGACCATGTCAGTTGTGACATGATAGCATTCCACACACAGGTTTCTATCACACATTTATCTTGCTTTGGGTCTTGCGGAATCCAAGAACAAGCACAGAAAGCCCTGCTCACAAGTTACACATACAATCTGCATAAAACATTCTAATACACATTTACTTCAGAATCCAGATTTGTTTTTATTAATGTAAATTTACATATTGAAGGATACACTCTTAAATATCTTGATATTGTCATAAATGCTTCTCTGATTTGAATGCTGGGTATGGGACCACTACTTTATTTAAGTGGTGTAAAAATTAGTTTGAATGAGAAATTCCAAAAGAGATAGAAAATATTTTTTTTTATGTCTCTATCAAATATCCCTCAAGCCAAGATAAATTGCCTCAGGGGTGTCACAAACACCTGTTCTGTAGAGTTACAATATTCTCAAATGCAAGAGCATTTTGTAGATGATTTATTGATTTATCTTGACAAGCAGATGTGCATTTTGTACAACACTGGCAAAGTATGCATTTAACAAGGCTCAATTACACAAACTATAATAAAGGAACTGTAAAAGAGCAATATGTTGTTGTTCTTTCTAACTATCTCTGATAAAACCAACAGTACTTGGGTTGTGTTCTTGCATAAGTGTGCATTATGAAACAGAGATGGCAAATTACACACTTCAGCTTCAACAAGAGGAATATAAAGCTGTTTCAGTCATTCAGTAAGAATGCAGTGTGGCAGTCTGAACACTATAACCCTTACATCTGGGCAACAACAACCACTTCCACCACTTTTCCGTTGGCAGTGAATAATATTTCCTCTGTCATTTATAAATAAAAAGATAATTAAACTTTGCTTAAAAGTTAATTTCTTGGCAGAAAAGGGCATAAGCAAGAGAATCACATCTCATTACCATCAATGGGTAAAAGCTCATAAACAGAACATTAAACTCAATGCAACCAAATTGGAAAGTCTCTTTTTCTTGGAGGGTGCAAAAATGTTTCCAAGATATGTACAAAAGATGGAGCACTTCCATTAGCTCTGTTTGTTACAATAAGTGGAAATTATACAGTGACCTTTTCTTCAGCTACCCCGGTTTCTCCATTTTTAATCATTACACAAGATTTGGAGGGGAACGCTGCTGACACATTGTTCCTGAGGGGGCAATTAGCAGAGAAATAAATTCACCAAGAAGTCAGCAAAATCTTCTCACTTTACAATGTAAAATGACAAGGAAGAGCCCAGCTTCGGTGGAGTGTCAAAATACCCATCTCCACCTTGTAAATTCCTATGTGCCATGCAATTAACCCCCTCAGTCCATCAAAAGCAAATATCTGAGGGTAGTAATGCTAATGACATAAGATATTATCAGCTATAAATGTTGCATTAAATAATAGAGCACAAAGCTTTCTATAGCACCATAATGATAACAAATTTTGGAGGGGGGGATGATCCCCTCACACACTTTTGATCATTTAGGTGATGCTTATACATAAACTATTACTCCACAGACAAGAAAAGAGGGTTGCTGGATGCATGAGATCCCATTATTTATTACTTCATTTACAAACTAAACTGACAAAAAAAAACCCCTACCCTCTGATGTGCTCTAGAGACCAATTCTTCCCTGATTATTTAAAATACACAAACAGATCTTTTATTGCTTAATTTATTTTAAGATTTTTCATAACACTCCCACAGATGACAAGTGTAGAAAACTAATTAGGTCCCAGAATGGTTGAGAGAGTGCATAGGTTCTTAACAAGAGCTTTCCATGGTCCTGAAAGGCTACTTGACTGAAATTTTTAATCCTGAAGTAGGATCCCAGTGGAAGCTGGGTTCAGGTAGCCGGCTCGAGGTTGACTCAGCCTTCCATCCTTCCAAGGTCAGTAAAATAAGTACACAGCTTGCTGGGGGTAAAGTGTAGATGACTGGGGAAGGCAATGGCAAACCACCTCATTAAAAGTCTGCCACGAAAACATCGTGATGCATCGTCACCCCACAGTCAAAAACGACTGGTGCTTGCACAGGGGACTACCTTAAACCTTTTTTAGGGTAAAAGCAAACTGTTATGGAGTATTGTATGACATTTGCACTTATAGGTGATATGTTTAAAAATTTGGCCCTGCTCCGGCCGCGCCGCAACGCAGCTGCGCGCCGCAGGGCCGCCTTTTGCAGCCCCAGCAGGATCAAGGGGCCACCTTCCCGGGCATCTGGGGATGTTGTGTGGGCTGGGGCTATAAGTAGCCTCAGCCCGACCCCTCTCCATGCAGTTTCGTGGAGTCGTTGGCCCGCCCACCCACCCTGCAGTAGTACAGGAGTACACCGGTCGCCTTATTAGGGGCCAGGTAGGAATTTTTTCACATCACCTGAATTGGCCGTTGGTGGTGTGTTTTTCGCCTATCTTGTACTGCTAGCAGTGGAGTGGTTGTTAGGTAGGTAGTTAATTTGGTCACTTAGCGGGATTTGCAAGGGGTTTAGACCTTGCCGGTGAGCACCCAGGCCTAGGCACATGTGTTGTGCATGTGATCCGTAGGAATGGCAGATGGGCTTCACGGCTCAATGTCCTGAAATACGGATTGGGTTTCATGCCTCCCTTTGGTCGCCCCCTTCTGGGCATCGGGGCGGGGGTAAAGGGAGGGCATGTTGGTCTGCCGGCCCGGTTCTAGCCACATTTGGATGGCTGTGACCGGGGGTAGGGTGCCTCGCCCTTGTAGGACTTGGCGGGGTCAGGCATGACCCCAGGGCTCGTCCTATTTCGGTTTACCTTGCCAGGCTGTGTTAAAGTTAATAAAGTGGCCCGTTTTCCCCAAGTATGTTGTCTGCCTCTTTATTCTGTATGGGGGTGCAATACCGCACTCTCAGTTATTGAATAGTTACTATTTAGTTACTCTATTTAGGAGATCTTCCCAGAATCTTTTTCATCAGGTGCATTGAATCTTCAAGACAACCTTAAATAATTATATATATATAATTGTGATATATTGTGATATATATTGTGATATATTGTGATATATATATTGTGATATATATATATATATATATATATATATATATATATATAAAATCACAAGAGCTATATGAATGACCCAATACACTATTAAGCAGCACTGAACCTCTCTCTTTTTTTAAATAGTAACTTTGTCATAATATGCTGGCCAAATGATGACTATAGTTCACCCTTACCTGCTGAAGTTAGGATAACCCACATAGACAATTGTATACAACTTGTATTTTTATTTGTAAGAGATTGTTTCTTTGTGACAGGATGACACATCATGTCCAGTTACCAGACATTTAAAAGCTGCTTCCAACCCAATCTCCGGTCCAGTTATCATTACTGACCTTAGATTTGTGTGTTTCTTAGTTACAAAAGCAAAGCCAAATCCTCATCTGAACAACATACAACAGCAACAACATAAGCCCAATAATTTTCCTTCATTTTGTTCTGGTTTCATTTGTTACTGTAGTCTCTGCTTTCAATATTCCAATCTAGAAGAACTGGGGGTGGGATTTTACCTTTCTTTCCTTTCTGATGCCTATATTGCTGTACCAATTTTCCCCTTGGATTCTGCATTTCCCTGCTTGTCTGGTGTTCTCCAAACCTTTCCCTCCATCCTAGAAAATCTACCTGAAGCTCCCCCATCTGCTGCCTGCCTGCCCGCCCAGATGCCTTACACACCTTCTGACATGAAATGACCCTCCTGTCCTTTGTTCAGGTTTCATGCTAGTGTTCTCCAAGTTGTGGTTGCAATGCTATCTTTATCAGTGTTATTATTTGCCATGACAATCTGTTTTATCATTTCTCCCATAGACTTTAATGGTAAACATGGGTGTCTTTCATTACCTCAGAAAATGGAGTATTTTATTCTATCTTTATTCTATCTTTTATTCTATCTTTGGAAATGTGGGTGTCCTCAGGGAATAAGACAATTGCCCTGAGTTTTATCCAGTTGGGATGGAAAATTGACCTCAAAGGGGACCCTCCATTTTGGATCCTTATACACTTGCATGGGCCTAGCAATTAAAGAAAATGAAGTCTGGATCAAACTGATAACAATAAGTCATCCTGAGGGTGTGTAAGGAATGTGAAACAATTCCTCCATTAATCATGTGAAAACCATATCTGGTTGGAGTCAACCAAAGAGCATTTTCCCAAAGAAACTAAAGTGTTCCCACTCTGATAATCTAGCCTTAATAATGGCCCAAATAATCAAGCCAATGAGCAACAGCCCAGCCATTTTTTCCTTAAGTGCTAGACAGAAAACTTTCTCTCCTACTCCATCAAGTAAAGCACTCACTCAGCCACATACTGCCTATTTAAATGCTTAATCTCACTAAAGGAATATTTCTCATTGATATCTTTACCTGCAATGTAAAAGAAGAAAAACTCCTCTCCACAATGTATACAAAAAACCCTTTTCAAATTTCCAGATAGATGGACTTTTCACCACATTACAGTGCCAATTCCCCTCCTCAATCTTTTTTGTTTAAAGTGTGAAAGGTTATTCCTCAGTTCACCCAATTTGTAGCAGGTTTTGGATCCCACTCTATTACTTCAATGGTACAGTTGGCTTCTTTTCTTTTCCACTCCATTCTGCTGCACACCTCCAGAGCTGTCCTGCCATCTTCAGGCTTTTATATCTTTGATCCTCACCTTTTATTTTCCCCCTTAGTAGCAGGTAGTCTGTTAAGGAAAGGGTTTAAACTGTGTTTGTACTTTGGATGAGCATTTATTTCCTTTCTGCACTGCCTCTACTTTTATTTGCCTAACTTAACTTGGTTCTCTTTTTTTGTTAATTTAATAAATGTATTTTCTTATTTAAAAAGCTTATTCCACTTAATTTGTTCTGAGTGTTGGTCTGTATCTCAACCCCCCTATACACAGATTATGATCTCAGGAATTAATACCCCACGATACATGTGTTTTCTCTTTGCTAGCAGAAGGAAACTTTTGTTAGCTACAGAGGTGGATGTGTATGAATGATTTAGATAACAAGAACTCTCAAGCATCAGCAGTTATGGTGTGTCTGAAACAGTGCATCGCTGGCCACGTGGCTGGGCAGGAGGGGTTCAGTGATCTCTGGACCTGGTAATGGCTGTGTGATGCATCAAGGGAAGGGGATGGTGCTGGGTACCTCTTTGCACACTGTGTGCAGGTGGTGAAAAATGAGATAAGTGGAAGATAAAAGCTGAGTATGGAGTCAGGTTGGGTCTGTCCAACCAAGGTAGCCATTCAGCAAATAAGTAAACCCAAATAGAGTGAGTTCTGATATTAGTAGTAAGAAACTTGATCAGTTATTCTGGCATCTCATTGGCTGGTTTCAGTATGAGGCACAGGAGAAACAGTGAGAGAAAGAATGTGTGCCTCGTAGGAATATCATCCATGCAGAACAGTAGCCAATCTTCTCACCAAACTGGATTCCTGAATATTTGTGTGCACTTTTTCCCTACCAAGCATCACACTTTCCTAGTGGTTTTGAGAGGAATTTCTAATTCTATATAAAGCTAAGAATATTCTATGGAGCTATTCCTTCTAGACATCATAAAAACTCTGTTTGTACCCGCTGGCAGGAAGTCAGGGCATGCTGTCTATCTACATGTCTTGCAGGGTGGCAAAGGCAGAGTTTGGAATAGTTGGCAGGTATGGAGGACTTCTCAGTCTAAGGGAAACACTATTAGAAAACCAATTTTGCCTTCCTAAAAGTATGCAGTCCACCTACCCTGTATAGCAAATAAAGGAAAGGGTTAAGGTTTTCTCCTTGCAGTAGTTAAGAGGAAACTCACAAAGAGACTGTGGTAAGATGTAAGAAAGACAAATGTTTACGAAGACTCAGGTCATCTCAGAGTATATCTGATGAAATCCACATATCCAGGCCATGTTGACAGAAGGGAGATTTCTCTCCAAACACCCTCCATTTTCCAAAGCAATATGAAATCTTAAATAGGAGAAATTTAAAAAAACAAAAACAAGAATAGAGTCTGCTTACACACACTACTGTCTCCTGGAAGCCTCCTCCTTTGCTGCCCACTGCTGAGATGGCCTTGCAAGAGACATGAGGGTGGTCAGGCTGCCAGGTAAGGAAGAGCCTCAACCCCCTCCCCCAATTCTAAGACCATATAAAAGACAGATGTGCTAAAGGGATTCTGGAGGGAGGTGGGGGGTTGAGGAGAAGGGACAACCTCCACCACACTACCACTGAAACCACTGCCAAGGCAACAGCACTGGAAGTGGATGGGAGAGCAAGGAGGAGGAGAAACCTCTGCCAACCTCCACCATCCCTTTCTGTCCCTGGGTCTGGAGAGGGAGATGGACAGGCAGAAGGAGAGGGTGACACCTGAGTGAAATTCCCCTCTGAATCCCTCTGTGAGTGAGGTGAGGGGAATTTATGAGCTGCTCAGTAAGTGGTTGGCCCAGTGAGGGAAAGTTAGGAAGACTTGCAGGATGCAGGAAGTCCCCACTTGTCTTTATTGTTATGCGGGGGGGGGGTAGACAAAAGGATTCTATTATGAATAAAATTTTGAATCAGAGCTTTCATCCCAGTGCTGGGGCTGGGGTTATAGCAGAATATTTCCCACTGAAACCAATGTAAACAATTATTGGACTATTTCCCTATTCAAGTAGCTTTAATTATGACATCACAGACTAATACTTAAGTTTTTTTTCCCCCAGAAAACACATAAGAATCAAATCTGACTTTTATTTTTGCATGCACCCAAATATACATTTCTTTATGTGTGCACATCTGCTCTGTTCATTGAAAGGGAGACAATAATTAAATCTAATAAACATCAGAAAGCATAGGACTCTGAATAGAGATGCTCAGTTAAGATTCACAAGTTATGGTTTCAAAGTCCAGAATATCTTTGATAGTTTCCTCCTACCAACTTTTTTGCTTCCCATGTTCAAATATTCATAACGTGGATTTGGGTCAAGTATAATTACAATATTTGTATATGTCCATCATGTGTCACATGGTAGTTTTTGGCATGCCCTCTTTGTCATTTACCAGCTTTTTTTTAAGATGACATTTAGTAGAAAAGGTCAAGCTTTTCATAGATATTCAGCTTTTCTGTTCTATTCTATTTAAACTTAGTAGCTTTATACATATTTTAAATATAGTCTTGCTCACCCCAAACCTTTGGCATGAGGCTGGTCACAAATTTTGCTATAAAAAAGAAATCTGCCATTGTTCCTGTGCAACTATGTCTCTGAAAAGAGAGCCATAAATATAAACTGAGTCAAAGTTATGCTTCTGAAAATGCTATGGATGTTTGTAAAGTAATGAAATAGCTGTTTAGGGTTTTGAGTGGCAGATAGTACTTAGCATTTCAGGAATGCTAGTCATCATTGAAGAGCTTCTTCAACATTAATTTTTTTTTCCCACAAGCACTTTTTTAAAATCAGACAGGTAACTTTCACTTGGGGTAACAAGTTGTTAATGGATCTGGTTTATTAAAAAATTCAATAGGATGTAAAGTCCCACTAATATCATTAAAAGTAGTAGTTTCTTTGGGAAGTGAACAGTCCCCTATCCATGACTCAAAACAAAATGTCAGATGTTAGAAATGGGCTTGAAGGAATTCTATTAATTCACCCCTTATGCCAAATAGAAGATCATCAGGTTGTCAACAGGCAACTGAATCTTTTGTGAACAAGAAGGATCCCTTTATTATTTATTTCATTGTATCTATATCCCACCCACCCCTGTAAGCAGGGCTCAGACTGGGTTACATCATTAATAAAACATATTAAAGAATCTAAAATATTAATACAATAAATATAATAAAATACAATCCAATACTAAATACAATAAATATAATAAAATACAATCCAACACGACAAGGGTTTGTAATTTTATAGAAAAAATATTTAGAGATTTTGTGGTAAAAAGTGGCGAGTTCCAAACAGACTGCCAGGTGATGTCATCAAAGGTCACATTAAGATTGGTATGCCGGGCTAATTGGTAAGGCATCAACTTTAAACTAATATTTTTAATCAGGATGGACTAAATTTTCAAAATTAATTCCTTGACTGAACTACCAAGCTCTTTCTACGAGAAAAGTTAGGCACAAGTTTTTACTACCATATTAGCCTCCAAAACAATATTTGTGGGGCCACAGATTCTAAGGAACAATGGCTACTCTCACAGAAAAAGCGCAACCTTCTGAAATGAACTGTCATTGAGATAGTTCTCAGTGCCATTGTTGAGATTCCTGCATCTCATCTCAAATGCTTCAGCAGTGAACCACTGAATTTCAGCACCAGGGGTATAAACAATATGGAAATGCTGGCCTAGTGGGAAGTAGGCCCAGTGATGCAAAAAAGGAAGGTAATGATGAAGATCTGGGATTGCCTAACAGTGAATCTACAGAAGTACATAGGCTCTTTTTCTCAAAGGCATATGTCATGAATGAGAATCACTGACAGCAGGTGAGTAATCTGGGCTATTTGCTCAAAGAAAGGCTGCTGTCCAACTTCACCAAAGGTTTTGAATCAAGGAGTTTGTGTCTGTGAGAACTGAACTTTTATGTTTTACGCAGCAGTCATTTTTTTTTAAATTTCATTGAATTTACAGGTTTCTGCATAGATGATCTATAAAATGTTTCAATTCTTAGGGTGGCCAGACCGTCCCGGTCTCCCGGGACTTTCCCGGTTCTGGCCACCAATTCCCAGCTCCCGGGCTGGCTATACCGGGACCATTAGAAGTCCCGGTATAGCCAGCGGGGAGCCGGCGGGCCACGCGCGCGCGCGGGGAAGGCGGGGAGTGAGGGAGCCAGTGTCCCTGCGCGTGCGCACGGTGATGTGCGCACGCGCAGGGACGCTGGCTCCCTCACTCGCCGCCTTCCCCGCCCGCGCACGGGGCCCGGCAGCGGTGGTGGAGGTCGTGGAGAGGCCGCCGCAAGTCCCTGGAGGGCCTCCAGAGGCCCGCGGAGGTCGCGGAGAGGCCGCCGCGGGTCCCTGGAGGCCCTCCAGAGGCCCGCGGAGGCCTCCTCCCTTCCCTCCTTTCTTCCTTCCCTCCTTCCCTCCCTCCCTCCTCCCTTCCTTCCCTCCCTCCCTCCTCCCTTCCTTCCTTCCCTCCCTCCTTCCTTCCTTCCTTCTCTCCCTCCCTCCCTCCCTCCTTCCTTCCCTCCTCCCTTCCCTCCCTCCTTCCTCCCTCCCTCCTTCCTTCCTTCCTTCAGTGTAAGGGAGCTTTGTGTTTGTGACTGGACTAGACAATACTGACTTTCGTGGACCCAAGCACTGATTCAGTGTAAGGGAGCTTTGTGTTTGTGACTGGACTAGACAATACTGACTTTCGTGGACCCAAGCACTGATTCAGTGTAAGGGAGCTTTGTGTTTGTGTCTTCTGGTGCAATTTTGTTCTCAGATCCTGTATTTACTTCATCAGTACATGGGATAAGGCACTTTCTCAACTGTGCTGCATAATGCAGCCTATTTATTTTGTTCTGTTTGCTCTGTTGGCTCTATCTGCGCCACCTTCATCACTTTCGGAGTGTGGATCCCCCAGTGGGGTGGTCTCTCGACTCCCTCCGCCAGCTGTTTCTGATAGCCCTGCGCCCCCCTCTTTCATTTGATATGTGTCCCGTGCGGGTGCCACCCTCCCGCCGGGAGATGCCGCAAAATGAGCCCCCTTGAGGCTTGTGGGGCCCAGGGGACCGGCGCAGCGGCATGCTTAAGCAGCCTGTTGGTCACTTCCGGGTTCCTGTCCTGCATCTCGATCTGTGTTATTAGTGACAGGCTGCTTCGCCGTGCCGCTGCGCCGGCCCCCTGGGTCCCACAACGATGGGACCGATGCCACAGGGACGGGCTCGAAACACTCTATAACCCCTCAAAAGAACAGCAGTCTAGCTCGCTTCCCCCAAGCCCTGCCGCCATAAGCCTCAAGGGGGCTCATTTTGCGGCATCTCCTGGCAGGAGGGTGGCACCCGCACGGGACACATATCAAATGAAAGAGGGGGCGCAGGGCTATCAGAAACAGCCGGCAGAGGGAGTCGGGAGACCACCCCACTGGGGGATCCACACCCCGAAAGTGATGAAGGTGGCGCAGATAGAGCCAACAGAGCAAACAGGACAAAATAAATAGGCTGCATTATGCAGCACAGTCTCACTGGAATCTCACTGGAATCTGACTGGCTTCTCAGTGTGGAACCCGTTCTCTCTAGTCTTCTCACTTTGAAAAAAGTAAAAAAAGAGTTTTATTTAACTTTATTTCCCCCTTTCCCTCTCTATAAATAATCTTGGTGTTTCCGGCGGTGATATTTGGGGGATTTTTGGGGATGTCACAGGAAGTGCTGTGAAGTCACTTCCTGTTTCCGGCATTGGCACTTGGGGGAAATGATGTCATTTGGGGGAAATGATGTCACAGGAAGTGACGTCACTTCCTGCTTCCGGCAGGTGGTGCGGGGGAATGATGTCACAGGAAGTGATGTCATTTCCTGTTTCCGGTGGTGGCATGACATCACCGGAAGTGACATCACTTCCTGTTTCCGACGACACATGCGCTCCGCGCGCGCGCACCCCTACCTTCCCCCTCCCAAAGGTGTCCCTGGCTGGCCTTCAGACATTATGGCCACCCTACAAAATCTTCATAATTGGACCATGGCTTTATAAAACGTAAAAAAAAGAATAAGAGAAAATCAGCCATTTTGTAACTTTAAAGATATGTTCAGTCTCTGACCTAGAAGCCATTTTGTAACTTTAAAGAAATGTTCAGTCTCTGACCTAGAAGCTCTGCTTTCTAATCCCAGGTGTCTGAACTGGGTTGTTGAAGCTGTAAGTAGGGGTATGCATTTGGATCTACCCAACCTGAAAACATACCCAAAAAACCCTTTATCAGTATTTCAGCATCCAAATGTATCTGGGATTTTTAAGGAGAACTATAAAAAAATCCCTTTTAAAAAATCCCAGATATAGTTGCAAATTAATAGCAAACCCCCTCCCCTTAAAAAAAAAAAAAGGCTGAGGGGTTAAAAAAGATTGTTTCCTGCATTCAGCTGTTTTCAGGTTTTCTCCTCCCATCCCTTTAAACAGGGGGTATTTAAAGTGACTGTAGAAGACAGCTCGCAAAACAGCCAAGCTGGGGGAGACACTTCCCACTGGCTCAACTGTGGCTCTCTCGGGTATTTCAGATTAAATCAGACTCTGAAAACCATCTGGGGGGGGGAGGTTGTGTGTGTGCATGGCTTTGCTGCTGCCTTTTTTCTGTATTTTTTTTTTCACTTTGGATCTACTGGACCCAAAAAAATTCAAGCTTTCCAAAATATCCTGGATACAAATGCTTTACTGTTATTGGAATCTGGATTTTTGCAGGAATCCTAATTTTGGGGGGGGTTCAATAGATCAAAACTGAAAAATTCTGTTTAAAAATATTGCACAGCCCTAGTTATAAGTAACAAATTCAACAATGACGGGAACTCATTCTATATTTGCTATGAAATACTAAACATATCTTCACCTGTTTTACATCTATGCTCTCCTGTTTTAAAACTGTTCAGGAGGTTGATTGCCTCTGGATGAAACTTGAGTCCCAGAACTATGATATAATTATTATGGAGACATTTTATTTGTTGATAGCAAAGCTTTGTTTCCACTCAGATCAATGAAATTCATGACAGTAAAAGACATCACTTCTAAAGATAAACATTTTTTTTTCATTTCTTTTAATTTTATGCATGGTTAGGAAACCTATACTCATTCTGCTTCTTTTACTTGGTGTATTTCCTCTTTTTTCTTTCTCTTATGGGATTTGTAATAACAGTTTTACAGCATTTATATACAACTGATGTAATAACAGACATACATTTTAAATTGAAATGAAAATATTTTAAATTGCATGTTGTGAATCTGGTCGGGGGTAAAGATAACTGCAGCTTCATCCTAATGGTGCAGAAAGCATAAAAGAGACTTAGACTTTCACACTGAAGCACAATTATGAAATTCAATAACATCCCTATGCATGTTTCTTTTAAAACAATTAGTATCATTTTCATTGCATATACTGTCATGTAGTTTAAAAAAGCAAAACAAACTTTTGGAATGATCATCATGAAGAATGATTCAAGCGATTAAGCAGAGGAGAACCCAAGGCAAGTTTAAGGAACCAGGTTTAGGGCACTAGAGAAACCTTTCCTTTCCTAACACCCTTTCAAGAAACTGTTCAATGTAGGGGATATCCAGTAGTTGGCAGGCCACAGTGTTTGGCAAGTGGCTTGGAGGTCACCAGTCATCCAGGCCTGATCTATAATGTCTAAGTTATAGCTCTTGGAATGTTTTATGCTGCCCTGCAATTTGTTTCTATTTGCAGGTCCCAGCCTAGATAGCAGCTTTAATTTGTCGCATCAATATACAGAGGCTGAATAATGTCTAGACAGTGCATTTTTTGTTTTATGTCTCCCTCAGCATAAGAAAGAAACTTTTATGTTGCCATCCCTATTTATGTATTTGGTTTAGGGAAGCTCGTCTTCCGTTTTTCTCTCCTCTTAATCTGATTCATGACATTCTCTGAGGCCCTCATTTCTTAATGCAGCACGTATTGATATACTGAGTTAATATCATAACCCATATTGAAATGTGCTCCTGTAATGCCACGGGACTCAATGAACCAACTAAATGGCTTACGATCTTAAAATCAATTGATATCTTAAAGATGTCAAATAACCACACCGAAGAAGAACATTTAACTGAACTTCATGCTGAGAAACACTGGAGGCAACAGTTGCACTTTTGTCTTTAGGACCAGTAATAAAGCAAGCCTTATCCACAGAGATGAAACCACAAAATACTATATGGAGCGGTTTGTTCTTTCTTTTATGATGAAACTAGCATGCCAAGAGAAACTGAAGTCTCACAATCAGTGTAATATGTTTGCCCTAGAATTGTCATTTTTTTTTTCAGCGGGTGATCTCCCACTTTATGGTCCCAGTTCCTGCCATTGCTTGACAGGCCAGTGCAGACAACATAAGACAAGAGAAAAATCACCATCACACCAATGGCATGATACAATTTCTGGGGTAAACCCAGAAGTGACATTATGCCAAAAAAAACCCCTCTCTTGCTTTACAACAGAGTTTCTGTTGACTCCTAAAGCAGCGTAATATCACTTCCAGGTTTACCCCAGAAATGTTTAAAAGCTGTTGATATGAATGTGTCTCCCATGTCCCTGCCCCTTCAGTCTTCTGCCAGATGTCAGCCACTCACTAGCAACTCTGGCATTCACTATTAGTAATATGCTAATTCAAACACTGCCCACAACTATGAACTGTGATCATCAGCGCCTTGATAAATTCCTGTTTATTTTCTGACTATCTCAGACTGAAAAACAGGGTGGGAGATTGTTTATTGCTATTGCAGTCCTGACCAAACATACAAAAGGAAAATAAAAACAGAAAATTTCCAG
This sequence comes from Heteronotia binoei, assembly GCF_032191835.1. Lineage (NCBI taxonomy): Eukaryota > Metazoa > Chordata > Lepidosauria > Squamata > Gekkonidae > Heteronotia > Heteronotia binoei. The sequence continues at coordinate 96,201,596 of NC_083229.1, forward strand.
GATTTTATGCCAGGAGATTGTCAAACTGTCAGGTTTATAACATACAGTTGTCTGTGTTTCATTCAATGAATCATAAGTTATACAGACCTCAAAGTCAGTTATGAAAGACTATTATGAGGGTTTCTATAGCTCTGTGGCATGGTCATCAAGCCTACTGTTTAACTAAATGAACATCCCTAGCCCACTTCTTTGCTTTTTTGTGTTCTGCAAGCTATTTTAGTACCCAAAACATATTGCTACTTTTTCGGTTTGGTACCTTTCTGCTCTTTCCTCTGCTTACAATGTTTTTACAAAATCAGGATAGCTATCTGCAGTCCACATTTTATTTCTTAACCTCTGAGAGTGTAAGCAAATCTCAGGCTTTGTCTTATCTGTCTTCATCTGTAATGTACTTTGTCTGTGCCCTGGAGAAAGACATGAAAATGTCAGATAACAAATGCAAGCCTTGAAGTTGCATCATCCTTGGTATGACTAGAAGTCAGTGCTTTGCAACACTGTATTACTCCTTCTGGATATAATGGAATTAGGGGGGTAGTTATGATTTTCTGGAAATTCTGTATTATAAAAGGCAGCTATTCTTGATTGCCTCTACTCAGTGCACATCTTTGCCCTATTATGCGTCACAGTTCTCTCAAGATGAAGTTTGAAGGAGTTATGTCCACTTTTGAAGGGTGCGTGTATGTGTGTACATGGTTTCTAAATAAGGTTTTAAGTTTTAAACATAGTTCAAGAAATCATCCAGGCTGTATCATTAAAAAGTTGAGAATAAAACCTAGGTCTATATGAGGATGAAACTTCCCCTAGATTTCTATAATGAATGACATAAACTAAAGAACAAAGCTTGAAGTGTGAAATGTAATGCACAAATCAGTCATTAAAAGCCCATCTGGAACTTGTGACAGCTACTGTATTGTAGGAAATAAAATCATAAGCCCTGAACCAGCAAGGGTTATCCATGTGCAGAAGTAGGTCATGAACCAAAGCTATATTCACCAAGAGAAAGAAATGTACTTTGATTTTGCAGGGCTGACAGTTGCAGTCATCACACAGAGCAGTGGGTGTTCAGCCTGATGCCACATGCAAGGGTTTTAGGATTGGGTCCATAGACTTTGATGAAATCCTTTCAAAGGGGAATAGAAAATAGCACATCTTGTGAATAAGAAGATGGGAAAGGATAGGAAAAAAATAATATACTTCATAAGGATAGGGCACTAGAGAGTAACATCAAAAATGGGGCAGGATGTTATAGGGGTAATATGGGAGTATAATGGAAAATGCACTCAGCCGAAAGGAGAAAGAAACAGAGTAGTATTTCTGCAATCAATTATAAAAGGATTTAAACTATAGTTATGATGGGTTTAAGATTATAATGGGGAAGTCACCATAATAATTCAATACTTTACTTACAGAATCAAGAAAAAATAGTTCTATTTCATTCTTTCTTGAGTATTTTCATTTCTTTTCTAAAGAATGTTTCCAGTTCTGGTTAGTATAGAGGTTGTGGACAGATATGGAACCTAATGTGGATTTTCTGATATGTCCAACTAAGAATTTGCCATATTATAATAGAAATAGATAGGAACCAAGAGCGTCTGGTGGGGAGGGGCAAGTCCAGAGACAGAAATGTCCAGTGGAGACTAAACCCTTGTTTATAATGTTGACTTGATTGTCCTACCCACTTACAACGACTATCTGTGAATAAGTAATTAATGTTTGTATTGGTATCAGAGAAGCATTTGCTTTGCCCCCCAAGTTGGAATGAAAAGTGAGACACAAGGTATTGGTATAACTAAGGGCCACTTTATTAAGTATAATAATAAATGGCAAGAGCAACCAGAACTGTGGCCTGGTCAGGGCCAGGGGTCTCAACGGACTGCTCCCCTGCCATTAGCAGGTGAGAGACCCAGCCCCCAACTGGAGCTGTATGCACAGTTCCCGTCAGGCCGGCCCAGCAAGGAGGCAAGCCCCAAAGGGCCCAACCACCAGATGCACATCTCAATGGAAGGCACCCTCTAGTCGAGCCTCCAGGACAGTCTGCGTTCTCCCACCCAAGGGCATCAAACCCAAGGGTTGATTCTGCCAGACCCCTAAATCCTCAAAAGGGGGATACTTTCTGGTCCTCCCCTAGCTGCATAGTACCATAAACCCAGAAAACCTGCCAAACTAAAGTGGCCAACCTATTTAACAGCACCTCCCGAATGCCAAATCCACAGTCCACTGACCTGCTATGTAGGGTAGGCGAAAAAACACCCCAGCAGCAGCCAATCAGCTGGAGAGCAAAAAATTCCTACCTGATTCCCCAAACCATGAGGTGACCAGCACTTGCCTACATAACAAACAGGGTGGGTGGGTGGGAGGGAGGGCCAGCTTCTGCCGTGGACTGAGATAGAGGGCACATGGTCCTGCCATTAGTACAGCAAAGCCCTGCCCCCTCCAGAGCACACCCAAACGGGCCGCAAAAGTCCTCCCTTCCCTTCCAGGGAGGCAAATATGTTCCCACAGCTTAGCAGTGTTGCTGCTGGCTGCTAGAAATGGCTTACTGAGTGATTTGTGCCTATGATTATCATCCACTTGAGGACCCCAAATGTTATCCCATATTCTTATATGCACCATGTTCCTAACTCTGTCTGCAATCTGTTTCATGACCATGACTAGTCCCAAACTACCATTTAGAAATTACTATGCCACAAATTTTACATAGGATTGAGTCTGAATATGTCATCCTGTTTCACTCCCAAATTCCTATTTCTCTATTTTCCTTCTTTGTGCAAACTGAACCACTGTTTCTTTATTTTCATACCATGTTCTGCTTTCTTAAACTGAAATTTTCTCATAATATATATACGTTTTCAATGTTATGTTTGTTTTGTTGTATCAATATTCATTATTAAATATGTATTATACATATACATATGATAGGAAGTGATGTGGCTCTGTAGAGAATTTGAAGTCCCAAATTCAGGTTGTGATTACACACACTAAATAATGCACTTTCAATCCACTTTCCAACTGGATTTTACTGTGTGAACAGTCAAAATCCAGTTGGGAAGTGCACTGAAAGTGGATTAAAAGTGCATTATTTAGTGTGTGTGATCACAGTCTCTGTTACATGCATCTACTATTTAAAAGAGACAGATAGTTAGTGATTTGAAAGCCTCCTCCCTGCATTCCTGGAGGGTAAAAGCAGCCAGTAAGAGTAGCTGATACAGACCAGCAGTGGCCAAACTGAACCTTGGGAGCCACATGTGGCTCTTTCATGCATATTGTGCAGCTCCCAGAGGTTAACAAAAAACTTAATGCAGGCTTACTCTCAAGTAAGCATGCTTAGCATTGGGACCTCAGTCAGTCTCTGAGTGCTGACCCATAGATAGGCAACATTTCCACCACATGTAGAATGAGGAAGGAGGGTGAAATAATTAGGCTTGCAAACTCTTGTCCTCCACCACAGAGGTTGCCCAGAGATCTAGAGTGGGGAAGCAGATCACAAGAGCTGAGGGAGCCACTGGAAGGAGGGATGGAATTAAAGAGAACTGCACAGGGTTCCCCTTAGTTTCACAGCTCTTGTAGGAGTTGTATTTACTAACTTTGGTGTCAAGGCAAAAAGAAATGCATAATGATGCAAATAGTGGCCAGTGATTTATATGGTATATGTGTGTTTCCTTCTTCCACTGGTGCCAAAAACTAATTCCCTAACCATTCCCTATGCTAGTTTTATGGGGACTGTTAGTCCCAGCTTTTAAGTTCCTCCTTGACCTCTGGGAGCTGCACAATATGTATGAAAAAGCCACATGTGGCTCCTGAGGCACAGTTTGGCCATCTACTAGTGTGGTCATGCTATAAAGTGCATACATATATATTTTATATTTCTGTGCAAAGAGTGTTAAGAGTTTTAATAAAGATTTGTGTGTAATATTCGTTCATACCTTGCAGGTCTCAAACATCTTATATTTATTCTGCATGGCTCTTACACTAAGCAAGTTTGTCCACCCCTGACATAGACCATAATGAACTAGTGCAATATAAGACAGCTTCATGTAATCCAGATATTCATTTTTCAAACAAAGGCCATATACATTTTAAATAAGAACGATTACACCCTACAAATAAATATAAAAAACTCACAAGAAAAGTGGCAAACAAAAGTATTTGACAAAATATAAACACAAAATAAATGAAATATGAAACATTCACTCATCTTTGGTTTTACTGAACAGTAATTCAATAAACTAAACTTGTAGCCTGGAATAATAAGGCAACCCAATACAAATTCTTTTCTTATATTGGGTTTAGGAAAAACTTAACATAAACACGATGAGAAGTTGGCTGTTATATTTACTGAATATACACAAGCACAGGCTTATTACAAAGACAATTGACTGACTAAATGAATCATGATAAATCAAATTAACATACTGGAAACAATTATAAGGTTCATGGGACTGTAGGAAACATTTGTTCAATTTAATAATGGAAAGTATATGCAGTTACCAACTGATGGGAAACTGATCTATGGGGGCCATTTTCTTGCTGAATGACACATGGCTTGTCAAGGTAAATCATCAACAAACTTCATGTTTTAAGACTTCATAATATTAGAAAGTTTCCTTCCTTACAATGACTGTTGTAAGCCAAATGTTTGCCCCATGCTACTTCTGAGAGGACAGTTAAGACCAGATGCAACAAGTTTTCATTGCAGGGGTCATGTAGTCCATTGAACCCAAAGTTATTATGAATTCAAATCAACCAAACAGATATTCTATTATATTTCTTTAGGAAAACAGATGTGCTGGTGCAGTGTTTTGTCCCTGAAAACCATACATGTCAAGGTTCCAGCCCACTTTTCTTTATATTCAACTTATGATTGAATATAATTTCTTTATATTCAACCTTTGGGGTCAGCCTCAGGGATTAGGGATGGGCATGAACCTAAACAAATCTGGTTTGGTTTGGGGTTTGAGGTAGTCCCTGAACCAAACCCTGAATTGATCCAAAAAACACCCTCATGAACTGAGCTGGTCAGGTGAGTTTGTTTCCCCCTTTCTCCTAGCCGTGGTGAGCCATGGCTGGGAGAAAGGCGCGCGCGCGTGTGTGTGTGTGTGTGTGGGGGGTCTTCTGGAAAGGGTTAAATGGCTGGCATCAAGAACCAGAAATGTTAATAACAAACAAACTATAGGCCTGATTACTAAAAAACAATATATATAACCTGAATATTATCAAAAATACATATATTTATTATTAATTTGTTAAAAACATTTATGGGCCTAATTGTAGCCTCGCTTCAGAATAAGATTATATAATGTACACAGTTGGGAACTATTGCAACCTGACAAGTTTTGGCCCTAACAGGCCTTCTTCAGTGGTCAAACCATATTTGTACATAACAGCCTCATGACAACTAACAGTTATAGCCTAAGATAATTAACAAGTTAATGCAGGACCAAAAAAGGAGTTTTATAGTAACAATCAATTGACTCAAGGCATAGGAATATTCAGGGTTTTTCTGAGCAGGAATGCACAGTAACGCAGTTCCAGCTAGCTTGATGTCAGTGGGTGTGACCTAATATGCAGATGATTTCCTGCTGGGCTTTTTCTACAAAAATGATGGTGATGTAGGGTGTGTGGCCTAATATACAAATGAGCTTTGGGCTTTTTCTATTAAAAAAAAAAAAAAGCCCTGGGAATGTTTATGAGTTTTCCTGAATCCTTGTTGTCTAGCTTTATGTCATAGTCAGATGCATAGATTCTAAGTACTGTTGCTATTGTATACTTTTGCATTTTGGTCCAGAAGATACAGACACAAACAGCTAATCAGAACCAATGTACCAACAATAGCGTGAAGTTCAAACTCTGATAAATATTTTTGCCTCTGATCCCCTTCATGCTTGGACCCAAACTCCAAAAGCATATTGAAATAATCAATATGACTTGCTTGGCTCCATAGGCCCTCAATGTAACCAGGAACCCCCAAATTTTGACCCTCTTTTTGGTGCCCTTGGTTACTGTTACTCTGCTGCTACCATGTGGCAAAATACAAACTACTGTGGCCAGCTATCGATCCAAGACCAATACTTCTAAACCTCAACTATCCATGGAGTTGTTTTCCTTCTGGCCCTTGTGACTGCTTCTTAGAAAAGCTTCTCTGTGAATGAAGGCCCAGGTGTGAAAAAGTTAAATTATTGAGTTGGAGGTGATCTACTTTTGCTCCACACCATAACATAAAATACACTAAAAACCAATTCATGGCTCTTTATGTGTCTTGTTTTGTTTGACATTTGTGTGCAGAATTGTACCTTTGTTTATCACTGAACATGGTGGCACTGGAGAGTTCCACTGTAGACAACTGATGTTCTTTTAGCCAAGACATTTTTTAAATTATGCATTTGCTATTTGTATATCCTATCTTCCTTCCCTCATGGAGTTGTTTCTGAAGCCCTGCAAGCCTATTTCCAGAAGATGCCAAGGGTATATGGGAATCCATCCTGGGAAAACTAGCAAATGTTAATCAAGCGTTGGGGAACATAAAATCAAATAAAACATTGCCCTATAATGAGGTAAGTAGAAACTACAAAATCTACCCTTGTCTAAAGGCTTACCTTGTGATTTCACAAGATCACACAAAAAATAGATTTATAGGATGACCAGTGCCTTTGGAACATTAGCAAACATTCAATTAAAAGAATACCAAATTACCAGATAAAGAAAAGCTACATTCCTAAGTTAATAAGATCATCTCCTGACAATGAGCATAGACCCCAGAAGTAACTCCCAATGTGGGGAGGGGGTTGAGCTCCCATAGAAAGCATACCCATTTAGAGGTTAAATAGATTCATTTTTGCACTGGCAGTTTAGGTTCTGTTTCTGCCTCAAGATAGCCTTCCACTATCACAACAATTCACTCATATTTCAGGTGTAGGCAACATAAGATTTGACTCCCCTCCCTCTTTCCCCATGCTTTCCATCAATCTAATCCCCTTCAATCCAATCCAAACAATTCCCCCCCTGTTCAGCTGACTCATCACTTTGCATCCTCTCTGTCTTCAACATTCTGTCTGAAACTCCTTCCCATGATTTGCACTCCCCCATCTCACAACCACTCTGTCTGGCTTCTGTCCAGAAACCTTCCCCCTGCCTATTCTTCCTAGACTCCCTTTTAAACTTGTCATTCTTTCTTATTCCCTTATCCCGTACTTCCAGGAATTTCTCTTTTCCTTACCATCCTGCATTCCCGTACTTACAACTCACCCTTTTTCTTCTTCGGGACCTCAGAATACTATCATCACCACCACTAGGATTATCTTAAAGAGTTGCATTTTAAATGACATATATAAATGTGTGCATTATTATTGTCCCTATGTCACTTTGTATACTCAATAAATGCGACCTCGTTTCTTAGGTGTTTTTCTCTTGCTTTCCTGTTAATAGGAGACGCATGTGAAGGAAAGCCTACCCATGTAATGGCTACTTCTTAATAAAGAAATTTAAAAACAAACCTGAAACCAAATCCTGACAACACAGAGGTAAATGCTGGCTGGGAAGATGGAGACCTTGAGGATACCCTGCTTCCTACTTTTGATGGAATTCTGTGGACTCTTCCTGACTCAATCAAGAACCTAGGGGTTATAATGAATCCAATATTACTGCTGGAGAAACAAGTTGACACAGCTGCAAAAACACTTCCTTCCAACTCAGTTTAACCCAGAAGATAGCCCCTTACCTTGACTCTGCCAATCGAGTTATCTAGATCCTTGTCATAGTAACATCAACAGTGGACTACTGCATTACACTGTGGCCTTTCCAAGTCAACTCAGATAATACAATTGGTGCAGAATGCCCCAGCCTGTTATTTTATCAAAAGATAATATCAGGTAACATCAAGAGGCATATTACACTGATGCTGTAGTTACTCTGTTGGTGCACGTCAGTTACCAGGTTCAGTGCCAGGTATGAACTTCATTGCCTTGGACCCTCAGTTCTGCAGAACTGTCTGTCCTATGCTCTGCTGCAACAGCTTTGTGGACAAGAGAAAGATAAGCAGCTGGCCATACACATGCATTTAGTGTTGTGGTCCCCATTTTATGGACTGCTTCCACTCTCCTGGCTACTGCAAAATATGCAAACCAGAATTATTCAAGAGGACATATTTTCCTTACTGCATTTCAGGTTTCTATTTGGTTTTAGATTTCTGGAATCCTAATCCTATTGCATTACTTATGGGATGCCGCATCCTGTTGATTGTATTGACTTACACTGTGTAATCTGCCTTGAGTCCTGAGAAAGGTGGTTTATAACTAAAGTAAAACAAAAAAATAAACCAGAGATTCCAAAAGGTCTCTCCCCCACCCAAATACACAAATGAAACCCATGCCTTCTAAATTTAACATGGTTTTTACATTATATGCCTTCTAGTTGTGCCATGCTTTTCATATTTTCCCCCTTTATCTTGTAAAAAGATCAAGGCTGAGATTTTCCTTTGCATAATATTGCGCAATCACTCAGGCAATTTCTTGCCTGTGCTATGCTTTCAATCTCAATAATCTCATGGGAGAGAATGAAATGCTTGATTGTACTGTGAATGTTCATTTTAATGGGGCCTTTGTGCAGATGTGTTCATGCAGGATAATAGGCCCGAGTGAACTAAGTTTAGACTTTTCTGGTATAACAAATCTTGTAACAAAGGTATATATGTAGTGACTACAAAGGGCTTCTCAAAAGAAAATAAGTAGTGATACTGATTTTCAAATTTCTTACTCTAAAGTAATAATATAGTCAACAATTTGACTTTATTTTAGAATTACTTACAAGCTTATTCCTTCCTAGATGTTCATGTAGGGTTGGCAGGTCCCCTCAGACCATCAGTGGGGAATGGGGCAGGAGTGCTAGATTCTGGTTGGGAAACTCCTGGAGATTTGGGAATGGAGCCTGGGGAGGGCAGAGACCTCAAGGTGCAATGCCAATAGAGTCCATCCTCCAAAACATCCATTTTCTCCAGGGATCTGATCTCTGTAGTTTGGAGGTGAACTGTACTTCCAGGGGATCCCCAAGTCCAACCTGAAGTCTGGCATCCTTAGGTTCATGCATCTTGGGTATTGAACATTGCTAAAACTCAATATTTATCAAGGGCCTGTCAGTTTCCCAACAGGACACTCATTGGGTAGCAGCCAAGATAGCAGAGGGCAAGAAAGGTGTATTCCTTGGTCATTGTGCACTTCTCCCATCAGAAAAAGGAAATCTTTTCGATCACTGGCATCTTTAGTGAATAATTTTGGGCAGCAGGTGTTGGAAAGACTATCCTATACCTAGAGAGCTGTTGCCAGAGGAGAAAATACTGAGCAAGATGGATCAGTGGTCTGACTCACAGCAATGTAGCCTCATGTGTTATGTCATATATGTTATGACACATGCACAGACACAGAAACCTTTTATATAATTTCCTGGCTACGAGTTCAGATTTAAATAAGCATAATATGGTTATAAAGCCATCTCCCTGGCACTCATCTGATCAGGAAATGAGAAACTAACCCAGAAGCTCCTGCAGATCACTTGTCTTCTTGGGTGATTTATTGGACAAGGGAAAGTGTAGGCAGCAATGCATGACTCTCTTACATGTGTAATCATTGCTGAAAGAAAATGGAGAGATGTTCTGCTCTCTCCAGCTTCTGTTCTCAGAAATCACCTGAAGTCTGAATATAATCACAGGGGCCTCTAAAGAGATTTCTCATTTCCCAGTGTCTAATTCTGGCACACCTATTTGCAGTGCTGGTGGAGGAAGGAGAAATAATGGCTAAACTGGTGGAAATGAACAGGAAGTCTTCTAACCCTAACCCTAACCCTAACCCTAACCCTAACCCTAACCCTAACCCTAACCCTAACCCTAACCCTAACCCTAACCCTAACCCTAACCCTAACCCTAACCCTAACCCTAACCCTAACCCTAACCCTAACCCTGTACTTCAAAAGCATCTGGAAAATAACTAGAAAAAAGACAAATTGAACAAAAATATAACCTTTGGATACATGGTGTACAGCCAAGCATCATCGCCTTTGTCTGAATGGGATTGGATATGCAGCAGACAAACATTGTAAACATACTGGGTTGGATTCTACCAGCTTTTCTGCACATTCTCATCTGATTTCCCTCCTAATGTAGCTTCTATTCCATCATCTCCAGTGTAGGCTTTCAATGGCCAGAAAAGTCCTTTTCTCTCCCATTTTGACATCAGAAAAATCTGGTAGGATACAACCCATAATGTTACAGAACTTCAGTATCAATTAAATAGCTGATGGCATGGAAAAATATGGTAAAATGGTGATGGACCAGATAATGCAGGTGGCTTCTTCCAAACCTGGGGAGGGACAGTGGCTCAGTGGTAAAGCATCTGCTTGGGAAGCAGAAGGTCCCAGGTTCAATCCCTGGCATCTCCAAAAAAGGGTCCAGGAAAATAGGTGTGGAAAACCTCAGCTTGAGACTCTGGAGAGCCGCTGCCAGTCTGAGAAGACAATACTGACTTTGATGGACCAAGGGTCTGATTCAGTATAAGGCAGCTTCATATGTTCATATGTTCAAGTCTGACTACTTGCTTCTGGTGCCCAAGGCCCCCAAACTGGAGCAGATGTTAATTCCTGACTGGGACCGATTTCGCACTAGGGCTTGTTCCGGGTAGAGAGCCCTTTTGCTCCTTGGGCTTGTCTCCTTTTTTGCACAAGTTGCCCCGGAGCTACGAGTTGGCTTGCCACTTTTCTGCAGCAAGCAGAAACCACTTGTCAAAAGATCTTGCTTGCTGCGTAAAAGCGGCAGGCCAACTCACAGCTCCAGGGCAAAAATTGAGAGAAACCCCGGGAGCAAAAGGGCTCTCTACCTGAAATAAGTCTAATGTGAACTCAGTCCAATCTCACAACATATTCAACTTCATCACAAAAAGCTTACTTGAAAATTCTATGGCTCATAGGGCTGCCAGCACCAGGTTGGGAAATACCTGAATATTAGGAGGAGTAAAGAAGACAGGGTTTGGGCAGAGGAGGGACTTCAGTAAGGTATAATGCTATAATGCCATAGTGTCTACCTTACAAAGTGGCCATTTTTTCCAGGTGAGCCAATCTCTATCATGTGGAGATCAGTTGTAATTCCAGGAGCTCTCCATTACCACCTGAAGCTTGGCATCACTTACTATGTTCCTCTTTTCCCTTTCTAAGAGCCAAACCATACTTTACTTTTTGCAACTACTTAGGTCAAGGTTTGCTTGAGACAATTCTAATTATTCACAGTTATATGTCAGTGGCAGGGAAATAACTTCCTACACTGGGGGAGGGGGCAGTTCCATAGCACACTGGGAGAACAGTCATCAACCTTCCCCCTGCATTGCTATGCTGATCTGACCCAAAACAGCCTATGGGGATTAATTGAGGGGGGCTGTTAAGGCACTTGGAGTGAGAGCAATCTAAGTATATATATATATATATATATATATATATATATATATATATATATATATATATATATATATATATATATATATATATATATATATATATATATATATATATATATATATATATATATATATATATATGTTGAAGTAAGTCCCATGTTGTTTAATGGGGGTTTCTTCCAGGAATGTGACTTTATAACTACTACCAACAATCTACAACCTGTGGAGTTCTTTCTATATTGAGCCAGACCATTGCCTCATCTAGCTCAATATTATCCACTCTGGATGTCAATTGCTGTCCAAAGCAGAAAATAGCCCCACACTTGCTCTTGAGATGCTTTGACTGAAGATTAAAACTAGGACCTTTTGCTCTCATAGCATATGCTCTGCTGCTTAGCTGCAGTCCCCTGTTGCTAAGTTGGTTTGTTATTTTAATTTCTCTTGACAAACAATAAATATATGTTCTCTCTCCTTTTGTTTAAGCAGTTCTCATCTTTCTTTTGGCTTGGAAGCAGGCTAACAAATACTTGAAGCAAATTACCTAGGAAGATGAAATAATAAATGGAAGAGCCATCTGGATTAAATGAGACATACATGCCCTTAGCCCTACATGAATGTTATTCTTGACTTGTTTGAATTCTGTTCCATCTAGGTGTAAAGAAAAGAACTGGGTGATGACAGCCTTCTGACATACAGCACAATCCTTTGCATGTTTACTTGGGGAGGAACGGTGGCTCAGTGGTAGAGCATCTGCTTGGGAAGCAGAAGGTCCCAGGTTCAATCCCCGGCATCTCCAAAAAAGGGTCCAAGCAAATAGGTGTGAAAAACCTCAGCTTGAGAGCCTGGAGAGCCACTGCCAGTCTGAGAAGACAATACTGACTTTGATGGACCAAGTGTCTGATTCAGTATAAGGCAGCTTCATATGTTCATATATGTTCAAGTCCTCCAGTGATCCATGAAACTTGTTCAAAGTTCAGGGTGCCATAGGAGTGCATCCTTAGACAGCACAAAAAATCTGATTAGTCTATCCTGATTTTTGGATATTAAAGTTGCCAGAGAGAGAGAATTTGACAAGCAGTCACCCAGAGGAGTCTATACACACATGGTGCCATGCAAGTGTGTGGAGTGGAACTGAGTTTCATTGGAGAACAAAGACAAGACTGGTGATGCTGAAAATATAGGGAAATGTTTGATGGATTCACAGTCTGAAACAGAATTAGAAAGCAAAATGAGCTTTGATTCAAGTTCAACCAGACAATATGGATGTTCATAAATATATGCATAAAACATCTGGCTGAAGAACCATTTTTCTGAAGCATGACGTATTTTACTCCATAATAATGTTTGGCTTGAAAATATCTCATACACATACACACACTGTCAAACTGGATTAAAAATAGCAATCTTCTTTGGTAACACACAAGCTAGAAGTAAGATTATAAAACTCTGAAAACAGAAGAAAACACAGCCTAGAACCACTTATATTTGGTCAACAGAAGTAAAATCTTGAGGTTAAAATATCCCTGTTAAGTAGACTTTACAAAAAATTATAAGCCAGTTCATGATCACAGAAGATGGAAATGTGACACACTGAATTCCATTGGTATTTTAATTTTACTTCAGTTATTATATTCACAATCTTTCTGTATCAGAAGTGTCAAAATAGTGTTGGATCTAAGTAAAAATCTGCTGTAGAAGTAGACATATTTTTACTGATAGACTCAACTTCCCAGAATCCTTGTGAATGTCATCTGTGCTCCTCCCTGCAAGAGGGTAAAAAAAAAAAATGAGCGTCTGCTGGTGGTCCATGGAGATCAGCAATATGGCACCTACATGCCCTTCAGAAGGCGTGAGGTTGAAGATGTCCTACCTAAGGTACCATGGCACTGCACCTGCTGAAAGATGCAGCATTGCATTAATACAACAGGGAGGAGAGCCCCTCCCAGCTCCCGCCAATGCTTCTTAGTCCACAGCCAACAAAGCAGGCCTTCCTGTAAAGCCAAGTTTCCATTCCCCACTCAGAGAAATGTACACCATTCAGGAATAATGCTGCTTGCTGGAAAGAAATGTCCACATGTTCAATAATTTGCCCCCCAAAAGAGTCGACAAATTTTCCTACTGCTTTGAAAATCTTCCTTCTGGCTACATCCACTCTGTCTGATGCAATGGCATCTCTCCATAGTCAACATTCCAGAAGTTCTGACCTGAATAACTTTGTAATTGGTAGATAAGATACAAGGATCTGAAGATCTGATGTGATGGAACATTGCACCTTTCTCAGCAGACAGCAGGAAAGTCATTTTCTCCCAACTGGATGATTAAAACATCTGGAAGACTGTGGTAGAATGTTTAGGTGGAGATGGTGTCTAAAAGGGAGGCCTAAGGCATACCTCTGTGGCCTACCCAGTTAATTTGAAGTTGATTATCAAGCCCCCATGACTTCCCCCAATCAGACAAGGATGTATATTTCTCTGCCCAATAGATGATGCTATGCCCTATAATCCAAACTGTCTTGTGCACACCTGTAGAGACTAGAATCAGAATTACCTCTAGTTGGATAGAGAGTGCATGTAAGTAGCACCAGTGATCTATAGAAGAAGAAGAATTGCAGATTTATACCCCACCCTTCTCCCTGAATTAGAGACTCAGAGTGGCTTACAATCTCCTATGTCTTATCCCCCCACTACAGACACCCTGTGAGGTGGGTGGGGCTGAGAGGGCTCTCACAGCAGCTGCCCTTTCAAGGACAACCTCTGCCAGAGCTATGGCTGATCCAAGACCATTCCAGCAGGTGTAAGTGGAGGAGTGGAGAATAAAACTCGGTTCTCCCAGATAAGAGTCCGCACACTTAACCACTACACCAAACTGGTTCTCGCATGATAACCCTTATCCTATCTGGTGAAAGTGCAATTTTAGAAGCTATCATGGCAGTGTCTATTCAAAATGAGTGTGTGATGTAATCAGTATAAGGCAGACCCATGCCAAAGAGGCATTTGTGCACAATGCTTCCAATTAAAATTGTGAAAGGTAGAAGGTATTAGAAGGAATTACAAGGGGGCTGGGCAAAATTGGTCTCAATGCCAGATAATCAGCTGTGGATTGGACCCAGCAGGGCAGCCTATTGGGAGCAGAACGCAACAAAATCTGGGAACCCTGGCAGTGCTGATTAATTCTGGATTGCCATAAGAAAATATTGAGCTCTGAGCCCTTAAGGGAAATCTCATTGAAAGACAGGGCCGTTTTGGAAGACACATATAATGGTTCTAAAAGCTCACTACAATGGAAATCCCCATAAAAGGCCTGTGTAAAGGCCACCCTAAACAAGGTAACCTCAAAAGATGAGCAACAAATCTGCAATAGCAGCAGAATGATTTTCATAGACCAGGATTTCCATAGTAATGGGCTCCTATGGATCATGTCTAAAAGGAGAGGCCCTTTTCCAACCCTCAATAGCCCAGCAGTCAATGAAAGAATTACAAGGATCAGTGAAATTTCCAACCCGCAATAGCCCAGCAGTCAATGAAAGAATTACAGGGATCAGTGAAATACAGGACCTTGCTGCAAAATTATATTGTCGCTAAGTGCAAGGTTATGATCCTAGGCTCAAGACAACACTCTTAAAAGTGAGCCATGTAATGAAGTATGAGAGCCTCGGATACCAGGAAAGTTGTACTAAAGCCCAAAGATATCAGAAGAGATAAAAAGGAAGAAACAGCATGGTCATAAGACCAGTGAGTGGAAGGAGCAAGGGATGCAAATGCTCCCTGTAAAATCAATTGTTTCCAGCTCCTCCAGGAATCAGTCTGAGCATTGCTGTATTTTGGGAGCCAAGGCATGGAACCTCTGCTCCTGAAACTAAGAGCACATCCATGATGTTGTTACTGACACCTGCAACATATTTTGCTGGAAAGAGAGATGTTACTCTCAAGGCATATTAGAACCGACTTGTGTACGAAGCACATGACCTGCTCAGAGTGAGATGATTACCAGTTGATAGTGGTCTGATTGTCACACCAGAACATGATGTATTTATTACAAAAAAGGTCACCCCACATGACCACTGCAACCAATATTGGGAAACCTCCAGAAAAGGAAGATATTTAAGGATGCCAATCCCTGCCCAATGTGAAGGCCAATGCTGTGCACACCAAGCGCTATCAAAATATACCCTCAACCCTAAGTTGTTTGCTACATCTGAGTGAACCTTGCCAGGGGAACCTTGCCAGGGGATAAGGAAGACTGCCAGATTATGACCCCATTCAATTTTTCAAGGAAGTTAACCCAAACATGAAAATCCTCATTAATGTGATGGTGTGGGGTAGAGATGCCAGCTGTAGACCTTCGTAGCTGAGAATGCATGCCTCATGGGTGATGTGAAATTAAGGTGACTTAAGAGAGCCTTCATCTCTTTAAGTGTGCGTTTTTTTTTATGACCTGGAGCAATAATGTCCACAGTATGGACAAGTTATCATCAAGCAGACAAGAAACACCTTATACTGAATCAAGAAAAATTACCTAGTAAGTGAGCTGAGTGATGGGGTCCCCAGTTTTTTTATGGGCCAGCAGAATCTCAAGTTCAGCCACTAAATTTTTAAATATGGACAAGCGGTTGACACAATAAGCAGATACATCTGGTCCTATGAATAAAAAAAATCATCTAAATAATGTGTGACATGGGGGTTGCCAGCTTGGCTCCTAACTTCCCATTCCAAAAATGAGACAAAGGTTTCAAAAGCAGGACAGGTGACAGAATAATCCTCTGGCATGGCTTTATTGACAGCAGCTGTTGAGTTTAAAACCCAGAAGGCAAAAATCATTTGGGTGGACAGGTGAAAGACTGAGCATCACACTTGAGAGTACCAAGGCCACATGATTTTACTAAACTTACTGTTCAGTCAAAGGAAGCAAAGCACACAGAACAAAATTCAGGGGAGATAGCATCATTTACTAAAGTACCCTTAGGATTAAGTCTTAACTCATCCTCAGAATAGAAAAGGGGGAGACTTAAAGGGGCCCATAACCTGCTCCTCGGCACATTCTTTGGCTATCTTACACTCGGCTACGTTGGGCAAATCCCCAGCTGATTTGAGGTCACCACAACCAGTGGCAATGTGGCAGCCCATGAAGGAGATATGAAAACCACAATAAACCCCTACTGAAGCATACTGGCTAGGGTTGCCAATCCCCAGGTGGGGGCCCTCCCCCCACTTCAGGGTCATCAGAAAGTAGGGGGGGAGGAAATGTCTGCTGGGCACTCAATTATTCTCTATTGATAATGATTTCCATAGGGTATAATAGAGATTTGATCCATGTGTATCTGGGGCTCTAGGGGAGTTGTTTTTCAAGGTAGAGGCACCAAATTTCAGCATCGCATCTGGTGACTCTCTTCAAAATAATCCCCAAGTTTCAAAAAGATTGAACTGAAGGGTTCAATTCTATAAACTCCCAAAGAAGGTGTCCCTATCCTTCATTATTCCAAATGGAGGGAAGGCATTTAAAAGGAGTGTGGCCCCTTTAAATGTGATGGCCAGAACTCCCTTTGGAGTTCAATTGTGCTTGCCACACCCTTACTCCTGGCTCCACCCCCAAAGTCCCCAGATATTTCTTGAGTCAGACTTGGCAACCGGTCGTGGCTTTATTAAGATGTGATAATTGTAGTCAAACCAAACTTTGAGGGCAGATGGGTGTTTCAGCTAATTCCAAATTTAAGTTTTTTCCCTTAGTTAAATTACTTCCTATTGTCAGAGGTAGAAGTGGTACCTGATCCTCTTTTTTGGCATTAACATTATGGGAGGATAAGGCAGACTTTTATGGCTGTCCCCTGCCACACAAGCATGATAGCCTAGGATGAGGGCAAAAGCAAGCATCATCATTATGTATGAATTTGCATTTGATGCAGTTATATCTACACTGATTATACTCCCAGCAAACCTGGTGAGGAGTATTATGCCTAAACAGAACATGGGCCAGGATTCCCCCCCACACACACACACACCATAATGTCCATGCTGGGAGGCTTGGAATATGCCCCTCCTTAAACCAATGACTCCTTCCAGCATGCACAGAATTCTCCTCAGAGGATGACTCACCAAACTCCTGTAAAAAATGTCATGTTCCCTTGTTGCCTTTTGGGACTTATGATGGCATGATGACTCTCTGAAGTGTTCTCCCTGGACTTGCTGGATGAAATGGATTTTTCCAGAGACTGGGTCTCTTCCCCTTACCCCTTGTACTGGGAGTGGTGAGGAGCTTAGGGGCCATGTTGTTAGAGCCTTTGAATATGCTTGGAAAGCTGCTCCAATGTTTGGGCAATTCTTAAGAAGACAGCCAAATTGTTTGCCACTGAAGCCGGAGAGGAAGTCAGGCTGATATTAGCTGCTGCTATAACAAGACCCTTTGTGGCTTTGGGATGTCCCACTGGGCCTCTGGTCCCCACCTGCTTTTTTAAAGAGAGCACCTAAAACCCTATATTTTTAGGTTATTTGGATGCAGCTGATGCCAAGCTTCACTGGTTTCCCACTGAGCCTTTTTTTGGATGACCCTGGATCTACCTAAATCAATTCAAGGTCAGGATACCCTTATAATAATAAACTTATTCAAATCATAAAATTATGGAAGCTGAACTAGCAATACCAACTCTATGTTAACCAGATCTACTTTCATAAGTATGCACGCATATATAAAATTAGTCCTATTTACTATAGTCACCATTATTTGCATTCACCAAAATTACCAATGAATTTAAACTTCTGTGAACACCACCTGAAGAATGCTTGTAATAAATGTAGAGCTAAGAAGTACAAACATAGCTTATGTATGAGTGTTCAGATAGAGGAGCTTAGCTAGCAGCCTTAGGTATAAACCAGAGCAATTAAATTGTAGTTGACCAGCAGCCAGGAAAGCCGTTGACCATGTGGCTTGAAACAAGCCCCAGGCAAAACCAAATTAAAGCACTGATCACCTAAACAGGCTCCAAAATTAACTACCACTCAAGTCTATTATTAACTATCTCTTATTAATATATACATTTCTCTTTCTCCTTAAAAAAAACAAAACAGCTGATCATACCATAGAATTCATGATGGCCCAAGTTAGCATCTCAGTAAGTTAATTAGGGAAGAGGGAGGTGCAGATTAAAACACAATGTATCTGCCCCTGATGTATGCAGGTGATTTTAACAGGAAACCACCACCCTTGCCTTTGCTCCAAAACAAAAGCATGCTCCTGTACAAATAAGATCTTCACTATACAACCCTGAAAAGGAACAGGCTACTAGATTACTCAGAGAACTCTGCAAGCAGAACTCCAAAAAATCCACTTGTCCCTGGAAGAGAGCGGCTAAGCAATGTTCAGATTTGAAGAGACTAACCAGCTGTGCACTGATCAGCTGATCTGGGAAAGTATGAGACCCATGGCCTATCGAACATCTGTTGCCCTAAAACTCCTCCAACTGAGTACAGTGCACAAAGTTCTACTTCCTTGTATTGGAGCATGTGATCAATGAAAGAGCTTCTGCTGTGCTACAAGCATCCAGAGAACCAAAGAAAAAGCAGGAGAAGGCAACTGACAGTGGGGTGATGTGTGTGCTCAGAGGTGTTTGGATCCTGCCCTTCCTTGCCACAGAAGCCTTTTGTGGCAAGGGAAGGCAGGCTTTGGGCACCTCCAAGTGCACCCACTGCCCTGACAACCCACTGCCCCTGCCACCCCCACTCAGCCCCTTCCCTGCTGTCTGCTGCAGCACTCCTGGCAGGCTGCCAGGCTGAATGGTGAGGCAAAGGAGGGTGGAGGAGAGGGGGGTGGCAGCAAGGGTGAGTGTGGTGGCAGCAGGGACGGGGCACCGGGGGTGGTAGGGCACGCATAGAGACGGGACACCAACTGCCTCTCCCCTGTGGCCAGATGGCACCCTATGCGACTATCTACCTGACCTACTGGATAGTGCTGGCCCTGTGCCTCAGCAATCAAATATGATGCTAATATGCTTAAAATAGAGGTGTCCCCATTAGCTTCCTGAAAAGGTTCAGTTGGTTCACAAACTCTATCTGAAGGGGACATATCATTAATAAGTGGACCAGAGTCCAAAGGATTACATTCACTTGCTAAATTTCCTTCCTCTTCCATATATAAAAGGGTCCTCAAGTCTCTCAGTACTGTCTTGCAGAACTTGAAGCCTACTATTAGTCCTAAGATTAAATTTAAGAAAGTCCTCAAGTTCACTTTTTTGGGGGGATGGCATGGGAGAGTCCTCAAAAGGACACTTTAAAGGAGAGTCCTTTAAAGGTCAATTTTCTTAGACATTATAAGTGGATAAATAAACAAATACAAATTAATTAAAGTAATTTGTAACACAGAAAATAAAAAAGGAAAAGGAAAACTATTCCAAAGCAACCTGGTAATTTAATAAGGCAACAAGGCAACCGTAATTGACTGTTAAAAAAAAGGAGAAAGAAAAAAGATAATAAAAATATATAACCCTGACCAACCCTGACCAGCTCATCTACCAACCCTGAGCAACTCTTCCTGCCTTATCACATGACTAATTAAGTTAAAACTAAAGTCAGTGTCTTCAAAAGACAACCTCTGATGGAAGATGAAAAAATGAAAAAGGATGACAAAGTCAGCTACTTTGGGATCAAAAGCCAGTGACCTCGAAAAAAACCCCAGAAGATAAAAGCAGCTAAACAGGGTTGCCAAGTCCTACCTTGATCTCTGTGGGGTTGCCAGGTCCTACTATGGTCCCGGTGGGGGATCTTCCTCATGAGCACTTTGCATGCACAGCATGATGACATCACCTGGAAGTAACAGTATAGCACTAGGCACATTGCTGGGGAAATGGTCTATCACTTGGGGAAAAAACTTTATGATAACCATAGAGTTTTTTCCCAAGTGATAGAGCATCCTCCGCAGCAACATGCCCAGCACAATAATGTCACTTCCAGGAGATGCCATCACACTGGGTATGTTCTGGCATGCTGGCGCTCTTCAAGGGTAGGGATCGCCTGCTGGCCAGTTGCATGGCAGCTGGTTGGGGGCCCTGAAATTGGGGGAAAACCCGCTGCAGTGGGAGGCTGGGAGCCCTGCAGCTAAAAACAACTAAAAGAAGGAATTCTTCACAGAGAACACAGCAACACTGCTGCCCATCCCAAGTCAGAAACTGAAAATACAGCAGGGGACTAATTGTGGGCTTGAAGATCCTCCCATTGAGCACATGGCTGAGACTAACTTCACCTCCCACCACTTTGTTCCAGGCTGTTGGTGTGTGGTTTGGCTGGTAACTGGCCTCCTTCTGCTGCAGATGGGTCAGGCAAAAGTACCCTCTGCATCCCACCCATCCCTCTTTCTGTGTGCAACTTAGTCATGTGTGCTTAGGGAAGACCTGGTGTGTGTTTCTCACTGTTGGGCCAGAGCTTAGGTACAGTGCACAGGTTTTGGGTGTCTTATAGATGAATGGTAGTATTCAGTTACTGTAGGCCTGCCAGAAAAGGTCGGTTTTATAGACCCTGCGGAATTGGGAGAGATCCTGCAGGGCTCTCGTGGCCTCTGGAAGTGCGTTTCATAGATTAGGGGCTGCCACAGAAAAGGCCCTCACCCTGTAGAGCATAATCTGGCCTCCCTTGGTCTGGGGGTGGATAACAGATATTGGCCATATAGGGCTTTAAAGGTCAATACCAACACTTTGAAGCGGATTCAGTATACAATAGGCAGCCAGTGCAGCTCTTTCAGCACTGGTTGAATGTGCTCCCATCAAGGGAGTCCCATTAACAACCACGCTGCAGCTTCTGCACTAGCTGCAGTTTTCGAGTCAGAGTCAAAGGTAGCCCCATGTAGAGGGCATTACAGTAGTCTATCCTCGAGGTGACCATAGCATGGATCACCATTGCTAAGTTGTGCTGCTCCAGGAAAGGGGCCAGTTGTTGTACCCACTGTAGATGAAAAAAGGCAGACTTGGCAGTGGCTGCCACCTGGGTCTCCATAGAGGGGGCTCCAGAAGCACTCCCAAGCTCCTGACCTTAGGGACTGGTATCAACAGCACCCCATTAAAGACCAGCAAGATAATCCCCCTTCCTGGACCACCGTGTCTCAGATAGAGAACCTCTGTCTTTGTCAGATTCAGCTTCAGTCAACTCAGCCTAAGCAAGGATGTCACGGCTTGTAATGCCAGTAATATATGGTCATATTGGTTGGAACAACCCTTCTGGAGTGGGGCTAGCTGCCCAGAAAGGGTTCACACAGCAAGGAGAAAGATGACTAACAGGCTAGGCAAGGTCATCGAAGCTCGGGGGGAGGGGCACAGGATTCAACACCCAGACATGCCACACTGCTTAAAGATGATGTTTCACGTGGATGGCATTCATCTAGCTGAGTGGGGTCAGGACATTTGGTTGCATGGGGTTAGGCATGGCCTGAAGGTTTGGTTGCAGTTGTAAGAGCCTTGGTGGAAGCCTGTTGGGTTCCTCACCCATCTCTTGTGGTGGTATCATCATAAGGCTGGATCCACTTTGGGGGAAAGTGGCCTGTATGCCCATGTCACTACATTTGGGGACGCTCCCTTGAGGGATTTTTGGGGTGAGGGCTTAAGGACATGCCCAGCGTGGGGGCTGTTAGTGCCACCCTCGCAGAAGAGACCACACCATAGTGGTCATCCATGTGGAATCTAACATCCTGCTGCCCAGCATGTGGACTGGGTGGGTTGGAGTTCATCAACTGACAGGCGGGTCAATAGATCCATTTGCTCCATGCTGCAATCAATAAAGTTGAGGCCAATTTTTATCCGAAAGCTTGTCTTCCCTTAACCCTGCCCCCTTTACACTGGGCCCACAGTTAGTTTCCAACTTTGATCCTGTGGGAATAGAATATTTTCACATAAGTTTCTTAATATTAAGAGGATCTAGCTACTTTTTAAAAAAGTGCTACCTCTGTTTGCCATACTGTGAAAGATAAAATATGCATGGTTGGGCCCCTGTACATATGAAAACATTCATTGGGAGTAATACTTTTATTCAGCTGGGTCTATAAAACATGAATCCTGTGTTTCTTGAGATGGGTGTGTGTTGGTGAAAGAGAGGCCGTGATCAGGAAAGTGAATGGGGGTCATGGAATGACAGTTTCAGTTATAATTACTGTGGTCTTTACATTTCATCTTCTCAGCTGATCACTGATCTATTTCACTTACAAACTTCTTGACTGTTCAAAGAGCTACACAATTTGATATATCACTTGTAACCACACACAACATTCACTAGTGTATTTCTACACATTCATAAGGCTCTTGAGCTTGTAATAGCTGCTCCTTATTTTTTAAGCCTTTCAAACAGACTTAGGCCGTTTTCCCGCAGAGCTTACCGCAGAGTGACATCCCTCTTCACCGCGCAGCGTCTGCGCAGATTTCCCACCAACTGCTCCACATAACCAGGAAGAGCTGCGGCTTTTGCGTCGCTAACGTAAACTGGTTTTTAGTGGTTTACATCTGCGACACAAAAGGTCCGGCACTTCCTGGTTCTGCGGAGCAGTTGGTGGGAAATCCGCGCAGACACTGTGCGGTGAAGAGGGACGTCGCTCCGCGGTAAGCTCTGTGAGAAAACGGCCTTAGAGAAAAAAAACCCTTAATACACAGCTATCACCTGCTTCAGCTAAAGATGCTTATGGTACAGCTGCTTTATTGTGCTCCTGCAGGTATTTCAAAAACAACAGTTCCAAAGTACCTATTTATTAGATCCAACCAAAATATCACAGTGCCCTTCTGTGAACTAAGATGGCTACTGTCAATCTTCATCCTTTCACATTCTCCCCTTCCATGCTTTGGGTTGAGGTGCTGGATGCTGTTGTGAAGGGGACTTTAGGTCACAAATTTTGAGAATGTCTCCTTTTGAGACTTCTACAGTAATCAGAGTGCCTTTATTTACGTAGGTATCAAAGTTCATCTCTTCCTATCTGTGGTGAAACACCCTTCAGTTTTGATGTGTCTCAGTGTGTAAACCAATTTAACTGAACCACAGACACATGGATAATCCTAAAGTTGCCTTTGCCATTCTTGTTACTTTGACTCTCCTAGAGCATTATCTTTTATTTGTGACAAAGCTGCTATTCTTAGTAAGCCATATATATGTGCTGAACTTCAGCTTGTTCTGAGACAACATTTAGTGAATGTTCTTTCATATCCCAGGAGTGCAATGCTTAAACAGACTTTGTTTGGAGAATCAATTGTAGGAACAGATAAGGAATCCATGTAGAATAAATTGTCTATGTTAATGAAGAAAGAACTTGTAGTAGCACCAATTTCAGTTCCGGAAGCTCTTTTCAGAGAAGTAATTACTTTAGAAATGTTTCAACTCCCCTTCCATATAAACTGGTACCGCCCTGCCTTCACTTCTTTCTGCTGTCTTTATGGGTTTAATTCAGCCTTTCACATACAAAGCCAATTCACAAAAAACACCTTCCATTTGGGTTCCTGTTTCTCTGCCAGATGAAGTTAGAGAACTGATTACTTAAACTTCTTACCTGTTAAAACATAGCCTTGCCAGATACTGTCATGTCTGCTTTTGTCTCAACACATTGCTCTAAAAACACTATTCATAGCGGTGTATGCAGCCTCCATCCACCCATGTTTTAATGAAGACAGGACTAATTACCAGGGTTTAGCTGATCCTTCTGATGTTAATTATATTTAAATACATTTATATATTGCCAAACTTCAGTCAAAGCTTATTACAAAAACCTAAGGGTCTATTTCACTGTATAGAAGGCTGTTCGAGATAACTTACAATTGAATAAATTAAAACTGTATTAAGCAAATGCCAGTTTCAGTATTTCTTTGTCATTCTTTAGTTCAAGCATATACCTCAGTGAAGATAATCACTGTAGTTACAAATATTATGTAGGTTCTGAACGTTCTTATTGTTGTTGCCCAACTTGTGTCCCAGTTTAACTAACTAGAATGTTTATATTTATTTATTTAGAACATGTATAGGGTACATTTCTTCCAGATAACTGGGATCCCTACAGAAAAAATGATGTAGTCAATTATTGTTTGGTCTCTAACCTGCCCTTTCTGGACAAAGTGATTGAGAGAGCAGTAGCAGACCAACTCCAGGTCTTCTTGGATAACTCATCTGCTCTGCACCTTTTTCAGTCTGGCTTCAGCTGGGGCTATGGGGAAAATATGGCTTGGCAAGCTTTAGTGACTGAGTGTACACAAAGCTCATACTTTGATGTTAATTCTGGATATATCTGCAGCCTTTGATATAATAGATCATACTGTTCTGTTGAGGCCCTTTGAGGCAGAAGTAGCTATCAGGGGCCGTGTGCTAAACCAGTTCAATTCATTCCTCATGGATTAGACTCAAAGGGTTGCTATCAAAAACCAGTTATCTTCAATGTGTGACCTAACTTGTAGAGTTCCACAGGGCACAGTTCTATCCTCCATGCTTTTTAACCTCTATGTAAAGCCCTTAGCACAAATCATTCATAGCTTTGGGGTTGTTATCAATATGCTGCTGATACTCAGTTATATATATATTCTTATCCAAATCTCCTTGTAATGTGTTTTAGGTTCTAAATTACTGCCTGGTTGTTACAGTAAATTGGCTAAGAGTGAACAAATTGAAACTCAATCCTGAAAAGACAGATAATGTTGGTTGGAAAGGTGGAGATCTTGAGGGACACTGTGCTCCCCACTTTTGATGGAGTTCAACTATCCTTGCTGACTTGGTTTAGAGGCTGTGGGCTACACTGGATCCAATGTTATTTCTGAAGAAACAAGTTAATGCAGCTGCAAAAAAAAAATGCTTTCTCCAAACTTAGGCTAGCCCACAAAATGACCCCTTGCCTTGATATGGCTAATCTGGCCACCTGGACCCATGCCACAATGACATCCAAACTAGACTATTGTAATGTACTGTACATTAGTTTCCCATCAAAATTAATTCAAAAACTCTAGTTGGTACAGAATATTCTGGCTTGGCTATTATTAGGACCTAAATGGAGCATTCAAATTACTGTCATCCTACAGTCACTTCAGTGGCTGCCCATCAGATGTCAGCCCTTCATGGGCTTGAACCCTCACACATATGAGATCTTCCCCTTCTCCCCCTATGCACTGTCACAACAGCTTTGCTCTTATCAGCAGGTGCTTCTGCAGATGCCATCTTGCAAATGGGCAAAATAATAAACTGCCCATGCATGTGCCTTCTCTATTGTGTCCCCTGCCTTATGAAATGGCTTGCTTGAGAAAGACACAAAGACTCCTACTCTCTTGGCTTTCCACATATTATGACAAACTGAATTATTCAAGAAAGTTTTTTCTGTGCAGACAATAATGATCCACAAAGTTATTTAGAAAAAAAATATTAAGGATTGTTTTTTATACTACTGTGGTCTATACCACTGGGTTTAGCTTGCTGAAATTAGGATCCACCTATGCACTTTTTGCATGATTTAATGTATCATGTTAAGACTTGTGCTTTGCTTCAGTTCTGATTTTAGATTTCTGACTGGTTCTACAATCTTAATCCTATTGTATTGTTTACTGAATGTCCTATTGCGTTGATTGTATTGACTCACTCTGTGTAATCCACATTGAGTCCAAGTGATAAAGACAGACTATAAATTAAGTAAGTAAATAAATAAAATCCAATATGGGTGGCATCAATGAAATTAGTACAAAAAAATCTAAAATCCCTGGCCCAAGAGATATCTGCTTGGTGATTCCCAGCCCAAGATATATCCCCTTAGCCTCAACCAGAGCTACAGCCTTTTTGGCTCTGGCTCCAGCCTAGTGGAACAGTCTCCTGTGAAACTGGGGCCCTGCAGAACTTGTTGCAGTTCTGCAGGGCCTACAAAATGGAGATGTTCTGCCAGGTCTTTGATTGAGGTGGTGGACACCAAATTAAAATGGCCCCCTCTGATCCACCCACCTGTTCCATTTGCCACCACTATTTACAGGCATTGCTTTTATAGTATTTCTGGTGGGAGTTTGCTGCTCATTAAACTATTAAACCACCTGAGCTTACATACAATGGGAATGTATGAGTTATTTAAAAACAATGGAGACATCTTCACTTTACATTATGTTATATTGAACTGATTTTTAAAAAATAAGTTGTATTTATATATGTTGTAAGCCACTCTGAGCCTTGCATATGGGGGAGGGTGGGATAAACCCCAGAATAAATAAATAAGCAGAATTTAACCAACCACCAGAGAAAAATGCTTTCAGATTTAAGGCACCCATAATTTAATCTTCTTGAGGAGCAAATGTTCTTCTAAAGCTTCCAAAACTGCAAGAGAGATGTCTTCTAATTCTATCCAGAAGGCTAAAGTATTACAGTGTAATCCTATGTCTATTTACTCAGAAATAAGCCCCACATTATACTATAGAGTTTATTCCCAGCATAGTATGCACAACATAATAGGTTTAAATGCTTAAAGTATCAACTAAAGATTGTAGCTCAACAAAAAGGTGCTGCAAATGTAGTGCACTGATCCTATACATATAGGACTTATTTAAATGTCATCTTTCTTTATTGTGTTTGCAGTGCACTTTGTTATTGCATGAAGAAATATCTAAAAGGGCAAAAGCAAACAGGATGCAGAAATGTTCTTGTATATGCAGCTATCAGCTAGATTAATTGATTTCTAAAATTAAAAAAACAAACAAACCAGGTTCTGTACTGGGAATATAGTTGTTGTTGTTGTTATTATTATTATTATTATTATTATTATTATTATTATTATTATTAGTAGTAGTAGTAGTAGTAGTAGTAGTAGTAGTAGTATTTTAAAATTTTTCTTCTTTAATAGAAAATGCCCCAGAATAATTCCTTGGCAGGGGTGATGTGGGCAGAGAGAATGAGCTTAAAAAGAAATGTGGGTCCATTTCTTTCACATGTGGATTAACACACAGTGAAAGACATCAGGAGTGGTCTACAATGTTCAAGAATCTATGCCATGGTCACTCAGTACTTCTCGGATCCCTGTGCCTTCTGGATTTCATCAGCAAGAATCTTCTTCATTTTGCAATATTCTTGTCTAAATCGTCTTTAACAATGATCAAATCAAACTAAGTTCCAGGTCTACACAAGCTGGATCTAAGCACTTCAGCAGGCTCTCCTCTGTTTCTGTCTGCCTGTCCCATAGCCTTTTTTTCAAGGTTTCAATGGATGGAGGCTGGATGGAAATGTAGATGGGGTCGAGGTCTGTCTTCTTCATGCTCTTCATTCCCTGTATGTTGATATCTAGGATGCAGATCTGGTTCTGTGCCTGGAGGACCTGGATGGCAGCTTTACATATTTCATACATGTTCCCAGAAAACTCTGCATGTTCAACAAATCTTCTGGCATCAATTTCCTCCTGCATCTGGTAATCTTTCCCATTCACTTCACTGGGTCTTGGTTTTCTTATGGTATGGAATATGCTGAAGCCAAAGACATTCTCGTAGTCCTTCAACAGCCTTTTCAGCAAAGTGCTCTTCCCTAAACCTGAAGGTCCACTCAGAACAACTGGCCTTGGTCCCACCATCACTGATAATGCGCTGCAGGAAGAGTGGTGCCAGCTCATGGAAAGAGAAGTCAGACAAGCTGCCCAGAATGATGGCCAGTGCCAGGGAGGGGCAGGCCCAGCTGAGACCAGACCCTGATGCTGACAGCAAACCCCTCCCTTCACCCTGGGAGCTTCACCTCCTAGTTCTCAATTTATATTTAGAATAACAAAATATAAATTGTCATATATAAATTTCCTATATGATTGAATTTTTGATTGTCGGAGAGCATGAATTAATTGTGTAGAATCCCGTAATAAACATCAAATCATAGATAGAATGCTTATTGAAAATGCTTATATCACACTTTTCTGCAGAACTCAAGACAGCTAACAATCTTTACAAGTTTCATTGATACAAAAAGACATCAATCAGCAGTTTAAAAAAAACAGTAAAAATGCATACAAGCACCAGTTCAACACCGTTCAACTGCAAGAGAATAACAGCTCAGCAACATGATTTCAACTGTGGCACCCCCTCCCCCCCCCAAAAGCAGCCTAATCATTTGGCTGTCAGAAGTGGTGAGGGCCAGATCTAATAACTGAACCAGCAACAATCTCTGTGGAAATCTCAGCTCCCATCTCCAGTAGCTAGGGTGCTGCTTCTGCCTCACCTCTTTTTCCAAAATAATGAAGATACTCAGCTGTCTTGGGGTGGGGGGACACTGGGAGGCTGTGCTCCTTACTAATCAAGGGTAAGGAACATGTAAACCTTTTGGAGGTACCCACCCACCAATCCTGGTATTTTGGCACTTTGGGACAAAGCATGATTTTTGGAACTGTTTGACTGAGAAAGGCGTGCTTTCACCTGGTCTTCTTTGCCAGTTGGTTGGGGTGGGGTGTTCTGGTTAAGACTGGTTAGGCCCTATTAGGTCTGGCAGGGACAGAGTGACCTTTTGGTTATGTTAGGAGACTATTATGAGCACCATGAGATATTCTTTGATGAGGAGAGACTACTGAACCATACTATTATGACATACTAGCATGTCATAATGACAGTGTCCCCTTGGGGTTAGAGCTTCACCAGTTGAACCTTAGTAACTGCCAGCACAGGTGATGGAGCAATCACAGCCTCTTTTGGCATCCCTTGCTGACAATCCAATTGTCAGATTAAGACCATCTCACACTTTGTGTCAGGCTGGGTTGCCCATTAATTCTGGCATGTCCCAGGCAGCCCAGTAGGTAGGTGCCTGACCTGAGGGTTGGATATTAATAAGGTTCTGATCAGTTTAATAAATAAATTCAAGTTGAACCCAACTGTGTGTGACATCGTTATTTTAGGGATGTTAGAGCAAGTACCATCTTGCAGGTTTAAACTATGTCAGCAAAGGCTCCTTTTTAATCTCTTCAGGGAGATTCTGTCACATGGTTTGGAAACTATGCAAAAGGTTATGAGTGAACTGAAAAAGTACACTCACCTTGTTGGGAAGGGAAAATAAATAAGAACAGTTGCAGGGAGGTAAACTGTAGGTTGCTATAGGAGGAATCAGTCTTTCATCTATGTGGGCCTCAGGCCATAAAGGACTTTTGCACATAATGCTAGCAAGTTGGCTGAGTTGACAAGCATCAAAGCAACCAGTTCTATTAACATATGCATAGAGGCTCATATTTCTAATTATACAAAAAGCCGTATTTTAGATTAGTTGAAACTCTGGAAGTAGCCATCAAGGCCAATTCTATGTAAAGTAAGTAACAGTTGTCCAGTACAGAGTCTACAGATTCATGCGGACAGCTGTATCCAAGATAAAAATGGAGCTGAGGGCAGCCAATGGTTCTCGTCTAATTTCAGTATGATAGAAGTATGCATCTTCTTTAAAGACAGAGCAGGAAGAGTTTGGCTTTTGGGAACACAGCACAAGAAAATGTCTGGAAAACTGATCCAAAATAGTGTCAATATAACTCATCCAAGTTAGAGGAGGATGCAAATGCAATGCAAGGGGTTGGGGGAGAGGAATTTTATGACATATGTGTGGAAGACAGCCCTTTGTATATTCAGTAGCTGTGACATTATGAAATTTTAATTTCATTTCTAAAAACCTGCTTTCTTTCAGAAGAAGAATGTTTACCACAGGCCATTTTCCTAGGTGCATAATTGTTTTGACTTTAAATACACCAGCAGACATTTATTACAAGCACATACGTTGTCTGGGGAACTGACAGAAGTGCTGTTGTAAGAATTTTTTCCAGCTTACTTAAATACACTGGGATGTCTTTTCTTTTACTGAAAATGCATATTAAGAATATTCAAAATGTGGCACCTATCTATCAGTTTGAAGAAGTTGTAAAGCAGATTATAGAATACAAAGGCAGGTGTTACCTTTCATTAGGACTAACCAAAATGACACAACATGAAAACTTTTGCATTCTTTAAAACTCTTCGTCATTCTGGATGATAAAAACACCTCTCAGGCCACAGGATGAAGGCCCATTTGTCTGCACTTCTGAAGTTCTTTCTTTGACTTTAGTGAGCATAAGGCATGGCTAACTGACTGTGCCCCTGTCATGCTAGAATGAAGAAACAAATACAAATTAGGAATGTTCCACTGAAAATATGAAAGCAGCAGTTGGTCAAATGTCTCTAATGCCAGAGAGGACAAATAGATCCATCATAAGGCTGAGAGTAGTGGAAGAATGTCATGGTCCTTGTATTAATACCACTATACAATGTATTGGTTCAGGGACAAAGTTCACATATTGCCCATTTCAGAAGAATGGTTTTTGAGCTTATTGGGAGGATCTCATAAAGCACACTTGTTCTCTATGCACAGTATAAAGACACAATAGATTATCTCCACCAAGACATCACCATCAATATTATGAATGATCCAGGTGGGCAGCTGTGTTGGTTTGAAACACTAGAACAAAGCTGGAATTCAGTGGCACTTTTAAGACCAACAAAGCTTTATTCAGAAAGAAGAAGATGATGATATTGGTTTTATATTTTGCCCTCCACTCCGAATTTCAGAGTCTCAGAGTGGATTACAATCTCCTTTACCTTCCTCCCCCCACAATAGACACCCTGTGAGGTGGGTGGGTCTGAGAGAACTCTCACAGAAGCTGCCCTTTCAAGGACAACCTCTGCAAGAGCTATGACTGACCCGAGGCTATTCCAGCAGCTGCAAGTGGAGTAGTGGGAAATCAAACCCGGTTCTCCCAGATAAGAGTCCGCACACTTAACCACTACCCCAAACTGGCTCTCAGTGTAAGCTTTCATGTTCATTCACACTTTGTCAGACAATGAAATTGAGTACAGTGAGCAGTGCTAGATATAGCTGGTGGGCTGTGGTTAAGCATGCAAAATAGTACAAAGTTAGAATCTAATGGCAAAATAGTGAAATTAACAAATTGAAAGAATAGCAGGTTTGGTCTGGATAGCATCAGTTATTTGGGAAAACAGCAAAGAACCCTTCCATTTGCAAGCAATTAACTAGTGCCAGTTACAAATTATGATTGTAGAACTGGGTTCCAACTTTAATAGCCAAAATTGATCTGATAAAGGACTCTGAAACGTGAAGCATCACCGGAATGTGCAATCAATTTGACTGTTGGCTTCTGTCCAAAATTTTCATCTATTTCTGAATACAGGAATTCCAAGAGACTTTCATAAGAGAAGCACTCTCATTTGGGTGATTACTGGATGTTTTGTTGTGAAGGAACTGTATTTTGATTAGCTCATTGTTTGTACCTTGTTGCACACCTGTGTGCGCCGCCCAGGTGTCGGAGCCTTTCACCACAGGCTCTTTAACGAATGTTATTGTAGCAATTATCTGTTTAAAAAGCAGTTTCATAAGAAAAAACACCGTTTGAAAATTCATTCATAATATTGACGGTGATAGCTCTCTGGAGACAATCTATTGTGTCTTTATACTGGTTATCTTGTTACCGAGGGTTTCCTTATATTGTTTTTGTTCTCTATCACAGCCTCAGCAACAATAAAGACTGAAAGGGGGGTTGTTTTCCATCTGTTTTTAGAGAGCTTCTGACCAGGTAACCAGTAGTACTATAAATTATATTCTTAAAATCTAGTTTTAAGCAGGGCAGAAGCCTTAAGGAAGACAGACTACAGGTCATTGGAAATGATGTAATCCTTGGTGGAACATGAGCCCTATAAACAAACTCTTTCATTTTAGGTATACTAGGAATGAGATTGTATTTTCATCTAGCCATTTTCTTTTCCAGATGTGAGCAGAAATGCATCAACTTGGGGAAACCAAGAACATCATAAAAAAACATACAGTAGTAAAGACAATGTCAGATGATGCCACAGTGCCAACTGGTACAGCTGTTTGGGATAGTTTTCAGTTTATTCATTCTGAGGATTCCTACAAGTCTGAGGTCTACCACCTACTTGTATAAACTTTGCCCTTCCTGGACACTTAAATTTGCCAGGGTGGGGGTTCTCACTGGGTCTAAGAGGCTAGAGTCAAGTCCAATAGAACCTTAGAGACCAACAAGATTTTTGAGATATCTGATAAAATGGCATATGAAAAAGGGAACTTTGACTCTTCATAGGTTTTATCGCCAAAATCTTGGTAGTCACTAAGGTGCTACTGGGATCAAATCTATCTGTTCTTCTGCAGACCAACATGGCTACCTTCTGAAACTGGGTTTGAGAGGTAGTTAAGCCACAATAAAATAAAGCGGTCATTCTGGCCTTAAAACAGGCTGTAGTGTGTCCTCTTCTGAAGAAGTCCATCCCAGATCCAGGAGATCTTAATAACTATAGACTACCTTAACAACTATAGACCAGTTTAAAATGTTCCATTCTTAAGCAAGGGGACTGAATGGATGGTGGCTAAACAACTTCAAGCTTTCCTGTATAGAATAGATTATTTGGATCCTTTAAAATCTGTTTTTAGACCTGCCTATGAGATTTAAACAGCCTTGTTCATCGTGGTAGGAGATGGACAGAGGAAGTGAGGCTCTGTTAATTCTCCAGCACCTCTCAGCAGCTTTCAGTATCATTGATAATGGTATCCTTTGCCACCATCTTTCTGGGCTGGGATTGGGAGGCACAGTTTTGCAG
Source organism: Heteronotia binoei (assembly GCF_032191835.1). Lineage (NCBI taxonomy): Eukaryota > Metazoa > Chordata > Lepidosauria > Squamata > Gekkonidae > Heteronotia > Heteronotia binoei. The sequence continues at coordinate 96,234,578 of NC_083229.1, forward strand.
TGGTTCTGCTCCTACCTGGGAGCTAGGTTTCAGAAAGTGATGCTGAAGGAATGATGCTCAGACTTCTTTTAAGTTTTAACAGAATCTTTAATTGTGTTTATCTATCTCCTTTATAAAGTTTATATCTTTGCTACCTGGCATTACATTTTACGATACACTTGGCCCAGTCCAACAAGGTCTTTATGTCAGATCCAGCCCTCATAACAAATGAGTTTGACACCCCTGTGATAGGTCTATTACACCTCAGGTTCTACTTTTTTGACTCTATCACTGACACAACATGGTTGTCTAGTGGTCCAAATTTGAGTTGTTGGGGTGGCACCCAGTATTCAAGTCAGGTCTTTAGTGTAGTGTAATGGAAAGATCATAGCAAACACAAATTCTCTGTCAAGTATGAGTTCTCTGGTTATCAGCATGATCTTGTATCAGAATGGCTTAGGATGGTGACTTAGTAAAATGCCAGTATATCCTGAAGACTTTCTGGGGAGTTGCCAGGAATGCTTTCTGTGAATGTGCAATTATTTGTTTTTTTGTTAGCGCTAGCATTCCTTTTGCCTGTTTCTCCTAAGATCCTACCCATTCAAGAACTGAACCCTTATGTAGAAGTTTCTGACATATTATTGCCACTGTCTTTGTTAGGTGAAACAGATAGTCATGAAAATGCTGGAGTGACCATATTTCCTTCCCTCTGAACGTGGCAAGAGGAGCTTAGTTGCAGCAGGGGACAAATTCACATTTGTAGAGCTCCATGAATCATATTAACTATAAGTTTCTCTCAGACATACTACAGTACTCCTTTCACTGGACAAGATTGTGTTTCCTCCAGTGTTGTGTGAACAAGCTGACTGTTTGCTATCATGGGAAGCATCGTCAGCATGCTGCTCTGTAATTGTCAAGTTGCAGGGGTGTTGCCATGGGATCTGGTGAGAAATTACTATGCCTTATGTGCTTTGACGAGGGGGTTCTCTTCCTCATATATCCTATCAGATTGACTAACATAGGATGCTGATTAGCAGTACTGACACCAAATGGCAATGGTGATCCACCAGCATCATTGTCATAGGATGGGAAAATATGTAATAAAAAGTGTAGTATGGTGGTTATTACTACTTTCTAATGGCTAGTGACAGTGGGTTGGATCCTATGTATCTATTCCACTAGCGGAAGCTACTTTTCAGGTGTAAGGAGCCTTCCACTAGTGAAACAAGCCTCTTCCTCTGGAACAAAGCTACTTGTACCACTAGAAAGTTTCCTACACCAGTTTAAGAAGATGAGAATAAAAGATTGGACTTATACCCCACCCTTCACTCAAAGTCTCACAGTGGCTTACAATCTCCTTTCCCTTGTCTTTCCTTCCCTTCACCTCCCTACAACTCCTTTATAAAGTTTATATCTTTGCTACCTCCTTTATAAAGTTTATATCTTTGCTACCTGGCACCTACCTGTGAGGTAGGTGAGGCTGAGAGAGCTCCCAGAGAACAGTTCTGATAGAAGGTGTCTCACCCAAGGTCACACCATCAGCTGCATGTGGAGGAATTGGGAATTAAACCTGGTTCTCCCAGATTAGAGACCATGCTCCTAACCACTACACCAAACTGGCTACAGACAATATTGCTAATGATTTGGAGTCACAGAATCCAGTGCATTATTTTAATGCATGATACTGGCTACATTCTTATTTTTCATATGAAAGATATATCTCAGAGATGACCAACGGTAGCTCTCCAGATGTTTTTTGCCTACAACTCCCGTCAGCCCCAGCCATTGGCCATGCTGGCTGGGGCTGATGGGAATTGTAGGCAAAAAACATCTGGAAAGCTACTGTTGGCCACCCCTGACATATCTCATATTTATTCATTATATGTAGAAAGAACAGTTTGAGTGGAATGAAAAAGGACACAAATTTAAGTTCAGGGGATTTGTGTCTGGCATATTTTGTGTCCTTTGTACCCTTTGATAAGAACAGCAGCCTTGGTACATCTGCCACAAGAAGAAAAAAAAGCTATACAAACATTGTAGATATATGTTTCCCATGTGGTCTGTGCACATTTTATGCCTTACAGAAAGCATTTTTAAACTGCTGTTAACTCTGCAAGAGCTGTTACAAGTCTGGAAGAATACACAAGATGCCACCAACAATATTTTCAATTCTTTATTGTTCTGGCTTTCTGAGAAGTGTGAAGATGAGAGACAATAGCTTTAGTGAATAAGATGTAGACTGTAGTCCTACTCTGTTAGACCAGGTGCCCACAACCCCAGTCTGTAGACCGGTACTGGTCCATGGCTGTCAGTTGTATAACTATTTCGTTATATATTACAATGTAGTAATGATGATAATGGTGATGATAATACAATGACATTGAATTTATATCCTGCCTTCCACTCCAAATTTCAGAGCCTCAGAGCGGCTCACAATCTCCTTTACCTTCCTCTCCCACAACAGACACCCTGTGAGATGGGTGGCTCTGAGAGAGCTCTCCACAGAAGCTGCCCTTTCCAGGACAACTCTCTAAAAGCTATGGCTGATCCAAGGCCATTGCAGCAGCTGCAAGTGGAGGAGTGGGGAATCAAACCCGGTTCTCCCAGATAAGAGTCCACACACTTAACCACCACACCAAACTAATAGAAATAAAGTGCACAATTGAATCATCCTGAAACCATGCCCACCCCTGGTCTGTGGAAAAATGGTCTTCTACAAAGGTGCCAAAAAGGTTGGGGACCACTGTGTTAGACTACTTAAATCCCATTAAAATCAATGATGTTTAGGTAGCCTAAATGCACACCTTGTTAACCCTTCTGTCTTCCACCAGCAAAAAAAGTGGCCTGTTCTCTATTGGCAGAACAGAAATGGGAGGAGTGATTTGTGGGTCCAGGGGCATAGAAGGAAGGGCAAGTAAAAAATGATATAACAGATCCAAGTTAAATTTTTTGAATGAGAAAAGGCTACAGCTTTATTGATCACACAGCAGGAGCACAGGCATAGCATGGGGACAGATCCTGCATTGGGTGACCCACCTGCTGCTCAATAAACCCCCACATCCTGCCTGCTTGGGCAAACCCGAGGAGTGGCAACCCAAGGGAACCATATGGGTGCTGGCCACTATGTGAATCTCCTGTCACCTGGTGCTGAGACCCCCGTTGTCAGCCCCTGAGATGGATATGCTCTTGAATTGTCTTCACTCCAAGTCCAATTAAAGCAGTCCCCATACCAAAAGGATCTGTCCCAGTGCCAAAATTGCCTAAAACTGTGACAATAAACAAATGAACAAAACAATGAGCCAAAACCCATAACAACCACAGAGCAGGGAGAGGGGAGAAGGGAGCCTCAGAAAAATACTGGGACAGTCCCAGAAGCAACATAACTTTAAAGGGTAAGAGTGGGCAGATCAAGCCCCCAGGACTGTCCACCAGTCCCCACCCCATATGACACAAGCCCTCAGAATTGGGTTCATTTTGCAGACACCACAGGGCACTGCCTCTACATCAGACCATTCAGTCAGGTGGCCAGAGACCACATGGCCACCTGTATTTCTTTCCTAGCCCTAGAGCCCAGAAAGGCAGTGACTGGGTGAGCCCCAGGCACAACTTGCACCACTTTCCTCCTTACTTTTTGAGGGCAGCTGTCTCTTTGCATCCTCCTTCCACAGGGGAAAATCCAGCACTCATGATTTGTAGGAGCCACTCCATTAATTGTATATGTGGAGCAGCCATTACAATTAAAAAACTGGTGCAACATAACATTTTCAGATCAATGAGTGTGGGAATATATGCCTTACCAAATGACTTACTTTAAAGCTACACTGGTTAAGCCATGTGTTACACTAATGCAGGAACTTAGTTTTTAAGTGTCCCATCAGTCTCACTTCTGTCTGCTTCTATTACAGCAGTGATTTATCCAGCTTTGTTCAAGCCCTGAAATCTTATGGCTCTCCATCCTTCTTAATGTGAAAATAAAAGTGAGGTTTTGATTCTAAAGTTCATTATCCCTTCCCATTTGCCAACTTCAAAGGATGAAGAAGACTTGCTTGTTATACTCCACTTTTCTCAATCCTAAGAAGTCATAAAGTAGCTTACAATTGCCTTCCCTTCCTCTCCCTACAATAGGATTTTGTGATGTGGGTGGGGTTGAGAGATCTGAGAGAACTGTGTCTGGTCCAAGGTCACTCAGCAGGCTTGATATGGAGGAGTATGGAATCAAACCCAGTGCATTGAACGCACTACTGCCATGCAGCAGAGATGGGGCATGGACTTCCTGTATGTTAAGCATCTGCCCACTGAACCACAGACCCACAAAAGTAATTCCTGTGTGGAATTCCTCAACACTCCACTTGTTGTTTGTCACTGAAAGAAAATCTTTGAAACTAGGGCACTTGGATTTTAAAAGAAGCTGATGAAAAATCAAGGCTGCTCAAGGGGAACCTTGACTGACATGGCAAGTGGCATGCAAATATCACCTTTGCTCTTTTAAAAGCAAGTATCTTGGGAACCTGTCATTGCACCATGCTTGTTCTACATCTTGATTCTGGCATGGTACATTCCCAAAGAGAGAAGCAATCTTTTTCTATCACAACAAAGCTGAGAAACCTCTCTCGTCTCTCTCGGCTTGACTTCGCGAGCGAAGATTTAAGAAAGGTGCAGTAGTCAACGTCTGCTGCAGGTTCACTGGTGGCTGACAAGACCAATGCTGAGAAACCAGTCATCATAAAATGGAACCCCCAGGACATAACAGAGATATTGGCTTTCTATCAGTAGACATAATTAATAACTAAGTTGCTTAGTTATCAGTTTTTCACAAAAATAGATTATGTTGATCTTAAAAGTGCCACTGAAGTCAAACTTAGTTTTCAGGCATGTTATTAACTCCATCAGTACCTGTTCTGAATTCAGAATTGCAGCTTTTCTGCTCTTGTTTAATATGTTTATCCACTTCTAGCTGCAGTTACCACTCTGTCATTTTGGCATCTAGATTCTAAAAGTGCTTCCTGGCAACAAATCCCTCCCTATTAAATATGAGGGGACACCCTTTTCATTTAATCTCATGGAGCTTTGGTGTTGCTTATACCACCTAGCATTGTCCTTCGCTTGTATTGAGGTGCCACCGGCAAGCTTTTAAATTTCATTCTCTCACAGTTAGGTGTTCAAGTTTATAGTTGCATGCTGCTATATTCAGACCCCTCTCCAGCAACCAGAATGGGAAAAAAAGGAACTTTAAAAAACCAATCCTAAATTCACAAGAAATCACACTGAGCAGCAAAAAAAGCAACAACAGTATCCAGGAGAACCAAGCCACAAGACACAACCCTGTAACAACAGCTGTCCATCTAGCACCAAGAAACAAAGGAAGCACCAGTAAACTCTTTAAAAACATCTGTCAATGTCCACAAAACAGTAACAATAATTAAATCTGCAAACAACCACTAACACAACTTGTGATCAGAAATTTAACCAATTAACAACAATGAACAGAACACCATGCCCCCCATCCAGCAATGAAATAATAACAGCAATAATACAGCAATATCTTGAATGAAAGTACTGAAATATTTCTACAAGCTTTTAAGCCCCGTACAAGATTTTAACTTCTAAAGACTTGACCAACCCGCCCCCCCCCCCCCAGCGCCAAAGTAAACCCTAACCCACCCCAAGCAGACACTCACCCTAAACAGGGACACTTTATAAGACCAGTTGCTCTTTTAAACCAACAGAGTCTGAATTCTGGGGAAAATTAAGAGCTGAGCAAGTTATTATGTCCACTGAGATAGGAAGCCAATATCTCTATGAAGTCCTGGGGGTTCCCGGGCCTTGAGTATTTTTGCAGTAACTTATCTTTCAGAATTGTTATCATAGATAGGAATGCTTCTTTCTTCAGGTGTATGCCATGCCAGAACCAAGAACTAGCATAAGTACAGTGCAGCGGCAAGTTTCCTAGATACTTGTTTTTAAAAGAAGACTAGAGGTGATATCCATGCAACTTATTGCCACATAAGTTAAGGTTCCCTTTGAGCAGCCTTGACTTCCCAGAAGCTTCATTTTAAACCCAAATGTCCTATCCTAGTTTCCAAAATTTTCTTTCTTACAGGGTAGTGTTACAGGATTTCCCACAGGTAGGGCTATGGTTCAGTTTGCAACTCCTTTGCATGTGGAAAGTCCATGCCCCATCTCTGCTGCTTGGCATTTGTGAGTTCAATGCACTGGTTCTGTGCTGCAGTCCCTACAGAAAGTCCCCATCCCAATTTTTAAATCTGAGGGATTCTCCAATTTGAACTAAGGTCCTGTGCATTGCACTACCATTGCCACAGTAACACTTGTTCTGCTGGGCAACTATATTCCTTGCAAGCTAGCACCCTCAGCCCAGTTGACTTGACTGCAGAGATTATCTAGGAGAATCTGACTGCTGCCTGGGGTAGGTTTTACCATCATAGATGGTGCCCCTAGAGTTGAACCCCCTGATCCAATCCTTTGGAAATTGGGGGTTCTGTGTGAGAGAGGTACCAGAAGCGGCCCAGCAAATTTGATGCCTCTCACTCAAACCCCCTCCCCCCCAAGGCATTTTTCCCACTGTAATTACAGTGACTGGTTGCTTTTTTTCCATCATAAGGGGAAAGGGCCCTATTTGGGTGCCCCTAAAATTGGATCCCCTGGTCCAATTTTTTTGAAACTTGGGGGTTCTTTGGGGGAGAGGCTCCTGAAGCATCCCTGCCTCAAATTCCCTGCCCCCCAGCCGCACTTCATTATATCCTATTTTGCCATTGACTTCAATGGCCCATAGGGTAATATGGGGCCGAATGGCCACCGAATTTCAGTGGCAATTCGCAGCTGCAGTATACGGCTCCCGAATCAGATCAGAGAATCTGATGCTGCTCTAAAGGGCCTGAATACTGCCAAACTGGCTATTTTTCGGGGGTGTATTCGGTTCGGCCAAACTGAATGCACACCCCTACTCTAAAATTGGTTCAGAGTAGGGTTCTCTGCTCTTAACCACTACACCACACCAGCTTTGACACTATATCACACTGACAGTGTATCAAACTCATGCAAGAGGGTTGGTGTGAAAGGTGCTGTAGAACAACTATAGGGTCACATTGAGATATGTAGTGCAAGTAAGGTTGCCAATATCCCAGTGAAACAAGTGTTTTTAGAATGACATCGTTAATGCATGAAAATGGGCAGCTGAAGCTCTTTATGGCCCAGAGATAAATTATGAAATCTGGTAAATAACATCTTGTTAAACTCCTTTTAAGGGAATAGTTCATCCCCCCGCCCGCACCAACAAATAGAAGGCTTAAATAGTTATTGTGGGGTGGTTCCAAACAATTCTCTGCTAGCAAAAAAAAGATAGGAAAATTTCTCTTTGACCACACAAATAGGTTACACTGGGGCTGTCCATGAACAAAAGCCATGTGAGAAAGAGGCTGTAGGAGTTCCCACTCAGTGAGAGTGAGTGGGAAAGCTGGTTGGATCCCCACCACAGTCAAAATTCATAACACTGTAGTTGAAATACAAACTTATATAACTCATAATGATCAAACTGACAACTTTTATTTAAGTATGATTAGTTCAAGTCCTGAACACGAAGCATAATAGTCCCTGCCTCGTGGCATTTTTAATGTTCCATGGAATGTTGGAGAAATCCAGAGCTGTTCCAAAGCCTTCATAGAAAACAATCTGTATTACTTCTCACACTCAGAGCTTCTTTAAACAAGCTGCAGTATGCTTCTGAACTTTGAAAAATCAAAGGTTGCGTTCTCTCCCAACCCCAATCCCCAATTTAATTAACCTTTTCTACATATAAAACAGAAACAAAACAAAATGAAAAATCATCTCAGAAGCTTTTAAGTGTATGAAAATGCTTATTGAAATGTGTTTGTGATAAGTGGAAGCCTCAGGGTTACCAAGGCAATCTGATAGCCTTTCTCTGGTTCAGTCATGCCTTGAAACCACATAGGGCTATTTTGATCATGTTATATCATCCCCTTCTGGTTTAGCCATACAATATGCCAATGACACTGACATGGAATGAAGTTTCATGTATTACCAAAGCAACATGTGAAATATTTTGCTGGCAGCTAGAATGTGTGTGCTGGCACTGGTTTACAGGAATTGCCACAATTTGTTGGAAATGTGTTGAAAGAGAGTATTTATGGCACAGTTCTATGAGCAATCAGCTTTGCATTACTGACATCTCTGTTCTAAATTATTGAGTTCAAGACCTAAACTATTTTTTTAAAGCAATCTAGTTACATGGCAACACTAAAGTGATTTTTTAAAATACAATAATTTCACACAACAACAGGATCTAAAGTGATTTCTAAGTATAACTGTGGCAGTGAATGTTCAGTTACTGGAGGAAGCCCATTAAACTGTGATTTGTTTTGAAAGAACTGTAAAATTGTTGGTAATCTGAATATTATGCAAATTGGCAGGGTGGAGGGCAATATGGTTATTGGTCTTTTACAGGAAATTTTAAAATTTTATTTTATTATCAAAAATAACAGGAATACTGATAGCACTGCTTATATTTCAGTGCTTTATGTATTAATTTATTAGCATTAGCTTAAAATATTTGTGGTTTTACATTTAGGAATAATTACTTCTGTATAATGCATTTATTTAAAAAGGTCTCCTGTTGACATTTTAAATGAAGTCATTAAGACTTCAAGAAAAGAACACTGCATAAAATTAGAGCTAAGCAGAACAGCTTCTGAACTCAGGTGGGGATGTATACTTCTACCTCATTAAAAAAAATCCAGCAAATATAGGGTCAGATGTATATGCCATCAAGTCACAGCAGACTTATTTTGACCTCTGCAAAGGTCTTTCAGGGAAAGTGAGAAGCAGAGGTAATTTGCCAATGACTTCTTCTGCAGAGTCATCTTTAGTGGTCTCCTATCCAAATACTGACCCTGTTTATCTTCTTTCGATATTATGACATTAGGGTATATCATGCTGTCTTCTCTTCCTCAGCAAACATTGTACATGTTAGAAGAAGGGATTGGTATGAATTGGTTGACAAACTAAAAATTGTCTTGAATTTTGGTCACTTTGTAGTTCACAAAGTAATATTTGTGAACTGATGAATTGCCAAGAACGTCCACAAATTTTCATGGAGTTCCTAGTAGCTTGTGATAGCTCAGCTGTTTGGTTTAAATGGCTTATAGTAGCCGATTAAACCCCACTTTCTGCTCCCTGTGGCATTTTGTGGAGAAACCATGATTTTCCAAACAGCTGAATGGTGGGGACCATCACTGAGTGACAGAGAGTAAAAAGCAGAGTTTAAATGGCTCAGAGCCATTTAAACCAAACAGCTGCTTTCTACTCCCTGCAAAAAGCCTCAGGGAGCAGAAAGCAGGGGATTTAAACTTTAAAACCAACCACAAACCAACCTCCTGGTTTGTACAGATTTGTGATTTGGTTCCTGGTTCAACCACAAACCAAACCACAAAAAGTGCAGTTCATGCCCATCCCTAGTTTGAAGCTTGCACCCAGATAGATTTTTTTTTGTAATTAAGTAAATAATTTTAAATATAATGGGCTGGATCCAAAGAACATCAGGCTGATCCCTTTACGCAGAACAATCTGCCTTATCTGGTATTTTCTAGCCACCCTGTGCTATTTGAAAAGCTGTTTCTCGGGGTTAGAGGACCATCCAGAATAATGTGGGCTGAACTTTATCTGGAAAATATTTGGAAATTATGACCACCCTTTGGTCATGTTCATTTATTGATCCATATTAATTCAGGCTGCATTGCTAATGTGCCCCCAGAAGAGCCTTGCGCTTGGGGAATTACTTGTGATCCCAGACCCGAAACCTCAACCAGAGGGTAGGGCTTTTTCAGCCCTGGCCCCAGCCTGATGGAACTCTCTGCCAGGGAATATTTGTGCCTTGCAGGGTTTACTAACCTTCTGCAGGGCATGTAAGGCAGAGATGTTCCACCAGGCGTTTGGTTGTGGACAGTAATGGGACAATAGATAGCCTGGCACTCCCTGGAAAACCCCTAGTAGGACCTGAAGCTTTAACTATTTGCCATCTGTAACTAGGAACTTTTTGTACTGTTTTATTTAATGTTGTTTTTAACCTAGTTTCTTGTGGTATATATTGATGTAAGGCACCCTGAGCCCTGCTTGCAAGGAAGAGTGGCCAATAAATCCAATAAGATGATAGATAGATAGATAGATAGATAGATAGATAGATAGATAGATAGATAGATAGATAGATAGATAGATAGATAGATAGATAGATAGATAGATAGATACTTTTGACTACAGAAGGCTACTATGCCTTGTTCTTGTAATGAAGAATCCTGTCCCCCCCACCATGAGATAAATTTGTTTCCTAAAATCCAAGAACTCCTTCTACTGAATACATGTAACCCACAGGCAGATTTGTATACATAACACACTAAGTGAAAATAGCTATTTAGCTAGCTATATCATTTTATTTATGTATTTAATTTTGTTGTTCTTGTTTAGTGGAGAGCTGATATAGGATGTGTTTTTAAGCTTACTGTAATTGTGAAAAGGAACTTTCCTGGCTTCCTTCTCTATATAAACTGACGGTTAAATTTTCTAACTTCTCACATTTTATTTACATTTCTTTAATAGGACCTTTTACTGTATTCTAGCTAGCTTCATTAAGTTTAAAGGTTTCAAACTTAGCACTATTCCAGTCCACTGAAGTCAGTGGACTTTGGGAAACATAACCCTGTTTAGGATTGCTCTGTTAGTCTAGTTTTAACTGCAGTCAATCAAGCTATAGCACAGCTGAAGGGCTTGAGGCTATTAAAGAATTACTTCCTCAGCATTCAACTCTTAATGTGTTTGTTTTAGCTTTAATCAATATGTAGGTGTTTAAGTTGGCTGGCTCCTTACCATTTTCCATGAAGTTTGTTGCTGGAATTCTCTTGTGCTCACAGCATTGTGACAAAATACATCTGTGCGACTGACTTAAGTGGTATCTTCAGGTGTGCCTTTTCATTACAGATGGTATTGGTATATGCCAACTCAATACCTAAACAGCAACTTAGAACTATGCTGGGTAAAATCCCATAATCAGAGATACTTAGGAGGAAGGGGGTTCAGGAGGGGTGGGAGTTTCTTAAAAGCGAAATACTGGAAACGCAATCACAGATGATTCCTATGAGAAGAAAAAATGGAAAAAGCCTAAAGAAGCCAAAGTGGCTCCATGGACAGCGCTCTAAAGACTTGAGAAATAAAAAAGACTCCTTTAGGAATTGGAAGGAGGGCCTTATAACCAAGGATGAATATAAACAAATCACCAGTGCTTGTAGAGAAAAAGTTAAGAAAGCTAAAGCTCAGTATGAGCTTAGGCTGGACAAAGATGCTAAAAACAGCAAAAAAAAGGGTTATTTTCTTATGTAGAGTAAGAAATAGAGCAAGGACATGGTAGGCCCTTTGCAAGGGCAAGAAAGTGAAATTGTAATGGGTAATGAAGAGAGGGCGGTACTGCTCCATTCCTACTTTTCCTCAGTCTTCTCTTCTGAGGGAAACGGTGCTCAGCATGGCAAAAACAGAACATATAAGGAGGGTATGAAGTTCCAACCTAAGATCAGCATAGGTGTAGTACATAAACACCTAGTTTCTTTAAATGAAACCAAGTCCTCAGGGCCAGATGAATTGCATCCAAGGGTTCTAAAAGAGCTTGCGGATGTAATTTCGGAGCCTCTGGCTATTACTATTGAGAATTCTTGGAGAACAGGAGAGGTGCCGGAAGATTGGAGGCGGGCGAATGTTTTCCCCATCTTCAAGAAGGGGAAAAAGGACAATCCGGGTAACTACCGACCTGTCAGCTTGACGTCTATACCTGGAAAAGTTTTAGAACAAATCATCAAACAATTGGTCCTAGAACATTTAGAAAGAATGGATGTGATGGCTAAGAGCCAGCATGGTTTTCTCAAGAACAAGTCATGTCAGTCTAACCTGATCTCTTTTTTTGAGAAAGTGAATACCTTGCTGGATCAGGGGAATGCTGTAGACATCGTTTATCTTGATTTCAGTAAGGCTTTTGATAAAGTTCCACATACTATCCTTGTTGACAAGTTGGTAAAATGTGGTTTGGATTCTGTTACCATTAGGTGGATCTGTAACTGGTTGACGCATCACACCCAAAGAGTGCTTGTGAATGGTTCTTCATCCTCTTGGAGAAGAGTGACAAGTGGAGTACCTCAAGGATCTGTCCTAGGACCTGTTTTGTTCAACATCTTTATCAATGATTTGGATGAAGGAATACAGGGGATGCTTATTAAATTTGCAGATGATACTAAATTGAGAGGGGTTGCAAACACAGAAGAAGACAGAAACAGGATACAGGATGACCTTGACAGGCTTGAAAACTGGGCTAAAATCAATAAAATTAATTTTAACAGGAATAAATTAATTTTAACAGGAATAAATTAACAGGAATAAATTAATTTTAACAGGAATAAATTAATTTTAACAGGAATAAATTAATTTTAACAGGAATAAATTAAAATTAATTTTAACAGGAATAAAGTTTTGCATTTAGGTAGGAAAAATCCAATGCATGGTTATGGGATGGGGGAGACTTGTCTTAGCAGTAGTATGTGCGAAAAGGATCTAGGGGGTCTTATTGGATCATATGCTGAACATGAGTCAACAGTGTGATGCGGTGGCTAAAAAGGCAAATGCAATTTTGTACTATATCAACAGAAGTATAGTGTCCAGATCACATGATGTGATAGTATTGCTTTACTCTGCTTACCTGGAGTATTGTATTCACTTTTGGGCACCACCTTTTAGGAAGCATATAGAGAAGTTGGAACGGGTCCAAAGGAGGGCGACAAAGATGGTGAGGGGTCTGGAGACCAAGTCCTATGAGGAAAGGTTGAAGGAGCTGGGGACGTTTAACCTGGAGAGGAGGCGGCTGAGAAGTGATATGATCACCATCTTCAAGTACTTGAAGGGCTGTCATATAGAGGATGGTGTGGAATTGTTTTCTGTGGCCTCAGAAGGTAGGACCAGAACCAATGGGTTGAAATTAAATCAAAAGAGTTTCCGGCTCAACATTAGGAAGAACGTCCTCACCGTTAGAGCGATTCCTCAGTGGAACAGACTTCCTCGGAAGGTGGTGGGCTCTCCTTTCTTGGAGGTTTTTTAACAGAGGCTAGATGGCAGCTGACAGCAATGAAGATTCTATAAATTTAGGGGGAAGTGTTTGTGAGTTTCCTGCACTGAGCAAGGGATTGGACTAGATGACCCTAGAGGTTCCTTCCAACTCTATTGGCGTTTTCCCACAGAGCTTACCGCGGAGCGACGTCCCTCTTCACCGAGCAGCGTCTGCACAGATTTCCCACCAACTGCTCCACATAACCAGAAAGAGCTGCGGCTTTTGCGTCACTAACGTAAACTGGTTTTTAGCGGTTTACATTTGCGACGCAAAAGGTCTGGCACTTCCTGGTTCTGTGGAGCAGTTGGTGGGAAATCTGTGCAGACGCTGCGCGGTGAAGAGGGACATCGCTCCGCGGTAAGCTCTGTGGGAAAATGCCCTATGATTCTGTGATTCTATGATCGCCTAATAGCAGATTCAGTAGCTGTATCTGATTCTGGAGTCAATGGCAAAATAGGGCATAATGAAAGGCAGCTGGAGGGGAGGTGGTTTGATGTAGAGGCTCCAAATTTGCAGGGGTGCTGCAGGAGCCCCTCCCCTACAGAACCCTGAAGGTCCAAAAATATTTGACCAGGGGTTCCCATTTTAAGGGCACCCAAAAAGGCCCATTTATCCCAATGATGGAAAAAAGCAATCAGTTTTCCCCACTATAATAACAGTGAGAAAATTTATTCTGGGGAGCAGAGGGTTTGATGGAGAGCCCCCACATTTGCAGGGCAGCTGCAGGGACCTCTCCCCCACAGGCAGTGCATGTCCCCAAGCAGAACCAGTGCCACCATGCTACTGCCATTGGCACAAGCATGTCAAACTTGTCGAAGCTGCAGTTTCCAGTGATTTGGTGGAGAGCAGCCAGGTAGACAGTGGCTGTCTTTCCCACTCCCTGATCTCTCTTATGGAACAGGAACCAGGGGGCGGTGATGGATGGCTGGGGTGAGAAATGCCCTGTCAGTAGTTTGACTACCTTCTTGTAAGTCAGTAGTACTTTTATTCACGGTCATCCGACCAGCTTAATACAAACAGAAACAAAATCATAAAAACAAACCCATCACCTCTTACACAGAGTTCCTCACACCAACTATTACACATATTGTTAAAACTCATAGCCAAGATTTACATTCTCAATTTCCCTCCTTTCCAACTGAGCAACATAACAGAAACGGGCAATCTTAGTTGAATCAGAGTGAATGTCAGACAGGAGGAAGGCAATCTGCTCATCCTCCGGCCTGCCCGCCAAGGACCCGAGAATTGGAGAGAAACTCTGGTTTCTCTTCAGATCGCATAAATCTTTCTTGTAAGTCTTTGCTGTGACTTTCGCAGAGGTTGCAAGACCCCTGGTGATCTTGAACATAGCATCCCCGCAGATACTCAGGAGCACATCTCACTTCCTGCTGTCATCCGTAATCTTGTTCGCCTGTAGGTAGCAGTCAATGTGCTCCGCATAGGTCTCCCACCTTTCGGGTTTGGTGGGGTCGAACTCTGCCATGTGGCCAGCCATCAAGCTCAGGGTCGTCATGATGGTGGCGGCAGCGTGCGCTCCAGCAGTGGTAGGCGCTTCTGCATTTCGGGACTGCGTGCCTTCTTTTTCATCTCCAGACACATCGGTGGTTCCTTGACAGTGGGGGCTTTGTTGGGCAGACCTGGCTAGTATCCCACCTTCGTTGCCAGTGTAGTGTACTGAGTTCAGAGACGTTTATAAGGCAAGATGCTTTATTGACAAGTAAACCACAAAGACAACATGGCGGGGCCGGGGCCTCTCTTATATACATTCCCTGGAACAACCCACATTCTGGTCAGGTCCAATCCTGATCGGTTAAACTTCCCGCCAGGGATTGTCATGGGTGGATTGCCTTCATCCCTTACAGTCAGGCGACCTGCGGCTTCGTGTTGGTCATCTCAGCACACCTAGTTGCACTGTGTTGTAAATTCAGAGACCGAAATGCAAGACACATGGGTACTTTAAAGGTGAATTGGTAGTATGAGGGCTCATATGGAAGCATATATGCTAATTTTATTTGAAAAAATTGTATGTTTGCAATATCAATGTTTTTAGCCATAACCTGGATAGCCCAGGCTCATCAGATTGTGGAAGCTAAGCAGATTGGGCCCGCGCTAGTATTTCAATGTGCATCCTTCAAGAAATACTGGAATGTGACACAGAGGCAGGCAAAGGCAAAACATCTCTGAAATGTCTCTTGCCTTAAAAAAACAAGTCTAGGTCACTATCTAGTGGTGCATAATGTTAAAAGATCTAGAACTTCTGGCTTCCAGACCAGAGCTGGAGTTGGAGTGCAGATTACCTGCACTTGATGGAGCACTGCAAAGACCAGCACCAACTGTCGAGAGCTTGGGAGTTACCCTGGATGCCTCTCTCTCTCAATGGAGGCCCAGATCACACACAATGCTAAAGTGGTGTTCTTTCATCTGCACCAAGCAAGGCAACTGGCTCCCCTCCTTCCTTGTTCAGACCTAGCCACAGTAATCCATGTGATGGTAACCTCCAGGCTAGTCTACTGTAACTCGATCTATGCTGGCCTGCCCTTGACTTTGACCTGGAAACTCCAAGAGGTCCAGAATGCAGCAGCACGAATCCTGATGGGAATGCCACAGATGGCACATATTCTACCTCTGTTGCACCAGCTACACTGGCTTCCAGTTGAGTACCGAGTTAGCTTCAAGGTTATGGTTATGACCTTCAAGGCCTTGAGCAGTCAGGGACCAATGTATCTACAGGACCGCCTCTTCCACTATGTCCCTGGAAGAGCATTACGCTCTACCGGTAGAAATCTACTGGTGATCTCTGGCCCCAAAGAGGTCTGGCTGTCCTCAATGAGGGCCAGAACCTTTTCAGTCCTGGCTGTAACCTGGTGGAATGCTCTGCTGGAAGATATTAGGGTCCTATGGAATCTTTTACAATTCTGAAAGGGCTGCAAAGCAGGGATGTTCTGCCAGGCTCTTGCTTGAGGACAGTAACAGTTGTTGAGCTGGCACTTCCCCTCCCCTCCCCTCCAGGGGGGGTTCTCTGCTCCCGATGCCTCGAATGCTGAATTGTTGCATGCTACAAATGATGTAATCGGGATGTACACTGCTTTTAATTACTTGGATCTACTAATTTTATATGTATTTTATGTTAATGTACATCGCCTAGGGCCTGGCATTGGCCAGGATAAGGCAATTCACAAATTAAATCATTGTTGTTGTCATCGTCATTGTCATCATCTCCTGGCTATACTACATACACTCCCATACAAGAATAATTATTATTACCACTGTTTTAACATAATTGAGAGGAAATATTGTAATCTGTGGTTTTAAAGCTCCCTGCAACACCACAGATAAGTGGTGTGTCAGGACCATGTCGAACACCACCGACAGGTCTAACAACATCAGCAGTGCCAAGCCACGTCTAGTATATTACCTTTTCCCAAATATCTAGAATTTTATTATAAACCCACCATTTTATTATAAACTTACTATATTCAATAAAATTTCAAATAAAACAAGATTTGATTTTAATGCCAAATTCAATACTAGCTTTTGTTATTTTTATTGGGACAGTGTGGTTGCAGTTCCATCTGGAGTGCCAGGAAACCATAAGAGATACACAAACCATGTTGGTAGTATTCCTATCAGCACCCGCTTCCCATCTACCTATCAATAAGTGATCAGTTTAGTCAGAGCAGAAAGCTCTATCATTAGAAAGGACTGTTTGGGACATGAGTTATGTAAATAATGCAATTAATACTGAAACATTAACAAATCTGTGAGTAATTACTTCTTATTTACATACAGGAATTTACCTTGGTCTGGAATATTTATAAATTGGCATGTATGCACTGTGAAACCTCAATGGAAATACTAAATCACAGAACATTTCAAAGTGAAAGATTTATGTAATCTGAAGAGAAACTATATATATATATATATATATATATAATTCTGAAATGAAAGATACTTTGGATGCCTATGGTATTATTGTTACATAAACTGTTACACACCCTCAGTAGAATTAATGAGATTATCCTATAGTTGGAGGCTTGCAAACGTACACTTCAATTTCTTGAGCAAAAGGCTAAAATTATATTTTGGCCTTTGCTTTTTTACTCCTATGAGATTTTCAGCTTGAGAAATACAGGGTTTGAAAAGTGCTTGGATCAGCAAGAACTTGAAATACACACACACACACAGAGACACACTAGATTTTAATCTGGCCATTCTTCCACCAAAAAGGGGGATGTCCTTGGTATCTCTTCTTCCTCATTTTATCCTCATCACAACCCTGTGAGTGAGGATAGATCACCAAGAGAATTTCATGGATTCTTGATTAAGACGCTTGAAAGACTTCCCCCCACATATTTCATTTATTTCTGATTTTCTTGGCAAGCATTGGAATTGGTTCTTCTACACCTCTGCCCTTCATGTGTATTTTCACAGTTGTGAAATCAGTATTTTCTTCTGCATGTGCCTTAAATAATCAGGAGCTTTAAGGTAGAGTGCTGTCATCATTGTCATTTGTGATGTCACAGCAGCCCCATTTTAAAAAAAATGGCCCTGAAATATTGATATATTGATCTAGTGTTGTAATGATAGTTTAAGTAGATTTTTTGAATTCCCATTTTTTTCATTAAAAAAGTCAAGCCTCTCTGCCCTCTTGGATTGCCTTTTTCCTTGTATGTCATGAGAGAAAAGACTAGACACTATTTTTAAGAAATAAATAAAGTTGGACTTAAAAAAATCTATTTAAACTATATTTCTATACTAATATTTCAGACCTGGCTGAATTGGCAAATTACCAGCCGGTGTCTAACTTGCTGTTTTTAGGGCTGTGGCAGTGCAGCTTCAGAGTTTTCTGGATGATGCTTCTGTGCTTAACCCACATCAATCCGGTTTTCGTCTGGGTCACGGGATGGAGACAGTTCTGGTTGCCCTCACGGATGACCTCCAGAGGCATCTGGATAGAGGTGGCTTGGCATCCAGAGGCATCAAATCCAGAGGCATCTGGATAGAGGTGGATAGATGTTGTTAGACCAGTTGGCAGCTCGACACGGTTGACCATCAGCTACTGACCTGTCGCCTCGCCGATGCTGGGATTCAGGGGTTGGCCTTGAAGTGGCTTTCCTCCTTTCTCCAGGGTCGGGACAGAGGGTGGTGTTAGGAGATGAACTGTCCCAACAACACCCACTTATCTGTGGTGTGCCGCAGGGAGCGGTTCTTTCTCCGATATTATTCAACATCTACATGTGCCCCCTCGCCCAGATTGCCCAGAGGTACGGGCTGGGTTGTCACCAGTATGCTGATGACACCCAGCTCTATCTGCTGATGGATGGCCAGTCTGACTCCACCCCAGAAAATCTGTCCACAGCATTGCAAGCTGTGGCAGGGTGGCTCAGGCTAAGTGGACTGAAATTAAATCCAACAAAGACGGAAGTCCTATACCTGAGCCATCACAGTTTGGGACTGGAGGTCTGCTTACTGACCTTCAATGGAGTGCAGCTCATGCTGGCACCCAAGGTTAAAAGCTTAGGGGTGCTCTTGGATTCCTCTTTAACAATGGAGGCCCAAGTAGCTGCCACTGCCAAGTCAGCTTTTTACCATCTGCTGATGGCAAGGCAGTTGGTCCCTTTTCTCGAACGTGATGACTTGGCAACAGTGATCAATGTTACAGTCACCTCGAGACTGGATTACTGTAATGCCCTCTAAATGGGACTGCCCTTGTCCCAAATCCAGCAACTCCAGCTAGTGCAGAATGCTGCAGCTAGGCTGTTAATGGGAGTTCCTCTACAGGAGCACATTCAGCCTGTGCTGAAAGCACTGCACTGGCTACCAATAATGTACCAGATTCATTTCAAGGTGCTGGTTATTAGCTTTAAAGCCCTATATGGCCAGGGTCCTGAATACCTTAAGGACCACCTTTCCCTGCATATGCCCCAACGAGCACTTCGGTCTGGGTCTCAAAACCTATTGACAGTTCCCAGCATCAGAGAAATGAGGCTCGAATCAACAAGAGTCAGGGCCTTTTCCGTTGCTGCCCCTAGCTGGTGGAATGAGCTGCCAGAAGAGATCAGGGCCCTGTGAGAGCTTCAACAGTTTTGCAGGGCCTGCAAAACGGCACTCTTCTGCCATGCATTTTCATAATGATAACATCTGCAGCAGTGGGATTGGCCATAGAAACATCACTGATGGTCTACCTCTTCATGCTATCACGATCCTAGGAGCTCTTAGAATGGCTAACCACCATTTAGATCGCTGCCTGAAACCTTGATACCAGTATAAGTAGATGTTTTTAGAAATTGTTTTTACGTATTATGTTTTTATTGTTGTTTTATTTTATTTGGTCACACAATGTAACTGTGGGACTTTAAATTTGTGAGCTGCCCTGAGCCTGGCTCGGCGGGGAGGGTGGGATATAAATCAAATTAATAATAATAATAAATAATTTTAAGGGCTTTAAAAATAGAAAAAGAAACCAATCATCTTTGGGGTGGGGAGGGAGGAGAGAGAGTAGTTTGACCATCACAGTCCATTCATCAAAAAATGGGATGGAGGGCTCCAACTGCAAAGAACAGATCATATGAAAGCATGTACTAATTAACGGAAAACATCTTTAAAATGATCCACCTCTAATATATGACCCCCAAAACCTTGCTGACATTTATGGTTCTTCAAGTAGATGTTGGCTTTGCAAGCAATCTGAAGCAGGATTTTTACATATATGATGGCATGCTGGACCATTGTCACTCCCCTTCTGCAAGGCAGATTTTCCCACCAAAAGATTTGTTCCCTGTTGTGACTGAGCAGCCTCAAGCAGTGTGTTAATAATTGTGGGGTTTTTTTTCCATTTTCAAAAAACTTTATTGATTGACTCAAATGCATATAAAATTTTAAAAGAAAAAGCATCTAAATGTAAATCATACTCATTCACAAAATACACATTTCAACTAATGGACAAATCACTATATAATTACAACAAAACTATATTAGTTAGTTTACTGTCTGTTATTAAATTTAAAGGTTAACCTAAGGCTTCAAACCAGCCTAATAACGAAAAAAATACAGCATTTTTTCATAGATTTTGTTCTTAGTAATATCCTCTTCCATATTAAGATAATTTACAATAGGAAACCAGGTGGACATAAATCTGTCTTCTTGATTTTCTGATATACAATTCGAAACATTAACTGAAATTTTTTGAAACACAAAATATTCCCAAAGTTTATTCTGCCAGTCTGGTATTTTCGGTATTGATTTATCTTTCCAATGAAAAGCTATAACATTTCATGCTGCTGACAAAAGAATGTGTACTGTCTCAATTTTTTGCTTATTGTGCATTGGATCAGACCAGTTCCCTAATAAAAATATCTCTGTATAGAATGGAATGACCATTTGTGTGATTTTTTTTTTTATTTCTTGAGCAATTTGTAACCAAAACTTCCTAATAAACCGGCAAGACCACCAGCTATGTTCATAGCTTCCTTGTACTCCACATTGCTTTTCACATAATGCTGTAATTTCTGGTCTCATATGATGTAAAATTGTTGGTGGTATGTAGCTTCTCATCATTATTGTATGGTATTTTATACTATATATTTGTGAGGGATAACTTGGGGACACCCAAATTTTATCCCAGTCTTGGTCCAAAAGTCTGTTTTGACACTCCGAGTTTCATTTTGTTTTGTATGCTAGAGGTTTGCTACTATCCAAAGCTTTGAGAATCTTATATATTTTCGAGAGTGTTCCAGTTAAGTTGTCCTTCATTTTGATTAACAAAATCTCAAAATCAGTTTGGGGTCTTTGTAAAACCTCATAATTGTGTTTTTGGTAAACTGTTTGTCCCACCCTGTCACACAGAATATAATTTGTCTTTTTCTGTATAGAAATACTACAGTTAAGGCAAAGGAGTCTTTCCCCCTCACTCTAAGGTGAACCTGTCTGACTTTTCCTGTCAGACTCACTGACTCCAAACTCTGTCAGAAACCAACTGACTGCTTTCAGAATGGTTCCAACAGACAGAACCTCAGGAATGGAATGAACCAAACTCAACAGCCCTCTCTCAAAAACCTTACACATGAGGAAAGAGCAGACTCAAAATCAGATTAGATGAAAGTGGTCTCAAAAGAAATGGGGGAAAGGGGGGAGACTGAAATGAAAATTAAAGGCACATAAATGTGTGTAGAAGTCAGGGGACAAACCAAAGCAGTATGGGGCCAGAACCAAGCAAAAAAAAAAAAAAAGTTGAAAAACCCAAAGGCAAGAATATCTGAGAGAGAGATGAACTGAACTTGATGAAATTCCCTCTATTTTGCTATTTGAAGTATGAAGTATCCTTTGCATCTTGTTTTGTATCTTGTTATGCTATCATAGGTCCCATTTAGCAGTTACTGCCATAAGTGTAGCAGTAAGAGGACCTGATGGGTGTTACAACTAGTATCAGCGCCCAACTAGAAAAGGGAAAGAAAGGAATACAAAAAATACCTTCCATTGTGTGTATGTTCATAAGAGATAAAGAGAGGTAGGGTATGTGTGGGAGAGAAGAGATATGGATGCAACACAAGCAAGAAAGAAAAGGCATAAAAGTGTAGGTGAACCAGTAAAAGTTGTGTGTGTGTATGTGTGTGAGCATATGCAACTGTAGATGGATTCTGTAGGGTCCTAGACATCAAAACCAGCTTCTGAACAGACCTTGACCTTCTCTCGGATTTTTTTTTTCATATTTAGCGTTATTCAGACTTTTGAGATATCAATATGAAAGGAAAAGAGATCCAGTTAATTAATACTTCAAATACTTTGAATGAAAAGCTCTTGAATTTGGTACATAGAATCTCTAGCAAAAAATATCGTAGATTGCAAGACAGAAGAACAACTCTGCATGAGGCCTTTGAGAACCACTGCCAGTCCTAATAGACAGTATTTGACAAGATGGATCAAAAATATGTCTCCATATAAGGCAGCTTCATATATTCTTATAGTGCAATACTTGGAAAATCTTGAAATAAGCTTTAGCAGGTACAGCGTCCATTTCCTGAACATGGAGTTATTTGGCTCTTTCAGTGTAGTGAATGTAAACTGTTTCAGACTAGTTTGACATAAAGCCCTAAATGTCTCTTTCCCTGTAAACATCTCCGTGATGTGTATTTATGTGGGACTTCTATGGTTTGCTTGAAGTGTACTCTTATTAATGCTGCCAATTAGAATTAGTATTTTTAACATGCTGTTTTTTACTATTTGTATTTTGTAAGCTACCCTAGGCACATTCTTGGAATGGTAGCATAAACATTTTCTAAATAAATTACACAAAATCATTTTTGGTTACTTCTCCTTAGCTAATATTAAATTTACCCCTATTTTGTGGATGGCCTACAAGATATATATTCATTCAAATAAGTGTTCAGTGGCTTTTTATGGTAGATTTATTTTAACACATTCTATATCTTGGAAATGTGAAGATAAAAATGCAAATAAATCAAAATACGATGAAAGGAAATTCAGTGGAAGTCATAAAGAAAGGGTGAAAAGGCATTTTAAGCTTCTGAGAAAAGGCATACATGGATTAGGCTTTCAGAAAATCAACTAAAATACATTGTAGAGGGAACAGCAGAAATGCACTTGAAGGTGCTCTGGCTGCTGTCAAAAGCAGTGCAGTCTTATTAATAGCAAAGGGTTTATTTGTGTTGGTTCATTGTCCCTGAGGCCATTTCAGTTTTGCTAACAGAAATGATATGGAAAACACCATGAATTTTAGAACCCTTGAAAGATATGGGAAAGGCAAATCAGGTCCATCATTCCAGCATCATAGCCCTCTCTCATGCACAATTCAGCTGAATTGATTCAGTGCTTTTCCACTCTGCTTCTCTGTCTATCCTTTTATTATTTCAAACAAAACAGCACAAGGAGGAGGAAGAGTGGGAATGATTATTAGAGTCCTATGGAACAGCCAGCACATCTTGTTAACGTGTCGTAAAATATCTGCTCTTGTAGCAGGAAGTGACAGTATATCAGCAGCTCAGCAATTTCCTCAAGACATCTTGCACTTCCTTAATAAGCAGCTGAAAACAGAAAGTGCCCAGGTGCTCACCATCTCTCGGAAAATTGAGTGCAACCTGGTTTGTTTCTGCTCGCTCCCCAAGCTGAGCACAGAGAAAAAAGGGGGGGAAAAGATACAAATATAACCTCATTAAACAAGACAGCCAAGCCTAAGTGGCATACAAGGCTATTAAGCAAACCAGACTGGTCCATAATAATAAGAAACATATTTCACATCTGTTGCACAGTGCCAGGGCTTTTAACAAGTAATAGGAGTACCAGGTTGGCAGCTAGTTGTGCATCTCCCTCTGTATATCATTGTCAATGGCTGAGCTGTCTCAAAAGAAGCACTTATCTCATATACTTTATTGCTTGATAGCTTGCTGATTGCTTTTACAAAGCAATAAATTGATGCCCTGATTCAGCAGTGACATTAGGTTATGTTCATTTTTTGTGATTGATGCTCTGAATTAGAAAACTCTTACAGTGGCTTCTCCACTTTCCAAATATGAAATTCCCCAAAGAGGCAAGTGGACTGTCACAAATAAAATGACACCACTACTGCCAAGCTAGTTATATTTCTGCATTTAAATGACTGGCTGGCTTTGCTCTTTTAATAAAGTGTTCATAATTTATTTGTTAATGTTGTGCTTTCAAATAAAAAATGATCTAGCCAATAGAGGGAGAGACTGTGAACTCCTTACATTGCCATAGCTGGAAGGGATGCTTACAAAAGTGATTCAGCTCTCCATAATAAAAAGAATCCTATTACACATTGTATGCACAGGCTAGGGCTTTTAACAAGGATTTAAACTGATTTTTTTTACTTAGCCAGAACAATCTTTTAGTTCTTTTGTTGCATTTTTACTTATGCTATCATTGAAAGTCATGCTCAACATTTTCATAAGGATGTTCTATGGACTCTACAGAACTTTCACTGTGGCATCAGTCCCACAAAACTGAATAATTTGAGTCAAAGTTTCATGAATTGATATTTCACTAAGTAAACTAATTAAACTTTTACTAATTGAAGATTTCAGATCATATTGTCTTTCTGGATAGTACAAAAATTCTGAAAGAACAGCAAAATAACCTATGCAATCAAGGATTTCTTGAACTTATTATTAAATATAAACTATATTTTGATATTATTCAATATATTCTATAGTTTCCCTTATATGGTTTTGCCAGAGAGAGGTTGTTTGTATCATCTTAAAGGGTTGACAAATGATGCAAAGATGGCCAACATTTATTTATTAAAGCAAAAGCTGTGTTTTAATTACTGTTTTAATTAACCTGCTTATTTTGTACATAAGAAAATAGAGAAGTGGTATATTATCACAGTAAGTGGTTGTTCTTAAGTGCTCTGTTTAAATGTTTATAATCTGTGTTTCTGTTTGGTTTCCTTGGTTTCTACACATTTTAACTTTTATTTTACAACATTGTGATCATCTGTGTTCCTAAACAATCAATTTAACTGATTGGCATTTTATGGCCAGATTTTCCCAGTACAATTTTACAAACTCTACAAATACTATTTGGGTCCTAAAAATATTGCTATGATGTACATAGACAAATTTTTATTTTTCAGTTAACTCCTTGGAGATAAGCAAAATCAATTGCTTTCTTATCACATAAAGCTCAATGAGCATTATTAACAATATACTGTCTATAGGAAAACTCTGGTTAAATATATGTAATATTAAGCAGATGCATTATGGAGTTTAGTAGAAATTATGAAAAAAATAAATGAATAGTTGAGGAACAACCACACTCTTATTTTATTTTATATTAAAAATATATATCCTAATTTATGACAGTGGTCTATGTAGTTTAAGAACATAAGAGAAGTCATGTTGGATCAAGCCAATGGCCCATCCAGTCCAACACTCTGTGTCACACAGTGGCAAAAAAAAACCCCAGGCACCATCAGGAGGTCCATCAGTGGGGCCAGGACACTAGAAGCCCTCCCACTGTGGCTCCCCCTCCAAGCACCAAGAATACAGAGCATCAGACAGGGAATTCCAACAATATGGTAAGGTAAGGTAAGGTAAGGTAAGTTTATTTTTGTATCCCGCCCTCCCCCGCCAAGGGCAGGCTCAGGGCGGCTCACATACATGGGACAACCATGATTCAATAAAATACAATCAAGACAGAAGCAGATTAAAATACAATTAGGTTACCGTTATAAATTAGTTAAAATAGGTAAAACAGCTGTTATAAATTAAAATTAATAGTTAAGGTGCTACAGTTCACAGTCGTATAAGATGGCTAGGTGGCTGCAAGTCGATTTAGCCGGGTTCTATCTTAAAAGCAAGCTGAAAGAGGATGGTTTTGCAAGCCCTGCGGAACTGATTCAGGTCCCACAGGGCTCGCACCATCTCTGGAAGTTGATTCCACCATCGGGGGGCCATTGCTGAAAAGGCTTGCTCCCTCGTTGTTTTCAATCTAGCCTCTCTTGGCCCAGGGACTTTTAAAAGGTTTTGAGAACTAGATCTCAGTGCTCTCTGGGGAACATATGGGGAGAGGCGGTCCCTAAGGTAGGCAGGTCCTCGGCCATATAGGGCTGTGACTAATAGCCACTGATGGAACTCTGCTTCATGTGTTTATCAAATCCCCTCTTGAAGCTGCCTATGCTTGCAGCCACCACCACCTCCTGTGGCAGTGAATTCCATGTGTTAATCACCCTTTGGGTAAAGAAGTACTTCCTTTTATCAGTTCTAACCCAACTGCTCAGCAATTTTATTGAATGTACATGAGTTCTCGTATTGTGAGAAAAGGAGAAAAGGACTTCCTTCTCTACCTTCTCTATCCCATGCATAATCTTGTAAACCTCTATCATGTCACCCCTCAGCTGACGTTTCTCCAAGCTAAAGAGCCCCAAGCGTTTTAACGTTTCTTCATAGGGCAAGTGTTACAACCCTTTAATCATTCTAGTTGCCCTTTTCTGCACTTTTTCCAGTGCTATACTATCTTTTTTGCAGTGTGGTGACCATAATTGTACACAGCATTCTAAATAAGCCACACCATCGATTTATACAGGGGCATTATGATATTGACTGATTTGTTTTCAACTCCCTTCCTAATAATTCCCAGCATAGTGTTGGCCTTTTTTATTGCAATTGCACACTGTCTCAACATTTTCAGTGAGTTATCTACCACGACCCCCAAGATCTCTCTTGGTCAGTCTCTGCCAGTTCACACCCCATCAACATTTATTTATAGTTAGGATTTTTGGCCGCAGTGTGCATTACTTTGCATTTGGTCACATTGAACCTCATTGGCCATGTTGATGCCCACTCACCCAGCCTCGACATATCCCTTTGGAGTGCCGCACAATCCTCTGTGGTTCTCACCACCCTAAATAATTTAGTGTCATCCACAGACTTAGCCACCTAATTGCCTACTCCCAACTCCAAATCATTAATGAACAAGTTAAAAAGCATCAGAGCCAGTATTGAACCTTGCGGTACTGCACTGCTTACCACTCTCCACTGAGAAAATTGCCCATTTATACTCACTCTCTGTTTCCTATTATTTAGCCAGTTTTTGATCCGCAAGAAGACTTGTTTTTTACACCATGACTCTCAAGCTTGCTAAGGAGCCTTTGATGAAGAACTTTGTCAAAAACTTTCTGGAAGTCAAAGTAAACAACATAAGAACATAAGAGAAGCCATGTTGGATCAGGCCAATGGCCCATCCAGTCCAACACTCTGTGTCACACAGTGGCCAAAAAAATTATATATATATATATATATATATATATACACACACACACACACACACACACACACACACACACACATATATACATACTGTGGCTAATAGCCACTGATGGAGCTCTGCTCCATATTTTTATCTAACCCCCTCTTGAAGCTGTCTATGTTTGTAGCCACCATCACCTCCTGTGGCAGTGAATTCCACATGTTAATCGTACTTCCTTTTATCCGTTTTAACCTGACTGCTCAGCAATTTCATCGAATGCCCACGAGTTCTTGTATTGTGAGAAAGGGAGAAAAGTAGTTCTTTCTCTATTATCTCCATCCCATGCATTATCTTGTAAACCTCTATCATGTCACCCCGCAGTCGACATTTTTCCAAGCTAAAGAGCCCCAAGTGTTTTAACCTTTCTTCATAGGGAAAGTGTTCCAACCCTTTAATCATTCTAGTGGCCCTTTTCTGCACTTTTTCCAATGCTATAATATCCTTTTGGAGGTGCAGTGACCATAATTGCACACAGTATTCCAAATGAGACAGCACCATCGATTTATACAGGGGCATTATGATACTGGCTGATTTGTTTTCAATTTCCTTCCTAATAATTCCCAGCATGGCGTTGGTCTTTTTTATCACAATCGCACACTGTCTTGACGTTTTCAGTGAGTTATCTACCACTACCCCAAGATCTCTCTCTTGGTCAGTCTCTGCCAGTTCACACCCCATCAACTTATATTTGTAGCTGGGATTCTTGGCCTCAATGTGCATTACTTTGCACTTGGCCACATTGAACCTCATCTGCCACATTGACGCCCATTCACCCAGCCTCAACAGATCCCTTTGGAATCCCTCACAATCCTCTCTTGTTCTCACCACCCTGAACAATTTAGTGTCATCTGCAAACTTGGCCACTTCATTGCTCACTCCCAACTCCAAATCATTTATGGACAGGTTAAAGAGCATGGGACCCAGTACTGAGCCCTGCGGCACTCCACTGCTTACCATCCTCCACTGCGAAGACTGCCCATTTATACTCACTCTCTGCTTCCTATTAATTAACCAGTTTTTGATCCACAAGAGGACCTGTCCTTTTACGCCATGACTCTCAAGCTTTCTAAGGAGCCTTTGATGAGGAACTTTATCAAAAGCTTTCTGGAAGTCAAGGTAAACAATATCTATCGGGTCTCCTTTGTCCACATGTTTGTTTACGCCCTCAAAGAAATGTAACAGGTTAGTGAGGCAAGATCTTCCCTTACAGAACCCATGCTAAGTCATCCTCAATAACTCGTGTTCATCAATGTGCCTACTCATTCTGTCCTTGATAATGGTTTCTACCAACTTTCCCGGTATTGAAGTCAGACTGACTGGCCTGTAGTTTCCCGGATCTCCTCTGGAAACCTTTTTAAAGATGGGGGTGACATTTGCTACCTTCCAGTTCTCAGGAACGGAGGCAGATTTAACATTCATAATTTAACACTCAGTCTAGCAATCATGGCCAAATGCAATCCTAAACAGAGTTATAATGGACTTGTAAAGGTGTAACTCTGCTTACGATTCCACCTCTAGGGATGTTTACAGCCAGAGTAATGTTTGTTATGAGGAAGTTATAGCACTTTTACTGTACTTATATTTATTTGTATTAAGCCATAGGGTATCACAAACAAAAATATCAAAAAAATCCATAAAGATAAAATATACCAATGGGATACAATATAAGTGAAATATCATATAACCGTGAAACAAATTGTACTGAAGACCACAGATAAAACAAACCGAGCAAAATACACCACAAAATAAGAATAGAAATTACAATCATAAAGTAGCCACAAAATCAGTAGTTAATTGGTACCTGTACAAACAGCTTTGGCCCATAGCTTCTTTGTTGCAAGGGCATACAATGCCATTCTGTGAGATATATGGGCATCAACGTCAGCTAACAGAAATACAGTCTTCTCAGGATCTGAATAGGCATGCAGATTAAATAATGTCCCAGAGAGAATCTTTACCCTGGGCTGAGCATACAGTGGACAGTTAAGAATGTAATGAGGTAAATCCTCACTCACAGAAATGCCACAGATGCAAAAACGCTGTTCCTTAGGGATTTTACTATAGCGGCCAGCAAGTACTGCCGTAGGCATTGTTTCAAAGTGCAAGGATGTGAAGGCAACTCTGAGATTATGGTTAGCTATAGTAGCCAAGTAGGGAGACCTAGAATGATCATTCTTAAATAATTTAAACCAAAGTGCTGACTGACATTTTAAAATTAATTGTCTATCTAATAAGGCATCACACTTAAATACCCAATCTTTAAGATGTCGCTTGTCTACTGAGACAGCGAGAAGGTAATCAGGAATTGAATATTTTACAAGTAAGTTGTTGAGGAAACTAAGATGCTCTGGATCTTTAGATAGCATTAAGTTAAAAGCCAATTGACTGAACGAATCAGATCTGGATGATCTGTTATTTTTCCAGGCTTTTAAAACAGCGAGATGTACCCGAGCCCTTAAGGAAGGAAGGCCAGTTTCTGCTCTCATCAGGGCAGCCGGTGTTCCCCTAGGGAGAGCCAGTATGCATCTTAAAAACTGATTTTGGATAGTTTCCACGCCAGCAAGGATATCCTCTTTCCAACCCCAGACCTCAGCACCATACAAAAATTGGGGTATAACTTTACTTTTAAATAACTTTAGAATGGGATCAATAAGAAAACCTCCCTTAGTATAATAAAATCTCAGAATAGCCCCCACAGTCCTTGCAGTAGATGTTATAGCACTTTTAAAAGTGGACATTTGAGTAAAGTGGCTAATTAGAATTGCCAAGTAGAAATGCTTAAACTCCTGCCACCAGGTGCAAGTATGTGACTGATTTTTTATTGATCAGATCAACAGATTAGTGAGGAATTTGCTGAGTTGGGAAGAAGGGTAGCTGCACAACAGCACTTACATGTGTGTGAAATGTTGCCAAGTCACTTCTGACTAATGGTAACCCTATGAATTAATGACCTCCAAGATGTTCTGTCATTAACAACCTTGCTCAGGTCTTGCAAACAGAGGGCCATGACTTCCTTGCATGAGTCGATTCATCTCATGTTGAATCTTCCTTTTTTTCCTGCTGATTTCAACTTTTCCTAGCATTATTGTCTTTTCCAGTGAGTCTTGTCTTCTCATATCAAAATATGATAGCCTTTGTTTAGTCATTTTAGCTTCTAAAGAAAGTTTGGGCTTGATTTAATCTAGGACCCACTGTTGTTGTTGTTGTTGTTTTTTTTGCAGTCCTCAGTATCTTTAAATGCACTCTGTTGTCAGGCATGTTTGTTGTCTCTTATATCTATTGCACCACATATTTTTCTTGGAAACCATATTTAAATCTATTTTCCAAAACAAATGTTTTCCAAATTGGATTAGTTTTAAAGTACATTCTACCTTTTGTTGTTCTCATTTATGAATTCGGAGTATAGTCGGCATGGTTTTACTATTTACAACTTAGCTGTTTTGCAAAGGAACTCAGCATCAAGGTTACAGTTACCCATAAAACCAGGAATAGATTTGTAAGTAAGTAAATTTTTATTTATACCCGCCCTCCCCGCCGAGGCAGGCTCAGGGCGGCTTATAGGACATGATACGGAATCATGATATCATAACAACAGATAAAATCAATAACAGTATAAGTACAAATATAAATTATTATAAAAAGTTAAAACAATACAGTGGTGCTATTTATCCGGCAGCATAATATTTATTCTGGTTACATCTTAAAGGCTTCTTGGAAGAGGGCAGTTTTGCAGGCCCTGCGGAACTGATTGAAGTCCCGCAGGGCCCGCACCTCCTCCGGTAGCTGATTTCACCATTGGGGGGCTTTTATAGAGAAGGCCAGCTCCCTGGTCGTTTTAAGTTTGGCCTCCTTAGGCCCAAGGATTTCCAAAAGATTTTGTGAACTGGAACGCAGTGCTCTCTGGGAAACATATGGGGAGAGGCGGTCCTTGAGGTAGGCAGGTCCTCGGCCATATAGGGCTTTATAGGTGATAACCAGCACCTTGTAGCGAACCCGGTATACAATTGGCAGCTAGTGCAATTCCCGCAGCCTAGGCCACATGTGTTCCCACCGAGGTAGTCCCACTAGTAGCCTGGCTGCTACGTTCTGCACTAGCTGCAGTTTCCGCGTTCGGTACAGGTGCAGTTCCATGTAGAGGGCATTACAGTAGTCCAATCTCGAGGTGACCGTCGCATGGATCACTGTTGCCAGGTCACCCCGCTCCAAGAAGGGGGCCAACTGCCTTGCCCGTCTAAGATGAAAAAAGGCGGATTTGGCAGTGGCCGCTATCTGGGCCTCCATTGTCAAGGAGGACTCCAGTAGCACTCCCAAGCTCCTGACTTTCTGCACTGGTACCAGTGGGGTCCCGTCAAAAGCTGGGAGGGAAATCCCCCCTTCCGGGACGCCGCGGCCTAGGCAAAGGACCTCTGTCTTTGCTGGATTCAATTTCAACCCTCTCAGCTTGATCCAGTCAGCAACGGCTTGCAATGCCCGGTCCAGATCTATAGGGGCGTCAGCGGCTCGGCCTCCCATCAATAGATAGAGCTGGGTGTCGTCAGCATACTGGTGACAACCCAGCCCATGTCCCCGGGCAATCTGGGCAAGGGGGCGCATAAAGATGTTAAATAGTATTGGAGAGAGAACCGCCCCCTGAGGCACTCCACAATTAAGTGGGTACCTCTGAGACTGCTCTCCCCCAATCGCCACCCTTTGTCCCCGACCTGCAAGGAAAGAGGAAAGCCACTGTAAGGCTAATTCCTGAATCCCTGCGTTGGTGAGGCGGTGGGTCAGCAGCTGGTGATTGACCACATCGAACACCGCCGATAGGTCTAGCAACAGCAATACCACCACACCGCCTCGATCCAGATGTCGCCGGAGATCATCCATGAGGGCGACCAACACTATCTCTGTCCCATGGCCCGGGTGGAAGCCAGACTGAAAAGGATCTAAGGAGGAAGCATCATCCAGGAAGCTCTGCAATTGCAACGCCACAGCCCTCTCTATTACTTTGCCCAAAAAGGGCAAATTTGAGACCGGCCGATAATGTGCCAATTCAGCCGGATCTGATGTAACTTTTTTCAAGAGAGGGTGGACCACTGCCTCTTTCAGAGGGGTTGGAAAGAAACCCTCTGAAAGAGATCTATTTATGATGTCCCATATAGGAAGAACAAGGGGGTGGGTTTAATATGTATCTGGAAGTAGAATGAAGCTGGGATCTGGTTAAAGATGTACTGGGAGGCAAAAAACACCCCTAAAAAGATTCTGCTCCCCTCCAGCTAAAATTCTATCACCAACTCTCCAACCACTAGGTCATACCAATTAGTGGATTGTCTTCTCTCTCAGTGTTGTGTTTTTCTATACATAATTCAAATAAATTTTTGCTAGTAAAAGCTGCAGACTGAAATTCTATGCATGCTTACTTGAAAACAATTCCCAAGAAAATCATGGGAATGAGTCTAATAAGGCCTCTATAATTTGAATGAGAATGTAATCCTTACTGATTTGTTGATGTATTTGTACCATGTTTCTCAATTCAATAAAGCATTTTAAAAATTTTAAAAAAACAAAAACAAAGTTTGAGTTAAGTGGCACCTCTGACCAACAAAGCATGCACCAAAAGCTTATACCCAGAGCTAAACTTTGTTGGTCTTAAAGGTGCGACCAGACTCAAACTTTGTTCTACTGTTTCAGACCAACATGGCTACTTCCCTGAATCTGTCTTCTTCATGGGTGGAAGCTAATTGAATGCAAGGGTAATTGCATCTGAGTATGCCAGGTTAGATGTGATCCGGAAGGATAAAACAGCTCTGGAAAGCACTCATTCTAGTCCCAGGGACTATCATTGTAAAATGAGGAGCTGGCATTCCAGATCTTGAGAGTAGAGAGAACAGCCTTAAACTGGCTTACTCAGAAATAAATTCCATTTTATTTAATGAGGCTTACCCTTAGGAAAATGGATTCACATCGGGCACTGTCTTTGATCCATTCCCTTGTTGTGTGTGTGTACTCTACTCCTTATTTTCTTTGCACCTTGGCATTGAAGGGTGTAGGTTGTCTTCAGCTGCAAGTTCTTCACACAAGTGGCAAGTTCACACTAAGCAGCCATTTGCTGCACTAATAAACTAATCCTGAGACCAGCTCACCAGACTCACTATCTTGATTATTATAAATTCAGCTGGTGAACTCATTCCTGGTGAAGAACATCCTTATTGCCATGTCGACAGGTGTCATTTAATAGCAGAAGTTCCTTTGTATATTAGGCCATACACCCCTGATGTAGCCAATCCTCCAATGGCTTACAAAAAAGAGCCCTGTAGGCTCTTGGAGGATTGGCTACCTCAGGGGTGTGTAGTCTAATATGCAAAGGAGTTCCTCCTACGAAATGACCCCTACATGTCAATGTATTCAATCTAAACTCTTGAAACCACAGCGCTGTGGTATTAATACATGTGTACCCATTTCAGTCCTCCAACTGCTGTTGGATGCATACAATTAATACAAGCAGTGAAATAAAATCAGTATAATTAGAATTTCATAAAATTCAGTACAAATAATGCCAGTTGTTCTTTCGTTTGTTTTATGTTTAATTTTGGGTTGTTGTTAGGAAAAAAATATAAACCACCTTGTTATAAATATCTGGTACAGATTTGATCTCCATCTCATTTACTGAAGCAGTCTGTTCAGAAACCTACTCTAAAAATACACCAGATCAACATTATATTAAGCAAAGATGTTGGTGTCTTGTCAATTAAATGAGAACATGTCCATTGTAAAACTGAAAAGAGCTAGATCAGAGGTGTCAAAATCCTTCATTATGAGGGCTGGATCTGACCTAAATGAGACCTTCTCGGACCAGGCCATGTGTGTCATAAAACGTAATGCCAGGTAGCAAAGATATAAACTTTATAAAAGACACAGACAAACACAATTCAAGATTTTTAAAAACTTAAAATAAAACATGATTGACACATTAGCACGTTGGTCTTAATGGTGCTCTCTTTGTATCTCTCCCATGTGATCCAGGAAACTGGGCAAAGGAAGCTCTGGCTCCTTCCTTCCCCAGGGAACCAGGAAGGAGAGGAGCCTCAGCCAGTAGCTCTGTTGTGCAATTGAGAGAGCCTAGGAAAGCAAGCTGTCTTTCCTCCCTGAGGGAGGAGCCTCAGCCAATTGAGAAAATAGAGGCTTTGCTCTATAGCTCCTGTGCAATTGAGCATGCCTGGCAAATTAAGCTGTAATGCAGAAGGAAGCAAGAGAGGGGGAGACGGAAACATATGACAGCCATTTGCTTGGGTGACTAATAAGAGCCCTCTAGGGGCCTGATTCAGTGCCTGGGCCACATGTTTGACACCCCTGAGAGAGATGCTAGATACCTAAGGGATGAATTGCCATTATATTCCTTAGAGGTGAAGAGCACGAAATTGATTTTTTTTTCTTTTTTGGAGCATGCATGAGACCCAAAATAACTGAAACATTATGACATTGCCTTATACTGAATCAGACCATTGGCCCATCAAATTCAGTATTGCCTACTCAGATTAGCAGTGACTCTCCAGGATCTCAGGCAGAGGTCTTTCACATCACCTGCCACATGATCCTTGAATTAGAGATGATGGGGATTGGAACTGGGACCTTCTGCATACTAAGGAAATCCTCTGTCATTGAGTCACAGCCTCTTCCCTTGTACAGAATTAAACTTTACTGGTCTTAAAGGTGTCACTGGACTCCAACTTTGTTCTGTTGCTTCAGACCAACACCTGAATCTATATTCTCCCTGGCAGTAAGCTCAGGGGTTGGGAAAGCAGAATATATGGATTGATAGCAGAATCTGAAAGAGAAAGTATGAGACACATCACAAGACATGAAATATCGCAAACAGAGATAAATATCAGACTTTTAAATCTAATGGAAGAAACTTCAGTGAAATTCACAAGGGGATGCAAAAGTGGTTTGAATTCTTCTCTTGAGCAGCCTTTGAACTGAGCCCAAAAAGTCCACTTTACCAATTCAATTTTCTGTCACATAGCAATGGCCCTGAAATTTGAAATTTGATGCTTTTAGAAATGAACTCTCCAGAGTCCGGTACCAGAAAAACAACAAGCCATTACAAGCCGAGCCTAAAGTGGAAAATTTATGTCTGCTACCTGCTGACTTCTCCCTATGCTTTCAGTCTCCCTCTTTCCCAAAACTTGCAAAGTCAAAGAAAAGGGGGTGGACAGCAGAGAAAGACTATTGTGGAGAATGTCTTGGAATAGTCAGGGTCCCATCCTTGTTAGGGATGCTCAAACCCTCGCAGGTTCAGCTAATGCCATAATCAACAGTTGCAAATAAATCACAGATTGATTTCTGATAAGATTGTGTGATTACTGAGGCTTTTGTTGGGCTCATTTAGAAATCTGTAAAGCTACATTTAGCACAACAATGCACATGCACATGCATGAGAGAAATGAAGCAAGTTCACCTGATAAACTCATTCGTTGTGCAGCTCACAGCATTTCCATATTTGTGGCTATTCACCTGGTACAGAGAATGAGAAATTGTATGTGCCATGGGCATAGAGAGTTTGCAGGCAAGTAATTAACACAGACCACCTTGATGTGGAGATTAAAAAGGGTACACTGTAGGAGTGCTGATGCTGCATAGGGATGGATCTCATATTAGGCAACCAGCCTGCTGCTCAATGAATCCCAGCAACCCAACCCACCTGCTGAGGTGCTACCATGGAGTTGCAATCCTCTAAGAACTGTGTGTGTGCTGGCCACTGTGTGGTTCCCTTGCCACAGTGTTGAGAGCCCTGCCAACAGCTCCTGAGCTGGGCATGTAGCTGAATTGACTCTACCCCAAGACCCCTTAGGGGAGTTCCAGAACCATGGGATGTGGTCACGCAGACACTGCCTCCCTAACTAATGGTATCTGCCTCCATGCCCAAACCTCCACAAGAGCCAGGGAGGAAAAAGGCTCACCCCGCAGGCTCTCATTAAGCTCCTAAGCTTGTAACCAACAAAACAACCCATCCTTTATGCCAGGCAGCCATAAATCTGTGGCCCAATTCACAGAGACACACTCCATATCCCTTGTAGATGGCAGGCAGCCTGAAATTTATGTCCAAGCGGCAGATGACTCTTCCTACAAACAACTGTCTGCACAGCCACCTTGCACATCTTCCTCCTGGCCAAGTCCACTTGGGCAGGTGAAATCACCCCACACCATTTCTGGTGCTCAAGAAGACAGGATAAAATCAGGAAAGCACCACCCCTTTTTGTGCAAAGAGGTAATTTCCCCCCAGTCATATCACCAAGGCATTAGAAGATCCTTGTTTTAACACTTAACATAACACAGTGGAGAATAGAGAAGACCAGCCAAATCCTTTAGGAAGGGGGAGATAAACATAGTTCTATACCTGTGAAATTTTGGACAATCCAATAAGCAGTAGAGCAAAGTATTAAGGCTCCATGTGTTGCAGTTGCAAAATCTATCAGCTAATGGGATCCTCTCAAAGCAGCCAAAGAGTTCTGCCATTGGGACTGAGTTAAGATGAGCAACATAAGCAATACAAGATGTGCTGGGGAGAGAAATGGAGTAAATTGGAGAACTGAACTCATTATTGAGGTCTAGCAGCTTGAAACCTGGGTCAGCTGAGTAAATTTCTTATCTCCATGCATGAATGAAGTTCCTGTAGGGCCTGTTTTACCAAATAATTCACTCCTCTTTCAGCAATTATTCAGTGTCTTCTTTGAAAGAGGGATAAATGTTTCACTTATTCATTATTCATTACTCCCTCTCACTCTCTAAGGGAAAAAAATGTTCCTCATTCATTTGTCCCTCTGTTGGTTACATGGCTTTGTGATGACACACACATTACATAACCCCTGATTAGATAGAACCATTCATTCTGAAAGGACATGTTTGCCGTTTGTGATAGCACATAGACCAATCTGGTCATCTATGTAATACTATGATAGCACTCACTACGTGATGATTTTTCATTGCAGGGATAAGTTTAAGAAGGAACAAGAATCTCTAACTAACTAGGCGAAAACATGACAGTGAAGTAGCACTGGTAAAGCAAAGCAGAGAACAGGATAAAAAAAAAGTGAACAATCTTTCAACATGAGCATTTTGTGAAATATCCACTCCTTCAAAAGCACTACTTTTAACGCAAATAATGGGAGAACATTTGATACAGTTCTATTGTTTGTACAATGGAAGAATTGTGGAAGTTTTGAATATGAATGATTGTTTAAAGTAGCGTTCTTCAGATGTATGAACTTCTGAGAGCTGATTCAAATGTTCCAGAACAAAAAAAGAAAGAAAAAAAGAAAAAAGATGGATGGCTCAAAATTATAAGAGAGTTTCTAAGGTTGAATAAAAAGAAGCTGCCCTTGATGTTGTATAAATGCCACAGGTATATGACCCTTTCCCTAATTAATCCTGATAATAAGCATTAACATTATAACATCATAACATTACTGTTGTTGGCACATACCTGTTTGTTTGTTTGTTTGTTTATTTATTTAACTAACTAAAATATTTATATTCTGCCTCATCCCCTGAGAGTCAAGATGACTAACAATTCGGCCCTGCTCTGGCCGCGCTGCAAAGCAGCTGCGTGCCGCAGGGCCGCTCTTGGAAGGATGGGAGGCTGGTGAGACAGCTTCCCGCCCATCCGGGTGCTGCGGGCAGGTGGAGCGTCAGGGCTATTTGTAGTCTCGACTATGCCCTCCCCGCGCAGTTTGGATTCTGCTCTCAGCCCACACCCCCCCCCTGTGTAGTACAGATTTGACCGGTCGTTTTATTAGAGTCCAGGTAGGAATTTTTGTCATCTCACCTGATTGTCCTGAGGTGGGGTGTTTTTTCGCCTACCTTGTACTGCTGACAGTGGTGTGGAAGTTAGGTAGGGGGGTTTAGTTGGTCACTTGGCAGAAGGGGCAAGGGGTTTATACCTTGCAGGTGAGCACCCAGACATCTGCACCTGTTAGTGCAGTCAATACGCAGGAGCAGCAGATGGGCTTTACGGCCCAATGCTGTATAATGCGGATTGTAGTCATGCCTCCTCCTAAATTCGCCTCCTTCTGGGTATCGGGGCGGAAGTTTAGGGGAGGGTTTTTGGCGTGGCCGGCCTGGCATTAGCCATAGTCTTATGGCTTGTGCTGGGGGCAGGGTGACTCGCCCTTTGTTGGACTTGGCGGGGTCTGAGGAAGACCCCAGGGCTTGTCCAACTGCAGGTTGCCCTTGCCGGGTTAGTTGTGTTAATTAAATAAAGTGGCCCGTTTCCCAATATTTTGTGTCAGCCTCTTTATTCCGACTGGGGGGGGGGGGGCAAAGCAACTGATCCATTTCCAGTTCCCAAAACCTGCTTAAACCATGGGGATTAAATGAGATAGAGGGACATTTTTTTTTGCCTCTATTGTGCCTCAATAGATATGCAAGACTACCAGTGACTTCAGCATACTGCTGCATCCTAGAATGTTTTCTTTTCTCATCTATTGTGCCTCTATTTTTTTGCCTCTATTGTGTTCTCACAACAGTCCAGTGATGATGGTCTGTAGGTTAAGAATGATCAAAAACCTGCCAGTTCATTTCATTTCCTGATCACCATTGGTCAATTAATGTATGGGCTGTTTGGTTCGTCTCAACTTGTTCATGTGTATTCATGGAAACAGAATGCTTGCAGTCAGCAGAAGATGTGTCCTAGATGAGGGTAAGGATGGGCATGAACCAGGAAAATGCAGTTCAGTTCTTGGCTTGTGGCAGATTCATGAACTGAACCACAAACTGTCATGAACTAAAAAGGCTCCGTCTGAAGCAAAGCAGTTTGTGAAGTTTATGATGTGGTAGAATGGCCCCTGGAATGCTAGAGACATCAAACTCACAGGCAATCTCCAGCTGACTCTTCACTATCTGGTCTCCATGCTTGGTGATGATTGGATTATGCTAGAGATTATATTAGTAGAGGGTCATTGATGTTAGTATAGATTTGTATTGGCTTCATGATCTGATTAAGAAAAACAACAGCTCTTTGTCATGTTTGTTTAATAAAGAGATTTTGCAGGGCTCTTATATCATTTCCTGCAAAACTTAGGTGAGAAAATAAAACATTCTAGGATGCAGGAGTATGCTGAAGTCACTGGTAGTCTTGCATATCTATTGAGTTCTACTGTTTTGTTGCTTCCAGTAAGAGAACTATGGTGTCAGGAGAGGTGAACTGGAATAAAGAGCTAAAAGAAACAAACATATCTGCACAAAAGTCAGAAGAATGACCTTGAATGGCAACTTTTATTTTTACAGCCTGAACATTTGTGCATCCACAAGTGCACCAAGCAAACAGATCCTACCTTTGCTGATTACTGTAGAAACTCAACAGGGGATAGTAGCAGAGTGGGGAAAAGAGCCAGCAAAGCATTTTTTTAAGGTGTTAAGATTAGGAGAAAAATTGCTGTAGTTCTGATCATATTAATTTCTTCATCATCTCCCATTCACCCCATTGATTTGTAAAAGTTCTTTGCTTCTTTCTCTTCATACCTCTAATTTGCAAAGGTCATAAGATTCACTACATACTGTGTACTCTCACATTTATTTCAATAAGGACAAGAGTGGGAACTGGTGGTAATCTATAGCCAGTTTGGTGTAGTGGTTATGTATGTGGCCTCTAATCTGAAAGAACTGGGTTTGTTTCCCCAATCCTTCACATGCACCTGCTGAGTGACCTTAGGTCAGGCAGACTTCTTGAAAGAGCTGCTCTCTCAAGAGCAGTTTCTTGAACGAGCTCTCTCAGCTCTACCTATCTCTCAGGGTGTCTGCTGTGGGAGAGAAAGGGAAAGGAGATTGTAAACCCATTCTATGACTCCAAGTGAAGGGCAGGGTATAAATCCATTTTCCTCCTCCTCTATAAATACCTTGGCTGCAGGCCATTGCTTGTTCATAAGGTACTTAGAGAATTAGTTTAGCAAACAACTGCAGCCTAAACTATGGGAGAAATTTTGAGTTTACAATTATACAGTTCTACTTGTATTTAGCCAAATTCTGAAGTTAGTTTTTCTTATGATTCTTATTATTCAAACTATAAAATTGGTTTTCCCCCTATAGGGACAAACCCCATTTCGGTCCATCCAGTAAACACTAGATTCTGGAGAAGGTTCCAAGATCTACTGTAGATATAAGGAACACCTGAAGATTTCTAACACAATAAAATAATCAGTATTTTCAGAGCAAAACAGGGGTCTTGCATATCCCTAAGTTGTTTTTGCTCTTTCCCTTACATGATTTATAGCTATACAGTATGGTCAACACTGGATATTCAGCATACTGAGGTCAGCATACAAGATTGTTTTTTAAATATGCTGGAAGATGTCCCTTGACTACAGTAGCTTACAACATCATATTAAGTTTAGCATATTCAAGTTTCCCAAATTCATGTAACCTAAATACATTTTATGCAATTGTTTGCTAATTATGCAAACCAGCACATTAATTGTTGGATAATCTAAGAGT
Source organism: Heteronotia binoei (assembly GCF_032191835.1). Taxonomy (NCBI): domain Eukaryota; kingdom Metazoa; phylum Chordata; class Lepidosauria; order Squamata; family Gekkonidae; genus Heteronotia; species Heteronotia binoei. Next base: position 96,274,971 of record NC_083229.1, read on the forward strand.
TACATTGCATCTCCTCCTGTCAAATACTACAAAACGATGGTATATACTATAAATAATCTATTTACTGGGCCATTTACTTATGACAGGATTTGTCCATGCACCTGTCTGAGAACATAGTAAAGCAAGTACGGAGGAAGAAAGATGACAAAAGGCCCTGTAGCCTGAGATATCTAATTTCATTTTTACAGTAGTATGTGGCACTGTATATGTTCCATTAATGAGCAAGAATTTCATCATTTTCATTTTTTTTCCTCCCCAGTTTTGAACTCTTGACAATTAAATACTGATACAAATGCAAGAACAAATCCTTATTCACCTTAGCTTGTAGTGTTTAGCTTTAATAGAAACTGAAAGTCTGCAGCTGAAGTGACTTGTTTTGGTTTCCAGTTGGTTGGTTATGAAATTTCTCTGCACATTTAAGGAACTGACTGTAAAACACAGATTTAATATAACATTACATAACCTCAACTACTTAATTGGACCCTGAGAAAGAATGACACATACTCCTTGGCAAAAGATATACTACAGCTTGACCCCAACTTTGCGATCCTGAATGCACTTTTTATTGGCATATCCAATCAAATGTATATTATCAAGATCTGTATATTGAAGAACATGAAGCAATAGGAATAATTTTCTTCACAGTATTCGATACAACTAAAGGGGAATTCTGCTTTGCAGAAATGTTGGTATGGACCTCAATGTTTTTTGTGGGTGGTTGCACACTGGGTATGTTCTCCACAACCAAAACATTGGTGTTTAATCATTTACCTAGTAGAACGAAAGTTCCACAATTCAATGGATATTGTGACATAGAAGTAATTCACCTCCATTTTTTTTCTATCTCCCAACCTAGAAGAGTCATAGACCTGTTTTAAAGAAATAAACAAACACAGGAATCTTTGAAAGGTAATAAGCCAAAGAGGTTGTGGAGAAATATCCTGCTCTCCAGGATTCACATCAATGTTACAATAATTAGGTATTTAATCTTTCCATACTTTAAGTACATTTCTCCAGGAAGCAATGGGAAAGCTGTGGAGAGAGGACCCATCTTCCCATGAATATGCAGAAGGAACAGAAACAGCAGCAATCAATGACTGTGATCACACACACTAAATAATGCACTTTGAATCCACTTTCAATGCACTTTCCAAGTAAATTTTACTGTGTGAACTGGCAAAATCCAGTTAGAAGTGGATTAAAAGTGCATTATTTAATGTGTGTAATCACAACCAATATCTCAGTCAGAGAACTGCACTTAGGAAAGAGAGCTTTGGGAACCCACAGCTAGATTGTATCTCTTCCTTTGGAAAGGAAGGGACGGAATGGACCCTCTCTTAACTGAGAGGAGTCTCAGTTAAGAGATTAAAAACTCTCTGAACATAGAGATGGTCTCTTCAGATCTTCCCTGTTCTGCTCTTAATCTATTTCCAATTAAATTAAATGAGACATTAAGTCATGGATGTCATTTTTAGCAGGTGCGGCTAAACAAAGGGGAGAAATCTTCAGCCTAGGAAACCAAGGTAATTGGTAATTTCTGACTACTGCAGAAGAAGAAGAATTGCAGATTTATACCCCACCCTTCTCTCTGAATCAGAGACTAAGAGCAATTTACAATCTCTTATGTCTTCTCCCCCCCACCACAACAGACACCCTGTGAGGTGGGTGGGGCTGAGAGGGCTCTCACAGCAGCTGCCCTTTCAAGGACAGCTCCTGTGATAGCTATGGCTAACCCAAGGCCATTCCAGCAGGTGCAAGTGGAGGAATGGGGAACCAAACCCAGTTCTCCCAGATAAGAGTCCAAACCACTACACCAGGGTTTCCCAAACTTTTCTTTCCCATGACCTGGTTATTTTACACTTCTCCTTCATGGCCCACTAAAATTTGGGGGTGGAGCCAGGAGACAGGCATTATGTCATTTCCTGTAGTGTCACTTCCAGGTCAAGGGCCAAGTGATGTCACTTCCAGGGCACACTGAACCAAAACTCCACCAAAAGACCACCCTTTCCTGTGATGTCACTTCCAAGGCACTCCCCCAAATTTGCCTCTTCTTCTGAAGTAACTTTGTTTTCAGAAAAATCTATCTGAAACTCGTGCTAAGCCAAAATGGAGGTGGAAAGTGGGTGTTCTGAAACATTTTTATACATTCCCAGGGTCTTCTCTTTCCACCCTCACACCTGCATGCACCTATCTGTTTATGTGTTCTTCTCCAGCTTGCAAGCACTCTTAATGCCCATGTTCAATTGCCTGCACCACCTACACACCCCTTCCTCAGCAGCACTGGCCAGTGTATGCAGTTGGAATGCTGTTGCCATTGCCATCAGGAATGCTAGTGCTGTGTACCACCCACATTGGGCCCTGGCAGCTGCTGTACCTCAAAATATGTTGACACATTTAGTAGGCCCTTCCTTCAGCTGCTACTACTGGAACCCTTCCTCAAGCTACAACCAAGGTTGCTAGGTTTCAAGAAAATCTTTTGACAGCTATTTTTCATACTTTTCATTAATTGAAACACTAGGAAATTGCTGTGAAAAGTAGCAGAGAATTGTACTACAATTAATGAATTAATTTCAAGTTATATAAAGTTCATATTTATGAGGGGCTTGCAGCTTTTTACTGGCTGTGTTTCCCATGCCTTTAAAAGCAACCTGTTGTGCAGATATTTAGCCAGTGAACTTCTTTCATCTTTTTTAATATCTACAGGAGAAGTTTAATTTTGGTGTCAGACCGCTGTTAAAAGCAGGACCAGTAAAATGGTGCCAAGTTCATAGTAAAGAAAAACAAAAAAGGGGAAGAAACTTAACTCAAAAACTGGAGTAAGAAACCTAAAAGGTTAATATACAATTAAAGGACCGAACATTAAAAACAAAGTTTAAAAAAATCATAAATCAACATACAGGTATTTATTGTTGAAAGCTAAAACCATTTAAGAGCCCATCATAAGACTCTATCTTATGAAAAATCATAAAACCTCAATGGGAACCCACTCAACTTGACCTGATGCATTTCAACCTAAATTGGTCTTCTTCAGAGGTCAGAAAGGTAAGTACACATATTGGCTCATAATACAGAACAATGCTGGACCACAAGGAAATTTAGTGAAGTGACAAAGGCTTAGAGATATTCTTGAGGCCTATTGTCCTATAGCCTTATGTCTTAATCAAGAGCATACCTATGCCACGTGGTCCAGAATTGATCAAGTAAAGTCAGAGCCAATGTGCCAAGGGCAGGACGGGACTTCCTGCTTTTCACAGTCAGCTAGCTGTGAGAAGCAGGGAGACCACTGCCACCTCTCTCTCCCCTGCTGCTTGACTGAGCAAGAGGAGAAAAAGAGGCGAGGCCAGCAGACCGTCTTTCTGTGCTTCTCACAACCAGCTGGCTGCAAGAATCAGAAGACTGCCACCACCTCTCATTTTCCCATCCTGTTTGGCTGAGTAGGAGGGGAAAGTGAGGCAGGGCCAACAGGCAGCAGCGACTGGCAACAGGTGAAATGTTCTATAGCTGAGAAACACTCTCAATATAAGGAAATGACTGAAGACTCAAACAAAACACAGTACACTTTAGCTGTGTATAGAAAAGAAGAAGAGGAGGATGAGATTGGATTCATACCCACTCTTCATTCAAAGTCTCAAAGCATCTAACATCTCCTTTCCCTTCCCCTCCCCACAACAAACACCCTGTGAGGTAAGTGGGGTTGAGAGAGCTCTGACATAAATTGCTCTTGAGAGAACTGCTCTGACAGAGTTATGACTGATCCAAGGCCACCTAGCAGCTACATGTGAAACAGTGGGAAATCAAACCCAATTGCCCCCCAGTCGGAATAAAGAGGCTGACACAGAATATTGGGAAATGGGCCACTTTATTTAATTAACACAACTAACACGGCAAGGGCAACCTGCAGTAGGACAAGCCCTGGGGACTTCCTCAGTCCCCACCAAGTCCCATGAAGGGCGAGTCACCCTGCCCCCAGCACAAGCCATAAGACTATGGCTAATGCCAGGCCGGCCAGGCCAAAAACCCTCCCCTAAACTTCCGCCCCGATACCCAGAAGGAGGCGAATTTAGGAGGAGGCATGACTACAATCCGCATTATACAGCATTGGGCCGTAAAGCCCATCTGCTGCTCCTGCGTATTAACTGCACTAACAGGTGCAGATGTCTGGGTGCTCACCTGCAAGGTATAAACCCCTTGCTCCTTCTGCCACCACCAATGCCAAGCCTCTGCTTAGGCATTAGTGCCCCACTGAGCAGCCTAGGCCACCCGAAGCCCTTGCCGAATGTCGTGGAAGAAGGCCCGATTACCCACACCGGCAGATCGATCACATCTGGCCAGTACTGCCCCCCATGTCCCTTCTACTTCCAGGATGAAGAAGGAAGGTACCCAGACCATCCTCCAAGGCCACCGCAGGGCCAGATTCACCTTCCGTCTGGCCCGCTCGACCCAAACGGGTCCCAAGCAGCCAGCCAGACCTGCATGATAGGATGGCGGACCAGGTTAGTCGGACTTCAGGCCACCCCCGCACGATGGCCCAGAGCTCCGCCACCGCCTGTACCCTCACAGCCCCGATCATCCCCACCAAGGTGAATGCTGAAGAGGAAGGTACCCAGACCATCCGCCAAGGCCACCGCAAGGCCAGATAAGCCTTCTGTCTGGTCTACTTGACCCAAGCTGGGTCCCAAGCAGCCAGCCAGACTCTTCATGATAGGATGGCGGCCAAATTAGTCAGACTCCGGACCACCCCCGCACAATGGCCCAGAGCTCCGCTACCACCTGCCATAAAGGGGGCCTTCCCATACACAGCCCCAATCATTTCCACCAAGGTGAATGACAACACTGGACGGGGAACCGGCCCAACTGAAAACAACAATGGCAGGAGCCCTGGCCACCTTAGCCCCCAGCGCCCCTGCCATTCCGCCACAGCCCACTCACTCAGCCCCAAGGGTGCCGCTTGCGATCTCCTTGCATAGAGGGCCGCCCATAATATCATACTGAGCCTGCAGATGAGTACAGCCTCCCTTGGCAAGACACAGCACCTTTGGATGGTTGGACCTGGAAAGCCTACTGGTGCAGCAGTGGACGCAGCCCCGATTCGAAAGAATGGTTGCCAAACTTGAACACAGTCCATCCCCGCTTATCCAGGGCCAGAGCCATAACTGCCCAAAATGATTTTAGTGAGGGGGGGGGCTCCCTGTGGCCCCACAAGGGTCCGTGGACACTCCACCTTACTGCTACGTAGCACTGAACGCTTGCACCGGCACAAACCGGCCACTGCTCAGGGACCGATTGCGATACAAGTGCCAATAAACCACTGATCTGTTTGTATCGCCATACATTTATCTCTATGTCTCCCAAAATTTGACGTCGCCATGCTGCAACGCCCTATCCGACTGATCATTCCGTGACAGCCAAATCGGTTCCTACACAAAGGGCGCCGAAAAGGAGTCAGTGCGTCTGCATGAAATAGTGCCATCTCCAAGCCAGAGCCGCACACCTCAGGCAAAACATGGCCCCACCCCCTAGTATGGACGGTGAGATGGCTTGCTGTGCGTCATCCAGCACACCCCGCTCACACGACTGACCCTCCGGCATCTTAGAACTCTAAATCCCCAACTGCAGCTGAAAAGCCAAACGCCTTGCTAAAGAAGCTAAGGCAGCCAACTGCACCCGAACAGGCTTAACCCTTAGGCCCCATATCTTCCGGATGCACACAGAACAGCATCCATGCAACCGCAAAATGGGCTGGCTATCCCCAAAGCAGCATATGTCTACACATCCTAAATTGTCGAGCGACACGCTCATACACTTTCCGTGTACTTGGGGACAAAGCTAACATAATTGCCCTGCCGCTACAGCCTATCAAGCTGCAACGAGTCCTAGAGAATTTGTTCCAGCAGAAAGTCTGTCTCTGAGCCACAGGCGGAATGTTCATCCATCGCAGACAGTGCGTCCGACGCCTCGTTATAAACATGAGGTACGCGTTTACAAAAAACAACACATTTAATGAGGCACCGTAAAGTAAAAGCCATTACCACGTTCATTACTGGCATGGACTTCGATATCAATGAGTTAACAACGTGCACCACCGGCCAGTTATCACACCAAAACATACGACTTATTAGCCAGCTGCTCACCCCAGATCCTTACTGCCACAACAATAAGAAAAAACTCAAAATTGTTGGGTTCCTACAAAGCCTCTGTCCTGCTAATGCCGGTGCCACCGACCAGCACAGCGGTGCCCCCGGAAAAGAACCCCAAAACCGGACACCCAGCCGCTTCTGAGGGTATCAAAAGGACACTCCACTTCCATGTCCTCGCACCAAAAGAAACGGCATCAAACAACTCCAAGAAGGTGACACATACCTCCAATCACTGCGCAAACCAGCCGTTAACATGCACAATGATGGGGGGACCGGAGGGGCTGTATGGCGTCACAAAGATGCCACAGACAAGCTCTCCCCGGTGCCACCGTTCTACCGGCAAAATTGAGCACCCGACAATCTCATGAAACTCAAGCCACCCACCATGTGTATAGGTTTAATTGCGGTGAGCTGCTCCCAAAGTTGTCATCCCTCCTTCGGGACTCATGAGGCCTGCTAAACCATGTCCAGTTCAATCCCCAAATGTCAGGCATGTACCAGACCCTCCGTCTTGTGTATGCTAAAGGAACATGTCATTCCAAGATAAAAACTGAATCTCTCAAAGGCTGCGCAGAAAACCGAGCACCCACTGGGTAGGGTTCTATCCATGTAACATTTCCCTAAACCAAAACCCCAACAACTCAAAGTCTTAAGGGTGTACTAATAACAGGCGAAACGCCAACTTACTGTCGCTTTTGGCCATTTCTGCACCCAGCTCGAGCACCCGCACCACTTTGACCGCTTGGTCAAGGAAGTGTACCTGACTGAACACAGATGGTCAAGAATTCCATCTTTCACCAATCCTCTGCTATGATAAGACGATGATGCACAAGCCTATATTCACCGCTGCCTACCTGGGCGCCCACCAAGAGGGGAAACCCGTAACATAGAACTGGGGGGGGGGGTCATAAAAGGACTGATGACCCACCCCTCCAAACCTGTTTTACTATCTTTGCCTGAACAACCTGTTCAGGCCCTACAATAGGCCGGGGCTGGGAACCCTACAAGGTGCCCAAAACCCTTGAAAAGGTATCCTGAACCCCGGGGTGAATCCTCCCCATAATCCAGCCCAATCCGTCTCCTTGGGGAAACCCTCCAGGAAACGCTCAAGTACGCTCAGCTGGATGAGGCAAGAACCTATTTTTAGGCGTCTGCAGATTACCCCAGCCTCGAGGGCGCTATGCCCCCCCCCGTTCGACTACGTTTTGCTGCATGCCAAAAATGCATGGGGGCCGCTGGATAACGGGCATTCATGCCTGAATTTACAAGCTCTTTTGTAGAAAACCCCCTGGAAAGAGAACTGTCCCACAGCAACCGGGGCTGAACCGACCTGCTCGCTGATGAGCAGGTAACTGAGACAGCCGATTAACTGCGCACCAGGTGCCACTGACAGCCCTATCCGCCAAATTAGGTTTTGCTGGCGCTATTAGCTGTAACCACAGTTGTATGATTGATTTGGTCCACAGATAAAGCCGAATTAATCGCTACTTTCCTACGAAACGTTTTCTCCTATTGTACCGTGCCGTCAAAGTTTTGAATAAGCCCTATGTATCATCAGCCTACACTTCAAGCCCTTGCCGTTGCCCCTGGACACAGGGTCCTTGCTCATCCCAGCCTCTTGACTCCAGCAGGGCATTGGTCTGATTACCTACCATCCTACAACACAGACAGTCTTGACAATACCTACCCGCCCTAATGTAAAGGGGGGGTGGCCACCCCAGAGCCCAATGGCGACCTAACCGGGGTACAGGTGCACCAGCCTCACCTCCTTCCCTATTCTAGGCCCCCGCTTGCCATAATAGTTTGCCTCATCTCGGACCCGTACAACTACTCCTCAGGCAGATTGCCGGGAGAACCCAATTAACAGGGCCATTGGCCGACTGCTTCCCTTGGAAAAAACTTGCCCCTTCTTAGACCCCATACTGAAAGAAAACAAAAAACAAAAAACCAACCATTCTGATCGTAATTACCTTCATCGCACCTTCTCAGAAAATTAATAATAATAATAATAATAATAATAACAACAACAACAACAATACTTTTTATTTATATCCCGCCCTCCCCGCCAGGATATAAACAAATAAAGCTGCCTTATACCGCATCAGCCAATGGTCCCAAAGACAGCAATGTCCACCCAGACCAGCAGTGGCTCACTGGGTATAAAGCTGAGGTCCTTCACACCCATCTGCCAGGACCCTCCTCAGTTGGAGATGCCATGAATCGAACCTGGGACCCCGCTCGACAAGCAGATGCTCAGCCACTGAGCCATCGTCCCTGAAGAAGGCGGAACGGTTAGCAAAGAAGAAAGCAGAAACCAGGCGGAAGGCCAGCAAGTATCACTGCCTCCAGTCTCAAACCAACCGCCAGCCTGGCACTGGCACCCTTTACCTGGGCGGACAGGAGACCGCAGCCGCCCTCCCTGGCGCTCCCCTGAATAACCATTCCAAAAGAACCAACAGAAGAGATTTGCCACTGCCTACCTCTTCATAGTGACCCTGGTCTTCCTTGGAGGTCTCCCGTCCAAGTACAAACCATGGCCAGCCATGCCTAGCTACCAAGACCCGACGAGAGCAGAGTAGCCTGTGCCATCATTGAGATCTCCCACCCAATTACTAACCAGGGGCGACCCTGTTTAGCTTCCAGGATCTAACCAGACTAGGCTAGCCTGGGCTATCCAGCTCAGGGGGGCTTCGTCATGGCAGGGGAGACCCAGCCCTTCCTAATGCCTTTCCCCTACCAGCCAAATGACCTTGGAGGGTGCAGCCCCCTCCTCCGATAAACCCCCATCCCCAAGATATCCACCTCCTAAAGGAAGGAGGTGGGGGGGCAAACCCTCTCCAACAAGCCACAGCACCCCAAAGCTGCAGCTACATGCATGTGGAGAGCGGGGGAGGGGGGGTGAGCAACGTAAACCCTGCCCGGCCTCCACGAATGAAGGGCTGTCCCATAGGCTGCCTTCCCGATCCCGCAGAGGCCCCCGGCCCTCAGGCAGCAACACCGCTCCCTATTCTCACCGGCAGGGCTTGCCACCAAAATCCGCTTCGGTCCGCCCCGGCGCGCCAGCCCGCACAATGAGGCCCTCCTCCGCTCTCGGCCTCGGATGCCAGTAGGCCTCCACCCAGGCCGAGAGCAGCATCAAGACTGCGTTGGGAGGGCGGGGTCGAGGCTACAAATAGCCCCAATGCTCCGCCCACTCGCAACCCCCAGATGAGCGGGAAGCTCCTTAAACAGCCTCCCATCCTTCCAGGGAGGCAAAGAGCGGCCCCGTGGTGCGCAGCCGCTTTGTGGCATGGCCTGAGCAGGGCCGAACTCTTCCAGATTAGAGTCCACACACTTAATCACTGCACCAAACTGGTGAAGTGGTGTAGCAAAGAAAGGGTTTACAGCTGCTGGTGATGGTTGTGGAAAAGTGGAGCACCATGTAATGGATGCTGCTGTCCCATGAGGTAATTTTGAGAATAAACATGACACACAATAAAAAGGGGGTGCTTCTCACAACAGGAAAGCAGCTTAACAGGCAGACCCTTTATTCAAATGGCTGGAAATGCTCTAAGAATTCAAGCATTGTTGATTTTCCGTTAATACATTGCATTAATTGCCATAAACTAGTTGCTTCAAATGTTTTGGAGCAGGAAGAAATTATTATTCTCTAGCATGGGGATGAGGTTAAGACCTTTATTATCTAGTGAAGAAGGCAAAGTTGTCTAGAATAGGATAGGAATCATTAGGGTTCATATTTTCTAAACTATATGTGATTAGAAATGTATATATAGAAATTAGTTAATTTAGTTAAGCTTTTTTTGGGGGGGGGAAGGGAATCCTTTTACTGTTGTGAAGCTGAGAAAAAGAGAAGAAAAACGCTCTTCACTTTGTGTGTGTATGTGAGCCCTGATATTTTAGTCCAACAAGCCAATCAATAACTTAATAGAAACTACCACAGCCTTTTGGTCCCTAAGTAAGAGCAGGCATTTAACTAATCTAATCAGTACAGAACATTTAGATCTATGGAGTTAAAGCTATTACACTTACTGACAACAGGATGTAGACTTGAACCAAAGGAATCATTTATCATTCAGAACTGTGCCTTTATGCAGCATTTGCATCACCTAAATGTGCTGTGTTTTATGTACTAATATTTATTAGTATATAAGTGACGCTTCAATTTATCATGAGTCTAGCCTCTCATGAGTTTAATAATGAAGGAAGGTCTTCTGGAGAACAGCTGAGTTATACATGGTGACTATTCTAGCTACATGGTAATCATTGGCTTGTTTCTCATAATAAGCATCACTTTATTTAGATATCATATGTATCTTCTGCTTTTCAGACAAAAAAAAAGTGGCTCATATTGATCAACATGCAGAGCCTTCTATCCCGAGGCTTAGGCAAAACACCCGAACGAAAAGCAGAAGAACAACTACAGCAAGGTGATTAGTCCAAAAATGCTAGCATTTGTATCCCATTGGGGCCAAGTGGTGGTACACTTCTTAGGAGAGAGGGCACACAATCTCTGTTTCCAGGATGGAAGGGGAGGCCAGAACATCTTTCCCTTGCAGCCCCTGACCAATTGGCAAGAAGGAGGAGGAGTTTGGGTTTATACCCTGCCCTTCACTACCTGAAGGAGTCTCAGAGTGGCTTACAATCTCCTTTCCCTTTTCCTCCCCACAACAGAAATCCTGTGAGGTAGTTGGGGCTGAGAGAATACTCTCAGAACTGCTCTTGAGCACAACAGCTCGGATAGAGTTATGACTGACCCAAGATGCAAGTAAGGGAATGGGGAGTGCAGGTGGAGGAGTGATTCAAATCTGATTCAGTGATTCAGAATCAAATCTGATTCTCCCAGATAATGGTCTTCACACCAATACACCAAACTGGCTCTCTTTTCTACTTCGAGAAAAATCCTTTCTGGCTGAGAGGAAAGAAGAAAGTTCCCTTAGGCTGTTAGTTCTTTGGCTGCTTGCTGGTGCAAAGCTGGTCTTTCCCCTAAAATGGTCCTCAGCCCCTGTGCCAGAGGTTCTAGTGCCCCAGGCTGAGCCCTGCTGCCCCCCATGTGGTTTGTTTGTGCACATTTTGCGCATGTGGCTTGATAACATCACCGGAAGTAACATCATCAGGGCACACAAAGCTCGAGCACTTGGCCCACCCCTATGCCCGGCCCTCTTCTGCTTCAAAGGGAGCTGGAAAGACCTCTTCCCAGCTCCCTCTGAAGCAGGAGAGGGCCAGGCATGGGGCAGACCAAGCCGTGCCTGGATGGCAGCAGGTGCACTCGCTGCCATGCCCTTCCAACTTTGCCGAGGTTCAGGCAGCCTCAGCAAGTTGAGGAACACAGCGGGCAAGCTTAGAGCTGGGCTCTGAGCACACTCGCTGCCTCGCCCCCCCAACCTCACCGAGGCTCAGGCAGCCTCAGCAAGGTTGGGAATGCAGTGGGTGCTTAGAGCCGGGCAGCCTCAGTGAGATTGGAGAGGCAGCAGGCACAGCACATGAAGAGAGGCCAGGTGGTGCCCCAGGCTGCCGCCTACTTGGCCTACTCCCATGTGCTAACCTTGATTGTTCTGTTTGGGGTGGGTTAGCGAGGAGAAACTGGTGATAGGAGGTTGGGTTAGAACAAGCAGTGAGTTAAATTCATGGCAGAAAGGTCAATCAACAGCTACTAGTCAGGCGGGCTAAAGGGAAACTCCTTATACAGAGGAAGCAAACCTCTGAATACCAGTGCTAGGAGCAGGGGTGGAGTTCTAGCAGGAGCTCCTTTGCATATTAGGCAATACACCCCTGATGTAGCCAATCCTCCAAGAGCTTACAAAAAAGAGCCTAATATGCAAAGGAGCTCCTGATAGAATTCCACCCCGGGCTATAAGGCAATATCAGAGGCCTTCTGGCCCTTCAGAGCAATGGTTAGACCTATGTATGAAACATTATGCTAGATTAGATGGATGAGTGGTCTGATTCAGAAGGTCTACTGACATTCTTAGGACAGCAGAGGAGATGGGAGTCCTTCCATCTTGCCATCCAAGGATGTGATGCAAATGTCTTGGGATGATTGCTATATAGCTGTATTTACAGTTTTGTTCATTATCTCCTTTTTGGGATTCTCAGAGATTCATAACTGCATACTACAAAGTCTAAATCCATTTTCAGACCTAATAAATTGACTATGATATATTGCAAGAATGTGAAGGGATATTTTTAAGATCTCATAACCCACTTTTATCTTGTTTAACAATGAGACAATGTAAGTTATTCTTAATGTGACATCTATTTTAATTAACATAGTAAACCTCTTTTATATCATATATTCCACTTTCACTATGTAAAACACACCTTATTGCCTGTCATAGGATAGACAGACATAAGATCATTGTGCAACAAAACCCCAAATATTTTTAAAAATGTTTTTAAAGTAATTCTTATAAGTTGTTGGATAATATAATTGATTGACTAATGGAGGTACATCTTCTTGTTAATTTACTTTAAATTATTGTAATTAAAGATCGTGTCAATCCCCGTGCTAGTTTCCTCCTCTAATTAAAATCAAATAGCCAATTCCCCTTACTTTAACCTTCAACCCAAGTTAGCATTTACAGAGCAGTGCTTGCTTTGCTCTGAACTCTTCTTCATGGTCAGGCCCTTCCCTGGCTATTCTGAAGACAAAATAGTGATTTTTTTTTCCTGGTCAGGACTGCTCTCTGAAGACACTGGAACTAGGACACCCAGGTGCTATTCCTGGAAGACTCCATTGCTTCCTCAGCTAACTCTCTTTAGTTTCCTCTTCTTCCATTCTCTCAGGTACACTGTTAGACCACAAGTTTCTTTCCTTCAGACAGCTCTTTTTCTGCTGTCCTCTTTCATCTTCTTCGGCTTTTTTTTGCTGCCAGTCAATGACCTCCCTCTGTGCCAAGGCTGTGTTTTGTTCTTTTATTTTGTCTTTCTGAACCCTTTATATCTGAGACCACCAGCTCACTATACACCGATGACAGTGGATAGACCAGAGTTGTCAAACCATCTGTTATGAGGGCCGAATCTGACATAGATGTCACTTTGTTGGGCTGGGCCATGTGCGCCATAAAATGTAATGCCTGATATCAGAGATATCCCCCCACACACACACACGCACATACAAGTTGGAAGAAAGAGACAGACACCAAAGTTTGGTTAAACTATGGACTACTTTATTATCTATTTATATTTCACTCAGCAAGGAAAATTCTCAATGCGAAAATAGTCCTGTATGGCATAGCAATGGCTCAACCCCCAAAGAGCTTCCCCCCAAAACACACAACTTAGAGGGGAGGAGCCAAGCCAGGGCAGTCCAAGTGTCAATCCTCATTCCCAACCATGGACCACAAAACCTGAGGGCTGAGTTGATGAACCTCTTGAGCCCAAGCAGGGAAGGTGCTATATGGTGCTCACTGGATGCATTTTCTCATTTTCTTCACTTGCCTACCAATGACCAAACTATTTAACAGAACCACCACATCCAGTCTTCCCTTCATCCATTGCCAACAGTGCAAAGTAGATGAGAACACTTCTTCTCCCTAAACCAATACAAGAAGGAGCAAAAAATTCCTACCTGCTGCTGAAGCCTGCACTGAATACAGGGTGGAATGGTGGGCTAAGCAAGAAGCAAAAGGTGGAGAGATGTAAAGACTTGCTGGCTTCGCCCTCACCCCTTGCAGGACATGGAGTGTCACTATAACTTGTCTCCCCCTTCTTCCAAGGAGGCAAAACTGCCCCTACCCTGATAGCCATTTGCCTCTGAGGGCAGTGGGAGCCAAATAAACTTTATAACGGACACAGACAGACCAAATTAATGGTATTATTTCAAAATACAAACATGCTTAAAACATTAACAATCTTACAGTATTTCCTTGCAGCATCTCCAAATGCCCACCCTCTCACTTCCACTAGATGGGCTGCTTTTGGCCTGTAGGCCATATGTTTACACCTCTGGAATAGACTGTCAACTAACTGATTGAACATTTGCAACCTATGTGATCCTCTTTCCTTACATAAATGAGGTAAACTCCTGTAAAACCCTCATAAAGAACCATTCTCTTGGATACAGTGGATTAGATCCAGCACAAAATTTCTACTTGTGCTACAGCTCCATTGACAGAAGGGATTTTTTCCAGCAGATAATTGCTTCCTTGCTCCACCATTCCTTCTACAGCCCCAGTCTCCTCCTCTGAAAATGTTCCTGGGAAACAGGGCCCCCCCCCTCCAGGAACAGCATCAGGAGGAGTCAAAGGAGGGGGGGATCAGCAAAAATTGTCCCTCTTTCATCCATGAAAATCATCCTATGGATCTAGGCAACATTATGTACACATTTTACATTCATGTCATGAACTTTAGGTGGTTTCACCATAGTATGCAATCCATGCTCCCTCTAAGCTGCAGTCTTGTGAGCAAAAATTCTACTTTGTGAGCTATTGGTGTTAAAGCTGTGAGCTACTGGCATTAAAGTTGTGAGCTACTGCATAAATTATTGTGCTCTGGGGTCATTCTTTCTGAGCTAAGACAAAAATGTGTGAGCTGGAGGCTAAAAATCTGTGAGCTAGCTCACGCTAACTCAGTTTAGACGGAACACTGTATGCAATGCTATCAAAATACAGCACACTGAAGGCCATGCTGCTCACCTCACTACAAAACAAGTCCATAATCCTTCGAATTTGAGGTCATAGTGTCACTACCCATTACTTAAAGCATTATTTACCTGTTTCTAAACTTATTTAGCAACAGACAGGAGCTACGTTCTTTCTCCTTCAAGGACAATCTTAGCCAATGGGTAGCCAGGGTATCTGCCTTGGCCCCTGTACTGCTACAGATAGTTGCCCATGACCCCTCTACCAGTGAGGGATAGAAGAGGAAGAGCAGTCTTTGCCACACCCACTGCTTGTGCCTGTCCCATCTGGGGCTTTTGTAGTTGGCTCTGCCTGTTTTGTCCAAGATGTTGCCCAAAATCAACAGGGCCACCCTGTTCCCCTTCATTGCTTTTCTTGCAGCACCCACCAGTTCAAAAATTGTACTTCCAAAGGCTTCTTGGATTTCATGTGTTTCTGGCAGATGTTTTTTGTCTAGATATACCAGCTGAGAAAAGAATGGGGATGTGCTGCTATTGATGCAGCTGCCGCTGTTTCATCAACAGTAAATTTAAAGGATTTTTATTTATTTATTTATTTATTCGAGATTTATATCCCGCCCTTCCCACGAATGGCTCAGGGCGGCTTCCAACAATTAATCAAACATAAAATTTAAACAATTTCAAGTATAAAACAATTAAATATTTAAACAGTTAAAACCTTAAAAACAGAATATTTCAATTTCCTGTAAACAGATGGCTGGCCAGTTACATCGAGTTGTCGTCCTAGCTAAGTATAGGCTAGCCGGAAGAGGGTCATCTTACAGGCCCTGCGGAACTGCGCCAAGTCCCGCAGGGCCCTCACCTCTTCCAGCAGCTGATTCCACCATACGGGAAATATGGGAAATATGTGGGAGTGTGGATCCTGGGGATAGGGGAAACTTGGAGATTTCTACGCGGGTCATTGTTGATTACTCCTGCCGTTTTAGAGCCTTATGTGTAAGTACTCAGAAAATCTCTCAAGGGCTCTTTTTAAGTGCTTGTAAATAAAGCTTGCATGAATATAAACTATTGTGAGCTGAGGGTACCTATTGTTTATTTTTAAAAAATGATGGACTACTCCCTACTGTTTCAGTTTTACAGAGACTACATCCCACTTTTTTCTCATTTGTTATTTTTACTGGGGTTTTTTTGTTGTTATATTACTCAAATGTGTTCTAGATAGCAGACCTATAAGCTCCAAAACAAGTGAAGGGGAAAAATTAATCCAAACTAAATTAATACCGATTCCTCACTAACCTTGTCCTGGTCTCATTCTCCTCTTCTGCATGACACTTCCATCTGATTTTCCACAAGCTGCTGCAGGGCTGCTACTCACTCCGCCTCTTTCCCGTAGCAAGCAGAAGCCAGTTTTCAAAGGATCTTGCTTGCTGCAGGAAAGAGTATAGTGAAACCTAGAGTCCCACAGAACAGAAATGTAATATAAAGCCACAAAAAACTGTGGAAAAATAACAAAAAGACTGAAAATTATTATTATGTGATTAGTAAACTACCTCTTAAACAATATAATATCACTATAATTTTTTTTAAAAAAAGGTAAATGTGCAAGAGAACAAGTTTACACCGTCCTTTCAGTTCATCATGTCAGTTTCAGTTCATCATGTCATTTTCAGACTTCAAGCGCTAAATGACTGGCTCCGTGGGAAGAATAAAGTGCCAGTGCCAACCAGATTTCAATAAGATTTCGAATCTTATTAGAAAGGGGAGTGTGATCAAAAGCAAACATTAATTGTTCTCCCCATTTGTCTTCACGGTTTTGAAAGAGACATGCTCTGTCAATAGAGTTCACCTTATCAATGGCTTTTTTTACTCCCCTTTCGAATAAGATTTGGTCTATTATTAATAAACACTGGCATCTGTTAAGTGATGTGCCAGGGTGTAGTAATAGACCTTATATGGGACTTTGAAGAACTTATAGTATAAAGGACCTGGTTGTACATTCTGACATGAGAACTGAAGATTTAACAAACACAGAACCAGTTCTTGGGAATTTTCCTTGTGGCAGGTGCAAAGTCTGCCCCCTAGCAATACAGACTAAAGAGTTCGTGCATCCTGTTAATGATATTAAGATTAAAATTAGGCATTTCAGCTCCTGTTTGTCAAAAAATGTGGTGTACGCAGTCCTGTGCAGCTGTCCAAGGATCTCCATAGGCAACACAACTAGACAAGTAAGGTCCGGATCCTGGAGCACCAATCTCGCTTTCGTCATAAAAACATGGAGGCTCCTCTTACAGCACACTATGTGTCTAAAAATCATACAGAGAAGGACATGAGGTTTTGTGTCTTGTATAAATATCAAGGGACTAACAAAACTCAAAGTGAAATTCAAAAAATACTGCTTAGGGAGGAGGCTGCTCTTATTTTTAAAATGAATGCGTTAGAACCCATGGGTTTAAATTCAGCACTAGATTTGTCATGCTTTCTATAATGTTATTCCATTTTGCTTTTGAAATGGTGCAGGGCTTCCAGCTCTTTTTCCTATTTCCGTTTGGTTAAATGTTACTTTAAATATCACTTTAAAATTTTATCAGCTGTTTTTAATTTTGACAATATAAGCTAGAATGTGCGGGAAAACCCTTTTAGAGTTTTCTCCAGAGCTAATGCTATGAGAGGTGCTTTCTTTGTGTGTTGGTAAATTGTTATCTGACTTGGCTACATTGTATTAATTATTGGTAACATATGTTGGACTGATGTATGTCTTTGATTGCAGATGAGTGGGAAACGTCTCTAAGATGAAGGAAAGTAAAACAGTATTACAGGCAGCTTTACTGTTAGAGGCTGTGAAAACCCACTGAATTTAAAATTGCTTTAAAAAGATGGAAGTTTTAATAGAACACCTGCAACAGAAGAAACATCTTTGAAAAACTAAAATCATCTGCACTTGAAATCTGGTCGGCACTGGCACTTTATTCTTCCCCCGGAGCCAGGTGAATAGTCATTGAGCGCTTGAAGTCTGAAACTGACATGATGAACTGAAAGGACGGTGTAAACTTGTTCTCTTGCACATTTACCTTGTTTTTTGGAATTTATAGTGATATTAATGATTATATTGTTTAAGAGGTAGTTGACTAATCACATATATTTTTGAAATAATTTTCAGTCTTTTTTGTTATTTTTCCACAGTTTTTTGCGGCTTTATATTACGTTGCTGCAGCAAAGAGCCATCCGTGGGAAGGGCGGGATATAAATCCCAAATAAATAAATAAATAAATAAATAAATAAAGAGGCAGGGCGAGTTGCAGCCTCATGGCAGCTTGTGCGAAATTGGATAGAAGCACTATGGAGAAGAGGAGCATGAGACCAGGACAAGGCTAGCGGTCTAAATCAAGTATCTAAAGCTTAAGAAGATGTGAATGTTATTTTGTTAATCAAATTTAAAAGTATTATTGTTGGTGGTGGTGGTGGTTTTTATACCCTGCTTTCCTGTGCCTTAAGGAGTCTCAAAATGGCTTACAATAGTTATGCCAATAAAGGTTTTGGAACGGGAATCGGCTTCCCTTCCTCTCCCCACAACAGCCACTTTGTGAGGTAGGTGGGGCTGTGAGAGCTCTGAAAGAGCTGTGGATGGCCCAAGGTCACCTAGCTGGCTTCATGTGGAGGAGTGCAGAATCAAACCTGATTCTTTAGATTAGAGTCTGTCACTCTTAATCACTATACTACACTGGTGTACTATCATATTACAGTTGACTCCTGGCTCCATTGATATCTGATTAATGTCTTTGCCATTGATCACAAAGATTTTTTTTTAAAACTTCACCTTAGTCAATTTATAAGATATGATAGTTGTGTTGTAATGTCAGGAGCCATTTCTGTAATGGCATTTGTTTGACCACGGAGGAAGGCCAATAGGTCAAAATGTGTCTGGTAAGGGTCAATTAATTTCTGGTTGTAATTGTATTTTTTAAATCTTAATTGAGGCCATCAGGAGGGCCAATATCTGTTTTTAATTTACTTTGAAATATATACACACATATTTTGTATATTTGTTAATATTTATTAATTTTAAATTTGACTAACAGAATCATTGGGCCTATATATTCCCATCTTCTTAATCTTTAGGTACTTAGTTCAGTTCTAGAACAGCATAGAGATCAAAATGCAGGTTGGCAGTGGGGAGGAAGACCACCATCTTCCAAGGATGGATGTGTTTTGGGAACTAAAAAAGAGACATATTACAATCAATAAAAAGGAGACGGCAAAACACTAGGAAAGATTTTGATCTGCTGGACTTTAAAAGGTAAGGCTGAAAATGCCCACTTTCATTCAGAAGTTTATTGTTATGGCATACCAAGGAATCTGTCTTCTGCCTCCTTCTGTGAACACATAAAATGCCTTTTTCATTTAAACCAATGACAAAGTATCCATTGACTCACAAAAATGCCAGTGGCAAATGGCAATAAATCATGTGCTATGTATACTTTCACCACCAAGCATGCACCTACATTTCACAGTTGCAGCTGGCAAAAAATGGGTTATTGGATGAAAAATAGTTTGTTTTTCTGTTGTCTGAGTTGGTGCAACATTATTGCAATTTATCATCTATATGCTTTTTGTTTGTTTGTAGGATTATTTTGTAATTCTTTTCTTAATCATCCTCAAATCAAGTTTGTAGGTAGATTACTATAACTCCTGTTTTTGAAGGCCAGGAAAATGGAGAATTCCCCTTTCTAACTGAAAAAAATTAAGGCTAAGAATTACATTTGGCTACCCAAGTTTCAGTTCCTGTTACTGTATTACTATTACACTTAGCCACTTGAGGCCCTATCTCAAAGGCCAGGGGGGTTTTTTGAGCAGGAACACACAGGAACATAGTTCTGACCACCAAAAAGGCTATGTTGGTGTCAGGGGCCTAATATGCAAATGAGTTCCTGTTGGGCTTTTTCTACAACAAAAACCATGACAAAGACCAAAGAACAGCTAATCCTCTGTTATTGTGGTGTCTTCTCATTGGACTGTGTTTCTGTGCTTCTTCTGTGCTATTGTGCAGCTACTTTTACATGAGAAGGAGATTCCATGTAAAAAAAAATCCCTGGGTTTAAATATTCTAAATTATCTGGTCTTGTTTTTGAAGATACAGACAAAAATATATGAATGCCTCCCAGGACCATAAGAATGTCCATTAATCATAAGTGGTAATTTCTAAAGTCCCAGTTCCAAAATCTTTTAGTCTTGTGTGTTTGTGTATGTGCTCGTGTATCTGTGTGCTGCAATATGTAATGCATACTGGCTGTAAAAATAATTTCCTGGCTTACATTATAAATGCACACATTTTACAACACAGAGATTAATGTCCAAGGTACATGTGAAATAATTCAGGCAATATCCAAAACATCTGGCTAAATATTAATCAGTGGCAATGCAATTCCTAGTAGTTAGACTAGCTAGGAGAAACACCAGGAGTGCATTGGGGATGTTGTTGACCAGATCATTCATAGGCATCAACATAGCATAGTGACATCTTGCACTGTACAGGTACTGTATTCAAGTAATAAAAAAAGGTTTCTGAGGTCTTAAATTTCAGGAGATGGCTCTGCCTCTGTAAATACAGCTCACTGCAAATCACCTACTATATCCTGTTCAACTTTTTGAACTTTTATTGGCTTAGTGTACCATTTCAGAATACTCCAGAAGCAATCTTAATACAATTTACCCATTCCCTTCTGTAGAGTTAATAATTGCATTTTGCAGAGCTTGAAATGGACATTTCAGATATACAATTAAAACATGAAATAAAATCAAAATTCCCAGCACAAGGTCCAATCTAAGTTGGAAACATTAGATGCTTCTTTAGTACAGCTATTCCAAGACCTGCCTCTTAATATAATTTTAAAAAGAAAAGAATTCGAAAATTTGAAGCAAGTATACACTCCAAATAATACTAATTTTTTAAAAAATATTTTTAATCAAACACTATTAGATTTTCAAGGAGAGATTCTGATCTTCAGAGATATAATTGGGATGTTAGACTCCAAAAAAACAGATCTAAAAACTCCTCAAAAATGTATTTTTGAATGGGAATTCTAGAACTGGAAGATATTTGGCAAACACTTCATCCAGATAAAAGAGATTTTATGTATTTTTCCAATAGACACCAATCATATTCAAAAACAAATACGTGTTTGATATCAAAAACTTTAGTTACCAGAATTGAAAAGCAGAGATTCTGTCAAAGATTTTAGCAGATTAAGTAGCCCAATAGAATTAATCTGGAAGAGTGGAAGTAAGAAAAATCTCAAAATGGATAAAACATTTGGTCCAGATGGCCTGAAAGCAACTTATTATAAATGTTTTGAAGAAAGATTAGCAGTACCTTTGCAAAGAGTAATGAATGAAATATGAGAGGAAACGCATAGCATCCACATGACAAAAGTGAATATAACCTTAATACACAAGGGAGGGAATGATCCATTATCACCACAATAATATAGACCAATCTCACTATTAAATGTGGATTATAAAATCTTTACAACAATCATAGCTGAGAACTAAGAAACAGCATTCCAGATTTCATGGAGATCAAATGGGATTTGTTCCAGGAAGATATATGAAAGATAATGTTATATATGTATTGAATGTAATCAAATACTCAAGGAGAAAAGGAGCTTCAGCCTGTCATACTATTTATCCATATTTGTTATGAGATATTTTAGAAGCATTTGGGCTCCATCATTACATCTTTTTTTTTTTACCTAGAGGTTATTGCACCACATATGTGATTCCTCTCTTGGACCTATCTATCATCTCTTGACAAGCAAAGTACCCTAAATGTTGCAGATCAAACTCTGTAGAGATCTTAATACAGGAGCTACAATGTTTTTTTTAGAATTAATTCATTGTGGAATTGCTTGACTTTGACATTTTTAGACAATTCCTTAGTAGGTTTCTGCGTAGCAAGTGTTCACTGTTTGGAATCTTCAATGTTGGTTTTGTTTCCAGTGGACTTCTGACTTTGAATACCATGGTTATAGTGATATTCTATTTTGTATGATTTAATTCTTTCTTGCTTGTATTGTACTTTGTGATTTATATCATTTTCATCACTCTACTCCTTTTCATTCGTACCATTTGAATATATAAGGGAGAGGAGTGATTTTTGTGTTCCTTTGCTATTTGTTCTCCCCCCCCCCCCCTGTTTGTTTAATAACACTGAATCAGCAGCATCTTTGCATATGTGCAGTTTTGCAAAAACCCAATGCCAAACTGTTCAGCAGGCTCCATGGCTATTTGGAATGAACAGAACAAGCTCAGTGTTTGGTGCATATCTGATCAACACCTTAAAACATGGAAAGTTCAACTAACTGTTGAGCATGTTCATAGAGAAACTTGCTGCGCCCCTAACTCCAGTTGATTGTCTTTTCCTCTTAGATTGCTCCTTGGAATAAATGCCATTTCATGAGGACTTTTGAATCTAGTCTCAGAACCTTCTTTAAAGTGCCTGGAGGTGCAAGCCTGAGCAGGTCTGATACTTTTATCCAGCAAAGTTTACTCCCAGGCAAACATTCTTAGAATTACAGCCTACAAATGCACACTTTTCAGCTCACAGAAGCAATCCTGGGAGGTTCAGTCTCAATCTCAGAATTCAAAGCTCATTTGGTTCTTCTCCTTCAAAAGTTGCATTTATTGACAGAAGATCTTTAGATCTAATTCTCATGGACTGAACTTTATACAGAATAGAATTATGGGAATCTCTATCCCTATAAACAAAAACATAAATTAGCTCCCTTTTGTTTCTTTTTCTTATTTTGTGTTCTCTGCTCAGTTTTGTTCCCATGGTTCCCAAGTTGTTGGTTCTTTAAAAAAACACATTTTTTAGGGGTCTAAGGTGCAAACAAACCTTATTTTTTATGTTTGTACTGAATTTCATTAGTATAGTCAGAGAAAAGGACCATGATGGATTTGTCCTCCCTGGAGAGAAATCTTGGCATGATAATGTCCAAAAAGCCAGATGAGACTAAATAGATGGATCTTAAAAAATGGTTATCTTTTGTACCATTCATGTGCTTTAAATATCATCTTTAAACAAAATATGCCAAGAACTATGCACTAGTATTTATTTATATGGACTACTCTCCATAACTGCTAGAACAAATAGGCCAGTCTTCATAGTTGGGTTATGTCCAGCATAATTAGTTGTGTGCTTGTGGGTGCTCCCTAGCAATGAGAGAAGGCTTTCAAAACTTCTATTTGCTGTATGGATGTTCAGATATTTGTGTCCCGGGAGAGCTCTTTATTGCAAGCAAGTTGTCTTCTACTTTAGTTTTCAAAGGCACAAGTCAAACAAGGCACTTTGAATAGGCATCTGTTAGGATATTCAGGACAAAAGCTTTCTTTGACAGCAGTAATTCCTCTGGCAACATCAGCTATCATTTCAGAGGAAAACTGGCATTGCTGGCATGCTGATCTACATGTTGTGTTGGAACCTGGCCACAGATGCAACGTCCGCTCTCTGTGAATTAAAGGAAAAATAAACTCTTATACTTCTAAATTTTTTTCTCTAAACCATAACTCTTCCAGGCTTACAGAAATAAATTTGTTGGGTGAATATTTGTTTAGACCTATAGTTGATAACAGTCCTAAGCCACCAGCTGCTTCAATAAGACAGCAAAACCCTTTCAACTGTTATAGCACTTTCTTTTGGTGTCTGCTGTTCTGATCCCCATGATCCTTCACTTTAAGTGCATGTTGAGTGCTAGATGAGATGAGAAGGCAGGGGAATGTATTTTTTTTTTGTTTAAACTATAACCCTCACACCAATAGCAGGGCTCAGAACCGTGCTGAATTTGGAATCCAATGAAAATGCTCAGATCATTGCTTCTGGGTTTAGCACCTTTCTTATTGTCCACAGTTTCCCCCCCCCCCCAAAAAAAACCCATAGAAAGTGAAAGAACAGCCATTTGTACTAGGAATCACACTGATAATAACGTTCTGTTTACAAATGTCTCATTGTGAATGTTCAGTCCAGTCTAGAAAGGTGCAGGGATTTCTGAATATAATGTAATGTTTTGTAGGACAAAACTGATTCATGCTGAGCATTCATTTGTTGAGTTGCTCACATGTACAGTAATTTTAGATTAGTGAAGTACCAGTCTTTTTATTTTATTATTCCCTGTCCTGAATTAGTTAATGGTTTTTACCACATTTTTATTACAAAGGCAGATCAATATTCCATGGGTTTTATACAACCAGTTTTTTCAATGGTGAAAAAAGGATGAGGGCTTCCCTTTTGACCCCCCAAAAGGCTATGTTGGTCATCATGTGGGACAGAGGCTTTAATAAGGAGGGAAATTAGGTGAGCTTAAATAAAAAAAGTTGGCTAGACCCAGCCATCTGTATAACCATCATCAACAACAACTGTAAAATAGCACAGTCTATATATATATATATATATGGTGTTTTATTGAATATAACCAACTTTTTCATTTAAGCTCACCTAATTCCAGTGTTATTTAACATCTATATGTGCCCCCTCACCCAACTGTCATGGAACTTCAGGTTTGGTTGTCATTAGTATGCTGATGACACCCAGCTATAGCTGTTGATGGATGGATGTCTGGATACCACCCCATCTACTCTGACTGAGGGACTGGAAGCTGTGGTAGGGTGGTTGAAACAGAGCTGAGACTGAATCCATCAAAGACAGAGGTTTTGTGGCTGAGTAGGGGAGACTCAGGGGTGGGATGTCATCTCCCAGCTCTTGACAGTCTGCCTTTAATACTGGTTCTGACTGCCAAGAGCCTGGGTGTGGTCCTGGATGCCTCCTTATTGATGGAGGCCCAGATCATAAAAGTTGGCAGACTGGCGTTTCTCCAACTGTACCAGATGAGGCAATTAGTCCCCTTCCTGCCCTGCCTTATTCTTGCCACAGTCTTCTATGCAATAGTTACCTCTAAGTTAGACTGCTATAACTTGCTCTATGCAAGCTACCCTTGAGACTCATCTAGAAATTTCAACTGGTCCAGAAGCTGCCCATGTCCTTGCTGGGACCCCATTGACAATGCACATTGATAGTGACATGGTCTATAAGTTAAATAAATAAATGAATGATGTTTGTTCTATACATCATCAAGTCATTTCTGATTTCTGGTGACCCTATAAAAGTTACTAAACAAAGGGTTTTTTTTAAAAAAAATATTGTAGGTACTATAACACCCTGACTTTGATGATCAAGACTAGCAATCTTGTCAGACCTGGGAAGCAAAGCAGGGTTGGTCCTGGTTAGTACTAGGGGTGTGCAAAAAAAAAAAAAATCAGAATTAATCAGATTCGGAAATATATGGGGCCAAAATATTCGGAATACCGTATATTTCCAAATACCGGTATTCGGAATAGCATATATACTGGATATATACAGCTATTTCCAAATATATGGCCCCGTTATACCCTATTGGCCATTGAAATCAATGGCAAAAATTGGGTATATTGGAAGCCACCTGGAGGGGAGGTGGTTTGAGGGAGAGCCCCCAAATTTGCAGGGGACCTGCAGGGGACTCTCCCCTATGAACCCCCCAGGTCCCAAAAAAGATTGGGCCAAGGGTTCCCATTCCAGGGGCACCCAAAGAGGGTGCCACTATCCCACCATTATAGCCTATGGGCCACTGAACTCAATGGCAACATAGGGCATAATCAGAAACTACTGGGGGGCAGGGGGTTTGAGGGAGAGCCCCCCAAACTGCAGGGAACCCGCAGGGGACTCTCCCCTACAAGACCCCCAAGTCCCAAAAAGATTCGGCCACAGGGTCCCTGTCTTTGGGCTCCCCAAAAGGCCCATTGCCACCAAGGCTGGGGAAAGCCCAATTAGCCACTTCCTTCACTATAATTGCTGTGGGGAAAGTGGCTCTGACCAGAGGGGGGTTTGAGGGAGAGGCTCCAAATCTGCAGGGCCACTTCAGGGGACTTCCCCACATGCAACCCCCCTGGCCCTAAAAGACTGCACCCATCTGTGGGCACCCCAAAAGGAACACTGTTCCCAATGGTGAGAAAAAACCAATTAGAGTCACTTCCCCCACTGTAATTATTGTGGGAAAAGTGGCTATGGGGAGCAGGGGGTTTTGAGGAGAGCTCCCCCCCAAACTGCTGTGCAGCTTCAGGGCACTGTCCCACACAAAACCCACAAGGCCAAAAAAAAATTGGACCAGAGGGTCCAATTCCTGGAGCACCCAATGCCAAACCTAACTTCACACCAGAGAATCTCTGTAGGACCCAAATGCACTACATCCATCTATCTACTCCATGAACTCTGCTGGTCTGGAACCAATATAAACCCAGTTGCCAACATCACTGCCACACAAAACACAATCTGCTCAAGGTCTGCTCTGCAGACCTGGCTGCAGCAAACCCAGATGCCAGCTCTCCAGCCCTGCCCCAAACAACGTAGGGAGAGCTGGCCAAGCACAACAAGCATGCTGGTTCTGGGTCTCTCACCCACATCCCAGCTTCCCTGCCACAGAACTCGCAAACTACAGATGCCAGCTCTCCAGCCCTGTCCCAAACAACACAGCTCTCAAACAAGAGAAGTCGTGGACCACAACTAGCTCCACATCATTCTGTATCTAACACAAAGCAAGAAGCCTTTAGACTTACCTTGAGTGATGGATGGTTGGCTGGTCCAGGCTCTTTTGCGTTACCCAGGTTTCACCATGAGGCTAGCCAGAGTTGCACCCCAAATGAGGAAGAGCACTGGGAGGGCCTCAGATTGTGTGAGAAGGGAACCATTCCTTCTCTCAGCTCAGCAGCAACACACCAGCTATCACTGTCCCATTAGAGCCACCTGGTGGGAAGGGCGGGATATAAATCTCAAATAAATAAATAATAGAGGGACCTCAGCATTGGTATGGCTGCTGGCTGCCTGTCATCATCACTGGCACCTCCCTCTTTCTTCCTTCTGCCCCTGAAAAAAAAACTGGGTTATCATGGCTGGGCCTGTGGGTGCTGTCAGTTACATTTGGGGGCTGCAATGGCCCTTTCAGTATTATTAGGCATGTGTGCTTAAACAATTTTTATTGATAACATATGGTAATAATTTCCATTAATAACTTCTTTTAATCTATCCCATATGCTTCATTCTAATCACCCCTCCCCCTGTTACTTGACCCCCGCCAGTGTTATTTACTCAAAATACTAACATTAAAAGGTACCCTTAATTCCTAAGAACTAAAGTTAATATTCTTCTTTCTTTTAAAGGTTAATCATTATCAAAAATTGTCCAATGTCCTTTTACTTTCCACTCGTCTTCTACATAACTTCTAAATTTTTTCCACTCCCTTTTAAAATCTTCTAAATCATAGTCTCTTAAAGTTCTTGTTAATTTGTCCATCTTACTCCATGTCATAACTTTTACAATCCAATCCCATTTTTCTGGTATTTTTCCTTGCTTCTATAACTGCACATATAGTGTCCTAGCAGCTGAAAGCAAGTACCCAATTATAGTTCTATCTTCTTTTGGAATTTTTTCCATTTGTAATCCCAACAGAAAAGTCTCTGCAGCTTTCTTGAATTCATATCCCAAGATCCTAGAAATTTCTTGTTGGATCATCTGCCAATACTTTTTCGCTCTTTCACAAGTCCACCACATATGGTAGAAAGAACCTTCATGTTTTTTACATTTACAACATCTGTCTGGCATCTTGTTATTCATCTTTGCCAATTTTTTAGGAGTCATATACCATCTATACATCATTTTAAAACAGTTCTCTTTAATACTCTGACATGTTGAACGTTTCATAGAGTTCTTCCATAAATATTCCCATGTATCCATCTGTATTTCTTTATTTACATTTATTGCCCATTTAATCATTTGAGATTTCACTACTTCATCTTCTGTAGACCATTTTAAAAGTAACATAAGTTTTTGAAATTAATTTTTCATTATCTCCAAGCAGAACTTTTTTCCATTTCTGTTTGCTCTCATCTTACTCCTTCAGTTTTAATATCGTTTTCCACCAAACTGTTTATCTGTTGCATTTGAAACCAATCGTATTTGTTATTCAACTCCACAGCAGTTTTCAATTCTATTTTGCCACTTTGTATTTTTAATAGTTGATTGTATGACAGCCATTTTTCCTCACCTGTCTCAGCTGTTATTTTTATCACTTCTGCTGGCGCTATCCATAATGGTTTTCTTTCATCACCATATTTCTTATACTTCATCCAGGTATTCAACAAATTATTTCTTATATAATGGTGAGAAGAAAAAAAAACTATCCATCTTTTTCTTCCCATAATACATATAAGTGTGCCAGGCAGTATTATTAGGCATGTGTGTATGGGGATTAGAGAAATTTGGACTGCTTTGCAGATTTTAAATCAGCATTCACTTTTGGTTTGGGGATGGATGAGGGTGGGGAGGGTGGTGTGCTACCAATCAATTTGCGAGTGAGCTTTTGGGCTGTCTTTGGACTCTAGTCTATGTTTAGTGGGAGAGTGTTTTACAACCACCTTCCAAGCACAGACCAAGAGAGGATGAAGGCACAAGTAGGTGCTCACTTCATTCACTCTCAAAGCCTACTTTCAGGGAGCCGAACAGAGGCAAGTTGACCTTCAGGAAGACCAACTTCTCAGCTGTCCAGGGTTGCAGGCAATTGTGATGTGGGCAGACAATGTCGCCCATATGTGAAAATACATGCTTACTCTGTATGCTTGTCGGTGGGCATCAGAGGAACACCTTGGCCATGGAGGAGAGGGCCAGCCAGACCGCCTCCTTTGCGAACCAATAGTCCAAAGGAGATGTTTTCTGTGACTCGTTGGGCTTTGAAAGATAGTCCCTCACCATCGCAGCACCCGTCTCCACTCTCAGGGGCCTACGGCTCCCAGAGGAGTCAACGAGCCGCCTGATGAGTGTCATCTCGGCACTCTTCTTGGCATGAGTCTGGTGGGAAACACTGCCTAGCCGGGGAGGTTGGGGATGAACAGCAGTGGAAGTGACAGATGAGCTGCTTCCACTGTAGTTTTATCATTATTATTAGTTCTGGTAGGTGAGTCAATATAGCAAGAAACTGTCCAACAACACTCTGCGTTTAGCTATATACAATTTATTTACATTTACATTATTTACATTTATTTACAGCGAGCTGAGAATTATGTGTACTCTATCTTTTTCTGCCACATTCTTCCCCCTCTGCTCTAGCTATTGGCAACATTCTACCAGGGAATTTCAATGTGCCCTGACAGATTCTGCTGGCTTCATTACTGTCCTGTATAGCTGACGAGTAATAGCAATCAGGAAACCGGCAGTACTTTGTACATAGACTGCTTTTAGACTGTCCCAAGCTGCTTTCGCAGTGGTCTTACCAGACACATGAAGCAGCTAGTCATCTCCCACACTAAGGACAATGTTAGCCAGTGCCTTCTCATTCTTTATGGCGTCTTCATCATCAAGCTGGGCTGGAGGCGCTTCGACCATCGACCATAGACCCTTGAGGAAATGTTCCATATGGAGTGCCCACACACTATAGTTAATGGACGTGAGCTTCTCAACAAGCTGGGTTGTTGAAATATGAGCCATGTTGACGTCTTCCCTGCACTGCTGTTTGAAGCCTGACGGAGCTCGTCCTTGCTCTCATTCTCAGACAACGGCAGCAGACATCCACTCTGACTCGGTTCACCACAGTAGGCTGGCCATACCTAAAGCCTCCAGAGCATAGCGGACTGGGCCCATAATCCTGTAGTTTTATCATTGTTATTAGCTCTGGTAGGTGAGTCAATATAGCAAGCAACAGTCCAACGACATTCTGTGCTTAACTATATACAATTTATTTACATTATTTACATCCACCAGCAAAGTGCTTCACCAAGCAAACCATCTAGAGTAGAAGAATACATTGAGCAGTACAGCACTGTTTATATACATGTATTACATAGTATATGCACCAATGGGTTACAAGTGCTGAGTCACTGTGCACTGGACATTCAATCTTTGCACTCGTTACCAAATGCCTGTCAGAACTGGTTTCACCTTGTTGAAACCTGATAAGCACTGAAGTCATATTTGACACTGACTGTCAGTTAGATCAGCATGATCTCAGGAGTCACTAGCCTAATGCCTTACTGAGCATTTATATATGCTGACATCCACCCCCCTCCTCCTCAGCTACCGGCACTGGGCCTGCCCTGACTCTGCAGCGCTCGACCTTCTGGGAGAGCTCATCTCACCAGTGATCAAGCTCGTTGGCCCGCTCGGCAATCATGCCCTTAAGGCATGGGTCTAACATGGTCGCCATCATGTAGACCTTATCCTGGGTGAAAGTCTGAAAGTGAGCCTTAAGCACTTACTGCAGTCTAACAACCAGGGCGTGCACCACTGGAAGAATGTCTGCACGGCCTTGAGCTGGCACTAGAAATGAGGCCAGGTCCTCACAGGCCATGTGGACCATGGGGACGACCAGTGCGATGCTCACCATATTAGACGAGAGCATTTCTGTGTGGGTCTTGAAGGGCCCAAGAACCTCTATAGTCAGAGAAATGACCACCCAATCCTCTTGGGCGAGACAGTTCTCATCCCAAAAGACCCTCGTCTCAGAAACAAAGGCATCCAGGACTGCTCTTTGCTCCAGCATGCGCTCCAACATGGCACAGATGGAGTTCCAGTGTGTGCTGATGTCACCGATCAGGTAGTGCCCTGGCACACCTTTCAGTGTCTGTTTCTCATGCAGTAGATACGAGTCCATATTGCTGCATGAGAAGTGACCTGTGATGTGTTGACACTTCTGGAGCAGAAGTTGGTACTCATGGGTCGCAGCTAGATACTGACGATCCTGGTTTTTCGTCTGGCCCAATTCATCCTTAACCACGAGATGGAGAAGGTGGGCCACACAAGGAAGGCATTTTAGGTCCTGATGCTAGACAACCACCTTGATGTTGGAGCCACCATCAGTCACCATGAAGCCCGTGGTGATTCCCTGCATACCCAGCCCTCTAATTGCCGTGAGAGGATGGCTCCGAGAGTGTCCACAGTGTGCGGCGCATTGACTGCTTCGGCGTGCAGCAAGGCCCAGCAATAGCCGACCTGGCAGCCCTGACCCTACCCGCTGCTACTGCCACCCCCACCCTGCAGCTCACTGGGTTGCCACCAATGTGCAGTCAGGGAGAGATACCCCTCGAACACATGTTGTGAGCTCCAGATATCTGAGGTGAAATGAACAGTCTCCCCGGCAGCACAGGACCAATGCTCCTTCACCACAGATCTGGTCGCCCTGAAAACAGATGGCACAATGGTCCTGCTAATGGTAGTTCTAGCAGGAACTATGTACCAGGGCGCCAGATACTTGAACAACCCTAGCACCCCAGGATTCTCGACCACTGAAAATGGAAGCCCGTGAGCGACCGACCTGGCAAGGTTCCAGGCGATCACCCTCTTGGCGTATCTGATTCCCTCTCTTGGCACACAGGTGCCACCCTCACCAAACATCTCAGGCAGAGATGCCTGGCATCCCTGCCCTGTTGTGGAACTCTCCTGGAGAGCTCTGGAGGTAGTCGCGGTGGGACGGACCTCCTGGCTGGGTGGTGTTGGCTGCTTGGGCACCCCAGCACCAATCTGCTTCTACCCCTTAAGAAGCACTGGTGATGCTTCCGCAGGTGGTTCCGCATCCCCCTCTGGAGTCAGGTGGTCAGGGTCCTCCCCACGACTGATCCGGGCCCTGTACAGCTGGCACTGTGCATAGCGTGGATCCTCCTTAAGTCAGAAATGCTTCCAGACTTCAGAGGTGTACGGATACCCAAATGACCAGCAGCTTAGGTGTCCGGAGCCACCTCCTCTGAGGTGCTCGGGAAAGACACACCATGTCTCGGGGTGGCAGGAGGGGTTGGCCGCCAGGGGGAAGTGGACGGAGAAGGAGGCACCTTGTGTGTCTCCATTTCTTCCCCCTCCACCCCATGCAGCCTCCCCACCTGGCCATGCCCTGAAAGACTGCTGGTGCCTGAAGGAACCGAAGAAGGGGGCTAGTCCTCCTCAACCAGCTTCTCCTCCGGTTCCTACACGACACTCTGCACCCTCCTTGGGGTTATCGTTTTGGACAGAAAACTGTCCCCAAAGCTCATCTTCAAGGAGGGTTGCTCTTGCTGCCCATCCGGCTGCTGAGGCCAAGCGATATCAGCTGGAGGAGAGACTGCCCAAGCAGCAGAGCCCTGCTCAGTGCCAGCACCTAATGGCACCTCTGCTGGGGAGCAATCTCATCAGCAGCAGCCTTGAAGAAGGGCCCAAGGCAGGCCTTCTTCATCACACTCCGGCCAGAGGTTGGAGTGCTTGAAGGCAGCTGTGGCCCTACGCACAGGTGGGGGGGGAACTTGGTCCTCCCCCTCCCCTCCCCCTCTAGTCTTCTCCTTGGCCTTGCCCCCAGGGCCCCTCTTCTGCTGCCTGCACTCATGTCACCCTTGACCAGTCTCACACAACCTGAACTGAGAGTGGGATCTTTTACAAACCTAACTCACTACACTGTACCCTGAACCAACAGATGCCCTGACTTCTTTTTAAAAACCCTTCCATCAAAACTTGTTTGTTTCTCCGTTTTCGCACATAGCTTGCCCCGCAGTCACAATCCTGTTCCCTCCGCAGCATCTGTCGGATTTTCCACCATCTGCACTGGAGTTACAGGAAGTGCCATGGCTTTTGCGTAGCAAACGTAAACTGGGTTTTAGCGGTTTACGTTTGCTACGCAAAAGCTGTGGCACTTCCTGTAACTTCAGTGCAGATGGCGGGAAATCTGACCAGATGCTGCGGAGGGAACAAGATTGTGACTGTGAGGTGAGTTGTGTGCGAAAACGGTCTTTGTTTTTTTGGTCCCTAAACTGTCCTTCTTTGGGTTGGGGTAGTAGTAGTCTGGTAAAGTTTAGGAGACTAGGTTATCCTGCCTTTACTTGGCTACAGTTTTTAAAAGGCTACCTTGAGATGAAGGCAATCCTTGTTATATCCTCCTAGTTCAACTTCTCCTAACTAGATCCTGGGACAAACCGGATTTCCTTGCAAACTAGAAATCAGGTGTCCCCTATAACTAGAGAGAAGCTGTGGTTTACCCTATGGAAATCTAAGGATGCACCGGTTTTCAGTGGCTGAAAGCAAGATGCACTGCAACCCTAGTCTCTTTAAAAGGGAGCCTGATGTGGCCTAGTAGTCACGCTGCTTTTTATGAAACCTAACATCTTTTTAAATTGCCCCTATCTGGCCTATTTTAATTTTGAAAGAATATAAAGCCCTAAACTGGATTTTTTTTAATTTCAAAAAACACAATCCCTAAAAACACGCATATTAGTGGGGCCCTAGGCAAACCGAAGGCACCCTCAGACTCCAAAAATAGCTCTATAAAAACATGAAAGTGACCTACTCCACACAGCCCACACACTAACCCCCTAACACCAACCAGAGGTAATTAAAAACCCCAAAACATGACAGAAAGAAACTTAACTTTTAACCCCCCCCCCAAAAAAAAAAGAACCAGGAAAAGGGACAACAGGACAGGATGCAAAGCCAACAGCAACAGATCCAAACACATCAACTGAGAAAAGGCCAACAAATTCAACTGTTAAAAAACTCAACTTTTTACCAATAAAAAACTTAAGGCCAAATCAGTCAATACACCCCCCCCCCAAAAAAAAAACAGAACCAGGAAAAGGGACAACAGGACAGGATGCAAAACCAACAACAACAGATCCAAACAAATCCAACTGAGAAATGGCCAACAAACTCAACTATTTAAAAACTGAACTTTTTAAAAATAAAAATTAGGCCAAACAGCCCCCCCCCCCCGAACCAGAACCAGAAGAGAAAAGGAACAACAGCAGCACAACACAGCAGCAACAAATAAAACATAGAATCCTTTAAAAACGGTAAAAATGTGACTTTTAACAGGAACTTAACCAACCCCTCCCCCCCAAAAAAACTTTACCCTAACCCCAAGAAATCCAAGCCACCCAAATCAGGAAAAGTAAAAGGACACTGCACTTTTAAAAGTCCTCTCACTAAAGTAAGATATAGGCAAATTGGCAACCCCCCCAACCCCAAGCCCCCAACCTCCAGCAGAACCCCCTAACCCCAAATAAGCTACCCACCCAAATCTGGATAAGTAAAGGGACTCTGAGTCTTAAAAAGTCCTTTTACTTTTATCCTAACTAAAATAAAAACAAGAACCTCAAGACTGTCTTACCTTGTATGTCTTCTCCAGGCAGGTCAGGCAAGGCTGAGAGAGAGCAGCAGCAGCTGAGGATACCCAAGTAAAACAAAAGAACAATATTGCTGATGGCTGGGGGATTAGCCCAGCCATCAGCTACACAACAGCCCTGCAAAGCATGCATTTGCAATTCATTTTGCAAATGCATGCTTTGGATTGGCTGCTGGGGCTCCTCTTCCCCTCCCCCTCCCTCCCTGATCCCAGGGAGGCTATGGGAGAGGTGGGAAAAGGCTTCCAGAGGTGAGAAAGGAGGCAAGCAGCTTCCCTGAGGCTGCAGAAGTTCCTTTCCCGGCTTTTATATTGAGTTCCGTATACTTCAAATATTGATTCGGAAGTATACGGGGAGCCATATACGGCTACCATATAATGCCTTCTAATTGGATTTGTAATTATACGGCGCCATATACTTACGAATCAGGGGGTATTCGGCAGTCTATTCGGTTCAGCTGAACTGAATGCACACCCCTAGTTAGTACCTGGTTGGGAGACAACTAAGGAAGTACAGGTTGGTACACAGAAGCAGGCAACCACCTCTGTTGGTCTATTGCCTTGAAAACCCTAAGGGAGGGGCTTCCATAATTTGGTACATGATAATTTGATGGCACTTCTACTAACAAAGGAGGAAGCAGTAGCATTGTTTAGCTGACAGTAATTCAGCAGGTAAACTGACATAAAAATTGTTGTCCATCCAAAAGAGTTAGCAGATGGTACCACTGAACTTATTTGTAGTGATAAGTGTCTATTTGTTTCCACGATTCCACCATCCATTAGCTTTTCTCAGTGTCTGAGGTAAAGTCACTAGATTACATGTGATATGGTAGCTTAGCACCATTTCCCTTTCCTTCTGAGATATTTATCAATGCCACTCATTTTACTATTAGCAAGCAACTGCTATACTACAATTATTTTCTATATGCACTATCATATTTTGATATGCAGCATATTTAAGAGAATATTACTATTTAGACAGTGTCTGAGGTTTCCCTCATGCTTCATTCTCTTTAGTGGCTATTCTGCATGTAGACTTCACCTTGTTTGTGTGCTACTATGGTTAAGTAATTATAGTGTATGCAACTAATGAGTTCTTGGATGTTGTTCTCTCACTGAATTCACATAGATCAATAGTTTGTCTGTGTAAATGTGATTAATTGTAGGGCACATAAAATAAAACACTTAGTGAGTTCCAGTGAGTTAGTCTCTCACTGAATGGGTAGACATCAATTGTAATGTGTTTGCCATGAAGGCACTGGCAAACACATAAAAACATGATACTAATCATACTTAGAGATAATGCTTTCACTATAACGTGTGAATGACAAACATCTTTAAGCATCCCTGTGTTGATGATCTGAAGTCCAAAGATGAAAACTCATGGAGAATTCAGGATGGAGTTCACAGTTTGCTGCAAGAACATTTGTTTATTATTGGCCTGGTGCAAAAGTAGCAAATGTAATTACCATTGTTAGTAGAATAATAGGAAAGGAGATGAGAAGAAAAAAAGAAATGCAATAGGGGGGAAAAAGTGACATCCACAGCGAAGCTGTCAGTGAGAGCTCTAACAGAAGCCTCAGTAACCAGCAGTTCTTTTTGTGAAACTTTGTATTGTCAGCCACAGCTCCTTCATGATTTTTATATGTGAGTCACTGAATGCATTCTATGCATAATTTACTAATAGAATAGCTCTTCATTAGGTGCACACAACTCCCAAGACATTTCCTGTTCCTTAGAACTTCAAGGGTACCAGATGCCATGAATCTATGTTAAAAAGGAAGAAGCGGAAGATTGAGCAAAATAATAGTAGCATATGTGTGCAAGACACAATTGCCTTGCCTTTATTATCTATTATTATTTACTTTATTTATACCACCTTTCTTTCCAGTGGGAACTCAGGGCAACTTAATAGGTTTCCCTCTCCTCTTAAAGACCTTTAGACTGAAGGAATGTTAGTAGAAATATACCATTTACTTCATGTCCCAGTGTTTCAAATAAATAGACCAAGTCCAATAGCATTATTTATTTATTTTAAAGGTTTATGTATCTTCCCCATGACAATGATCCCAAAAGCCCCATCTCCCCTCCAGGCCTCTGAACAAATCCTTGTGATTTCAGCTTCATGCAAAATGCAAGTGTTAATCAGAGCCTATGGGAGGGGGAAATCAAGCTTTGTTTTAAAAAGGAAGAAAAAGAATCTCTCCTCAGACAGGGATTGGGGACTCTGGGTAAGAGCTGCAGCTTAGCAAAGGTTTTATTTGGCTTTTAAGTAGAATTTTGAGACAGTTTAGGAAACAAAGCTTGCTGATTGAGGCAAATAAGCATCTCATTAAGGGCACAAAACACCAGCTTTGCTTTTATGGGTTCTAGGGATATAAGACTGTGTTGAAAGAACAACCTTAAACCTTTGAGAGGATCATGTTGGTTGTGGTAGCAGTAGATTTGTCCAGTCCGGGTTGGGAAATACCTGGAAATTTGCAAGGTGGAACTTTAGAAGGGAGGACTTCAATGGGGTATAATGCCCTACAGTCTACCCTTCAAAGTGGTCATTTTTTCCCAAATGAACTGATCTCTGTGATCTGGACATCAGTTATAATCTCTGGAGATCTCAAGCCACCACTTGGAGGTTGGCAACCCTATGTAAAAAGTTCCACTGAAATTTCATAAACTGAGGTAAACTGTTTGGGGAAAAGGGAACTAAATCTCATCTCAGTATTTCTTTACATTATATTTGGCTCAGTTACAAAGTAGTGAGGTTGACAGCCGGTTTCAGTTTATAAACTAAAGCATTACACACAAGACATTTATCCTGCTAAATACTTCATTATGTGTTAAATAAAAATTGTTTATCTCCAAGTTGGTTATGTTGGTCCAAACAAAATCCATACTGAAAAGGGACTCATACTTACCACTAAAATACAACAGATTTCTTGGAGCATCCCAGTAAGATACCAGAGGCGGGCACCCAGTTTATGCACTACCATCACCTTTAAGCTTATGTCACCCATTCACCTGATTGTGGGTGGCCAGAGGTACAAAAGAGACAAGGAGAGGCTATTGTGTGTGACTGGACATTTTAAAGAAAAGGACTAATGAATCTATGTATATAGAATAAAGTATAAGAATAAACATTAAATCCTTAAGGCCAGTGTGCTGTTGCCTCAGTGCTACATTCTCTCTCTTCTCTCCCTCTCTATATCTTCGGGACTGCCTCTCCCCATATGAGCCCCTCCCAGGCTCTGTAGTCAGCTGCACAACATCTTCTTGTGCTCCATGGGCCTAGGGATGCCCGACTGGCTTCAATGAGGGCCAGGCCTTTTCAGTCCGGGCCCCTACCTGGTGGAATGAACTTCTGCTACAGATCCAGGGCCTGTAAGATGGAGCTCTTCCGCCAGCCTTTTAATTGATCCAGCAGGTGTCATCACTTCCCCCAGCACCTTTCTATCTAGGTGCATAAGTTATACTGAATACTACCAGCCTAAATGTAGTTTTATGACTGGTAGCCAATGGCCCTGTTCACACAGCATGTGGGGTCCCTGTTAAACTCACCCGGTTCTGTTCCAAATATCTTTGTTTCGGATATTATCGATCAGACTGCCATACTGCAATTTGAATCACTCCGCGGTGAAACCATCTTCTGCCATCCACATGACGGCACCATGCAGTTCTTTTTTGTTTCCTCCACTATTATGCTCTCTCTCGGCTTGGCTTCGCGAACGAAGATTTAGGAAGGGTGCAATAGTCCACGTCTGCTGCAGGCTCGCTGGTGGCTGACAAGACCAATGCGGGACAGGCAGGTCCGGCCACAGTGGCTGCAGGGAAAAGTCTGATTTAGGGTTGGTGCTGTAGCAGTGCGATTCTTCCTCAATCTCCTTTTGTCCTCAAGACCAGCTATGTGTGCGTTCTCAAAAGAAGAAACAGCCTGGTGGATGGTGTGCCTCCATGCTTTGCGATCTGAGGCTAGGTCAGACCACTGGTGATGGTTGATGCGACAGGTGCCAAGGGATTTCTTCAAGGAGTCCTTGTACCTCTTCTTTGGTGCCCCTCTATTTCGATGGCCGGTGGAGAGTTCGCCATACAGGGCAATCTTGGGAAGGCGGTGGTTTTCCATCCTAGAAATATGCCCTGCCCAGCGTAGCTGCATCTTCAACAGCAGTGCCTCGATGCTGGTAACCTCCGCCCGCTTGAGAACTTCAGTGTTGGTCACAAAGTCACTCCAGTGGATGTTGAGGATGGTGCGAAGGCAGCGCTGATGAAAGCGCTCAAGGAGTCGCAGGTGATGACGGTATAAAACCCACGATTCGGAGCCGTAGATGAGGGTTGTCATCACAACCGCTTTGTAAACATTGATCTTTGTGCCTTTTTTCAGATGCTTGTTGCTCCACACTCTTTTGTGCAGTCGGCCAAAGGCACCGTTTGCCTTTGCCAGCCTGTTGTCAATCTCCTTGTCGATCTTAGCATCTGAGGAGATGATGCACCCCAGGTAGCTGAACTGCTGGACTGTCTTCAGAACTGATTCACCCACAGTGATGCAGGGAGGGTGATAATCTTCCTGGGGTGCAGGCTGGTGGAGAACTTCTGTCTTCTTCAGACTAACTTCTAGGCCGAATAGCTTGGCAGCCTCTGCAAAGCAGGACGTCATATGCTGCAGAGCTGATACCGAGTGGGAGACGAGTACAGCATCATCAGCAAACAGTAGCTCTCGGATGAGTTTTTCCATTGTCTTGGAGTGGGCCTTTAGTCGCCTCAGGTTGAACAGGCTGCCATCGGCGCGATAGCGGATGTAGACACCATCGTCATCATCTAGATCTACTGCGGCTCTTTGAAGCATCATGCTAAAGAAGATTGTAAAGAGAGTTGGCGCGAGAACGCAGCCTTGCTTTACACCTGTGCCTATTGGGAAGGTCTCCGAGAGGTCGTTGCAGTGTCTGACTTGGCCTCGCTGGTCTTCGTGTAGCTGGATGATCATGCTGAGGAACCTTGGGGGACATCCTAAACGTTCCAAGATTTGCCACATACAGAGCCTTGTTCTGTTCCCTGCATTTCTCTTGCAGCTGCCTGAGAACAAATACCATGTCGGTGGTGCTCCTGTTAGCTCTGAAGCCGCACTGGCTCTCTGGGAGGAGTTCTTCTGCAATGGCGGGCACCAGTCTGTTCAGGAGTATTCTGGCAAGGATTTTGCCTGCGATGGAGAGCAGGGTTATCCCCCGGTAGTTGGAGCAGTCTGACTTTTCCCCTTTGTTCTTGTATAGGGTGATGATGATTGCATCGCGGAAGTCCTGTGGTAATTTGCCTTGTTCCCAGCAGGTGACAAGTCCTTTGTGAAGTGAGCTATGTAGTACTGTGCCCCCATGCTTCCAGATCTCTGGTGGAATTCCATCAACTCCTGCTGCCTTGCCACTTTTCAGTTGCTTGATGGCTTTAACAGTCTCTTCTAGAGTGGGGATCTCATCCAACTCTGTTTTCACTGGTTGAAGTGGGGTGAGGTGAATTGCTGAATCTTGAACTATGCGGTTGGCACTGAAGAGAACCTGAAAATACTCCGACCACCAGTTCAATATGGATGCCTTGTCTGTGAGGAGCACTTGGCCGTCTGCACTACGCAAGGGACTCTGAGTCTGATATGATGGACCATATACTGCCTTCAGGGCTTCGTAGAACCCTCTTAAATCACCAGTGTCTGCACACAGCTGGGTTCTCTCAGCAAGCTTGGTCCACCACTCGTTCTGAATGTCTCGAAGCTTGCACTGGAGGTTGCTACATACAGCGCGAAAGGTTGCTTTTTTCCCAGGACAGCAGGGCTGAGCAAGATGTGCTTGGTAGGCAGATCTCTTTTTCGCCAGTAAATCTTGGATCTCTTGATTGTTCTCATCAAACCAGTCCTTGTTCTTCCTTGTGGAGAACCCGAGGACTTCTTCAGAGATCTGCAGGACGGTAGTTTTTAGGTGTTCCCAGAGTGCTTCTGGAGAAGGGTCTGTGAGGCAACTGGGGTCCTCAATTCTTGACTGGAGTTTTGCCTGGAAGGCAGCTTTAACTTCGGCTGACTGGAGACTGCCAACCTGAAACTTCCTCCGAGGGATACCTCCTCTCCTGGGCGTGGGTTTAAAGTGAAGACGGAGATTGCAGCGTACAAGACGATGATCCGTATGACATTCTGCACTGGGCATTACTCGGGTGTGTAAGACATCTTGAAGGTCTCTCTGGCGCACCAGAATGTAGTCGATAAGGTGCCAGTGCTTGGACCGTGGGTGCATCCAGGTTGTCTTCAGACTGTTCTTCTGCTTGAAGATAGTGTTGGTGATTGTGAGCTGGTGCTCCATGCAGAATTCTAGCAGGAGGCGCCCGTTGTCATTGCAGTTGCCAATGCCGTGTTTGCCAAGTACTCCTTTCCAGGCTTCCGAGTCTTTACCTACTCTGGCATTGAAGTCACCAAGGATGATCACCTTGTCCTCTGTAGGGGTCTTCCGTACGAGGTTGTGTAGATCAGCATAGAACTTGTTCTTTTCTGCAGGATCTGCTTGAAGGGTTGGGGCATACACACTGAAGAGTGTTGCATGCTGCTTGTTTTGAAGTGGGAGGCGCATGGACATGATGCGATCTGAGTGACCTGTTGGCAGGTTTTATGCACATTATTATTATTATTATTATTATTATTATTATTATTATTATTATTATTATTATTATTATTATTATTTTTATTATTATTTATTGTATATTATTATGCACAATATTATGCACTATTATGCACATAAGAGCATAATGTGCATATGCACATGTGCATAGATACAAAGCATTACATAGTTATGTGGTTATGCACATATCGCTAAGTAGTAAAAAAAAAATGGCAACTGTAAACTGCATGTCTGAGGCTCCTTTTGCTCTGGGACAGCCTTCAGACATCCGGAAGTTGGTTAATATTGCAGCAGAACTATCCAGATGGAGAAAACTACAAGGTGAAACCGGACAACTCAAATAACCGATTCCAAGAAGGATTGGGGAGGGGCTACTATGAGTTAATACTGGAGGCAGATGTTGCTGTCTGATCAGCCACTTGAAATCCAGAAGGAAACAGCAGCGATATCTGATTATACTGTGCATTTGAACAGAGTCAATGACGTGAATCCTGGGTTTGATCTGATCTGATAATCCTGTAATTATGATAATGTTTTGTTTGGATGTGGTTTATTTAATGTTGTTGCAAAGTTTTTTAATGCTGTAAGCTATCCTGAGCCCGTTTGTGGGATAGGGTGGGGTATAAATAAAAAAAATAAAGATAAAATTACATTAATTAAATCGCCACTACACCCTTCCCTCCACAAAGTACCTCAGGATCCAAGGCAGATAACAAATGATATTAAAAGGATAAAAAAATAAGCATTAAAACTACAGATATAAAATAGATGACCATGTTTTTAAAGAGTTTCAAAACCTCTTATGTCTCATTAGCCGGATAGTCGCTTTACCTAGACGATAACACTCTCTATAACTATCTTGCCAAAATGCCAGGATGGTAGAAGCCTCTTTTTGGATGTTGTTCCACAGGCATGGGGCAATCACTGAAAAAGCCCAAGCCTAGACAGTTGCAGAATGCACTTCAATGAGTGATAATGACCTTGCTGGAAAGAATGAAACTTCCACATGGGAACTTGCAGGGGGAGGTGATCAGATATGGGGGCTCCAGGTCATAAAGAGCTTTTTGAAAGCAAGTATCAGTACTAAATATGAACAAACATGATGGAATGGTCATCTAGAAGGTCTGTTTTGCACTCTGGTCTCAATTTATCATGCTTATGAGAGCAGGCTGCCCATTGACAGAGAGTAGGCAGCCCATTGGCACACAAAACCAGTAATACTAAGGTCAGTTTTGGATGATATAATTGTAAATATGTATTGATAAAGCAATCTCAGAGCTAAAAAAACCCAACAAAAACCACACCCTCTCTTATGTTAATCTGGGTCTTTTATCACCTTGGTGGGTAAAGGCACTTGTCAGTAAGAAGACACATAATCAGTTAAAGGATAGAAACTGAATAACATTTTGGGACCATGTTCACAGTTTTAAATGAATATAATTTTTTTTTAGCATTTATAAATTTTATTACGTTTAACAATTTCAGTACAGTATAAAAGCACTGACATATGATGAACATTCATCAAAGTAACTGGCAATTTTTTTGCGTTGTTAAACCCTAGAGGTCCTGAGGGATTAAAAAAGGATTGATAATGCCAAGTAGTTGGAACAGAAAGCACTTTGAATATCTTAATTCATATCCTGGCTTTTCCTTTGACTCTTTCCAGAAATTTAGCAGTATCCAATGTTAAACTATACTATCAAGCAGCATGCCTAGTCTGGATTGCAGACTGGATTATAAACCCAAATAATAGATTAATTAAAAAAAAATTATTGTAATGTAATATATTGTAATAACATGTCATCATTTGTCATTAAATGTTAGTACACATATATAACATTTTCTCCACCCCCCCTTTTGTGACCCCCAGCAGTGCATACCCCCTTAGCAAACATCCCCATATTACTATTTAATCTAATTTGTTATAAGGTAATAAACTCTATCTATTAAAGAATCTTTCTCCAAAAAACCCAAAGGTTATAATTATAATCCATCTTCATTGTATTTCTTCTTAATCATTGTTTTTTATTATTTATTTATTTATTTTTATGATTTATATCCCGCCCTTCCCAACAAGTGGCTCAGGGCGGCTCACAACACAAAGTTTCACATAAATAGAATTTAAGCATAAAAACAGTTAAAATAATTAATACATTTAAAATTTTAAGACATTTAAAACATTTAAAACATTAGGGACAGCAGACATCTAGTATAACTACACTTGGTTTCTTGTACCAGCTAGTCATAAGACAGCCGGAAGAGGGTTATCGTACAGGCCCTGCGGAACTGGGCAAGGTCCCACAGGGCCCTCACCTCTTCCGGCAGCTGGTCCCACC
Organism: Heteronotia binoei; assembly: GCF_032191835.1. Classification (NCBI taxonomy): domain Eukaryota; kingdom Metazoa; phylum Chordata; class Lepidosauria; order Squamata; family Gekkonidae; genus Heteronotia; species Heteronotia binoei. Next base: position 96,317,856 of record NC_083229.1, read on the forward strand.
AGGAGGGGGCCGTAACAGAAAAGGCCCGGTCCCTGGTAGATTTTAAGCGGGCTTCTTTTGGCCCGGGGGGGGGGAAGTTATAATCTAACTTGGGGTGGGAGTTATAATCTAATAATCATATTTTTAAACTGTAATCCATATATCGTTTCTTTAAAAATTAACCATTGTCAAAGATCACCAAATGTCCTTTAACATACCATTGTTTTTCAATGTATTTTTGAAACTTTCCCCAGTCGTTTTTAAATTTCTCTAAATCTTGTTCTTTTAAGATTCTTGTAAATTTGTCCATTTCACTCAAATGCATGACTTTCAGAGTCCATTCCCATACTTCTGGTATTTTGTCTTGTTTCCACATTTGCGCATATAATGTCCGTGCAACTGAAAGTATATACCAAATTATTGTTCTAGCTTGCTTTTGAAATTTTTCCATTTGTAATCCCAACAGAAAAGTATCTGGTTCCTTCTTAATATTATATCCCAAAACTCCTGCTGAATCATTTGCCAGAATTGTTTCACCTTTTTGCAAGTCCATCCCATATGGTAGAAAGATCCTTCATGACATTTACATTTCCAACATCTATCCAACAACTGATTGTTCATTTTTGCCAATTTCTTAGGTGTCATGTACCACCTATATAGCATTTTAAAGCAATTTTCTTTAATGTTAATGTTATAACATGTAGAAATTTTCATAGAGTTCTTCCATAGGTATTCCCATGACTCCATCTGTATTTCCTTGTTTATATTTATCGCCCATTTTATCATTTGTGATTTAACTACTTCATCTTCTGTAGACCATTTCAATAACCAAATAATAGATTAATGAAACTAGAAAATGCAGAGCAAACAGAAGGGCTACACAATCTTCTTTGGGTAAAGAAAATGACACAAATCTCAAAGAAACTTCATGCTATTAAAGACAGTTTACTAAAAATCTGGGATTCTCTGAAAATAAGGATTAGTCCACTGACTTCACCAATTATGTCACTGATAGATGCATTCTATGATAAATATGAGATAAAAATTAACGATTTTATGACTTATCAAAATATGCTGAATCTACAAGGAGAGATTAAAATGTGGCAAGCAGTAAAGGAAGGAAAGAAAAATATGATGGCTGGTATATCTTCAACTAACTTTAATACCAAAAAACCTATTCATGCTTATAGAAGAGATTTAACTGATTTTGAAAAAAAAAAAAAGCATTATTCAAAGGAAGGATCATCTACTAGGATGAATGTACAAACTTTTACTTCAATATAATACTGAAATTGAACAAATGGAAATGTGCATGTGGAAAATGGACTCAAAATCTTGGGTGAGAAATAACATTTCAACAATGGGAAAACCCATGGATGAGCAGTATAAAATTTGCTGTTAGTCAAACACTAAGAGAAAACTGGTATGAGATATTCTTTTGATGGTATATAACTCCTAAAGATATTAAAAAGTATGGACAAAGACTATATTGGGTGTTGCTGGAAGTGTAAAAAGACAGAAGGCACTTTTTACTATATGTGGTGCAAGAAAGCAAGAAAATTTTGGAAAGATATACATGCAGAGATTCAGAAAGTTTTAAAAATTAATTTTGAAATGAAACTAGAGACTTTGTTACTGAGAATTTTACCAGATAGAACTAAAAGAATACTTCAAGAATTTTTAAGATATATGCTGACAGTGTCCAGAATAATAGGAGCAACCAAATTGAAAGCTGAAGAGTGTCCAAGCTATGAAAACTGGAGAAATAAGATGGCAGAATATGTCCTTATTGCCAAACTAACCAACCATATAAATAGAATACTGGTCGAAGAATTTGGGGGAAAAAAGGGGAAATTACCATGTAAAGACAAAAAAAGAATAATTTGTATTAGTTACTGAAATGCTTTTGATTATTTCGGTTATGAGTATAAAATTAGCATAGGCATTAATATAGTTGTATTAATATAATTTATGCTATTACCAATAATATTATAATGGCATAAATCTAGGTATTTTCTGAAACAATGTTATATTTTTTAAAAAATGATACACATATGAGTTAACTTTGATGTACATATAAATTTATCATTATCTTTTTACATTGTTAGAAATGCTTTTAAAATACTCTTAGATTTAAATTTGATTATGATAATTGTGATAGTACTAGGATGTATTAGGTTATATTTAAAAAAACTCTGAACAAGGAAACCTGTTGCAGCAAGAAATAATGAATGTTAACAATTACTAACTCATGATAATAAATGTTTTAGTAACAAGCATAATATTTAGAAATTACTGAATATTAGATATTTTAAATACTTATGTTCTGTACTTACTTGGATGCTATTTGTTCTTATGATGAGCAAATAACAGATAAATATGGTAATTACCCTTCCTTTCTTTTCTGTACCCCCATCTTAAGTTATAATAATAAAAATTATCATAACAATGATTTATTTCATTCGATTTATAACCTGCCCTACCCCACCGAAGCAGGCTCCATGAAAGTGAAATCACACCTCACTAGGAATTGCTGAAAACTCTATGGCCTCTACTAGTTTAACACTATGCTGTTCAGATTCCACGGGGGTGGCTGCAATGCTTCAGCACCTCATGGATCTTATTACCGAATACCCTGGCTTTGCCACTACCTATGTAGATGACATGGTCATCTACAGCCCAACATGGCGAGAACACCTGAGGCACATAAAGCAGGTAGACAGGGAAGGCCAAGAAGTGCATGTTTGCTCAACCCCACCTGCAATACCTAGGCCATATGGTGGCCTAAGTCCAAGATAGAAGCCGTCTAGCAGTTACCCACCTCACAGACTAAGCAACAGGTACGGCAGTTGCTGGAGCTGGCCGGCTATTCTAGCTGCTTCATCCCAAACTATGCAACCTTAACAACACCAATGTCCAACCTCATAAAGAAAGGGGTCTGAGAACGTCTCCCCCAGAACCAGGCTTGTCAGCAGGTGCTGAAACAGCTCCTTGCTTATGTGACACAGGAGCCGGTCTTACGAGCCCCTGACTTTGAGCAGCCCTTCCTGGTGTACACAGATGCCTCTGTACAGGGCTGGGCATGGTATTAGCTCAAGAAAAAGAAGGGACAGAACATCCAATTACTTTCCTGAGCCACAAGCTACTACCATAAGAGAAGCTGTATTCAACCCTAGAGAAAGAAGCCTTGGCCATAAAGTGGGCTGTCACTTTGTTGCATTACTACCTACTATGCAACCCCTTTACCCTTGTCACAGATCATACAGCCTTCTGATGGATGACGGATCAAGGGGAACAAAACGGAGGGACGGTGGCTCAGTGGTAGAGCATCCGCTTGGGAAGCAGAAGGTCCCAGGTTCAATCCCCGGCGGTAGATGTTGGCGCTGCAGCCATACATGTTCCAAACCTGACACCTACCAGGGAAGCTGCATGCCAACACAGACTTCTTTTCTAGATGGGCTGCAGATGGCCCTGACACCATGAGCACTTTTAGGGGAGGGGTATGTGAGAAGCCAGTTGAAGGAGAGTGGCTTCTTGAAGGGAAAGAGGCAGCAGAGATGGGAAGGGGAGATTTAAGCATGCAAGCAGAGGCAGCAGGGGCCAGCAGTTATGAGAGACTGGGTTGACGTGACACACATGGTAATGACAGTAAGAAGTGAGAAATAAACACCGCAAGCAAGGAGTGGTGAGTCCGCCTCGTTTATTCCCTCAAACTAGTCATTTTCATAAAGCCAACAGGAATTCTGGGAGGTCCACTAGTTTGATTTTGGAGGAACATTCCTTTCACCTTATTGTGATGTTCCAGAAGAAAGGGTGTTCAATTAAATTAAATAAGCCTGATCAGGCTGGTAAGGCATAACTAGATGGCAAATATAGGGCAGGCTAGTCATGATAGGTGTGGATACACCCTGAGGCATCAAGCATTATGGGAGGTGTGTTCAGAACACAACATCACGTGCCTTATGGTGGGGCATTCTGAGCAGCACCCCAAACATGGTAGGGGCCTTAACAGCACATCAAAGGTTGGCAATGGCTGGCAGAAGTGCTGGCAAAGTTTGAAGCCAGGGTGGACCTGCCAATAAAAGGCAGGCACTGGTAGGCTGCCTAGCGCAGCCCACCCTTGAATAGGTTAGTGTCTGTGGATGGATCTCCATTCATCTCTCTTAACCCTTTTTAAAGTCATGTATGATGCAGCCATCGCTACATCTACTGGCAATGAATTCTATAATTCAGTTCCTTGCTGACTGAAGTTATTCACTTCATCAGTCCTGAATCTATTACCTATCAACTGCATTGGGTGTCCCAGTTTCTAGTGAAAGAGGGAAAAGGCTCTCTCTCCTCTCCATTTTCTATACTGCATGCATAATGGTATAAACCTCTATCACGTTCCCCTTTAGTCATCTTTTCTCTAAACTGAGAAGCCCCAGTCACTTTAATTTCCCTTGCAGGAAAGGTGCTTCAATACTTTAATCATTTTGGTTGCCCTCATAATATGAAATGAGGTCCTTCAGATTTTATAGAGGGTTAGCTCCTCAGAGAGTATATATCATAGGTTAAGCATTCTGAACTTAAATCAGGTCAAGCAATGCAATAGCCAGGGGCCATATGCAGCTTGCTAAAATTTTCTTCTGGGGAAAAAAAATATTCTCTTTGAAAATCAATCCATGGGTAAATCACCATTAGTAAGCCACCCAAGAGAAGCAATGCAGGGTTTGTCAGGCCAGGGGCAAAGCATGGTGGATCATATGAGTCCTTTAAGCTTGATGTTGCCTCAACATGTATTTAAAAACACCCACAGAATGATTACAAAGTTAACTGCACTTTTCTTTGAGATTAGGCTAATTGAATCTGTAGAACTTGTGCATGGGTAACAGATTGCAGTCCAACAGTATAACAGAAGGTTTAGGGTAGATGAAGGAAAGAAAGTATAGTGCAATATCCACTTGCAAAATAACCTCTCTCACTTCCAACATCAAATTGACTGCTGTTCCTTGTGAGCCCTTTCTGACCCTCTTTGGAAACAGCTTTACTTTTAGTATATCCTTCAGGCAAAATTCTCTTTTCAGATCCATACAATAGAGTTCTGCTTTGATATTCAGTTACCTCTTCATGCCTGAACATCCCAGTGGAAAATAAGAGTTGGTTTTTGTCCTTAATTTTTAAGAAGATTTGCACATTGTCCCAAAATCCAGACCTGTTGTGATAGGAACGGATATTTGGTGAAAAAGAATGTCCGCAAAATGAAATTTATCATTGCAAATAATAAAGGCAAATCAGAAGGTATCATATATGGTGATTGCTAATTCATTAGCACCTAACTATTCATAATTGCATTCTTTTCCAGATATTAGTCATTAGATTTAATATCTGATATTCTGCACTTTTATCAGTTTACTATGCTTAAAGTGTGCCTTTACAAATATGCAAAACAGTGCCTCAGAAGGAGAAACAACTCCAGTCAACTCACTCAGTACTGTTTCCTTCAAAGAACCTGACTAGTCTGGACTGGAGCTAACTGAAGATCTTTGCCACTTTATGGATCCCTGCAGGCAGTCTAACACATTTGAATGCACCTTTATGCATGCAGGTGGAAGCTGCCTATTTATGTCCATGGACAAAGTGGAAACATTTACAAGGGAATGTGAATCTGCACTGAAAAGTAGCATGTATTTCAGAGCTCTGATAACTGCAGGCACATAAATTTAAGCTCTAATCAGTCCAGTAGCCTAATAGTAATTATTTGTATTGTATTGTATTTATTGGTTCAAAACCTCTATAAAACAAGGTTTTGAACACTTCCTTCTTTTAGTGTCTTATGGCACAAATATATACCACAAGAGGTATTTGGATAATAATAAAACCATACAACTTAAACAATGTAAACTAAACATCCTAAAGCAGAGAAGCCAAACCTTTCAGCTGATCACTACAGATTTCCTTTGTCCTGCTAATTAACACTGTTAGGAAGATCTCCTAAAGACAACCAGTAGTCTTCTGATTTTCCTCAAGAGAACTCTGACTATCACAGAAAAAAGTGCAAGGATGGGCTGAGGATGTTCTTCAGAGACGGTACACTCTGTAGTAAATGCTGAAAAGAACATAGTCAATGCAGTTTATTGAAGAAGATGAAGAAGAGGAGGAGGAGATTGGATTTATATCCCATCCTTCACTACCTGAAGGAGTCTCAGGCCGATTTCGCACTCACTTTACTCCGCCCTCACGTCTGTCTTCTCCGCATGGCGTCCTCCCGATTTCCCACTATTTGCATGGGGGTTGCAGAAAACATTGCAGTTTTCACAAAGCAAATGGAAACTGGTTTTTAACAGTTTCCATTCACTGTGTGAAAACCACGATGCTTGCTGCAGCCCCGATGCAAATAGTGGGAAATTGGAAGGACGCCGCATGGAGAAGACAGACGTGAGAGCGGCATAAGGGTGAGTGCGATATCAGTCTCAGAGTGGCTTACAGTCTCCTTTCCCTTCTCCTTCCTACAACAGACACCCTGTGAGGTAGGTGGAGCTAAGAGAGCTCTGACAGAAACTCTTGAGAGCTCTATGAAAACTTGTGATTGATTCTGGCCACAGCATTCTGTACAAGCTGTAGCTTTTGGAATGTCTTTGGCAGCCCCATTAAGAACTCACTGTAGTAATCTCTAGCTGTTACTGAGGCATGTATCACAGTGGCAAGACGTTTTCTGCCCAGGATGGACCACAGTTGTTTCACCAACTAATGTTTGTGAAAGACACCTCTGGCCAGCACTGCTTTGTTTATCCAACAGGAGATCCAAGTCTGGGAGCACCCACAAAATGTGAACCTTCTCATTTAGGGGAAATGCAATCCCATCTAGAACAGGGGATAACCTGGGTCAGACCTCTCTGCACCACCACCACCACCACCAATAGCATCTGCATATTGGTGGCAACTTAGCCCAAACCTTTGGATGACTTTTCCCAGCAGTTTCACATAGATGTTGAAAAGCATCCTCATATTTCAGGCGATCAGCTTGATAAGGTTAAAGTAAATAATAAGGATATATTCTGTGTGATCAAAGATACATTCATATATTTCTATATGACAGACAAGCACAATTTAACTGAATACCATAGATTGTAGCTTTTGCCATCTTTAAAGGGGGGTAGCAAGCCCTAGTAGGCTACTGTAAATGGTTGGTGGGCTTTCTTTGGCCTATGGGCCACTAACTGTGCAGGGAAGGCCAGCTATAAGAGCTAGGTGGAAAATGTTAATTAATGTTGGCTTAGAGGCAACAACCTCTTCTCTGCTGGCTGTAATATTTTGCCCTGGAAGCTGGTCTGTTTCCAATGTATTGCTCTTATAGTCTGCTGTTCTGCATGGCTGGTTTCCACTGTTTCCAGATCTTTGCTAGCTAATGATCTTCCATGTTACTGTCTTTATCTCCTGGTCAGATAATAAATAATCCACATATATAGTTATATACATTATTGCTTATGTACATATTAAATACAGCAAGTATTCGGTCTGTCTGAGTTCTCTTGCTAAAAGACCAGTATAACTAGAAATGCAACATTCAGGGAAATACCCGGGAAGGCAATAAAAATGAATTACTATAACAGATTTAGTTGGATAATGGAAACAATTTATTTAAGATTTTGCACCAATTCTTACTGGAATCCGTAGGTTCTAAGAACATCAAAAAGAATGAATTCTTTTGTAACCTTTGTAAAAATACATAGCTTAGGAATTTAGAGAGTGCTAAAAGTTAAATTGGATAAATCCAGGAGAGTAATATTTCATTCTAGGCTCATACTTTTTGTATTATTATTTCTTAAATAATTTACATAGCAGTTTATAAAGCACAAATCTCTGGTGCGCGCTTCCTAAACGGAAATATGTATTGATGCCAGAATGTAACTGAAGATTCATGTTGATTATCCAGTGGACTGCTGTATGATGTCTGCAATAAACTATTTCAGAAAAGAAGCCAAGCTCACAGACAGCATACCCTTGCTCCTTCCAGCCACTCTATCACATTAGAGATGATGAGTAAGTATGATTTATGAAAGATAATTTTCAGCTATGACAGAGTGTGAAGGCTTCCATATCATAAGAAGAGATTATGGTCAACTACAACTGCAGAGATCGGATAAGGCAGTAAACCAGTGTCTGGAAGGTACCACTGACTGCTTCTTCATACACACACACACAAATCCTTCACATAAAAAGAGAGATGGGCCTAGTCTTTCTGACATGCTCATTTTCTACATGTAGCATTTTGTCATTAACTAGTATTCTGATATTAATTCCCACCTGCAGTTCTAAATGCTAGAGAACAAGTAAATGTTTACGACCTTATTTGAGAGAACTGGGTAGGCTTCCCAAATCCCCCGCGGGGGACCCCTGATTTGGAGCCTCCTCCCCCCGCTCTACAAAAATCCAGAAAGCGGGGGGAATGGTGGCCCTTCCCATGCAGCCTAGATCCCAGCAGCTTCTCCTCTCCCCTTCCCACCGATCCCTGATGCTTCTCCTCCTCCCTTCCATTCTCACCTCGGATTGCAGCAGCTTCTCCTTGCCCCTCCCCTTCCCACCCAGCTCCATCGCAGCAGCCGGAGCTTTCCCAGGCTGCTTCCTGCCCCGCCCCGAAGGACCATGTGCCTTTGCACCTCCGGAGGTGGTGAAAGGCTTCAACTTTCTGTGTCTGTGTCTTTGTTGCTGTGAAAAAGCTGGCTGGTGAGTAGAGAGGCCAATCCTCTACATCAGATTTGCGAGAAGTGGGGGGGGTGTGGAGGAGAGGGAAACGTCTTCATTATTCCCTATGTGGAATATTTCTCAGAGGGTATAATGGGGAATTGATCTGGAGGTTTCAGGGGCTCTGGGGGAGCTATTTTTTGAGGTAAAGGCACCATATTTTCAGTATAGTATCTAGTGCCTCTCCCCAAAATACCCTCCAAGTTTCAAAACAATTGGACCAGGGGGTCCAGTTCTATGAGCCCCAAAAGAAGGTGCCCCTATCCTCCATTATTTCCTATGGAAGAAAGACATTTAAAAAGGTGTGCTGTCCCTTTAATTGTGATGACCAGAACTCCCTTGGAGTTCAATTATGCTTATCACACCCTTGTTCCTGGCTCCGCCCCCAATGTCTCCTGACTCCACCCCCAAAGTCCCCAGATATTGGCAACCCTAGAACTGGGCCTATGGTACATTGCCTATTGCTTTTGAATGGATTCAGCTATGTGCTGAATAGCCATCTGCACCTGCTGTATACCTGCATGGAGATCCTCTAAAAATTCGGAGTTTTCACAAGACTCCGGCACTCCATCACACTGAAGTACATTAACAGTGCAGCTAAGCAGCTTGTTCAGAATGGGGGGAAATAGTTACCTCTTTCTTTTAAGGAAGTCATGCACACCGTGTGACTTAGCTGATCAAATACAGCCTAATAGCCTTGAATGGAAACTCACCATGATGAACTTTTTTCCCTGCCTGCTTGGCCTATATTCACTTCAGTAGGACACAGATTATGAGACATTTATGCATTTCCCAGTCAATAAGCACTAGCCAATGAGGAAAACAACCATGTAGGTTGTCTCAGAAGTGGCAGCAGATCCCATGCCAACTGTAACAGAGCATTCTCTACAAGCACTTCTTCCACATAAAATATGAATTTCTTCCTGCTGATCAAGACTGCAATGAGAAGTTAATTCCTACTACATTTTACCTGCAAAAAGAGTCATTTTTCTTGCCATCACAACCAGAGATATTTACCGATATGCCAGTTTAGTTCATCTTTAGTTAATCTCTTTACACACTTCTGACATCCAGAAGTTTGCTTTCTTTGTAGCCTTTTTTGTGGAGCTATTTTCTGACTTATCTAAGTGCACACTTTCATGTTCATTTATTTCATCTTTTAATTTCCAGTGAGTTCTGCAAACCAATTCATCTGTAAAAAAAACAAGTAAGTATAGTCTAAGATAGGGGTGAGGAAGGAATTTTGCCAGATAAAATAATTCACAGAATTGCTTGTGTGCTCTTTAACTGAGATACAAATAATTCAGCTTAATAAAACAGCACTTGTAGAGCTCCATACATCAATTAAGAAGACAAAAAAAAAAAAAGCATTGGCATTCAATTTACCTTGAATCCTAGAATGTAATACCTGATGTACTTATGAAGAAAAAGCTTATTAAGAAAAAAGTGTGTTCAAATTTACTGTGGATGTGCCATTGCTCATATCCTACTTAATGTCCAGTACATGCCACATAAATCTACTCAGAAATACAATAATCTTTACATTGTCCTACAGTAACAATGTTGACAATCTCAAGTGAGTGTTAATGTCTGTGTTTACTAGACTACCAAGAACGCAGGTCTGCAATAAAAATCTAAGGCTTGTAAAACCGTTAAAACTGCTGCCATAATCTACAACAGAGGTATTATGACAAAGTAAAGGAATCTTGTAGAATAAAACAAGTGATATTGAGGTTGGTTTGCTCTTCTCTGAATTGTGGGATTTTTCAGAGCATCTGCTGCAGTCCTTTGTTCTGTTTGTGAAAGTGTGCATCATAAAAATATTATTGTAAAATGTGACCTCAATATGAACAGTGAAGACCTGTGCTTTCTTTCTCTACTTATTCATTATGGCTAGCAATCTAAAAGGAATTTGGGGGAAATTTTGCTTTTTTGTATTTATCATCAAAAGGAGCTTAATTTTTTTCCCAAAGTCAATGATTCATCTTAAATGGCTAGAACTAGGTTAGGGGAGGGGAAGCCCCACTTGTGTGAGGATTCTGCACCTTAAACTGGACTTGAAACTCTTCATCATCATAAAACCAGAAGTGGAACTCAGTCATGGAATATAAGCATAAAAGTCCCAGGCTCAGCATAAAGGACAGGTAATAAGTGATGTGAAAGATTTCAGCCTCAGGATCTTGGGTTGCCAGGCTCCCAGGGGATGGAGTTCTCTCAGAATTATAACTGATATCTACACTACAGAGATCAGTTTTCCTGGAGGAAATGTCATCTATGACATCATATCCCCTAGGATACTCCCTCCCCTCTCTCAACCGCCACCATCCCCAGGCATTGTCCCCAAATTGTCACGTATTTCTTAAGCTAAAATTGGTAACACTGGTCACTTTCTCATTGGTTGTGGGGACCTTAGCCACCCACTCCTATTTCCCACCACTGCTCCTGTGACCAGTGGGAAAAAAATAATATTACTTGCAGAGAAAACCAGAAGTCAGTTCTCTCCTGAAATACTACAACTCAATCATTATACCATATTCTGCTGACTTCTAGAGAGGTATGATGTCACAGCCAGGTTTTCACCATGAATGACCTTATGCCATCATCAATCCCCCATGCCCCCCCAGACTGCCACAATTTACCAACCAGTGGCTGACAACCCTAGACCCTCAAGAATTGTCATCAGTATGGATGGGCATGAAACAGCTCACAAACAATAGGCCCTAGAAGAGCTTCATTAGAGGTTTGGAAGAAATGGCAGCCGCATTGGTTAGGAAGAGTTTCTAGATGGGCACCCCTGGAAACTGTCAATGAGGAAGTGCAAGAAACTAATTGGTGGAAAAGGTTAAATCTCAAAGGTTATTGCAGAGTGGAAGACATGTTTCAAAGTGGAAATCTTAAACCCTTACAGGAAATAACAGAAGAAATAGGGAAACAATATTGGTTAAAAGTAGCTGGGCTATACAAGACAGTAAAAAAAGATTAGCGAAAATGAAGATTTTTGGATACACACACCAATGGAAGTATTATACAAAGAAATGGCAAAGCAGAAAAAGGGTTTGGTAGGGAAGATATATAGAAGGATGATAGAAAACAAGGAAAAAATAGTAGAGTATTTACAGAGGAGATGGAGCCAGGAGGGCTGGATATCAGAGAGGATGGTGGAAAAAATTGAGTCTGCTATGCTGGCATTGTAAACTTTCTAAAGGTTGGTATGCTCATATGTGATGTGAATGCCCGGTAGTAAATACCTTTTGGAACAAAATTATCAAAATAATCAGAAAAGTATGCAATATAACATTAACCATAGAGTTTAATCTTATGTTGGTAAGCACAATAGGTGGCCCGATAATCGACAGGAGTACGCAAAATTTAGTCAAGGCTATTGTATTGGCGGGTAAGGCGGTCATCGCTTTGGGTTGGAAGGACAAAAGTAAATGGACAGTAGAAATCTGGCACAATTATTTGTTTGAATTTATACAGTCAGACATCGTGGCGGTACTTAGCAAGGAGACAACATGGGATGTGAAAACCAAGGAAATTACGACCAGATGGAAGACCTACCTAGAATGGACAGTGATAGAAGGAAGGACGGACATCCAGTGGAAGACTAAGACTTTGTGCCCATGGCTGGGGAGAAGAGACTAGGAGTAAAGGGTGGAGGGGGAGGAAGGGCGTGTTGGAAATACAAATATGTGTTGTAATGGACTAAATAGAATAACAAATAAGGACTATTTATATATAAAAAAGAAACAGCTCACAAACTAAAGTTTGTCATGAATTTTGGCTGGTTTGTGGTTTGTGAAGTTCAAGGCATGGTGACTGGCACAAACATTTCACAAACTTTCATGCTGTTTGTAGCAACAGAAAGCAGCTTTCCCTCCCAGTTTCTCAAGTCCTGGGGCCCTGTTTCCAGCCCACAGTTTGGAAATATTTCTGCACCATCCCCAGTCACCCTTGTGTAATAGAGTGCCAGGTGTGCCATACCCATGTCTGGAGGGGCACAAACCCCCAACACTTGTCCTCCTCCATGCTTTCCAGGCAAAAGGTGCACCCCAGTGTGTTGCTGCTGGAGGAAAGAGTGGCAGTCAGTGGGAGGAAGAAGAGGCCTACTTCCTCTCAGCAAGGAGAAGTGGAGGGGGAGCAGGAGGCCCCTCCAAGAAAGGCTACTTGTATGTGATAGATAGATAGATAGATAGATAGATAGATAGATAGATAGATAGATAGATAGATAGATAGATGATAGATAGATAGATAGATAGATAGATAGATAGATAGATAGATAGATAGATAGATAGATAGATAGATAGATAGATAGATAGATAGATAATTTTATTTGTATCCCGCCCTCCCCGCCGGAGCAGGCTCAGGGCGGCTAACAACATCATACAAATTTCAATTATACAAAGAAAGCAAAAAACACAAAATTACATTTAAGCATTAAAATTCTGATTAGGTTTAAAAAATTGTTAATTAAGTTAATAAAAGTGCTAATACTGTTCTTTTAGGATGGCGTTTATCATTAGCAATTTCTTTCTTCGTCAGTGAACGCCAGTCGGAAGAGGAAGGTCTTGCAGGCCCTGCAGAATTGTTCAAGGTCCCGCAGGGCCCGCATTTCCTCTGGAAGTTGGTTCCATAGGCTCGGGGCTACAGAGGAGAAGGCCCGGTTACGGGTACATTGCAGCTTCACCTCTCTCGGTCCGGGAGTAGTCAACAAGTTTTTTCCGGCTGACCTCAGTGCTCTCTGGGGTTCATATGGGGAGAGACGATCCCTAAGGTAGACAGGTCCTCGACCATATAGGGCTTTAAAGGTAATGACCAGCACTTTGTAACGAACCCAATATATAACTGGCAGCCAGTGCAGCTCGCGCAGTCCAGGCTGTATGTGCTCCCATTTAGGAAGCCCCAGCAACAGTCTAGCCGCTGCATTCTGCACCAGCTGCAGCTTCCGGGTTTGGTACAGAGGCAGCCCATGTAGAGGGCATTACAGTACTCCAGTCTCGAGGTGACCATTGCGTGAAGTACCGTTGCCAGATCTTGGCGCTCTAGGAAGGGAGCCAACTGCCTTGCCCGCCTTAGGTGGAAAAAGGCTGACTTGGCGGTGGCTGCAATCTGGGCCTCCATTGATAATGAAGGCTCCAGTAAAACTCCCAGACTCCTAACCTGGTGCGCCGCTTTCAGCGGCGCCCCGTCGAAGACCGGAAGAGGTATTTCCCCTTCCTGAGCGCCCCGACCCAGACAAAGGACTTCTGTCTTCGCTGGATTCAATTTCAGCCCACTCCCCCTCAACCAAGTTGCCATATCCTGCAAGGCCCGGTCTAAATTCTCAGGGACGCAGTCAGGCCGGCCGTCCATCAGCAGATAGAGTTGGGTGTCATCTGCATATTGATGGCACCCAAGTCCGTATCTCCTGGCAATCTGGGCAAGAGGGCGCATATAGATATTGAATAACATTGGTGAGAGAACTGCCGCCTCCGGGACCGCTCGCCCCCAATAGCCACCCTTTTTCCCCGATCCTCGAGGAAGGAGGAGAGCCACTGTAAGGCAGACCCCCTCACCCCTATGTCGGCGAGGCGGCAGGTCAGTAGCCGATGGTCGACCGTGTTGAACGCGGCTGACAGATCTAACAGCATCAGCACCGCCACACCGCCCCGATCCAGGTGCCGTTGGAGATCATCTACCAGGGCGACCAGTACTGTCTCCATCCCATAGCCCGGGCGAAAGCCGGACTGGCAAGGGTCTAGGATGGAAGCGTCATCCAGAAAGCTCTGCAACTGCAACGCCACTGCCCTCTCTATTATTTTACCTAAAAATGGTAAATTGGAGACCGGTCGGTAGTTTGCCAATTCGGCCGGGTCTGCTGTACTTTTTTTCAAGAGGGGTCGGACCAAAGCCTCTTTCAGAGATGATGGAAAACGCCCCTCCGAGAGGGATCTATTTATGATGTCCCGTAAAGGACAATCTAGCTCCCTCAGGCAGGATTTAATTAGCCAGGAGGGGCATGGGTCCAAATCACAAGTTGTAGGGCGCGCAGAGGAGAGGATTCCGTCAACTTCCTCCAGGCTGAGCGTGTCGAAATGATCCAGAGTTAAATCAGAAGACAGGCGTGGGGCCTCAGGCTCATGTACTGTGTCTAAGGTGATGGGCAGGTCCTGGCGGAGCGACGTGATTTTGTCTATGTGGGGTGCTGTGAGTGGAACATCAAAGCATGCCACTCTCAGAGATGCCCCCAGAGATGCCAACAGCACCATTCAGAGGGGCTATGTGGAGGAAGCACTCAGTCACCACATCGGTGAGATGATTACTGTGGATGACCAACTCAATTCTCTCATGGAGGACATAGCCTTTTGCTTGCTGCAGCTCCTCCTCCTCCCCAGCCGCTTCCACCCACTGTTCCCTCTGGCCACATCTATTGGCTTGCACCCTCTGCATTTCTTTGCAGAGCTCATGCTTCTATTCCAGGAGCTCTGCATTTTGGATAACAATGCTTCCTTTTATCTGAGGGTCACAGATACAGGTGAGCTTGTACTCCCCTTTCCTGAAGAGAGGGTGCAAGCTGGAGATGATGCCCTGTGGGAGAACAGCCATTCCTTTGGGACATGGCTCTAATGCAGAGTCAGTACCCAGTCCATCTCTCAGATGACTTGCCTCTGACTAACTGTATAGGTGCAGGCCACATGGTTGGTGTCCTGGAACAGTTTTAGGGCATGCACCATTTTGAGAGAGGGTCATCCAGTCACTGGAGCTGAAGCTGAGTTCCTCTTTCCCATGCAAAATGATCATGGAGAGGATGACATCTGGCACTGTGCTTTTCTGTTCCACCAAACATGTAATCATGGGGTAGGTGGCATTCCAGGGGATGCCTTGGGGATGGTCTGGCCAGCTTGACATGTGTTTCAATTTCTCTGCAGAGTAGAAGAAAACACCCAGGTTGTTGGATGTGCTCTGGGCCTGTGTGTTTCAGTCCACGGGGCGGGGGGGGGGGGGCTGTAAAAGTTGTGGGAATACTGCCCTTGCTTGTCTTCTGTTGCTAGGGTACCTGCCAAGCTGTCATGAAGTTTCTTAGCGGACCCCCTGTCAAAACTCTGGGGATGTCTTCCTTTCTGTCATTTGAAATCTGCCTTTGGAGACTTGAGGGAGGCTTGGCCAGCTTGACATGTGCTTTGATTTCTCTGCAGAGTAGAAGAATGCACCACAGTTGATAGGTATGTTCTGGACCTGTGTGTTTCAGCCCTTGGGAAGGGGCTGAGAGAGCTGTGGGCATAGTTCTCTTCCTTGTCTTGTGTAGCTAGGGTCAGCCAGAGATCCTCTGCAAGTCTGGTGTCTCTGGCATGCTGTGGGGGGTGGGTTTCTACCATTTAAAAACTAAACCAGTTCATTTAGCCCCTAAAGGTTAGAGATGGTTCATGAACCACAAACCATCACAAACTTTTAAGGGCTAAATGAACTGGTTTGGTTTGTGGCATGATAGAACACCCCCACCCCACTCCAGCATGTCACAAACCATGAACTGAACTAAACTGTATTTTCTTGGTTCATGCCCATCCCCAGTCATCAGTCAGAATAGACAATACTAGCCCTGATAGACCAATGGTTCGATTAAGCATGAAGCTACTTTATGTGTTCACAAATTACACATCAAGCTCTTCCAGCACTTCCTCTTTTGTGATAAACCAATGCATTTGAATGATCCATAAATCAAAACTGATATTCACTAAAGATCATCAAATGAGATCACAGTTTTCAGATAGCCTGAATGGTGATGCTGTAGTCACAGGGCAACTGTATCCACTCATGGTACTAAAGTTAGATTTATGGAGATGTGGACTAAGCAAGAAAAGGAAAAGCACAAATCTGTTCAGGGGCAGAATGTGCATAGCAGCAAGTCTTGAGAGAACATAACCTCTCTTGTGGGGCTGCTAGTCAAATGCCCTATCAATTGAATTCACTTGTCTCCTGTAAAAGATCGTCCATGCTCACTATAAACACCTGCCTTGCGGGTTTCTTTTCAGTTCATTTTGTTCTGAAACAGTAATTATCACTTCACAGTGAGAAGAGCAGGAGTGTTAGTGTTTGGTGAGAAATGCAGCATTCATTCTCAATAATTTTCACCTATTGAGACTATACTGAGCAGTTTCAGCAATTATAAAATGGAACATGGCAAAATGCCTTACAGAAAGTTTTAAAGCTTTGAATATATAGATTTTTTGGTATATAGTTGTTTCTTCTTGTTCTTATAGAGCCACAAAGCAGTAAAATATCTCATAGCATTGATTGTTGCAATTGTATTCAGTCTGTTAAAGATTAACTATAAATACTATGTAAAAATAAAATAGATTTAAGTTTGCAATACTGGAAATAGATCAGTGGAAGTGTGATGTAGTGTTTAGTATTGGATTTGATAGATGGACCTTTGTTAATATTCATCCATAATGCTCAATGGGTGATGTTAGGACCAGCCATTTTCTCTCAAACTAATATACCTCATAAGGTGGTTGTAAAGACAAAAGAGGCCCAACCACATCTCCAGGAACTCCTAAGAAGAAATGTGAAGTTATTATTTTTTTAAAAAAAAGAATTCTTCCAGATCATCTACTTTTGCAAACGATGATTCAAGTGACTTTCATATACATTGAAAACAAACCCTTAAAATTGAAAAAGAATTGCCAAAACTGATAATTTCAGACTTTAGAAGTCTAAGATACAGAACAACACTGAAAATGTAAGATTATCAGGTGTCAAATTAAAGTATCTGTGTTAAAATGTTATAGCCAGTTTAGCCTCTGATCACTGGAAAAGATCATGCCCCTCTCTCATGGGATCTGACAAAAATCCAAACATGACAATTTGTATCAGCACCTTACATAAAGACTGAAGACCATAGTAAGAGTTTAACTAATTTATTAAAATTCAAATGGTCTACATCATCAAATATTAACTTTGCCTAGCCATGGCTGTCATTATTTTGGGAAATCCACTCTGTTTCCAAACTCAGCTGGTACCTTCTGCTGGCCTCGTTCATCCTCGTCTGCACATATTGTGCTAAGAGGTGACAAGCCTTTCTCTGATGCATTGTAAAGGCTGCTACCAGGTATGGAAAGATGTTGTTCATCACCAAATATTTTCTTTCCCAAGCCCCATCCCACCATAAAGCCAGTGATGGTCTACTTAGGACACATCCTCTGTCATGCCCAATAGTTCAGGGTGCTTGCTGATCATCCTTATTTATTAGCAGGAACCTGCCTTATCCCTGCCAAACAAGGTCATTGCCTAGCTTAACATCCCTTGCCCCACCTGCTGACTATAACATCCTGATGGCCTTGACATCAATCAGCTACATAGGCATTGCATCCTTCCAGAGAAAATTGCATGCCATTGTCCCTGTACAGGTGAAATATATTGTACCTAATGACCTGGTGAGGGATATGCACCTAGAACTTACTTGAATATTGTCATGTTGACCTCATGTTGCATTGTCTTCATTTTACCTCTCTCCAAACCCTTTTCTGCAGCAGCTTTTTCTACACGATCACAGTATCAGAGCATCATCCATTAACCTTCCCAAATAATTATCTTTTGAGTCAGCATAAATCTTCAGGTTCTAACCAGATCAGTTCCCCCCAGATGCAATACCAGGATGTCAGAATGACTGCTTTCTTTCAGACAGGAGTTGGTTTTACAACCTCTTGACACCTGCTACACCACTGAATGATGGCAAGGGGGTAGAGGCCCAGCTGCATCCCTAATTCACTGAAGATGGCCCTTCTGCCCAAAATATGGTGGAATGATCCAGTACAAGGACTCTGATGAGAAGAGTGGAATGATCCAGTACAAGGACTCTGATGAGAAGAAGAAGACTGAAGATTATACCCACCCTTCTCTCTGAATCAGAGACTCAGAGTGACTTACAATCTCCTATATCTTCTCCCCCCTCCTATATCTTCTCCCCTGTGAAATGGGTGGGACTGAGAGGGCTCTCATAGTAGCTGCCCTTTCAAGGACAACTCCTGTGATAACTATGGCTAACCCAAGGCCATTCCAGCAGCTGCAAGTGGAGGAGTGGGGAATCAAACTTAGTTCTCCCAGATAAGAGTCTGCACACTTAACCACTACACCAAACTGGCTCCTCAATATGCCTGTATCTACAAAGTAAAATATTGTTTTGCTTATAAGATATAACTATTGAATGCATTCAGTTTCCATCTCCCAAACCTCTGATTTGTCTGCTTAGTTAGCCATAGCTTCACACACATGGAAGCTGTACCAATGCAGAATTAACAGGTGTTATCCTCACAAGCTAGCAACCAGAGCCAATTTGGTATAGTGGTTAAGAGCGGAGGACTCTAATCTAGAGAACTGGGTTTGATTCCCTACGCTTTCACATGAAGTTGCTGAGTGACCTTGAATCATTCTTGAACAGCTCTCCCTGCACCACCTACCTCACAGGGTGTTTGAGAGGAAGGGAAGGAGATTGTAAGCCACTCTGAGACTGAATGAAGGTGGGGTATAAATACAATACCCTCCTCCTCTACTAGGTAACAGACCTAGTAACTGGAACTGTGTGAGCATGGACCCTACACTATGCTGGAAGAGGTAGCCTGACCAATCTTCTCTGACTCCCTACTCAAGAGGGGTAAAGCCCAATATGTGCCAACTGGACTTGTTGTCTCAAGAGGTATGCTGTCTAACAGGATCATGAATCCAAGATGTGACAGAAAAGGTTAGGAAGACTTGTCAAACCCATGGGTTATTATCCTTTATTGCTGATTCATGTAGGATCAAATGATACTGTCTGACACAGCCTGGAATGTATTAAAAGAGACTATGTGGCTCTGGGTCAGAAGTTCTTCCTAACAAAGGTCATGGCTTAGGATGGGAAAAAAAGAATACTGCAAATAAATGACTGGCTACGTAGCTGTTGTCATCAGGAAAGGTTTAGATTTTTAGACTATGGTTTATGCTTTCAAGATGAAGTGTAATAGTCTAGTCCTCCCAAAGAGCCAGGCGAGGTGTCCAGCAACCAAAGCAGAAGCAAGTATCAGGAGTTCACTCAAAGGTCAGTCCAGTCCAGTAGTAAGAGTTGAATAGCTGGGTCACTACAAGTCCAAGGTCAGAAGTCCAGAAGAGCCAAATCCAGTCTAGGAGGAAAGGTAGGCAAGAAGTCAAAAGTCCAGGTCATCAAGGTTTAGGAGTAGTACAGTGGGTGAGTCAGTACCAAAGGCACTTGTTGCATCCATGACCTTCCTGCCTCTTCTGGCAGTTATTATAGGCAGCACTAGCAATCTGGCTGCCTGTCCAATTGTGAGGAACTCCAAAGGGATCTGTTGAGGCTGGGTGAGTGGGCGTCAACGTGGCAGATGCGGTTCAATGTGGCCAAGTGCAAAGTAATGCACATTGGGGCCAAGAATCCCAGCTACAAATACAAGTTGATGGGGTGTGAACTGGCAGAGACTGACCAAAAGAGAGATCTTGGGGTCATGGTAGATAACTCACTGAAAATGTCAAGACAGTGTGCATTTGCAATAAAAAAGGCCAACACCATGCTGGGAATTATTAGGAAGGGAATTGAAAACAAATCAGCCAGTATCATAATGCCCCTGTATAAATCGATGGTGCGGTCTCATTTGGAGTACTGTGTGCAGTTCTGGTCGCCGCACCTCAAAAAGGATATTATAGCATTGGAAAAAGTCCAGAGAAGGGCAACTAGAATGATTAAAGGGCTGGAACACTTTCCCTATGAAGAAAGGTTGAAACGCTTGGGACTCTTTAGCTTGGAGAAACGTCGACTGCGGGGTGACATGATAGAGGTTTACAAGATAATGCATGGGATGGAGAAAGTAGAGAAAGAGGTACTTTTCTCCCTTTCTCACAATACAAGAACTCGTGGGCATTCGATGAAATTGCTGAGCAGACAGGTTAAAACGGATAAAAGGAAGTACTTCTTCACCCAAAGGGTGATTAACATGTGGAATCCACTGCCACAGGAGGTGGTGGCGGCCACAAGTATAGCCACCTTCAAGAGGGGTTTAGATAAAAATATGGAGCACAGGTCCATCAGTGGCTATTAGCCACAGTGTGTTTGTATATATAAAATTTTTTGCCACTGTATGACACAGAGTGTTGGACTGGATGGGCCGTTGGCCTGATCCAACATGGCTTCTCTTATGTTCTTATGTTCTCAGCCTCCACCCCACAACCACTCTCATTTGACAGTCCCTGGTAGCCATTAGTTGCTCGCTCCTCCATCTTGCCTGAAACTCTCTTCTATGCCTTTTCACCCAGCATTGCCTGGAGGAGTTAGGATAGCTGAGATTAGCTTCTGCTGGCCATCTAATTGCTTCTGAGCTTTCAGGTGTTGGCTTGACTGCAATAAGTATTCTCTCCTTAATACCATCTAGTCCCTCATGTTCCATGGTTTCTTCCTTCCCAGAGCACTCAAGTGCTAGCAGGCATGCTTATGAGATGAGAGCATTGTAGCTGTGTAAACAATACATCTAAATTGCTCTGATCTACTTTATGCTATATCTTAAAATGTTCACTACTTTTTTCCAGTCACTAAATAATTTGATCCTGCCAAGTTAGCTGTTTTACTTTTTCAATATTAAACGTTCATAAGAAACAGAACCAAAACAAAATTGCAAAAGCTATCAAATTTTGATCTTGTAGTAAGAATCTTTGTTAGGTGGGAATGAGCAAATATCTGTTATTTTGTTTCTATTTCTATTCAGTTACAATTAGTTTTGGCTATTCACTTTTTGCAATTGTTTCTGTAGACTCAATTGCATTGTGTACTGTATATGATAACAATTTTATAAATAATTTATATGGTCTTTATACATATAATGGGCATCATTTCTCTTTCTGATTTTATAGGGTTGCCAGCTTCAGGCTGGGAAACACTGGATAATTTGGGGGTGATGCCTAAAGTGGCAAGAGGTTGGGGAGAGGAGACACTGCAATGGGGCATAATGCCCTAGAAGGTGGCATCTGGGGTGTGGTGTTGGCTGCTTAGATGGTGGATGCAGAATAGTGGAGCTCCCGTCACCCTGAACCCTACCCGCCAAAAATTGCCTTCTTGACTGCTCAGATCATGTCCCAGACAGCACGAAAAGTCGGAACAACAAGAGTTCAACCAAAAAAAACAACAATACTAAAAGCGTATCTTACCTCAGAAAATGCGCCAAAAAACCCCTATGCAACAAGCAGGCCCTCGGCAAAACATGACCGCTAAAGTGGATGAAATGGAACATAATCCATCCTCACCATCTAAACTAGGCATGTCAGATGTTCTTACCTTCTTTAAAAATGAACTGTTAACTGAAATTGCCCAGATTCACCAAACGTTAAAGCCCATGTAGCAGCAGTTTACTTCAATCCAGGCAACCCTCCAAAAGAAGACAGCGGACGCAGCCCTTGAAAACAGTATCACAAATATACAATAAGAAAATATACAAGCACTCCAAGGGCACGAAGACTTGGCCACTGAAAAAATTCTACTGCTGGAGCAAAAAATCTGTGAAAAAGCTATCAAATTTTGCGGATTTGAAGAATCTGTGGAAGGCAACACCAACCTCATATCATTTATCTCATCCTGGCTGGTCACAACTCTGAAACTAGATGACGGAGTTGTGCCATTAATTTTTAAAGCATATCAGGTTGGCCCGGTGCAGCAAGCAACAAGGAGAGGCCCATGTGATATCATGGCCGAATTCGCAGACTATCGCACATGCAACACTATACTGCAAGAAGCCGGAATAAAAAAAATGGACTAATGTACAACTCCTCAAAAATACTGGCATTCCCAGACCTGCCCCAGGAACTCCTCCAACTTCAACTCACACTAAAACCAATCACCGCAGTACTTATTGAAGTGAACATCAAGTACAAATGGCTCTCAACGGGGAAATTGTCTGTCAGATACAACTCCAAGACTTTATTTGCAACAGACCTGGACTCAGGATATGATCTCTTACAAGCGCTTCAACTAGACGTTCCAGAAGAAAAATCTCGTAAATCAATCAAAAGGAAGCTGGACATGTTGTCTCCCCCCCACCCCCGCTGGAGCAGAATTAATCCGCACAAAATGGGAACCGATTGCAAGAAGGACAGGAAGGGTGAAACCTAAACAACTTAATACACAACTCAAGGCCTTGGAAACCCTTGAATTGGCTGAAATTAAGGACTCTTACAAATCTAAATTTAAGCACTTAATTCGGAATCCACACTCCATTCTCACTTTAGCCCAAATAGTCAATCATAAGGCACCTCTTAAACCCATTAAGTTAATTCAGGATAATCATGGCAATCATTTTTCAAGTAACTCACAAATTCTTAATCAATTTTTAAAATTTTATAGTTCATTATATAAATCAATGATTCAATTAATTCATTCATACAATCAATTAAAAACCTCCCCTGTCTTAATACCTCTCACAGAAATCGACTTGATGCGTCCCTTTCTGAGCAAGACATACTAAATGCCATCAAACGGTTAAAAAATGGCAAATATCTAGGATCTGATGGCCTGCCTAGCGAATTCTATAAGGCTTTCCCCCATATCTTTTCCAAATACCTTACGAGGGCTTGCAATGACGTTTTAAACAAAGGTACACTCCCAAACTCCTGGGCAGAGTCAACAACAGTAGTCATCCCCAAACCTGGTCGTGACCCAGCAGATGGAAAGGCCTACAGACCAATAAGCCTTCTAAATGTAGACTTTAAGATATTCTCCTCCATCCTCACACACAGACTAAATCTCTTCATATCCAGTTATATACATAAAGACAAGGCGGGATTCATCCCAGCAAGAAACATCACAGACAATATCTGCAAAACCCTAAATATAATCAATTATTGTCATATGCAGAAAGTTGAATCAGCCCTCTTATCACTATATCTGGAAAAGGCCTTCAACTCTATTGAAATTTGCTATTTACTCCATCTTCCAACAGCAATGGGCTTTGGTGAAAAATTTGTTACATCAATAAAATCAATCTATGATTCCCCCCAGAGTCAAACTCAAAGTAAATGGTATTTTCTCATAAAACTTTTACCCTACCAGAGGTACCCGTCAGGAGTGCCCTCTTTCTCCCCTCTTATTTAATATTGCTATAGAACCATTGGCCTTACTACTGCGCTTGCACCCCAATGTTACTGGAGTCAACATCTCAAATTCAAACTTTAAAATGTCTGTGTTTGCAGACGATGTAGTCCTTTATCTCACTAATCCTCTGAAGTCATTGAAACATATTAAACCACATAAACAGCTTTAGCCAAGTATCAGGGGTTCACTTAAATGATACAAAATCAGAACTGTATCCAGTATTTCTTCACCATCCAACGCAACAAGCAATCAGATTGCAATTCAACTACAAATGGATCACAAAAACTTGGAGATATCTAGGGCTCCAGGTTCCTCTCCAACTGGAAGATCTATGCTCAGTTAACTTAACTCCCATGATGTCAGCAGTAAACACAAAACTAAAGTCATGGAGTAAATTTCATCTATCATGGCAGGAAAAACTAGATCTTATCCGTTCCTTTATACTCCCTAAGTTTTTGTTTATATTTAGAGTTTTACCTTTAGAGGTTCCAAGAAAAGAACTCACACAATGTCACAAGGTACTTTTAAAATTCTTTTGGAATGCCAAACATCCAAGAATTAGCTATTGGGCATTGCGCAAAGTTACGCAAAGTTCCACAAGATGGAGCTTTGGATTCCCTGATCTGAAGTTATATCATGACGCAACCCACTTAGCCTCACTTGTAAAAATTCTAAACTCGAACCCTCTCCAAAACTGGGGAATAATTGAAGGGTCTGTTGTAAACCAGCCTCTTCAAAACACTATCTGGAACACAGCAAAATCAAAACCAAAATCAACTTCGTTGAACCCATTCTTAACTAGCGCTGTAAAGATATGGGATAGATATAGAAAAAAGATTGCACCAAACACATCTCCCCTATTCACATTCCTTGATCAACAATGCTTTATGCCAGCTTATCATAATACAAATTTTAAACCATGGCACAATAGCAATCTTGTCCATCTTATTGACATTTCCAAACAAGGAAAAATATGTGACAAACAAACTCTGGAAAAAAAGGCAAATTCAAAATACTGTGGTACCAATACTTACAACTAAGTCACTTATTTTCATCCCATTCCCTTGCAAAGAGACTGTCCCTCCCTCTGACCCCATTTGAATCCTATCTGAAAACTCCACATCTAGGGAAACGGAATATAATATCAATTTTATATAAATGCCTCCTACAAGCAGTTGACACAGGTGAACCAAACTACATTAAGCTCGGGTCTAAAGATCTAAAAATCAATATACCCCTTCATCACTGTCAAAGCCTTTGCGGCTCTAAGCTTTTTAAGTCTTCAAACTCGAAAATAAGAACCCAACTCTATAAAACTCTTGCAAGGTGGTATTTAACCCCAATAAAATCATACCATATGTGTTTCCTACCCAGTCCAATGTATTGGAAAGGATGTAACACACAGGGCACTTACCTCCACTGCTGGTGGACATGTCCCCAGGTCCATCAGTTCTGGGAATCTATATAATTCATACATAAAGTGCTAAATATATGTCTCCCCTTAACGCCGGAACTTTTCCTCTTAAACCTTTGGACCCTTACACAAGGTAAATCCTCTAAACGACACCTTTTGGAGTATTTCACTGCAGCTGCCAGATTGGTAATTGCTTCCTCTTGGAAATCATCCGCACCGTTAAGTCGTAAACTGGCTCCTCACGTTACAGGAATTCTGAATTTTGGATAAGCTTTCTGATGTTTCTTTTAACCCTGCATCCACAATTTCTAACTCTAAGTTTGAAACTATTTGGTTTCCCTTCCTAGAATGTCTGGCTCAACATGACGAATATATGACTTTTCTTGATACAGTTGACATTATATATTAAAAATATGGCATAAGTTTTGTAAACTATTATTGCTACCTACTATAATATCTATTTTACTATGTATTAACAAACTGAATATATTGTTAAGCTAACCATTGACTTACCTTTCTGTAACTTACCTTCTGTTGGCAAATTGTATTGTCAATCTTCAATAAAGATTTGAAAATGAAAAGAAAAAAAAAGGTGGCATCCAAAGTGGTCATTTCTCCTGGTGAACTGTTGCCTAGAGATCTGTTGTAATCCCAGGAGATCTCCAGCCACCACTACAGGTTAGCAAACCTATTTATATATTGTATATAATGCTGATTTATTGACACAAATAATGTTAGAATACATATTATTTAAAACAAAAAATTGGGTGCATGGAAACAGAAAGGAGAAATTAAAGTATAATAATCCCTATTTTTGCATCCAGAATACATTTGTAGTGTTCTGCACATCAGCAGCTCAGGAGTGGATGGGACTCACCTTTGTGGAGCACTTTGTAACAGATAAATACATTTTCAGTACTTACTCAATTTCAGAAGTGTGGAGAGGTTTGAGGAGAGTTGTAAGGATAGATTCATTTTAGGTTCAACAAGAATGCGGCCCCTCCTGACCATGCCGATGTCCCAATGGTGTAGGGTGGGGGCCGTGTTTACCTCCCCAGAAGGTAAGGATGGGAGGCTAACGGCCCTTCCCACCCATCCGGGGACTTGTCGGGGGGCGGAGAGCTGGGGCTTTATTAGCCGAGCCATGCCTACAGTTTCTGCTCTGTTCTTGGCCGGGAAGGACGCAATCATGCTCCTTCCCCTTTAGCTGAGATCGGGCAGCGTTGGAGGGCCTGCCTTAGCAGCAGCACCTAAAGCAGCAGTTGCGGCTCCTGGAAGAGGGAGGAGGCGGCCTTCAGTGTGGTGCCCCGGCTGGCTTTGGCCGGCACACAGGGCAAGGAGTGGCCATCGGTGCAGTGCACGGCTGTGGCCTGGCAGCTGGGGCCTGTAGAGGCTTTTATGGCGCACGGCCTTTGGCGCGGTGCATGGCTTTGGCCCGGCACCCATGGCCAGGTGTGGCTTTTGGAGCCCTAGCAGGATGGCTGCGTACCGTCAGACAGCGATAGGCCAGAAGGTGCCCCTATGTGGGAGTCTTCGTGCCCCTAGAGGCTGGTGAACCCCCTCCCCACCACTCTTTTGCAATCCCCCCCCCCTTTTCTGAGCCTATTGGGGCTCTAGTCCCAGGCTACAGGCCTTACTAGCTTCAGGGACTTTTACCAGGGGGAATTCGGCATCAGCTGGGGGAAGGGGGATTGGACAGGGAGTTTTAGGCAGCTGTTCCCAAGATGGGTCCAAAGAAGGGCCAGGGCCCACCCACGGGAAAGCAGCCCATCAGAAGACCTCACAATAAGTGGCCTATGCTCCCCACCCCAGGGGAAGAGGAGGAGGCCCGCACCCAGCAGGCAATTATTGACCAGTTGGGGGCTTTGGAGAGGGGCTATGAGGTGAGACCAACACAGCAGGCCAGAGGCTGCAAGGCGGCCAGGACATCCACCCGGGCTTATGAAAAGGAGGCTCTGGCATGGTTATCTGCTTTCCAGGGTGGAGCTGACCAGGGTGATGGGGATGAAGGCCCGAGCCATACTCCAGTGGACGAGGAAGATGCAGAGGAGGACAATGGAGTGCAAGATCCAGGGGCAGTGTTGGAGCGGTCGTTGGACCTGGTAACTGTGGTGGTAGCAGTTGCGGAGGCTGATGCTGAAGGTAAACACACAACACAGCAGGCTAGTGGTGGGTGGCCATGGGGTCCCTGGGGGCAAGTTTCTCCCCTGAGTCCCATCTCAGGCCTGGATGCGATGGGCAGACAACCCAGGCATACTGGCGCTGCGCAAGCTACAGCTGCTCAGGCATAATGTAAGTTTGGTACTATGGGGGCCTTGGCAGTTGCCCCCAAGTGTTAATGCCACGTACCTGCCCAGGTTGCTCCATCCCAGCAGCCAGCTGTGGGGCTGTTGTCCTAGGGTCAACACCCCTATGTGCCAATGGCACCTAGCTGGTCTGCACCTCAGTGGGGTACATGGAGGGTTTCCTCTATGGGTTTCATATTCCATTTCAGGGCCCCAGGGGTTCGACGAGAGCACAAAATTTGCGCTCGGTCCAAGGGATGGAACATATAGTGAGGGGAAAAATTGTCAAGGAGTGCTCCAAAGGGCGAGTCCTTGGCTCTTTTGATGTCCCTCCCCCCAGTTCCTAATCTATGCATATCCCCCTTGGGTGTGGTTCCCAAGAAGGTGGTGCATCAGTAGAGACATCAGCCAAAGAAATAAATCAAAGACCTATAGATCCATTCCAAGCTAACAAACTGGAATCTAAAACCTTATCATGAGTGAGCTCCTTGAGACTGTACAGCTTTGTTCAGGCAGAGCTATGTCATTAGAATGTTTGGAATCTTCGTAACATCCAAGGCCTACTGGTGTTTTCCAGTTAAATTCAGGTTTTGCATAGGTTCCACTCAATAGAACAAACTGTGCAGTAATAACTGAAACACTAAGATTCATGTTCTAGCAATGGGATTTGCGAGCTGACACTGTAGCAGTTTGCAACATGATATAAACTGTGAGCCAGATAATATCACATCCTCTGGCTACTTTTGATCCTTAAGGAATTTCTCCATACTTGAGGGATAGGAAAGATTCTATAGCCCAGAGCTGGCTACTTCATTGCCACAGAGATTACAGCAACCACATAGACAATTTTAAATCGATCAAGATAGCTGTTGTCCTCAAGTTATGTGCTGCAAGATGATTAACATACACCATATGCTGATACCCACTGCACTGAACTATTTAAAGTAACATCCACACGGTTGCTGTAAAATGTTAGCTGGCTATCAATCATTGACTTTCTCAAGACCCTTGCATTGTGTATCACTTGATAGAGTATAATTTTTGCATATGCTTATTTGAATAGGTTTTCACAGCTTGTACTAAACAGCCCTCACTCCAGAAATAATTCTGGGGAAAAAGTGATGCTGAATTATGTGAACCCTTTCAGTTAAAACGATTTGGTAAAGAATCTGTCCACCTTAAACATTTGCCCTGTATGTATGTCAAAGATCTCTAACCATCTGTTGTAGACAAGGCTGACCATGAAGACATAACTGCTCCATTTTGTACTCTAGGGGTCTTTTTCTTTAGCAAACAGGGCTGCTGGGTGTATTGAAAATATAATCAGCAATTTTCTTTACAAACCGCAACAAAAATTGGAAGAACCACCTGAGCTTCTCCCCTCATTTCAAAATGTAATTGTTTTATTAAGAGACAAAATAATTTTCTCCCATAATGCAATGAACATTAAATTATTTCCTTGACCAGCTGTGCTGGCAGGCAACACAAAAGGGATTTTAATTAGCTGGACCATTCATCTCTCCCAATATGGCAGTTCCCATATTCTTAAATGTCACGCTGCAATGATTGAGAAACAATCTCATGTCATTAGTAAATGCCTATTCCATCGCTTTCTAAATTCATCGGCTAACTTATGCACTTTTATTGCTGTTAATGCATCTCCGTCATCCATTAATTAGTGCTCTTAAAGCTAAGGGGGAAATGGGTCGGTGACAATAGCTGCAATGTATCAAGTGAAAAGGAAGAATGAAAAATGGGTCATTGAGAGTTTTTATATTACCCAATGTACTTGTGACAAAAGCTAACTCTGCATTATTGACTGAATTATTTAATCATGTTATGTCATGGAGTACTTTCCAAAATAATAAATTGCTAAAGCTTAGTAAGTTATTGAGCACCCTTAATCTCAAGAGACTTGTGGGTTTCCAGCAGACTCTTGCTCCTCTATCCTTCAGAGATGACAGATACTACAGTGCTCATTAAAACCTGCCACGAGTTCCTCAGAAACATTTTTTATTGTGCAAGGCAGAACTTTTTTGTGGCCAACATCTATAGCTGAAAAACTGTTTCCTTTTAATGCTGTGCAGTAATCCAGCCAGCATTACTGGCCATTTAGTCTAGTACTGACTGTCATCTTCCATTTAGTCCATCTTCCATTTAGTCCATTTAGTCTAGTACTGACTGTCATCTTCTTTAAATATGATCTCAGCACTAATTTTGGAAGCTGCACTAGATGGTGGATCTTTGATACCATGCATCAAATATTTGTTACTGAACAACTGAGGCATGTAATCCATGAAGCAGATTGACCTAAATCTTCAGCATCTGCATAGGATCTGGTGCTAGGCTGATGTCTGGGCATTCCACAACACACTATTACAGTTTTGTGCAGATCAAGATACCTCAGGACACCACTACTTGCTTCCTCAGAATCTAGAAATCAGCAGGATTCCTTTTCACATATATGTGCAAAGAAGGTAAAGATTAAGTCATAGATTGATTTCATTTCAACTTTACAACCAGGCCTTTCAAATTGCTTTCTGAAAGAGCAGACACTACTGGAAACTGCTATTCTACTTATTACATGCTGAAATTCTCAATGAGGATGAAAAACACCACAATGGGTAATCCAGAGAAAACAGCCCAAAGAAACTTGACTATGGGAAAAGTGGCAAACGTTGATTTGATTGGACTAGCCTAAAGTGGTTGCCAATAGGGAGAGTAATGAGCAAGTTTTCTTCAGCACAAAGTGGAGAGACAGGGATTTATATTCATTCAACTCCATTGTCAGCAAAAGCAAGAACAAGGTGTGCTGTGGAAAAAAATGGGGAACCTTCACTGCAAATTGAGATGGCTGCTAAATTGACTCGGCAGATCCTATTATTATTTATTTAGTGCTGGAGGTAAAGCATGGCACTTTAAAGACATGAAGTATGACAAGGTCCATGCCCTAAGGAGCTTCCAATCTAAATTAGAGAGCAACAGATAATAAAATCACAACCTGATGGGCAGACGAGTGGGAGGGAAAGCACAGAAATTCAGTAAGAGGGATGGCATATTGTCCTCAGGAGAGGTGTATTTTGCAAGGAAAGCACGTCATATCATTTGCTTTTTTGTCTTCAGACATATCTGGTGGCTTGTCTATTTATTGCTTGGTTTTATTTACCATTTTATCACAGGACTTCTGCACAGTTTATAGCAGAACACTCCATAAAATATGATGCCAGTGTAAAGTGAAGCAATGTTGGTTTATTAGAATAAACATAAGCACAGATAGAGCGGTAGAAGGCATATAATGAACTAAAAGTGTCGTCTTTCATGATAAGGGGAGGAATTATGAGTCTAAGTTAATGGAAATATTTGCAGGCTTATAAATCAAAATTATTTTCTTTGGCTATATTTGCATATTAGACAATGATTAAACAATGAAGTAGTTTATTATCATTTTAATAGGTAAAGAAAAATAGATGCTTGGGTCAATGGTGACTTTCATCTTGAGTGAGGCTTCCAGTTTATCACATTAAAAAAATCTCATCCTTCCTCCAAGGAACTCAGGTGGCTGTACGCGGTTTTCTCTTGATCCACTTTATCCTTCCGAAACCCCTGTGGGCTGAGATCAAGGCCATCTTTTATGGCTCTATTGATGAATAGATATTTGAATATCTTAATTTAATCGTCAGATCACACTGGCCATGCAATCCTAAACAAAGGTACACCTTGCTAAACCTATTGACCACTTTCCATCATGATGTCTCATTGAAACCTGATTGTTCGTAGTCATTAGTAAAATCCTACATGCAGCAGAGTTAATAGTGAGATCATCAATCAGAATGCATCCTACATTTTCATCAGATTTGCGCCTGTCAATGACACAATGCATGCTGACCACAATATCCTATTGCTGATCTCCATAAAATAGGCACAATTTATTATTTATTTAGATATTTAATCCTCTTTTTTCTTTCCAATGGGGATCTTAGCATCTTACAATGCTGCTTTCTCCTCCTCCTTCTTCCCCACAACAACAATGCTATGAGGTTGGTTAGGCTGACAATGACTAGCCCAAGGTCACCCAGTGACCTTCCATGGCAGACCAGGGATGGGGCAGGTCTCCTAAAACCTAATCCAGAACTTTAACCACTACAACATGCTAGCTTTTCATCACAAGATGAAAACAATCAGGAATCGTTTTGTAGAAAACTATGTGGCAGAGCTCATTAGCATTTGCCACCTCCCCCCAGCCAAAAGCAACCCGATGCAAGAAAGGAGAGCCCTTGGTGAGTGAGGCCTGCTTGGTCTGGCAAGAGATCTAGCCAGCTCAAGCAGGCCTCGCTCACCTGGAGCTCTCCTGGGTTCCCCCTTCCCACAGTCAAAAGGCCAGCAAGCCACCCGCTGCCCAAAATCACATAAGTGGAGAAAGGGTGGTGTGGGCTTATCTGAATCCATATTTGGAGCATATCATTTCAAGACAATACCCATGGTGGTAAACAGGCAAAATAGATTATATTTAAGGGAGCCTTTTTCCATTTGGAAATTTACAAAACTGAATTATTCAGGGAAACATTTGAGTGTAGTTAAGAACAGCAAATCTAGTTTTATTAATGGTCTGGATTCTTTTTTAAAATGTATGATTCTTGTGAAATATGTAATTGCAATATATATATTAAAATTGTGCCAGTTCTGTGAAATCTTTTGAACAAAGTTGGAGTCCAGTAGCACCTTTAAGACCAACAAAGTTTTCTTTAGAATGTAAGCTTTTGTGTGCCTGCACACTTCATCAGACAATGAAATTGGGTACACTGAGCAGAATTATACATGGGCAATGGTTAAGCATGCAAAATAGTACTTAGTTAGAGTCTATGGCAAAATAGTACAATTAACAAATTGAAAGAACAACCACTTTGGTTTAGATACCATTTGTTGTGTTGGGAAACAGCAAAGTCAATAAACATATCAGAACTGAGGAGTTATGGTCATAGTATCACAACGCAATAATTTTGAGTCTCGTTTGAAGGAAAAGCAGGATGCAAATGTTTTGATAAAAATCATTCTTAGCATAAAGCCATGGATTAATTTGCCCCAGCTCCTCTTCAAATAAGGCAGTGTTAGGTTAGCCAAACAGTAGCCATCCAATGGGAAAGTGCAATGAAGGGCCTATATATGCTAGCCTCACCCCTTTTTTCGCAGGATTTTGCTTTCTGTTGCTGACCCTTTCTGCAATATCACAGGATTAGCCATTTGCCATTTGGGGGACAAATGGGCATTTTGGGAGGTTTTGTTGATTGGGAGTGGGGGAGAGACTTTTTTTTTACGGCTTTATGATGTTTGTGATAAGGAGGGGTAAATTAGGCCTCGTTATGGATTGTTTAGCCGTAACTAGTTTGGTGGGGATATGGAAGCTTGCTCATGACAGATAGGGATGAGTGGTGAGCACCTTGAGGCAATAGATGTCATAGAGGGCATGTCCTGAACAGACCATCACTGGCTTTACGGTGTGATGGGACTTGGGAAGCAGCACCTTTGGTGTTGAATATCTTTATGGACCTGGTAGTGGCCTTACAAGCATCAGGAAAGAAGCTGGTACGTCTCAGAAAATGTAGATGGGGCTTTGTATCTCTCAGCACAATATGTGCAGGCAAGGATATACAGGGCTGGAAAAAGTTGCTAACTGAGTTTGGAGCCAGGGTGGATTTGCCAGAACAAAAGCAGCTATGGTTAGGCTACCTAGTGCAGTCCACCCAGTTAAACATTAGCTTTTTAAATAACTGATAATGTAGATTAGCTAATTTTAATAACCTAGACAAACCAATGCTATGGCCTCATGTCTTTATTTGCAGTGCTGGGACAAACACATTCTAATCACTGTTTTTCATTTTGTATGTTGTGTATCTTGTAAAATCACCTCAGGGTACTGTGGAGAATGGTGTGTATACTTAAAACCTCTGTTTTTCTTGACAAAATACACAGAAACACAAGGAATTCATCTTGACATAAAAGAGTCAACTGACATGTCCATAAGTCATTCTATAACCTGATATGAGATGAACTAAGTTATTTGTCAATTGCCACAAAAGTGGGAGAAGGTTTTCAGAGTCATTTTAAAAGTATGACCTATGCCACCCTTAGAAGGAAGGAAGGAAGGAAGCTCCAGACATGATAATTTCCAATAATTATTAAAAATCATAAAATATTATATTAATAAGTCAGCACGCACATTTCTTTAAGATTAAGGCTGTCTGTTCATGTTATGGCTATGTTTTCTACCCATATGTCACATGATGCATCCCTTAACTGTAGGAAACACACTCTGCCCCATTCTCAAAACCTATACAGTACAAAACATAGTATCACAAGAAAAGAAAGAGCACTGTAGGCAAAATAACTAACCCTACAAAACTCATGCAACTGAACAAAAGGGCGTACTTCATGGGAAGGGATACAATATTTACCCCTGGTGCATTAGAAACTATAGCTGGATCAGCTCAAACAGGATTATCTGTTCCACTAAACTCTGTGTAATGACACCATTCAATTTTGCATACAGCCATGGGCAATGTCTAGTTTATCTGCCAGTAAAGAATTGTGCCAAATGCTTAATACTTCCTATAAAATTATGGAGTGGAACCTTGCTTTTTAAAAAAATGCAAGAAATCTAAATCTTGCTCTCAGCTCAGTCCATAGAATGCTAAAAGAGAGAATGCTTGAGCCAGAACAAAGGTCATTTGGATTCCCGCAGCTGGTACTACCATTCTTGTTTTATTTTTTTATTGGACAAAACCCAAGTCTTACTCTTGCTGTGATGCATCATATATTAAATGGGGAAAGGGAGGAGTTTGGCAAAGTAAAGTGAGCAGATGTGAAGTGAAATCTCATGCCCTGTCCAAGACTTTTTGTTAGCAGAAGCACACACATGGTCTAAAGATATTACTCAAAGGAGCTGGGGTATTTTCATCCCAGAGACCCAGGTGCAGTTTGTCTGTTTGATTGCTTATTTAAATGATTTATATTACACTTTCCCAGAACAATTTCTGTTTAAAGTGGCTTATGACAAATTAAAAACAATAATATCAAATTAAATTCAATTAAGATTTGCACTATCACCAGAGCCTTTGCAATGGACAACCTGTTACTGTTCCCAGAGCCTTTGTGATGGCATAGTTCTGATTATGTTCAGAGGTTTCTTTCCTAAATAATTCCTAAATTAGTCTAAATGCTGCAGAATCAATTGAAACCAATGGTCACACTTGTACTCACCCACCTGGGGCTCTCCTTTCTTGCATTGGGCTGCTTTGGCTGGTGGGGGGGGGCAGCATATGTTAATGAGTTATGTTACTGAGCTCCACCACCTATTTTTCTACAAAATGACCCCTGGTTAAACCCAATATTTGATTGCTAGATTGTCATTTCAGAGAGACCTTGGTTTTTCTGCTGACTTTGACACCAGTTTTGTGATGAAAGCCCTAGCTGTTGTGTCTCTGTTATGAACCTGCACTGCATCATCTGCAAGTTGCAAGTAATAATTAGTGCTCACACAAAATGTCTACTACAAATCTCCATCTATTGACTCCACCAAGGGGTCATTTGAAAACCAAAACCTGTTGGTAATGTTTAATATAGTCCTCTACACTGATTCCACTATATTTCTACTTCTCAGGCTTTAAATATTAAATTTAGTAACTTGTAATGATTGCATTTCTACAAACAGGCATCAAATCCCTGAGTTTCCCTATAACTTGAATTGTATACTTAAGCGCAAAGGAGAAAGAACTTCTCTCCCTATTTTTCCCATATCACTTTCTTGTTTTGTTAGTTTAGCACTGTCAAAATATCATGGGGAATATAGAGTCTGGAAGACATACTGATCATCACATTTCCCAGGATCCATCCTCTACTGCATTCTAGTAAATGTTGCCCATTAGTACTCAATTAATGGATTTTTTGTGACACCCCCCACTCTTTTGTGACATCTGCAGTTAAACACAAGTGCTATAGAAGAGGTCATCATCCTCCAGCCCCATTGTGATATCAAACTATATCAATCATTCACTGCTGAATGGCCCCCGTGACTCCAATGGACATGTGAGCAGGGTCAGACGATGCTGTACCATTGTCAAGATTATTCAGATTTAATTGAAAAGTAAATTTAATTCTCCCCATATACCCACTTGGTGGGAATGGCAGCTTAAAACTTCGTAAATATTCATTTCTTCAGGAGCAATATTACCAGCTCTGTTCTACATCATTCTCATATTAAAGTTTTCTGTTTTATATTCATGAAGTGTGCAAATATGAAAATTTTATGTACGTAATATCAAGCCCTAAATATCTATTACCTGGACTCATAACTAAAGAGAATGCATTGCTGTCACTAACAATTTAAGGGCCCCCAAATCAAATTTTGCAGACCAGGAGCATTGTGATTAAAATCATGAAGCTGGTAAATAGTTAAGGCTGAAAAGGTTTGGGGGGGTTGTTTTGGTTTTTTATTTGATCAGTGTTTCTCATACTCTTTCAAGTAACATTTATTAGTATAGGTTCAGTGAACCCAATGACAATTTAGGACAGAGGATGATTCATTACTACAACAATGATTTGATCTCCAGACTTTTAATATGGTTTTGAATGTAGTTTAAACTGTGGCAACAGAATATGCAGAGGCCTGAGTATGAACACAATTTGTGGGGACCTGCTGCCAATTTTTTTTCATATTGAAAAGTATTTTAGACTGAAAAACATAACAGTTCTTCACCTTTGCACTAAGAAGAGCACAAGAAACAGCTATCTGAAAGAACTGGTGTTTCTAACAGTGCAATCTTCAGCACATTTAAACCCTTTTAAGTCTCTTGGAGTCAATGCAGAATTGCATTAAGAAAAGATGCTGTGACTTGGCTCAAATCTCAGTTCTGTCACAAACTATTCCAGTGGGCAGTTTGGCTCTTTCTACCATATATGGATTTTGTAAGGACTGGAAGAAGAAGAAGAAGAAGAAGAAGAAGAAGAAGAAGAAGAAGAAGAAGAAGAAGAAGAAGAAGAAGAAGAAGAAGAAGAAGAAGAAGAAGAAGAAGAAGAAACAACAAAATAATAATTGTCATAGTCAGATATTTGATTGGTAGAAGGTATTCTGCAATTCAAGATCTAGCCAAGTTTCGGGAAATGCAAAGGTATCTTCCCAGAATTCTTGCTTTTCCAAGTAACACTGTCTGCTGCAGCTGAGCTTGTGCCATTTATTCAATGCAGTATGCTGCAGTCAACTAAGTTAGCTCTATCAAGAACAAAATGTTTAGATCTTACTCAGTTAAGTCTTGATTAGAGCTACTATATATTCTTTTCACTTTATTTGAGCCTTCTATCTATACCCATTTAAGTACAACTTGCTTGAATCCAAGGAAAGAAACAAATGGTTCAATTTTGAAAGTAAAACTATAAAAAGAAGGATCCAGCAACTGCATAGGGAACTGAAAAGAGTCAGTATCTCATATATTTCAAGAGAATTATTGGACCTCAAAAATATAAAAATTAATTCAGGATAAAAAGAGAGAAGAAATATACAAGGGTTGGCGCCTCATTATTACATCTATTAACAACTATGATTCATCAAGTTTATGGAAAGCTGTCTGTATAGCCATGAATCTGAGATCCAACATGTATCCCTCTTTCCAGGTGGATGAGTTATTTTAAGGAGCTGTTTTGTTCTGGTTCTTCCTGCAACACCTGGGTAGAGGACAGAATGCCAGATGACATCCCTAATATGACCCCTATACTGGAGATGGGTATATGCAATAAGATCCATTGCATGAGATCCAGCAAGGTTCCTGGCCTGGATAAAGTCCTGACTGAGCTTCTCAAATGAAATATTTTTTTTTTCATGAGGAATAATTCTAGCACCTGTTTTCTCTAAGACAAATCAGACAGGAGAAATCTGCCTCAGTTTGGAAGCACTCTATAATTATTCCAAGAAGCATTCTATAATAATTCCATTTTTTAAAAAGGGCAGTAGGTCTGATCCAACCAACTCATCCAATTAGCCTTCTATCAACTGTTGGGAAATTGCATTCTCCCCTTCTGTATCAAAGATTAGCAGAATGGATCAAGACCAGTAAGATCCTGGGAAGGGAACAAATTGGCT
Source organism: Heteronotia binoei (assembly GCF_032191835.1). NCBI lineage: Eukaryota > Metazoa > Chordata > Lepidosauria > Squamata > Gekkonidae > Heteronotia > Heteronotia binoei. The sequence goes on from NC_083229.1 coordinate 96,355,484, forward strand.
TTAGGAAATGCTTTTTCACCATTGATAATTGTTTAGCACTTTTTCATCGAGCAGAAAAATATACAACTAGTGCATGGGGAAGCATGACAATAATTCAAAACCTAGTATGATCCCAATAATTCAAAGCCTACTATGATCCCAATAACTGGGGTCAAGAAGGCTAAAGTTTTTCAGGGAATGGTACATAGGGTAGGTTACATTAACTCGCAGGTACACAAGGAAACAAAAACTTCAGGGAGCATAAAATATGGATTCTGGAGACAACTGAGAGGTGATATGATCACATCTTCAAGTATTGGAAGGGCATGGAGGATGGCATGGAGGTTTTTTTTTCTGTTGCCTCAGAAAGTCAGACCAGAACCAATGGGTTGAAATTTAATCAGAAGAGTTTCAAGCTAAACATTAGGAAAAAACTTCCTGAAAGTTAGTGTGGTTCCTTGGTGGAGCAAGATTCCTCAGACAGTGATGGCCTCTCCTTTGGAGATTTTAAAACAAGAGGCTAGATGGCCATCTTGCAGCAATGCTGGTCTTATGAATTTAGAGGGAGGTATTTGCGAATTTCCTGCTTTGTGCAGGGCGTTGGGCTAGATTACCCTGAAGGTCTTTACAATTCTGTGATTCTAGGTAGGAAGCTTTATTTGGCCTTTATATTTTATTTATATTTATTTTATTTTTATTTATATTCCACATGCCCTCCAAGCAGGCTCAGGGTGGGTAACAAAAAATCTTATGAATCTATTTTATATATATATAATATTTTATTTATTAAAACAAGTAACAAACTTTACAAACAGTACGTACAAAACAGAACACAATACACAACAAAAATTGAGATAGAGGATTCAGTCATAACTCGCTTCCAACATCTTACACACAACCCCATTTTCTTAGATAAAAACCCACCAATATCAAGAGTAAATTGCTACCTTTCAATTAGCATAAATATCCTCTGTCCTAATTCCGGCGGATTCATTTATCTCCTTCATTTTTTTGCATTTCACCCCTTCCTTAACCACTCACAAAATAGGCTTCAGTTTTTATCAACATATTTCTTAGGTATGATTCTTAACATATTAGAAAGCTTATCCATCTCAGCCGTACCTATTATTTTTACAATTAGATCATCTATTGTTGGCATTTCATTTTTTTTTCCAATACTGAGCTAATAAAATCCTCGCAGCTGTATTAACATAGGCTTCTCAGCTGTACCTATTTTATCCAGCATTAGATTTAGAAGAAAGAGCTCTGGCTTAAAAGGGATAACAATTTTTAATATTTTTGAAGTATTTCATGTACTTTCATCCAGAATGTCTTGACTCTTTTACAAGACCACCAAACATGGAAATACATTCCCAGACTGCTCTCACACTGCCAACATTTATTAGATAGACCTGGGAACATTTTTGCTAGTTTTGCTGGAGTCATATACCACCTGTATATCATTTTGTAAATATTCTCTTTAAAAGATACTGACTTAGTAATCTTTACATTTGTTTGCCAGATCTGTGACCATTGTTCCAAGTGAATTGAATGACCTATATTCCTAGCCCATTTAATCATTACATCCTTAACTACCTCATCCTGCATTTCGAACTGGAGGAGGTGAGTATATAATTTACTAATCTGTTTCACATCTGTCTTTAGAAAAAGCTTGTCAAACATAGATTCTTTCAGATAAAAACCTTTTTCTTTATCCTTATTGTATCTAGACTTTAGTTGGGCCATTCTCCACCAGTCCAAAGAGATATTCTGCTCTGCCAATTGAGTACTTGTTCTCATAGTCCCCTCCTTATCCAACAAAGTTCCATATCTTAAAGGGATCTCATGAATTGACAAGTGGGGCAAAAAATCTTATGAATCTTAAGGGAACATTCAGTACAGTTAGCTAAACCAAGCTATGGGAGAAACTGATGTGTCTATCCACTGATAAATACTATTATGGCTAATCAACACTGTACACCAATACTACTGTCAAGGTCCACTGTGGTGGTTAGGGGCAACTTTAAGAGAGCTTCACTGTCAAGAAACTCTGTTTCTTGTTCAGTTCTAGTTCTTTTTAACAATGGCCCAAAGTTTCATTTTCAGTTGCTAGACCTGAAGCTAAGTTGCAAGGTAATTGAAAAACAACTGTGCTTGTGCTGGGAAGATTTGTCAAACTGACTTTATGATATGAGATAACAGTCTAGGAGAAAGGCAGTGCCTATCTTTGCCCCCCCCATTCCAAAGCCAGCACATTTCTGTGCCTCAGCGACCAATTAACTGCATTTCATCTAAGAGTCATGAACTATAACTGCAAGAATGATGAAGCTATACTGCAGATAACTCCATCATTTCCCTCTATTCTGACCCCCTTCTTTGAGTCATGTGCTTAGCAACAAGATCACCTCATCAACTGATATTGCCAGCTAGAAATATGAGGTCTCAGAAAGGCTTGCCAATTCCCAGGTCTCAGGGGGGTTCTCCCACTTTCCCAGGCTCCTTCCCACTCTCAGTCAGCTGGCCGGCAGGCGGAAGCGCCACCCTCACAGCTCCAGATTCCGCATGGAAAGGCTTTCTCTTGGAATGGTGTGTCTGTAAGGCTAAATGGGGGTGGGGGGAGTAGGCAGAACAACATGGCTGCTCCCAGTGGCTGTGAAAGCAGCCCAGACCCTCTGTTGGTTGCACAATCTTTTCAGAGGTCGTTTGCATAGGAAAGGTAAACTTGAACCTTTGGTTGCTCTGTGTTACTTTGAAGAAGTTGGAAGTTCAGCAACTCATGAGTAGAGATGCCAATCCCCCACTTCAGAGTCATCAGAAATGGGGATGGGGGAGGGAAATGTCTGCTGGGCACTTCATTATTCCCATAGGGTATAATGGAGAATTGATCTGGGTGTATCTAGGGCTCTGGAGTGGCTGTTTTTTGAGGTAGAGGCACTATATTTTCAGCATAGCATCTGAAGACTCTCTCAAAATGTTCTCCAAGTATCAAAAAGATTGGACCAGGGGCTTCAATTCTATAAGCCCCAAAAGAAGGTGCCCCTATCCATTATTTTTAATGTATGGAGAGCATTTAAAAGGTGTGTGGTTCCTTTAAATGTGATGGCCAGAACTCCCTTTGGAGTTCATTTGTGCTTGTCACAACTTTGCTTATGGCTCCACCTCCAATGTCTCCCAGCTCCACCCCCAAAGTCTCCTGGCTCTGCCCCCAAAGTTCCCAGATATTTCTTGAATTGGACTTGGCAACCCTAACCCATGCTGGATCTTTAGCCATTAAAAAGTTAGCTTTTGAAACCTAAAGTTCAGCTTCTTGGATAGCCTTCCCATGTGGTTCTCTTTTTGGAAGCTATCATGCATTGGTCCCTCGTTGCAACATCATTCAGAACCATCTGGAATGCTTGCTTCCTTGCTTTGGGTCTGGCACTCTGCCTGCCCTATGCTTACTCTGGATAGAGTGGACTTTTGATTGCTGAATGTCTTCAGCTGAGAAGGATAATCTCTGGTGCTTTTGAAACAGTGTCATGCTGTGTATCCAGTCTTCTGAATTTAGTTTTATTATTTTGATTCCTGGCTGCTAATGTTCCTATTGAAATATTCTTGCACACTTGTAATAAATTCCTTTTAATTACATTTGTGGTGTTTTGTTTTTCAACCCTAGCTCCGGTACCTAGATCAAGTGCTCACCTACCAGGTTAATTGTTTTGTGGGAACTCATTCTGCAAGTGGCCTACCTTGCAGGATGGACTTTCTTGTTTAGTCCCAGAAAGTCTAGAAGCTTGCCCCTTTACTTCTGGCTATTGGGATAGTCAAAGGGGCTGGTAGTAGCTACTAGGTCTGGTGTATGTGAGGATTCACACATCCATGGTTTTGTAATTATGTGTTCCTTTGACCCATCCCAGCAATCCTTTAGGCTGGGGTTGTTGAGATTTGCCATCAATAAAGGGGTGAGACAAGGTTGTCTGCTTTGCTCCTTACTTTAAATTAAATATAAATGATCTAATCTTACTTTTTTTCTTCTCCAGAGTTTCATGCCTCCAGAGCTTGAGCCTCTAATGCAGACAGAGGGATATGATTTAGTAGGCATTTAGAAGGCATTTGGTGGGATGATTCCCATGACTGGAATGTAGTAATGGATGGATATGGGTTTTTTGAGAAAAACCAAAAGGGTAGAAGAGGAGGCAGAGTGAGTTTGTATGTGAGGAGAGGGTTGTCAGGAAAGTAGAAAGTGCTTGGGTGAGGATAGGGGAAGGAAGAACAAAAAGTATTGTGGTTGGGGTCTGCTACAGGCCTCCTAACTAGGATGAGATGGTGGATGCTGTCCTCCTTGAGAAGTTTGGCAGGGTATCCAAACAACATGAACTGGTAGTTATGGGTGACTTCAGATTCCATGATATGTGCTGGAAGACAAACTCTGCAAAGCATCCATAGTCACACATGTTCCTAACCTGTCTGACTGACAACTTCCTTCATCAAATACTGAAGGAAGCTACGAGGGGCTCCGCCATATTTGACTTAAGATTGACCATCAGGTAAGAGATGGTAGATGGGGTGAAGGTGGTGGGGATCTTAGGGGGGGAGTGACCATGTCCTGCTAGAATTCTTTTGCTGTGGGTGACCAAGAAAGTTACATGTGTAAGTTAAATTTCAGTGGGACAGACCTTAATAAACTCAGAGGCATGATGAGAATTATTCCATGGGCAAGACTGCGGGAAGGGAAAGGACCAAATGAGGGGGTGGGCTCTCCTAAAACAAAAGCTCTTGAAAGCTCAAGCCCATTACTATTCCAACAAGAAGGAAAAATGGAAGGGGATCCAAAAAGCCAATGTGGATGAACAGAGAACTCTGAGATGTGCTAAAGGAGAAAAAGTCTATGTTCAAGAAATGGAGGCAGGGATATACCTCTAAAGAAGAGTATCTATGGGTTGCTAGCGACTGTAGAACAGCCATCAGAGAGGCCAAAGTTCATGGTGAACTAAAGTTGGCCAGGAAGGCTTGTTACAACAAGAAAATCTTTTGTGTGGCCCTTTCCATCTCTATGATTCTATGTTTAGCTTTGAAAGAAATACTCTTGCTGCTGTATGCTGATGGTATGGTTCTTATTTCCTGCACCAAGATTGGCCTGAAGAAACTCATGAGATGCTTTTTAAACTATTGCCCTGATGAATAATTGCAAATAAACTATAACAAATCTAAAATCTTGGTTTTCTGTAGAAGTGGCAATCTGGGTCTTTCCAAATGGATTATAGAAAACTCAGGCATTGATGAAGTCAGGCATTTTTGCTACCTGAGGATTGCTTTTTTTTCTTCAGACCTCTCCTGATCACAGCAGTGTAAGTTTGCTTTGAATAAGATTAAGCCTGTTTCCAGAACGATATCTCGCTTCTTCTTTACAAGGGGAGGAAGATATATCCTCAGTTCAATCCAGGTGTTCAGTTCCAAAATAATACCCCAGTTACTTTATGGTGTTGCTATCTGGATTTGGTGATCTCAGAATCTTTAGGTCATCATGGAAGTCAGTTCATACGTAGGATAATGGGATTCCCTTATTGCATCATAGATGTATCCCTCACAGCTGAACTCAAAAAGCCAAAAGTCATTGGAAGCCAGAGCATGGCTCAGCACTTTTAAGATATAGCTAATGATCATTTTTGCTTCAGAAGTTGACGGTTTGCTGTTCTTGCTTATTATTCTTATTGGATGAAGATAGTAGGTGCAAGATTAAGGCAGCTAGGGCTTATAACTGAAGATATCTTGCTCGGTAAGGCTTTTGCTTTTCCAGTATTGCCTTACAGAGCTTCATTAAAATAGCATGGTAATTTGCTGCCATAGAGTCTGCTCAAGTCTTTAAAATTGTTTATCTCCCCAGACTCTGCCATTATATATGAGACACCTAATAGCCCTCCATCATGTTAGGGCATTTGCTTTAGCCTGCTTTACAATCATCTCTTCCAAAGTATTACACCTCAGATTCAATTGTATTCCATATTCAGTTCATCTTCGCCCTTGTGGTGAGGGTAAAATTGACACTCTATCTCACCACTGTTAATATGTTCCTCATCTAATAAAAGTCAAGAAGATAAGATACTTTACTTGTTGCTAGACAGTGACCTGAACACAATTTGTTCATTAAAGCTCTTCTAGCATATCTTCCTTTAGTAAATAATACATCATTGTTTTTAGTAATTGCTCAGAATGATTCCATTATAGGATCTCTGAAAAAGAAAGTAAGTAGTCATTCAGTACTCATTTTTTTTCTTCGCTTGCTTAATTTTCAGGAGACCTCTTCCACCTATTTTTTTAAGTAAATATGATCAATCTCACTTCTAGAGAAATGTGAATGATTAATTGGCATTATCTTGTGAGTTTTGTAACCTATTGCTTATTTCCGATCAACAATGCCAACAGTGTATCTTAGAGCTGGGATTGCCCACGTTAATTGCCTTTACCATGTTGCCTCCATTTACTTTTGTTTGCAATATCTTTTAAACTCTTTGGTAGTACTCCTTGGACATATTTTATTAACAAGGGTATATTATACTGTATAACAATTATATATATATTATATAATTAACATATTATATAACAAAGGTATATTATAATATAGTATATAATATATTATATAACAAGGGTATATTAATAGGGACATTGCATGGGGGATCATTATTATAATTAGCATTGTTGTTGTTGTTATCTTTACTGTTGTTGCTGTCGAATTGAAACCAAACATGTTTCAGCCTAAAGGCCTTTCTCAGTGGTAGAAATAATAAAATAGTTTTAAAACAATTTTAAAAGCCACCATAAATTATTTGCACCACTGAGGTACTGAATTATTTGAACCACTGAGGAAAGCCTTGTAGCTGAAATGCATTTGTTTTTAATGATTTTAAAAACTATTTGTTACATATTAAAGCTCTGCTAATTCAATAGGTCTGAATTCATTATTATATTTTCTTATCTGGCCTATTGTCAACCTTCCTGATTATGTGGTTCTCCTGGGCTGAAGTTTTTTCTTCTCCTTTTTGTTTTGGCTTTGCTGCATTTTAATGGTCTTGCTGTCTTTGCTGCTCCTTGTGGGCGGGGGGAGAACCTAGAATGCTGATGGCTTGGGGGTAGGGTTGTCAGCCCCCAGGTCCCAGTAGGGGAACCCCAGGTTGTGGGGCTTCTCCGCACTGCAGACCAGCTGGCCATCAGGGGAAAACCCTCCCATAAACAGGGGCATTGCTGTGCAACATCCCCAATGCAATGACATCACCTGGAAGTGATGTCATAGTGTTAGGGACATTGCATGGGGGATGTTCCGGGTTTTGAATAAACTCTATGGTTTAAGCTCTATTTAACCTTAGAATTTGCCCAAAAACTAGAGAGTCGCTGCTGTGATGGTGTCATTTCCAGGTGATGTCATTATGTTGGGGATGTCATTTGCTCACCCCCAGAATACCCCCAAATACCCCCACCAAATTGGAGAGGGGACCTGGCAACCCTACGTGGGGTCCAGCACTACAGGGAAGAGAAGTGGCTGCCTCAGGGTCTCAAAAGCTGGCAGCTTCTTCTTGAGCTGCAGCTTTAGGAGCAGGCTCCTCAACTGAGTCCTTGGAGGCCAGGATTCTGGGTCTGGTTTAGTCAAGCAATGCTGGATGTCCTCTGAATTTCCTGTTCTTCTCCTAAGACTGCCCCAGGCACCTCATGTTCATCCTCTGTTCCTGACTCTCCATCTAGCCTAGGAGGGGTCATAACAGGAGGCAAATAAATGGCTTCATAGCCTAGAAAGACAGAAAGCAGAATCTTTCACACCACTACCACATGAATAAAACAGAGTTGTAGCAGAATGGTTGAACTGGCCAGCCCTAAGAAAGGGATAAACTGTGAACTGCCCATAGCCATTATGAGTGTTGGAATAGGAACCTTTGAATAATAGAAGGTATCTTATGCCAAATAGTTCACATCACATTAACGCCAGCAGGAGAATTATTTGACTAACAAACATCCAGTAGTTCTGCAAGGAAGGCATTTGTGATGCTATGAAATGTAAATTATATGGTTTCATTAAACCTTGCCCCTGATATAGTTATGGGAATTCCCTGAAGACTGTAATCTGTAAATGAATAAAGGCTTGACATGTATATAGGGACAAGAGGCAATGTTGTAAAATGTATCAAATTTGACAATAATAGAGGAAATACAGCTGCTCTAATCTGGCATTGTGTATTATTGGCCATTACAGTTCACATTTAATTTCCATATTGGAACACATGCCAAACACTCGTAAAATAGAAGTATCTCCAATACAAAAAACTAGATCAGCCTGCCTTTCCAAAGTAGGCATTTTGCATTTGCTTCACTAAACAAATCTTTTTGTTCACAATTTTTTTTAAAAAAAAATTGGTCACTTTAGTTCCTTTATATGCTGAGTATTGATTCAGTTTGAGAAATAAAAAGGAAAGTTAGTGCAAATATTTATTGAATAATTCTTTTTTCTTCTCTTTTGATGTACTAAGAAGGAAAGTGATGTTTGGTTAACAATGAAGCATCTATATTAGACTTGATCAGAGCAGTGCTCCAGTTAGTGCTGACTAAAACTGACTGGATCATTAACTAATCTAACATATATTTAGTCAGATTAATATGAGTAGGCATATCAGACTTCATCTCAACTTGGCTGTCAGGGTTTCTTAGACAAGTCATAACATCTCAGCTCCAGTTCCCCATTACAACAGGACCCAAAATTGACTCCATGTCACAGGACAGCTGTATGAGCACATTACATGCTAAATGGATGACTGTATCAAAGCCTATAGAGTTTGTTCTTCTTGTTACACATGTCTCCACGGAGCTGAAAGATCTATACTGGCTATCCATCTCCTTCCAGGCTCAATTTGAACCACTGGTTCTTATGTATAAAGCCCTAAATGACATGGGATCAGTATGTTTAAGGGATTACCTCCTCCCATGCTGTCCAGCCTGACATCTAAGATCTTCCTCACAATCCCTCCTTTCTGTGCCCCCACCTTCAGAGGTGAGTGGGTGGCAATGAGAGACAGGTTTTTTTTTTTTCTTTCATTAGTGGCACCTTGACACTAGCCTGGAACTATGGTACCAGACTAAAATCTTTCTTTTCAGTCAATTTTTTTTTTAAATCAAGGGATTAATCTTTTAACATTATTTTGTAGTCTACTTTTAAGTCTGAGAAATGTCTAAGTCTTGTTTTAAACTGTTCCATGTTGTTTAAGCTCAGGATGGGTTTTCATGTTGGGTTTTAATTGATAAGTTTTATGATGTTTTATGCTTTATTATAAGTTATTTTATAGGCTGCCTCAGAAAGGTACCTTGGAGATGTAGAAGAAAAATCCCTAAATAAATAAATAAAATATTTTAAAATGCTACTGGTGGTATATACATAGTGAAAGTGCATGGTCAGTTTCTGTGTTTCAAGGGATTTCCCGAACAGTCACCTGTTCTCAACAACATTGAAATACATGTCCCAAACGTTGTTTATAGCTCTGTGAGAATTGTTTGAATACTGAGAATGGCAAATCTGTTTGCATGAAAAAAGAGAGAGAAAAAGACTACAGACTTACATAATTTTACCACTGAGAGAATTCAGGAATGTGTCTTGACTCCATTGCCTACTAGGAGAGAGCAAAGACACAGGATATTTCTGTGTGGCAGAAAGGTGACTGAAGAACATAAGAGAAGCCATGATGGATCAGGCCAATGGCCTATCCAATCCAACACTCTGTATCACACAGTGGCCAATAATCTATCTATCTATCTATCTATCTATCTATCTATCTATCTATCTATCTATCTATCTATCTATCTATCTATCTATCTATCTATCTATCTATCATCTACACACAATGTGGCTAATAGCCATTGATGGACCTCTGCTCCATATTTTTATCAAACCCCTTCTTGAAGCTGGCTATGCCTGTAGCTGCCACCACCTCCTGTGGCAGTGAATTCCACATGTTAATCACCCTTTGGGTGAAGAAGTACCTCCTTTTATCCGTTCTAACCCGACTGCTCAGCAATTTCATTGAATGCCCACGAGTTCTTGTATTGTGAGAAAGGGAGAAAAGTACTTCTTTCTCTACCTTCTCCATCCCATGCATAATCTTGTAAACCTCTATCATGTCACCCCACAGTCGACGTTTCTCCAAGCTAAAGAGCCCCAAGAGTTTTAACCTTTCTTCAAAGGGAAAGTGTTCCAAGCCTGTAATCATTCTAGAAGCAACTCCAAGCAGGTGTATTCAGAAGTAAGACCTGCTTCACTCAGCGAGGTTTAATTCCAGGAAAGTATCCTGAGGCTGCAGTCAGATGGATAGTTTGGCCCAATATAGTTGCTGTTCCCTTAGGGATTAAATGGGCTCATTCACACAGCCACATCTGGTTGCAGTTCCCCAGTTGTACTCACCCCATTGTATGGCAGGTTGGATATGGAGTAAACAGCCACCGGAGAAAGCCCTGTGCTTACGGAAGTCAACACATTCATTCTGCATTTCCAGATGTCTAAACTACCCTAGTGCACACTCAAACCAGTTCAGAAATGTGAACATTTAATTTCACTTTTGCTGCTCTGTTTGTTTGTTTTTAAAAACCTGGTAGTACATATGCTCACAAGTGCATGGTTGCTCATGCACACCCAATAAATGTTTTTGAAAAAAAGGCAAAGGGTTAAAACAAAGTAAAGGACTAGACCACATGTCCCATGGTTGACATGCAGCTCTAATCTGAACAGTCAACTATGGAAGAAGCATGTGGTGAGGCTAGATCAGGTGAGAATCTGATCAAAAATCTCTATCACAAAAAGTGATGGAGTATTTAGCAGCATGCCCAAACTGTGCCAACCTTCCAGTCTGACTGCAGCCTAAGTACTGCAGCCTGACTGGGCAGGATTTGCATAACAATTGAGAAGATTCTAATCACAATCAAGGGGTCACAAGCAGCAACTCTTCCTTCTAAGGCTGCTTGGAAACTGGAGGTATGTAAAGCAGTGACATTCAGAGCCATTCATTTCAAACCAAATATGGACTAAGAAGCTTGCTCTGATTCTTCCACATCATCTGTTGGTCTTCTCATGGTTTATATATGCAATCAAACACAGTTTTCTCAGCAATATAATCTATACACAGCCTCACCCCACATTTTTGTGTGTGAAAATTTCAAGAGTCTCTGATTAGTCTGACCTAGAGCTGATTCCACAAACCCTACAATTGTGTCTGCTTCCTGGAGTTCTTCCCTACTTGGTCCCATACCAAGATCTCAGAGATGAAAACAAAAGACTGTACTGCCCTAAACTGAATTTAGTAGACTGCCTGGAAACAGCAGCAAGATTTATTTATATAAGCAGCATATAAGAGAAAATTGTGCAGATTTGAAAAAGCAGTGGAAGAGGATCTAGAGCCTCTGTAAAAAGGAGGAGATGAGTTCTTGGAATTGGGAGATACACACATGACAATCTAAGTGGACCTCAAACCATCATCACCCAAAAGAAGAAGCCTTGACTGTCAATCTGAGCTTTATCATTTTTCCACCAGTGCTTGTTGTGCCTTTATCAGCTGTTTGATATAGACACTAACAAGCAATACTTTTTCTCTCCAAAGTTGTGGAAAATTGCATTTGTTAAAGCCACAAGAACAGACCAGTATGAGGGGGGGGGGGGGGGGTTGTAACCTGACACAGATAATATAGCCATATGGTTGAACTTAGCAAAATGCTTGCAACCATTCGGATTGATTGTAACATTTGTAATGAGCAAATTTTCCTTTCACGTGAATCATTTTTCCCCATGACCCTTTGCCCCATGTTTACTAGTATGAATCCATCTTATGAAGCAGGAGAAGAGGGGACAGGATGTTCAGTCTCACAAGGCTCAAGTCAGTTTGGGCAATTGGATGGTTTCACTGTGACCATGGAAAAGAGTAAATGAGTCTAATATATCAGCATGTCCTAATAGCAGCTACCACTCTTAGCTAGTGTGAAAAATGCTGCCTGTGAAGATTCAACCTTTAGATATATCTTTTGGTGCCAGTTTGGTGTACTGGTTAAGAATGGCATACTCTAATCTGGAGAACTGGATTCCCCACTCCTTTGCTTGCAGCCAGCTGCGTGGTCTTGGGTCAGTCACAATTCTCTTGGAGCTATTGCACCCCCATACGGAATAAAAAGGCAGACAACATAATTGGGAAAACGGGCCACTTTATTAACTTTTAACACAACCTGGCAAGGTAAACTGAAATAGGACGAGCCCTGGGGTCACACCTGACCCCGCCAAGTCCTACAAGGGCAAGGCACCCTACCCCTGGTCGTAGCCAACCAAATGTGGCTAGAACCGGGCCGGCAGACCAAACATGCCCTCCCTTTACCCCCGCCCCAATTCCCAGAAGGGGGCGACCAAAGGGAGGCATGAAACCCGATCCATATTTCAGGACATTGAGCCATGAAGCCCATCTGCCATTCCTACGGATTGCATGCACAACACAGGTGCCTAGGCCTGGCTGCTCACCGGCAAGGTCTGAACCCCTTGCAAATTCCGCCAAGTGACCAAATTATCTACCTACCTAACAGCCACACCACTGCTAGCAGTACAAGGTAGGTGAAAAACACACCACCAACGGCCAATTCAGGTGATGTGAAAAAAATTCCTACCTGGCCCCTAACAAGGCGACCGGTGTAATCCTGTACTACTGCAGGGTGGGTGGGTGGGCCAACAACTCCACAGGACTGCGTGGAGAGGGATGGGGCTGAGGCTTCTTATAGCCCCAGCCCCCGCCCGCACAAAGTCCCCGGATGCCCAGGAAGGCAGCACTTTGATCCTTCCTGGGCTGCAAAAGACAGCCCCGCAGTGCGCAGCCGCTTTGTGGCGTGGCCGGAGCGGGGCCGAATTCTCTCAAGAGCAGTTCTCTCAGAGCTCTCTCAATCCACATACCTCACAGATTGTCTGTTGTGGGGAGGGGAAAGGAAGGTGATTGTAAGTCATTCTGAGACTACAAATGATGGGCAGGGTATAAATCCTCCTCCTCCTTTTTTAAAAATTGCAAATGGAGTGAATTTTAATGCTGGAGAAATACACTTGAAATACAAATGAGGGTAATGTTTATGAATTGATGAAGGATTGTACTGTCATGCTAGACATCAGCACATTTAATGAACATCTTCTGATGAAAGGGCCAACCTGTATGTTACTGGAAATGCTGGGGCTCTCCTCTTTTTGATGGGGGAATTAGCAAGAGGCAGACCTAGATAGAACTATTTTTAGAGCTATTTTCAGAGCAGGGATCTTTTACCAATAATATGAAGGTCCAGTATCAGAAGAAAGACTTCAGAGTTTAAAAAGTTTTTTAAAACTTTTACTTAGAAAAATATATAAAAATATAATCACACATAAAAGAATCAGAATATAAACACAATCAAGAGGCTAGGAAAACAAAGGTGAGGGATAGGGACTTTTAGGGTTTATTATAAAGGCAACACTACCTGTCCAAATGTGAAGGTGTCCATTTAGAAATTAAAAATGGGGACATGCACATTACTATCATTACCTTGCTTCATTCTTGCTCTCCACTAGGCCTTCATTAATTAAGGCTATCTCTGAATATTGTCTAAATGGGGGATTATTTAATTTCAAACAATTTTATTAGTAACATATGGTAATAAATTTCAATTTCTTACATCATTTATAATTACTTTTTTATCTATCCCATATATTACTTTCTACCCACCACTCCCCCCATTACTTAACCCCCACCGGTGTTGTATACTTAAAATCCTAATATTAAAGGTACCCTTAATTAGTAAGAACCAAAATTAATGTCCTCCTCCCTCTTGTACTTAGTCATTATCAAAAATTGTCCAATGTCCTTTTATTTTCCACTCTGTTTCTACATATCTTCTGAACTTTTTCTACTCCATCTTAAATACTTCTAAATCATAGTCTCTTAAGGTTCTTGTTAACTTTTCCATTTCACTCTATGTCATAACTTTTACAATCCAATCCCATTTCTCTGGTATTTTTTCTTGCTTCCACAACTGTGCATACAATGTCCTAGCAGCTGAGAGCAAGTACAGATTAAAGTTCTTTTGGAAATTTTTCCATTTGTAATCCCAACAAAAAAGTCTCTGCAACTTTGTTAAATTCGTATTCCAAGATTTAAGAAATCTCTTGTTGAACCATCTGCCAATACTTTTTCGCTCTTTCACAAGTCCACCACATACGGTAGAAAGAACCTTCATGTTTTTTACATTTCCAACATCTATCTGGCATCTTATTGTTCATCTTTGCCAACATTTTAGGAGTCATATACCATCTGAACATCACCTTAAAACAATTTTCTTTAATACTCTGACATGTTGAGAGTTTCATAGAGTTCTTCCACAAATATTCCCATGTGTTCATCTGCATTTCTTTATTTACATTAATTGCCCATTTAATCATTTGAGATTTCACTACTTCATCTTCCATAGACCATTTTAAAAGTAACTCATAGATTTTCGAAATTAATTTTTCATTATCTCCAATCAGAACTTTTTCCATTTCTGTTTGTTCTCGTCTTATTCCTTCAGTTTTAACATCGCTTTCCACCAAACTTTTTATTTGTTGCATTTGAAACCAATCATATTTATTATTCAACTCTTCAGCAGTTTTTAAGTCTATTTTACCGCGTTGTATTTTTAGTAATTGATTATATGATATCCCTTTTTCCTCTACTGTCTCAGATGTTATTCTTATTACTTCTGCTGGCACTATCCATAGTGGTTTTCTCTCATTTCCATATTTCTTGTACTTAATCCTCTTTCTTTAGCATCTGTTAAAACTTTCATTTTAATCCTTGGTTTTTTCCCGGCCCATACAAATTCTGAAATCTTTCTTTGCCATTTATTAAATTGTTTACTGTCTTTCACAATCAGAATAGTTTGAAACAAAGACATTATTCTCGGCAAAATGTTCATCTTAATTGCAGCTATTCTACCAAGCAATGACAAATTAAGCTTGTTCCATTTTATCATATCTTTGTCCATTTTACGCCATAACTTTTCATAATTGTTTTTAAACAGATCAATATTCTTCATTGTTATTTCCATGCCCAAATATTTTACTTTAGGGGTAACTTCATATGCCGTTAATCTCTGCAATTTGTTTTGTTTATTTACTTGCATATTTTTACAAAAAAAAATTTGACTTTTCTTTATTAACATAAAGTCCAGCCAATTCTCCAGAATCTTGTATTTTGGCTAACAACAAAGGTGTTACGTGCATAGGATTTTTATTTATAAACATATCATCTGCAAATGCTCTATATTTATAGGAAAATTTTAATTCTCGTTCCTTCAATTTCTTCATCATCTTGTATTTGCATCAATAAGATTTCAAGAGTCATTAGAAACAACAATGGTAAAAGCGGACAACCTTGCCTTGTACCTTTGCTGATTATCATTTCTTCTGTAAGATCTGCATTTATACATAACCTTGCATGTTGCTCAGTATAAATTGCTTTTATCATTCTTATAAAGTTTTCCCCCAGCTTTATTTTCTCCATTACTGCAAACATAAAGTCCCAATTCAAATTATCAAAAGCTTTCTCTGTGTCTGCAAAGAATAATGCAACTTCCTTCTCTGGATGTCTTTCATAGTATTCTACAATATTTACAACAGTTCTAATATTGTCTCTTATTTGCCTTTTAGGGAGAAAACCGGCTTGGTCTTCCTTTATAAAGTTTATTAGATATTGTTTAAGCCGTTCTGCTAAGATTCTTGTGTATATCTTATAATCATTATTTAATAATGAGATTGGTCTATAATTCTTTACATTAGTGACATCTCTATCTTCCTTTGGAATTAACAAAATTACTGCTTCCTTCCATGTATTTGGTATTTTCCCATTTATTCTTATCACATTCATTAATTTTTGAAGTTTTGGTATTAATTCTACTTTAAACGTTTTAAAATTTGTTGCTGTAAATCCATCTGGTCCAGGTGTCTTTCCAATTTTCATTGCATTAATCGCTACTTCAATTTCTATTTTTTCAATTGGATCATTCAAAATTTTTTCCATATAATCAGTTAAGGGTGCTATTTTAATCTTCTGCAAATACGCTTCCATCTTTTCCTTCTTTACTTTAACACCTTTAAATAGTTTAGCATAATATTTAAAAATTTTCTCTTTATTCCTTCTTGATCTACCATCTCTCTTCCATCAGCCACAATTTTATTAATAATTTTACTTTCTCTCTTTTTCTTCAATTGCCAGGACAAATATTTTCCAGGTTTATTCGCTCCCTCGAAAGATTTCTGTTTTAATTTTTTCAAATTCCATTCCAATTCTTTATTTAACAGATGTTTCATTTGTGCTTGCAATATTGTAATCTACCTTATAATTTTCTTTTTTCCTGGCCTTTTCCTTAATTCACCTTCTTTTTTCTTAATTTCATTTTGAATGTCCAACATCTGTTTATCTTTTGCTCTCTTGTCTTTATTATTCAATGTTATTAGTAATCCTCTCATTACTGCCTTGTAGGCATCCCATACTGTCCAAAATTCTACATCCTCTCTGTCATTTACTTGGAAGTATGCTTTGGTTTCATTTTCTAGAGATGTCACTATTTCTTTATTTTGTAGTAAATCTTCATTTAATCTCCATCTTCTTGACTTTTTCGACAGTTTTGTAATCCACATTATTGGGTTATGATCAGCTCCTATTTTAGGTAATATCTGTATTTTCTTTGTTATAAGTCCCAAATCTTTAGTACCCCACAACATGTCAATTCTAGAGAAAGAGCTATGTCTAGCTGAAAAGAAGGTATAGTCCCATACTTCAGGATTAAACTTCCTCTGCATATCTTTCAAACTCTCCTGTTTAACCAATTCAAAAAAAGACTTTAGCAATTTTCGTTCTTTATCATTTTTTTTCTTTCCAGATCTATCTATTGTATTCTGAATTATTCCGTTAAAGTCCCCCATCAATAAAATTTGCTCATAAGTCACTTCATCAAGATGTTGTGTAATATTTTTTAAAGAAAATGTCTTTAGCACCATTTGGAGCATAAAGTCCCAACAACAACTTTTTTTGGCATTCAAAGTAATTTCTACTGCTATATATCTTCCATCTTTATCTTTAAATACCAATTTTGGGTCTAATTCTTGTTTACTCCTCTCTTCTTCTGTTCAGCCAATGTAAAAAATTCTAGTCCCAATTGTTTATTCCATAGAAATTTATAATCTTTTTGTTTAATATGCACTTCTTGTAAACATATTATATTACAATTTTGTTTTTTTTTTTATTCAATGAAACGTTGCCTTTCTTTTTTTATGGTGAATTTAGTCCATTTACATTCCGAAATATCAATTTATAATCCATCATGGTGCAAATTCTTTATTTTCTTCATAAAATCTATGCAGTTCCTGTGTATTTGTGATTGTAATCCTTTTCCCTTGAAGTTCAAAGCTCAAACCTTCAGGTTTTTTCCATTTCTTTTGTCATAAATCTTATGACCACATCTCTTGGCAGATTGTTCTTTTTTTGCATAGAGTGAATTTACTCTATACATATAGTCATATATATTTCTATTCCCTTCAGGATCTTCCTCCATAAATTCTGCAATTATTTTTATTATGTATTCTTTCAGGTCTGATTCTTCATCTTCTGGTACACCTCTCAGATGGATCTGAGTTTCCATCAGTTTGCAGTCATGAATTGTCACTTTTTCTTATAATTTTAACAAGGTGGAGTCATGTGTTTTCCACTTCTCTTCCACTTCTTGTATTTTCTTTGTTATTACCACAGTGTCATTTCTGAGATTCTCTATTTCTTGTTTTAATTCTTTTTTTGAGTCCTCAATATCCTTTATTATTATTTTTTTAGAGGCAGTTATCATTTCTTTCACCCCCTTCATTATCCTAGCTTCCATTGCATCTAATTGGGCTTGCATTTTCTCTATTGAAGCAGACCTAGCATGAGTTTGTTTCGGGTCTGACATGTAAAAAAAGATCAAAAATTTTGATCTCACCAAATTAAATTTGAACCATCAAGTTTGATAAAGTGAAGCTTGCCCTTTTCAATGCACCCAATTTCACTATCCTCTGAGCCTCCCAGGCTCAGATATTAATGTTTGAAGTTTTTATTTCTCCCAAAATGGCAGTTGCAACTTTTGCTTTACTTTAAAAAAAAATCTTTTTTCCCTTTTACCAGTTCAAATCTTGTTATCTACTATTCAACAGTAGTAATTTTTTAATTGCCAAATCTGTTAACTCCACCAATTTTTAATGTCCCAATCACTTTAAAAATGATGTTAAAACTTAGTCCTCCCAACAACAAGGGCCACTGATGTTTCTCTCTAGTATTTCTCTCTCTCTCTCGGCTTGACTTCGCGAACGATGATTTAAGAAGGGTTATTATAATCCTAAAGTAGGCTATTTACTTCATTGACTTCCTTCTTCTTTCTCCAATACTTCCTGCTTTTCTTGCATTCAAATCTCGTTTCACTGGTAGACAAATCTCATGATATCTGCTGTATTGACTGCGAACGCTGCAGATCTGTGACGATGGGGCTGCCTCCTCAACCACAGATAGACTAAACAATAAATTCCTTTCTTCTTTTAACACTGTCTTTTAAGTTTACAAAGTTCAAATGTAGCCCCTTATCTTCTTCTCCTTTCAGGCTTTCAGTATTTCCAACTCCCACCTTTTACTTCTGTTTTGTTTAACTTTAATTATTCCCGTAGTGAAGAGATAGCAATCAGTACCTTTTTTCTGTAGTTTATCCAAATCAACACCAGTCCTTTGTAGATTAGATGTTTAAAATTGTAAAAGAAGGTTTGGATCCTGTCTAGCTTATGTCAAATTAATGACTCTGGAAACTTCTGCAGACGATGAATATGCCACTTCTCTCGGGAGATCCCTCAAAGCCTTAAAGGAGCACCCCACCCCCTGGGACTCCCTTTCAGCCAAGGTAAGTCTCCTCAAAGTATCTGTGCATATCCTGGACAATTCTCAAGCTGAGAAATGTAGGCAGAAGGCATTAATTTGCCTTTTACTACCCTGAACAGAAGTGCCAGCCTGCCCCCGTTAGGGAAAGCAACTCAGCTCGCCATTTTCCAACCCTGGAAATCCTAAATGGGGGAATATTTATAAACACCCACACATTTAAAATCATGGTCTTTTCTAAAGCAAGAAATTTTCCTGAATATAAATGGCAAATTCATGGAAAGAATATTGACCTAATTAGACAATTTAATTATCTGTGTATTATATTTCAAGCAATTTTAAGTTGAAATTTTACATCTGAAAAATATTAAACATAAAATGAAAGTATTTAGTAATGCTCTAATTCATATTTTACCTACCCAGGGTGGGAATCTTATACCTGAAGCAATCAAAGTATTTAATGCTAAAGTAATTCCCCAAATATTATATGGTATTGGGGTTTTGATTGATGAAATAGAGGAAGCAATTGACCATGCCAAATTATGTCTCTGGGATAGCCCACAGAGCAGAATTAAATCAGAAATCTCTGGAAGCTTTAGGCTGAGTCCAGACCAGCACTTTAAGCCAATGCAAGGATGGTCCCTTTTAAGCTCAAAAAATGCAGAACACACGTGCACATCTGCCCAGCAGCCCGCTCCTGTACTTACTTCATCCCCTGCTGACTGTAGAGTGCCTTAAAAAGCTACTACTTACTAAATGGTAAGTTGACTCAGCCTTCCATCCTTTCAAGGTCGGTAAAATAAGTACCCAGCTTGCTGGGGGGGGGGGGGGAGTGTAGATGACTGGGGAAGGCAATGGCAAACCACCCCATAAAAAGTCTGCCGTGAAAACGTTGTGAAAGCAACGTTACCCCAGAGTCGGAAACGACTGGTGCTTGCACTGGGGACTACCTTTACCTTTAGCAAATTGTGAGGTGTTTCCGAGGAGTCTTTGCGGGCCATCTAGATGGCCGGGAAGCACCCAGGGAGCAGCAGTAAGGTGCATGAGTGCTATGCACTTTCCTCCTAGGTGCGCATGACCTGGCCCTGTTCTGGTGGAGGGCCAGATGGCATCTGGACACCTCAGGGCACTTCTGTTTGTGCCAGCTTACTTCTGGGTCAGCACGCTGCCACCCCAAGCTGGCAGTCTGGATCCTGCCTTAATGTGGCAAAGATAATTGTTATTACATTGTAAGATGCTCATGTCTAACAATGGGTTCCTAAGTCTTATTGTATAAGATCTGCTACTGAACTCTTGGGAAAAGGTCATTTAAAAGCTTCAGTTTTTAGACTTCAACTCAAACATAGCATGAGACAAAAGATATCAAGTTAGTGGTGATATCCCTGGATTTTGGAAGTATGCAGGAGAGAGCACGGCAGGTATACTCATGACCTAAACCCATTTATTTGATTTCACAATAGGTTTTTAACTTAATGGTGCCACAGTATAGAAAGGCATTAATGTTGGCTAGGCTAAGTGCCTTTTCATCAATAGTTACTGAGGGATGTTATAGAGGTATTTCTTACTTGGATAGAATATGTGAGTGTGCAGATGGTCATATTGAGTCTTTGGAATATATTTTGCTATTCTGTTGTTTTTGGGAGGATTTAAAGAAGAGATATTCTGGGGGGTTTTATCTTATACATTTTATTTATTCTTCACAGAGTAAGTCAGATGTAACTATTAGATTCAGATAATAGAATTGTGTTATTAGTAGCAATTTTTTTGGTAAAAGATAATTAAATATAAAAGTGGATAATATAGGATTGTTTCAGTGTGATGCTGCTTGTGGCCAGTTGGCCATTTAAGCAATATCATTTAAGTAAGTAAGACTTAAGTAAATAGAGCGTCCAAGACAGTGGACACTCCCATGGACATTCCATGGCCTCCAGCTAGACCTATTAACTTTTCTAAAAAGGTGGCTGAGCTGAGGCTAGAAAAGCAATTGAAAAGGCTTTCCCCTTCTTGCTTTTTAAATGAAATAGTTCTGTGGGGCCAGGGTGCTCTGTGGCCCACAGAGGAAACTGACATGTTCCCAGGGATATGCATGAGTTTTCCCAATAGGCAAAATAGCACATGCACACAAGATTGTTTCAGGTTGAAAAATGGCATGGGGGAAAGTGGAAACTCCTTCTCCATGAACACTATGGCCCAGATCTGAACCTTTAACTCACATCTGTTTCAACACAGCTTGAGGAGCCTACACAGTGTTGCATGATAAAAAATTATTATTTTTAATTTTTTTTAATTTTAATTATTTTTTTTAATGAGAGCCGGTTTGGTGTTGTGGTTAAGTGCACAGATTCTTATCTGGGAGAACCAAGTTTGATTCCCTACTTCACATGCACCTGCTGATGTGACCTTGGGTCAGCCACAAGTTCTTGCAGAGCTGTTCCGCTCAAAAGCAGTTGCTGTTAAAGCTCTCTCTGCTCCACCTACCTCACAGAATGTCTGTTGTGGGGAGGGGAAGGGAAAGAGTTTGCAGGGAATGCTGCATCAAAATCTGTGGAGTGAGAAGGGAATTGCCAAGAACCAGATATGGGGAAGCTATTCAACTTGCCTTAAGCCTTCAAGAGGTTTTCTATTAATATAAAGTGGAAAGGTAGCAAAAGGAGAGAGACTACACTCTTTTTTTTTTGTTGAATCTTATTTCCCTGTACACATCACGCCTCCCACCAGCACCTTCAAATCCCTTTGAAGGCTTGAGAGCATATGCTTTGTCTTCCTATGCTCAACTCTGCAAGGTTTTATTTTCCCAGTCTTGTGCTTCAGCTCAGGTAGCAAATTACATTCAACAATTGCAATACACATTATTCTAATAAAGAAAGAACTGTATCTATAATGACCCCAGTCATTATATCAGAGTTTGAGGCTCCTACTGGCACCATCCTTGCAGCATGTCTTTCTTGTCTCAGTTTTCTTTGTGAATGCATTTTGAAAGAAAGAAAGAAAGAAAGAAAGAAAGAAAGAAAGAAAGAAAGAAAGAAAGAAAGAAAGAAAGAAAGAAAGAAAGAAAGAAAGAAAGAAAGAAAGAAAGATAGATCTGCCTTTAAAAGAAAATGTACAGAGAAAGCACTGGTGACAATTTCTTTAATGGATAGCAACTCATTATATCTGGTGGCCCTTTACCTCTCAAGCTCTGATGTGTGGATCACTGATAATATTTTCCCTTTGTAGACAATATCATCAATGTTGAAATTATCATAAATAGAAAAGCAGTATGGGCTAACTTTATTGTGTTAATATACATAAAAGAATGTGTTTCATACTAGGTGTGCATACTGTCCATAAAACACATCATTAAAAATGAAGAAAAATGCTCTAAATATTCTAAGTGATATGTGAGAAGATGTGCAGTAATCTGTATTTTTTATAACTCCCCCCCACACAAACACACACGTTATAGTGTTGCCCAGTAACTAGCTGGAACTACAAGGACAAAGCAAATGCAGAACACAGTAACACGATTTAAAAAAAAACAAAAACAATTTGGGATGGTTAAGATTATGAGCAGAAAGAAAAGGAACTGGATATTTGTTTCTACCATTGTTCTTTATCAGGTCAAAATAGTGCCCCCTGCTGCCCTTCTCTTAGGATTTCCAGTCCATGCCTTGAAACCAGTGGAAGGGTTAGGAATCGGGCAATGGGAGCATAACACCAGCTACAACACTATGTCTCTTCTGGGAAAACTCAAAAATGTCATAGGGTAGTTCTAGGAAGGCTCAGAAACTAGAAACTCTACATAATTTCTAGGGTGATGTAAAGGCATAGCTGACATTGTTAGGTTTTTCCTTGAGTGGTGGTAGACAACTAGGGCTGCTGATTGGAGGCCTGGCAGCCTGACATTCTTTACACATAATCTACAAGGGTCTGTGAGAAGATACCACCAATGAGTCCAGTCAGTTTTTTCACTTATTTTCATTTAGTTCCCCGCCTTACTTATTACAGCCTCCATCCTGCATGACTTTTGAACATGAAGGTCCCATGATACAGCCTTTTTGATAGTCAAAGGAGATCCTCCTCCTTCCTTTTGCACCAAGGGAAAGCTGGTTGGATTCAACCCAGTGATTATTCTTCATAACATCTAATATTGTAAAACATAGAACCTGATCTGCAGTTTTAAACTGGACCTTCTAGCTGTCCCTTGAATATCAGTTTGATCTGCCATAATGGCAATGGCAAACCACCTCTGCTTGCCACTTTCCTTGAAAACCCTTTGGAGTTAACAAAAGTTGGCTGTGACTTGACACATACAGGGGCTGTTCAGACACACACATACAGGGGCTGTAAACACATACAGGGACTGTTCAGACGCACAGTTTCATCAGTTGTTGCTACTGTTTCATACTGGATTAAAAGTGGCTGATCAGACAGCAATATCTGCCTCCCGGTATTAACTCGTAAAAGCACCCCCCCCCTTCCAATCCTTCTCGGAACCGGAGTATTTTGTTACCTGCTCCTTTGCGGTGTTTTTTGAGTTCTCTGGTTTCACCTCGTAGTTTCCCCGTCTGATAGTTCTTGACCAACTTCTGGATATCTGAAGGTTGTCCCAGAGCAAAAGGAGCCTCAGACATCTGGTTTACAGTCACCATTTTTTTTACTACTTAGTGATATGCACATAACTGCATAACCACATAATGTTTGAACCTATTCACATGTGCACATAATGCATGCATATGCATAATGCATGCATGTGCACATGTGCATATTGCACACATGTGCATATTGTGCATATGTGCATAATGTGCACATGTGCATAATGCGCACATGTGCATAATGCACGCATGTGCATATGTGCACATGCAAATAAAAGTGGAGGAAAAAAGAACTGCATTGTGCCATTGTGTGGACAGCAGAAGACGGTTTCACTGCAGAGTGATTTGAATTGCAGTTTGGCAGTCTGATCGATAATATCCACAACAAAGATATTCGGAACAGAACCGCGTCAGTTTAACATGGACTCAACATGCTTTGTGAACAGGGCCACAATGTCTCAAATCTAGCTGTTCTTACTCTACTATGTTTTGCAAAGCTTTAAGGAACAATTATACTTTTCCTTTGGAAATGATTAGCCAATGAGATGTTTTTAAATAATAACATGAGCACATGAACCATCATTAGGGATGAGTGATTATCCTCATTTAATTTCTTTCTTTCTTAACATTTGTTTGCATGTTTGTCAATGGTTTTGGTTCCATTAGTTCTGCAGATAAGCTTGTGTTGAGATAGTTGCATTATTGTTTGCATTGTGTATGCATGTTGTGCCATATTAATATATAATTTATATAATGTTGATAAGCACAATGTAGCTGTGATCATGCACACTAAATAATGCACTTTCAATACTCTTTCAACGCATTTCCCAACTGGATTTTACTGTGTGAACTGGCAAAATCCATTTGGAAAGTGCACTAAAAATGGACTGAAAGTGCTTTATTTAGTGTGTTTGGTCACAGTCATATGTTTGAATGGTGATTTATTAATGCACAAGTAACATTGAAAAAACAGGGGAAGGTAATGGCAAACCACCCTATAAAAAGTCTGCCAAGAAAACATTGTGATGCGACGTCACCCCATGGGTCGGTAACAACTCGGTGCTTGCACAGGGGACTACATTTATCTTTAACATTGAAAAAGATACACATTTGATGTAAGAAAACTCCAAACAGTAAAAAAATCATGTGTCATTTGCTCAAAAACAAAACAGATACTTTGAAAAGAAATAGCAAATGATAAAGAAAGTCTCCCTTATAATTTCATGTTGCTGTAATAGGGCACAAAGAAACAGGCCCCAGTGCTGCTTCAGAAGCATCCAATCTGTAGCCTGTATGCTTTTCTACCAGTCTGCATGTCAGTTTTAATTTCTTATCTCATGTGCATTTGGCTGCATTCCTATGGCTGGCTGTATAGTGCCTGGAATGCCTTTTGTGCATTTCACTGATTAGATTAATGTGCACAGATCAGTTGGGGTGCACCCTGAAGTTTCTGAATCCAGTACTTAACATTCTACCAAGGAACAAGATACCACTTGCTCTCCACTGTGAAATCACCAAAGAGGCTTTTTTGCCTATTTTGTATTATGCATACAATTTGTCATAGCTCCAGAGAGACCCTCTTTGAAGTACATAAAACATCCCTGCCATGATTACCATAAAGCTCCTCCTTGTGCTGCCAATTAAGCACATTGTTCCTGGCTCGACTAAACTTTAAACACCACTACAAAAATCCACAGCAGACAAGATTACCAGATTTAATTTGTATAAAGTATGATGGAAACAATTTGGAGGACATTGGGGAGCAACTTAGTTTTATTTTCAGAATTAATTTTGTTCTAAACAGACCAAGGAAAAAGAGAGCCAAGAACTCAATAAAAATAGAGTCAGTTTTGTAAAACATGTCATAAAACACTGTTTAAAGTCCTCTAGAGACCTCCTTAGGATTCCAGAGTATTTCTCTGAAGTTAGAACTTTTTTTAATGGAGAATTTAATTGTTCATGGATATGCAAACTTGAATATGAAATAACTATGCAAAGCAGGGATGTGCAATGCTAGTTGGCTTTTCATATAATAGATATAAGAACTGTTCCACTGCCTTATTTTGGGAAAAGACCACTGGTCAATTACATTTGCTATTTGAAAATTTCACTTTCCCCTTCTAGTGGTGTCCACTCAAAAAAGATCTGTCCACCTACAAAGCCTTCCCCATTCATTTCTGAAAAAGAAACATTCATTTCAGGGTTTCCCCATTCATTTCAGAAGGATAATTCATTTCAGAAAAAGAGCTTCCTCATACATTTCAGAAGACAAACAGCCATCTTACTAGGGTTGCCAGGTCTGTGTTGGCAAATACCTGGAGATTTTGGGGGTGGAGCTGGGAGAGGGTGGGGTTTGGGGAGGGGAGGAGCCACAGCATGGTACAATGCCATAGAATCCATCATTCAAAGCAGCCATTTTCTCCAGGGGAGCTGATATCTGTGAACTGGAGATCAGTTGTACAAGTGGGAGATCTCCAGGCCCCACCTGGAGGCTAGCAACTCTACATTTTACAGACATAGACATGCATCTCCCAGGGAAGCCTGAATATATAGATGTGCACATGGATTTTGGGAGTGGGGTGAAAGTTAGACAAAAAATTCTGTGATGTGATATTCTTCTTTTACTGTACATATGACTGGCTTCAAGGCCAATTTTATAGCATATAAATAGTGAACAAAGATGCTGTTCCTATGTTAGAAAGACAGCTATCTTTATGCAGAAAGGCTAGCTTTCCACAAGGACTAGGCATTGCACAGATCTAGTACACTGCTGAAGAAAGCAATAGTTATCCTACATGGGCTTTCTATTTGAAGAGGCCCACAGAAAACTACACTCTAGGTTTTACCATTTCAGTTAGTATGCTTGATAAGAAAAACATTTATCTACTTGCAACTGTTAAACAGCAAGTTATCTCCATTTTATGGCTATTTTACGTATGGAGCGACAGACTGAATTTAAGACTGCAGTACTGATTTTAAAGTCATTGTTAACATGTAACTGCAACTGCAGCTTCAAAGCAAATCTAACCCTTGGTAAAACCAACTGACCTTTAAGCAAGTATGTCCATCAGGCAGTTTAGTGTTTTTTTCGTAACCAAACTTTTTATTTTGCAATATATTGGAATAAATTCATCTACTCATCTATTCAAATTCAAATATACTTCTCCAATACATTACATATTTCCCTCCCCCCCCCCACTCTTATTCATGACCTCCGCCGGTACTTAAAACAAATTAAAAGCATATTAAAGGTAAATTCACAATTATAAAATCTTTAGAAAGAAAAAAAAATATCATTCACTAACCTTTTCTCTGATAATCACTTAGCACTTATTAAACACAACACTCATAATTATTAATTCAGTTCCAGAGTTCCCCCTATCTTAGTCTTATCTTAACTCTCCATCAGGCAGTTTAGTGTTGAGGGAGATGCTGAATACTACTTTCTTCCAGTTCCTGAAAAGGGTCCTCCTGTAAAATTATCTGCTAATGGGTTGCATCTTCACTGTAGGGCTGGGTGTGGGGGAAAGTATCCAAGAACCTCTCAGTTCTGACTCGAGATGCACATTGAGCATAAACCAAGCTGAATAAATTTGAAAATCCAATTAGTATACCAATACAGTGATCTTGAATAAAAGCCCAAAATATTCAGCTTTTATTTGGGACTAATCAATAATATCAAATATTTTAGATTAAAATGGTTGCCAGCCATTTAAACTTGTAGCTAAGAGAGATTAATGGAATAAGATAAGGGCAAAAATAGAAACAACTGTGAATAAATAATTTTAAAAAATGTACAATCAATATTTCATATGAATATATTATTTCCTATGTCTATATCAACACCTCACTATATGAGCATATAATCAAGTTCATATCAATAAAGTCCATAATTGGTAACCACAAGCTATTCAGCAAGATACTCTTCCACAGCTCCTTAAAGTGTAATAATCTTGTCAACTTTCAATGTGCAATGGTCTTCTCTGCTGCTCCTTCAAATCTATAGAAAGTGCTTCTGCCACTCCCAAAAGTTGAATAAAGTGCTTGCAACAATCAGGCTGATAAATTACATTGGTTCATATTTCAATATTGGGCAATCTGGGGCCATGAAATGACTGCAAGCAATTAAAAGCATATAGCCCTATAGGTGCATCTGTCAGTCCTCCCAGGAGCCAATTCTGCAGGTAGCCATTTATGCATTTTGAAATCACTTTACGATGAGCAAACATGATGTATTATTGAATTCTTCTCAGTAGACCAGTGGGGATTGGGTAAGTAAGGTAGAAAGTTGAAACAAGTGCAGTTTATGTGAGGGAAGTGCAGTTTACAGATAATAAATCCTCTGGGGATTTACTCCAATCAAAGTCTATTGATTCAAATGGTATTGATTCAAATGGTAACTTTATTTAGGATTGCACTGAAAGGCTCCTATGAAAACCAGAATGAAGTGGAATTTGTTAGATTTCAATGTGCCACTCCCCCCCAGAAGATTCTCTAGCTTACCCAGTGTTCCATAGTAGTCCTCTTTTGTGTTCCATAACATATGTCTGAATCACTATTGATAATGTGTGTGTTCAGTAGCAGTCGCTGATTCTGGGGCATCATGGTCATCATCAGACCCTCTAACATGAGGAAGGAGGAGAGTCCGAAGCTTTTAAAATGGAGTTAATATCTAAAACAAACTGTGGCCACTTTTAAATGGATCATATTTGCCAACTTTTAAAATTTATCCCTTTCATTTACCCTCTTCATACAGTTCTGTTGCGAAGTTCAGCAGGCAATCTTACTAAATTCAATTAACTTCCCAGTAAAACATTAACTTTTTAATAAATTTGTTTAGGATTGCAGCCATGGCACAGTCCCATAAACAAGTAATTGACAAAATAATTCAAGTTAACTTGCTAGGCAGTCTTGGGATCCTGTTCAACATTGGCACAAGGAACTGATTCTGTTCCTTCAAACTGTCATTTTTAAAAATGTGCTTCTAAATATTTCCAATACAGTAACTTCTTCTAATATAATTGCTTCTATAAAACTTCAAAACCTAAGCATAAATTTGCTTTTTTCACCAAGTATGGGAGCTTATAAAATATTTAGATTAGACTGTGCATTTTGTCCACATTCTTTAATTTCCTATAAAATATGCACCAGCTGCACAGGCCTGCCTCATTGTTTGTGTTGTTTCACATCATATTTTTATTCTTGTCATTTTGTATTTTAAATTGCAAATTCATATAAGGCGCAACTTGGCTTCATTCCGGTCTTCCATGCCACCAGCGACTTACCACTGTATAAAACAGCTTGACTTAATTTCAAAAGGCTGATTCATGCTTTGCTTCCAACAAGACCCAGTTGCCAAACCAACTGATTTACCAATGAACCCTTTTGTGCCACTTTCAGTAATTACATGTGGAAGACCACAAACAGAATGCTGTTGTTGTATATTTTGCTCCTACCTTACCAGAGCAGATATCCTGGGTAGATGTCCTGCCTTCTTTGCATTTGGCATTTCCCTGCTCAATATGTAGCTTTACCATCTAAGTAGACCTCTGCTGATAAAACAAACTTTTTTGCTTTGTGATAAGTTTCTCTTAGACACTGTATTTTTGATTGTTTGTTTATACTATTTTAGAAACACATATAATTTTCTTCAGGTTTCTTTCCCCCATCACAGCCCCCATATGTAATCCTCCCCCCCCCCCCTTCTCAGTGCTTCTTCTGCATGCTCTTAATTTTTGGATGGCAGGTAGGTAGGCAGTGGACACTCATCCTTCAGTGTTTCAATGTACACGGTTCTGTTATTTATATCAGTAGTTCTCTTGTTAAAATTGTTCTACAAACTTTCTAAATTGGTAGCTGTTTGTTATGTGAAAGACTGACAGTTGTCAATGCCCCTCCTTCACAGAATTTTTGTGACTATTTCTCCTAATTCCTCTGGTATATTTTTCCTCCTGCTGCAAGGTAGTTATATTAATTTTCTAAATTGCTAGCTTTCCTTTCTGAGATGCTTGCACTGTTCCCAGCTGTTTGGGTTTTTTTTTTCCCCCAAGTAAAATATTCACAAATAATTCTTCAACATGGAAAGGAGGATTGGCAAAAAAAGAAAAAGAAACCTTCTCTTCCATAGGCAATACTGTTCTACTCTCATAAATGCTTTTTTATAATTTTATAATTTGTTATTATTTACTTCATTTATATCCCACCTTTCTCCCAAATGAGGAGAATGATGATCCAAATGAGAATCCAGAACAGCTTAAACAGTTCTCCATTTTATGCACATAACAACTCTGTGAGGTAGGTTAGGCTCAGAGCATGTCAGAGCCCAAAGTTATCTAGCAAGCTTCTGAAATTGAATGAAGATTCAAACCTGTGTCTTCCAGATCCTAGTCTGACGCTCTAACCACTACACTTAAGGAACAGTGCTTTTGGAACTAAATCCTTCCAACTCTTGGAAGGTACAAATTTGGCAAGGGACAGGTCTCACACAAATGAAGTACCAGTGGGGTCAAGAAATGGAGCTAATGTGCCCAGGAGTCAAAAGGTTAAGAAAAAGGGTCAAGGGGCAGAACCAACAGAAAATACAAGTTCATTGTAATCTAATCAATGATATAGCAAGAGGGAAAGAAAACACCAAAGACAGAAAAAGTGTTTAGCTCAGCAACTTCTGATACACAGAAAAACTTGGTCTGAAAAAGAAAGACAAAATTTAGCTGAAAGGCTACTGTTGTGAATGTCCTGTGGCTGCAGCACAGGTACAATGAATTCAATGATCTCACACATAGCCATTGCTCTACTGGGATTTTATTCCATCCACCATTCAGATATACTGATGTAATTGTTTGGAAGATCTATTGAGTGATGGCTTCTTTCAATGAACAGTGTGAGAGGCTGGGTCCCCCCCCCCCCTTTTAATAGCCACATTGCATAAGATGGATCCAATATCAGGTTTCATTCATTTTTTAAAAAATGTGGTGTAAAATCAGAGTCAAACCAAACCTGAACTAAAGACTGAATCAAGATGTTATTTTTGCCAGCCAGAACAGTTACATGGAATACAACTGGATGAACTGCCTGCCCGCCCCCCCAAAGATATGCAACTTAAGTCATGTAAACATATCTTCAGATTATACATACATTAATTCCCAGAGGTTTTTAATTGTAGATACCTGAGCTGAAATGCTGAGAACAACTTCATTTAAGCTCTGACTCACATAAAATGAATGAGACAAATCTTCATTAGCTGTCTCTAGGCACTTTCCATGTGAACTTGATACATATGCAAGTTTACAGTTAGTAGCTTCCAAAAATGAAACCATTTAGTTATCACTCCCTCTAGGTAGTTATTTCTGAAAACGACCATGGTCCTTTGGAAAAAAAGATTTCTTCTAACCCTTTCCACACACTTAAAAGTCCCACATTGCAACCTGCATACAAGGAAGGGAGTGACTCGCCAATTCAACCAGGAGGGAATCCATAATCATTACCTTTAATATTCACTTAACCAGCAAACACAGCAAGTACTTTTTTGATATAGGAGAATACTTGCTATGACTCCAAGCCCAATAAATGGTTAAAATGCACATTCGTTTTTGTTCAGTTCCTAGTTTCAGTCTTGAGATTACAGGCTGGATGATAGCTTGAGGTATGTATGCCTGGCTTCTCAAGATCTGGGTACTTTGGAGGCTCTTATTAGCTTTGTGTTAGCTCTGTAGCAAATTTATGCCCTTTTAAAATAATTATTTTCAAAGCAAGCCGTTTCTAGCAAGCCAGCAGCAACACTGCTAGGCTGTGGGAATGTATTTGTCTCCCTGGAAGAGAAGGGAGGACTTTTGCAGGCTGTTTGAGTGTGCTCTGGAGGGTGTGGGGCTTTGCCATACTAACGGCAGGACCACCCGCCCTCTATCTCAGTCCACGGCAGAAGTTCGGAGGAATAGGAGCGTTTTGTGCTGGCTCCTGTTTTTTCATGTTATTTTCATTCCCGTGGACTGCGAGGATCATCAGGAGCGTTTGTTTTTCCTCCGGGCCAGTTTGCATTGTTTAGGCGATTAAGGGCCAGGGGGAGAGTTTTATTTGCTCTTCCTCAGGCCTCCTTTTGTCAGTTTCCCTTATCAGCAATTGGAAGACATGGCTCTTCAGTGGTGGTGACAGCTTCTCCGGGCTCCACAGCACTGGCCCAAAGACTGGCCTTGCTTTTGGGGGCTACGATGTTCTGTGGCAGGGAGAGGAGCTCCAGACAACAAACTGTGCCCCCCCCTTTTTCCCCAGTTTCGATCCTATCCACCCCCCTCCTCTTTTTTTGCTTAAGATCTGTGTTCCAGGGGGGTGGTTGCGCACTCATACACCCAATTTTGTTAAAGTCCTTCCCCTCTTTTCTAGAGAGTGGGTGTGTGTGCCCCCTTTACCTACTTGTATAGGCAAGGGGGTTTGTTTTTGACTACCCTGCTGGGGTCAGGTTGGGCTGTCCTGGGTGGAGTCAGCCATTTTTGCTTCCCCTTCTTCTACTGCTGGACGACAGCCATATTTGCTTCTGCTTCTGCTTCTTCTGTGGGACAGCGACCATTTTATAGAGCTGTAGAAGGGAATCCATTTTGTAGGTCTGATTCAGTATAAGGCAGCTACACAGAAGCAGGCACTTTCAGCTTCTGGGGCTGTTCTTCAGTAGTGAGCAGTGGCTGGGGGTGGTTTCAATTTGGTATAATTTTTTGTAATACCATTTGCCCTTGGCATTGCAGAGATGTCTGGTAGAAAAGGGATGGGTAAATTCAAGGGTAAGCAGCCTGCGCCAAAGGTCCCTAAGGCCCCACCTAAAAGGCCACCACAGCCTGTATCTTCCTCTGATGATGAGGGTGAGGATGAAGTTAATGCAGATATTATGCAAAGGCTGTTGACGCTGGAGCAAGCGTCTGGTATTACTCCCTCACAAGGTGTAAGATCAGGGAAAGTTTCTAAAATGGCACTTCAAGCAGATATGTTAACTCAGTTGTCTATTCTCGAGGGCAGGTCTGCTGGAAACATCACAGGGGGCACCTTCGGAGTTGGTGGTTCAGACGGGGGATCAGCTCCATCTCTGGGGGCTGCTGGATCAGTGTCAGTGCTGGTGCCTATTGGAACTGTGGGTAAGGCTGGTGACACTCCACAGTCATATACTGGGCTGGCTTGGCCTTGGAGTCCATGGGGTCCTGCCACTCCTGTGGCACCTGGCGTTGCTGCTGGAAGTTCTGGTGTAACTCCCTCCTCAGTTATGGGCTCTCAGCCAAATTGGTTTTGGCAATCTGGACAGTTTGGCCTCTATGGAAATTGGCCAGCTGTTGGGCAACAGGCTGTTGCAGGTTCTTTTTTGGGGGGTTGGGGTTTGCCTTCTCTCTACGGGGCGGTCCCCTTTATGGCCTTACCTTTTGGGGATGTAGCATTACCTTTGGGTGATCATTTGTTACCCGCAACAAAAGATAAAATCCTAAAGAGGGAGTATGTCGATATCTTCTCCCTTCTGTTCTGGGAGTTGGGAAAAAAGGATAAGGAGAATTTAGATGACAAAGAAAAAGAGAAATTGAAGAAGTGCAAAGTAGACCGGACTTGGGCCAATTGGCTGCCTGGGTTTTTTATATATGCTGGTGTGATTGCACGCGCCCAGCCTTGGCGGGCAGCTGCTCTTATCCAGTATATGGATATCATTTATAAGGGGTACACAATGTTTAGTGGGCCAGCCTGGATTCATTATGATGAGGAATTCCAGATGAGGGCTGCTTTGTATGCATCCCTGTAGTGGGATCGCATTCACCAGCAGCTGTGGCTCCAAGTCATGTCTCCTGCGCGACCGCTCGGACAGCGGTCATTTGGTGGCCAGGGCAGCGGCGACTTCTTCAGCTTCATCATCCTCTTCCCGCAGTTCTGTGGGGCAGGCAGTTTAACCCCGCCTGCTATGCTGGGAGTTCAGCTCCCAAGAAGTGTGCAGTAGAAAAGCTTGTCAGTTCAAGCATGAATGCCCCATGTGTGCTGGCTTTCACTCCTTCAGTAACTGCCCTAAAGCACGGCCACGTAGGAATCAAAAGAAACAAGGCGGGGGTGGAAGTCATTTCCAAGCTGGAAAAGGGGCCCAGTCTGATAAAGGTGGGACCTCTTGAGCACTGGCTGTCCAGGTATCCACATAAGGTTGATACCGCTTACTTGTTAAAAGGTTTCAAGTTCAGTTTTAGGATTCCCTTTCAAGGTCCCTGGGTCGCTTTTCGGTCCGGGAATCTTGGTTCTGTTAGAGGTTTAGAGCATGTAGTTAGGGATAAGATTGTCAAGTTGGCAGAGGGCAGGATTTTGGGCCCATTTTCCAATCCCCCGGTGCCTAACCTTAGGGTGTGGTTCCAAAAAAGGCACCTGGTGAATTTCAGTTGATTCACCATCTTTTCTTCCCCAAAGGGAAGTCGGTTAATGATGGGATTCCCAAGCACTTATGCTCAGTCAGGTATACCAGCTTTGATCAGGCTGTGGGCGTGCTACGACGCTGTGGTAAGGAGGCAGAGATGGCTAAATGTGATATTAAATCTGCGTTTCGCCATCTACCTGTCCATCCAGCTAATTTTGAGCTTTTGGGATTTTCCTTTGAGGGGCAATTTTACATGGACAGGGTTTTGCCAGTGAGCTGCTCTGTCTCATGTGCAGCTTTTGAGGTTTTCAGCATGTTCTTGGAAAGGGCTGATCATGAAAAAGTTGGCTTGCAGGATGCCATTCATTATTTGGATGACTTCTCTTTGTGGGTCCTGCAGGGACTGGACGTTGCACACAGCTGTTGTCTGGCTTCATCAAGTTGGCTGCAGATCAGGGGGTTCCGTTGGTGCAGGATAAAATGGAAGGTCTGACCCAAAGCCTTATCTTTTTAGGAATTGAGTTGGATACCCTGGCGCAATTGTCCAGAATGCCTTTTCAAAAAGTAGTAGATTTGAGGAGTAGAATTAATTCTTTTCTTCTTAAGCAAAAGGTCACATTTCTTGAGCTCCAGCAGCTGGTTGGGCATCTTAACTTTGCTTGCAAAGTGGTTGCTCCTGGTAGAGTTTTTCTTCATAGGTTATATGATGCTATGGCAGTTCTCCGCCTGCCCCAACATAGAACAGCATGAGGGAGGATTTAAGGGTATGGCAAGAAATTTTGGAGTCCTTTAATGGGATTTCTTTTTGGAGAGATGACATGAGGCTTGAGGCAGAGCTTCAGGTCATCTCTGATGCTGCTGGGTCTTTAGGTTTTGGGGTTTACTTCCGCGGACATTGGTGCACGGATACATGGCCAGATTCATGGGTTCAGGCAGGTGTGAACCGAGATCTTACGTTTCTCAAGTTCTTTCCCATTCTTGTTGCAGTTTGGCTGTGGGGGAATTTTATGGCCAATCACACAACTCATTTCTGGTTTAATAACTTGGCTGTGCTCCATGTCATTATTTCCCTTTCATCCAGATCTCAATGGGTTATGAGATTGGTGAGGACCTTCACTCTGCATTGTCTGTGGCTGAACATACTGTTTTTAGCCAAGCATGTTTCTGGGGTAAACAATGGGGTGGCTGATGCTCTCTCTTGCAAACAGATGGAGAGGTTTCATCAGCTGGCCTCAAATGCCGATCGCGAGCCAGCGCCAATTTCCCAGGAGCTGATTTGAGAGCCAAGGCCTGCAGATCGATAGGCCTTGCCATTGCGCCTACCAGGAAGTCTTACGAATGTGCTGTGCGGCAGTTTGAGAACTTTAGGGCAGAGGTAGGGTATCGCATTGTTTGGCACCTCCCAGTGAAGCAGTTGCTGCACTACTGTGTTTCTCTAAAAGGTAAGGGATTGGCCGTGCGATCCATTAGGGGATGCCTGCCTGCTCTGGCTTTCGCTAGCAAGGCATTGGGATACAAGGAGGAAACAGCAGACTTTTGGCTTCAAAAGATGCTGGAGGGATGGGTCAGAGAGGCTAGGACTAATCTTGATACTAGGAAGCCTATTTCCCCTCTGATTCTGAAGGGCCTGAAGGGGGTTTGGGGCACAGCGTGTGCATCTTATTTTGAATCTGCACTGTTCCATGTTGCTTCCTTGGTTGCTTTTTTCAGGGCCCTTAGAGTTAGTGGCAGGCTCCAGAAATGCTGTTTCTGGTAATGCTTTGTTTCTACAGGTCCTAAGGTTGGTTGAGGGTAAGGTGGTCATTACCGTGTGACGCTCTAAAACTGACCAGTGTCATAAAGGGACCATGTTAGAGCTGGGCTTGTGCTCTGCACTTGCGTTGTGCCCAGTTTCCACTTTGGCTGCTTATTTGGCAGTGCAGGGGCCCAATGATGGGTTTTTGTTTTGTCACCTCAAAGGCAGCCCACTGATCAGTTTTGGGCTGTGACTTCCCGGGCTTTAGCTAAGCTTGGGTTGTCTGGGGTGCAGTTTGGTACCCACTCCTTTAGAATTGGGGCAGCCTCTACAGCTGCTGCCCTGGGATATCCTTCTTCCTCCATTTAGCGCCTGGGTCATTGGCGGTCATTGGTCTATAAATTTTATGTTCACCCTCTGCTCAGTTCCTAGCTTCGTTTGTTTGTAGATGAAATGTTATGGTTCTTGTTCTAGTTTGTGTGTTTTTTCTTTTTAGATGCTGTTGTTCCTGGCCAGAGGAGCCGAGTTCTTGTCTGTGGACACAGGTATGTGCTTTGTGCCACACATCAGGCTCAGAGAACTTCGGTTGGCTCTCAGCTGGGACTCAGCCAATATGTTACTATCAAATGGCGGGGGCGTCGAGGTCTTCAGTGGTCTGGCCTACTGCCATTGTTATTCCATGGGAATGCGGGCCCTCTTCCTCAGGTTCTAATCATTCACCTGGGAGGGAATGATCTCGGGCTAGTGAAGGGCAAGGCTTTAGTCTTGCAGGCCCAAGAGGATTTGTGGCACATTAGGGAGAGGTGGCCCAGGACCACTATAATTTGGTCAGCCATGCTTCCCCGCCTTGTTTGGCGCAGTGCTTGGGATCCTGCAGGTGTTGAGAGGGCCCATTATAAAGCTAATAAAGAAATTCGGAAGGTATTGGAAGGGGGGCTGGGCCACTATCTGCCCCACCTGGATATTTCTATGAAATTTCCTGACCTCTACAGAGGGGATGGGGTGCATCTCTCTTAAAAAGGTAACATGCTTTTCTTAAAAGATCTCCAGCAAGGGCTGCGGGTGGCATTGGGCCTCCCGGTGGGCGCTAAGGCCTAAGTAGAGACTTGGCCTTAGTAGTGGCAGGATTTTACTGGGTTTATGGTACTATGAGGCTAGGGGAGGACCAGAAAGCATCCCCCTTTGGGGGATTTAGGGACCTGGCAGAATCAGCCCTTGGGTTTGATGCTCTTGGGTGAGAGAATGCAGACTGTCCTGGAGGCTCGGTGAGAGGGTGCCTTCCATTGAGATGTACATCTGGTGGTTGGGTTCTCTGGGGCTTGCCTCCTTGTTGGGTCAGCCTGGTGGAAGCTATGACATACAGCTCCAGCTGGGGGCTGGGTCTCTTGCCTGCTAATGGCAGGGGAGTGGTCTGTTGAGACCCCTGGCCCTGACCAGGTTGTAGTTCTGGTTGCCCTTGACATTTATTATTATACTTAATAAAGTGGCTCTTAGTTATACCAATACCTTGTGTCCGACTCTTCATTCCGACTTGGGGGGCAATTATGTATTTAAAATTGGCACAACCATGTCACAAAAATGAAGGTGTCATTTATATCAACTGCAGCCAGGTAGATAAAATTTTATCAGCTATCATACTGCTAAACTTACAAATGAATTGGTCCTGGAAGATCACCAGTATTTATTTCACTTCATTCTGAGTCCAGATTTCCTGGTTAGCGAGTTATTCTGGCAAGACAAATAGGAGACCATGTGGAGAGCTTCAATAAATTCAAAAATTATAGCAAATGGAATAACCTTTATGTTAGTCATAACAAAAGTTTTGCTATTTTTTGAACAATGTTCTCTGGAAAATCTGCAAGACATCCACATCTTCCAGTTAAAAATGGAGAACACCATAATGTTGGTAGTTTGTGCTTCATTAATATATACATGTGTTGGTTTTGGAAGGGAGGCTTATCCAGAAGCCCACATGTTGAAAGAGAAAAGCTTGTTAACTGTATTCTTTAAAAATCTTAAGATGTCCTCTTTGATAGGCACAAAATTACACAGTGGGTGTTGCATACTTTATCTGAGGGTATATATCAATCAGCCTTACTAATTGGGGAAGCCCCTCCATTCTCATATGTTTAATAAAATATGTGCTTGGCAAATAACTAAAGCAATTTGGTTTGCCATCCTTATTAACAAGACCTTTCTTTAAATAAATCAAATCCTATAAAAAGAGACTTGGAATCTCATTAATACTATGGGAATAAGAAGAGTAAATCACCTGAATTGCTTCCTAGTGAGGCTGCAACCCTATGCAGATTTTCCTGGGATCAACCACCAATTAATTCAGTGGAACTTACTTCTGAATAAACACATGTAATATTGAACTGCATGTGTGTATAGGATTACAGCCTGCCTGATCATATGAAATGTTTACTCAGAAGTAAATCCCACTTCATTCAGTGCAATTTACTCCCAAGTTATTATGAATAAAATTGCTAAAACTGGAAGACACTCAAAATGATGCACTGTATGCTAAAGTTACTGATTTGGGGGCAGGGAAAGCAAATTATGGATTGTTATCAAGTATAGCAGTCTTTAACACTATTCTGCTTCAAATAATGAAAATACTCTGGAGAAATTAACTGAGACTTAAAGCTTATGTTTCCTGTCAGCATATTCATAACTATATTCAAGGTGATGTTCCTGTAGTGATTTCAAGTGCATTTCCTGCTCCAGGTTCTGTTGCCCGCTGCTGCTGGAAGTGGCAGTGGAAGAAGAGTTTTAAAAAGAAAAATAAATCATCATACATTTACATGAAGTTCTCCCCGCAGAGTTCCTGGTGATTCCAAGCTCTACAGAGAAGTGACAAAGCTCTAGAAATCACCAGGAACTCTATGGTAAGAACTTCCTGTAAGTAGATGAGGCCTTATTTTAATTTTTATCTCAGGACACTGCTCTCCCCACAACCCTCCCTATTCAGCACAATGACACCAGACTGAAACACTGTTAATGTTAATGTTAATATTTTACAAGCTTGAATTCTCTCATCTATTCTGGACTGGAAATTGTGGCTTCTGACAGTTTCTGTAGATTTGGTTCTTTGTTGGAGTAAAGTTTATCATAGATGGAAATGTCATAAAAGCAGGCAGAATCAATTTAAAAAGGCCAAAAGCTCCAGAATTGAGCATGAACAAGAAACAGGTTCTTTTTCATATTAAATCTGAAAAATTTAGATCAGGGGTGTCAAACATGCGGACCAGGGGCCAAATCAGGCCCCCGGAGGGCTCCTATCAGGCTCCCGAGCAACTGGCTGTCATTTGCTCCCTTCTCTCTCTTGCTTGCTTTCTTCCACATTGCAGCTTGCCTTGCCAAGCTTGCTCAATCACACAGGAGCTATTTTTTTCCTTTGGGGAGGAAGGGGGGGGAGCTTGCTTTTACAGGCTGTCTCAATTGCACAGCAGAGCTACTGAGCCAAGCCTTTCTTCCTTCTATTGGCTGAGGCTCCTCCTCCTCCTGGCCCCCTGGGGAAGGAAGTAAAGAGTCAGAGTTTCCTTTGCCCATTTCCCTGGATCCCTTAAAAAGTGCTAATGTTTTAAGCATGTTTTATTTTTAAGTGTATTAAAATCTTTACTTGTGGTTGTGCCCTTTATAGTTTATATCTCTGCTACCTGGCATTACAGATTATAACACACATGGATCTCACAACAAGATCTCATTTATGTTTGATCTGGCCCTTCATAACAAATGAGTTCAACACCCATGATTTAGATGTTCAGACATTACCTTACATAACTGTAAGATAATAAAATATCCAGAATGTTATATCCCCAGTGATGTGAAACATATTTATGCATAGATTAAAAAATGAGTTTCAAGTCAATAATCTAAATTACTTCAACTGAAACTAAACTTTGATTTAACTGGATTGTGCCAAATAACCAACATAGTGCAATGTTTCACCCAATTTTTGTGTGAATTAGGTATGCATAGTTTTGAACTGTGTAGATAATTAATATCCACACCTGCAGGAGATACGTTTGCAAATCGAATAGGTGTTTTGTTTTAAAGTGATGTTTTCTGGGATATTTCTGTATATGCAGGCAACATCATATTAGTTTTTAATAACTCTGCACTATTATATGTTGCTGTTTTCTATAACATATACCAAAATTTCCAAATACAGTGAAATGATTGATAGATTACTTTTCTATATTGCTGAATGAGATCCTCAAGTTTTATGTTCCATATTTATGCCTGACAACTTAAACAGTACAAAGATAGTACACTGACTCCCCCTCCCCCCATCTCACCTACTTGCATTTTTGGTACAACTTTTTTTTAAAAGCCAAGGAGACTTTCAGTTTAAGCTCTTGATTCTTTGCAAATGCCATGTTTGAGGGCAATCAAAGGAGCCAGAGATGTACCTTTGAATGAAAAGAAGACTTTCTGAAATTGAGGTTTTATGACATCATTAACATGTGATTAAGAGCAACTCCTCCCACTATTTCACTTATTGTCATATTAGGCAAAAAAGAAAACCTTGTGGATTAGAAAAAAGGTAAGACTGACAGGCTAGGTTCTGCCTCTTCTTGTGAGAGACCAGTGGGAGCTGATGGACTGTTGATATGTTGACAGTTGGAAAACAGCAGTTGTAAGGGCAGTTAGAGAGCAGTTGGGAGTTGGCAGCTAGGGAGTGGATGAGTAAACTGTATGTCTGCATGAAGCTGAGGCAAAGATTAGCATAAAGATAGCTGATTAAAAAGAGTTAATGTGTAATACACGATTCAAGATACTGGAATAGGGGAACAGTTCAAAAATCCAGTATAAACAAAACATTGTAACATCTACCTTCTTCAATGTTATGTTCATATCATAAGTAAAAGTTAACTTATCTTGTTTGACCCTGCGGTCTGTGCATATTAGGGGAAGAAACATACATACACTCAGCAGTGAAGATCTCAATCTATAAATATTTAGGATATGAATAAATGGTGACAGTGAGTGAATGTACGTTTGATCCCCAGCCCCAATAACTCTGAAGTGTTTGAGTGGGAATGGTCATAGAAGGGAGCTGGCCTATGCTGTCTACTGATGTTGCTGTGAGTAGGATAGAGGACCTGAGATGAGAAATGGTCATGGCTCTCTAGGGATTTTAAGAGAGATGGCAACGATAATGAGGGTGACAGCCTGACACTGGTAACCCAGAACCTGAAAGAGAGAGAGTGCCTGCTGAGGCACTCTTCATGAGTGGAAAAGATTGTCACTAAAGCTGATTACTTGGTAGGAATCAAATGGCAATATTTAGGAAGAAGATCTGAAATCTCAACAAGAAAAGGAATATGCATTCTATGCAAAATAATGTGTGGAGACAGAATACAAGTTGAGGGTTTCCTTAGCTCAAGGAAAGATGGAGAGCGCTTGCATGTGCTTAGTTTATCTGAGTATCCTGCTGGACTCAGTAACTGGCACCTCCAGTCTGTCCAAGGAGAAATTGGCCATCCGGCATGCACTTATAACTCTTGTATTGCTGTATAGTAAATGTACATTGAGGAAGATCCAGGCCCTTCTGGATCACTTGAAAGGTCATCACCACTGGGTGGACTTTGTGTGCTCGCTTAACCAGGTCCACAGCAGGGATCCAAGCCTATCATTACATCAGGGGCACCAAGGGCATGAAGACTGATTTTAATGTTTGGCTGACATTCCTGTCCAAATTGAATGCAGTTGCAATCTGGCAAACTGCCCTCAAACTGGATTTCTCCTTACGGGTTCACTCCAACACAACTGGGAACATAGGTTTCTGCATTTTCTTTGCTGGCTGGTGGTGTGCACAGTAGCGGCCTGTGCACTGAGCTGTCTAACATAGGCTTGCCAGCTCTCAGGTTCTGGTAGGGGATCCCCCAGTTTTGCAGGTTCCTCCCCACCTCAACAGCCACAATGTGCCTTTAAATTTTGGTAGGCTAAAAGCACCTTGTGAACTGCTTGTGTTTTGGACTCTATGTGTGCCTTTAAATCTCAGCTGAAGGAAAGTTGCATGGGCGGGGTGAGCAAGCAGAGCCATGTGACTCTTCCCAGCGAGTATGTGAACCATGTGGGAAAGGAAGAGAGGACAGTATATTCCCTCTGTTTGTTTTGCATTGGTTTCAGAAGTTGTGTGGATAATAAAATGGAGTTAATTAGAAGCTGATTATGGGATAAAGGAAAACTCCACCCCCTAGGCTGCTCTCCTTTCATTTTCCTGTTAGGCTGAAGAAGTTGGTTGAAATATAGCAGATAGTTACATTCAGCAACTCCCATGAGTAAATTATCCCAGTTAGATCACAAAAGTGTGTACTTGCAAACCTTTTATTTTGGCTGTTTTGTGAGTGTGTGTGTTCACTTTCATTTAGTGGAAGTGCAGCTGCTGGGGGAATGTGGAAATGAAGGCTGTATTCAGGGGAACTGCACTGCTGTATTTTTATTTATTTATTTGAGGAAATGGGAAAGTCTCCAGGCTCCACCCTCAAAATCTCCAGATATTTTCTGGCAACCCTAATATGACATCCTCAGGGAGTTCATGTTTCTTGAGTTCTTTCCAGTCTTAGTCACAATAACCATCTGGGGTGCATCCTTTAGG
Organism: Heteronotia binoei; assembly: GCF_032191835.1. NCBI lineage: Eukaryota > Metazoa > Chordata > Lepidosauria > Squamata > Gekkonidae > Heteronotia > Heteronotia binoei. The sequence goes on from NC_083229.1 coordinate 96,397,653, forward strand.
GACAAGAAAGTGTGTTTCCAGTGTGATAATCAGGCAGTTGTGCGGGTCATCAGTTCCCAAACCTCACACTTTGAGCAGGTCATGCCTTTAGTTCATCAAATCATCCTTCAGTGTTTGTCTCTTAAACATTTGTTTCTCAGCAAAATGTATTGCAGGTCTGAATAATGATATCACAGATGCATCATTTTGCTTTCAGTAGGAGAGGTTTCAGGCCTTGGTCCATCATGCAAACCACCATCTGGACCCCTTTCCAAAGGAGCTGTGGGCCCTTGGAGACATCTGATCATACAGAAAATATTTAACTCTGTCACCCTTTCCACTCAGCAGCCTTATAGTAAAATCACAGCTGTCTTTCTGAATTTTTCTTCATAGGTGGGGGCAGCTCTTGGCCTCCATCAGAGGTTATACTACTTCAGTACCTTACTTCCCTGAAGTTGCAAGGTCTTGCACCCAGGACCATGGTAATTCATTTGGTCATTGGCTGCAATTTCATTTTGGTTACCCTGGCTCCTGATACGCTTTTGTTGCCTGTAAGGCTTTTGAAGGCTGGAAGGGGCTCACTCCGCATGTCTAGGGTGACCATAATGTCTGAAGGCCAGCCAGGGACACTGGGAGGGGGGGGGGGGTGCGCGCGCGAAACGCGCGCGCCGCCGGAAACAGGAAGTGACGTCACTTCCGGTGACGTCACTTCCGGTGATGTCATGCCACCACCGGAAACAGGAAGTGGCATCACTTCCTGTGACATCATTTCCCCCGCGTCACCTGCCGGAAACAGGAAGTGACTTCACAGCACTTCCTGTGACGTCCCCAAAAATCCCCCAAATATCACCGCCGGAAACAATTTTGTTCTCAAATCCTGTATATACTTCATCAGTATATGGGATAAGGCACTTTCTCAACTGTGCTGCATAATGCAGCCTATTTATTTTGTCCTGTTGGCTCTGTTGGCTCTATCTGCGCCACCTTCATCACTTTCGGGGTGTGGATCCCCCAGTGGGGTGGTCTCCCGACTCCCTCCGCTGACTGTTTCTGATAGCCCTGCGCCCCCTCTTTCATTTGATATGTGTCCCGTGCGGGTGCCACCCTCCCGCCGGGAGATGCCGCAAAATGAGCCCCCTTGAGGCTTATGGCGGCAGGGCTCGGGGGAAGCGAGCTAGACTGCTGTTCTTTTGAGGGGTTATAGAGTGTTTCGAGCCCGTCCCTGTGGCATCGGTCCCATCGTTGTGGGACCAAGGGGGCCGGCGCAGCGGCACGCCGAAGCAGCCTGTCACTAATAACACCGGTCAAGATGCAGGACAGGAACCTGGAAGTGACCGACAGGCTGCTTCAGCGTGCCGCTGCGCCGGCCCCCTGGGCCCCACAATGATGGGACCGATGCCACAGGGACGGGCTCGAAACACTCTATAACCCCTCAAAAGAACAGCAGTCTAGCTCGCTTCCCCCGAGCCCTGCCGCCATAAGCCTCAAGGGGGCTCATTTTGCGGCATCTCCCGGCGGGAGGGTGGCACCCGCACGGGACACATATCAAATGAAAGAGGGGGCGCAGGGCTATCAGAAACAGCCGGCGGAGGGAGTCGGGAGACCACTCCACTGGGGGATCCACACCCCGAAAGTGATGAAGATGGCGCAGATAGAGCCAACAGAGCCAACAGGACAAAATAAATAGGCTGCATTATGCAGCACAGTTGAGAAAGTGCCTTATCCCATATACTGATGAAGTAAATACAGGATCTGAGAACAAAATTGCACTAGAAGACACAAACACAAAGCTCCCTTACACTGAATCAGTGCTTGGGTCCACCAAAGTCAGTATTGTCACATAAGAGAAGCCCTGTTGGATCAGGCCAGTGGCCCCTCCAGTCCAACACTCTGCGTCACATAATAACATAAGAGAAGCCCTGTTGGATCAGGCCAGTGGCCCATCCAGTCCAACACTCTGCATCACATAACAACATAAGAGAAGCCCTGTTGGATCAGGCCAGTGGCCCATCCAGTCCAACACTCTGCATCACATAACAACATAAGAGAAGCCCTGTTGGATCAGGCCAGTGGCCCATCCAGTCCAACACTCTGCGTCACATAAGAACATAAGAGAAGCCCTGTTGGATCAGGCCAGTGGCCCATCCAGTCCAACACTCTGCGTCACATAAGAACATAAGAGAAGCCCTGTTGGATCAGGCCAGTGGCCCCTCCAGTCCAACACTCTGCGTCACATAAGAACATAAGAGAAGCCCTGTTGGATCAGGCCAGTGGCCCATCCAGTCCAACACTCTGCATCACATAAGAACATAAGAGAAGCCCTGTTGGATCAGGCCAGTGGCCCATCCAGTCCAACACTCTGCGTCACATAAGAACATAAGAGAAGCCCTGTTGGATCAGGCCAGTGGCCCATCCAGTCCAACACTCTGCATCACATAACAACATAAGGAGGGAGGGAGGGAAGGAAGGAAGGAAGGAAGGGAGAAAGGGAGGAAGGGAAGAAGGGAAGAAAGGAAGAAGGGAGGGAGGGAAGGAAGGAAGGAAGGGAGGGAAGGGAGGGAGGAAGGAAGGGAGGGAAGGAAGGAAGGAAGGAAGGAAGGAAGGAAGGAAGGAAGGAAGGAAGGAAGGAAGGAAGGAAGGAAGGAAGGAAGGAAGGAAGGAGGGAAGGAAGGAAGGGGGAGGGAGGGAGGGAAGGAAGGAAGGAAGGGGGAGGGAGGGAAGGAAGGAAGGAAGGGGGGAGGGAGGGAAGGAAGGAAGGAAGAAAGGAAGGGAGGAGGGAGGGAAGGAAGGAAGGCAAGGGAGGGAGGGAAGGAAGGAAGAAAGGAAGGGAGGGAGGAGGGAGGGAAGGAAGGAAGGGAAGGGAGTGAGGGAAGGAAGGAAGAAAGGAAGAAAGAGGGGAGGGAGGGAGGGAAGGAAGGAAGGAAGGAAGGGAAGGGAGTGAGGGAAGGAAGGAAGGAAGGAAGGAAGGAAGAAAGGAAGGAAGGAAGGGAGGAGGGAGGGAAGAAAGGAAGGCCGCCCCCCGCCCCCCCCCCCCGCTTTCGGCCCCCTTACCTTAATCCAGGGCGGCGGATCCAGCGGCGGCGGCGGCGGGGAGTCCTCCGGCGGCGGCCTCGCGGCGAGGGAGGGAGGGAGCTGCCGGGGCTGGCCTCTGGAGGCCTCCAGGGACCAGCGCCGGGCCTCTCCGATACCGGCGCTGGCCTCTGGAGGCCTCCAGGGACCAGCGCCGGCTGCTCCGCGGCTTCCCCGCGGCCTCCGCTGGTCCCTGGAGGCCCTCCAGAGACTCTGGAGGGCCTCCAGGGACCAGCGGAGGCCGCGGGGAAGCCTTCGCTGGCCGGCGCTGGTCCCCGAAGGCCTTCCAGAGGCTCTGGAAGGCCTTCCGGGACCAGCGCCGGGTGCCCCGCGGCTTCCCCGCGGCCTCCGCTGGTCCCTGGAGGCCCTCCAGAGACTCTGGAGGGCCTCCAGGGACCAGCGGAGGCCGCGGGGAAGCCTTCGCTGTCCGGCGCTGGTCCCCGAAGGCCTTCCAGAGCCTCTGGAAGGCCTTCCGGGACCAGCGCCGGGTGCCCCGCGGCTTCCCCGCGGCCTCCGCTGGTCCCTGGAGGCCCTCCAGAGACTCTGGAGGGCCTCCAGGGACCAGCGGAGGCCGCGGGGAAGCCTTCGCTGGCCGGCGCTGGTCCCGGAAGGCCTTCCAGAGCCTCTGGAAGGCCTTCCCGGACCAGCGCCGGGTGCCCCGCGGCTTCCCCGCGGCCTCCGCTGGTCCCTGGAGGCCCTCCAGAGACTCTGGAGGGCCTCCAGGGACCAGCGGAGGCCGCGGGGAAGCCTTCGCTGTCCGGCGCTGGTCCCCGAAGGCCTTCCAGAGCCTCTGGAAGGCCTTCCGGGACCAGCGCCGGGTGCCCCGCGGCTTCCCCGCGGCCTCCGCTGGTCCCTGGAGGCCCTCCAGAGACTCTGGAGGGCCTCCAGGGACCAGCGGAGGCCGCGGGGAAGCCTTCGCTGTCCGGCGCTGGTCCCCGAAGGCCTTCCAGAGCCTCTGGAAGGCCTTCCGGGACCAGCGCCGGGTGCCCCGCGGCTTCCCCGCGGCCTCCGCTGGTCCCTGGAGGCCCTCCAGAGACTCTGGAGGGCCTCCAGGGACCAGCGGAGGCCGCGGGGAAGCCTTCGCTGGCCGGCGCTGGTCCCGGAAGGCCTTCCAGAGCCTCTGGAAGGCCTTCCCGGACCAGCGCCGGGTGCCCCGCGGCTTCCCCCGCGGCCTCCGCTGGTCCCTGGAGGCCCTCCAGAGACTCTGGAGGGCCTCCAGGGACCAGCGGAGGCCGCGGGGAAGCCTTCGCTGGCCGGCGCTGGTCCCGGAAGGCCTTCCAGAGCCTCTGGAAGGCCTTCCGGGACCAGCGCCGGGTGCCCCGCGGCTTCCCCGCGGCCTCCGCTGGTCCCTGGAGGCCCTCCAGAGACTCTGGAGGGCCTCCAGGGACCAGCGGAGGCCGCGGGGAAGCCTTCGCTGGCCGGCGCTGGTCCCGGAAGGCCTTCCAGAGCCTCTGGAAGGCCTTCCGGGACCAGCGCCGGGTGCCCCGCGGCTTCCCCGCGGCCTCCGCTGGTCCCTGGAGGCCCTCCAGAGACTCTGGAGGGCCTCCAGGGACCAGCGGAGGCCGCGGGGAAGCCTTCGCTGGCCGGCGCTGGTCCCTGAAGGCCTTCCAGAGCCTCTGGAAGGCCTTCCAGGACCAGCGCCGGGTGCCCCGCGGCTTCCCCGCGGCCTCCGCTGGTCCCTGGAGGCCCTCCAGAGACTCTGGAGGGCCTCCAGGGACCAGCGGAGGCCGCGGGGAAGCCTTCGCTGGCCGGCGCTGGTCCCGGAAGGCCTTCCAGAGCCTCTGGAAGGCCTTCCCGGACCAGCGCCGGGTGCCCCCGCGGCTTCCCCGCGGCCTCCGCTGGTCCCTGGAGGCCCTCCAGAGACTCTGGAGGGCCTCCAGGGACCAGCGGAGGCCGCGGGGAAGCCTTCGCTGGCCGGCGCTGGTCCCGGAAGGCCTTCCAGAGGCTCTGGAAGGCCTTCCGGGACCAGCGCCGGGTGCCCCGCGGCTTCCCCGCGGCCTCCGCTGGTCCCTGGAGGCCCTCCAGAGACTCTGGAGGGCCTCCAGGGACCAGCGGAGGCCGCGGGGAAGCCTTCGCTGGCCGGCGCTGGTCCCCGAAGGCCTTCCAGAGCCTCTGGAAGGCCTTCCGGGACCAGCGCCGGGTGCCCCGCGGCTTCCCCGCGGCCTCCGCTGGTCCCTGGAGGCCCTCCAGAGACTCTGGAGGGCCTCCAGGGACCAGCGGAGGCCGCGGGGAAGCCTTCGCTGGCCGGCGCTGGTCCCGGAAGGCCTTTCAGAGCCTCTGGAAGGCCTTCCGGGACCAGCGCCGGGTGCCCCGCGGCTTCCCCGCGGCCTCCGCTGGTCCCTGGAGGCCCTCCAGAGACTCTGGAGGGCCTCCAGGGACCAGCGGAGGCCGCGGGGAAGCCTTCGCTGGCCGGCGCTGGTCCCCGAAGGCCTTCCAGAGGCTCTGGAAGGCCTTCCGGGACCAGCGCCGGGTGCCCCGCGGCTTCCCCGCGGCCTCCGCTGGTCCCTGGAGGCCCTCCAGAGACTCTGGAGGGCCTCCAGGGACCAGCGGAGGCCGCGGGGAAGCCTTCGCTGGCCGGCGCTGGTCCCCGAAGGCCTTCCAGAGCCTCTGGAAGGCCTTCCGGGACCAGCGCCGGGTGCCCCGCGGCCTCTCCGCGGCCTCCGCTGGTCGCTGGAGGCCCTCCAGAGTCTCTGGAGGGCTTCCAGCGACCAACGGAGGCCACGGAGAGGCCTCCACCACTGCCGCCGGGCCCCCGCGCGCGGGCGGGGAAGGCAGGGAGTGAGGGTGGGAGCGTCCCTGCGCGTGCGCAGGGGCCCTGCGCAGGCGCAGGGACGCTCCCTCCCTCACTCCCCGCCTTCCCCGCCCGCGCCCGCGGCCCACCGGCTCCTGGGCTGCCTAAACCGGGACCTTTAATGGTCCCGGTATAGGCAGCCCGGGATCCGGGATTGGGTGGCCAGATCCGGGAATGTCCCGGGAGACCGGGACGGTCTGGCCACCCTACGCATGTCCCAGATTTCTGCCATACAATAAACTTTCTAACTTTGGCAATGCTCTTGCATCACTTCCCTGCAGTGTGTTGGTCCACCTTTGAAACCACTCTATTCCAGGTTGCCTTCGCACCAGCCTTTTTTGGGTCTTGAGCTGTAGTTAGCTCATATTGACCTCTAAAGATAACCAGTCTGGTCAGGTACTCAGTGTTTTTGATGTTCATATTCAGGGGCATTTCATATTGTTACTTATTAGCAATACATACAATAAAAACCAATCATACCACTAGGGTTTTGAGATTTAAAACAAAAGGCATTTTAAAGGGGGTTTCAATTTAAATATTCTTAGTTTTGGGGAAAGCTCTATAAGCAAGAAAGATCACTGGCTGTTAAATATGGTAGTAATATGGGCTCTACCATTTCATCTATGGTAAGAGAAATAAACAGGAACCACTGTAACTGTATGTGCTGGTGTGATGATACCATGGTTTGGAGAAAAAAAAGAAAGTCCCTTCAATATTTACCGAATGATATTACCAATTATATTTGCCAAATGGCTTCCTTCTTTCTTTCTTTCTTTCTTTCTTTCTTTCTTTCTTTCTTTCTTTCTTTCTTTCTTTCTTTCTTTCTTTCTTTCTTTCTTTCTTTCTTTCTTTCTTTCTCTCTTTCTCTCTTTCTTTCTCTCTTTCTCTCTTTCTTTCTCAAAGATGATAGTGTTTGTACCTTCCACACCTTTAGAGACATGATCTCTGTGGCTATGGTGATACTCTTGCTATAGTTTCGATCACATTATTTCTCTTGCTCTAAATCAGAATGTTTATAAAAAGAGAAAAGGACAAGTTGTTCTTTGGGGAACACACCAGTCTAAAAAGAAGCAACTCATTTGTTACATCTGGCATCCCTGGAGCTTACAATTACTCTGGACAAATGATGACAAATTGAAGGACTGATAGCAAATTCTTAGTTCTTGCCTACTCTCTGGGTTTGGCATTTCATGCTGCTCACAATATAGCACTCTAATATTTTTTATGATGCTTCTCTACTTCTAAATAAGATCTGCACCAGATATAAAGAATGTGAGCATATCAAACAGTGTCATGTGTCAAGTAATGAAACACACACACATTCCTGCAAAGTTTGATTTCAGAGAGAGGTTTAAAAGTATGAGAAAGATGTTGAGTAAGTTTTGTGAAACAAAGAAAAATTACTCGTAAGACTATATGTCTGTACTGACTGATTATCATCTTCAATTACATTTTTATTCACTTGGAAACTAAAGTGATACTGCCAAACATTTGAGAAAGGTGCTGTTCCCTTTGTGGTCTAAGGGCAGGTGAATGGCAGGAGAGTAGGCAGCACAATACATGCAACAGAAATAAAGTCAGGGTGAAACAGGTCACCCTTGCACCCCCATACGGAATAAAGAGGCAGACAACATACTTGGGAAAAACGGGCCACTTTATTAACTTTAACACAACCTGGCAAGGTAAATTGAAATAGGATGGGCCCTGGGGTCACGCCTGACCCCGCCAAGTCCTACAAGGGCGAGGCACCCTACCCCCGGTCGCAGCCAACCAAATGTGGCTAGAACCAGGCCGGCAGACCCACATGCCCTCCCTTTACCCCCGCCCCGATGCCCAGAAGGGGGCGACCAAAGGGAGGCATGAAACCCGATCCGTATTTCAGGACATTGAGCCGTGAAGCCCATCTGCCATTCCTACGGATCGCATGGACAACACAGGTGCCTAGGCCTGGGTGCTCACCGGCAAGGTCTAAACCCCTTGCAAATTCCGCTAAGTGACCAAATTAACTACCTACCTAACAACCACTGCACTGCTAGCAGTACAAGGTAGGTGAAAAACACACCACCAACGGCCAATTCAGGTGATGCGAAAAAATTCCTACCTGGCCCCTAATAAGGCGACCGGTGTATTCCTGTACTACTGCAGGGTGGGTGGGCGGGCCAACGACTCCACAAAACTGTGTGGAGAGGGGTGGGGCTGAGGCTATTTATAGCCCCAGCCCACACAACATCCCCGGATGCCCGGGAAAGCGGCCCCTTGATCCTGCTGGGGCTGCAAAAGGCGGCCCCGCGGCGTGCAGCGGGGCCGAATTTATTGATTACAGCAACAGGACTACTGATGAAGCATAGGACACAGCCCCAGGCACTGGGCAACCTGTCTGCTGGCCAATAGAACACTTCCTCAGCCTGCCTCCTAAGGGTTAAAGTGGAACCACATGGGCACACACCTCTGTGTGGTTCCCTTCCCACCTCTTTGTGGAGCTAACTGACAGCCTCCAAGCTGTGCATGCCACTTACTGGGTCCACCTCAAGATCCTTTAAGGGGGTCCCCACCTGGGAGAGGCAGACACGGAGGCACAGCCTCCCCTCCAAATAGATCTGGCTGAATGCCTTAAACCACTCAAAGCTGTGAAAGATAAAGAGATAAAAAGCAAGAATATCACACTACAAAACTGAAAAAAGTGAGGGAAGGAGGAGGGATGGCAGAAGAGCACACACAGGGGCAGAAAGGGCAGGGGCTGGCCCTCTAAGCCAAGGGGTCCTCTCCCAGCCTGCTTGCCCCTTTGTTAAGAACACAAGAGAAGCCATGTTAGATAAGGCCAATGGCCCATTCAGTTCAACACTCTGTCACACAGTGGCCAAAAAACCAGGTGCCATCAGGAGATCCACCAATGAGGACAGGAGCCCCCCTGCCGTTGCCCCCCCAGCACCAGGAATACAGAGCATCACTTGCCCCAGCAAGAGAGTTCCATCTCTACCTTGTGGCTAATAGCCACTGATGGGCCTCTGCTCCATATGTTTATCCAATCCCATCTTGAAGCCATCTATGCATGTAGCTGCCACCACCTCCTGTAGCAGTGAATTCCATGTGTTAATCACTCTGGGTGAAGAAGTATTTCCTTTTATCTGTTCTAACCCAACTGCTCAGCAATTTCATTGAGTGTCCATGAGTTCTTCTACTGTGAGTAAGGGAGAAAAGTACTTCTTTCTCTACTTTCTCTGTTCTATGCAAAATCTTGTAAACTTCTATCATGTCACCCCTCAGTCATCATTTCTCCAAGCTAAAGAGCCCCCAGCACTTTAACCTTTCTTCATAAGGAAAGTGTTACAACTCTTTAATCACTCTAGTTGCCCTTTTCTGCACTTTTTCCAATTCTAGAATATCTTTCTTGAGGTGTGATGACCAGAATTGTATACAGTGTTCCAAATGAGGTTGCACCATTGATTTATACAGGGACGTTATGTTAGTGGCTGATTTGTTTTCAGTTCCCTTCCTAATAATTCCCAGCATAGCATTGGCCTTTCTTATTGCAGTTGCGCACTGTCTCAACGTTTTCAGTGAGTTATTTACCATGACTCCAAGATTGCTCTCTTGGTCAGTCTCCACCAGTTCACATCTCATCAACATGTATTTATAGTTAGGATTTTTGGCCCCAATGTGCATTACTTTGCACTTGGCCATGTTGAACTTCATTTGCCACATTGATACCCATTTGCCTAGCCTTGACAAATGCCTTTGGAGTGCCTCAAAACCCTTTCTGGTTCTCACCACCCTGAACAATTTAGTGTCATCCACAAACTTAACAACTTTACTGCTTACTCCTGACTTGGGGAGGGATGGTGGCTCAGTGGTAGAGCATCTGCTTGGTAAGCAGAAGGTCCCAGGTTCAATCCCTGGCTTCTCCAAAAAGGATCCACGCAAGTAGGCATGAAAATCCTCAGCTTGAGACCCTGGAGAGCCTCTGCCAGTCTGAGAAGACAATATTGACTTTGATGGACCAAGGGTCTAATTCAGTATAAGGCAGCTTCATATGTTCATATTTTCAAATCATTAATGAACAAGTTAAAAATCATCAGACCCAGTACTGAGCCCTGTGGTCACTGCTTACCCACACTCCACTGTGAAAATTGGCTATTTATACCCATTCTCTGTTGCCAATTTCTGATCCATTAGAGGACTTATTCTTTTACCCCATGACTATTGAACTTATTTAGGAGCCTTTGATGAGGAACTTTATCAAAAGCTTTCTGGAAATCAAGGTAAATAACATCCATTGGGTCCCCCTTGTCCACATATTTGTTCACTCCCCTCAAAGAACACTAACATGTTTGTGAGGCAAGATCTCCACTTACAGAACCCATGCTGAATCTTCCTCAATAGCTTTTGTTCATCAATGTGTCTCTCTTTAATAACAGTTTCCACAAACTTACCCCATATTGATGTTAGACTGACTTGCCTTTAATTTCCTGGATCTCCTCTAGAACCCTTTTTAAAGAAGGGGGCAACATTAGCTGCCTTCCAGTTCTCAGGAAAGGAGACAGATTTTAATGAAAGGTTACATATTTTTGCCAGGAGATTCACAAATTCACATTTGAGTTATTTCAGAACTCTTGGATGCATGCCATCTTGGCCTGGTGATTTATCCATTTTAAAATTGTCTATCAGTCATAGGACCTCCCATCTTTCCACTTCAATTTGACTCAGGTCTTTCTGCACCCCTCCTGAAATCATCAGTTCTGGAATGGGCAAGCATTTCTCATTTTCCACAGTGAAGATGGAAGCAAAAAAATGCATTCACTTCCTCAGCCATTTCCCTATTGTCCTTCCATAATTCTTTTACCCTTTGGTCATCCAAGGGCCCCACTGCCTCCTTGGTTGATTTCCTGCTTCTAATGTATTTGAAGAATTTTTTATTGTTGGTCTTTTATGTCTGTTTGTTTGTTTTTTGCAATAAGCTCCTCACATTCCCCTTTTTGCCTACAGATCAGAGACTTGCATTTTATTTGCCACAGCCTATGTTCCCTTTTATTAACCTCACTCAGATTAGCTGGCTCAGCCCAGGTGTGTTATTGAGGAAGGGAGTCCTTTGGCCCATCGGGAAGCAGCCTGGGCTCTCTAAATGGCCAATTCACCACTACTTGTAAGCTATGTTAGGCTGAAAATGTCTAATTGGATCAAGCTCATGCAGTGAGTTTCCGTGGCAGAATGGGGATTGGAGGTTTTAGTCTGAAACTCTAGCCCCTGCTCTATAATGGCTTTTGTAGGGGTGGCTGCTGTTGAACAGTGACAAGTAGCTGAACTAGGTGAGTCATGTAAGTCATGTGGTAGCAAGTAGGCTAGTGGCTGCTGCTGGGCCTGTCCCCTGTGAGTTCTCCCTCAAAGGTCAGATGGCACTAGAAGGAAGCTTGCATCTTCCCTGTCTTTTAATGAGAGAAACTAAGTCTGGAACATGAGCAAAACTATTGTAGTTGCCCCGCAATGGCCATTGAGGTTATCCATTTCTTAAAGCTACAGTTGTTCCTTTTATCATTTTTTTTAATATCCCCCGATGTGTACATGTGTGTATTAGATTTCAGCTTTTTGTGCAAACCTAGGGCATTTTTCAGGTTTGTAGTAATGTTTTTTTCCCCTTCTGCTCATGGCTTCAGTCTCCAGATATAAGTATACTCAGGTTTGTCTATACTGAGACTTACATACATTGATGTTACAATGAAGCTCTTATATATTTAAAGAACATATATGTTATAAGTAGAAAAGTATTTCAGACTATAATAAATATTCTTATTCAGATGCATATGATTGGCAACCAGTTTATAAATCTTTGTTGAGGAAACTCTTGATTTTCCATTCATTTCTTGAAAGCCTTATCTTAAAAACCTGGTCTTTTCAGCAGCCCTGGCAACAGCACTATCTAGAGACCCCTAAGTTGCTACATCCTGGGAGCACAATATAGCTTTATAGATACCACCAGAATATACCTTCAGAGAGATACAGTATATTGGTTTTCTCTGTAGTGATTTACTTCCACGTTACTTCCAGTATATTGTCAATAGCCAGACTGTGATTCTCAGGTCTTCTTGAATACTGATTGTTCTTAGCTTGTGACTAATTCTGTTGTAGTGTCACTGCCTTTTCCTTCTGATTCCTTCAGCATCAATGGAAAGGAACAAGAACACAACCCATTGACATCTCAACTGTTGGTAATAGTGGTTCAGAGAATTCTAACTACCAGAGTTCCCTAAGAATTCCCAAACTAGTGCTGCATACAACCATACTGATCTAACTCTACATCCTGTCTAATAAGTCTACTAGGTTGCAGAAGACAATGTAAAAGAGACTTACTTGTTGACCAAAGATGGCATAGTAGAACTCAGTTTTATTAGTCATGAGGCACAAATGAATATAGAGGATAGTTAGTTATAAACTAAAATTCTTATCACCTCATGGCCAGGAAACTGGATGGCCTGTCTCTTCTAAGTGCAAGCAAGACTTGGTCCTTTCCCAATCACCCGTGCCAAGGGTTCAGAGTTGGATTAGGCTGAGTGGAACACACTGAAATATCCGACATGTGTATTCTGTCACAGATGTACTTTGGCTTTCTGTTAATCATTTTGGGGCTTGGCTAAAGCTGCAATGTTTCCATCTATACAATGTCAACTATATATTAGGAGGGATTAACTGAATGAGGAACACAATGACCCTTAATGAAGATAACAATGACCCTTTGCACAAGTGGTACTTAACAAATACAGACCTTTAAACTACAGTATGGCCAGTGCTAAAGTTATCAATAGCCAGGTCTTCAACCAGCATTAGCAGATTCTTCTCAGTCTTTCACATCTTTAAGGAGATTATCCACTGGTAAGACAAAAACAGTGCAGTGTTTCTGGGGACTATTAAAAGTCTGTGCTATGATAGCTTCAACTTTTGCATTCTAGTAGTCAGCAATTAGATGTAATTTTCCTCAGCTACAACTAAAGCAGCGCTGGTGAAAGCTCATTTTCCTACACTATAACCTGGTTGTCATGGCACAGTTCAACAGCTTCTTTGCATTCCAAAATAGAAACAAAACCCACTTATATTATGGTCCCATTATCAAGCATTGTTAATTATTAATCATTTTATTAAAGTTGTCAAAATGTAAACAGAAGTTCCCAAAACAAAACAAACCATGTTGTTTCATAGATCAGAGAGTTTCAACACAGGATTTGCATCAGGAATTGGATGAAAGCAAATCTGTGAAAGGGTTTTATGGTACAGATCAAATAAGATCTGCCTTGGAAACTATACTGCATAAAGTAGAAAAGTAACAATGATATTAAAATTTGAGTCCAGTGCTCTAAGACCAACAAAGTTTTATTCAAGGTATGAGAAGTATGTGTGCACATCCATACTCACACTTTGGAAAAAAAAACTTTGTTGGTTTTAGAGGTGCCACTGGACTCAAACTTGGTTCTACTGCTTCAGATCAATATGGCTACCCACTTCAAACTAAGATTAAATGTTGTTAATATTTTTTTTTCCTTTGGCAAATTTTTCTGCATGTTTCTTTTACAGCATTGGGTGCCATTTTACATCATACACCAGTTATATACTTAGTTCATGCCACTTGCAAGCAACTGATTCAAAAATGTGTTAATTTTGATTACCATATTTCTACAGAATGGTGTTCGTATAACTGGGAAAATGGTGAGTGTAGTTCTGTCCTAAATGTTGACAAACCATAAATGAAAGGATGGTGCACTACACCTGTCTGACCACGCCAAAGTGCCTCACGGGCGCTTTGCAGGGGAGCATGTGGATGGGCTTCCACCACTCCATTTTGAGCCAGCCCAATTTGGGATGCCTCCTGCGTGCCCCAAGCTGCAAGTCTGGACCCAGCCTTTGAGTGAAGTTCTAAAGCTGTGTTACATCTTTCTAAACAGTTTGACATTAATGGGCTTAGAAAGGTGTAGTCTAGTTAGGATGGTACTTTAAGGTACAAAGTGGATACTTTCTGGGCAAATGATAATTACAAGTTGCCTCTGAATATAAAGGGTGTCAAGCCAGTTCCTACTTATGTGGGTAACATTATGCATTGACTGGTCTACCACTATTTTAATTGTTCAAGGTTTTTTCCCCCAGTTTAAGAAATTCACCCATTGATGAACAGTCCATTGAGGTATGTGTTTAATATATCCCTCCTATTCTATCTAGAGTTTATTAAACCTAAAATAATATTTTATGTTGAAGGATAAAGTTCAACAGCTCACTTGTCTGAATGATGCATTCCCTTGCTTATTGCTGGGAATAGCTCTAAGGGAGAGAGGAGATCATTATTTGGACACAAAGAGTACATCTTGCCTGCAGTTAAGCTGCATTACTATTTGTGTAAGTTCATTTTATCTTTGTGTCTGCTAGCAGTTCCTCATGTTTCTTGCAGCTAATAGGTTATAAATTATGCTCCTCTTTTTGAGACATCACTATCATTTTCACATGTGTCTTGAAATACAAAATGTTTCTAGACAGGAACAGCTACAAGATTATCTGAGGCAGCAGCAACAACAACAAAGACTGATCCGACAGAGGATTGTGATTTTTCTGAGGTATCCAAACAGTATGCTGTTGCTGACATGGTTACTTTCCTATGTAGTTTGTATTTCTTTAAAACTTTGACACAACTGTGAGAAAAGTAGCAAACAATATTACACAGAGCATGTGGAACCTTTAACTAGGCTCCCAAAAATTATTTCAGGGTTTCCCAACATGGCTTTGTGTAAAGCCAGTTTGGTGTAGTCATTAAGTGCGTGGACTCTTATCTGGGAGAACCAGATTTGATTTCCCACTCCTTCATGTGCACCTGCTGATAAGACCTTGAATCAGTCACAGTCTCTCACAGAGCTGTATCTCTCAAGAGTAGTTTCTGCCAAAGCTCTCTCAGCCCCCCCCCCTCCCACACATACACACACAGACCTCACAGGGTGTCTGTTGTAAAGAGGGGACGGGAAAGGAGATTGTAAGCTGATCTGAGATTCCTTCAGGTAGTGAAGGGTGAGTATAAATCAAATCTCTTCCCCCTTCTCCTTTTCTTCTTCTAAAACAAGAAGAGAGATGTTGTGTTTGGTTTCACCTTCTGTGTAAGTCTTTGTAGGTTTGGCTCTGCCTCCTACAGCAGCTATTTGAAATTTAACACCACCTCTTGTGACAGCAATTTTAGAATAGCACTCACAAGCTGATCTCAAAATTCTAAGAGTACCCAAAGGCTTTGAAAAGTTGGGGAATTCTGGAATGAATTAATACAGTCAAACCAAAAAATCACTTAAACAAAATTGAGTCTTTCAATATTTATTTATCATAATTTTGTATATAAATTCATTCATGGTCATTAGGGCCAGGGATGCTGTTTTCACAGTACCTTCAAAATCGAATGGAATACAGGCGCTCATTTGCTTAGGGCATTTAATTACCCAGCCTTTGGGTCAGGGCAAAGAGGAGAGCATAAAAAGAAGCTATCCCCCTCCTCTGTGCTCATCTGGGGGTGATCCCCATCCCTTACTTAGTTCCCCCACTATCAACCAGCCCCCTTTAGAGAGCCCTTACCTGGCAGGTGTGGAGCTAGCAGAAGCAAAGACACAATGTGTTCAGCTACAGCACTGGGGAAGAGGCTGAAGACAACGGCACTGCTGAGCAGACATGGCTAGGGATGGACAGGAAAACATGGTTATTGTTGGTTTGTGGTTCATGAAGTTGGTTCATGAACCAAACTCATTTATGCTTCCACAAACCCCATTGAAAGAGATTGCAGAAAGCCCAAAAAACAGCTAAGTGGCAGGGAACAGACCTCCCCACCACTCAGCTGCTTTTGCAGGCTGCCTTGTACAGTCCCTTTAAAAGTCATTATGAACTTTGGTTTGCAAACCATGAACAGGGCAAACTTTGTGACATTTTTTTTCATGGTTTGGTTTGTGCCCATCCCTAGATATGGCCTCTCCCAAGGCAGTCAGCAATAACATCACTGGCCAGCAGTGTCAACATCACTGGTCTCACCAGCTGATAAGGCCCATTGGGGTTTGACCACCCAGAGAGTAATAGCAGCATCCAAGTAGGTGACAAGAAGCTTCTGCCAGGCAAAATGAAGGCAGCCATGAAAGTCTGCTTGTAGTAGCTTGCCTTATAAAAAATAATACTTTCTGACACCTATCTGCCATTTAATAAACTAGTTAAACCGAAGCTCGGTTATCTTGTGTCATTACTTAGAGGTTGCTGGTGACAAAATGCACCAGAAGACTGTGGTATCTCACCCAAAGTTCAGCCTTGCAGTGCAAAAATTATAACTCAGCTCATGCCAGTGTTAAATCTAAACATAGTACAGACTTACAAGGCTTATTGCTGAACTGAGTTAAAATATTCAGATTTGAAACTCATTGTTTTGAATACATTATTATGCAAACTTTGTCTGCTCTACAGTCTTGCAGTAGTATTTGAATGACTTACTCTATTTACATTTTGTCTTATTTTATGTTTTCTTCCCAACAACATGGTAAGATATCACAAGACATGAAATGGTTATTTGCTCTAAAGCTCCCACAAAGCTCCATGAATGATCACAATCAGGACTTCATTTTCATCTGTGAGATACTGAAGGGAACAGACAAAACAAAGCTTGTGGATCCTTGGAATAATTGAGCTCTGCATCTCAAGAGACCAGCAGTTCAACTTCTGACCTATTATGACTGAGAGTCCTTGTCTGGGTCAGCCTCCCAGTACAGAGGGGATTGTTGAAAGGAATTTTGACTGGGAGAAACATGGGGGGGGGGCCTTCAAACAGTTAATGTTTTTGAGGCTTCTTATTTGATTTTTTTCTAATCCAATATTCTGCCCTACACAGGAACACAAAGCATGTATAACATAAATGTCTGACACAGTACAAGAATATATATAATAACCCAAATAATGATGATGAAGTTTTACTCAGCCATTTTTACAATTGTATTACTACTACTACTACTACTACTACTACTACTACTACTACTACTACTACTACTACTATTAGGGTTGCCAAGTCCAATTAAAGAAAAATCTGGGGACTTTGGGGGTGGAGCCAGGAGACCTTGGGGGTGGAGCCAGGAACAAGGATGTGACAAGCATAATTGAACTCCAAGGGAGTTCTGGCCATCACATTTAAAGGGACAGCTCACCTTTTTAAATGCCTTTCTTCCATAGGAAATAATTAAGGATAGGGGCACCATCTTTTGGGGCTCATAGAATTGGACCCTCTGGTCCAATCGTTTTGAAACTTGGGGGGTATTTTGGGGAGAGGCACTAGATGCTATACTAAAAATTTGGTGCCTCTACCTCAAAAAATAGCCCCCCCAGAGCCCCCAATACCTACAGATCAATTCCCTATTATTCCCTATGGAAATTGTTCTCCATAGGGAATAATAGAGTGCCTAGTAGACATTTCCCTCCCCCCCCCCCACGCTTTCTAAAGGAAGGGGAAGGGCCTCCATACCAGGGAATCCCCCCTCGCTGCCCCCTCCCTCTCTCACACACACAAACACTTACCGCACTTGGTCTTCTTCCCTCTGCCTGCTTTGAAAACGAAAGCAAAGAAAGGGAGGGGCCGTTTTCCGAAGCCCTTCCTGTTTCCTCCTTCCTGCCCAGCCTTAAAGGGGCAGAAATTTTACAAACTGCTCAGGACTCAGGAGCTCTACACCAACATGAACCCTTCAGGTATGTTCTCCCCCCCCACCCCCCCACCCCCCGCTTCCTGATTTCTGGAGACCGGGGGATGAAGCTACGAGCCCAGAAGTCTCCCGTCAAAGCGGGGGGGGGGGGGGGTTGGGAAGCCTAATTATTATTATTACGCAAGATGGGGAAATAGGGTGGGAACAGGGGACTTCAACTTTCTCTTTAGTATATTCCAAACAAAAATCATGCTAATTTTCCAGACATACTCTAGATATACATTGCTCCACTTCTGCCAGTTATATGATGGGGAAAAGTACTGTTCCTTCATTGCCCCTTCTTATTAACTGGGAATTTTTCTCTGTCCCCATACATCACATGTTCTTGCTTTTTTAAATGGAAGGAATTTCTTTCACTTTTTACCTTCTCCTCTGCTTTCTGTGGTTACTCCCCTCCCTGGAATATAAAAAAGATTCCTTATGGAACCACTAGGATTACATAAGAAGGAAAATAGACAACATTATATTTACTCAAACAGGGAACATGAACACTTTGGGGCTAATACAAATAGCAATTATTAAATGACAATGTAGTGATAGAGAAAGAAGGCATGCTGGCATCCTATTCAACATTTTCACTCTTCAAAGCCGTAATTGGTACATAAAGGAAATCTGGGGTCATGATCTTGCTCCACTCCCCAGCTGGTAACAGAAAGAGGCTGCACAATTCAGCACACCACAAAATGAGATCGGTCAATGAGCATAACTCAGGGCTTCCCAAAGAGCTTTGCATCATTAAAAATGCATCAAAGTTGGCATACTATAGATGTTTTCTTGTTTTAAGTTGGGTGTGTTATCAAAATAAAATCACCATTTTATATTTCAATGGGAAGCTGTTACATTCTCCATTCAGCAGTAAGATTTTCAAATGGATAGGAACTAGATAGATAGGAAAGGGTTTCCTTTAAGTTACATTAAATGACAGATGAAGGGTGAGAGCTCCTCCATTTCCAAGTTATTGATTTATTTTGGTTCTTCATGGCAGGCAAATTTTGTCATATCTCAAGAAGCTGCTAAATATGAAGAATACAGGAAGTGAAGATAAAAGAGTATTCTTAATTAATTTAAACCGATTATTCTCTATGCTTGCCTGATGCAAATTGAAATTTATGCCTGGAGATGGACAGCCTCCATCTCTATAATGGGACATGGCTAATGCAAGTTATTTTCTAAACACAGAAATTCAACTCATTTTATGCTAAACTTAATACATAATTAAGTATCCTATTGTGCTTTTTTCAACTCCTTTATGAGTCCCCTATCACTTCCTGTAAAGAAGGTTAGGGTTAGGTTAAAGGTAGCTGACATATCATACCGAAAAGCACGACAAGCAAGGAAAAACATGAAAACATTCTTATTATGCTTTTCAGTATGATATGTCAGCTAGCTTTAAACTAACCCTAACCCAAACCATAACTGTAACCCTATGCTAACTTTAACTATAACCATAACTTTAACCATAATGCTAAATACTAACTCTATGGGACTCTTGCTGTAATGATCCCCAAAGGCTATAATGGAGCACAGATAAACAATTTTTTTTTGCTCATCCCTATTATGCTTTTCAGTATGAAATGTAAGCTATATTTGACCTAAAACTAACTGTAACCCCAACCTAACTATATCTCAAACCATAAATGTAACGCTAACCCTAAACCTATGAACTGTAATGATCTCCACAGGCTATAATGGAGCAGGGAAAAACATCAAAACATTTTGCTCATCCCTATTAAGCTTTTCAGTAAGATGACATGTAAGCTACTGTTAACCTAACCCTAACCCTAACTGAAACCCTGACTGAACTGTAACTCTAACCTTTAAGTTACATTAAACTACAGATGAAGGGTGAGAGCTCCTCCATCCCCAAGTTATTGATTTATTTTGATTTGACAAACTCTAACTGTATTTTAATGTATTCCATTTTTCTAATGGCAAACTATAATGATGTTATAACCTCTTGAGTAACTATGCCCTCTATTTAAACCCAAAACTAACAAAGCCAGAATGTTACCCAGATTTATGGCACTTCACACCTGTCCTACAACATCAATCTGCTTTTTATCACCCTCCAATGTTTTTTCAACAACATTAACTAACAAACACAGACCCCAATTTGTGATTCATTTAATCTGCTAAAAACATTCCCATGATTCTGCATACCAACTCACTGCCCACTTATATTAAGAACTGCTGCTTGCCATTCCATTTTTGTCTGATGAAGTCTGCTTAGAGCATACGAAAGCTTACATTCTGAATAAAACTTAGTTGGTCTTAAAGGTGCACTTGTATACTGCTTTGTTCTATTGCTTCAGACCAACGTGGCTGCCCACTTGAATGTAACTCTAACCGTAACCCTAACCCCATGAGCTCCATTGACTGTTGTGATCCCTACAGGCTATAATGGAGCAGGGAAAAACATTTTTAAAAATGCCCATCCCTATTATGCTTTTCTGTTCCTGTAAGCCAGGGGTTCTCAACCCCAGGGCTGTGGTCCAGTACCGGGTCGCGGTCTGTCCTTAACTGGGCCACCCAGCCTTGCCAGCCTCCCCCCGCAGCTCTGCACAGCTTTGCCCAGGAAGGAAATGGGAAGGAATCAAGGGCAGCGTAGGGCAAGGGCAGTGTGGGAAGGAAACAAGGACAGACTGCTGCTGCCACAGTTTCGCACAGTTGACTCGCCAATCATGTGATCAGTGGGGGGGAGGGGATTGGCCTTTACAGAGCCCGGAAGGCGCTTCACAGTCCCTTCCCCAGCCTTGATACTGTAAAAATGGAGGGTGGAGGAGGCGCAGGGGAGCGGCGAGGCTTTGTGGCGCCATGGGGTGGGGGTGAGGCTAAATTCTGGGGCCCCACCCTGCCTGCCCTGGGCCTGCAAGGGGCTGGCCAGCCCTAGGGCAGTTCCTGGGGCCAAAAAGGTTGGGGACCTGTTAGGCAAATTGCTCTAGAAATATGGTTTTGGGGAATTTAGAGTGGTGGCCAATCAGCCTTTTAGTGAAATCTAAAAACCTGTTTATACAGAAGGCGTCTGCTTAGAGAGTTACCCTCCCAGTAACGAGGCAAGATAGTCTAATAATCAATGGGGTGTTTCATTTAAGGAATAAGGGCAAACATACAAGGGTATAAAATCATACAACAAACATACAGGCCTAAGAAAGCAGATATGAAATTGATATTGGGGTAACACAAGGATAAAAACATAGGGTATACAACCTGATCCTGGTGGCTTAGGGTCCGGTCACAACTAGAAGATATAGACATGCATTGCGATGTGCCATGCCTGATGCTCCTTACTTAGAGTAGGGAGGGAGAAACAATCTGGCTACATATTGCTCAGGCAGAGAGAGTGAGCGAGCATGGCTTGCTCTCATGTATATAATCTTAGGAGGGGGTGAGGCCCTCCCAGAAAAGAGGGTGGTTTGCAGTGGGCAGTGATGCTTCTTTCCTGGGTACTTGATTGGTTGCTCACCCTAAGCCAATGAGCAGAACTGACTCTGCTCACCTGAATGGATCTCCAGGTAACAATAGATAGTACTGGCTTAGTAATGTCCACCCAATAGGTTACAAAAGGTCAGGATATGTGTTAATAGTTTGGGCAGTTCAGCAAAGATACCCCTGAGGAGAGGCAAGTATAGAAAACAAAGAATCTGTCCAGGTTTCAGACCATAGCAGTAGACAAAGAGAAACTGAGTCGCAGAAAGAGCCAAGGAGATGGCTGATTCATCAGTAGCTGAGGATTAGGGTGTGAGTGATACTTACCAGCAGTCCCCATCGTTATTATGCATCCTGTTTGGGTGGAGGTGGAGAAACTGAGTGGGGTTGCACTGAAAGGAGGCCTCCAGGGGATGACTAGAACAAACTCTGCTCGGTCCACTCTATTTTAGATGGAGTGTTTTCTTGGCCTGTTTCTGGTCAGACTCCATTTTGTTTTCAGAAATAGGAGCCCCACTCTCTCTCTAGGTATTGGGGTGCTCCATATTAACAGGCAGTGCCTCTCAGTTACAGACCACTGCTTGTAAGCCACTTACCCAGTTCCACCTCCTTCCAAATTTAACTGGTAACAGCATTAGAGTTGTGACTGGGGGAGGGGGTTGTATTTTTTGAGGATTTTATTCATCCTTACAACCTTATCTTTCTGAGTACTGCAACAGCATTGCTTAGTCCCTTAACAGAGGTGAGGTTCCACCTGGGTCTCCTTCTCTGTCAAGGGTCAAGAACATCAGCCTGGGACTTATTTACTTTTTAATTTATCCAATTTATTTATATTCTGTCTTTCTCACTGAAAATTATGTACACACACACACAAACACACAGTGAGAAAAAGATTTCTTTGTTAAATACCATCATAACATTAGCTATTGGCACATCCTTTAACAATATAACACCATTGATTTTACTCATGGTTGGGGATGGCGGGCGGGTTACAATTCCAATATTCAGAATTTAATTTCTATTCACATTTTTGTCAGGTCAAAACAAAGTGGGAAAATTTGGGTTTTGGTAGAATGCTCCAATTTTCAGCATGGTAAGATGTCACCAGTATCAATCCCTGAATATTTTCAGTGCAGACACTGTAGGTCAGATACATTACAAGCTGTCTAAATTGGCACTGACCTTCAGAAAAATCTTAGTGCAAGCCTGGCCTTGTTGAGCTGCTTGGGATGCTGTTGTATCTGCATTATTAAGTCACAGACATATGAATCCAGTGACATGCACTCTTCACAATGATGAATATGCACATAGTTCTTTACAAAATTCCCTTGCAAAAATACTGCCACTTTAAGTTTCAGGTGACTTGATCTAGAGACTGAATACAAATATTTATTAAATTTTTAGTTGTGGCTCACCCAGATGGTCTTGAGGTGACTTACAACACTTGAAGTCCTACTTACAATATATATAAAACCCTATTTCTATAAATAAAAAAAATCTACCCAGGCAAAAAACAGGATCTCTAAGTAGCAGCTTCTTCTAAAGCCATCAGCAGGCAAGGAGTAGACTAAGCAAGTGGAAAAGCTCAGCCTAGATGAAGGGTCGCCAGCCTCCAGGTAGGGCCTGGATATCTCCTGCTTTTACAACTGATCTCCAGCTGGCAGAAATCAGCTCCAATAGAGAAAATGGCTGCTTTGAAGCGCAAACTCTATGGCATTGTACTATGCTGAGGCCCCTCCCCTCCCCAAATCCTTCCCTCTTCCAGATTCGCCTCCATAGTCTCCAGGTATTTTCCAACACAAACCTGGCAAGTCTACTAAGATGGCAAAATCTCCAAGGAACTGCATTGAAGCAATTATGCATGTTTGATCAATAGCACAAGTTTATGGTATGACATGTCTGTGCAAAATAGTTATAACAAATGTTTGATTTTAATTATATATTGTGAAATGTTAATTTAAAGTGTAATTTTATACTTTTATGTTAGTTTTATATATGTTGTAAGCCGCCCTGAGCCACTCGGTGGGAAGGGCGGGATATAAATCCCAGATAAATAAATAAATAAATAAATAAAATCATCTTTATGAAACAAAAACACATATTATGATTAGAATCTTGCTGAATTTTCATTGAAATTAAATTTCTATCAAGTGATGAAAACAACTGTCAATATTAGTGGAAGGCAGCTAGAACTGATCCAAATTTTTAAAAGAAGCAGATATATAGCAGAAATCTATTGTTAGGGATCAAAGAAACATGAATTTGAAAATGCAATTCCTCCTACAGCTTCCCACCACCACCACCACCCAATGATCATTTAATTTCATTAGGTGTGTTTATTTAATCCCTGACACCATACATCTTTAGGATTTTACACTGGCAGAAATCAAGTGTGACTTTATTTTTCCAGTTCTAAAATGAATCATAGCTGTTTTCTGCAGGTGTTTGTTTGGCCAGGTACTCATTTGAGAGAAGAGCTTCTCAGATGATTAAAACTGTGTTGACCTTGTTTTCTGTCAGATTTAACTAAAGGGATTTTTACCAAACAAAACTTAATATTTTGCTTGCCAAAATGCATCAACAGGCTCTGCAAAGGGCAATCTTAAGACCATAAAGAACATTTAATATTACAGCTAAGACTGTGGCATTTACATTTCCTGTGTGGCTTGATTTTCCATTTTCTGATGTTACAGTGGGAAAGCTAAATGCAAGCAACACAAACACTTCATTAGAAAATCAGCAAAATATCATCCCTCAGTTCATCTGCTGACTAATATCCAGAATTGATTGACAAGATATTCTTTATCAAACAGCTTCTGTAAAACTTTCTGAAAAGATTGTGTGTGTATTATATTAAGGGTCAAATGGCTGCCAAGCAAACAGTTGGGCTTGGAGGAAAATAGTGGTGGTGGAAAAGTGGTAGATAAAGCTGATATAGGTAATTTGTGGCCCCAAGGTAGATAAAACTTTAATTCAACAGATCTAAGCCAACCATTCTGTAAACACATTAACACCTTTCCACATGAGCTAAAATAAAGTATTTGGTGCTGATACCACACAACCTACTTTCTGCTGGCATTTTATCAGTCCTCAACATACAGACAACTATATCAATGCAAGATATGGGATTAGATAGAGACAAAAGTATCCTGGATACCACAAAATACATATCCTAATCCATTTATAAATTAAAAGTGCTGTCCTAAACAGAGTTAATGTCATTCTGAATCAACTAAAGTCATTGACTTTACAAGGATGTAATTGTTAGATATCTAAATCTTCCTCATATAGAGTGATCTCCAAATAGAGTTCATCCCCGAACTCTTTTAGATACATTCAGTACAATTGCACATGGCTGTACTGTGAAAATTGTAGCAACATACCAAGATTTGCAGGGATCTAGGGAGGTAAAGGAAGCAGTGGCGAGAAATTGTGAAATACTAGAATCCAAAATTCAGGTGAGAGTTAGGGTAAGATATGGAGGTTGAAAATACTAAGCACCTTGTCCCAGATGCTTAGACACATTAAATCCAGGGTATTTTTGTAGCAAGAACTCCTTTGTGTATTGGGCCACACACCACTGAAGTAGCCAATCCTCCAAGAGCTTACAAGGTTCTTATTTCAGGGCCAACTGTAAGGTCTTGGAGGACTGGCTACATCAGGGGTGTGTGGCCCAATATGCAAAGGAGTTCCTCCTACAAAAAAAGCCCTGCAAAGCATAATACAATACCCTTATACTATACTCCGGCAAAGACGGAGGTCCTTTGTTTGGGTCGCGGTGCCCCAGGAGGGGAAATTCCCTTGCCAGCTCTTGACAGTGTGCCACTGAAAGTGGCCCACAGAGTCAGGAGCTTGGGGGTTCTTCTGGAGCCTTCACTATCTATGGAGGCACAGATAGCGGCCACTGCTAAGTCCGCGTTTTTTCATCTTCGGCGGGCAAAGCAGCTGGCCCCCTTCCTGGAGCGCTGGGACCTGGCAACGGTGATTCATGCTACGGTCACCTCCAGACTGGATTACTGCAACGCCCTCTACATGGGGCTGCCCTTGTGCCAAACTCGGCGGTTGCAGCTGGTGCAGAACGCGTCGGCTAGGCTGTTATTGGGGCTCCCAAGATGGGAGCACATACGGCCAGGGCTGCGCGAACTGCACTGGCTGCCAGTGGTCTACCGAGTTCGTTACAAGGTGCTGGTCATGACCTTTAAAGCCCTATATGGCCGAGGGCCTGTCTACCTGAGGGACCGTCTCTCCCCATATGAGCCCCAGAGAGCACTGAGGTCAGCTGGTAAGCACCAGCTGAATATCCCTGGGCCAAGGGAGGCCAGATTAAAGACCACCCGGGATCGGGCCTTCTCCGTTGCGGCCCCACTACTCTGGAACCAACTCCCGGAGGAGGTACGGGCCCTGCGATGTGTAAATCAATTTCACAGGGCCTGTAAGACATACCTCTTCAAAATAGCCTTCGCCCATACCGAACTAAGATAATGTCGCTGTGTATGTTTCTTCTCCTCTACTGAATTAAGATCTATTTAGCACCTCAATGTTAATTTTATTGTAATTGTATATCAATTTTATTGTTTTATGATTTTACTATATTGTATTGCATTCCTATGTTGTGAGCCGCCCTGAGCCTGCTTGTGCGGGGAGGGCGGGATACAAATAAAAAGTTATTATATTATATTACTATTATATTTTCACATCCATGTGTCACTGTTCCCGGAAGACACTCCTCCACACTAAGGCAATGTAGAAATCAAGACATATGACCGTATGGTGACTTGCCTGCCAGGTGCGAAGGTAGGGGACATTACACATGTAGTAGATAGGCTGATAGACAGTGCTGGGGAGGAGCCAGTGGTCGTGGTTGAATGTTGGCACCAACGATGTGGGGAAATGCAGTCGTGAGGTCCTGGAGGAAAAAATTATGCTGCTAGGTGGGAGACTTAAGGCCAGGACCTCCAAGGTAGCCTTCTTAGAAGTGCTACCTGTTCCACGTGCAAGGCAGGAGAGACAGGCACAAATTAGAAGTCTCAGTGTGTGGATGAGACGATGGTGTAGGGAGGAAGGGTTTGTTTGTTAGGCACTGGGTGCACATGTTGGATATTTACACATGGAATTAGATTCCCTTCTAGAAATGCTTTGGGTCGAAGTAGAGGGCCCCAAAGGCAATTTAACTTTGGGAGTTTGTTATCGCCCACCAAATCAAAAGATAGAAGACAATTATAATATGATGGAAGGATTAAAGATAGTGGCTAAACGTAAAAACTGTTTTGTAATAGGTGATTTTAACTACCCGCAGATTGATTGGGTCAATATGTGTTCTGATCAAGAGAAAGAAATTGAGTTTTTTGATGCTTTCTATGACAGATGGTCTCAGAACCTACCAGGGGTGGGGCGATCCTGGATTTGGTCCTAAGTAATGCCCAAGATTTGGTGAGAGATGTAAAAGTGATCACACCGCTTGGGAGCAGTGACCATAACGTTATTGATTTCACCATTTGTATAAATAAAGAGTTGCCCCCAAAGACCAGCACAACCACGTTTAACTTTAAAAGGGGTAAATTCTCTGAGATGAGGAGGCATGTGAAGAGGAAACTGAAAGGAAAGGTAAATACGATCAAAACCCTTGGGGAAGCTTGGAGGCTATTTAAAACTACAATCCTAGAAGCTCACATAAAATATATACCACAAGTTAGGAAAGGCACAAACAGGTATAAGAAAAGGCCTGCATGGTTAACAAACAAAGTAATGGAAGCTGTAAAAGGTAAGAAGGACTCCTTTAAGCGGTGGAAAGCTAGTCCAAGTGAGATTAATAAAAGGAAACACAGGCTATGGCAAATCAAATGCAAGACTGTGATCAGGCAGGCAAAAAGGGACTATGAAGAGCATATTGCAAAAAACATAAAGACCAACAATAAAAATTTCTTCAAATATATTAGAAGCAGGAAACCAGCCAGGGAGGTAGTGGGGCCCTTGGATGATCAAGGAGTAAAAGGATTACTGACGGACAATAGGGAAATGGCTGAGAAACTGAATGCATTTTTTGCCTCCGTCTTCACTGTGGAAGACGAGAAGTGTTTGCCCACTCCAGAACCACTAATTTTGGAAGGGGTGTTGAAAGACCTGAGTCAGATTGAGGTGACAAGAGAGGAGGTCCTACAACTGATAGATGAATTAAAAACTAATAAGTCACCAGGTCCGGATGGCATACATCCAAGAGTTCTGAAAGTTGAACTTGTGGATCTTCTGACAAAAATATGTAATCTTTCATTGAAATCTGCCTCCGTTCCTGAGGACTGGAAGGTAGCAAATGTCACCCCCATCTTTAAAAAGGGTTCCAGAGGAGATCCGGGAAATTACAGGCCAGTAAGTCTGACTTCAATACCGGGAAAGTTGTTAGAAACCATTATCAAGGACAGAATGAGTAGGCATATTGATGAACGCGGGTTATTGAGGAAGACTCAGCATGGGTTCTGTAAGGGAAGATCTTGCCTCACTAACCTGTTACAGTTTTTTGAGGGGTGAACAAACATGTGGACAAAGGAGACCCAATAGATGTTGTTTACCTTGACTTCCAGAAAGCTTTTGATAAAGTTCCTCATCAAAGGCTCCTTAGAAAGCTCGAGAATCATGGAGAAAAAGGACAGGTCCTCTTGTGGGTCAAAAACCGGCTAATTAATAGGAAGCAGAAAGTGAGTATAAATGGGCAGTCTTCGCAGTGGAGGACGGTAAGCAGTGGTGTGCCGCAGGGCTCAGTACTGGGTCCCATGCTCTTTAACTTGTTCATAAATGATTTGGAGTTGGGAGTGAGCAGTGAAGTGGCCACATTTGCAGATGACACTAAATTGTTCAGGGTGGTGAGAACCAGAGAGGATTGTGAGGCACTCCAAAGGGATCTGCTGAGGCTGGGTGAGTGGGCGTCAACGTGGCAGATGAGGTTCAATGTGGCCAAGTGCAAAGTAATGCACATTGGGGCCAAGAATCCCAGCTACAAATACAAGTTGATGGTGTGTGAACTGGCAGAGACTGACCAAGAGAGAGATCTTGAGGTCGTGGTAGATAACTCACTGAAAATGTCAAGACAGTGTGCGATTGCAATAAAAAGGCCAACGCCATGCTGGGAATTATTAGGAAGGGAATTGAAAACAAATCAGCCAGTATCATAATGCCCCTGTATAAATCGATGGTGCGATCTCATTTGGAATACTGTGTGCAATTCTGATTACCATACCTCAAAAAGGATATTATGCAGGGAAGTGCAGAAGTGCACCTTTGAGAGGACCGGTTTTTTTTTTCACGAGGTCCTCTCAAAGGTGCACTTCTGCACTTCCCTGCATGAGCGTACACTACTAAAAGGGTAGGGTTTTTTTAGAAAAACCACCCTTTTAGTAGTGGTGGGTACTTCAGCCACGCTAGCTGTGTGAATATGCAACCACCGACGGCTGCTGGGATCCTGTTGCTTCAAAAGCGACTATCTGATCCCTCTAAAACGGACCTGACTGGATCGGGGCTTTTTTGCCTCAGGATACTACCACATCAATTTCCTAGTCTGAAACCACCCTCTGAGATTCAGAGTGTAGGGTGAGGTATAAATCCAATTTCCTCCTGCCCCTGCCCCTGCACTGGACCATACAGCCAGCTGGCAGAGACTGTATGGCTTCCTGCTTTTCTCCCCAGCTGCTGGAGCCCACAAATTCCAGTCATGGCTTTTAGACCCAGAGGCATAGAGGAGAGTGCAGGCAAGGAATCATGAAATAAACCATAGTTTGAGCAATTTTGCTGCTGGCTGTGACCATGTGGTTAATTGTTTCACCCTTTGTCTTGCAAAGTTGATATTTGCTGTCATCACTGGTATTCCAAATCTTGGCTTTCATACTATTCATTTTGAGTGCCTGCTCTTATGCAGCTAGAATGAATTCTGTTTCTTTCTTCAAGTGCCTGTTTTGGAGCCATTTCCAGGTGTTCTCTATGTCTCTATGCCTTTCAAATATTTCCCATGCAAGTGCTTTTGTTTCCAGTTATAAAAGTTTTGATTCCATTTTTTTTTAAATCTTCTTTGGTTTCTGTAACCTTAAATAAGTCTGCCTTTTATGCTTCAACTAGAAGCTTCTCTTTGCTTTTTTGATGTAGTTGTTCAGTGCTCATTTTCCTTCTTCCACCCAATTTTCTTTGCAAATAAGAATGACCAACATCATCTCTAGAGTGTTCAGAGTGATGCATTGTCATTATCTTTTGAGTTTTACAAATCTTTTGCCTCTAATTCTGTTTTTCTTTTTTCAATCAATAATGCCAGCTGGGTATCTTAAAACTGGAACTCCTTGGCTGTATTTTTCCTAACAAGGGAATTCCAGAATTCCAAGATAGTTGTTTTCTTCAAATTGCAGTGTTTTGATGTTATTATTGCTTGGCATCTTGATTTCTTCTTGTTCAATGGTCTTTCCTCTATTCAGTACTAATGCTACATATCTGTCAAGGGCAAATGGAAGAGGAGGGGGAGGAGGACAATGATAATAAATTGTTACAGTCAGATAGCTGATTGGTAGATGGCATTCTGCAATTTGAGTTCAAGCCATGTTCTTGGGAATTGTAGAGATATCTTCACAGGATTCCTGCTGTTCCAAGCCACACTGTCTTCTGGAGCTGAGCTGGTATAATTTGCTCAATGCCCAGAGTGTCCAGCTGTTTCTTGAGACTTTTAGGCACCGGTTCAAGGGTTCCCATGACAACTGACACAATGACAACCTTCTTCTAGAGGTGATCTATCAGCATCGCCATCATCGTCGTCGTCATCATCATCATCATCATCATCATCATCATCATCATCATCATCATTATTAACTAAGTGATAAAGTGTTTCTGAATATTACTGCCTCATCAGGCAAAACATAAAAGCACCAATTTTTTGCAGAAAGTAAACACATTCAAGCATTCTTAATTAAAAGAGTTCTTGACAGTTTCAGGAAAAAGCATAGAATGCCAATTCCTGATTATTATTATTATTATTATTTTAAAAAAAAACCCCTCTCTCTAGAATTGCTGCGTTACGGAAATGAAGTCTATGAAGCCTCAGACTCAGCTACCAAACAGTGGTGAAGTTGGGTGATAAAGGTAGCATCAATGCTCATTTTGAACTCAGAGGATGACAAGCTCCGAGCTCATACACAACCTGCAACTAACTGTCAAAAGTCGGAGCTGTGACTTCAAACTAAATTGAAAGGGAGACAAAGATTAAAGCTGTCCACAATGGATCATTTTCTGTATGTCACGCCTTTGTTTTTGTGTTTTTTTAAAGGAATCATTGCTGCTCATTGTGTGGCAAGATCTCCATTGTCTTATAAATGGTTGGAATGCCTTTGACAGGAACTGCTGCCAATGATGCTGACACTGTGAGGTATGAGACTAAAGCTCAGTGGTTTTGTAAAGAATTTAGTTGCTTTTCTCATGTTTGGGGATATGCTTTTAAATAGAAAAGCAACTTCCATCACACAGAAGTCTAAATAATTTAAGCAGATTAAAAAGGTGACTAGTAAAGGGCTTTTGGTTATAGTATATGAGGCAAGACATAAAGAATTTTAATAAGAAACCTATATTTTAAATGTTCGGCCCCAGTTTACCCACAGATGCTAGTGCAAGGGTGGTGAGAGCCAAGGCCATGGTCAGGCCGGGTCTGGCATGAAATGCCCAGCTGAGGGGCAGGCAGCTGAGGGGCAGACAGCATGAAATCTGGGTCCTCCCCCTCCCAGGACTTGGATTATGGCTGGGCCTGATTGGGGGTTTGTGGCTGTGGGGATGAGGGAGAGGAAATTCAAAGCACTGCTCCATCTGTCTGACTCACCTGGCTGCATAATTTTTCTTTTCTCTCACCACTAGGATTGCCAGGTCCAACTCAGGAAATATCTGGGGAGCGAGGAGTAAGGTTGTGACAAGCATGATTGAACTCTGAAGGGAGTTCTTGGCCATCACATTTAAATACTACACACCTTTTAAACACCTTCCTTCCACTGGAACTAATGAAGAATGGGGGCACCTTATTTTGGGGCTCATAGAATTGGACCCCTGGTCGAATTGTTTTGAAACACGCGGATGGTTTTGAGGAGAGGCACTAGATGCTATGCTGAAAATTTGGTGCTTCTATCTTAAAAAAAAAAAAACAGCCCTCCCCAGAGCCACAGATAACCACAGATCAATTATCCATTGTATCCTATGGGGACCAGTCTCCATAGGGTATAATGGAGTGCCCAGCAGACATTTCCTCCCCCACCCCTGCTTTCTGATAACCCTGAATCAAAGTGGGGGCCCTCCAAATCAGGGGATCCCCTGCACCCAACTGGGGATTAGCAGTCCTACTCCACAGCATTCCTGGTCTGAGATCATCTATGCAACTCCCTTCCAACCCTCCACATGGCTGTGCAGCAGGAAGAAGTCAGAACCTTGCTATTGGGCTGACTATCACAGGAACTTTCCCTACCTTCCCCTGATGGCTAACACCATTGTTGTGCATACAAAAAAAAATGTAGTTGGTGGGTGGCCTCTTACCCACAAGGATAACTCTCCCTGCTGGTGATACAGGGACTCAGTCTGCAGAATGTGTTCAGTTGGCCTTGGGAGGGTGAAGAGGCTGATGACTGGGTGATGTAAGAAAAGAAAAAATGGCACTGCTACAGGGCCCAGTGATGATGGGTGATGGGAGCCAGCCTGGTGTGCTCCAGTGGAGGCCACTGCTGGCAGATGCTGGTAGAGGGTACAGAGGCTGACATTGGAGGCCAGGAGAAGGCTGAAGGAAGCCCAAATGAGATCTTGCTTATTAGGGTCTGGGGGGCTCGAGGTGGAGAGGGTTGCCAGATGTTTAGCCTCTGCTTGTAGCTGGGGGGAGGCCTTTGTTGTACAGCCCAAAGGTGGTGAGATGTGTTGACTAGTGGTACTGGGTCTTTACTGGTTCCCACTGTCAGGGCTTTCTCTTGGGTCTCCACTTCACTCAAGGCTACCTAGCCAGCCCACCTCCCTTTGATGCTGCTCCTTCCCTTCACCCCAGCTTGGATTTTCAGCCAGATACCCCCACCCATTTTTTAGCCCACACAATCACCTTTTGAGGGGTCAGGGTACTGCTGGGCCATGGCACAGGCCAGAGGCTGGTAGAGATATCCTGTGAATGGCTGGAGCATCGGTTCAAGTGCCATAATAATATTTTTTTTTTCCTGAAAAGACACCATAAAAACAAGTAAGGGGATGTGGAACAGAACTAGGTGCATGAGAGGTCTAGTGCCTGCCTAGCCGGTACATACAGAGGGCAATAAACACCCATGCACACAGCTGTGCATGGGCTGGTATGCATATTAAAAAGAAGAGATTGATAACTGGTTAGATAGATTAGTGGCTAGATTGATGGGCAGGTAGATAAATTCATAGGTAGATAGAAGCAATACTAAGGGGATTGCTACACAGAGTCTTGCTACAAGGTGACCTGGATAGCCCAGGCTAGTCCACTCTCATCAGATTTTTGAAGCTAAACAAGGTTGGGCTTTTTTAGTTTTTGGCCCAGAGCCTGGGCTTCAACCAAACTTTGTTTAAGTATCTGTTTTAATTTTGTGTTGTTTGGTTTGCAAGGCTTTCTTTCTGCTGCCTTGAGTTTCTCTGGGTCCTGGAAGCAGACTATCTGGTTACCAGTTCTGGGTTCATGTCATATTCCTTTGCTGATATTTCTCATTAATAACACATTAGAGTTTTGCCACAGTATTCCTCAAAAAGGGCTACTTGACAGACAGGACCATCCACCATCTCTCCACTGTGAGCAAGAGGTTGTGGCACAAGCCACAGCTTCTTCAGTTCATCAAGCTGCAAGGAGGTCAGCAGCACAGAGCAGCAGGGGACAAAACGCAGATACAGCTGGAAATGACAGCATCCTGCAAAGCCTTTCCCAGTCAGTTTAGTTTCAGTCTTCTATGCCTTCTCTACATGAGTGGTGGGTGTGAATGCCTGGCCAGTGTTAGAGGAACTGGTTCTCCAATACATGGCTGGCTTGCAGGAACAGGGCCTCACACCAAGAACCATCCAGGGGCACATGGCCCCATTTCATTCATTAGCAATGCCCTCAAGTCTTGGCCACCCCATGCAACAACTTCATGGCTTGCAAGGTAGTAGAAGGATGGAGAAGACTCTCCCCCAGATCACCAGACCCACATAGGCCTCTGACCTTTGAGACCCTGACATGGCTTGTGTGGAAATTGCCAGTCTTGTACTGGCCACCCTTTTTGAAGCAGCATTCACCCTAGCACTTTTTAGAGCATGAGGGTAAAAAAACTAGAGGGACACAGTTGACCAGGCCCTGGAGTGCTGGACATTGCAGTTAGCAGGATAGGGATTTCCCTGAAAATCAGGAGGTCTATGACCGACCAGCAGGAACAAGGGACTCATCTTCAGCTGGGCCCATTTACTGGTGGAAGCCCATGCCCAGTGCAAGCCAAAAAGGCTTTTCTGGAACTGTGGTCTACTGGCCAGGCCCACTTGTAATCCACGAGGATGGCTCTTCATAAGGATGAAATATCAGTTTGCTGGGATCCTGTGGTCTGGCATAGCAATCTTGGGCCTTCCTCCTGGAGACTTTGGGCCCCATTCCTTTCAAATTGGGGCAGCAACCATGGCTTAGTCATACACTCAGGCCTAACAGATGACCTGCAGGTTTGGTTGTAGCTTTAGGAGTTTGGCAGGAGCCAAGCCAGGCATGCCCAGCTGTTGTGGTGGTAGCAGCATGGGGGCAGATCAATTGTTGGGAAACCAGCCTGTGTGCCTGTTTTCCTGAGTATGGGGATCCTCTTAAGGGATCTTGGGGTGAGGGCTTCAAGGGCTCAGGGGCTGTTAAAGGTTACCTTTATGCTCAAGTGGCAGGGGAGACCACATAATGGCAGTTGTCCTTGTGAAATATAGCATCCCGTCATCCCATGGTTCTCCTCCCCAACCCAAGCAGGAGGGCTGGAGTGGGGCTGGAGTTCATCAACTAGCAGGCAGCTCAGTCAATGCCAGGATCCAGTTGCTCCATGCCAAGATTTATTACGACTGTAATCAATAAAGCCGTAGCCAATTTTATTCCAAAGCTGAGTTGTAAGTGTGTGTTATTGAACTATTGCTGTAGGAGGGATCTCGCTTTCATTGTCCTTTCCCTTCCCCTTGGTGCTGGGGCTACAAATTTAAACTCTGAACACAACGCCCCCCCCCCCCAAAAAAAAAAAACCTTCATTGTTATTTCCTTCTTTGATGAAGCAAAGCCCATAATCAGACCTAAAACATGCCATTGATTTTCACTCTCATTTTAGAATTTGTCAGTTGGAACTTCCATCCTCAGTTGTTTGTATAGCTAAACTGTGCCATGCTTAATTATGCTGAGACTGAAAAGTAAGTAACACAGCTGTGTCTACGCATATGTTTATAGTTTAAAATGCCGCTTCTCATAACTGCCTTTGTAAGGAAAGGGACTTGGGACAGAGCTGTTAGAAAATGGTCTTGGAGCTGGCAAGCTGCCTTCCCCTGCATAATGATTATTGAGCTTTGGAAAGGTAGTGTGGAAAACATGAGACTTTTGGGGGGCAGTTGGATCATACAACTGATGTAGTTTAAAAACAAAAACAAAAGGTGGCATTTGGAGAGGAGGGAAGTGTCAGTAATAGCCATGAAAATGAGGTATCCAGTGAGAAATGTCATTTTGGTCTCAGACATCATTTAACAATCCTTTTGGACATATCATCACAACCACTATAAAAGCAGTAACATCATCCACAATGGATAATTGAAGAGAGAGAGAGAGAGATTTGATTAATTTACTCACCAGTAAACATGTATAAATTAAAACAAACAAACCACAGTGTCTTTTTGCAGTTTGGCAGGTGAGTTCTAGAGGATAAACATTTCTGCCCAAATAGATTCATTTTTTATTTTGTTTTGTTTTGTGGTCCCAGCTACAAGGAGAAGTGAGAGAGCAACAAAGGCAAGGAATCCCTTTCAAAGCAATACCCCAATAACTCACAGTTAAGACAGCTTTTGGGAATAAAATTGGCTACAGCTTTATTGATTACAACTGTAAAAAGCTTTGGCACAGCATAGGGCAATTGGAACCTGGTATCCAGTTTGATCCCCTCAGAAGCTGGTTCAGGTAGCCGGCTCCAGGGTGACTCAGCCTTCCATCCTTCTGAGGTTGGTAAAATGAGTACCCAGCTTGCTGGGGGGCGGGGAGTGTAGATGACTAGGGAAGGCAATGGCAAACCACCCTGTAAAAAAAAGTCTGCCATGAAAACATTGTGAAAGCATTGTTACCTCAGAGTTGAAAACGACTGGTGCTTGCACAGGGGACTACCTTTACCTTTTTATCCACTAACCTGCCTGCCAGTTGATGAAATCCATCCCACTGCAGCCCACCCACTGGGGTAGGGGGATACCATGAGATGACAGGATGCTAGATTACACCAGAACGACTGCCACTACATGGTCTACCCTGCCAATTGAGTGTCAGGGTTATCCCTGACAGCCTCCAAGCTGGGCATGCCTCCTTAAAAACCCTCACATCACAATCCCTTAAGGGGATCCCCATACACAGGAAAACAGGTACCCATGATGATACCACCACAAAAGCCAGGAATCCCCACCCAGCTCTCACCAAAACTCCTACAGCAGTAGGCAAACCTACTGGCCATACCTAACCCCATGCAGTCAGATGTCCATTGAGGCAGATGAAACAAATCTTCCAACTGGTGCAAGATGTCTGGATGCTGAATGCTGCATCCCCCCATGGTCTCGATGATCTTGCTCAGCTTCTTAGTCATCCTCTGCCTTGTCACGTTGATCCTTCAAGCAGTGAGCCCAATGCCAAGAGTACCACTCCAGCCAATCAGACCAGAAGATGGTCGTGGCTGGGAGCTCCTTTCATAATGCTTGCAAATCTGCCTATGCCTAGTGTGTCAAAGTGATACCCATGAGTGCCCCCAGGTTGTTCTTGCTCAGTTGTGTCCAGGGGCTGGTGGCACTGAATGTACTGTTGGGCAGTAGGGACTAGAGTGTCCCATCTCATTCCTCTTGAACCAGTCCAAGTGAATTG
Source organism: Heteronotia binoei (assembly GCF_032191835.1). Classification (NCBI taxonomy): domain Eukaryota; kingdom Metazoa; phylum Chordata; class Lepidosauria; order Squamata; family Gekkonidae; genus Heteronotia; species Heteronotia binoei. Next base: position 96,433,720 of record NC_083229.1, read on the forward strand.
CAGCACATTCTCCAATGCTGCTCAAGCCATTCCTGGAATTCCCCCAGGAGTTTCATTTCAGGGAGCTTTTCAGGGTGGAATGGGAAGGTAAGGAAGTCCTACTCTACAGTTAAAATCACTTTGTCAACAGGAATAACCACTGGATCAAACCATCCCCCACTATCTATCTATCTATCTATCTATCTATCTATCTATCTATCTATCTATCTATCTATCTATCTATCTATCTATCTATCTATCTATCTATCTATCATCTATCATCTATCATCTATCATCTATCATCTATCTATCTCTTTCTTTCATTTATTCATTCATCTGTCTATCATCTATTAATCATGACTTTCTCTTGGAGTGATCATGCAGATTGTTTGCAGCAAAATTAAAGAGCTAAGATTTCATATCAAAGCAAAGCAATCTCTGTAATGATTATAATGGAATTGCATGCAGAAAATGTCAGTGTGTTTGAATTAGATTAACAGCTGCATAAAGGACTGTTAACAAATTGCATTGCGGAAAGTCTGTTTTAGAGCGATCTAAATAGTTACAGATACATTAATTTAAAGTCCACCAAAATTGAGACATTTTAAGTCTCATTTCATGGTACCAATTATTTCTAGTAATTTGTAAAGAAAGAAGGGGGGAGTGTCTTCTCATCAGAAGTGAGGATTGTTAATAAATTTCACCATGTAGCTTTTTTTCAGGAGTTTTAATAGAATGGAATAAAATTATTCAGAACTGAGTCTGGAAGATCTGTGTGGCAGTTGTCATGCACATTCTGTTTAAATGTAAGCTTGAGAGTTATGTGTTATTGTGGTAATACAATTGAAAGCAAAGGGGTGTAGAGAGAAGGTTTTAGTTCCACCAGGGCTAGCTCGCCCACTAGGCAAACTAGGCATTTGCCTAGGGTGCTGGCAGGGCAGGGGTGCCAAAATTGACCCCTGCCCCGTCCCCTAGGAAAATCCCTAGTTGCCTGCCTGCTCCCCTCTCCCTCTCAATTTTTAATGCCTGGGGAACTGGCGGTGAAGAGCTGGCTCCCGGGGCTTTCTCAAGGTGGCCCCTCCCCTGTTGATCAGCTGATTGGCAGGAAAAGCTGCAGGGAGGCCGGCATCTCCTATGCCGGTCTTCTGGCGCTCTCGGGACATCCAGTGCTGGGGTGGCAGCAGTGGGAAAAACCATCAAGCTGCTGAAAAAGCGGTGGCCACCATCGCTGCTTCTTCCGCACTTCCTCCCCAGATAAGAGGGAATTGGGGAGAAAGCAGCAAACTTTGAATTGAATTGTTTACTGATTATGTATGTGAATAACCACTTTATCCAATGTATTTGAATTGAATTGCTTACTGATTCTGATTGAATTGCTTACCACTTATGTCTTTTTAATTGATTATTTTATTGTATAGTATTTGTTGATTGTTTTTAAGTCTTACAATCTGATGCTGTGTTTTTATCAGTTGTGAGCTGCTCTGCGCCCGCTGTGGGGAGGGTGGGATATAAATCTAATAAAATAAAAATAAATGAACTTGAATCACTATATGTCATGTTGCAAAATACAGTAAAAACTTTGTTAGCCAGCATTGGTGGGAAAGGAGTTTTCCAGTTAATCAAATGTGCAAGGTAACTTTATTGCTCTGCCCTGCCTATTATTCAAATGCATCCACAGCAATCAAGCCTTGGCAACTGGTCCTACACCTGGAAGACCCTTTCTCTTGTCTCTAAGGCATGGAGCCACCAAACAGGAAAAAGATTTCAGCTGGCAGTACCAGCCAGCCAGCACAAGCCCAGCAACAGCCAAAGACCTCACATTGAGGTGGAAGTGGAGTGCAAGAGTGCCTGAAGATTCAGAGGTATGCAGGGAACTTACTTTCTGGGTGATGCATGTTAACCAAGTGTTCTAGATAATCAAATACCATATAACCAAGCCCTCCTGGGGTCTTTCATAATTGTCTGCTCAGGAAATGTATAGCAGGTATAGCTTCTAGAATCAGAATACTAAATGTAGAATGGAAAAGGGTTTTTTTTAAAAAAAAATATTGGTAAAGGCAGTCCACAGATAGCACTTGAATTTCTGGTGAGCAAAGGGTCATGTTTGCAATTAAAAAACTCACCTTACTGGTTATTCATGAAGTGATATGTGATATGGAAAGTGCCTTTACTTCATGTGCTGACCCAGATCAGTTCACACACCAGCACTTCGTATCACTAGCACTCAAACAGCATGCATTTGGTCTGAGACATAGTGTAGAGAGACTTAAATTTAGATATCACCTTCCACTTTACAGTTTGTCAGCAGAGGAAAAGCAACCATGGGCAGTTAGTAACATGTACCCAGTCTCATATGAACCAGAACATGCAGTAATCAGGAGGTGATCCCAAACTCTGTACTTCTTGAGTGAAATGTTTATATTTCATTTTTTGTTGACATTAAAATGTTGCCATAAGGGCTTCCCCCCCTCCTTTTTTTTTGAGCAGGCTTGGTATCAGGGAGTGTGGCCTGATATGCAAATGAGTTCCTGCTGCTTTTTTTCTACAAAAAGTCCTGCATTAAAAATGGTGATATCAGGGGGTGTAGCCTAATATGCAAATTAGTTCCTGCTGGGCCCTGGTTGTAATACTTACATCATGCTATAAAAGAGACCTAAACTGATGACAATGACAACATAGGAGATCAACAAGTGCTACACTCACTGTGAAGTGGTTGCATGAATCTTCTCCCACTGTATCACAAACTTCAGACACATATGAAGATTTCACCATCCAAACACTTTGTACGATTATTTACTTAGTACATTTCATCATGTCCTTCCTCCAAAGAGTTCAGGGCCAAGTACCTTGTTCTTCTCTCTTCTAGTTTCTTCTCACAAAATCCATGTGAGGTTGGTTATGCTGGTCCAAGGTCACCCAGGAAGCCTCATGACATTGTGAGGATTTTAACCTGGGCCTCCAAGATCTGTCTCCCTAAGCACTTCACCACACTGTTTTTTTGTACTGAACGTAGAACATCATTCTGGTTTGAGTTCTCTTTGTTTAAAACACAATTGGTTTCTGCAGATCTTATCACAATAATCATGTCTAGGGCTTTCAGCATGAGGCATTATATGGTACAGGTCTGGCAGTTATCTGACAGCATACATTCATAATCCCAGCCTGAAGCAATTACTCACCATCAACACTATTCATGCTGTATCCCCCCCCCCCATGTGCAGTGTTATTTGTGTGTAAATTCTATAAAAATGGCATGAAATAGTAGATAAATGACCTATCTACATAAATGATGAATTGGTGACATTAAAATGTTGTAATAATAGTATCATGCTATAAAAGAGACAAACAAATAGTTCATGATGGAGAGGAGGACCTAAACTGAAGACAATGACAGCATAGGAGATCAACAAGAAACAAAAACGCCTGTCATGTCTCATCCTTAATTGTACCCAACTAGGAGATAGGCAAAAAATAAAGCAGCCCAATAGTAAACTGAGTTTGACAAGGTGCTGCTTCTACATTCCGTGGAGGCATTTTACAAAGAGGCTATTAATTTCTCATACATGATCCTTCAGCTTAATGCACGACAATTTTAGACCCTGTTAAGTGGAGTTGTTTCTTTACCTATCTTACTCGCTGTAGCGGTGACTAATGTCTCTTGTACAGTTTTAGATCAATTATTATGCTTCCTCTTGACACAGCTGTGTGTGGCAATGAGTAATGATCATTCAGCACCTAGAAGGAAGTCTGTGCAAACCACACATTAATCCGTCACATTCAAGAATGAATTATATTGAAATTGACGACAGTGATAGAGTGAGTTATACATATGATATGTGTTTGGGTGTGAATGTGACTGTTCTTCTTATGCTGCTTTCTTTCTCCCTCCCCCCCCTTCATTTATAAGGTATGAACTCTGACCTTCCAGATATTGGAATCTAACCCAGACAGTTCACATTTGATGATCCACACATCAGCATTTGATGATCCACACATTTCTGTTTGTGGCTGAAACTTTATGCTGGAGACTTGAATCTACATCTCAGACTCTTTCAGTTTGCTTCTGCCATTAATCCCTTAATAGGATTTTAAAAGACTTTCAGAAAGGCCTATTACTAAACAGCACAACATGTAATCTTGTTTAAGGTTTACAGAAAGTCCTACATACAGAATTGTATTGAGGTCTCTGACTGTGTCCTACTGAATTCATGTATAATAGCCTGAAGAGAAATCAGTAGTTGGAGGAAAACATTGCCAAGGAACTTATATATCTGCTTTTGGAATAATAGGTGTACTACTGGCCCAGGGGGGTGTTTGTTTGTACAATTAAGTTATCTCACAAATGGCAAAAAAATGACAAGGCCAGAGAGAAGGGAATGACACTTACAAATTTGTGACAAGTTCCAGAGGGATAGCTGTGCTAGCCTGTTGCAACAAAAAAACAATAAAGAGTCTTGTAGCACCTTGAAAACTAACATGTTATGTTTTGTTTTTCTGGCACTGTAGTGAAACAGTCCTGCTCTGGTCTGCCAGCTCTGTTTCACCCTGCTCTCCTGGATTTTTCCATCACCTAAAGGTTCAACCACTGCCACCACCTGACCTTTATAGGGATTGCCCTCTGGAAGGGTCAGGACTCTCCACTTCCCTTCCAAGTTCTGAGGCATTGCCTCTGTGTCTCCTGCTACCTAGACTCAGGTTACCACAGGGACAGCTTGCTGTTTTATGCACCACTAGGGAAGTAGCCACTTGTCAACCGATTACCCTCCCTTTCATCCTGGCACTCCTTTTAAAATAGTGTGTCCAAGATGGTGGAGGTCTGTGTGGCACAGAGAACTACTACAAGGATCAAAAGTTTTAAAAAGAAAGTGTTCACAAGCATACTTTTAGCACAGCACCCAATTGAGCAAGGGATTAAAAAGAAAAGTGTAAAATGCAATTCCTCTGTCCCTCTGTCTATGCATGCTCTATCAGTTTTTTAAATATCATATGGCAGGATCCTTAACTTAGGAAGTTACATATTTTTACAGATGTTACTTTCAAACCTCCTTCTGCAGCATATGACAATGGCTGCCTCCTCCAGACCTCAGTTAAGAGCCCTGTTTGTTTGATGGAGTCAGCACTGAAGAGGGACCTCCTCACTCCCAGGAGTTTTGTCATTTCTCTTTCCCCTCCCACTGACCAAGTCAGGCTGGGTCAAAGAAGCTTTTCCTGAAAATTTCAGGAGTTTCTTTCTGAAGACTTTCTAGTCTTATTTCCTCCAATGCTTGGTTCCCTGCTCAGAAAAGGCAGAGCTTGACCATCTCATTGTCTAGCTAGACCTATTAGAATTTCTAAAAAATATGTCTGAGGTGAGTCTGGAAAAGCAATTTGCATTGACTTCCCCTTTCTTGCCTTTTCTCAGCTGAGAGAGAAAAATATTTTAAAACTCAAAATGAAAAATGTGTTTCTTCATAGGCACAAGTTTTCCTGAGCCAGACCACATTCTGCAAAAAGCATGAAGTAATGTGTTCGGTGTGGAGAAGTGTACATATACAAAGATGCAAAAGGAAAAAAGGTAAAATGAAAGTGTGGGTGAGTGCGGGGAGGGGGAAAGGGGGGCTAGGAGATATTCTAACATTTAGCCAGAAGGCTCAGTGATCCAAGAGTAGTGTTCCCTATAAGCTGAGTTAGCGTGAGCTAGCTCACAGATTTTTAGCCCTCCAGCTCACACATTTTTGTCTTTGCTCAGGAAGGATGACCCCAGAACACACTAATTTATGCAGTAGCTTACAACTTTAATGCCAATAGCTCGCAGCTTTAATGGCAGTAGCTCGGAAAGTAGAATTTTTGCTCACAGGACTCTGCATTTTAGAAGGAACATTGACCAAGAGATAGGGTTTTTTCATAATTGTGAAAAGAACACAAAAAAACATGATCTTGTAAAGAATAATCCAATCAGTGTGTTCATGAACTACTCCAACTACTGATCAATCAGCAAAGATGAAAAGTGTATATGGCTCTGTAAGAAGAAATAATTCCTTTGTGTAATGAGCAAGTTAGCCCCTGTCTATACAGAGACCAAACTGAATAGTGTAATGTGCTGAGTGACGAGATGTGCTTTATTAACGAGTACATCACAAGAGAGAGAAATGTGGGCTGAGTCCCGATTATATACATACCCTGGAACAACCCTCAGCCTGGCCAGGTCCAATCCTGGCCAGTTAAACTTCCCGCCACAGATCTTGATTGGCGGAGCGTATTTGCGAGCTACGTCTGGGGACCAGTGGACTTCCACTGGTCACCTCTGTAGCGTTCGCTGTGTTGTAACTTCAGGACTGAAATGCAAGACACAATAAATAGTATCAAACTAACATATGAATTTCAGCTTTGTAAATTGTCACTGGAATTTTCCTTTGGAATTCTTGTACCTGCACTCTGCAGACAATTGCATGAGACAATACTTGAGTTAAACTAGGCTTTATTAATCAATTAAAATGGCTGCTCTTCAAACTGCATTCAGCTTTTAAATGCAGGCTGCAGAATTTCAGAAGCACCATCCTGGCTTTTAACTTGGCCAGTTCCAACAAACTGACTTTGTTTCTCCAAGTTTGTGCATTCACTTTACCAAGAGATGCTGAGTCTTAACCACTCTTTGACATGCTGCTCCAGTACATTTGTATTAGGCCGATGGTGCTCAACACCAAGGGAGTCCTTCTCATGATCCACTCTGTCACTCCAGGAGATGACAGGCTGGTTTGGGAATGGACTATCACCATTAGTTGCCTCAAGGTGCTTCCCTATTTAAGAAGATCCAAAACATTCCTGTTTGGACCATTAAGATTAACATTTACATCATGCTTTGCTAAAGGGTGTGTGGAAGAGTCAGCTGAATGCATAACCAAAATTTAAGCCTGTTGAGGGGATGAAAACTCCTTAGAAGCATCGCCTTCCCAACTTTAGTTGACCATGGACTCAGCTCGACTATGAAGCTTCATGCTTAGAGAAGCTGGCACAAGCATGTGAACTGATCTCTGCTCAAGCATGTCACTCTTCATTTGCCCCCCTAGTCGGAATAAAGAGGCTGACACAGAATGTTGGGGAAACGGGCCACTTTATTTAATTAACACAATTAACACGGCAAGGGCAACCTGCGGTGGGACAAGCCCTGGGGTCTTCCTCAGAACCCGCCAAGTCCTACGAATGGCGAGTCACCCTGCCCCCAGCACGAGCCATAAGATTCTGGCTAATGCCAGGCCGGCCAGGCCAAAACCCTCCCCTAAACTTCTGCCCCGATACCCAGAAGGAGGCGAATTTAGGAGGAGGCATGAATACGATCCACATTATACAGCATTGAGCCGTAAAGCCCATCTGCCGCTCCTGCGTATCGACTGCACGAACCGGTGCAGCTGCCTGGGTGCTCACCTGCAAGGTATAAACCCCTTGCACCTTCTGCCAAGTGACCAAATTGAAACCCCACCCTTTAACTAATATCCACACCACTGTTGGTAGTACAAGGTAGGCGAAAAACACCCCACCACAGGCCAATCAGGTGAGATGAAAAAATTCCTACCTGGCCCCTAATAAGATGACCGGTCAAACCTGTACTACACAGGGTGGGTGGGTGGGCCGAGAGCGGCAACGCGACTGAGCTGTAAGGGCGGGGCCGAGGCTGCAAACAGCCCCGACGCTCCGCCCGACTACCACTCCCGGATGGAGGGAAGCTCAATCGCAGCCTCCCCTCCTTCCAGGGAGGCAAAAGGCAGCCCCGTGGTGCGCAGCCGCGTTGCGGCGCAGCCTTTGCGGGGCCGAATTGCCCCCCTAGTCGGAATAAAGAGGCTGACACAGAATGTTGGGGAAACGGGCCACTTTATTTAATTAACACAATTAACACGGCAAGGGCAACCTGCGGTGGGACAAGCCCTGGGGTCTTCCTCAGAACCCGCCAAGTCCCACAAATGGCGAGTCACCCTGCCCCCAGCACGAGCCATAAGATTCTGGCTAATGCCAGGCCGGCCAGGCCAAAACTCTCCCCTAAACTTCTGCCCCGATATCCAGAAGGAGGCGAATTTAGGAGGAGGCATGAATACGATCCGCATTATACAGCATTGAGCCGTAAAGCCCATCTGCCACTCCTGCGTATCGACTGCACGAACCGGTGCAGCTGCCTGGGTGCTCACCTGCAAGGTATAAACCCCTTGCACCTTCTGCCACCGCCAATGCCAAGCCTCTGCTTAGGCAATGGCGCCCCACCGAGCAGCCAAGGCCGCTCGCCCTTGCCGAATGGCCCAATTCCCCCCATCGGCAGATGCATCACATCTAGCCGGCACTGCACCCCCATGCCCTTCCTACCAGGAGGAAGAAGGAAGGTGCCCGGACCTTCGCAAAGGCCGCCACAGGGCCAGATTCGCCTTTTGTCGGGCCCGCTCGGCCCCGCCGGGTCCCGAGTGTCCAGCCAGACCAGTGTAATAGGCGCCCGGTAAGTCGGACTCCAGGCCACCCCCGCATGATGGCCCGGAGCTCCGCCACCAACTTTGCTAACAAACAAAGGGGGGGGCTGCCCCACCAACCCCGAACATTCCCACAGGGGGAATGCAAACAGAGGAAGGTACCCAGACCATCCCTCCAGAGGCCACCACAGGGCCAGGTAAGGCTTCCGCCTGGCCCACTCGACCCAACCGGGCCCAAGCAGACTGCCAGACTCTAAAGCGGTGGCCCGTTACCTCGGACTCCAGGCCACCCCCACACGATGGCCCGGAGCTCCGCCACCGGCTTATACAAAAAGGGGGGGCTCCCACCCCGATCCTTCCCGCAAGGGGAATGCGAACAAAGGAAGGTACCCAGACTGACCACCAAGGCCACCCCAGGGCCAATTAATGCTTTCGTCTGGCCCGCTCGACCCAACCAGGCCCTAGCAGCCAGCCAGACCTCCAACAATTGACGGCCAGAGGGGTAGGACTCCGGGTTCCCCCCCACAATACCTCAGGGTTCAGCTACTGCTTTGGTAACGGTAGGAGCTGCGGCCAACTCATCCCCCAGGTGCCCCAGCGTTCGCCATTGCCTGTACACACAGCATCAAGGCCGTCGCTGGCAATCTGCATGCATAATGGGCCGCCCCAAAATCATACAGGCCATAAACGAATCAGCCCACCTTGGCGGGACACCCACCTCTTGATGGCCAACCTGGGAAGCCCACTGGTGTAGCAGTGGACGTGGCCCCTATTTGGAAAATGGTGCCAATCCTATACCCAGTCCATCCACGCTTGGCCGGGACCAGACCCATAGCCACCCGAAACGACTTAACAAGGGGGGGGTGACTATGTACCCTCCCCCCTCCGGCCCATAGCATTGACGCTTACACCGTAAGACACCGGCCCCGCACAGGGACGAATAAACAAGTGCCCAATAACCACTGGTCCGGTAGATCGGCATACTGGCAGCCTAACTCTACGAAATTTGCCGTCACCATGTGACGTCCAGACCCCCAATCGCTCCGGGCAGCCAAAACGGCCTCTACCCGAAGAATGTCAAAAACAGAAGTAGGCGCGACTGCAGAAAATCGTGCCGTCACCTGGCCTGAGCCGTATCAGGCAAGCCCGGTTAAACCTCCTAGCATGAACGGCGAGGAGGCTCGCCATGCGCATCCTGCGCACCCAGCTCATGCAACAACCATTCGACCACTTGGGCTCTAAATCCCCAACTGGATTTGAAACGCTAATCGTCTTGCCAGGAGCCACGGCGGCCAACTATATCAGGTAAGCCTAACCTTCAGGCCCGATATTATTCTGAAGCGCACAGAACGACATACAACCACCGCAACATTAGGCAGGCTGTCCCGGCAGCGCATATGTCTACCCGTCCTACATTGTCGAGTGACAAGCTCGGCACCTGCCGTGTACCTGGGAACAAGGTAACACAAATGCCCAGCCACTATCGCCTGTCGAGCTACAAGACTCCCCAGGAATTGGATCCAGCAAAGAAATCTGCCTTCAACCACCGACATAATGCTCGTCCCTTCAGACCCGGTTACCACAATGGCAAATGAATCACACCTGGCTGGCACTGCACCCCCTTGCCCTTCCTGCCAGGAGAAAGAAGAAAGGTACCCAGACCTTCGCCAAGGCCGCCACAGGGCCAGATTCGTCTTCCGTCCAGCCCGCTCGACCCCGCCGGGTCCCGAGCGTCCAGCCAGACCAGTAGAATAGGCGCCCGGTTAGCATACTTCCAGGCCACCACCACACGATGGCCCGGGGCTCCGCCGCCGACTTTACTGACAAGAAAAAAAGGGGGGGGAGAGCGCCCCACCAACCCCGCTCGTTCCCTCAAGGAGAATGCAAACAGAGAAAGGTACCCAGACCATCCCCCAGAGGTCACCACAGGGCCAGGTAAGCCTACTGACTGGCCCGCTCGACCAGACCAGGCCCGAGCAGACAGCCAGACACTAAAGTGGCGGCCAGGTAAGTCGGACCCCAGGCCACCCCAACACGATGGCCTGGAGCTCCGCCACCTGCTTCAGACAAAAAATTGGGGGGGGGGGAGGCTGTCCCTCCTACCCTGCTCATTACCACTGCGGAGAATGCTGACAAAGGAAGGTACCCAGACCGACCATCAATGCAACCGCAGGGACTGGTAACGCTTTCAACTGGCCCCACGACCCAACCGGGCCCAAGCAGCCAGCCAGACCTACCAATTGATGGCCAGAGGGGTCGGACTCCAGGCCACCCCAGCACGATGGCCCAGAGTGCAGCTACCACCTTCAGTAAAAGCGGGAGCTGCGGCCCGCTCCTGAAAATGGTTGCTGGCCCTATACCAAGTCATCCGCACTTAACCCGGGCTAGACCCATAACCGCCCGAAGTGACTTAACAAAAAGGGGGGGTGATTCTGCACACTCCCCCCTTCAGCCCATAGAGTTGACACTTACACCGTCACCCACTGGCCCCGTTCAGGGACGATTAAGCAATAAATGCCCAAAACCACTGCTCCGGTGGATCGCCATACCTGCAGCCCGATTCTTCCAAATAGACGTCACCATGTGGTGCCCATACCACCAAACGTTCCGGGGAGCCAAATTGGCCTCTACCCGAAGGCCGCCGAGAACAGAATTCGGTGTGACCCAGAAAATCGACGCCATCATTTTGCTAAGAAGATAAGGCGGCCCACTGCGCCATATAATCCTCACCTTTAGGCCCCATATCCTTCTGATGAGCCCAGAACGACCTACAGACCATAACAACATTGGCCGACTATCACAAAGTCACATAAGAGAAACCATGCTAGATCAGACCAATGGCCCGTCCCAACCATCACCCTGTGTCACATAAGAACATAGGCGAAACCATGCTGGATCAGACCAATGGCCCATCCAATGCATCACTCTGTGCCACACAAGAACATAAGAGAAACCATACTGGATCAGACCGATGGCCCATCCAATGCATCACTCTGTGTCACACAAGAACATAAGAGAAACCATGCTGGATCAGACAAATGGCCCATCCAAACCATCACTCTGTGTCACATAAGAACATAAGCGAAACCATGCTGGAGCAGACCAATGGCCCATCCAATCCATCACTCTGTGTCACACAAGAACCTAAGAGAAACCGTGCTGGATCAGACCAATGGCCCATCCAATCCATCACTCTGTGTCACATAAGAACATAAGCGAAACCATGCTGGATCAGGCCGATGGCCCATCCCATCCATCCCTCTGTGTCACACAATAACATAAGAGAAACCGTGCTGGATAAGCCAAATGGCCCGTCCAATCCATCACTCAGCGTCACATAAGAACATAAGCGAAACCATGCCGGATCAGACCAATGGCTCGTCCAAACCAGCACTCTGTGTCACATAAGAACATAAGCGAAACCATGCTGTATCAGACCAATGGCCCATCCAAACCATCACTCCGTGTCACAGAAGAACATAAGCGAAACCATGCTGGATCGGACCGATGACCCGTCCAATCCATCACTCTGTGTCACACAAGAACATAAGAGAAACCATGCCGGATCAGACCAATGTCCCATCCAATCCATCACTCAGCGTCACATAAGAACATAAGCGAAACCATGCCGGATCAGACCAATGGCTCGTCCAAACCAGCACTCTGTGTCACATAAGAACATAAGCGAAACCATGCTGTATCAGACCAATGGCCCATCCAAACCATCACTCCGTGTCACAGAAGAACATAAGCGAAACCATGCTGGATCGGACCGATGGCCCGTCCAATCCATCACTCTGTGTCACACAAGAACATAAGAAAAACCATGCCGGATCAGACCAATGTCCCATCCAATCCAACACTCAGCGTCCCATAAGAACATAAGCGAAACCATGCTGGATCAGACCAATGGCCCATCCAAACCATCACTCTGTGTCCATAAGAACAAAGGCAAAACCCTGCTGGATCAGACCAATGGCGCATCCAATCCATCACTCCATGTACACAAGAACATAAGAGACACCATGCTGGATCAGACCCATGGTCCATCCAATCCCACACTCAGCGTCACATAAGAACCTAAGAGAAACCATGCTGGATCAGACCAATGGCCCGTCCAATCCATCACTCAGCTTCACATAAGAGAAACCATGCTGGATCATACCAATGGCCCATCCAAACCATCACTCTGTTTCACATTAAAATATAAGCGAAACCATGCTGGATCAGACTAATGGCCCATCCAATCCATCATTCTAAGTCATAGAAAAACTAAGAGATGTCATGTTGGACCAGGCCAACCGCCCATCCAGTACAAAACCCCGTGTCAAAGAACAGAAGAGGATCCATGCTGGATCAGGCCGACAGCCCGCCCAGTCAAACTCTCCGTGTCCCACCGTGGCCACAAAATCCACATATACACGCACACTGTGGCCAGCATCCAGCCTGGCTATGGCACCCAGGAGGGTCCGGCCCCTACCCCTAATAAACTCCCTTTCCCCCAAACTATATACACCTTCCAAGAGGAGGGAGGTGGTATTGGTGGTGGTGGGGGGAACCGTTGAAGGAGGGAGGTGGGGGGGGAACCTTCCCCGACCAGTCGCGGCGCGAAATCACTACTTGCGTGTGTTGATGAAGGGGGAGGGAAGCGGGTAAAACCTCGCTCGACCCCCCTGCAAGCCGGCAGGCGCTCGGCTCTGGCACGCTGATTCAGGGGCCCCCGGCCTATCAGGCCGAAACCTCACAGGCGGGAGTGCGCCAGCCCGGCCGCCGTAGAGCCGGCCAGACCGGTGCAGCCCACCTCCGTTCTTGCCTAAGACGCCGGCCGACACCTCGCCGCCTGCTCCCCCCCGGGAGCTCGCCAGCCCGACCACGCCGCGGCCGCCGCAGAGCCGGCCGGCCCAACGCGGCCCTGCTCAGCTCGCGGCCTGAGCCGCCCAGCCGTACGCACATCAGTCTGCTCCCCCCAGGAGCTCGCTGGCCCGACCGCACCGCTGCTGCCGCCGCTGAGCCGGCCAGCCCGACGCGGCCCTCGTCCGCTCTCGGCCTCAGAAGCCAGGAAACCTCCGCCCTGGCCGAGAGCGGCAACGCGACTGAGCTGTAAGGGCGGGGCCGAGGCTGCAAACAGCCCCGACGCTCCGCCCGACTACCACTCCCGGATGGAGGGAAGCTCAATCGCAGCCTCCCCTCCTTCCAGGGAGGCAAAAGGCGGCCCCGTGGTGCGCAGCCGCATTGCGGCGCGGCCTTTGCGGGGCCGAATTACAGGAGAACTGAAATGCACCCCCTTTGATTTTGAGTGTTTACTTTTTAATGTCCAATTTTTTTTAGCATTTGTTCTTTTTCATAGAGAGTTCATTGAAGAACACTGCTATATCTTGATTGTGGGCCCAGGGGACAGAGGGGGAATGCTGGTGAGAAATTACACACAAAGCCAACAAATTTTTGGAGAAACAAAAAGGCTTCAGCTTTATTGAGTACATTACAGAAGCATTGGTACAGCAAGTGGACAGATCCAGAATCAGGCAACCCACCCACTGCCCAATAACCCTCATACTCCAGCCCTCCTGCTGAGAGTGCAACTGAGAAGTGGCAAGCCCCAAAAGCCATGCGGGTGGTGGTCCTCCTTCCTTTTTGCTACCAGAGCTGGAGGACTAGGTGCTGCAAAAGAGCTGCTGTGAAGACCCCGCATGTGGGCAAGAAGGCCTAGAAGTTTTTCTCAAATTTGTGCCAGTCGCATTGACACTTGTCCTGATTAGCTTGTTATGTGAAGTGCTCTTTCTAAAGGCCTCATCATATTTGATGGCAGGAACATCTCCAATCAGGACCTCCACCTAAAGGAAGTTTGCTAGGTGACTAGAGAAGTGCCACCCACACTCAAGGTAAGTGGACTTCATTGTATTCATGAACACTGTGCACCCCAAATAATCAATTTTGAAATGTACTTTGCAGGAACCAGTAAAGCTTTCTGTGGATGCTTGTGCAGCCATTTTCATTACTTTTTCCAGTAGGGTGGGGGGCCAACTGTACTGGCCCTAGCCACAAGCTTAAGGACAGTGAAAATGTTGAAGTCATATCCATCTAAGATCTGCTCCCAGACCTTCTGGGCAAGGTGTATGCCTGGTGTATACTCACTGTACCCAGAGCCTGGTGGTACTCATGGCCAGTGGGTCTGCTCTGTTCTTCAGATGGCACCTGGCCCTGACTGGCAAACTCCTTGTCACCTAAGAGCCCATGTTGGTAAGCCTGGGATATCTGCCCTGGCTGACTAGTAGTTACTAATGAGTGGGTGGAGTCCTCTTCAGAGGAAGACTCACCCTATGAGCAGTCACTGCTTGATGTGTCATGATCCTTGGTGTTCCTCTGGGTCTTATGACATTTGAAGCAACTCTTCCTCTGCAGTGTGTGTTCCCTTGAGGAAGTGGACTTGCTGCTGTCAGCTGGTGTTTGCTGATATCTCCTGTCTTGTGGACGAGGGACCACAGGTGCCTCTGCCAGCATTATGGGGCTACCCTACTGGTCAAGCCATTCTGAGAGTCACACAATGGTCTAAGTAATCTCTTGTAAAACAGCTGTATGATCAGGGACCTGAAAGGCAAATGGTAGTTAGAGGGAGTTCCTGGAGTGTCTGAAAGAGGTGCTACTGGGTGCTGCCAAATGGTACATTCCTTGAAGCCTTGCTTCAGCAGAAGCAGTCCCTCATTCCATATGGCTGGGGAACTACCAGAAGCAGGGCAGTCAGCAGATTGATTGGGTGGCCCTGCTGGGGGCTAAACTTCACATTAAGACCTGAGACCTGGGCTTAGATGCCTGCTTGCTCCTTGACGCTGCCTTCTTGGGAGGCATAGCTACATAACTTGCCTGTCCTTGCACAAAGTAAGTAGGGTTACCAAGTCCCCTGCAGCCTCCGGTGAGGGACTGTTTTCATGCACGCAGAGTGCATGTGGCATGATGACATCACTCACAAGTGACATCATCACACTGGCAATGTCACACACTGGCTGCTCTAGGAACTTCTGGGAAAACTCTGGTTTTATTGGACGCTCTAGCAATTTGGGAGGGAAAACTCTATGGTACCTATTGTACCATAGAGTTTTCCCTTCCAAATTGCTAGAGTGTCCAGGACAAACATAGAGTTTTCCCAGAAGAACTTAGAGCAGCCAGTGCGTGACATTGCCGGCACAATAACATTACTGTGAGTGACATCATCACGGCAGCAACTTCGGGGGAGAATCCCCTCACTGGCCCAATGCACGCCGGTGGGTTGGGAACATCCAGGGTGGGGGCAACCCCGCCTGGCCCTGGAACTTGGCAACTCTAATACTAAGAGATTGGCTGGCAGCCCCCTAAAGCCCCATGGGACTGTATGCACCTAGTTAATTGCACCTTAGTGCTGAAGTCAATCAAATATTAATACAATTGTATAAATATATACAAGACTACCAACAAATTGACTTATTTACTATTTACTTATTTATTTTATATTTATTTATTGAAATAACTATTCAGTTTCTAAAATGAACTTAATTGGAAATAATGGAGGATAGGGCGACCTTCTTTTCAGTCTCATAAAATCATTATTTTTTTCTCTTGGGTTTATCACAATAGGCATCTAATAGTGACATTATAGCATTTAATTTTCCTGATTAGCTTCTCTGTGATGAGGGGAGGGGTGTCTCTTTTTTTGTGCATTTACCTTTGTGAGTTTTTTGTTTTCTTTGTTTTTACTTTTTCCTGGTCTAGTTTTATTTAGTTTGGGGTTTCTTTTTGCTCTCTGCTTTGTATTTTCGTTCTGATTTTTTTAAAAAAAGTATTGACTGTTTTAGAGGTTGTTTTGTTCTGTAGACGGGTGTTCTTTTTGGGGAGGGTCTATTTCTGGTTTTTGTTGTTTCTGATTTGTTGTTTTCTGATGGAGCTTTGGAGTGTTTGGTGGAGGGAGACTTGAGGTGTGTTTAATAGATTAGATTTAAAGTTTTAAGTGTGGCATTTTTCTCCCTATCATTCAATGAAGACCAGAACAGCTGGGGACATATTGTTCAGGGGTCCATAGAACTGGAACCCTTTGTCCACCTCTTTTTAAACTTGGAGGGTATTTAGGAGAGAGGAAGGGACTGGGACCTTGCAATTTTTGTGCTGTGTGCTCTACGAACACCTGATCAAGACTTATGGCAGTTCCCCTATTCTCCCCATATAAAACAATGAATAACGGAGGGATTGGGGAACCTTGTTCTGGAGTCTGTAAAGTTAGACTGCTTTGTCCAATTCGCTTCAGAGTTGGGAATTCTTTAGGGGAAGGGTGCATCCTGAAAACCTGATGCCATTTACAGTTTTAAAAAAAACCCAGATACTCCAGACCCATAGACAAATCTCCTATCCTCCCTAATATTTGTGGCTTTTTCTTATCATGATGGAAAGTTGTGTCATTCGGTTTTTCATTCTGTAAATACACAGAATGAACTGAAAATATGTTTTGGGGTATATTTTCAGTTCAGCGGGTTTGGTATACACATTCCTAATGGTATATATCATGTTGGGAGATGTTGTAGCACATAATTGAGCTTTGATAGCATGCCTAATGTTTATTGAGTTCATTAATACCATCTTTCCCCCCAATGTTTTGTGAGCAGGTGGAATCCCTGTAACCTTCTTAGAAATGATATTTCAGCCCATGCTTTTCCCCTGAGTTGCAAACACAAGCAATCACAAGACAAATGTAGGCGGCAATGAACAGATGAAAGAGAAGAGATGTTAATTTTCCACCCTTCCCTTCCTCTGTGCAGTCATCCAACCCCATGGGGTCATTAGTCCCTATGGGTCCTATGGCTCCAGGAATCCACTTTCCTAAAATCTAAAAGGACTGATATGAGAAAGGAACAGTGCCTTCATTAACTGATTACTGGATCTATTCCAATTTTATACTTTTTTCAGTATATGATATTATATTATATTATATTATATTAAATACAAAAATACATGTAATGTAATGTAATGTAATGTAATGTAAAATTTTATTTATATCCCGCCCTCCCCGCCGAAGCAGGCTCAGGGCGGCTAACAGCATTTCAGGTAAACAATAGTAATAAAAACATTAAATTCACATTAAAATTCACATTAAAATCAGTCAATAATCAATAATTAATTAAAACATTCCTAAGTCAACATTGGCGGTAAACGTTACTAATCTGGCGGTAAACATTAATTCAGTTATTGGTGAACGCCTGTTTGAAGAGGGCGGTCTTGCAGGCCCTGCGGAACTGGTCTAAGTTCCGCAGGGCCCGCACCTCCTCTGGGAGTTGGTTCCAGAGTTGTGGGGCCGCAACAGAAAAGGCCCGGGTGCGGGTGCTTTGAAGTTTAACTTCTTTTGGCCCAGGGATATTCAGTCTGCTTTTCCCCACTGACCTCAGTGCTCTCTGGGGCTCATATGGGGAGAGACGGTCCCTCAGGTAGGTCGGTCCTTGGCCATATAGGGCTTTAAAGGTTATGACCAGC
Source organism: Heteronotia binoei (assembly GCF_032191835.1). Classification (NCBI taxonomy): domain Eukaryota; kingdom Metazoa; phylum Chordata; class Lepidosauria; order Squamata; family Gekkonidae; genus Heteronotia; species Heteronotia binoei. The sequence goes on from NC_083229.1 coordinate 96,451,611, forward strand.
ACTTTCTACTGGATCCGGTATACGATTGGCAGCCAGTGCAGTCCGCGCAGCCCTGGCCGTATATGCTCCCATCTTGGGAGACCAAGTAGCAGCCTGGCCGCCGCGTTCTGCACTAGCTGCAGCTCCCGGGTCCGGTACAGAGGCAGCCCCATGTAGAGAGCGTTACAGTAGTCCAATCTTGAGGTGACCGTCGCGTGGATCACCATTGCTAGGTCCTGACGCTCTAGGAAAGGGGCCAGCTGCCTCGCCCGCCTCAGGTGGAAGAAGGCTGATTTGGCAGTGGCTGTTATCTGGGCCTCCATTGATAATGAAGGCTCCAGTAAGACGCCCAGGCTCTTTACCCGCTGCGCCGTCTTCAGCGGCGCCTCGTCAAAGGCCGGGAGAGATATTTCCTTCCCCAGAGTGCCACGACCCACATGGAGAACCTCTGTCTTCGCTGGATTTAACTTCAGCCCACTCAGTCTAAGCCACGTTGCAACAGCCCGCAAAGCCCGATCCAGGTTCCCCGGGGCGGAGGCGGGCCGGCCGTCCATTAGTAGATAGAGCTGGGTGTCATCTGCGTATTGATGGCAACCCAGCCCAAATCTCCGGGCAATCTGGGCGAGGGGGCGCATATAGATGTTGAATAACATCGGGGAGAGAACTGCTCCCTGGGGCACCCCACAGTCTAGTGTGCGCCTCTGGGATCGCTCACCCCCAATCGCCACCCTCTGTCCCCGACCCATGAGGAAGGAGGAAAGCCATTGTAAGGCTAGCCCCTCAACCCCTATGTCGGCGAGGCGGTGGATCAGCAACCGATGGTCGACTGTATCAAACGCAGCCGACAGATCTAGTAACATCAGTATTGCCGCACCGCCTCGATCCAGTTGCCGCTGGAGGTCGTCCACCAAGGCGACCAGGACCGTCTCCGTCCCGTGGCCCGGTCGGAAGCCAGACTGGCACGGGTCTAAGACAGAAGCGTCATCTAGAAATCTCTGTAGCTGTAACGCCACTGCCCTCTCGATAATTTTACCTAAAAATGGTAAATTGGACACCGGTCGGTAGTTTGCCAATTCGGCCGGGTCTGCTGTAGGTTTTTTCAAGAGGGGCCGGACCAAGGCCTCTTTCAGAGGCGCTGGAAAATGCCCCTCTAAGAGGGATCTATTTATGATGTCCCGTAGAGGACATCTAAGCTCCCTCTGGCAGGATTTAATCAGCCAAGAGGGGTGTATATGTATACATATAAAGCCATCTACTCACTCCGTAGTTCATGCCAAGCCCCATTAATAATTTCCTTCAACCAAAACAGCCACATTTTGTTCCATCCCAAGCAGGAGACCTGCATTTCAGGGATACTATCAGCTTACCCATTCCTGCAGTGGTAAATGCTTTGAGCTGGGAACTTCCTGCCACTTTCCTGAAACATGGGCCAGGTGCCACACTGAAGAACATTCTGCAGAAGAGCTGTATGTGACTCCCATGCCGCTAAGTCTGTATCACTGACATAATGCATGCCATTTGTATATGTTATATTGATTTATTAATGCACAAATTACTTGAACTATATTAACATCTTACAGGAAAAACTGGCACAAAAGGACAGAAAGAGACATAAAATATAGATTCACAATTTGATTCACAAACACAGGAAGCAAACATGAAACAGGTATTGGGGGAGGGTAAAAAGTAGGGATGACAAATTTCTTTAATTCCAAACCATATTGTACTATACTAGAATGCTGTGAAACAAGCATCCAGGTCAGGCCAGTATTGTCAAGTCATATCAGTCATAACTAATGTCAGTCTAATAGACCCCACTACCTCCAGGAGGCCATGCTAAGCTTCTCTATACTAAAGCTTCATTGCCATTTGAGTTTAGAAAAAAGAGCTCCCACTTCATGTTTAGAAATGGGGGGAAATATTTAACTTGCTCCATGAAAGGAATCTTGTGTTTTAACAATTTATTAATAACACATGGTTACAATATTTAATTATCTTTTTCCTACACTAAACCATATGATATTTCACCCCCCCTCCCTCCAATATTGACTTCCCCGAAGTTATAAATTTGAATTCAATTCTAAAGGTACCACTAATCTATCAAAATATAATACTTTTAGTTAATACTTAAAAAATTGTCCAATATCTTTTTATGTTCCACTCTTTCTCCATATATCCTTTGAATTTCTTCCACTCCTTTTTGAATAAGTCTAAGTCATAGTCTTTTAAGGTTTTAGTTAATTTGTCCATTTCACTCCATGATAAAACTTTCACAATCCAATCCCATTTCTCTGGTATTTTTCCTTGATTCCAAAGCTGCGCATACAATGTCCTCGCAGCTGAGAGCAAGTACCAAATTAAAGTCCTGTCTTCCTTTGGAAATTTTTCTAATTGTAATCCAAGCAAAAAAGTCTCTGCAATTTTCTTAGTCATAACCCAAAATTTTGGAGATTTCTTGTTGTATCATGTTCTAATACTCCTTCGCTTTTTCACAAGTCCACCACATATGAAAGAAAGAGCCTTCATGTTTTTTACATTTCCAACATCTATCTGACATCTTTTTACTCATCTTAGCCAGCTTTTTCGGAGACATATACCACCTATACATCATCTTAAAGCAGTTCTCTTTGATACTCTGACAAGTTGAGATCATCGAGTTCTTCCAAAGGTGCTCCCACGTATCCATTTGTATTTCTCTATTCACATTAATTGCCCATTTTACCATTTGAGATTTTACTACTTCTTCTTCTGTAAACCATTCCAATAGTAATTTATATACTTTCGATATTAATTTTTCATTATCTCCAAGCAGGACCCTTTCCAGTTCTGTTTGCTCGCGTCTAATTCCATCCATTTTAATATCATTTTCCATCAAGCTTTTAATTTGTTGCATCTGAAACCAATCATATTTATTATTTAACTCTTCCGCAGGTTTTAATTCAATTTTGTCTCCTTGGATCTTAAGCAGTTGATTGTATGACATCGCTCTTTCTTCATCAGATTCAGCTGTTATTTTTATTACTTCCGCTGGCACTTTCCAAAGCGGCTTTCTCTCATCGCCATATATCTTATATTTTATCCAAGTGTTTAACAAACTGTTTCTGATATAATGGTGAGAGAAAAAGCCGTCCATCTTCTTCTTCCCATAACACAAATATGCGTGCCAGCCGAATTTATTCCCATGAGCTTCTAACCATAAAGGTTTTTTTATCTAACAGCATTATCCAATCTTTGATCCATGTCAAACAGACCGCATCATGATACAATCTTAAGTCCGGGAGCTGAAAACCACCTCTCTCTTTGGCATCTATTAAAATCTTCATCTTAATCCTTGGTTTCTTTCCAGCCCATACAAAATCAGAAATTTTCCTTTGCCATTTGTTAAATTGTTTGGTATCTTTCACAATCGGGATAGTTTGGAACAAATACATTATTCTTGGCAAAATATTCATCTTTATTGCAGCTATCCTGCCCAATAAGGACAAGTTAAGTCTATTCCATTTCATCAAATCTTTGTCCATCTTACACCTTAATTTTTCATGAAAGGAATCTTGATCAGTACATACTACCTCATCTGGGAAGTCCAAAATGACAATAAAACCTTGCTTCCAGCTCATGCCTGGCTAGACGCATTACTGGAAGGACTGAACAACTGTAAGGAATAAATTTAGCCTTTCATTTAACCAATGACTGTAAATATTAGAAAATTTGCATTACATTTGGATTTACCATAATAATATGCAAGGGTCAAGGGTACCATCCTTAGGTTTCATCAGCATTTGCCATGTGGAAAACGTTACCACTATAAATAATATTGTGGCCATTGTGAAATAACTTGTTTTATTCATTTTGCAAATCACTTTGTCTTCAGTCCAGCTGGAATTGAAAGAGAGCAGAAACTGAAACCCAATAAAAAAGCAGCAGCAAATCAGGAGTGTAAGGGTTATAGAGGACTAAAGCATTCCAGGTGGCATGCTGACTCTAGCTACAGAAGGACTGGTTGATTTGTTAAGGCAAAGGAATTTCATGACAGCTGTCCATAGTCAGAGATTGTGATCTTGCTTGTCTTGTCATTCCTGGATCCAAAGTGCTCCATTGCTTCCACAACATTCATTCAATTTTTCACATAGACAAAGACCACGTTTCCCATCCAGCCAGTCAGTCTTGGCTGTGCAAATGAAGAACTGGGACCCATTTGTATTGGGGTCCCATTTGTATTGTATCTAGGCTTTTTAATAGACAAGATACCAAGGCCTGTGTGCTCGAGGAAGAAGTTCTGATGAGCAAACTTCTGTATAAATAGATTTGCCACCTATTCCATTATGGTGAATAAAGTCACCACCCTGGCACATGAACCTCAGAATGATTCTGTGAAAGCAGGATCCTTTATAACCAAATTCTTTCTCTCCAGTGCTCAAGGCATGTAAATTCTCTGCTGTCTTTGGAACATAGTCTGCAAATAACTTGAAAGTGACATGCCAAGAGGCTTGCCCTCAGCAGCAATGTTAAAGAAGACAGGATTAGCCATGGAGGGAATGAATTGAGTGTGGGGGGGGGGGAATAATAAAAGCCGTGGTGGTTTTAGCACCACCAGTAACTCCATTACATTGTGAAATAGTTTCATAAACAAACACATCATTGGTAACTGTTACCTGCCTTCCACTAAGGACAATTCATAACTGGAAACAGCAAAGTGAGTTATTAAAATTCAAGGAGAAAAATGTCATCTTTTAAAACAAATTCAAAATTTTGAATCTTGTCATACTTCCTACATCACTGGTTTCCCCATTCAGCTGTCTTTTCCTCCCATCATCCTGGTGCCTTGAACTCTATCTCCATTATCCATTGATTTATCTGGCTATGATGTAGTTCCTCAGGCAATCAGGATGTATGCTGTTTTTCAATGTCCCAGATGCCAGGAGCCCTGGGGAAATATTCTGAAAGTCCTTGGTCCATAGGTTTATGCCAGAGCAATATTGTAATTTGAGCCTCCAAACTTCTGAAATGTCACTGCTAAAAGCCATAGTAGCACAAACTCGTTTGGACTCAAAAGTGAAGTGTAATGATATGTAATACTGTGTAACATGTAAATATATGTATATGTAAATTTATGTATATATGAGGAAGCTCATAATATGTAAAAGAGAAAACTTCCTGTTGCCGGCTGCTGAGGCTGCTTTGTGCTTGAATAGTGAATGTTCATTGTTAATGCTAGAATTGTTAACTCCTAAAAACAAATTTATGTATCTGTCATCTATTTACTTTGTTTATAGTCTGACTTTCTCACAGGGACTCAAGACAGATTACATATAATGTGAAGGCACAAGCAACAACATGGGACATTCAGCAAACAATGCACTAGAATTGCAGAGGTCTGGAAACAATCAGAAATCTAAAAGACAGAATTGAAGCATAGCATAAGTATTAGCTTGACACATTAACTGATGTAAAAGTTATGTAATTGGATCCTAGTTAAAGGAAGCAAAACAAAGTGGTATAGAACACAGTTCCTAATGAGTCATCCAAGTAAATTTGTAAACCATTGTGTACAGTGCAACCCTATTACCTGTGCAGAAAGGTCATCTTGAATAAATCAGTTTCACCTATATTATTTGGGATGCTAAGATCAGCATCTTAAGGTGTTTATGGACTGGCATTACTTCCCTGTGGCAATTTTGGACTCTGGAATCAGTGGACTTTCACTCCAAAGTTTGGTTTTGACATCAGCACTATTACTGCTTGTTTATTTGAATTCACTTTCCCCATTCATGAGATCTGGTTCACACAAAGGTAGGTAGGTAGGTAGGTAGGTAGGTAGGTAGATGATAGATAGATAGATAGATAGATAGATAGATAGATAGATAGATAGATGATAGATAGATAGATAGATAGATAGATGATAGATAGATAGATAGATAGATAGATAGATAGATAGATAGATAGATAGATAGATAGATAGATAGATAGATAGATAGATAGATAGATAGATAGATATTGTCTCCTTGTGACTAATCTGAGATCATTCTTGGGAATTTTGATATCTTTTATCACATGAATCTCTGATGCATGCATGTGCTGATAGCTCAGTGACCACAGTACTAATTTCAGCAATGATAGCAGCACTGTTTTCAAGCCACCCAAGATTCTGTGGTTTGCTGCTGTATATGTGGCATATCGCACATTGGTATTACTTCAAATGAGTGTTTGTCCAAACAGGTTGAGCCTCATTCAGATATTCAGAAAAATGAGGCAGCAGAAAAGTAGAAGAGCTCTGAGATAGTAGGATAATTTTTCACACAACAGGTGGTAGAGTCTGTCTTTGAAAAATATCTATCCAAACAGAAAACCAGTATGGCTGGAAGAAGGGTTTATTCCTTTGCTTCTTTTTTCCCCAGGAAGTTTTGAAAATAAGACTGCATTCCAAACTGTGATCTTTCACCAACCGTCTGAAAATGGTACAATCCATTCTACACCATTCTACAATGGTACAATCTATTCTCTGCCACCTCATTACCACCTCTTGCATGTGTGAACCTTAGGTATATTACTTCCTAAGAAAAATAAATGCTGTGTGAAGCATCATTAAAGTGTGATTTTATTTTGTAAAAGTAAAGCATGGTTTCATTTTGTACCTGTTAATATCAATATTGTTTCAGACTTTATTAATTTTATTGTAAGCCACTTGGAGCTTGAGGCAAGTAGAATTATCTAAAACCCTCAAAATAATACCTATATAGACAGTCACTACAGGAAACAATATTTTGGAGAAAGAAGAAAACATAATGGAGAGCACAATAAAGTTAATGAAGATCCATGAGTGTGTATGTGCAAATACACATGGAAAATTCACATGAAAATGATCATTTGGATTGCAAATGGCTTGAGCTCTTAAAGAATGTAAAGAATGCTGCAATATATATTTAAAATGCCGTTTTTCATCCTTCTAAAAAACTGTACAAAGCCCAGAAGAGATATTCATTAAGTTCCGATGAAGAAAATCTTAGCCCGCTAGATTTCTCATTGAACTACAACTTCTGGATGATTCAGTTTAGAAGATATCTCCTCACAGACATAACTATTAAGCATGATGCTTCTAGTCCAGTCCTATCCTAATAGAATCATAGAGTTGGAAGGGTACTCCAGGGTCATCTAGTCAAACCCCCTGCACAATGCAGGAACTTCACAGATACCTCCCCCCCCACACACACATACCTTTCCTGTGACCCCTGCACCATGCCCAGAAGAACCTTTCCAAAATGTCTTGGAGGAAAAACACTAACACCAAAGTGAAATTAGCATTTCCCTGGGTGTGTAAGAGAGGGTCATAGGAACTAAGCACTGATGCAGACCTTTTTGCCCTCCTTCTCATGATCTGCCTAATTCACAGGAACAGTATTGTGGTCAGATGGCCATTTAGCCTCTGTTTAAAAACTTCCAAGGAATCCACCATCTCCCAAAGAAGACTGTTCCACTGAGGAACCACTCTGTCAGGAAGTTCTTCCTAAACATTCAGTTGGGATTTAATTTTCAACCCGTTGGTTCTGGTCCAACCTTCTGGGTCAACACAAAACAATTCTGTACAATCCTCCATATGACAGTCCTTTGAGTACTTGAAGATGGTGATCATATCACCTCTCAATCATCTCCTCTCCAGGCTAAACATACCCAGCTCCTCCAACCTTTCCTCACAGGGCTTGGTCTCCAGACCCCTCACCATCTTCATTGCCCTCCTCTGCATATGTTCCAGCTTGTTTATATTCTTCTTAAATTGTGGTGACAAAATTAAACAAAATACTCTAGGTGAGGCCTAAGCAGAGCAAAGTGATACCATAACTTTAAGTGATCTGGACACTATACTTACGTTGATACAGCCCAAAACTGAATTTGCCTTTTTAGTCATCACATCGCACTGCTGACTCACATTCAGTGTACAGTCCACTAAGGCCCCTAGATCCTTTTTGTACATACTAATGTCAAGAAAAGTCTCCCCCATCCTATAAGTATACATTTGATTTTTCTACCAAAATGCAGAACTTTACATTTATCCCTATTAAAATTCATGTTATTTGTTTTAGCCCAGTTTTCCGAGCTGTCATGATCATCCTGTAGTCTGTCTCTGTCATCTACTGTATTTGCAATCCCTTCCAATTTAGTATCATCTGTAAATACTTTGTATACACACAAAATTCCTACTATTGTTTGACAACCTTCTTGCACATGAACAATTGTCCCCTTGCTCACATGGGATTGAATTCTGTTGAAAAGAACTATATGCATGGGGACAATTATCCCCTGCCCCCCCCAGGTTGAAATAAAGAGTCAGACGCAATAATTGGATTAAACTAAGGGCCACTTTATTTAATTTATTAATAAATGGCAAGGGCTAAACAGAACTTGTGGTGTGGTCAGGGCCAGGGATCTCAGCAGACACCTCCCCTGCCATTTAACGGGTAAGCAACCCAGCCCCTGGCTAAAGCTGTACACCATAGCTCACGCCAGGCCAGCTCAGTAAACAGGCAACAAACCAGGAAGGTCCAACCACGAGCCGGGCAACTCAATGAAAGGAACTTTCCAGGTAAGCCCCAAAGGACTGTCTGCATTCTCCCACCCTGGGCCGGCAAACCCAAAGGTGGATCCTGCCAGACACCTAACCCCACAAAAAGGGGATGCTTTCTGGTCCTTCCCTAGCCAGATAAGCTCATTAGCCACAGAAACCTGCCACCACTAAGGTTAAGCCTCTGCTTAGGCCTTAGCACCCAATGGGAGGCCGTGGCCACCTGCGGCCCTTGCCAAAGGTCTCCCAAAAAGAGGACCATTACCCTCATCCGAAAGATAAATGCCATCACCCCTACAGAGGTGGGGACAACTAATATGAATGTCCAGATGAGGCAAGTAGTAGCCCAAACCGTCTTCCAAGGCTCTCTGAATTCTTTTATTAGCCTTGTGATGGGCCCTGTCGATGCCCAAAGGGTCCCAAACACCCCACCAAAAAATGCGGGGGAACATGGCCCACCAAATTATAATGGTCCCAGGCCATCTCTCCTTGATAGCCCTAAAATCTTCCTCTGCTTGCAGGGCCAAAGCTGTGCCCTTCATCAGCTCAAGAACATTACCTCCCAGGTGTATAACTAAGAGCTGGGGAGGAGGGCAAGCACTCCCTTGAAATAACAACAGCAACAGGCCAGGCCAATGAAGGCCCCTGCGCCCCCACCATTCAATGGTAACCCACTGGCTGAGTCCCAGCTGAGAGCCGACTAAAGTTCTCCGAGCCTGATGAGCAGCCCAAAACACATAACTGTGTCCACAGATGAGAAAATGGCTCCTCTGGCCAGGAACAACAGAATCTAAAAGGAAAAACAGTTAAACTAGCAATAAGAACCACAAACTCCAAGCTAACCCCATCCCCCATGAAGTTAGGGACTGAGCAGGGGGCGAACATAGGCTTTATAAGCTGCTGAGTGCCAATGGCCCAGATGCTGAATGGCCAAGGAAGAATAACCCAGGGTGGCAGCTGTAGAGGCTGCCCCAATTCTAAAGGAGTGGGTACCAAACCACACCCCAGACAACCCGAGCTTAGCTAAAGCGCGAGTAGTCACAGCCCAAAATTGATGTTTTGTCAATGGACCGCCATTGACATGACAAAACAAAAATCCCTCCCTAGGACCGCCTACTGCCAAATAAGCTGCCAGAGCAGAAACTGGACACAACTTCAGCTCGGAACATGTGCCCAGCTCCAAAACGGTTCCCTTATGATGCTGGTCAGTCTTGGAATGTTGAACGGTGATGATCATCTTACACTCAACTAACCTCAGGTCCTGTAGTAACAAAGCACTACCAGAAATATCATTTCTGGAGCGTGCCACTAGCTCACTGACTCTAAGGACCCCAAAGAAGGCAACCAAGGAAGTGGCATGAAACAGTGTGGACTCAAAATAGGATGCACACACTGTGCCCCAAACCCCCTTCAAGCCCCTAAGAATCAAAGGGGAAATAGGCTTCCTAGTGTCCGGTCTCTCTAGCCCAGCCCTCCAGCATCTTTTGCAGTCAAAAGTCTGCGGTTTCCTCCTTCTACCTCAAAGCCTTACTAGCAAAAGCCAGAGCAGACAGGTGTCCCCTAATGGATCGCACGGCCAATCCCTTACCTTTTAAAGCAACACAGTAGTGGAGCAACTGCTCCACCAGGAGTGGCCAAACAATGCGATACCCTACCTCTGACTTAAAGTCCTCAAACTGCCACACAGCACATTCATAAGACTTCCTGTTGCTGGGCACAATGGCTAGGCCTATCGCTCTGCAGACCTCGGCTCTCCAATCACCCATAGCTCCTGGGGCATTTATGCCAGCTCTTGATCAGCTTCTAGGGCCAGCTGATGAAACCTCTCCATCTGTTTACGAGAGAACATCAGCCACCCTGTTATTCACCCCGGGAACATGCTTGGCTAAAAACAGTATGTTAAGCTGCAGGCAATGCAGAGTGAAGGCCTGCACTAATTTCATAACCCTTTGCGACTTGGATGTAAGGGAATTAATGACATGCACCACAGCCGTGTTATCACACCAAAAATGAATAGTGTGATTGGCCATATAATTCCCCCACAGCCAAACAGCTACCAGGATGGGAAAGAACTCAAGAAACGTAAGATTAATCCCGCCTGGCCCCACGAATTCAGCCACACATCCGCGCACCAATGTCCATGGAAATAGACCAAAAAAACTAAGGAACCAGCAATGTCAGACATGACCTGAAGCTCTGCTTCAAGCTTCATGTCTTACCTCCAAAATGAAATCCCATTGAAGGACTCCAAAAACTCCTGCCATACCAATAGGTCTGCCCTCATGTTGCTTGTAACCCACATTCTATGCTGTGGAAGTCATAGACCAGCCATCGCATCACAAAGCCTGCACAAGAAGGCATGAACAGGAGCCACAACTTTGCAAGCAAAGTTGAGATGTCCTATGAGCTGTTGAAGCTCGACTAAAGTACGGTAACTTCTGCTTAAGAAGGAAAGAATCAACCCTCTCCCTCAAATCTGCGAATTTCTCAACAGGTATTCTGGACAATTGTCCAACTCAACCCCCCAAAAAGTAAGTCTTGTGGCTGGACCCTCTGTTTTTTCCTCTGCCAGTGGAATACCCAGCTCCACCACCACCTCAAGAAAGTCAGACATTAACTTTGCACAACGCCCAGTCCCTTCAACACCCACAAAGAGGTGGTCGTCCAAATAATGAACCACTTCCTGTAAACCCACTTTCTCACAAACAGCCCATTCAAGGAATGTGCTGAAGCGCTCAAAAGTCACACATGCGACAGAGCAATCCTTAGGCAGAGCTCTATCCATGTAGAATTGCCCCTCGAAGGAAAAACCCAGGAGCTCAAAGTCAGCCATATGGACAGGGAGAAGGCAAAAGGCAGACTTAATATTGCATTTAGCCATCTCCGCCCCCTTACTGCAGCATCGTACAATGCTAACGACCTGATCAAAACTGGTGTACCTAGCAGAGCATAAATGCTCAGGAATGTCATCATTTACTGATGCACCCCTGGGATAGGAGAGATGGTGAATCAAATGAAATTCACCAGCTGCCTTCTTTGGCACCACTGTCAAGGGGGAAACCCGAAGGTTAGGCACTGGAAGGGTAGAAAACGGGCCCCAAATCCTGCTCTTCGCCAACTCCTTGGCAATCTTACCCCTAAGTTCTTGCTCCATACCCTTAACAGAACTAAGGTTCCCCAACTGAAATGCAACCCGGGGACCCTGAAAAGGAATCCTAAAACCAAACATAAAACCCTTTAACAGATAAAACCTATCAACATGGCACATATTGGGCAAGCCACCACTCAAGAGGTCCCACCATTATTGGCCTGGGCCCCTTTTCCAGCTTGGTAATTGCCTCCACCCCCATCCTGCTTCTTTTGGCCCTTACGTGGCCGGGCTCTGGAGCAGTTGTTAAAGGAATGAGAGCCACCACACAAGGGACATTGATGCTTGTACTGGCAAGCCTTCCTGCTACACATTCCTTGGGAGCCAAACTCCCAGCAAAGCAAGCGGGGTTGAACCACCTGCCTCGCAGAACTGTGGGAAGAAGAGGAAGAAGTCACAGATGCCCTGGCCACCAAAAGACCGCTATCAGAGCAGTCACCCAAATTTGGCCTAGCAGGGGACATGACTTGGGGCCAAAGCTGCTGGTGGATACGATCCCACTGAAGGGAAGGGTATAGAGCAGCCCTCATCCTGTACTCCTGGTCATATTGAAGCCAGGAGGGCCCACTAAACATCTTATACCCCTTATAAATAATATCCATATACTGTATAAGTGAAGCACCCCTCCAAGGCTGAGCCCGTGCTATCACCCCAGCATATATGAAAAACCTAAAGGCAGTGCTAAGTCCCCAAAAGGTAATGCAGTGAAAGGGACAGCCCGATAAGAGGCACTCAAAGGGGAAGGAAAGCCCCATCTCCCCATCAGGGGACCTGACATGCCTTGCTGTCCAGCTGTTAGCTATGGCCCATAAGGACCAAACTGCCTAGATGGCCAAGCTCAAGCTTGCTGTGCACTCATGGCAGGGGAGGAGGAGATATCTTGAGCCACTGTAGCAATGCCGGGAACAGCTGGAGCAGCAGGGCCCCATGGGCCCCACGGCAAAGCTGCCCCAGTCTATGACTGTGGTGTGTCTCTGGTCTTATCCACAGATCCAATCGGTATCAGCACTGATCCTGCTCCAAAATCCATAGGAAATGGAGCTGAACCCCCTTGTGCACCACCAGAACTGCCGGCTCCTCCCGCGATATTTCCAGCAGACCTGCCCTTGAGAATAGACAATGTAGTTAAAATGCCTGCTTGAAGTGCAGCCTTAGAATTTTTCCCCAAGCCTAAATCTAAATTCCAGAAGCCTCCTCCAGAGCCCTAAGCCTTTGCAAAATAGCAGCATTTACCACCTCATCACCCTCCTTATCCGAAGATGATAAACGGGGAGCTGGCCTCTTAGGTGGGGCCCTAGAAGCCTTAGGTGCGGGATGTTTTCCCTTGGACATCCCCGTCCCTTTTTCCCCAGGCATTTTAACAATACCGGCCTGCATTACTAAGAGCAAAAAACTGCCAAAAAATCCACTAAAATGGCTGCACAGTACCTAAAATGGCTGCCGCCTTCTTCAGCAAGAAAGCCCCCAGGGACAATAGCAAAGCTGCAGCCAAAATGGCCCCTTCTCCACAGCTCCCAAAATGGCTGCCCTCTGATTCAAAAAGACAGTCACAAAGGGGACATAAAAATGGCTGCTGCAACACTATAGCTAAATTACCCCCCAAAAAAAGTTCACATCACCCACTACCTGATCTAATACCAACAAGGGAAAAAGTGGCTTCCACAATACTGCCCCCACACACAACCCCCAGAGGAGTTTGTACTCCACGCTAGCAAAAAGCCTAACCCAAGAAATACCTTTTTAAAAAGAGGGAGGGAGAGGGAGGGTTAAACCGGCCGTATAATGGAGATAACGCCAATCCAATCCATGTCATGTTCACCAGAGACCTAACAGCAGCCACGATCCTCAGCAACATGCTGCAGTTAAAATCAAGCTCACAGGCTTTATCAGCGACCTGATCTCCACTGAAAAGCCTGACTGCCGGGAAACTAAAGGAAACTGACATGAAGCAGAAGTGAGCTAAAAGCACTCCTGCCCTGCCTTATCAGCAACTCGATCAGCCCCTGATCTTTCTTAAAACGTCTGAAAGCCAGAAAGGGGAACTGACAAGACCAGAGCCAGCAAGCCAAAATGCTCCTGCCCAGCCATCTAATCTTCGCTTAAGGAATGCCTAAAAAACAACTGAAACTGATACTATCTAAGCAGGAGCAATCTAAAAGCTCTCCTGCCTAGAACAATCGCCAGACGGAGACTGGCATGAATGGGGAAGGCGCGCTGCTGCTGCAGCCAGCCCCACCCCCAAGCACAAGCCCATTGGGCTGTGAATCTTCCTCTCTTCCTCCAAGGGTGGCAAATGTGTCCCTCCGTCCTTGCAGCGAGGCTGCAGGCGGTTGGGACGAATTCCTGGAGCAGCCATCCAACTCCCCTTATGTTGCTTCTGGAGGTCCCCTTTTCCCCAGAAGCAGCATTTCAGGGAGCATTCTGGGCTGCTTTGGGGAGGGGAGAAGTGGAGAGACTGTGCCTTAATGCATGGGCTTTATTCAATCCACTGGGGGAAGGGCTTGGTCTTGTTGCATATGTGCAATTCTATTTTGTATTTTTAGTATTTATAATTGTTTTTAACTGTATGTAATCTTTAATATGTTGTAAAGAATGATAAGGCATAGATATTGTAAAGAAACAATTAAGTAATGTAACTAATAAAGAAACCTGTTTGGGGAAAAAAATTAATGCATAAGTTGGCTAGGCATCTTTGAACATAAAACTGAAATTTCTGCTAGCAGCATATATAAAGTCTTCTTGAACTCATAAAAAGAAATGACTGAATTCCCCAGCTTTTCAAGATCAATTTCTAAACGGTGGGAAGCCATGGACCTTTGTTGCCATGAATATTCAGCATGTGCTCATTCTTAACATGTTATTTTTTTCTAGCTTCCTCTCAGGGTCCTGCCACATTAACTAATAATTAGAGTTGCCAAAAGATTTTTGATAAAGTGCCAAAGTAAAAAAAAAAAAATCTGTTGTAGCTCTCAGGATCCTTAATGTTCACCCAGAAGCTGCCATCTTTCTCACCTTTACATGGTTGATAGTATTTATCTAGCAGCTTGGAAAATGTTCTTACCCAGCTATCTCTTTGTAGGTGAAGACAGAAATCATTACACTGGAAAGTGTGTTGTGTTACCTGATATAAAATCAAAATACCATGCAGGCTTGCACACTTTGTAGCCCAGCAAGCTGGAAGATGCTCATCAGTCACAGCCAACACCTTATCAGGGGCTTCATAAAGCTCCTGTTTAACTGTCTGTGGTTGCAATAACAGGCATGTTGTCAAGCACAAAGTCCAACACATGAAATACATTCAACTGGGCATGTGACGATTTGTGCAGGCTTGAGTTATATTGTAGAAATACTCCATATAGAGACTAACCACCACTGAACACAGTAATGCTAAAATTTAATCACTGAGGTTTTATTTATTTACTTACTGCACAGGACTGACTTATTGTATATGTTTTAGGATACCATCCATAAAAGAACCAGGTTCTTACTACCAATGGATATAAGTCAACTGAGCCTCCCACAAGCCCCCCAAATCAGTGGAACACCAATTCAGCCAACTCCTTGTGTTTGTATTATCTGTTTACTGCAGCTTAGTTAGGCTTTCTGTTGGTGATGTGTAGAACACATACTCATTAATTCCCATGCAATCTTGGTGCTTTAGTGATAACCAGATTTGAATGCTGTAGTGCAGTGGTGGAAAGCGCTGCCAAGTTGAAGCCGACTTATGGTAACCCTGTAGGGGAGGGGTTCACAACGTGGTGCCCATGGGCACTATAGCATCCACAGAAAGCTTTACTGGTTCCTGCGAAGTATTTTTAGAAGGAGAATGGGGCTAGGCAGAGATTTTGCACCACAGGAATTCTGATTGGCTCTGAAGATTTTTTTAAAAGCTGCTGGGGCAGCAGCTGCTACCACATCACAAAGATCAGCTTTGTATGACTAAAGGTAAGATGGCTATATATCAGAAAATATTTGTAACTAATATGTCCATTTTAAAAGGCACCCTACTAAACAGAGCTTCTGTCTGAAATGCTGAAGAATGACAATTAGAGATTTATGTATAACCTCAGTCCCTGGCATTTTGTAGTTGTGCCCACTACCCTGTATCAGAATTGCAGAGGTGCCCACAGGCTCAAAAAGGTTGGGGGTCCCTTCTGTACAGGTTTAAGGCAAGAGACAGAACTGAGGTGGTTTGTCGTTGTCTGCCTTTGTAGCAATTCTGGACTTCCTTGGTGGTCTCCCATCCAAGTATTAAGCAGGGCTAACCCTGCTTAGCTTTACTGATCTGACAAGATCTGGCTACCCCAGGCCACTGTAGTGTACATAGTTTATATAAAGAACATTCAGGAAGTACAATTTATCCAGCAATTAGCTGATAGGATGTTGGTATAAGAGGGCTATCTAGGCCATCTGAAGTATTTAGTTTGAATTTTGCTTCACAAGAACTGAGCAAGTGTGTTATAGTTTTTAGAATGTCAGATTAGGATCTGAGAGAGACAGGTTCAAATAGCTATCCTTCCATGGAAGCTTGTTGGTTGACTATGGGCCTTTCCTACTTCATAGCCTAACCTCTCTCATAGGGTTGTTGTGAGGATAACATGAAGAGGAGAACAATGTAAGCAACTATGGATCTCTGTTGGGAAGAAAGATGGAGTGTAATGAAGTAAATAAATGCATAAATTTCCAGGACATATTAAAAGTTAAGAACTTGGCTTTTCAAGTCACAAATGTTTGTGACCAGGATTTCCCACTGACTGTCTTTATCCATACAATCCTACAGAGGCACTCATAATATCATAAGAAGATCTATATATAGCCACACTGTCCAAAGTTCATTTGTAAATTCACAGGAAAGGGATGTTTAGTTTACAGCACACCATTTATGGAACTCCTTGGCAAAATATGTTCATCTTTCCCCATAATGTTCCACCTTAAGATGAAAGCATTACTCATATGAGAACATTTGTCAAATATGTTTACTGTGTTCTTTTCTTTTTCTTTCTTTTGTCTGTGTTTCCCACAGAGGAGGCACCTGTTTTCTGCCTTTGTTTTTCATAATTTTAGATGTTCAGGTTTACTTTTGAAACTTGAAGCCACTCTGAAAAGATAGCATGCACATTTTATACAAATAAGTAATGGACGCTGTCCCTAGAAGAGCATTATATTTTCCTAAGGGGCTATTTTGATCTGGGGGTTACTGCAGTACAGAGTTGTTGTAATTCCTTTCACCAAAACCTAAAGGCAGTTAGATGAACAAAAATCCATTTGGGAAACAGGTGTTCAAGCACAAACTCTTCTCTCCACATCAATGTCCTTTCTTCTTATGTCATTGTTTTTCATCATGTCATCCAAAGTTGGCTATTGCACTGGATATTCCATCATGTACAATTACAATATCAGACTCCCTTAAATAAGGTCCTGATGGTCATCTCAAGCAGAAATGTAGCAAACAGGATATCATTATGTGCACAGTGTAGTGTAGTAATTAGACTAAGGAAAGGAAAGGTTCAAAATCAACAGTAAAGCTCCCTGAGTGACCTGGGGCTACTCAGAACAGTCTTTGTTACAGAGTAGTTCTGAGAATAAAAAGGGAGCAAAAAATGCACACTGCCCTAAGACTCTTTTTTGCTGAAAGGACACGATAAAAAAAATGATAGATACATTAACAGACAAATAGAAAATATACGTATCAATATTCTCCTTAAAGCCATCAAGGTGGAATACAACAGCATTAAAATATGATTAAAGCAATAAAAGACCAACAGTATATTTAAAAAAAACTGAGTTAAAAAAAACTGTGTTGTTTTTTTTTTTTTAAAAAAACACCTATATAAATCAAGTTTATACTATAACATTAATAAAACGCAGAACTCCAGCAGTGCCACTCCACCTGCTGGTAGCCCTCTTCTGTACTTTTCTGCAATATCCTTTATGAAATATGGCTACCATAACTGGTATTCCAAATGAGGGTGCAACATAACTTTTTGCAGAAATCATGCTGATTTTCCCTCAGTGGGCTTTGATTCTTGATGCGCTTAATAATTCTTTCTCTAATAAAAGTTTATATCAATTTACCTGGAACAGATGTTAGGCTAACCAGCCAGTAGTTTCATGGATCCCCTACAGATCCCTTAAAAATCATTGCGACATTTACCAGTATCAGTACAAAGGCTAACTTTGATGACAAATTATACATACTGTTTAGTAGATCAACAATTCCACATTAAATCTCCTTAATAATCCACAGCTGTATGCTCTCTGGAATGGAAGACATTTGTTTTTAGGGTCTAGTAGTCCTGGAATACTAATATGGATGGCCCAGACTAGGTTGATCTCATCAGAACTCAGAAGCTAAGCCAGGTTGTCCCTGGTCAGTATGTTTGTGGGAGGCCACCAAGGAAGTCCACAGTCCTCCTCCCCACCTTGTCCACTGAATAGTAGGTGCAGCTGCATAACAATCCCTAGATGAGCTCCACCACCTATTTTTCTACAAAACAACCCCTGCATCAAACCAATTTGGCTAAGGCACCCTTCCCAAAAGCAGCAGCTCCAGCATGTGTACATGCCTTGTATTTCTATAGAAAAGGCAGATACAAAGAATACATTCATTCCCTCTGCCCACCTTAAGCAAATTTTTCATTTCTTTTTCACACAAAAGTCCAATCACCTCCCTGGGAGGTTTTCTGTTCCTGATATATTTGAAGAAATATTTATTATTTATCATAGCCATGTGCTCCTCAAATCTTCTTTTTTGCTGATCTTATCACCAACTGTAATGCTTTCAGGTACAAACAGGCTTTTCCTGATTAGCCACTAGGATGAATCTTAACACAGAGAATTCTACCCACTACAGCCTGCCCTTTTCCAATAGTCAGACTCAATAGTACAAGGTCTGCTCATCACCAGAGAACGGCCTAAGAGATATCTGTCCTCTCCAAGAGGTAGAACTTATTCATGCTGGCAGGTAGAGCTACCCTTCAAACTATGTGCTCTTTTGTAGAGGCAGCCCAAAAATTATCACAGCGCTCTCCTGGAGATTGATTTGAATACCAACCGCACTCTTTCTGAGGCAGACCTGAACAATCTCCCACTGTGCTTCCCTTCAACATTTCATCTGCCCTCTGAAAGGCAACTGGATACTGGAGCAGCACCCCCATGGGTTCAGGGTTAAAACAAGTGAATGTCTGCTTTTCCCTTCAGAGGCAGGACAGCCTCCTGCCCATCACATTCTCTAACCTTAGTATGCTCAATGTAACAACAGCCCAGGAGACAATTCCAGCAGGTCCCTGAAGATCTTATTTGCATGCATGTTCATCTTTCTCAGCTTCTCCAGGTTGGTGTAGTGGTTAAAAGTGGTGGTCTCTAATCTGGAGAACTGGGTTTGATACCCCACTCCTCCGCATGAGGACAGTTGGGTGATCTTAGGCCAGTCATATTTCTCTCAGAACTCTCTCAGCCCCACCTACCTCACAGGGTGTCTGTTATGGGGAGAGAAAGGGAAGGTGACTGTTAGCCAAGACTCCTTTGGGTAGTGAAGAACAGGGCATAAAATCAACTCTTCTCTTTTGGCAGCCAAAGGCACAAGGAAACAAAGAGCCAAGTACTCCATGCATTAAGCATAGATCTCCTTTACAATCAAACAGCCAGAATTCTCTTTTCCTGGGGAATGGGGAAGAGATTATGGCTACAATCCTAATGACTCTTACCTGGGAACAAGCTCCATTGAATAATATAGGATTTACTTCTGGTTAAATATGCATAGCATTGTGTTATTAGTTCCCCAGCCCCCCATGGTCTTCCTCAATCCTAGATGTAGAATGACTGTGGAACAGCAATTTGCTCCCAAGTACATCCGAATTAATGTATCAGTATGCTACAATCCTTTGAATGTTTAATGAAACAGCATCTCTGACAAGGGAAATCATTGTAGAGATAACAAAGTCAAATACAATGAGCAGGAGATCCTGCAGTAATCCAATAAGAACATTACAGATTTTCTTTAGTATTGATCTCTTCCTGGGGTTTTCACAGTAGACTTATTTCACTAGAAATATTGATGACATGTAGCATTTTATTGTGGATAAACCCTGACTAGAAAATTGCCTTTGCAAATTACTTAGGCCATTAACAATTGCAGGTGAAAAGGAAGCTATGAAATGAAACAGAGGAGATAAAATATTTTTATATGTCCCATGCAGCCTACTTATGTAGAAGAGACTCTTGGTAAAATTAAGCTATTTGGATTCCTCAAGAACTAAAGGGCACTCAGTAACTGTTTTGCAAGGGTAACCACTGAACTATATATATTATAGCAACTGGACTTGCCAAAGTCAGGGACAAACTGGGCGTTTACTGTGGTGATGGTTTTGTAAGGATTCTTCTTCCAAGATTTGATCCAGTAGTGCTGCCTAAAAACAGACTATGCAGAACTAGGACAGGCAGAACATTCTAAAGCAGTGATGGTGAACCTTTTAGAGACTGAGTGCCTAAACTGCAACCCAAACTGCACACGCGACTTTGCTCTCCCTCACTTCCGGTTCCGGGCTTCAAAGAGTTAGAAGGCACGCCAGCTACATCGAAGTCAGTAGGGTCCAGCTTTGGTGCAGTGTGGCTTGGCGCGCCTCTGAGGAGGAGGGGGCCATGGAGTGTGGCTGCATTGCAGCTCTGGGGAGGGAGGAAAGGCGGGGGCGGGGGGGGAGCTGAGCCTCTTGTGCGGGGGGGGGGGCGAGGAAGCCCACATGCCCACAGAGAGGGCTCTGAGTGCCCCCTCTGGCATGCATGCCATAGGTTTGCCACCACTGCTCTAGAGGCTAGATGACCATCTGACAGCAATGCTGATCCTGTGAATTTAGGCGAAGGTATTTGTGATTTTCCTGCATGGTGCAGGGGGTTGAACTAGATTACCCTGGGGGACCCCTTCCAACTGTATGATTCTATGTGAGATCTGTGGTTGAGCTCAGTCATACCTGGCACATGCCATCTGCTCAGCTGTACACCAGTACTCTGGACTCCATCTATTAACATGCAGAACTAGGACAGGCAGAGCACTGTATGCGAGATCTGTGACAGAGCACAGTCGTATCTGGCACAGGCCATCTACTTAGCTGTATAGCTGTACTCCAGTTTGAATTATACCAATAAAATAAACATTAAATTTGGTTTACCAGCATTCAGTACAACATGCAACTGAAACCAGTGTTGTCACATCTCTTCATTTAAAAAAAATGCCATCCTCCAGCATTCCCTTCCCTCTTTCCTGCAAAGAGCATTAGCTCCGTCTCTGGCTGAAATTCTAACACAATACTCTGTGCTGGTAATTAATCAAGAAGATGTCACCCAATATCAACAGGGTCAATATGGGAACTGAAAGTGACAAGAACATGCTAAAATCACCAGTCAGGTGTCGTCGCCATGAGGAGACTGCCAAAACAGACTTGTTTGCAAGGCCAGGTTTAAATGAAAGAGATGGAGCTGCAATAGAAACTTGAGCAGCAGCAGACAGGGACAGTTATATAATGTCTTTTACAAAGCTGCTGCCTCTCTAAATTTACTCAAATTGACATGGCAATGTGTGGTATGCTGGCAACTGAGCTTCTAGTGCTGCTGGAAATGCTAACCCAGCATGGATTTATTAGGACTGGCCAGGAAATGTAGATTTACAAATCCATCAGTCAAAGAAGCTTATACGGCACCACTTACTTTAATGCAGAGATTCTCAGCCTTTCTGGCTCTAGTGCAACTTCAACCAATGTTTTTCATCTTCCCAACATGATTTGGTCTGTACATCTATATTTTCCAAAGAACTAGAAAGGCAAATCGGTAGCAGGTTTGTGAATCAATTGAGAGGTTTATTTATTTTTAAGATAATAATTAAGATCTTGGGTGAGACTGAAATCATTTCAAATTATGCCAATGCTTTAATTTATATCATTTCTGAACCAGATCCAAACTAGGTGTGGACATTATCTTTTTAACTAAAAGCTTACCTTTTCTCTGAGTAGCTCAGGAAAGTAGTTTTCCTTCATTTGATCTGCATTACTATCTTGTGAGGTGGACAGAAAGACTGACTGATCCAAGATCACCCATTGACTTTCATAGCTGAGCAAGGATTTAAGCCTAGCTTTCCTCCCCCACCTCTGTTCAGCACTCCAGCCACCCAGTGCCAGTACTCTTCTTTATACTGGTTCCTTCTTCCAATCGCCATCAGTATTTACTTTCTGATGCCAACTTGTTCTTTAGAATGCACATTCAAAATCTAAAATAGTAAAATAAGTTCAATATCCAGCTCAAATCTCACCTATAAAATATGTTTTCCTACCAGAATATGAGTTGGTGGATGTCAGGTTTATATCCATAACATTTAATTCAAATTCAATAATTAACACAGGAAATAAGTGCAATTGGTTTTGTTTGACTCTGTTACATATGAACATATGAAGCTGCCTTATACTGAATCAGACCCTCGGTCCATCAAAGTCAGTATTGTCTTCTCAGACTGGCAGCAGCTCTCCAGGGTCTCAAGCTGAGGTTTTTCACACCTATTTGCCTGGACCCTTTTTGGGAGATGCCAGGGATTGAACCTGGGACCTTCTGCTTCCCAAGCAGATGCTCTACCACTGAGCCACCGTCCCTCCCCACAAATTATTCTCAAGACTAACAAATATCCCCTCTGTAATCACATGACAAACCTTCTGGAGATTTCTGGATAACTTGTTGATGTACTCAGCCAGGGTCGGTGCCAGGCTTCCTGGCACCCTAAGCTGGGAGGGTAGAGGCTGTCCCTCCCTCCTGGGAGATTTAAATTGCACTGGAGGACCCCAGGAGCAGCTGCTGCCCTCCCCCTGCCAGTGAAAGGTCCCACCAATCAGCTGATCACAGGGACCTTTCATTGGGATGGGGAGCACCAGCAGAAGCAGCCAAGCAGGCCTCCCCCTCTGCCACAGTGGAGGAGCTTGTGAACATGTCTGGGTGATGAATATGAGGATATGCAGACTTTATTAATGCTTTACAATCAGCCACAGCAGAGGTGCTTGAAGGCTGCTCCCGCCCCCTCCAGTGATTCAGATTACAGGGGAAGAGTGACAGGAGTAGCCACAAGCCTCCTCATGTGATTTAAAGACCATGCCAACCAGCTGGTCAGTGGGCTCTTTAAATCATGTGGGGAGGCTGCAGCTGCTTCTGCCAGCCTTCCATGTATGAAAAAAATACAACTGTGACAATATTACTAAGAATAACATACATATAATCAAATGCATACATATAATCAAATTGAGATAACAATAACATTATAATAATCAAATTGATTATAATCAAATGGAGATAACAATTACAATTTTTTTTGCAAAAAATCAATTTCCTGAGTCCACTGGTTACAATCTTCAATACAGTGGATACCGTGCCATAGCTTCGGTCAATATGAAATACCCCTTTTTCCTTCTGGACAATTTCTGTTGTATATAAGAGTCCAATCATTTCATACTTTTATAACATTTATAATCCCATAATAATTGCTATAAGGGCATCGACTGAGCTCTTGTTTCAATGGGTTTTCATCAGGCAAGAGATTACTGAAACAGAAATATTAATCACACATACATCTCACATACAAAAAAATTTATCATACCAGAAGATGATGATTATGCATAAGCAATCAATGTGCTATACACATATCCTTAAAATGAATCTTCAATGGGATCAGAGACCTCCATACAGACTTTTCAAAAGGCAACTTGCTCAATGGCCAGGTCTACATTTCATTCTGTGAGATAATTTCAGAGATCTTATTACTGATAGACCTAGCATTACACAGCATCAGTGTCAGAGAAGGGTATGTGTCCTTTGCCCTACAACCAGCATTTCCCAGGGTGGGATGTAAGTGGAAAGAAGTTTGAACATTACCATATCTCTGGCTTCTTCCAGAACATTACCATATCTCTGGAATTCCATATAGTCCCACCACTATATCTCCCCACTCCCTATTACTTGTATACCTGATTTCTGCATGGCCTCTCTCCCAATTCAGAAGGAGGGTCAACAGAGTCTTGCTAACAGTCCTAATATCCCCAACTCAATAAAGCTCACAAACAACAACAATTTATACAATCAATCACTAGTATCTAATTAAGCAGCTAGACCCCCTTTTCCTAACATCTTCCCACCCCAACCTCTTGTCTTACTCCCCACCTCCAACACTGAGTAAGAATAAAATCTATCTACCTAACTAATATATGATGGGCCTGAACAATATCCCTGCCACACTGTGGGGCTAGAGCTAACTACCTGACCAAATTTAAAAACCTAGCTGAGAGCAATCAGCAGTCAGTACTATACTAGATGTAAGCTGATTGTAAGATATTAATAAAGTCTGCACATCCTGATATTCTTCATCCAGACATGTTCTTAATACCAGTACTTGTAGAGACTTAACACCAGTGCTTACAATCTCCATGGAAGATTCCACATTTGTGGCCTCAGAAGGGCCTAGGCTTGCCAATCCCCAGGTCCCAGCGGGGGTTCTTCCACTTTCCCAGGCTCCTTTCCACCCCCGGTCAACTGGCCGACAGGGGGAAGCCCCACCCCCAGAGGACCATGTGCCTTTCTACCTCCGGAGGCTTCAGGCTCTGATTGAAAGGCTTCCTCTTGGGATGGTGTGCCTGTATTACTTTGAAGAAGTTGGCAGCAACTCGTGAGTAGAGAGGCCAACCCCTCGCTTCAGAGTCACCAGAAACAGGGCAGAGGGGTGGGGGAGGGAGGGAAACATCTGCTGAGCACTTCATTATTCCCTATGTAGAGATCGATTCTCATAGGGTATAATGGGGAATTGATCTGGAGGTTTCGAGGGCTCTGGGGGAACTGTTTTTTGAGGTAAAGGCATCAAATTTTCAGTATAGTATCTAGTACCCCCCCCCCCCAAGTTTCAAAACGATTGGACCAGGGGGTCCAATTTTATGAGCCCCAAAAGAAGGTGCCCCTATCCTTCATTATTTCCTATTGAAGGAAGACATTTAAAAAGGTGTGCTGTCTCTTTAAATGTGATGGCCAGAACTCCCTTGGAGTTCAATTATGCTTGTCACACCCTTGTTCCTGGCTCCTCCCCAATGTCTCCTGGATCCACCTCCAAAGTCCCCAGATATTTCTTAAATTGGACTTGGCAACCCTGGAAGGGCTGCATTCCCTTGTTCAGCCATCACGATTAGACTGTGAGCCAATCATCATAGCATCAAGATCTGAAAGAGTTGCCAAACAAATTTGCAGCTGCTTATTGGTCATAATATGACAAAGGGGGATTAGCTGAAAGTTGGGTTCTTATCCACTAGTCTCCCTCAGCAAAATAGCTACACAGTAAAGTTGGAACTGGAAGCTCTTCCCTACCAAGCTGGGTGGGAACAGAATCAATGCTTTTAATGCTTGCATTCCAAAAGGGATACTTAAATGGTCTCATTTCTATTCCCCTCCATTCCAAGCTACATCGGAACAGATGCAACACAATATTTTTTAATCTCAATATTGCAAAAATAGCTCGGTTCCCCCTCCCCTCTCCCTCCAAAAAACTAATTGGAGGAAGATACAATGCTTCTGATCTCTGTGTATAAAAACAAACCAGGATCGCAGTGTAAAACCTAATAATAAGCAATCACTGTGATTGGTGACTACTGTGTTTTATCATTCATAAACACAGAAATGGTCCTTTCATAACACATAGATAACAGGAAAACCTCTAACAACTAATAATGTGATACTGTATCACAAAACATAGGAAAGCCCCATCCTTGTGATAGAGCATGTTTAGAGAGGATTTTGCCAGGGAGCATTAGAGCAGAAGGCTTTATGTCTGATTAAGGAAGCAGTAATGGATTGGATTGCTTCTTGTATAAAAGCTGAATTGTAAATAAGAGGGAGAGAATTTTTGAAGATTTCTGACTAAGGTTGCCAGTCCCCAGGTGGGACTGGCGAACAAGCACAAGGCTCTGTGTAGTACTGCCTCTTATCTGTAGATCAATTGTTAAAGCTATATCCTTCAATAAAATAAACTTGATTCCAAATGTCTCAGTTTATTTTCTATTTGCATACAGCCTCAAGCAGGTGTAAAAATATTAGGCTTTCCAATCCAGAATACACTTCCAACAACAGTTCTACATTTTCAATCTATAACGGCTGTGTATAGAAACATTCCATCAATGGTAGTATCAATAGCATGAGCAGTGTGACAGGCAAAACCATTCTATTTTCTTGTTTCTCTAGAATGCTTTGTCCAAGCTATAGCTTTTTACCTATAAATAAATTTATAGAAAAAAATTTCAATATTCACAGATAACACAACTAGAAATACACATAGCACACCCAATTAAAAGGAGAGAATTACATTCATACACTTTCTTTACTATTTATGTATCACTTCACTCTCACAATTCAAACAAATAGCATGCTAGTAACAATTCCCCAGGTGGCCAATAAGTAACAGTTTTCCAAGTGTGTTCAATTACATGTATTTTTTACAGCCCAACCTGTTAAAGTTATGTCACACTAAACTCTACCAGCAGATGACCATTTTACAAAAAGCATGACAGATCCCCTTCACTATTTAAACCTAAAGGTTCCATAGTTTTTGATAAAAAATCCATCACAATTTTTTATGTGTAAGTAATTTTCCAGCATTTCCTGGTGAATGTCATACAATTACAGCTTTTCTAAAAAAAAAAAAAAATCTTATAGAATCAGGAGTATGCCTAAATTTGGAAAAATAATCCACAGAATTCTTCAATCTTAATATATGTTCCAACACATGTGTCTTGGTTAAAACAATTTTATTTGGTAACATATGGTAACAAATTATATTTCTTGCAACATTAATAACTTCTTTTATCTATCCCATATATTACTTTCTACCTCCCCCTCCCCCCATTACTTGACCCCTGCCGGTGTTATTTACTTAAAAAACAAATATTTAAAGGTACCCTTAACTAATAAAAACAAACATTAATATTCTCCTTTTTTCTAAGACTTAATCATTATCAAAAATTGTCCAATGTCCTTTTATTTTCCACTCTTTTTCTACATATCTTCTGAACTTTTTCCACTCCATCTTAAAAACTTCTAAATCATAGTCTCTTAAAGTTCTTATTAATTTGTCCATTTCACTCCACATCATAACTTTTACAATCCAATCCCATTTCTCTGGTATTTTTTCTTGCTTCCACAACTGCGCATATAATGTCCTAGCAGCTGAAAGCAAGTACCAAAGTTCTATCTTCTTTTGGAAATTTTTCCATTTGTAATCCCAACAGAAAAGTCTCTGCAACTTTCTTAAATTCATATCCCAAGATCTTAGAAATTTCTTGTTGAATCATCTGCCAATACTTTTTTGCTCTTTCACAAGTCCACCACATATGGTAGAAAGAACCTTCATGTTTTTTACATTTCCAACATCTATCTGGCATCTTGTTGTTCATCTTTGCCAATTTTTAGGAGTCATATATCATTTATACATCATTTTAAAACAGTTCTCTTTAATACTATGACAGGTCGAAAGCTTCATAGAATTCTTCCACAGGTATTCCCAAGTTTCCATCTGTATTTCTTTATTTACATTAATTGCCCATTTAATCATTTGAGATTTCACTACTTCATCCTCCATAGACCATTTTAAAAGTAATTTATATATTTTTGAAATTAATTTTTCATTGTCTCCAAGCAGAACTTTTTCCATTTCTGTTTGTTCTTTTCTTATTCCTTCAGTTTTGATATCATTATCCACCAAACTCTTTATTTGTTGCATTTGAAACCAATCATATTTATTATTCAACTCTTCAGCACTTTTCAATTCTCTTTTGCCACTTTGTATTTTTAATAATTGATTATATGATGACCACTTTTCTACACCTATCTCAGCCATTATTTTTATTATTTCAGCTGGCACTATCCATAGCGGTCTTCTCTCATCTGCATCTTTCTTATATTTCATCCATGTATTTAACAAATTATTTCTTATATAATGGTGAGAGAAAAAAAGTCCATCTTCTTTTTTCCATAATACAAATACGCGTGCCAGCCAAATTTATTTCCATGACCTTCCAGCGCTAAGAGTTTTTTATTTAACAGCATTATCCATTCTTTTATCCACACTAAACAAACTGCTTCTTATTATAATTTTAAATTCGGTAATTGAAATCCACCTCTCTCTTTTGCATCTGTCAAAATTTTCATTTTGATCCTTGGGATCCCAGCCCACACAAATTCTGAAATTTTTCTTCGCCATTTATCAAATTGTTTACTATCTTTCACAATAGGAATAGTTTGAAACAAATACATTATTCTTGGTAAAATATTCATTTTAATTGGAGCTATTCTACCTAGCGACAAATTAAGTTTATTCCATTTTAACATCTTCATGTCAGAACTTGAAGAACTTCAAACGAGACTCATTACTTTGTTTCAAAAGTATAAGACGTTTATTGAGAACTGTGTTCAGGGAAGGCACAAGTTGACTCTGATAACGGGTTCAGCTATCGATACATTCTTTATGCAGTCGTAACAGAAACAATAAAACCATTTCTCACACTCTGGGAGACAGTTGTCTGTTCCCAGGGTCCCTTATCTCCATGGAGAAGGAAGGAGCCCTGCTGTGATGCTTTGGCAGGCTAGCTTCAAAGGACACCTGCAGATGTTTTCCAGAGGCTATCTGTCACCCTTCAGTGGTTACAGTTTGTTTGAAATGCAAAGCGTTTGGGTTAGTAGGCCTGACTACAAGGACATAGGATTAGTAGGCAGTTACAATATGGAGTCGGTTAGGCTAACATCACCAAGCTCAACAGGCATAACAGATACAAGTTCTGACCCTTCATCCATTTTACGCCATAGCTTCTCATAGTTATTTTTGAACAAATCAATATTCTTCATTGTTATCTCCACACCCAAATATTTTACCTTGGAGGTAACTTCACAGCCCGTCAGTCTCTGCAAGGCCTGTTGCTTATTTGTTTGCATATTTTTACATAAAAAATTTGATTTTTCTTTGTTAATACAAAGTCTCGCTAACTCCCCATATTCTTGTATTTTAGCTGTCAACAAAGGTGTAACTTGTATGGGATTTTCATTTATAAACATTATATCATCTGCAAATGCTCTGTATTTGTAAGTAAATTCTTTTATTTTTAATCTTCTATTTCTTTATCTTCTTGAATCTGCATCAAAAATATTTCAAGAGTCATTATGAACAACAATGGGGAAAGTGGACAGCCTTGTCTTGTACCTTTGCTAATTATCATATCTTCTGTAAGATCTGCGTTTATACATAGCCTTGCACGTTGTTCAGTATATATTGCTTTTATCATAAAGCTTTCTCCCAACTCCATTTTCTCCATTACTGCAAACATAAAATCCCAGTTTAAATTGTCAAATGCTTTCTCTGCATCCGTAAAGAATAATGCTACTTCCTTTTCTGGGTGTCTTTCATAATATTCTACAATACTTACAATAGTTCTAATATTGTCTATTATTTGCCTTTTGGGAAGAAACCCCGCTTGATCATCCTTTATAAAATTTATCAAATGTTGTTTAAGCTGTTCTGCCAAGATTCTTGTATATATTTTATAGTCATTATTTCATAGCGAAATTGTTCTGTAATTTTTTACATTCGTGACATCTCTATCTTCCTTTGGAATCAACGAAATAACAGCTTCCTTCCATGTGTTTGGTATTTTCCCTTTTATTCTTATCATGTTCACCAACTTCTGCAATTTCGGTATTAACTCCTCTTTAAAGGTTTTTAAGTATTTAGCTGTATATCCATCTGGCCCAGGTGCCTTTCCATTTTTCATTGCATTAATTGCTGCTTCAATTTCTATTTTTACAGTTGGATCATTCAAAACTTTTCGCCTGTTTTCTGTTAAGGGTTCTATTTTTATCTTTTGTAAATACTCATCCATCTTTTCTTTCTTTATTTTAACACCTTTAAACAACTTGGCATAATACTTAAAAAATTCTCTTTTTATTCCCTCTTGGCTAACTACTTCTTTTCCATCTACCACAATTTTATTAATAATTTTATTTTCTCTCTTTTTCTTCAGTTGCAAAGCCAAATATTTTCCAGGTTTGTTTGCACTCTCAAAAGATTTCTACAGCAGTCTTTTCAGATTCCATTCCAATTCTTTATTTAACAAATGTCTCATTTGCATTTGTAGTATTGTAATTTCTCTTATAATTTTCTTTTTTCCTGGCCTTTTTCTCAACTCCCCTTTTTTTTTCTTTATTTCATTTTGAATGTCCAACAACTATTTTTCTTTTGCTCTCTTATCTTTATTATTCAAAGTAATCAATATTCCTCTCATTACTGCTTTATAGGCATTATTGTTTTATGGTCAGCCCCAATTTTAGGTAAAATCTCTATTTTCTTTGTTATAAGGCCTAAATCTTTAGTGCCCCACAACATGTCAATTATGGAAAAAAAATTGTCTTGCTAAAAAAAAGGTATAGTCCCACACTTCAGGATTAAATTTCCTCCATATATCCTCCAACTTTTCTTGTTTGACCAATTCAAAAAAAGACCGGCAATTTTCCTTATTTATTATTTTTCCCCCCAGACCTATCCAGTGTATTCTTAATTGTTCCATTAAAGTCCCCCATTATCAAAACTTGGTCATAAGTCAGTTCATCAAATTGTTGTATAATGGCTTTTTAAAAAGCATCCTCTTCACCATTTGGTGCATTCAGTCCCAATAACAACATTTTTTTTTTGCATTTAAAATTATTTCTACTGCTACAAATCTTCCATCTTTATCTTTAAACACTAATTTCGGCTCCAATTCTTGTTTAATATAAAAAATCACTCCCCTTTTCTTCTGTTCAGCCAATGAATAAAATTCTAGTCCCAATTGTTTATTCCATAAAAATTTGTAATCCTTTTGTTTAATATGCACCTCTTGTAAACAAACTATATTACGATTTTGCTTTTTAATCCAATGAAATGTTGGCTTTCTTTTTTGTGGTGAATTTAGTCCATTTACATTCCAAGACAATAATTTGTAATCCATCATGCTGCAAATTCTTTATGTTCCTCATAAAATCTATGCAGTTCCTGTGCGTTTGTAATTGTGGTTCTTTTCCCCTGAAGTTCAAAGCTCAAACGTTCAGATATTATCCATCTATACCTCATTTCATTGTCCCATAAGTTCTTCTATCATTTATCACTTGCCTTGGCAACTCCTTCATAATTCTTACTCTGCTGCCTCCCACTATCAATGTCTTTTCACAAAAATTGTCCATGATCTTTCCCACCATTTCTTTTGTCATATATCTTATGACAACATCTCTTGGTAAATTATTTTTTTTGGCATAGAGTTCACTCTATACATATAATCATATACATTTTTAGTCCCTTCAGGATCTTCCTCTAAAAATTCTGCAATTATTTTTATTATCTATTCTTTCAAGTCACCATCTTCCTTTTCAGGTACTCCTCTCAGATGTATCTGAGTCTCCATCAATTTGCAGTCATGGATTGCCACTTTTTCTTGTATTTTCAACGTGGAGTCATGTACTTTCATTCTCCCTTCTACCTCCTGCACTTTCTTAGATGTTTCCTCTGTCTCATTTCTGAGATCTTCAATATCTTTTTAAATCTCTTTTAAATTTCTTTTTTAGATGCAGTTATCATCTCTTTCATGCCTCTCATCATTCTGGCCTCCATTGCCTCTAATTGATCCTGCATTTTCTTTAGTGAGGTAGCCCTTGCACGGGTTTGTTTGTGTTCTGACATTTTAAAACACTGAAAATTTTAATCTCACCAAATTCAAATTTGACTATCAAGTTCAAAGGATTAAAGCTTGCTTTTTACAACAAGCCTAATTTCGCCATCCTCAGAGCTTCCCAGACTGAGATATTAATTTTTAAAGTTTTTAAATCCTTCAAAATGGCGATCGCGACTTTTTGCTTCTCTCTAAAAATGTTTTTTCTTTTTTAGGCTTCTAAAGTCCATTATAAATATGTTTATTATAAATATGTCCAATAGTATTTATCTTCTTTCATCACCTCAATTATTTCCAACAATTTTTAATGTCCTGAACACTTTAAAAATATTATTTTAATTTTAACCTTCTTGCAATGGCCGCCGATGTTTCTCTAGAGAGCCAGTTTGGTGTAGTGGTTAAGTGTGCGGACTCTTATCTGGGGGAACCGGGTTTGATTCCCCACTCCTCAACTTGCACCTGCTAGCATGGCCTTGGGTCAGCCATAGCTCTGGCAGAGGTTGTCCTTGAAAGGGCAGCTGCTGTGAGAGCCCTCTCCAGCCCCACCCACCTCACAGGGTGTCTGTTGTGGGGG
Organism: Heteronotia binoei; assembly: GCF_032191835.1. NCBI lineage: Eukaryota > Metazoa > Chordata > Lepidosauria > Squamata > Gekkonidae > Heteronotia > Heteronotia binoei. The sequence continues at coordinate 96,483,608 of NC_083229.1, forward strand.
AGGAAGGTAAAGGAGATTGTGAGCCGCTCTGAGACTCTTTGGAGTGGAGGGCGGGATATAAATCCAATATCTTCTATGGTATTATAGTCCTAGAGTAGGCTTTTCATCTGCTACTTCCTGCTTTAATTGCCACCAAATCTCATTTTCACTGGTAAAGAGATCTCACGATACTTGAGGTACTTCCTGTGTTGATTATATATACTGCAAAGTCCAAATTTCACCTCTTCCTCCCTTCTTCTTCCAAGCTTTCTAGATTTCCATTTCCCACCTTCTGAATTTATTCTGTTTAACTGTAAATAGACCCGGAATGAAAGATAGTAATCTGTACCTTTTCTGCCAATTATCCAGATCCACATCGGTCTTGTGTAGCTTTAGACGTTTAGCAATATCCAAGAAGGTTAGGATTCTGTCGAGCTTATGTCAAATAAATGACTCTGAGAACTTCTGCAGATGATGAAAATGCAACTCTTCTCCCGAGACCCCTCAAAGGAATCCCCCTCCCCCGGGACTCCCTTTTAGCTAAGGTAAATCTCCTCAAAGTTTTCTGTGCATATCTTGGACTAATCTCTAACTGAGAAAAGTAGGCAGTAGGCATTAATTTGCCTTCCACTACACCAAACAGAAGTTCCAGCCTGCTCCCATTATGAGAAGCAGCTCAGCTCGGCATTTTCCTCCCCCAGAAGTCCCTCCCAACACATGTGTCTTGACCATGCACATGGTACTCCCAATGTAGACACTCGTGGATGAACATGGGCAGGTGATGGCATAAATGGTCTCTTAGTTGAACATGTAGTATGCTGTTTCAAGGTGATTTTAATACCTGTCTGGGGATGAGTAAATTCTCCTATATAGCTTGCAGGGTGGGAGATCAGAAAAATCTGACTTCCAGCTAATCAATTGGGATTTGGTTCCTGATTCCCTGCTTCCACTTTTAAAATTGTACTGGATACTTAAAAAATGGAACATCCTAGCCCTCTAAGCCCACACTTTAGATGTTTGTTTGTTAAATTATTATTCTGGTTTCAGATTTTTTTTTAAAAAAAAATACAATGCGGGAAGATCAATTAAACCTTAATACATAATTACAGTATCAGTCAATGTATATAAGTGTAAATACAACTAAACCAAACTAAATAAAGGAAGACTTAGATAGTAAAATATAACAACGTGCATACTAACATAGAAGGAAAAGGAGTGAAATCACTTTAAAATTCCAGAAGAAAGTGGTAAGCAGACTTCAGCTAGGATCCATGATAATGAACATATGAAGCTGCCTTATACTGCATCAGACCCTTAGTCCATCAAAGTCAGTACTGTCTTCTCAGACTGGCAGTGGCTCTCCAGGGTCTCGAGCTGAGGTTTTTCACACCTATTTGCCTAGACCCTTTTTTGGAGATGCCAGGGATTGAACCTGGGACCTTCTGCTTCCCAAGCAGATGCTCTACCACTGAGCCACCGTTCCTCCCCTTTGTTCCTTTGTTCTTGCTAAGATGAATTTCCAAGATGTCCTAAATTCTCTGGCTGGTAATTAAGTCCAATGTGAACTTCTGTGTTCTTATGTCAACTGTACAATAAAAAAAAACACAAATAGATTATCTGTTAGTATTTCATACCAGAGTTTGTATTTTTTTTTTTTAACTTCCAGAACTTTCCAGTGAAACTGCCAAAAGTTCCTTCAGTATGTCTATTTGCTCCAAGCATTTCCAATGTGCCTATGTGGCAGAAATTTCGGCTTCTCTTTACTGTGCTATAAACAGTTGTGGAGGTTTGCCAGCACAGGTACACTGAGATCCCCTACAGTCCAATCTATATTTACTCAGGAAATCTCAGCTCTGATATTGAATCCATTTTGCTCACTGCTTGTTACCCAATTTTCTTGCTCGGCTGAGCAATACCAACTCACTCCCTTCTCACAGAGTGTGTCAGTGGCTCAGGAACATTAGAAAGAAATGAACATATTCTCAATTTCTATTACTTTATTACAACCAGAAAACTGAAAAAAGACATCAGATTTTTTTAAGTTTTTAGTGATTCAAAAGTGTGGTTATTGACTTGTTGGTTATTTTCATTCATATATCTAATTCTGACTAAGGTCTCATTTCTGGATACTTAAATTCAGTGCTTGGGGCCATGGATAGAGAAGACAGATTTTTCTTCAATAATAAATGGAACATCCTAGCCCTCTAAGCCCACACTTTGGATGTTTGTTTGTTACATTATTATCCTGGTTTCAGATTTTTTTTTAAAAAAAAATTACAATGCGGGGAGATCAATAAATGTCCAGGTTTAAAGGAAAAAAGTTAAATATATATTGGGTTTTAAAACCCTGAAATGATGAAAGTATCACCTATAGTTTTAAGAAATGGATGCCCTCAGTGACCATTGCTAGGCAACAATAACAATATGGTCGATCTTTGGTCCCTGTCAGAAAAAGGCAGGAGGGGAACAGGTCATGTTTCAGAGATCTTTGGGGCCTTGAAGGAGGACACAATGGAGCCAGGCCAAATAATAACAACTACTGGGTGACTGGCTATCACATGATTTTCATGACACATCCAGGTCCAGCTGGAAAAAAAATGCTACTGTTCAACGGCAGCCATTTCACAATTGTCAGTATGGTGTAGTGGCTAGAAAGTTAGACTAGGTTCTGGGAGACCCAGGTTTAAATCCCACTCTGCCATGGAAGCTCACTTGTTGACTTTGGGCCAATCATACACTCTCAGCCTAACCTACTTCACAGAACTGTTGTGAGGATAAAATGGAGGCAAGGGGAATAATGCAAGCTGTTTTGTTTCTCTGTTGTGAAGAAAGGTGGGATGTAACTGAAGTAAATAAGTAGTACATATAGCTAAAATGGAGGAGTGGGTGGGAAGTACAGAAGGAAGCAGGAAAAGTTGAGGATATGGGGGCTGCCAAGGGGAAGAAAACAGGAAATAGTGTGGGGATGGGGATAAAGCAGCATGTACTACAACCAGGTTGCAAGTCAAGGCGTACATGTTGCCTCTGGTTGCCAACCTTGTCTACAGTATAGCTAAACTGCTACACAGACTGTAGAAATTATCTGCCACTGATTTTTGTTCCCCTTTGTGTTTGTTAAGTATCTCATGGGTCTGCCTAAGCAGCTGCACAGCTGGCAGTTATAAAGGCATAACATGTAATTAGAATGACTGGTCTTAGTTTCATATGCATAACATGAGTCAGGTTAACTGAGGGTCACATCTTATGCTACATTTATAAGACCCAGGAGCATTTTCAAATGTCTTTGCCATATATAAAAATGTAATTGGGCACATTCCAGAAAAACTTAATCATAATCAAATCTTATTGAAATCAGCATGTGAGGCATTGCAGCTGATTGGGAAGTATGACTTGGGGGGATGCTGGGCCCCATAAATTTATTTAAATTGTATTTTTGTTATTGATTTAATTCTGTAATCTGTTTTGAAGTCCCAAAATTGGAAGAAAGAATGGCAAGAAAAGCTAAATATAAATATGTAATTTAAAGATGTTTTAAAGAAATTTAAAGAGCAAGGTTGTTTGAATAGATTAGAAATGGGCAGAGATAATGTTGATCTGTGAAGTTTCAATATTCACAACTGAGAAGTTGTATTACGAAGAAGTCTAAGCATGAGTAAAATGAAATTTGATTTGACCTCCTTTTTAAATCTACCATGTAACAAAGAAGTGGATATTTTTCTCAGAGTTAAATATTGGCTAAAATAAATCAAATTATGAATATTTTCCAGAACTGACATTCATTACTTTAGCAGCCATGGATTCATTTGCCCTGGCCCCTTCTTTCAAATGAGCCAGCATTGGTCAAGGCTGGAAATATTTCAGGCAATGGAGAAGGGTAGTAAGGTATAGCTTTTAAGCAGGCTTTTGCCACTTGCTACTGACTCACCCACCCTCCTGAGGGATATTTATAGGATTAGCTGGTCACTTGTAAGGGGGCTGATCTGGAATTTTTTGGGATTCCCATTATTGGCAGTTGGGGAGCAGGTAGGGTTGCCAAGTCCAATTTAAGAAATATCTGGGGACTTTGGGGGTGGAGCCAGGAGTCTTTGGGGGCAGAGCCAGGAGACATTGGGGGTGGAGCCGAGAGCAAGGGTGTGACAAGCATAATTGAACTTCAAGGGAGTTCTGGCCATCACATTTAAAGGGACTGCACAAATTTTTAAATGCCTTCTTTCCATAGGAAATAATGAAGGATAGGGGCACCTTCTTTGGGGGCTCATAGAATTGGACCCCCTGGTCCAATCTTTTTGAAACTTGGGAGGTACTTTGGGGAGTGGCACTAGATGCTATACTGAAAATCTGGTGCCTCTATCTCAAAACACAGCCCCCCCCCAGAGCCCCCAATACCCGTGGATCAATTTCCCATCATTCCCTATGGGAATCGTTCATAGAGGTGCATGATGGCTCTGGGGGTGGGGCTTCCCCCTCTGGCCAGCTGGCTGGGGGAGGGGGGAAGCCTGTAAAACCAGGGGATCCCCCTCTGGGATTGGGAAGCCTAGGAGCAGGGCTTTTTTTTGTAGCAGGAACTCCTTTGTCTGTTAGGCCACACACTACTGATGTAGTCAATTCTCCAAAAGCCTACATGGCTCTTAGTGCAGGACCTACTGTAAGCTCCAGGAGGATTGGCTACATCAGGGGTGTGTGGCCTAATATGCAAAGGAGTTCCTGCTAAAAAATGCCCTGCCTGCTTCACCATGTCACTATTGATGGGCATGTTTAGATTAAACATACCTGTTCTTCCTGATTAGGTCTTATATAGGTGGCAGGAATAAGGCAGATTACTCACAATAGGTAGGGATAATTGGGAAGCACCTTGAGGCACTGGACATGACAGAGTGTCATGTCCTGAGTAGCCCATCACATGGCTGGGTGAATTGGAACGGAAAACCCTTTATGGTGAGCAGCATGGTTCCACACTTGGTGGAAGCCTTATGGCACATCAGAGCAGGGATGGGCTTTGCCCTCTTGGCACATTGCATGTGTAAAGTACTGGGGTTGGCGCAGTAAGAGACCAGAGTCGGAGAGTGATTTCAGCAAGCTTTACTTCAGGAACACACACACAGACTGAGCTCTATTCAAACTTCCCGCTCTTTTATACAATTCTTGCCCCCTTCTGATTGGTCCTTAACTATCTACATGGATTGGCTATTTACAGGGCCCTAAGGGCCTATCAGGGTACAGTATGAGCCTAGATGTTGATTGGCTACTTATGTTTCAATCCTTCCCCTGATTGGGCATGCTTAGGCCTTCTCTGGAACCCTGGTGTGGAGTACAAGCTTTGGCTTGTTCAGCTTCCCTCCAAAAGTAACAGTTCCCTCCAAAAGTAACAGTTCTCCCATTTAAGCCTAGGACACAACAGCATGTAAGAACATAAGAGAAGCCATGTTGGATCAGGCCAATAGTCCATCCAGTCCAACACTCTGTGTCACACAGTGGCCACTATATGTGTGTGTGTCACACACACACACACACACACACACATATATATATATACACACTGTGGCTAATAGCCGCTGATGGACCTCTGCTCCATATTTTTATCCAATCCCCTCTTAAAGCTGGCTATGCTTGTAGCCGCCACCACCTCCTGTGGCAGTGAATTCCACATGTTAATCACCCTTTGGGTGAAGAAGTACTTCCTTCTATCCATTTTAACCTGACTGCTCAGCAATTTCATCGAATGCCCATGAGTTCTTGTATTGTGAGAAAGGGAGAAAAGTACTTCTTTCTCTACTTTCTCCATCCCATGCATAATCTTGTAAACCACTATCATGTCACCCTGCAGTCAACGTTTCTCCAAGCTAAAGAGCCCCAAGCATTTTAACCTTTCTTCATAGGGAAAGTGTTCCAGACCTTTAATCATTCTAGTTGCCCTTTTATGGACTTTTTCCAGTGCTATAATATTCTTTTTGAGGTGCGGTGACCAGAATTGTACACAGTATTCCAAATGAGACAGCACCATCAATTTATACAGGGGCATTATGATACTGGCTGATTTGTTTTCAGTTCCCTTCCTGATAATTCTCAGCATGGCGTTGGCCTTTTTTATTGCAATTGCACACTGTCTTGACATTTTCAGTGAGTTATCAGTGAGTAGAAGAAAGGATGGGAAATGCTGGTACACTGGCCAAGTTTAGAGTCAAGGTGTGTCTACACAACAAAGGCAGCCATTCCTTATGTTTTCTCCCTTGTATTACTTGCACAATATTTTCCATAAAACAGATGCATTTTTCAATGTTTTGTCAATAAATAAACTTTACATGTTATCTGCAAAAAGTGTCATATGCTCTGTCCATACATTGCACATAAAATCTGTAGAATAAGTACAGAGACAATTTCCACTTTTCATCAAGGAGCTGCTAGTTGCTGAAAGGCATTATTAAAATGAAGGTTGCAGAGATTAGACAGCCCTGTTTTTGGCCTTCTCAGGGTTGCTTGATAACACACTGTTTATAGCCTTCACACCTGTTGGAACCAGCTACTTCAACAGAGAGCAGCATTGTATATTGTATCTGAATCTAGCCAAAGCAACAGCCTTGTGCTTAGTTAAAACATTTCTATCCTCTCCCCAACCTTTGAGCTGATTCTAACAATCACAGGTCTTCAGTGACAGCAGGAGTAGGGCATCCTCATCTGTCAGCTGAAATGCTTCTGGATGTATGAGCTGAGGGGCTTTCCCCACATCCCAGTTTATAGGTTCAGGGATTAGAATACTGACAAAACTGTAGAACAAAAGGAGCATTCTGTGGAAATCTGAATTGAAAGGGACTGATCATTTGGGAGCCTTTAAAGCCAAATCAAAGCATATCCAGAAATATAAATGGATATCAAAAGAAAGGAAACAGAGAACATTAGCTCATCTTCAGAAAAAAAATGTTCAAAGGAGTCCTAATGATTAGTATTGGATGTACTTTAATGCATTACTATAAATCAGGAGAATACTAAGAATAGTGAAATCTAATTTGTCTCTTCATCATGGATTCAGTTGGCATCCCATAATTAAAAATAAAATAAAGTGCTACCTAGTTCTTTAAACAGTTTGGCAAAATTAAGCAATAAACTATACAAAGCCTATTAGGCTTTTTCTAAGAATATTATTTTTATAATATTTATCCCACACACCTAAGGTGAGATTTTGTCATCCTGTAGTACTTGGAGATATAATTAAAGATGTGAAAGCCTGGAAAAAACTGAGGAGGGGAGTATTTTCAAGGACTTTTCCCAACAGAAAAAATGTCGAATTTGTGGGCGTGCTGGAAAAAATCCTTTGAAATGTTCTCATTTGGGGAATGAGTAAAAGGCTTTTACATATCTTATGCAAACATGTAACATGATTTTTTTTGGTAAATTTTCCATCTAGGTCTTAAAGCCAATAGGCTGTTCAACGAAAAAAAAGACAGCAATATAACAAAAAAGTTTATTGCTCTTCAATATTCATTAAAAAGGAATGACGTTTAATTGCAGCAGCTATATATTTACACACATCTAATGTAATATTAAAATCCAGGTCCACTAACAGAGTCATTAAATGATAGAGGATCAAACAGACTTCTGTTTCAGATGAGGATCTAGAAATTTTCTTCTGAATAAATTATACAGAAAAAGAAGAAATGCTCAATAGTTTCTACCAAAGACCTATCACAGATACAAATTCTACATCCTTTTTCTTGGCCTGTAAATCATCCATGTAAGACAGCAAGTGGAAGTACATTCATGCTTGCAAGGAAAAAAAGTCTCTGACAGCATGGTACCATAATACTATAGAAATAATATGGTAACTGGTATTGATTAAAATTTGAATAGCCAAAGTACATGGAACATATATATCACTTCCCTTCTTAAGAACATAAGAACATAAGAGAAGCCATGTTAGATCAGGCCAATGGCCCATCCAGTCCAACATTCTGTGTCACACAGCGGCCAAATATATATATATATACACACACAAACACACAATGTGGCTAATAGCCACTGATGGACCTCTGCTCCATATTTTTATCTAACCCCCTCTTGAAGGTGGCCATGCTTGTGGACGCCACCACCTCCTGTGGCAGTGAATTCCACATGTTAATCACCCTTTGGGTGAAGAAGTACTTCCTTTTATCCGTTTTAACCTGTCTGCTCAGCAATTTCATCAAATGCCCACGAGTTCTTGTATTGTGAGAAAGGGAGAAAAGTACTTCTTTCTCTACTTTCTCCATCCCATGCATCCATTCTTGAAGACCACACCACTCTTCCACAAGGTGGCTACTAACCAAACTGTAAACACTAGTCTTCCCTAAGGCCAGAAGAGAGTCAAATTCCAAATCAAATGAGTTCAGCTTATATATGAGGAGGCAAACCCACCCAGGACTAAAAGAATCTATTACTGAGAGTAAACCTAACAGGGCTTTAGCCAGGATTTCATGTTCGGTGGGGCCCACAGCAGGATTTGTTTTTTGAGGGCAGTGGGGGCCACTTGGTTTGATGGCCCTGGTCTGTCAGCACTGCAAGTTGTCTTGAGTTCTGCCCCTTTTGCCTGGACAGTCACAGCAGCTTTGCTCCCCCATCCCTTTCTTATGTGCTCCTCCATCAGAGAGACAGAGACCTCTTGAACTGAAGTTGGGCCCTCAGAAGGCCAGATGCAAGAAGACTCTCACCCCCGCCCCTTTGCTCTGCATGCTGTGTTAGGGAGGGGAGAGAAGAAAACAGAAAGGGTAAGGCTTTGGGAAGTGACTTTGGCACAGCTGTTTGGATGGATGGCCCAACCAGGGTCATCCCCCTTGTTGTTATTTTGTTGAGATGCCCATCTTTCCCAGAAGTGGCTGCCTTGTGTGCTGCCCACCGCTGCCCTCCTTTCACCTCCACCGCCAATGTTGCACCCAGGCCAAGAGGCATCTGGGGCTCTTCCACCTGGCAACTGCCAGGTCAGCATGTGGACCTTTTTCTCATTGGCTGCCTCTGCCCCTCCCCTCTTCCACCTCCCCACAGCATCGGCAGCATCTGCTGCTTGTTTTGAGCAATGTGGCAGAGAGGAGACTGGCAGTAATGCTACTACTTGTTCAGAGTAGTGGTGGACAAAGGGGACAGATTGGAGGCCCTCCAATGGAGGGGCCATACAGATGGAATGGGGAATTGAAAGGATGGTCATGGCCCCCCGGGGGCCCCCTGTAGCTATGGGCCTTGAAACTAGTGATTCCTTACTCTCTAAATTAATTGCAAGCCAATATTTAAAAACCATAAACAGGGCTATAAGAGAAATTGTCTTTTGCCATGTTTTCATTAACAGAAAGGATAAGATCTAGGACATGCTAAAATTGACCTAAGAAGATTATATTTGGACATGTATGAGGCTACCAACCCACACCTGAATAGCATACAAAAACAATGAGGTTATTTTTGCCTGAAAAGCATCCAAAGCTGCAGGAACAACTTGCGGTAAAAAAACAATCAGAATTGTTACTTGACTTTCATAGATATCTCTTTAGCGTGCAAAGCCCAACAGACTGATCATTGGAATGTAACTCCTAGATATTTATAGAATTGAACTTCTTCCATATTGTTACCCGAGACATTCCAGCATCATAATTTCAGCCAACAAAATCTAGAGATAAATAGCTATTCCATAATGGATTCTAATCTGAGTATTAGAGTAAAAAATGACTAATCAAGAAAAGTAACTTAATTGGTATATTTGCCCTGCATAGCTTCTCCCAATCCTAAAGGACCATATCGAATGCAGATTTTAGGTCAAAGAAAGCAACATATAACCTATCCTGTTTAGTTCTAGTATATTTCTCAGCAAAACCCATATAACAAGCATATGTAGAAAGTGGACATACCCCTTTGAAATCCATCTTGTTCTATTCCTAACAGATGTTCCAAGTCTATTCAAGTTTTTAACTTAGTACATAAATGACTTGCATAAATTTTGCCAAAAGGCCAATAGGTCTGTAATTCTCCATGTCAAGTTTATCCCTTTTTAATGTACATAGGAACCATTACAACCTCCTGCCAGGTCACAGGAAATAATTCAAATTAAATCAATGGTCTAAAACAAGTATGTCAAAATTGAGGACCACGCAGAAAGATCCTTGATTAAATCAGATGGTATCCAATTGTGTCTTGCCTCCTTGCCTGCCTTTAAACTAGCAATAAAGCTCAAGATTTCATCCTCCATTGCCAGGGCAAAGTAATATCTGTCTTTATAATTCAACATAGCTTCAATAGTCAATGGTCGGGAAGAGGCATCCACTATGTATAAAGATGTAAAGTGTTCCACCCACTTATTGAAGGAGATTCAATCACTCACATTTGGGGGTTATTAATTGACATTTTATTGAGGTTTTGTGAACAATACAGAGCAATACTACAAGGAGGCATATAGCAAGGAATTATAAAACATGGAAATCAAAAACAAAAACAAAAGGTAAGTGTTATAGATCAAAACAAGAATAAAATATGTATCTGTACTATTATAACATAATAGTGTTAAGATCTCCCATCACAATATCAAGTCTTGAGATTAGCACATACATAGTTTAGCGGTTTGCTTAGGTATTTCTTGCTGAGTTACCAAATATTCTAAAATAGGAAACCAAATTGATATAACATTAGAAGCTGAATTATTTTTGTACAAGTGCATAATATTTTTTGTAAGTTTAGCCATCAGATAAAAATCCCACAATTTCCTATGTTAGAAAGAGAAAGTGACAGTTTTTCAGTTTATGGCAACAGAATGGAGAAGAGAATATTGGTGGTGCATGTGCAGAGTGCAAAACAGAGAACTGTTCAAGAGTATACTCCGGGAAGAAGTAGAGCCACACACCAGCACCTAGTATAAAAGTAGTGTATTTACAGACTATATACAATACAACTAGTGTGGTGAATAACATTAAACTGAGTGACAAAGTGCTACGCCAGGAACCAACTCTCAACTGAGAGGAATACAGTCTGGCACTGTAGTGCTTATATATACATGTCAGCCAATCACGGCAGTCCATACAGTTGCTGACTTCAGCAGGTGCTTTCCCCTGGTTACAGTTCAGCCAGAACTGGCTTGCTCACAAGGTTGATCTGACCTGACCTGTCAGATACTGTCACGGTAGATCCACCTGCTGCTTCTTGCTTCTGTCATGCTGTGGAAGGAGGACTCAATACACTGACACACCTCCTAGTCCGACGAACATAGCATGCCCAATAACTTTACAACTTTACAGTGTTCATTTACATTTATACACTTTGTAAATAAGTCAACAGCATTTTCATCAGATTTGCACTTTGCAAACTGTGCCAGATTGTTTGCTATTGCCTCTTTCACATTCTGGTATCTAATGAATATGTGCTTATTCCTTCATTTTGCAGCCTGGTTTTCTGCCAGCTCCTTGGCTGCAGAGTTGTCACTGTATACTGTGACCGGCAGGCTGACAGGTACCTCAAGGTCCCTCATAAGTTGCACTACCCATTCAACATTCAGAACACAATCATTTAGTGCCCCATACTCTGCTTTGCAAGTGCTGCACTCAGATTCTCAGCTTTCAGGGTTGGAGCGTATACCTGCTCATAGTCAAACCCTTTCCTTTGGGAAAACCCCCTGGCAACCAGCCTAGCCTTCCGCTGCACAGCTCCGTCAGCAGCTTTCTTGACTCTGTAGGTCCACTGGCATGTTATAACATTTTTATCGGCTGGCCTTGGCACCTTTGAGAATACTTGGTTTTTCAGCAGGGAGGCATACTCTCTCTCCATTGCTGTAAACCATGCCTGCCTTTCATCGCTCTCCAGCTTTAACACCTCCTGATAGGAGTCAGGCTCAGGCACACTCACAAGATTTACTTCTGGAAATCCATATATCTCAGGAGGAATACCTTTGGTTATTCGGGAGGATACCTGTGGCCCCTGACTAGTACTGGGCTCACTCCCTCCTAAAGCCACCTCCTAAGCTGGAGATTCAGGTTCCAGTTTTACCTCCCGTTGCTCTGCCTCAGAGCTGCCCTCTGAGCACGGCAGTAAAACAACACTTTCACTTTCTGAGCCATGCAGCTTTTTCCAGCTGCAGTGCTCATTAAAGTTTGCTGACCGGCTGTATGTTATCTTAGCCTGCTTGTTACAAAAGCGATAAGATTTCGTGCCTGGCTCATAGCCCAGGAAAGTTAAACATTTCGCCGGTCACCTCCCTTCCTCCTGTGTTTTAAAGGTATATTCACCCATGCCTGGGTACCAAACGCTTTCAGAAACCCCAAATTGGGCAGTTTCCCATATAACCTTCGGTAGGGGATATCATTTGTGGCTTTTGTCCACACTCTGTTACAAATATAGGCTGCAGACTGCATAGCCTCGGCCCAATAAGTAAATGGTAGACCAGCATCTTCCACCATGGCATACATGTAACTTTGGAGAACGGCTCCCTTTCTCTCCGCCAGGCCATTTTCCTCTGGAGTAGCAGGGTTTGCCAGCCTGTGCTCAATCCCTCTGCTTTTTAACCAGTTCTCAAAGCTATTTGAGGTGAACTCACCCCCACGGTCTGACTGAACAGCCTTGATTTTTAAATCTAGCTGCCTTTCCACAGCCTTTGCCCACTGTGTGAAACACTGGAACATGTCAGACTTGTGTTTCATCATGAACACCCAACAATACCTGGAATGGTCGTCAGTCATGGCCAAGCAATACCTGTTCCCTGAATGGCTCTTGGGGAAAGGCCCCATCACATCTAGGTGTAGCAATTCCAGAGCCTGCTTTGTCACCCTAGAGCTCTGCTTTGCTACAGCACAAGCCTTGCTTTTAACTTTCTTGCACACCTGGCAATCCAAAAAGCATTTGCATGGCTTTACTTTTAAATCTGGCAGCAAGGACAGGGTCTTATTTATAGCATGGAAGCCGCAGTGCCCTAGCCTGCGGTGGAGTAAATGCACACACCTGTCATGTTCAGGCACATTTGTAACCTGAGCAGCCCTGACAGACTCACTCCCCAGCATATAAACATTGCCTACCCTGTGGCCAGTAGCCAGCAACTTCCCCGCTCCTCCAAGTATCTTACAGCATTTCCGAGTGAACAGAACCTCAAGCCCTTCATCATTTGGAGCACTGACACTCAGTAAATTCGATCTCAGAGAGGGTACACATAATACATTTCTTAATTTACAGCACAGTGAAGGAAAATCAACAACTCCCTCACACTGCACAGCAGCCGATGACCCATCAGCCAGCTGCACGTGGGAGAGTTTGCAATCTTTAGAGTCCCGCAGCAGACCTCTCTCATTGCAAAGATGATTCGTAGCTCCTGAGTCTAGTATCCACGGCGACCCAGCACACGCTGCAGATGATGTAACCAGCTGAGCTTGCTCCTGACTGTTGCTTGTGGAAATCTGACTCCCCTGCCTCTGACGTCTCTTCTGCCTTCCAGCTTCAGGACAGGCACGCAAGAGGTGAGATGCAGATCCACATCTGTAGCAACGCCTCACAGCCAATGCTCTCGGCTCTGCCTCCGTCTTTGGCTGCTTGCCAGCAGCACGGACTGGCTCCCCTTCAGACGCTCCTCCAGACGCTCCTCCAGACAAACACTCACCAGCCGACATTCCTAGATGGATAACAGCAGCCACTTTCTCCTGGAAGTCGTATAGATGGGCACAGACGTATTCCATCGTTAATGCAGCCACATCCACCGTCTCCAGCGAAGTAATTAGCGGAGAAAACTCCGGCGGGAGGGAAGATAACAGTATATAAACTCTGTCATCATCCGCAATCACCTTCCCCCGGGTCTCCAACTTGACAAAGCAGTCGGTCAGGTTCTTAATATGCTGTCTCACACACCCACCCGCTGGCATCAAAGTGCGGAACATCTTGTGCGTCAAGGCCACCAGGGAGCCTGCAGTAGCTCTCACATACACTCCACTGAGAGCATCCCACGCAGCCTTTGCAGAGTCCTTGCCTCTCACATAGATAAGCTGGTCGTCCCCGACACACAGCACAATGTTTGCAAGTGCTTTCTCTGCTAAGACAGTCTCATTTGGAGTTAATGCAGCAGGGGGGTTACTCACAAATGTCCACAGACCCTCACGCTTTAGGAAGTGTTCCAACCTCAAACTCCATACAGCGTAGTTGGTAGATGTGAGCTTCTCCACCATCACAGCAAGCTGTTGTTGAGCCATCACTCTGACTCCACCAGACAGCTGGCTGCCGTCCTCCCCCTCGCTCTCAGAAAGAGATAGCTGGAATTCCTTGTCACTGTCCTCCACGGTGTTCCTCGCTTCCGGCTCCACCACAGCGTTTCGACAGCTCTCAAACAACCTCTGCGCAGCGGAACCAGACTGGGCCCATAACCCTATTGGAGGTGCATGTGCAGAGTGCAAAACAGAGAACTGTTCAAGAGTATACTCCGGGAAGAAGTAGAGCCACACACCAGCACCTAGTATAAAAGTAGTGTATTTACAGACTATATACAATACAACTAGTGCGGTGAATAACATTAAACTGAGTGACAAAGTGCTACGCCAGGAACCAACTCTCAACTGAGAGGAATACAGTCTGGCACTGTAGTGCTTATATATTCATGTCAGCCAATCACAGCAGTCCATACAGTTGCTGACTTCAGCAGGTGCTTTCCTCTGGTTACAGTCCAGCCAGAAGTGGCTTGCTCACAAGGTTGATCTGACCTGATCTGTCAGATACTGCCATGGTAGATCCACCTGCTGCTTCTTGCTTCTGTCATGCTGTGGAAGGAGGACTCAATACACTGACAGAGAAACACTTTCTACCATAGAGGAAGAGCAATGTCTTGATACCCACCCTTTCAAAACAGGTTTCCTGGAGTACGGGGGATAGCTATGTTTGTAATTACTTTGATTTGTTATAGTACCAATTTCCAAAACTGGCAAATATTTGGGCAATACATCCAGCAATGTAGGTAGTCCCAATTCTCTCCACATTTCTTCCAGCACAGCAGATTGTAAGAGGCATTCATATGAGCCAGGTTTTGGTGGGTGAGATATCAAAATGAAAGAAGTTTAAAAGACTGTTATTTCACCTCTGTGGTGTTGGAATTGAAGAGGGAAGAATTCCATACTGATTTCCAATAGCCTTCAGGGAAAGGTTTATCATAAATCATAAAGAGAACAATATGATAAGGTTTTTTTGCTTTATTACAGGCAGATAGAATGCTATAGATGGAGGAGATAAAATGTGGTTTGTGTTTTTAAATGATTGAGCACTTAGAATGTGATTAGACCATAACTGAAATCTTATTTGGGAAGATTTGACCATGGGCACCAAAGCATGAGTTAAAAAGTCAATACAGGTATATGTGCAATGCCATGTCAAACAATATGTGCAATCCCTCTCAAAGAGATGCATATGTCTCCAGATATTTTTAAGATAAATTTGGTGAGGATATCAGGCAATTTGGATTTCATCAATTGCGTACTCTCTTTAGTGGACTTGGATGATGATTTATCCATGATGAAATTCATATCTCCTCCCATAATTATTTATCCTGCTTGGAAGGAATCAAGTTTAACTAATACTTGCTCAATGATCTGGTCAGAGTTCAGGGCATAGAGAGATACTGAAGTGTCTGGTAGGTTTTCCAAAAGTCCTTTTACAAATAGGTACCTGCTTTGTGGGTCTGCTAAACTGCCAGAAACTTATGTATTTCTATATACTTGAAATTTTCATATATATGAAATCAGAACATCAGAATCCCTTCACTTGGAATTGAAACTGGAATTTCTTGGTTTTGAATACTGAAAGTGAGGAAGTCTTAAAATATATCCCTTGTAGAATCAGTATATCAGGGTTTAGTTTGGAAAGTTGGTTTTGGATTCTTGTATACTTTATGGTGTTATTCAGACTTCTGGAGTTATAAGAAATTTTTTTGATATTATTCTGCATGTTGATTCAAGAGAGTGAGGATTACAAATCTATGTCTGAGATTAGGATTATATATGTCTAGTTTTTAAAGCACCACACTAAACAGATAATAATGAAGTGAATCCATGAAGAAAAAGAGTATCTGAAAAAGCAATGTTATTATATTTTAGCAAAAATCACTATATGGAGTACAGACAGGAGGAGCACACAGGACTTTACTAAAGTGCACTTAATGAAAGAATACAGAAGAAGGCTATAGTTATGAATTAGTAAATAAATTAATTACTATGAAAATTTAGTTATTAGACTCACCACATTTGGGGTTTTCTTTGAGTCAATTACCTGTTAATGGGCCTCCAAAAGAATACTGGTGGATGCCTCAGATCAGCCCAAGATTCTTGGATACTATGATACTTATGTCTAAGAAGGATCCTATGTCTACATTTTGAATTAAGGTATATTGTTTGTGTAGCAACATTATTAGATCTCTTAAATTTATGGTAGTCCTTCCTAAGTTGTCTCCTGCTATTTTTGCACTCTACATCAAACCAAATCTTTTAATTTTTTCCCCCTATTTGGATCTATTTCCTTCATTACCTTATTGCATTGCCATGGGATCAGGGAAAATAGCAACTAAGAAACAGGTTTTAACTCTCCAGGAGCCTGGTTTACTTCAATATCCAGCTACCAAAGAACAGAAAAATGATCACTGGCAATAGATTTGTATACTTTGAAATAAATCTGATGAAAACAACACTAAATCTATCACCCAGAACCATTTTTAAAATCTACAAGGTTATCCACTGTATTATTACCACTGACTAAAACCAACCCATGAACTTTGAATATTTTCAAAGCACAATGCCAGCAGCATTGACTATGACATCTTTTGATATATATATACCAGAAAACTACTGACCTTGATTTAACAATCTAAAAGTATTATTCATTTTAAGCAATTGTTTATCAGTAGCTACTGATTGGGCTTTAAAATCTCAGCCAATAATACCAAAACCATAGGATAACTATTCCTCACATTCTCCAAATATATATATAAAAACGAACCACATTCCATCCAAATCACGGGAGGAAAATAAACATTTATGACTATGTTAAATGAAAAAACTTCCAACTATAGAGCCATAGCATTAATTCCCATGGGTTTTTTTAAGTCCATGGATTTTGCAATCAGGCAGGCAAAGCCGTCCCTAGACCGACCCATGGTACCACAGCAGGAAAATAAAATGAATGAAGTCCTCAGCTTCGGAAACCCCTTCAACCCAGATCTCTTGCAGAAGCAATATATGGGCTGATGATATAAAATGAAGGAATTCATGCTGTGTTTTGTTACATTCCCAATCTACCATATTCCAAGCCAAAATTTTGAGCAATGAGACTGGGAACATGGCAGTATCTCATAAATCACTCTCTGCTGTTGTCTCATCAGCTGACTTATTCAGTGTTATTACATTGGTCTCTAAGGGTATGGTTCTTTTCACTTTGATGTTATATTCTTGTAATTTGGTGTTAGATATTGGATTTTTTTCTGCTTCTCCTACCTTTTCCTGATCCAAATATTACATAATCAAAGCCCACTTTCCCTGGGCATTCTAGATGAGATTTTCTTATTTAGAATTTCTCCTACCAGACCAAGTTCACTCGTGGGTTTGGTCTTAAGTTCAGTTAAACGGTCTGAAGTCTTTGCTTCAAAAAATCCTCTAAAATCTGGCCATTTAAATCTACAAGCTCATATGAAACTCTGGCCCCCTTGCATTATTTCCCCCCTTTTAAGAAGGTCAGAATCAGCAAATATTTCCTCAGTGTTAAACATACACTCCTCAGTGACAAGATCTGTATCAAGGTCAATTAATGGAACTGAGTCAGTTTTTGCCTGCTAGACATTAAGTCACATATATCCTCAATTGCAGTCCCTTTCATTGTCACCTTAAAGACCTCCCTTTTGCTGAGATTCAGATTGGGGATGGATCAACTTTTTGGGAACCTGAACTCGGTGATCTTTGGGGCTCATATGTGGAAAGATGGTCCCAAAGTAGACAGGTCCCAGGCCATATAGAGTTTTAAAGGTCATGACCAGCACCTTGAAGCAAATCTGGAACACTACTGGCAACCAGTGCAGTGTTTCTAGCGCAGGTTAAATGTGCTCCCCTAAAGATAGCTCCAATAACAATCTGGTTACTGCATTTTGCACCAGTTGCAGCTTCTGAATTTGGGTCAAGGGCAGCCCCATGTAGAGGGCATTACAGTAGTCTATTCTCGAGGTGACCGTCGTATGGATCACTGTTGCCAAGTTGCTGCACTCCAGGTATGAAACCAGCTGCCTTATCCGCCTAAGATGATAGAATGCATATATGACAATGGCTGCTACTTGGGCTTCCATTGTCAATGAAGGCTCCAGGAGCACCTCTAAGCTCCTAACCTTAGAAGCTGGCACTAAAGGTGCCACATCAAAGGTTGGCAGAGGGACCCCTCTTCCCAGGCCACCGCAGCTTAGACACAGGACCTCTGTCTTCACAGGATTCAATTTCAGTCTACTCTGCCTGAGCCATTTCACCACAGCTTGCAATGCCAGGTCCAGATCTTCCAGGATGCAACCAGATCGGCCACCCATCAATAGATAGAGCTAGGTGTCATCTGCATACTGATGGCATTCCAGCCCATAATATACAAAGGAGTTCCTGGTACAAAAAAAAGCCCTTATCAATGAAATATGCAATATCAAAGATAATAATTCCCTAATGGTGATGGCAAAAACCCTGTGGCACAGAGTGGTAAAGCTGCAGTACTGCAGTCCAAGCTCTCTGCTCACTACCTGAGTTCGATCCCTGTGGAAGCTGGATTCAGGTAGCTGGTTCAAGGTTCACTCAGACTTCCATCCTTCCAAAGTTGGTAAAATGAGTATGCAGCTTGCTAGGGGGAAAGAATAGATGATTGGGGAAGGCAATGACAAAGCACCCTGTAAAAAGTCTGCTGTGAAAATGTTGTGATGCAATGTCACTCCAGAGTCAGAAACGACTGGTGCTTGCACAGGGGACTACCTTGACTTTTAATGGTGGTGGCCATATGGAGTGCTCCCATTGGCTGATGGGTGCACTCAACAAACCAATGGGCCTATCATATGTCAGTCAACTCTAGCTTCCACTGGCTGACTCTGTTCCTGTTCCCTGACTACTGCAGGCCCGAGAATACTGAACAAACTGCCAAAATAGTCTTACCTCAGACACTTCTCTGTGTCCTCTCCATCAATCAGCCTCAGAAAGGGCTGCTACTGTACTGCAGCCTCACAAAGCATTTCCTCAGAGGCTATGGCAGCCACCCATTTCCTGTGATCCCCTCAGCCTCACCCTAGGACAAACAAGGATTGGGCCACTGGGAAAACTGCTAGCCAGATGCTGTTGCTAGGCAACCAAAGTTGTTCTGTCAGTAAAGGAAGAGCCATCAGCTGAATATAATGCCATAGTCCACCCTCCAAAGCAGTTATTTTCTCCATGGGGGGGAGTTCAGTTGTGATCCCAGGAGATCTTCAGGCTCCACCTGGAGGATGGCTATCCTAGGCCTAGCAGCACCCTCTGGGTGAGTTAATGCCACCTGACTGGTATGGCTTAACTAGACCTGGCTGCTTGCTCCTGTCCAGCAGCAGTCCCTCTATGACAGCCTGTGTGACTTAGCAGTTGCCAACGCCAGGTTGAAAAATTCCTGGAGATTTGAGGGGTGGATTTGAGGACAGGTGGGACTTCGGACAGGTACAATGCCATAGACTCCATCCACCAAACCAGCCATTTCTTCCTGGGGAACCATTGTTGCTAATCTCCAAGTGAGGAAAAGAAAAAGCCCAAAACCTAGGTTTCCATGACCAACCAGCCTAAAAAAACTTGCAAATAATGTAAATACATCAGGATATATTCAATCTATAAAATATAATTACTTATAAATTAAATTTCTATAGCAGGGAAAGCTGGCTGCCAGCCCTGACCTCAGCCTCAGTGTGCCTGCACCAGGTGAGGAGTCATATGACCCAGCCACCACAACTCCTCCTTGGTGTAGGTGCACTACAGAGAGGTCTGCTGGCTTGCCAGCATGATCTATCTGCTCCTCATCCACTGACTCCCGACTCTTACTCACCTGGCTCACTTGCCTGCTGCCCTGGTTGGCACCTGGCCTGGGACTTCGGGCTGGGAGAAGGAGAACTGACTGATGCATTCTCTGCTCTACAGAGAGCATGCATTCTAGCAGTGAGTGTATTCTGGCCAGCTCTCCTTTTCCTTTTGGTGTGGGGTGGTTCTCTTTCTCCATGGCTGGCTTTCCTGCCTTTTAGTGTAGGGTCACAGGGCAGGGCTCAAGACTGAGGAGGCATGGACCCAAAATGCTCCACCATAGCTACATACATGGATACTACTACAACTCTGGCCTTTGAAAACCTATTGTAAATATTTAAAATATGCCCCCATGGTGCAAAAGAAAATATACCCCAAACAAATCCTAAACAAAACCAAAAACCAACAAATTTTTAAAAATCCAGATGCTATACCAACTATAAAATAAGCCCTATTGACATTAATTAAACTCTCCAATCAAGGGAGAAAAGTGAGAGTAGACTAAAGCTTGAACTACTCATAGGGATTAGCACTAATGCTGCTATGAAAGAAAAAGGCTTGAGTCTCTCCACAGTTCATCCCTGATTCTTAGCCAGCCATGAAACCTTAAAAACAACAGCTAAACCAAGAAAAAATGAACAAAAGAAACAGATCAATCCAAGGGCAACAAATTAAAGCTATTATCTAAAAAAAGAAACTGAAAAATAATAGAATAAAAAGATATAAATAAGGAGATTAATAATGCTAGAGAAAAGCGAAGAAGCCTGTAACACTCTCATGATTTTTTAAATGTAAACCAATTTCAGCATTACTTAATGTATATTGTGGACATATATAACATCTTATCATAACGGTTAATACATTACCATGTACTTGATAACACATTATCAGTGTTCAGTGTTTTCAGTATTCTAAAGTTTAACATGATGTCCAAATATGTTGCTAGTCTATTGTGACTATATGAGACTGGTTCTGGTTAAATGACATTATTTTGCTTACTGCAAAATGTATTTCCCAATATGAACTTTGTGTTTGTTTGTTTTTTAAAAAAACAACTCCTACCTCTCAGATTGCAAAAATGAAGATGCATGTGTTAGTATAGCATAGGGTGCATCAACTTACATCCCTTCCAAGTGCCGGATATATTTTTATTTTTCCAATATAGATTTTAAACATTTCAAATGATACTATTGTGTTATAATTGATACATTTTATGTTAGGTTGGATAGAAAAGAAAGTATTGCATAGTGCATACATTTCAGTTTTCTTCCAAATTTCCATATTTTTGAGGGCAGGAGAAAAGTGTTCTCCATGGCTACAAGATGTCTCTAGATGTGATTTTCTACATGTTAAGCTTAACAGTTAATTGGAGTTGGAAGACTTCATTCTGGTGCTATATCTGTAGAATGCTGAAACAATCACCTGATATCTCAGTGGATATTTTTTCCCTATAGAATTAGAATACAGAAGATCCTACGCAAGTAAAACAGGCATAGAAATTCTGAGATGTTTGGAGATGATTTCCCAAGTTTTGTCCTATTGTTTCATTAGGCTGCTCTCTAGTTCTTTTCATCACTTATTTTCAGAGTCTTTATAATGATTGTCATCTCCCCAGCAACATTTCTCTCTCAGATAACTTGCCAGGTTGGTTTCCAGTTTCAGAGCGGGAAGTTAAGTCACACATACATCACCTTAAAAAGAATAAAGCTCCCGGAATAGATGGCATTCCGGCTGAATTCTTGATAGAAAATGAGGACTGCTGGGCCCCTTTTTTGGCCTCCCTTTTTACTTATATCGATGCTATAGGTCGTATCCCTAAAGGTTGGGAAACAGCAGTCATTGTTCCACTTTACAAGAAAGGTAAGCCAGATGATCCTTCCAATTACAGATCCATCAGTCTATTATCTATGCTAGTCATCTTCAAGACAAATTGGTAGACTGGTTATCCAGTAATGACATCATTCCAATGGAACAAGCTTGCTTTATGGAGGGTAGATCCACATTAGACCATTGTTTGGTCCTTCAGCATTTTATAAAAAAATACAATAATAAAGGAACTTCTTCCCTCTATGCGGCCTTTGTGGACCTTAAGGCTGCTTTTGATTCCACCTCCAGGGTCAAGTTGTGGGATAAATTAGAGTCATCTTCAATTGATAAAAGACTCCTTTTTTTTAATTAGATCCATATATCAGAACACCACTCTAAGTGTTAAATATAACAAGAAGGGACAGCTCACGGAACCTATTACCACATGGAAGGGGGTCAGACAAGGATGTCTCCTTGCCCCTTTACTCTTTATTTTCTATTTATTTATTTATTTATTTATTTATATTAAGATTTATACCCCGCCCTTCTCACCTAAGTGTCTCAGGGCGGCTTACAACATAATAATTCAAACAACTTTAGTTTAAAACATTTAAAAATACAATTAAACCATAAATTAATAAAAACAAGATAGAATAAAACCGGCGGCCTATAGATACATTTTGTTCCATCCAAGATATTTTTCATTGTCAGTTAATGTCATAGGCCTGCCGGAAGAGGACTGTCTTACAGGCCCTGCGGAACTGCCCTAGATCCCGCAGGGCCCGCACCTCTTCCGGCAGCTGGTTCCACCAATAAGGTGCCGTTATTGAGAAGGCCCGATCCCTGGTGGATTTTAGACGGGCCTCCTTTGGCCCGGGGACTACCAACAGGTTTTGTGAACCTGAGCGTAGTACTCTCTGGGGAACGTGTGGGGAGAGACGGTCCCTAAGGTAGGCAGGTCCTAGGCCATATAGGGCTTTAAAGGTAATGACCAACACCTTGTACCGGACTCGGAATATTACTGGCAGCCAGTGCAGACCCTGGAGCCCCGGCCGAATGTGCTCCCGTCTTGGGAGCCCTAATAACAGCCGGGCAGCAGCGTTCTGCACTAACTGCAGTTTCCGGGTCCGGCACAAGGGTAGCCCCATGTAGAGGGCATTACAGTAGTCCAGCCTCGAGGTGACCATAGCATGAATCACTGTTGCCAGGTCGTCACGTTCCAGGAAGGGGGCCAACTGCCTCGCCCGCCTAAGATGAAAAAAAGCGGACTTGGCAGTGGCTGCTATCTGAGCCTCCATCGTCAATGAAGGCTCCAACAGCACCCCCAGGCTCTTGACCCTGCCCGACGCTGTTAACGGAGCGCCGTCAAAAACTGGCAGGGGGATTTCCCTTCCCAGGCCGCAGCGACCCAAGCAAAGGACCTCTGTCTTCGCCGGGTTCAGCTTCAGCCCGCTCAGCCTAAGCCACCTAGCCACTGCCTGTAACGCCCGGTCCAGATTTTCTGGGGCGCAGGCGGGCCGGCCGTCCATAAGCAGATAGAGCTGGGTGTCATCAGCATATTGATGGCAACCCAGCCCATACCCTCGGGCCATCTGGGCAAGGGGGCGCATATAGATGTTAAATAACATCGGGGAAAGCACCGCCCCTTGAGGCACCCCGCAATCAAGCGTGTGTCTCCGGGACAGTTCCTCCCCAATCGCCACCCTTTGTCCCCGACTGTCAAGGAAAGAGGAAAGCCATTGCAAGGCCAACCCCTGAATCCCTGCGTCGGCAAGGCAGCACACCAGAAGCCGATGGTTGACCATATCGAACGCTGCCGATAGGTCCAACAACATCAGCACCGCCGAGCCGCCTTGATCCAGATGTCGCCGAAGGTCATCCACCAGGGCGACCAGCACCGTCTCCGTCCCGTGGCCCGGTCGGAAACCAGACTGGTAGGGGTCAAGGACAGAAGCATCCTCCAGGAATCCTCCTATATAAAGGATGTAGTAAAGCTGTTTAATGTAATGAACATCATCCACCCAAACTGGTTCACAAACATATTTCAGTGTTGCTTTATGCTGATGATGCCGTTCTTCTCTCAAGAACTCCAGTGGGATTAAAAAGAGCTCTTAGTAGCTTTGCTACATATTGCAATGAACAGCAGCTTGTAATTAACTATGATAAAACCAAGGTAGTGTCTTTTAATAAATCCCCCACAGTGAGATGCTAGTCAATCAATGGACAATGTCTGTCCCAAGTTTCCTCTTTTAGATATTTGGGGATAGTGGTACAAGCCTTTGGTGCCAGGGAGGCCCACAGTAATTATGTGGCGGACAAAGGAGAAAAGATGGCTTTGGGTATTACAAAGTTCTTTAGGTCAAAGGGGGAAAATTTTGTTCCAGCTGCCCTTATCCTTTCCAAATTTAAGATCATACCACAATTACTGTACAGAATGTTTCTAGGCCCCTCTGAGTCCTGCTTTTTGCCTTTAGAATGGGTCCAATCTAAATTTTTACGAGCAGTATTATGGGTCCCAAATTCTGTGATTTGATTAGAAACAAAGATGGTGAAAATAACTGCCAGAATAACTCTTCCCTCATTAAACCTCTGGTTTAAGATATATAAAAACTCTTGCGGTCTTGCACCGTTAATTTTGCAGGATGATTTTCAATCAAGCTGGCTTAAAGAAGTCCAAACTAAGTTAGCTCAGCTCGGACTTTCCCCTGATACAGTTTTTCATTTGGGCCATGATATAGTTAGAGAGCTTTTTAAGCAGAGAGTGGAAGACACAGAACGTTAGATTGACATCTCCAAATCACCAAACTTCATTGTTGCCTCCCAAAGATATTACCTTCTTCAACTGTCCCCTTATCAATATAGCCTGGAGAATGCCAATTAGAGAAGGGCCTTTTCTCTTGCAAGGTTAGCTGTATTGCCATCAGCAGTGGTCGAGGGTCTATATAATAAAATCCCTCAAGCTGAGAGAGTTTGTCCTTGTAATGTTGGTGCAATAGAGACAACAATACATGTTTTACTTCATTGCCTGATTTATAATGATATTCATTTGACATTTATTTCTCCAATATTATCAAAAGGTTCCAAAATCTCCGACAAAGAGATTGTTAACAAATTTCTTTCTGATGAGAACCCAGAGATTAGTAAAAAAATTGCAAAATTCTGTACTCAAGCAATGAAATTGCGCTCCATTTATGTTTCTCAAGGAAATATGGGAAGCTGAATTGTATAACTGTCTTACTAGAGCTGTAAAACTATGTATTTAATTTTGGTAAGTTTTAATCATTTTACTGTGTAATCATTTTCCTTGTGTTATTGTTGTGATATTTATATATTTCTATATTGGCCGTGGGCTGTTAATAAATCTAAATCTAAATCAATCATCCAGAATTCTGATATAACTAAGAACATTTCTAAAATTAAATCCAGAACCAGTGCATGTGCAGGTTGCTGCAGATTTTACTCCATTTGTATCATTCTTCCTCTTAGTTACCTACACATTCATCAATAAAGGTGCAAAAATGAAAAAAAAAATCTTGATATGATTGCACTTCTGATTGTATTCAATTTTTTTCTGCAATGTTTTACTGATGTGCAGATGTGCCCTTCTGCATTAGTAGGGGAGGGACGGTGGCTCAGTGGTAGAGCATCTGCTTGGGAAGCAGAAGGTCCCAGGTTCAATCCCTGGCATCTCCAAAAAAGGGTCCAGGCAAATAGGTGTGAAAAACTTCAGCTTGAGACCCTGGAGAGCCGCTGCCAGTCTGAGAAGACAGTACTGACTTTGATGGACCAAAGGTCTGATTCAGTATAAGGCAGCTTCATATGTTCATATATGTTCAATCCTATACAAAATGTTCTTGATATAACCAAAGTTATAGACTCATCAAAATCAAAATTAGTTCTCTGCATTTTTTTTAAAAAACAATGTATATTTTTACATTGGCTATATAGGAGGGAGGGAAGGACACAAATTAAATGAAAGTATTGAAACTACAGAGAGAAGTTCATGCACAGTGTTCTGTTGAACATTTAAAAAAAACATAATTTTGAATTCTTAATATATCACTCAACTTTAGAAACAAGACTAGGCAATTTGAGAAGTGAAAAGAATGTTATAATTTAACTGCAAGGACTCATTTAATTTTTTTTAGAAGAGGGATTATTTCTATAGTTATTTTCACCCATAAAAATAGCTTGTGGTTTTCAAGATCCTATTGCTCTCTCTCTCTCTCTCATCCATCCATCCATCCATCCATCCATCCATCCATCCATCCATCCATCAACAGAATGTTAGAAGACATGCCATTTCTAAATTAACTTTCTTCTTATGTGTCCAGATCCAAATGATGTAAAATTGATGTTGTAAGGAAAATTTTCCTGCAACACAGGACATCTTTCAAATAGCAGATGTTCCCCTTTTATCAAACGGAGGAAACCAATTGTGTATTAGGACATTAAGAGCTAGAATATTAAATACACCTGAAAGTTGCAAACATTTAATTTGTAGAAAGAGATGAAAATAATATATTACTACAATTGTATGTTTTGTCATTGCCTTCGACGCAAGCATACATAGGTGATCATCTGGTAAGAGATATCTCAATTTTAAGTAAGACTCAAGGCTTCTTTCAATTAAAAAGAAACCAATTTGAATGTATTTAGAAGAAGAAGAAGATATTGGATTTATATCCCACCCTCCACTCCGAAGAGTCTCAGAGCGGCTCACAATCTCCTTTATCTCCCTCCCCCACAACAGACACCCTGTGAGGTGGGTGGGGCTGGAGAGGGCTCTCACAGCAGCTGCCCTTTCAAGGACAACCTCTGCCAGAGCTATGGCTGACCCAAGGCCATGCTAGCAGGTGCAAGTGGAGGAGTGGGGAATCAAACCTGGTTCTCCCAGATAAGAGTCCGCACACTTAACCACTACACCAAACTGGCTCTCCTACACCAAACTGGCTCTCCTCACCAAACTGGCTTACATGAACCAGAGGAGCCACACAAGTTTTAATCCAGGGTTAATTGTCATTGAACCTACTCAGGGAATTTCTGCTCCTCAGCAATGTTGTTTAGCTGGTGGTATTTATGTGGCACTTCAGAAGTAGACAGTACTACTTATACTAGTTATGGTTAAATGTTTTTATTTTCATGCTTTTTATTCTCTAATCAGTTTCCATACAAAGAGAAGAATTTCAAGGAAAAGGTAGAGCTCCATAATACAAACAATCATGACTCCAAGGTATTAGTGCATTTAAGGGGTCTTATATTTTAGTGATACTATTAAATCTTTCAGGATTGCTGGTTCTATTTGAATCTCACCATGTTGGGTTAAAAAAAACCCCACAACCTTGTACAATCTACCTCATCTCCTTATTTTCATTCCATTTTCTGTCTCTTTATGACAGAAATTTTCCCATAAAATGTATATATCTGTCCTTTGTGCCAAAGTAAATCATTATTATATAATTGCTTAATAAATCATATATATATATATTTATTTATATATATATTTATTTATTTCTCATGTGTTTACAGAACTGTGATACCGAAATTCACAGATCATGCCCACATTGAGAAAATGAGATTTTTCTAGAAATCTGGGGAACCATCAGGTGTGCAGAAAAATCTAAAAATGTAAAAATACATTGGAAAGTTGGCCCTGCCACCAAAGCAGCTTCTCTGGAAGGCCCTGCCAGCTGCCAGAGGCCCTGCTGCCACCAGTGTGGGGAAACAGGAGGGTGCTGAGAGAGTTGCTGCTATGGAGGGAGAGAACTAGGTGGACTGTGACTACAAAGGCATGCAAGTGGGTGAGGAGGCTCCTTCTCATCCCTTGTAGTTGCTGACTCAGCTGCCTTCTCAAAACTTTCTTTTGGTTTCTAATCAGTCAGACTTCAGAGAGAAGCAGTGCTGGAGGTGGGGAGTGAGAAGGATCCTTCATCCCCACATAGTTCTTGTGCTGTGTCTCCCTGTAATCTGACTAATTAGAAGCCCAAAAAAAGTTTTAAAAGGACAGCTGACAGGCCCATAGCTACTGGGGAGCCTGGAGGGAGCCTGTCTCCTGACTTCCTGGCAGGGCCAACCCACAACATTCCCTTTCCACTGCCTGGCACCTAGCAAGCAGGCAGCTGGCTGGGGGAGACAAGGGGCTGCTACTGTTGCTTGGGGAGGGGGGCACAGAGCTGGGGGTGTCTGGAGCATACCAGCGAGGCTCCCTCTGGGGCATAGAAAAGAGAGTTGTAACCCCGACGGCCCAAAGCTTTGCATGCCCCAGACTTGGCAGCAAGGCTTGCTTGGCTGCCTGAGTGTCTTGTCTGCAAGCAAGGCAGGTCTCCCCCACCCCATGATGCTCAAGTAGGGCTGTCAAGTCTCTGGTCTGGGCGGGGGTTCCCCCGCCTGGGTGGTTCCCAACCCACCAGCCCACATTGAGCTGGCAAGGGGAACCTCACCCTACATCACCAGCATGATGTCACTTTCAGGTGACATCATCATGCTTGCGACGTTGCGCAGCGGCCACTCTAGGCATTTCCAGGGAAACAATGTTTTTCCTAGACGCTCTAGCCATTTAGGCACACGCGTGAAAGTCCCCCGCTGGAGAATGCAGGGGACTTGGCAACCCTATGCCTAAGCATGACTTGCAAAGGCAGCCCCTTCAGCTGACTGGCTGTAGAGCTTGCACCGAAGGCAGCAAGGGAGGAGGAGGAGGCAGGATGGTCTGTGGAAGGCAGTGGAAGAGGCATGCCCAGCCCGGGCTGTACCAGATGTGCAGGTGGAAAGGAGTTGACCAGAGCATCTGGTGGGGTCTGCAGTCACCAACCTCAGCCACTTCACCTGGCATTAGAGCAAGAAAGGGGGGAGTTGCAGCAAAAGGGGGGGGGTTGTCTTTTTTCTCCCTGTTCGGAGGGGGGGGGAGAGAAAAGAGATGGCACTTTGGAAAGTAAAAAAGCTTCACCTATGCCCTGCTGCTGCCAAGGACAGCCTGGCAGAGGCCAGACAGACAGAGCATCAGTGAAAAGCATTCTAGCCTTGGTTTCTCTCAGTAAAAAATGAGAAAAATAGGAAGTTGTAAGCCAAAATGCCCTCAAAACGAGGTTGAGGAATTGTCAGGTGGGCACCTGGCTTAGTCAGGATCTTTTACCTGTGTATACAGGATTCCATGTCCAGAAAGTAATGCTTGAAAATAATAGGGACTCTAATTAAGTTAAACAATTAAAATTTATTAAGGAAAATATAGACTTTCATACAAGATAAAATACTCATAAAATCATACACACAGTCCTAGGAAAAATAGAGAGAGAGATAGGGGAACACCTGGGTAGACGAACAGGGTGATATTTACCTATCATAGTCTTCAAGGAAGGCTCCAATGGCGACGAGCGAGGAAGTGGGAGAAGGGACCCAAAACTGATCAGGAATTGGGGATGGATCTATGCAGCGGAATTGGGATACTGATAGAAGCACACCTGTGGGTAGCTAGTCCACAGATTATAAGGACTCTCTTGAGCTCTTAGGGGATGGGAGGTACGAGGGAGGAGGAAGGTGGTCAGCTAATGCATGACCTCCCAAAAAGGGGAGGTTTCGCAGTGACCATAAGGGCTGGATTACTGTGAAAACCAATAGAAAGTTCATTGGTGGCACCTAATTGGGTGCTTGCTCTTGACCAATGGACTGGCTTGGATCCTGGATACCTGAGTGAACTTTCAGGTTGAAATGGACCAAGGGGAGGCTCCAAAATGACAATTGGGGAGAAGAATAGAGGAGATTACTGGGTGGGGAGATACGTAAGACTATTAGACTTATCTAAAAGGGTGACAATAGAGTGTCAAATCATGGCCTAGGTAACACCCAGTTTGTACAAAGGAACTTGGCTCTGGCTGACGATGGTCTTCCTCTTCTACTGTCTTCTCCTTGGCACTAATCTTTGTCTTGAGTTCCATCAAACAAAGAAAGTTGTGGTTGGACGATTAACCACTCCTGGGGTGGGTAGGTTGCTTGCAGGCACGGGTGACATATGGTGTGTACGTGAGCCGTTCGCTTTGCTGGAATGGAGTCAAGCATGGTAGGAAGATGGCTGCATGTGGTGTTAGCCCTCCATGGTGGATTCCATGGTCAGCGCTTCAAAACCATTCGCCTGGATAGCTCCTGGTGGCGTAGTTTCCTCCATTTCATGGCTCGGATAGACATCATACGATGGGAAGTCTTCCATTCTCCTGGTGGGCACTCTTGTACCGGTCTTGAGTGCCTTTGTAGCGTTATGGCTGTTTGTACTGCATAAGTCCCTTTTGCCCCTGGATAGGCTTGCTCACACTCTCTGGCCAGACGTGTGCGAGTCACTTCTCCAGGTGCTATGGCAACCAAGCTGGTGATTACGATGTTCTTTAAGGGGGTTTTTCCTCACAAAGTGCCCCTTTCAGGCTATTTTGGCCTTTGAAGGAGGATTTGTCAGGGCCAGGCCTGGCAGCAACCACTAGATTACTTGATACCACCTAACGTGCGTGACTCACCTAAGCCTGGCTGTTTGCTTCTGTTTATAGGGTTGCTAAATGCATGGAGATTTGAGGAGGGTGAAATTTGAGAGAGGAGAGACTTCAACAGACTATAATGCAATAACCTCTGCCTTCTGAAGCTGTCACTGTATCCAGGGAAACGGATTCTGTAGTCTAGAGACCAGCTGTAATTCTGGGAGAACTCCAGGCTTCATCTGGAGGTTGGTAACCCTAACTATTCAAAAGCAGACATCCTATGAAAGTCAGGGCAATGTAGTGGTTAGAGCTTCAGAGCAGGATCTGGGAGACCCAGATTCAAAATCCCATCTCGCTGTGGAAGCTCGCTAGGTGATTTTGGGCCAGTCAGATACTATTATCCTAACCTACCAAACAAATCACTAGTATCAGCAATACAAACAAAAAGACTAACTGTTTATGACAATAAAAAGCAAAATAAATAAATAAATGGGCATATTCATTCATCCCAATATTTATATGTGGAGGGATGGCGGCTCAGTGGTAGAGCATCTGCTTAGTAAGCAGAAGGTCCCAGTTTCAATCCCCGGCATCTCCAACTAAAAAGGGTCCAGGCAAGTAGGCATGAAAAACCTCAGCTTGAGACCCTGGAGAGCTGCTGCCAGTCTGAGTAGACAATACTGACTTTGATGGACTGAGGGTCTGATTCAGTATAAGGCAGCTTCATATGTTCATATGATAAGCCCTAACCATATTTATATAAGCCCTAACTTAACACAAACCAACAAAAAACAGTTCCAACTAATAAAATATGTGTATGTAAAAACTGTATCATGGAACTTATCTTCTTTTTGGAACAACCAGAGCAGTGCGCTTCCACCTTAGAGTCACCATCAGTTGTATCTAGTGCAGTAAATTCCAAATAAATTTGTAGATTCTATCTAGGTGAACATCTGAGAAATATCGAGGAAATCAAAAATCTTCAGTAACTAGCAACATTTCTCAGAGGGTTCACTGCTATACTTCAAAATATCTTTGAAGTAATGGTCAGTGTATGAATAAGGAAAAATACATATGAAGTGATTAGGGAGACATCTTTGGCCAGCTCCATTATTAGAAACAAAGGAGAATGCAACAGGAAAAAGGACAGCTGGAAAGAGACCTACATGGGACCATCAAATTCCATCTGGCTCAATTACCTGTACCTCTAGCATTAATAGTTTCAGATAACAAATGGTAGATAACCAACCGAATCATGAAAAATGAATTAAACCAACAAGGGCATGTTTTCTCCTTGAGCTGCCCTTACAGATAAAGACAGATCAAGGGGGGGGGGGGGCGGGGAAGAAACATGCTGTCCTTTGTTATAAATATAACCAGACCTGTGGTATCTTTCATAGACAGGGGCTATTTCAGGTTATGTCCACAAATTGCAGTACTAGCCTATTCTTTAACATTTCGGTTGATATTAAGCAATTTAATTTAAAGATAATCTTGTAAAGGTAAATGTTTGGAGGATGGCAATTGTTGATTATGCTGAGGCATACATATGGATTTGTCGGTCATCTTGCTCAAAAACAGCAGGAATTAAGTTGTGATCAGGGCTTTTTCTGAGCAGGAATGCACAGGAATGCAGTTCTGGCTGGCTTGCTTGGAATCAGGGGTGTGGCCTAATATGCAAATGAGTTCCTGCTGGGCTATTTCTATTTAAAAAGCCATGGTTGTTATGCAATCTTGTTATTGCCAACAAAATGCCAAAATGAGATGAAAACTGAATTTGTGAGTTCCTTAGCTGGAATAGCCAAACAATTCATAGAGAAGCCAATAACATTTCAATGAGACTTGCAACATTCATCTGGAGTTCTACACAACATGTGGCATAGTAGTTAGACTGTTTTACTGGGATCTGGGAGACCCAGGTTCAGTTTCCATTCTGCCATGGAAGCTTGATGGGTGATTTAGGCCAATCACACAGTCAACCTTATATATAGAAATTCTGGTACCCTCCCCCCTCTGCAAAAAAAAAAAAAAGCACTGCATGAAGCTAATATCCCCACAGAAACTTTAGCACAGATGGTGTATGAATGATGCAATGGAAATGAACAATGATTGAAAGATAATAGTTTAAAATTAGCCTGCCTTAACACTACAGAGATAGAAATTTTAAAATTTAGCTTATTGCACATATGTCTCTTTCTCTGCAATGCGGCATTTTAAAATGAAAAAACAACAACCTGGGATCACAGTCCATATTACAGGCAATACAAGAAACAAACACTGTGATGTACTGGCTAGCAATGTTTAATAAAACCTTTTTGAGAATCATATAATCTTTTTTGAATATTACAATGTTACAAGAAAGGTCAATTCAGTGAGCACCCGGATATAGGCTCATTTCATCAAAAAACTTCCTCAGGAGTATTATTTCCTATTTCCTTCAGGGTTATCAGCCTCTTGTTACAATTTAATGTTAATGCTCTCTGCAGCATCTTTATTTTCTTTACGATCTCTCATCCTGGAATAAACCATGGTAATAACAATGAGATACAACACAAAGCTGAATAGAAGTGGACAATTCTTAAATTTTTAAATGACTAATGTTAAGATATTGTTAATTGTTATTAAGAACTTACCTCTCAATACCACTTAAGCATATATATTTATATTAGGAGCTTAAGCCAGTCCTGAACTTCTCTAACCAGATGCAAAAACCTTCTGGATTTTGCTGGCAAAATACTCCCTACAATAGTTATATTTGGAGCAAGCCATTCCTTTTGATGGCAAAATGTTCTCAATTCATATATTAATATAAGAGCAAGCCAGTCCTGAGCCTCTTCTCTTACCAGATGCACAAG
The DNA here is from genome assembly GCF_032191835.1 of Heteronotia binoei. Lineage (NCBI taxonomy): Eukaryota > Metazoa > Chordata > Lepidosauria > Squamata > Gekkonidae > Heteronotia > Heteronotia binoei. The sequence continues at coordinate 96,516,692 of NC_083229.1, forward strand.
CCCTCTGGATTTTGCTGGCTAAATGCTCTCTGCATTTTTTATTTGGAGCAACAACTGTGCCTAAGGTTTAACCTGTTGATGTTCAATGGAATCCTTCCCTTTGATTTTCCTGAGCAATTTACCTATGCTTTGAGGTGCGGTTGCAGTGTAATAGATTATTTTTTAATTTCTCCAGTGCTTTGGCAGCTAGTTAAAAGTTTCTCAATTGGGGATCATATAGAAAGTGATCACTTTCCTTTTGGTACTTGTCATTAAAACCTCACTTATTTCTGGAATTAAGGTCTGTCAAAGAACTGACCCATGCAATGTGGCAGAAAAGATTCCCAGAATTTTTTGGTCAAGTAATGTGGCACTCAAGGTAGCCAATTTTTAAATGCTGATTTTTAGCTGAATTTCTTTTACTCACATAGAATCGGGATTTCCATGAGGTGCTGCAGGTGTATGAAAACATTATGGTTCAACTTTCTAATGTCTCTTGGTCTCAGTCTAACCAACAGCAATGAGTGGGGGAGGGAAATGTGAGAGGTTGGTTTGACAGAGAATGTCATAAAATGAAATCTCAAGTGTGTGCCATTTACCAAAAGTATAGGAAAATGGATAGTTTGCTGAAGGAATACTTTGAAATGAAATCTCAGTTAATTCGACTATATAAAAATAAGCAAAAAGCTTTCACCCCAAAATGTTGAGAGCCACTTATTCAGGCCACTGTGAGTAACGACACAAGGAAGTTTTGGGCCTTGATTTCTGATGCCTCCGGTAAGAAATGTGTTATTCTCTGAAAAGCTATGATGATTATATGATCACCATCAGGAAAAAGAACCCACCTATATTGAAGCCTTATTTAGTTTTTGCATTTCTGGTTTTTTTTTTTAATATTCCAAAGGACTCTTGGGGCCTTGAATTCATATTAGTAAACTTGATTAATCTCTTAAACACTTGCAGGCCTGAAGTGTGAAACCAGCATATGCTGCTGTGGGAAAGAAGAACTCTGGAGATTTTAATACAACTCTAACAGACATCTTCATACAAGATTCATCCTTATGCACTGCATGTTTGTCCATATTTTAACCCTGGATGTATGAAGGTATCAGACTAATTCATTATATTTTGTTCTCTTAACATCTGCACTTCTGAATGGCATCCCTGGAAAAATAAAAATTGCCTTTTACAAGGACAATGCAGAATTACTTTCTGTGTTAGTCCTTTTACAAGGGTACACTTCCATCTCATTAAATAAATTATACAAATTCATTATGGAAAGGCTTATCAATGACTGTGATAACAGAACTTCCACATTCAGAAGCAGCATAGCTCTGAGTACTGGATGCTGGGAATTGCCAAAGAGATATGCTGAATTTGAGCAATTAAACAGGATCATTAATTGAATGCCAAATATAGTAGTAGTGTCCATTCTATGAAGACCAGTACAGAGTGCATATAGGACCAAGAGGGCTGATTTTTTTCTTTATAATAATCTCTAGGCAATATTATTTGTCGAAATAACATATGCAGTGCTGCAAATAAAATTCTGCAAGTGTCTTTTGTGCAAATAAATAGGTTAAGACGGACCTTTCTGTACCTTACAGCTGGATTTAGTGAGGTTGTGACCTGAATGAAAAAAATGAGTGATTTCCCCTGAAAACAGTATGAATAATATTTTGAGTAACTTTAAATCACCTGTATTGAATATACTGTGTCTCATGGTGGAAGAAAACATACTAATTCACTCTACAAGAATCTTCCTCCTTCCAAAAAGTTATTTCTATATAACTGAAAGAATATGAAATCTCTGGTTGGCAGTTGATAACTCCATGTGGTCAGTTTATGTAGGTTGCAAATGTGTTCAGAAGAATGGGGTGAAATTTGACTGGGATTAGATCAGAGCAAACCCCTTTTCAGTTTAAAACTGTGGCTTGGGGAAAGAAAGGGCTCCTCCCCCTTTAAAGAAAATGAAATGGCCTTGCCAGAAAGCTATTTATTTATTTATACATTAGATTTTCGGAATGCCCAATCCTTGCTGCTACAGGGCTCTGGGTAATGTACAGTATCATTAAAACAAACCAGTTAAAATAATAAACAATAGGTTAAAATACATTTTAAGAACAGATGGCAAGTATTCATTTCCCCAGTTACAGACTGCTGGTCACTTCATGAGCAGGGTGGGGTGGGGAAGGGGTGAGCAAGCATGAAGCAGAAACCCAGGAAAAGGTGCCAGTTTGAGATGGAAACCATCACTGTCCTCACTCAAAAGCCTAGTGGAACACCTTTGCCTTGTGTACTCTGCAAAATTACTAAGGTCCCACAGGGCCCTGTAGAAGGCTCTGAGGACAGAGTCCCACAGGGTCCTGGGGACAGCCAGACATCTTCAGGGCTAGGGACCACTCACATTGTTATCCTGAGACTCTGAGAATGCAACACCCTTCCAGGGACATAACAAAGGTGACAGTCCCATAGATATGTTGGTCTCAAGGCCTTATAGGTCAATACCCAAAGAAGAAGATGACGACTGCAGATTTATAACCCATCCTTCTCTCTGAATCAGAGACTCAGAGCAGCTTACAATCTCCTATATCTCCTTTCCCCACAACAGACACCCAGTGAGGTGGGTGGGGCTGAGAGGGTTCTCACAGCAGCTGCCCTTTCAAGGACAACTCCTATGAGAGCTATAGCTAACCCAAGGTCATTCCAGCAGCTGTAAGTGGAAGAGTGGGGGATCAAACCCGGTTCTCCCAGATAAGAATGCGCACACTTAATCACTATACCAAACTGGCTCTTGAACTTGACTCAGTATTCCACTGAGAGCCAGTGCTGCTGGCACAGCAAAGGTTGTATACGAGCTACCCATGATCCCTTCCTAAGTCATGTAAATAACCAGGTCTTTTTTTGAGCAGGAATGCAGTTCCGGCTGGCTTGGTGTCAGTGGGTGTGGTCTAATATGCAAATGAGTTCCTGCTGGGCTTTTTCTACAAAGAAAGCCCTGTAAATAACGTCTTAAAACGGAGTCCCTCCTTCCCTATGCCACAGGAATAAAGTGAAAACGGCTTCCTCTGCTCTTTAAAATGATATTCCCTATTGCTGCTGTGTGGGTGCAGGGAAAGCAAGTGTGATTGGGATGGAGGGGGAGGCCAAGTTTGCCAAACAAAAACAACATCTAGTTTGGCCCTTTCAAATAACATTTGAGGATTCATTAGAGCAAATGGTTGGATTAGGCTTCCCAATCCCCCCGCTTTTCCGGGAGGCTCCTGGGTTCCCAGCTTCATCCCCCGGTCTCCAGAAATCAGGAAGCGGGGGGGTGGGGGGGTGGAGGGGGGGGAGAACATACCTGAAGCGTTCATGTTGGTGTAGAGCTCCTGAGTCCTGAGCAGTTTGTAAAATTTCTGCCCCTTTAAGGCTGGGCAGGAAGGAGGAAACAGGAAGGGCTTCGGAGAACGGCCCCGCCCTTTCTTTGCTTTCGTTTTCAGAGCAGGCAGAGGGAAGAAGACCAAGTGCGGTAAGTGTTTGTTTGTGTGTGTGAGAGAGGGAGGGGGCAGGGAGGGGGGAATTCCCTGGTATGGAGGCCCTCCCCCTTCCTTTAGAAAGCATGGGGGGGAGGGAAATGTCTACTAGACACTCTATTATTCCCTATGGAGAACAATTCCCATAGGGAATAATAGGGAATTGATCCGTGGGTATTGAGGGCTCTGGGGGGGCTATTTTTTGAGGTAGAGGCACCAAATTTTTAGTATAGCATCTAGTGCCTCTCCCCAAAATACCCCCCAAGTTTCAAAACGATTGGACCAGAGGGTCCAATTCTATGAGCCCCAAAAGATGGTGCCCCTATCCTTAATTATTTCCTATGGAAGAAAGGCATTTAAAAAGGTGAGCTGTCCCTTTAAATGTGATGGCCAGAACTCCCTTGGAGTTCAATTATGCTTGTCACATCCTTGTTCCTGGCTCCACCCCCAAGGTCTCCTGGCTCCACCCCCAAAGTCTCCTGGCTCCGCCCCCAAAGTCCCCAGATTTTTCTTTAATTGGACTTGGCAACCCTAGGTTGGATCATGGGCAAACAAAAGAAGAGGACCTGGGGGAAGTCGTAACCCAGGGGCCAGAAAAAGCAGGCTATCATTTCTCTTAGCTTCCTGACATAATAATGGTAAGATACTATAAACTACAATTCTACTTTCTGTCACTGTATCAAAAGAATGATAGATTGAAAATATTGGAACAATGTAATGGAATAATACAGTACTTAATTATGCTCTTTCTGTTTTAGGTTATGTAATTTTGAAATTGCTCATGAACAAAATGTCTATTTCATGGCTGACCTTCTATATGATAGACCAAAAGCAAGGCAACAAATGGGGAAAATATTTCACAAATAACTGTCATTAGAAAACTAAACAAGGTCACAATTCATCTTGTCCCTAGTCATTTCAGCCTTTAGCAGAAGTGTACTTTGAACAAATATATTGACCTTATGAATAAAGATTATCCTATTTCTGTTTAACACTGTTGGGGAGAACATTATTCTCTAGTAAATGGACATAAAAATCAACTGCTGGGATTTTTAAAACAAAAATTACAGAATCTCATTGAACTAAATTTTAAAAAGTGCCACATGGGGAAGATTCAGACAAATACTTTTAATACAAAGACTTTACAAAATTCCCTTTTATCAGTGTTCCTAAACAGAGTTATGAGTTATGAGTTCTATTCATATTGTCTGTGAAGAATTATGCTAAAGAGAAGAAAAATGAAGTTTTAAAAAGTACCAGTAGAGTTTTACAGCCAAATATAATTTTCAAAGGAAATAGCAGGTATCTGACTGCAACACTTCCAGCAGTGACTTTGTAAGCATCCACACTATTACAAAGATTATTTCAAATATTTTCTTGTAGAGGAAGACAAAAAGATCAAATATAACAGATGTAAATAGCATTCTTTCTACAGACTTCCATATGTGTTTGTTCCTTCTTAGTTTATACCAGGATAAGTGTCATATTTGAAGAATAAGTGTTCTATTCATAAACAATATCTGTCTAAAGGAGGGGGAGAAAATCCCCTTTGGGATTATATATGTTGCATGATCTCAGATGGTTGTAAGACTATATTTTGTTTAATTTTCTTACGGTCATTCAATGGATTCATCAGCATTTGAGCAGAACCTGTCTCAAAACTTGGAACAGTAAGGTACCTGTATGTCACGTTTGTCTGTGCATCAAAATGTTTTGAGAGACGTATTTATCAACATTGTTTCCCTAAACAAGTTAGCATGTTAGTGCAGAAGACAATATATGGTACCAAGAAGTTTCCATCCATAGGCACTTGGACTGGTTGGCCTACTGTGTCTTGTTTGCTTAGCCCCACCTCCCCCATCAGCTGACTTAACTGTAACCATCCAGCCACAGCTTCTAAAGCCCTGGTCAGATGATCTGAGGTGGAACCTGAATGGCCATCCATCAACAGATAGAGCTGAGTGTCATCTGCATACTGGTGACAACCCAGCTCATAACCTCGAGCAATCTGGATAAGGGGCCCATATATAGCCGCTCATGATTATACCAGAGTGAGGATGGGTTGGGTGTGTGTGTGTGTAAAAAAATTTGCCTGAGATTTCATCTCAACTCAATTTTTTTACTTTATTTCCTGAGTTTCTTCCAAATTTAGCAAAACCAAGCATACTGCGGTTCAGAAAGAATAAAAGGACATAAAGCCTGAATTGTACAGATATACTGGACCAGAGCAACAACCATTGAATACATGCATCCATATATTTCATACTGACAACATCATCCAATATAATACACTTGTTTGATGAAGTAGATGAATGAGATAGATCAGACAAAAACATATCTTTCAAAAAAAGTATTTTCTCTAGCAGAAGCAGCTTGCTCTGACTCTCAAAGGAAAAGCTCAGCAGCCTGCTGCCTGCTTCAACTTTTTTTTTTTTTTGGCATTTATCTGATGTTTGCATTCACTGAGGTTTCAAACTGAAAAGAAAACCTGTTCAAAACTACACTGCATGACTACTGAGATTTTTTTAGTGAACTGTTTCCTCATTTAACAACAGGATACAGTCACCAATGCCCAAAGGACCTATGACCATAAGGGTCCCTGAGGCAACAGCTGCTCCTGTTTCTGCACAGAAGAGGACCAAGGTAACTTTCTGCCTCCGTTTTTAGGACAAAGGAAATCATTTGGGCCAAGCTGGGTTATTTCTGAAAGCAAATTTAAATGTAGCCCCTTTAGACCCCACCCCAAAATACAACGCTATCTTCTTTCTTGAATAAAATGTAGATTTTCAACTTGAGAAAACTGAAGACACCAGACTGACAGAACAAAAATGAGATTTTGCTTTTAGAGCATTGCAAAAATGTTTGTCTTTTTTAATGTGGGTACTCAAAAGGCTGAGCATAACAAAAAATATTTATTACACAGTGTAACAACAATTAAAAACAAGGCAAATGCACAGAAATGCATAGAAATTTTAAAATCCAACCTATAGAAATTGTACATCATTAATCACGTAACAGAATATCTCATAAAAAGCCACTAGGCCACATGTATAATGTGGATTATATTAACACACATGAAGATGTTGTATACTTGACCAGAGACAGAATAATTGGAGAGAGACACTGTCATCTTTGTGGGTTGGCTCAGATTCTGTACAGGCCTGACTTTCATGTGAAGCCCACCTAGGGATGCCAGGTCCAACTCAGGAAATATCTGGGAACTTTGGGAGTGCAGCCTGGAGCAAGGTTGTGACAAGCATGACTGAGCTTCAAAGGGACTCTGGCCATCACATTTAAAGAGACTGCACTCCTTTTATATGCCTTCTCTCCATTGGAAATAATGGAGGATAGGGGCACCTTCTTTGGGGACCCATAGAATTGGACCTCCAATCCAATCTTTTTGAAACTTGGGGGATATTTTGAGAAGAGGCACCAGATACTATGCTGAACATTTGGCGCCTCTATCTAAAAAAACCAACCCCCCTCTGAGCCGCAGATACCCACAGATCAATTCTCCATTATACCCTATGGGGGCCAGTCTCCATAGGATATAATTAAGTGCCCTGGGTTTCTTCCTCCTTTGTTTTTTCTTTCTCCTTTTAATGAACATTACTATACATTTATAATTGACATCCAAAGTTTTTTTCATAGAAAAAGCCTAGCAGGAACTCATTTGCATATTAGGCCACACCCCTGACATCACCATTGTTTCAACAGGAACTTATTTGCATATTAGGCCATACACCCTGACACTAAGCCAGCCGGAACTGCTTTCCTGCTAAAAAAAAAAAAGCCCTTTTGATATCACATTTAATTATTTGGGGAATATATATTCTGTTTCTCCAGTACTGCATGAGGTAATTTACAATTAAAATAGTAAAACAACACCATTCATATCACAAGGTAATAAGATATGTCAATAAACAAGATAAGCCAATAGAATGAATGAATGAATGAATGAATGAATGAATGAATGAATAAATAAATAAATAAATAAATAAATAAATAAATAAATAAATAAATAAATACTGATTTAAACATAGCGATAAAAACAAGCCATGCCAGCTGAAAAGCTATTGCATAAAAGCAAACAAAACAAGTAAGAGCAGTCTAAAATGATATTAACAGGACAGTCTTCAGGCTAGGAGAATGCCATAAAACAGAAATGTTTTGGCTTGGCACCTAAAAGAAAACACAATAAAAGTCCTGACAGCCTCAATGGGGTAGGTATTTCACTTTTGTTTCTTATATATTTTATTTTATTTTATACCTCACTAGGTATTTCACTTTTCCTTGGTTTTCATTATCATTAGTTTATGTTACTTGTTAAGTTAGCATTATCATAAGAACCAAGGAAACAGCTCACCTGAGAGGTCTGGGATTATTGGCAAAAGCTTTCATACAACTTGTTGCCCTGAATTTTTTTTTAATGTTGATACCAGCCTTTTAAGAATGCTTTCTAGCTTTCCCTCTCCAAAAAGAAGTCGCATCTTTTCAGGAGTGACTGACAAGTGCCTGCAGTTTATATCGCACTGTCATCTCAGATCAGTGATACTACCAAACAACTGATTCATTTGAGAAGCCAGGAGAAGCCAGGAGAAGCCCTGGAGAAGCCAGGGATTATACCTGGGACTTCTGGCATGCAAAACAGATGAGCCACAGCTGCACTCCAAATGGAAATAATGAAATATGATCAGCATGAATTCCTAACTACAAGCTAGAATTTTTACTTGTCTGCACTTCTGTTCATAAATTCCACTGTTTCTGAAATAAAGGGAGAAGAGAGCTTACCCTTCATGCCTTTATGATTGGTGAATTGCTTCCTGCCAAGTCTGTACCATATACAATTAGGTACACTGCAATTGTGGAACAGCAAGAGACCTTGGTGTTCTGGAGCTTGCATACATTGGGCACAATGCTCCAGAGCAGGAGTGCCAACTGTCTGGCCTGCAGGCCAGAACTGGCCTGCCCAGGGCTTTAATCAGGCCAGTGGGGCTCTTTCCTTCCTCCCCCTCCTGTCCTCGCCCTTTGAGGCTGCTAAAGTTTCCAGCCCCTTCTGCCTTGTCTTTGCTAGCTGCAGCTGGAAGCAAAGCTGTAAAGAAAATGTGTAGTGGATTTTCCATTAAGGTCTCTGTGCCCAGTTACATAGAACTCAGAGACCTTAATGCAGGATAGGGGCACCTTCTTTGGGGAAAATCCATTCCACATTTTCCTTGCAACTTTGTCCCTTCTGCAATGCATTTCAATGGAGTAGTGATCAGTTTCAGTTTCACTTTTCAGTGTTCCTATAGCCAGCTGAAGCTCATGCTTCCTAGAAATGTGTCCTTGCAAATAAATCGTTGATGCTTTGAGCCAGCTTGTCTCTGCTGAATGGGCCTAAGAACTGGTGCCTAATGAGTTTTCAAATCTGGGAACCCACAGCCAAAGGGAGGTATTACACTGGAGTGCCACTGCCAGTCTTAATTGGCCCCCTCCCCAGGGTGGGGGAGAAGCTTGCAATACCATTTCATTGTTTTCCCAGGCTCAGGGCATTTTATATTTTTTTGTTTCTGCTGTGATCCTTGTGCTTTTTCTTGTTTTATTTTTTTAATTGCATTGCCAAATCTCACACCTATTCCCCACCTTTCCATTTTAAACAAAGTATTGGAAGAGTTTTAAGCATCTTTGTATTTTAAGTTAAAAATAATATATTTGATTGCATTTGTCTGTGGGCTTTATAAAGTTTATATCTCCACTACCTCATATTACACTTTATGACACACATGGCCCAGCCCCCCAAGTCCCATTTGTGTCAGATCAAGCCCTCCTAACAAAAGAGTTCATCACCCCTGCTCTAGAGTCTAGACCCACAAAGTCTCCTGTACTGACATGCTCTAAGTTGTACTTCTGTTGTCACTGTGGGACTGGACTGAATATTCAAACAGACTTTGTAATTCACCTCACAAGAAAACAAGAATAATTTGCATCTTTCCATAAATTTGGCAGCATAAACTACTCAAAGTAATTTGAGATAATAGAAATCACCAATTCTTGAAAACTCAACTCCACCCAGCTGCTGAGCCTTGTCAGTGTTTGAGTTCCTTTAAGAACTAAACTGCTGAGTCAAGGTTATGCAACTAAAACTATACAGCTGTGATAGAAGTCACGAGAAGCACAGGTGTAGCTTATGTTACCAATCAGGCTTAGGATTGGGTGGCTGCACTATATCTGTGGTAGCATTAGCCACAGCACTTTGCCTTGGTTACATGCCGTGCCTTGGCCTTGGGCGATGCTGTATGTATGACATATGTGAAGGAGAAACTCTGTTGAACTGTTTCTTGGAAGGAGTGACTTACTGACTGACTTGCTGGATTCATGTAATGTATTGGACTGTTTTTGACTTCTCTATTGGACTGTGATTTGGTGCTGCATATTGGAGGACTGCTATTCTGTGTATGACCATTGCCTGTTTTGACTGCCTCTTCCGTTTATCCCAAAATATAACTGTTAACTGGCTGTTGTGGAGTCTGTGTTTTTACCACAGTGTTCTGGAGTGCACCCAACTATCTACTCACTCAGGGGACCACACCTTCCTGCACATTCAAACTCTGTCATCGGTTATGGGCCCAGTGCGTAGGTCTCCTGGAGAGTAAGAGCGCTACGTGCCATCAGTTCCTGTGGTCTACTCGAGGTCTACTCTTGAGTAACAGCCATTTTTGGGCGTGGCAGTTTTTGTATTTTACACAGGCAGAATGGAGTCCAGTATCCAAGTCTCCGGATTCCTCATCAAGAGGCTGAACGGGGAGAATTACTGCACCTGGTCGGAGAAGGTCACAATGATCCTCAAATATCATGGTTTGTGGGAGTACGTGACAAGTCCACCCAATATAGCTGTGTTAGACGCTGCTGATGACGCAGCTGTTATAGCAAAACACAGGAGTAATGAGGATAAAGCTTGCGCACTAATTGGTCTAACGTTGGAAGACAGCCAGCTTATCCACATAAAGTCCTCCAGCAGTGCAAAGTCTAGTTGGGACGCTTTAAAGTCTCTCTATGTCAGTGAGAGTGTAGGCTCCCACATATACTTAATGAAGAAACTCCTTAGTGCAAAATATGTGCCTGGTGGGGAAATGAATGTCCACCTAGAGTTTATGCAACGTACCTTGCAACAGTTACAGGAGAAGGAGGTGGTTTTTTCTGAGCAGCAGAAAGCCTACATAATCCTTTGCTCCCTGGATGCTAGTTATGATCAGTTTGTATCCTGTTTGGATATCTTGCCTAAAGCTGAGATAACTATGTCTAACATCGCTCAACGTTTGTTGAATGAGAACATGAGGAGAAGGAACACAGTTTTGTTCGGTGTGTCTCCAGCTCATTCAGCCAAGTCTCCCGCCCGGGAGGAATTTAAAGGGGCCGACAGTCATGCAGCAGCTGGGAAAACTTACTCAGAGAGGAGATGCTTTATATGTAACAGCCCTAATCATCTCAAACGGAGCTGCAAACATTTCAAAAGGAAACAGTCTTCGGTACCTCCGGAGGGAGGCAGGCATGTGAACCTTGTTGTTAACTATTCTTCCTTCTGCAATCAGTTTTTAATTGATAGCGGCGCGACTGTGCACATTATCAAGGACAAGAGTCTCTTCAACACCTACACACCAATTAAAGGTCAGTGTGTTATGTTAGCTGATGGGCTTTGTGCCAATGTAGAAGGAACTGGGCTTGTTAACATTCCTTGTCTAAGGAGAAAGTTCCAAATGCTTCACGTGCCCAGCATTAAGTACAACATGTTATCTGTCTCCACTTTAACTGAGCAGAGTTTTAAAGTGTCTTTTACAGCTGAGAGCTGCTTGATTAGTGGTGATGGCGTTTCAGTGGTGGCTAAAAGGAGAGACAACTTATATTTTCTGGAGAAAGAAAACCTTGTGCAACATGTGAGTATGAACCGTCCCCCTCATGATGAATGCATACACATGTGGCACAGAAGGCTGGGGCATATAAATTTCCAAGCTGTCAAGAGAACCTTGCAAGCTGCAGGAATTACCCCCAGAGCCTGTCATTGTTTTGTTGACTGTGAGATCTGCAAAGCAACGAAATCAAAGGCAGCACCCACAGTGTCTCCATCAAAATTCCAGTCTGCAGAAATCTTGGACCTAGTTTTCATGGATCTGATTGGACCATTCCCAACCAGAAGTGTGGGCGGAGCTAAGTTTGCTTTACACATAGAAGATCACCATTCTCGCTATGGTTTTTGTTATTTACTTAAATCCAAGGCTGAGACTTACCAAAACATCAGCAACTGGCTTCGTTTTGTCAACAGGAAAACTGGGAGAGTTCCAAGGGCTATTATTTCTGATAACGGCACAGAATTTTGTAATGACCGCATGTCTTCTCTGTTTAGGAGATATGGCATCAGCCATCAACGAACATCACCTTATAGGCCACAGCATAACGCTTTTGTCGAGAGGAGGAATGCCACCCTCTACAATATGTGTATCTCTATGTTGAGAGACAGTAACCTTCCCATGAGTTATTGGGGGGAAAGTATCATGAGTGCTTCCCATGTGCTGAACTATTCCTGGTCTTCTGCTATTGGAAAGATCCCTGCTGAGGTCTGGTACGGCAGGAAAGTGTCCATTAGCCATATAAAGATCTTTGGGATACCAGCCTATGTAAACATCCCAAAACAGCTACAGCGAAAGGGGAGTAATAAGGCTGTAAAGTTGTTATTTCTTGGGTACTCCAACAATCACCAATCTTATAGATTTTCCCAAGTAGGTGACAAGAAGATAACAACGTCCTGCTCTGCTAAGTTCCTGGAAACCTCTGTCGGTTGGGAGAGAACGTCCTCTACAGTATCCCTACCTACAGCAGTGGAAACTGATTCGCCACTACCAACTGGAGGCGAGAGGCGGAGTCCTTCACCCAGCAGCAGAGTCATCAAGCCGGAACCTGTTACACCTGCATCTTCTGGAGCGGGAGTGTCACAGCAGCAGCAGCAGCAGCCGGTGAGCCAGCATGGAGTGTCAGATGAGGAACCAGAACCAGTTCTCAGACGATCTACGAGAGCAACTCGTCCTCCAGATCGCTACAGTCCTGGTCAGGCGTGTGTCGTCTTTGCTGAGCCTTCCTGCTACGACAGCATCAAGCATCTCACGCAAGACGAACAGGCTGGATGGAACGCAGCCATGAAGGCGGAGCTTGAGTCGTTGAAAGAGCTACAAGTCTACGAAGAGTCTGTACTACCACCTAATCATAAACTCTTGGGTTGTAGGTGGGTTTACAAATTAAAATCTGGGGCAGACGGAAATGTATGTTATAAAGCTAGACTAGTAGCACAGGGGTACTTGCAGTCCATGCAAGATTATGACGAAACATTTGCCCCCACACTCAAAGCTACATCAATCTTTTGTGCTCTGACTTATGCAGCCAGGCATAATTGTGTTGTAAAACATCTAGATGTTAAGACCGCTTACCTACACGCTCCTCTAGAACACACATTGTATATGAAGTTGCCACCTGGTGTTTCTGGTGGAAATAGCAATGTAAATGTTTGCTGGAAACTTAAAAAATCACTGTATGGTTTAAAACAGTCTGGGCATCAATGGAATCAGTTTTTAACTGAATGTTTAAAGAAGCTTGGTTTCAAGCAAGGCATAGCTGACCCTTGTATATTTCTTAAAGGAAAAGGGGAGCAGCAATGTTTAATCCTTGTCTTTGTTGATGATTTAGCTTTGATTTGTAGAACTGAAAAGATGATGAAATCTGTTGTTGAAACTTTGAATGAACAGTTTACTGTGAGGGATCTGGGCAACATCAGACAATATGTTGGCTTAGACATAGAACCTGTAAATGGTGGGTATCGTGTCTCACAGAAGGGTAAAATAGCTCAGTTGCTAAAGAGCTATAAAATGGACCAATGCAAGGGAGTGCAATCTCCTATGCTGCAGAACTTTGACTTAAATGATAGCAATAGTCCACTGTTTGACCAAAGCATCTATCAGTCTTTGATTGGAAGTTTATCTTATATAGCTAACTGGTCAAGACCTGATATAGCTATGGCAACTAACCAATTGGCAAGGGCTGTAAAGGAGCCAAGACAATGCCATTGGATTGCTGCTAAACATGTCCTTAGATACCTAAAGCATACTCTAGAGTTAAGCTTGTATATAACACCTCTTAAGGATCTAAAGGTGCATGCTTACGCAGATGCAAGTTTTGCTAGTGATCAGAGCACCCGGCAGTCAACCACCGGTCTGGCAATTTTCATGGGTGGTGTCCTGGTAGGGTGGAGATCTCTGAAACAACGACATGTGGCTCTCTCGACATGCGAGTCAGAGTATTCCGCACTCAGTACAGTCTGTAGTGAGTTAACCTGGTACAAACAGCTACTAGCTGACCTTGGTTTGTTTTACATAGAACCTATCACTGTGTTTGAGGACAATCAGGCGGCTCTAAAGCTAGCAACCAATCTTGGAGTTAAATCAAGATCCAAGCACACAGACGTCAGGTTCCACAATGTGAAGCAATGCTTAACAGACAGGCTAATCACTCTGGAATACTGTGCCACGAGTGACAATATTGCAGACATTTTCACAAAAGCTCAGACACCATTTAAACATAAAGACAATTGCATAAAACTTGGTCTGAAGTGAAGTTGCAATATTACTGCCATGTTGTTGATATATATGTGAACTATGAATGTAAATAGTTGATGTTACCTGTATAGAATGTTTTTAGTTCCATAAGGGGAGGATGTCAGTGTTTGAGTTCCTTTAAGAACTAAACTGCTGAGTCAAGGTTATGCAACTAAAACTATACAGCTGTGATAGAAGTCACGAGAAGCACAGGTGTAGCTTATGTTACCAATCAGGCTTAGGATTGGGTGGCTGCACTATATCTGTGGTAGCATTAGCCACAGCACTTTGCCTTGGTTACATGCCGTGCCTTGGCCTTGGGCGATGCTGTATGTATGACATATGTGAAGGAGAAACTCTGTTGAACTGTTTCTTGGAAGGAGTGACTTACTGACTGACTTGCTGGATTCATGTAATGTATTGGACTGTTTTTGACTTCTCTATTGGACTGTGATTTGGTGCTGCATATTGGAGGACTGCTATTCTGTGTATGACCATTGCCTGTTTTGACTGCCTCTTCCGTTTATCCCAAAATATAACTGTTAACTGGCTGTTGTGGAGTCTGTGTTTTTACCACAGTGTTCTGGAGTGCACCCAACTATCTACTCACTCAGGGGACCACACCTTCCTGCACATTCAAACTCTGTCAAGCCTTCCCCACTAGGAGGAAGAGACAGGCAGATCTGCCACTCAGCATTGTGGAGGCGGAGCCAACAGTTAGATGGGTGGCTCTGCCCCACCCTGTTTAGTTTTTGCCAGATGTTGAGCTAGGAGGGAACTCTTATTTATTTTATTTATTACGTTCGACTTATATCCCGCCCTCTCCGCAAGTGGACTCAGGGCAGCTCACAACATCATGTCAATACAATTAAACCAATAAAACATATAAAACCATAATTTACATTTTCGATTTTTAAAACCAATTCTGTGGTGCTGCATCAGTACAATATAGGTGGCATTGAATTTTTGAACTACGATCATCAGCATTCTATATGATGTCCGGTGGCAGCCCTCTTTCAGTTAAGCATCGAAGGCCTGCTTAAACAATTCGGTCTTACAGGCCCTGCAGAATGCAGACAGATCCCGCAGGGCCCTTATGGCCTCCGGAAGGGTGTTCCAAAGTTCTGGTGCTGCCACCGAAAAAGCCCTAGATCTTGTCACACATAACCTGGCTTCTTTTGGTCCAGGGGCGGACAGTAAGTTTTTTGCCCCTGAACGCAGTGCTATCTGGGGGATATATGGAGAAAGGCGGTCCTGTAGATAGGCAGGTCCATGACCCTAAAGGGCTTTAAAGGTCAATACCAACACCTTGAAGCGAACTCGGAACACAACAGGTAGCCAGTGCAGCATTTTCAGCACTGGCTGAATGTGCTCCCATCGTGGCAGCCTCATTAACAGCTATGCCACAGCATGCTGCACTAGCTGTAGTCTCCGGGTTAGCGTCAAGGGTAGACCCATGTAGAGAGCATTACAGTGATCTATTCTTGAGGTGACCATACCATGGATTACCATCGCTAAATCATTGTGCTCCAGGAAAGGAGCCAGCTGCCACACCCACCAAAGATGGCAAAAGGCAGGTCTAACAGTGGCTGCTACCTGGGCCTCCATTGTAAGGGAGGACTCAAGGAGCACGCCTAAGTTCTTGACCTTAGGGGCCGGTATTAGTGGCACCCCATCAAGAGTCGGCAGATGGATCTCTCCCCTTGGACCACCCTGACTCAGATAGAGAACCTCCGTCTTCATTGGATTCAGTTTCAGCCAACTCAGTCTGAGCCAAGATGCCACGGCTCGTAGAGCCAGGTCTAGATTTTCCGGGGTACAGTTGGACTGGCCGCCCATCAATAGATAGAGCTGGGTGTCATCCGCATATTGATGACAACACAGTCCATACCTCCTGACAATCTGGGCAAGGGGGCGCATGTAGATATTAAATAGCATCGGGGATAGGACCGCTCCCTGTGGCACCCCACAGCTAAGAGAGTGCCTCTGGGATGCTTCCTCCCCTATATCCACCCTTTGTCCCCCATCTTGGAGAAAAGAGGTCAGCCACTGTAAGGCAGATCCCTGGATCCTCACATCGGCAACTGTATCAAAAGCGGCTGACAGATCTAATAACAACAGCACCGCTGAGCTGCCCCGATCCAGATGTCGCATGAGGTCATCTATGAGAGCGACCAGAACCGTCTCCATCCCGTGACCTGGCCGAAAGCCGGACTGGTATGGATCCAGTGCGGAAGTGTCCTCCAGGAATCCCTGTAGCTGAATTGCCATCGCCCCCTCTATAACCTTACCCAAAAAGGGAAAGTTCGACACCGGCCGATAGTTCGCCAATACGGCCGGGTCTGCTGATGTTTTTTTAAGAGAGGACGGACCACTGCCTCTTTAAGAGGTGTGGGAAAGATCCCTTCTACCAGGGACCTGTTGACAATACCTTGTAGTGGTTCACACAGCCATGTCTGGCTCGCTTTTATAAACCAAGACGGGCACGGGTCCAACCTACAAGTCGTAGGGCGTGCAGCTACAAGGATCCTGTTGACTTCCTCCAGACTGAGTGGATTGAAAGAATCCAGAATTGGACCAGAAGACGTGCTTGGTGCCCCAAGTTCTTCTACTGCATCAATTATAGCGGGTAAGTCGCGTCACAGCGACGAGACCTTATCTGCGAAAAAACTCGCAAAAGCCTCACAGCCTATTTCCAATTCTCTAATATTTTGTTTGCCCTGCGGCAAATTTGTTAATGACCGAATTATACTAAACAGTTGTGCTGGGCGCGAGGTCGCAGATGCAATTCTGGATGCAAAGTGGGCCTTCTTTGCGGCCTGAACTGCCATCTCATAGGTCCGCATAAATGACTCTGTCATGCAGCTTCCTGAGTTTAGGCCGTGGCCTCTTCCTGTTTAGTGGTGGATGAGTTGGTGGTAGAGTAGGCTCACTGGTGGTGGTTGCAAAGTGGCATCCAGTCCTCTGGTGGTAGCAGTAGAGAGGGAGCAGCAACTAATGCGATTTACAGGGCCCTTTCTGGAGGTGGCAACAGCCAGGCCTTCTTGGCCTCTGGGCCATACCCAGGCTTTCAGCGCCCAGGGATTGGAGGCCTGGCCCAGAAGAGAGTGTGAAAGGTTACATGAGGGGCTAAGTGTACTGCTCCCTTCTCTGCTTAGGGCTCATTTCAGCAGGAATAGGATACAGGTGGAGGGTTAGGCCCATAGACCTCTGAGTCTGCCTCAGTTGGGTGTTCCATGGGGGTGCCTGCTAGCATGGTAGGTTGTCCTTTGGCTCCGGGTGGAGCACTGACTTTTTGGCCAGTGACCATTTCTAGCTCCTCAGCTTTAGCTACCATTACCTAGGTTTGAGCCCTAGTAATTTATTACAGGCTTGGTAGGGATGGCATGCAAGAAGGGCCGGGGTGGGCAAAGAGCTAACAACCTGCACTGAGAGTCGCTCCCAGTCTAGCAGATCCTACCCATCAGATGAAGAAGAGGAGGCCCAGGAGAGAAAGACCTTTTTGACTAGGCTCCTGACATTGGAGCAGACTAAGGAAGTCACCACAGCTCCTTCTAGTGATGTGTGGAAAGCAACCAACTAGGTTAGCAGCTAGGAGGAATTTTCAGGCTGGAGTGTGCACTCTGCCATAGTCCAGGTTTAAATTACACTGCACACGATCTGGATGTTTTTCTATTTGTTGGCAGTGCACTAAGCTGTTAACCGGTTTTCATCAGTTTGGTGGAGGAGCTGGGTGTCCCTCTAGCCTGCAAAAAGTCTGAAGGGCCCATCACTGTGTTGATGTTCCTGGGAATGGAGTTTGACACAGTAGTTCAGGTGTCCAAGCTACCAGCACAAACAGTTGAGGATTTGAAGAAAAGGATTGCCTCCTTTAAGAGTAGGAGCAAAAAGCACTTTGCTGGAATTACAGCAGATGGTTGGTCACTTCAACTTCACTTGTAAAATTGTTGCAATGGCTATGTGATGCTGCAGCTGGGATACATCTCCCTCATCACAGGTTGCCTAGTAGCATTGAGATGAGAGGTGATTTAGCAGTCTGGGAGAAGTTGTTCTGTTGTTAATTGAGTTTTCTTTTTACATTCTGTGGTCCACCATGGGAGGTGACAACTTCTCATAGATTTCTGGGCAGCTCACCCGGTCAGATGATCATCCTTTGGTTCTCAGTTAGGCCTCAGTGAGTGGGCAATGGTGGAATGATGGGGGCTCCAGGGCCTGAGGTGGCCAGGCCTCATGCCTCTCCTGTTTGAGGGAAGCAAGGGTCCTCCACTTCATGTGCCAGTCATCCACCTGGTCATCAATGTTGCCACATCTGATTTGGCATGGGTTGGAAGACCCCTGGGATTTGAATAGGGCTCACCATTAGACAAACAGGGAACTTCAGAAGGTTCTTGTGGGTGGGTTAGGTTGGTATTTGCCTCACCCTGATATATGGGTTGTGTGTCCAACATGTACAGAGGAGATGGTGTGCATTTGTCAGAAAAGGCAAACAACATGTTCCTGGGTGAATTGCAGCAAGGGCTGCAGATGGCTTTGGGTCACCTTGTGGGTGTAAGGTCCTAAGCTGAGGCTTGGACATGGCTGTGGTACGATAGAGCAGGAGAAGGATAAGCAGATTGGGGAGCACCAATTGGCACCCACCTTTAGAGCAGGAGAAGGATAAGCAGATTGGGGAGCACCAATTGGCACCCACCTTTTTTTGGGGGGGGGGATGGGGTTTTGTCAGGATTAGCCTTTGGGTTGTACAGCCCAGGGCTGGGAATGCAGACTGTTTGCGGGAACTCCTGGGTAGCTCTGACTCCTAAGCTGTGCAGCTTTGGAGCTTAGCAACTGGCCATTACCTTTATTGCCAGATGGCAGAAGCTATGCATGATGCCCTTTTATACTGCCCCAGAGCTAATGTGTAATTGGCATTGAAAGTGGGAGGGCAGGCATCAGGTTGATACTGTAAGGAAATATTTTAAGATTGTTAATGTTTTAATCATGTTTGTATTTTGAGTAAAAAATTAATACCATTAATTGGATTTGCCTGTGTCCTTTATAAAGTTTACATCTCCTGTACTTGGCATTACATTTTATGGCACACATGGCCTGCCCAACAAAGTGACATTTATAGCAGAGTTAGCATAACAAATGAGTTCAACACCTCTGTTCTAACCTCTGGGTTTCACTTTCATTTTCCTTAGGAGAAGGGAAACAAATTAAAGGAAGATGATCTGAATTAAATATAGTCATACAAACTCCAGCTAAGCAAATTAATTCAACGCAAACAGACATGAACTGAAAGCTGGACTGTCAAAGAGAGGGCAATTATGACTTCAAATATTCATTCAATAGACAAATATTTAAGTATGAATAGGCTACTGCAAAACCCTTATTTGTGTCACCCTGAAGGAAAAAAACCCACCCTGTATAACATACAAACTATACTTATAATTGCTTGAAGATTAGTAGGACATTCCACAACTTTATTTGCATATACAGATATCTGTGTATACTTGTTCCCTACCAAAAAGAAAAGAAAAGAAAAGACGGCACAATGAAATGGAATATGGAAGATGTCTCCCTTCTCTAGATATTCAGATTTAGCATACATTTCTCTGAATTGGATCTACAGTAATTGGAAGGGTCCCAATGTCTGAGCTATGGTGATAACAATGTATTAGACATAGATAAATCCAGGAAAACCTGAGCATGGTTGCAGAAGCTTGTATCCTCCAGGTGTGTGGCACACTAAGCAGAGTTTGCTGAGAAGATCACAATTGGCCCACAGGTTCACCTGGAGAGAAACTGCCTCACATACTCCAGGTGTAGGTTAGGATACAAATTATCCACAAATATATACTGACCTGATATTAGAAAAATTTAACTATCTAATATATTTGTATTCTATCATCAAAATAACTCAAAAGAAATTAATTCTGCATTCTCCATGATATCATAATGAGGATATCTGCCAAGGTTAAAGATGAACTAATATGTGCTACATACGGGTGCTGTACTGTGTACTACTGTCAACTGCGATGGTGGAGTAAGCTTTTCTGATCCATTCTGCTAGATTTCATCTTAAAACAAAACAAACATCATGTACTTTCTTTCAGAGGGATATAATCTTAGAGTCAATGAAATAATCAAGACAGTGCCTGGGAAGTTCATATCAGTACAGCATTTTTCAATTCAGGAAAGATAAAAAGGACCAATTACTGTGGAAAATACACTACCGCACCCAATTATTACTATTACATACACAGAAATCCATGTAGACTTTAACTGATAAACAGCCAATAAAGTTTCCAAAGTATCTTTGCTTACCTCCTTTACCGACTGGAGCATTTTAATTAAATTGACCTCCACTACTTAATCAGACAATTTCCATTAGGACACATAAAAGACCTTATCCATTTCATCTAGGCACTTGACTAAGCCTCTCCAATCATTTTAACTTAATTACTAATAGATGAAAAATGACTTGTCTAACATAATTCCTGTCAAAACAATTCTAGATCAGAGATCTAATGTGAACTCCCTGGGAGATATCATTACATTCTGAGCAACATTCCTTTGTGTAGATTGAGAGGCGGGGGGGTGGGGGGGTATGTTCTGAAGTTTTCAAGTTGTCATACAACTCCTGAACAATTTAAACTGCTCACAGAAGAACAAGAATCAAAGCTTTGTTCTTGGCAGGATCTAAACTTGAAACCTTTATCTTTGTTTAATATTGTATATTTTCAGATTGATATTATGTCCTTTGAGTATCTATGCATACACTTAATGCAGAACTGCACAACTGGTGATTCCTAACCCACCCCCCATCAGCATCCTTTCAAGAGGCTGACAGCCTCCTCCACCCCTTGGTTTTGTATATCCTGGCAAGGATGCACAAAATTGATATGGAATTGGTAGCCAGTCAAAACCTGACTCACTATAGAACAAATTCATTCATTTATCACAACATTTACATCCCACCTTTTAAAATAATAATTCAATGATCAAGATGGCATTTCAATATTAGAACTCCAATTTTAAAAACCCTAATAGGGATGCTAATCAAGATGGAGCTGGAGTAACAGCACTGTTCAGAGCCTCTCCCACAATTTTTGGTTTTCTTCTTTGTCTTAATACTCAGAAATTGCAAAGCCTTCATGGACTAGCCATGGGATATTATTCAGCCTTGGAATAAGGTGCTGCATTGAAAATACAGATATGTCTTGGGAGCATCTCAACATTTTAGCATTCATGGGCCAGTTGTGTTGGAGATGGTAAGAATCTATTAATTTCCCTCATAGTATAGAAAATGCAGAACAGCACAAGTTCAGAGTTGTCTCCTACAACAAAATCTGTTAAACAATGACAGAAGAAATTATTCTTTGAGGAAGGATCTGAGAGATCTTATTACAGTCCTTTTAAGCCACAGATATGCTGCACATGAAACAGAAGAATCTCTTCCATCTCCAAATACTCCTGTTCCACTGGGAGAAACTTTCTTGTTTGATCAGGAGTTTCTACAGGTCAGGTGGGGGGGGGGGATGTTAAAGCATGATGGCAATGAAATTATCATGGAATTTGCGGTTAAGCAAGGTCTATTGACAACCAAAACAGTAATTGGTATCTATGAACAACTTGCCTCTGTATCCAGAAAAATTGAACATCTGCAAGCTTCTTTTGAATCTTTTACTGGAAAATATCTGGAGAGACTTGCTTTTACAACTAACACATGGCCTCTGATACCAAAGCACCACATTTTAAAGAAGACACTGGTTTAGTTAATTGGCAAAAACATCAACTGTGTCCCTAAAACACTGTCAAGCTGCTGTTGAGGCCAATGATTGTGCTTCTCAAAGTTGTAATCGGATACTGCTGTTAAATCAGGTCGCACTTTGTATTGGCCTGAATGTTGGAATACACACAGAAATGTTATCAACTCCTTGAGTAAACTTCTATGAATAGATTCTCAATGAGTTGATTAAACTGCCACTAATTGGCTCCCAACAATGCAAGCAGTCAAGAGGGTGCTTTTGACTTTTAAACAACCTACTCTCCTCTTATTGTTGTTAAAAATTAAAACCTTTCTCCTGTCACACCAAATTACTCCTGTTCTGGTGTTTTGTGAAATGACTGCTCAACCACTTATTGCTAAAAGAAACGCAAATCAGCCCCTTGTGATAGGTAATAGAAGTAAATGGCCGATAAAGAAGCCAATATCCAACTTTATAAAGAAGCCAACTTGTTCCACTAGTTATCAAAGCTTCTTATTCAATGCTAAATGTAACTCCTCTTCACACCCTCTTGAGATCTCAACCAGTAATGATTCAGATGAAATTCTTTGCAAGATGAAATAATTTGAGAATATGGTAACTTGCCTATGTACATCTGTCAAATTGCTTATCTTACACCCTCTTTTAGTAACAAACAATCCTCAGAAGGGAAATGAGAAGAAAGGGCTCATGCCCTTATGCAAGGATTAACCAAGGATGCAAGGATTAACCAAGCCCCCAACTATTCCCATCAAAAACTGTGGACTGATGCTATAGTCTTCTTAACTGTGATACCAAACTGGCCTACTTACTCACAGATGATACTATAAACTCTTCAGTAATAGTTGTTAACACACAGGAAGGGCCTGAACAATTGAATATACAGTGCCATCCAGTGACAGGCCATGCTTTATACTGTTCAGTACAGGAAAATGTGATCTTGTGGGTGAAATGTCTACACCAGTCACCTTAAATTATATTAACTGAGTATTAAAAGACTCTAGAAATATCAGAGTTATTTCCTGGAAAATAGCTGGGTGGCATTCTAAATTAGTGGACAACAGCTTTGAACAATTTTAAAGAAAAAATGATGTCATCTTACTCAAGGGAACATGGTGTCTGAACCCTTAGTCAGTTTCTTTACAGGACTTTCACTCCTTTGCCTTACCAGCTATTAAATCTGGCTCATTGGGAGGGCCAGTGGTTTGGTGACCTTTATAACTTCTGTTGTAGAGGGAGAAACCCAGACCGATTTCACACTCAGCTTACCCCATGGTCCCATTTCTCTTCTCTGTGCAGCATCCGTCGGATTTCCCACTATCTGTGCCGGAGTTACAGGAAGTGTTGAGGCTTTCATGCAGTGAATGGAAACTGGTTTTTAGATGTTTCTGTTTGCTGCATGAGAGCTGCAATGCTTCCTGTAACTTCGGCGCAGATAGTGGGAAATCTGATGGATGCTGCTCAGAGAAGAGGAACGTTACCATGGGGTAAACTGAGAGCGAAATTGGTCCCAGCCATTGATTTGGTCTGATTGTAAGTACCTCATGTCATCCAAATTTCTAGCAAACAACTGGGGCATATCTTTTGCATGAACATGAAAGAACACTATCTCAAGGAACCAAGTCTGGTCCTCCCTACAATGGACACTGGAGAAAGCAGAAGAGCTACTTCCGAGTGCTAATATCCTGCTAGTAGTAGACTTTAACACCAGAGTGGCCCAGGATATTAATATCTTTATCATAAAGATACAAATCAACAAGGAGGACTGGGGAAAGTTGGCAAAGATCAGTGGTAGTTACATGGATACCCCCTTTGGTCCAAAGAAAGGATAGATGATCTAGGAGAATGTTCCTACCCAGTCAAACAGGTACTTCACTCTGAAAACTGCAGAGATCAATGGCCTAGTGGTTAAAAACTGCCTTTAGAGACCTTAATAGTTAAAAACTCAAGACACTTTGGGAGTTTTCCCACAGAGCTTACCTCGGAGCGACGTCCCTCTTCACTTCGCAGCATCTGCGCGGATTTCCCACCAACTGCTCCGCATAACCAGGAAGAGACGCGGCTTTTGCGTCGCTAACGTAAACTGGTTTTTAGCAGTTTACATCTGTGACGCAAAAGGTCTGGCACTTCCTGGTTATGCGGAGCAGTTGGTGGGAAATCCGCGCAGACGCTGCAAGGTGAAAAGGGACGTCATTCCGAGGTAAGCTCTGTGGGAAAACGCCCATAATGTGTTTCAAGGGAAGGGGGTTGGGTACTAGAATGAGTGTACCAGCCTTCTGGAAACAAAAAAAAAGTCAGATCATACTCAAAGAAAGTGTTCTGGAGTGTGGAAAACACTGGAACAAAAGACTCTTAAGATAAAGATTTTAAGTAACTGAATAGCAGAAGAAACTCTGATTAACCTGAAACATAAGAACTAAAGTCTGTGCGTGTACTGATTTTACCTCAGAGTTATCTATATGGAGTTACCACAGAATTTTTTTCCCTGATTTTACCTGACCTTTCCCCTCTATATTGAATAAAATATTCTGTTAATTCAGAATATAAAAACTTCCCAAGTGTCATTTTAGTCATATAAGTTAAAGGGGGCTCCCAATCCCCCCCTCAGGTTCCTGGGCTGAGCAAACAGCCAAGATATTATACTGTGACAGGGTAAGACAGCCAGAATTCATCAGAAAAGAAGAAAACAGACAACTAGAACAGCTCAGTCACAAAAGGGAAAGAAAAATGGAGGGGAAATGTTGCCTCTGAGGGAGGGAAGTGGACAGGGTGTCCCTTTCAGTTTAATTTTTATATCAATGATTTTGTCCAGGTTATGGAATCTCAGAACTCCCCCTCCCTCATTGGGTGGTCAGAAAATTTCAGTTTTGCTGTATGCAGATTATATGGCAATCGTATCTGTTAC
The DNA here is from genome assembly GCF_032191835.1 of Heteronotia binoei. Classification (NCBI taxonomy): domain Eukaryota; kingdom Metazoa; phylum Chordata; class Lepidosauria; order Squamata; family Gekkonidae; genus Heteronotia; species Heteronotia binoei. The sequence goes on from NC_083229.1 coordinate 96,541,455, forward strand.
CAAAATTGGGCTCAGAAGGATGCTAGTTAGGTTGGCTGAGATTACTGTGATAGAGAGGAAGTAAAAAATGAATTATAATAAAATAAATATTGTAATCTTCAGTAATAATAGATTCAAGCACAGATGGACTATTAATGCTCATGAAACAGAACAATGCCCCTTCTTTAAGTATGTAGGCATAGTATTTCACAGGTCTCTGTCTTGGCAGGCATATCTTAAGGTCATTTCATCTGCAGTCTACCATACATTGGAAACTTTTTTATTTTTTTAATTTTTATTTTCAAAGGGTGGCCAGCTAATAGCCCCAGCCCCTGAAGTATTTCAGGGCAAAGTTATTATGCAGCTTTTATATGGGGCTGTAATATGAAGACAGAACAAGAAAATACTTGACCAGGTTGAAATAATTCAGAACAACATCTTAAGGAAAATCATGGGTCTCCCCCACACTCTTGTTGCACACTTAAGGTTAGGACTATCCTCTATTACAAGAATCTACTTGAAGCTATTAAAATATTAAAAGAAACTTGACAGTATTTCTGAAGATTATTTGATAAAATATTGTTTTTGGTACTATAAGGAAGGAAATCGGTGGTCCAATTTGCTGTCCTGGATTCTGTCCTCTTTGCCCTCTTTAGAGTCTGTAAAGCTTTTGGACTCAAGCAAAATATGTAATTGGCTTTTTCAAAAAGATGCCATTCATGATATTGGTATGGCCTGACAATCCAAATTTTCTCTGTGATATTCTCAGATTAAGAAAAAGAAATTCTTCTCTCATTACTTAGCTGACCTTTCTAATGTTACATTAAGAAAGGCATTTACTAGTGCACATTTTCAAACTACACCATCTGATGATTTACAGGGCTGATTTCAAAAAATGCTATGAAACAACTATTCTGCCCTTGTGGTCTTAATCATGTGTGTGCATGTAAAACATGCTTCTCTTTTTTTGTGCCACCACCTTAAACTAAAATCCCATGTTAACAATGACTTGGAGAACAGTAGTAAAAGCTGCCTCTGAGAATGTGTGGTGTTTTCCACCTATTTCAGCCCTTCCCCTGTGCATATATGTGTACCTTGAGCAAGTGACTAAGGTACATAGGGAGATGTTGAATTACAGTCTCTTAAACAGGAAAACTTTATTGCTATAGACAAGGAAAATAACTATCACGCATACTGTTTCACAGATCAAAGGAAAAGAACAGGAAAAATAATCTCACTAAGCTAAATTTAAACATTTACCTCTGATATCTGATACCTTCTTGGATATCCATGGAGCAAATGCAAATCCTGACCCCCAAATGATCTCTGCAGGAGAATCTAGCTCCTAGTATCTGAACAATGCTAAGTGGAAGTTATCAGCCTTTTAACCCTTTCTGCCATAGTTGGCAGGAAGCTCTTACCCAATCCAGATTTAGGGAACTCCCTCCCGCTTGGAAGGTGAACCCCAATCTCCTAGTCATCCAAAGGTGCATGTTCCACACATCTCAATACTCTGATCATGTTTTACAACAGCTATTCATCTTCCCCTTCCTGGCAGGTAGAGATGTTGGAGAAATGCATCTCCTCTCTGACCTCCTGGTGCATTTTTATGGCTCTCTTCTCCGGGAATGCAAGCAGCTATAAAGATCACAGGAACACCTGTTGAGTTTCAAAGCGCCTTACATCTCTGAATCATAACACTTACAGAGCAAAATCTCCCCAGCATGGGATCATAATATAAGTCCCAGTTGATACTAGATAGGCATGACAGGTTGAGAACAGCCTGTTGATTAATTGACTGCCTGATCACTACTGGCAAATGGAGAAGTGAGTTGAAATTGTGGATTTTGAAACATCTCTAATTATGATCATCAGTCCAGTTCTTACTCTGTTTACTGATATCAGTGGAAGTATGCCTCTGTTGCTTTTTTTCCTCTTCAGTTTTGGTGAATTAGTGATATTATATCATAAAACCAGGAATATCACCGAATAATACCTCATCAAGGATAAAGGCTTGGTTTTGTTGCTTGGATAGACTGGAATGGGAGAGCATGAGTCAACCAGGTGGTTGTTGTTTTTTGCTAGTGTTTCTGTCAAATGTTTAGAAAACCCTCTTGAGGTTTTGCAAGCACTTGACAGAAATGCTTGCAAATACAAATGATTTTCAACAAAAGCCACAGGGACTTTCACATCAGTAGTTTATATATACACACGCAAACACACACATACACGGGAGGAGATACTATGAAGTAAAATCTGCACCTATTTCCACCAACTCCTATGAAGTAAAAACTGCAGCTATTTCTACCAAGTCCAGCTATAACATACCAGACAAAGAACTGAGGCAAAGAACATAGTGCAGTTCAATTGTAGCTCATCAACTTATTGCTTGAAGTAAAGTAAAGACAAATACAATAACAAAATCTTTAGATTTTAAAACTATACACATTTTAAATCAGTCTCCATTTAAAAAACAAAAAAACAAAAGAGCCCTGTGGTGCAAAGTGGGAAGCTGCAGTATTGCAGTCCAAGCTCTTCTCACAACCTGAGCTCAATCCCGGCAGAAGCTGGGTTCAGGTTGCCAGGTCAAGGTTGACTAAATTTTCCATTCTTCCAAGGTTGGCAATATGAGCACCCAGCTTGCTGGATGTAAAGTGTTGATGACTGGGGAAGGCAATGGTAAACCACCCCATAAAAAAAGAGTCTGCAGTGAAAACATCATGATGTGATGTTATCCCAGAATCGGAAATGACTGGTGCTTGCACAGGGGACTCCCTTACCTTAATATCCTATATATATTTACTCAGAAATAAATTCCATGTCATTCAGTGGGGATTACTCTTAGGTTAGTGTGTACAGGATTGCACAAACCAAAAATAATGCTTACAATACATAATAATACTTACAGTTAATAACAAGAAACCAAAACAGCAGCAGAGATAAAATGGGAGAGAGGAGCATATTTAAAATGTCTGGAGGGTTTCCACAATACAAATGTTGAGCTTGTCGATAAGCAGGCATGTTCAGCATTGAAGAAAATGTGCTTGTTATTGAAGTGTGAGAACTGTTGATGTGGAGATCTGTGGGAATATAAGAAGAACAGAGCTTTTTGGTGGAACGGAGTCATTGTCTTCTCACTGAAAGTCTTACCCAGCTAGTGTTGACAATTAATATTTGCAAATATTTATAAGAGAACACTGGGGTAAATTGACAAGCAATTAACTTTGCCCTTAGGCCAGTAATTAGTTCAAAACTCTGTGTGACAAGTTAAACTTTAATTGTTTAGGAGAAGATTGGTATACAGTTTGTGCATGTATAACGGAGTTCATCTGCCATATAATGCTCTTTTTAGTATTCTTTTCCAAGAACTCAATAGGTTTTTAATAATTTCTCCTGACCTAGTTTTAGCAGCAGTTTCTTTTCTACTGAGTTAAAATTAAGCTGCCCCTAAATTTAAATGGCCTAGTTTAGCGGCTCAGAGCATGTTACAACACTGTTACATTCATGGAGATCTGTTAGCACAAGAGCTTTTTCATTTCTTTCAAAAAGAAGGCAGAAAGCAGCTCTATGTACACATTGCTTTCAACTTACTACATCAGATTCATTGAGACCGGAGACGATGCATTATAGAATCTTTCCAGAATTTTTGTCAAAGTGAATTGCAACTGTGTGGTACCCAGTTCATATTGAATCCACACTTTACAGAAAAAAAGTTCCATGAAAAAAGTAGAGTTTTTCCCCTCTGTTCCTAATCTGTTTTGAAACTTTAATAAAACGTGTAAAAAGAAAGAAAAAGAAAAAAGTAGGGGTGTGCATAAAAAAAAAAGTATTGTTGGGATTTGGGTATATTGGCCCTGAAAATTTTCAGTATTTTCAACAGTAATCTGAATTCCAGTACCAGTATAATATTTTGATTTGGGATTTTCACTCCCACCTCCCAGAATCTGACTTTTCAACTACATCATAGCCTACTATGGGCTTCATTATAGCCTATGGAAAAGTTATCTGGGGGGCTATTTTTCAAGTTACAGGCACCAAATCTGTTGCACAGCTTCTAATTTCCCAACTAGTAGAACCCACAAGTTTAAAAAAAAGATTTGATCAGGGGATACAAGTTTATAGGCCAACAAAGAGGTTCCATCTGTCCTCCATCGTTTTCAATGGAGGAAAAAACAGCCTGTTGCCTCCATGGCAAAAACAAAGAGGTGAGGCTGTGGCAGCCACTGATCAATGCCTCCCATGCTAAAAACCAACACAAGCCCAGAAGAACCAAAGCAGAACCCAGGAATCCACACAGAACCACAAGCCAGTGTGGCAAGCCCACTAAAACTAATATCAGACCAGAGAATTTCAGCACAACAAAATCAAGTGTGTGTGTTTGGGGGGGGGGGGGTTTCTCTTGCAAGCCCAACTGGTCCAATATGTTGTAGAGAAGTGCAGAAGCACCCAGTGCCAGTGCAAGTCAAACAGAATCAATCTCAAACCAGAGAATCCCAGCAGAGTTCCCTCCCCCCTTTGCAGAAGCAAAGGCAATAGAAGCCCACCAGAACATTCTGAAGTGTAGGGTGAGTGGGTAAACTTTTGCAAGCCCACCTGAGCCAAGGCCAATACACTAGAGGCCTAGCAGAACACTCTGAAATGCAAGTGGTTGCTTTCACAAGCTTAGTACATGTTTTTCTTCCAAAACCAAGCACAAAACACCAAGAAGGATTACATATTTCCCCAGGGAAAGCCTCAAAAAGTGAGAGGGTGGGGGTTGTATTCACCCTGGTTCTCCTCTCTCAGCACTGCAACACAAACAGTTTCACAATTAACAAGAGAAAAATTAAAATATCATCCAGAAATAACATGAATATAGTGCCAAATAACAACTAGTAACATCGACACATGTCTTGGATTTTCTGATTGTAAATTTTATATATTTTATGTATTATGGTATTTACTGTACATTTTGTTTTAAAGTTATATGTTGTTTTAATTGCTTTTAGCTGCCCTGAGCCCATCAGGGGAGGGTGGGATATAAATATGATAAAATAAAATAAAAATAAATAAAATATGAAAGATATAATTAATATCCTATATATAGGCCTAAATCTATATAGAAAAGTAGCTACAAACTAGGAAAATTTAATGAAAAACTCATAGATTTGTGATTTCCACTTTCACTTAATCATAGTCTGTGGTTCAATCGCACGATGTGTCTTCAGCCAGTTTTTACTTCTACCACACTCTCTACTTTATTGTTAAATTTTGTGGGAAATCTAATTGTTTGTACATGTCTCCATTTTTAGTGATCTCAAGGAAAGGTTTTCTGCAAATGGATGAATCTACTGTATTTTTGCAATCACTTTAAGAATAACAGATGGAGCATTTGAAGGGGTCACTACAGCACAATAAACTGTGGTGACTTCATACCTTGATTTCTGTTGCTTTTGGAATGCATGGCTAGAATTCAAAGTACTATTTCAGGGATTTGTGCAGAATTCTCCCATGAAATGTTACAAGTTGTCCTGTTTCCAGGGCAGCTTCCCATTTATCAGGGACAATACTGTTCAAGATGCAGAAGTCCCCACCATTACACAGATATTTTTTTTTATTTACAGAAGTTGTTGCATAATTTTGTTTTGTTTTTTTGTGAGTAAATTTTCCTTTTATTTCATATAAAAACATACAAAACTTTTTAACAAAATATCAACAAATAAAGTGGTCTGTAGAAATTGAGACAATCACAATAATTTATATTAGAAATTGAGAAAGTAGTAGAAATTTATAGTAGAAATTGAGACAAACACACACATATATATGTGTGTGTGTGTGTGTGAACCAAGGACTGTCTTGCACAATTATATAACACAATACATAGCTTTCCATTCCGAAACTTAAATTAATACAAAACTAAATTTTTGTACTGAAGAGGCACTTTATTCATAGCTGTGTTGGTATGTTCCATGAACTCAAAGAAACAGTACCATCTTTCAACAAATTCAGTTTTGAATAGAGGAACTTCCTACATACAGCCTTCTAAGTCCACTGACTTCCAGGGATTTAGAAAGAAGAAGAAGAAGATGATGATGATGATGATGATGATGATGATGATGATGATATTGGATTTATATCCCACCTTCCACTCCAAATCTCAGAGTGGCTCACAATCTCCTTCTTCCCCCACAACAGACAGCCTGTGAGGTGGGTGGGGTTAAAAGAGCTCTCACAGAAGCTGCCCTTTCAAGGACAACTCCTACGAGAACTATGGCTGGCCCAAGGCCATTCCAGCAGCTGCAAGTGGAGGAATGAGGAATCAAATCTGGTTCTCCCAGATAAGAGTCCACAGACTTAAACTGACACAGATTTAACTCTGTGTAGGCTGTAGTGTTAGACAGTAATATTTGTATTTATACCCTCTCTCCATGTTAGCTGTTCCATTCAGTGTCATCGAAGTGGAATAAACTCACATCACTTCCTGCTAAATGAAAAATAAATAAATTCAATCCTGTTGAATATTATTTCTTGTTGTATCTTGTTAATATTAATTTTGTATATATCTTGTTATAATAAACCTATGAGGAATTTTAACCTCATGAGAAACTATTGGTTGGATCTGATCAGCTTTTCCACTGGTAAAAAAGGGAAGAAGAGTGAATTTTGAAAAAAAGTATGCATAGGACCATGAGATGGACATGGACAAAAGCATGGGGAAAGGGAGCTGTAACATGGAGGCAAATCAGGAGAAACTGAGGGCGTTTTCGCACTGACCTTAATTGGCAGCGACGTCCCTCTTCACCGCGCAGGATCTGCATGGATTTCATACCAATTGCTGCGGAGCACCCGGAAGAGCCGCAAAGTCCTGCGGCTTTTGCGGCGCAAATGGAAACTGGTTTTTGGCGGTTTCCATTTGCACCGCAAAAGCCGCGGGACTTTGCGGCTCTTCCGGGTGCTCCGCAGCAATTGGTGCGAAATCCGCCCAGATCCTGCGCGGTGAAGAGGGACGTCGCTGCCGATTAAGGTCAGTGCGAAAATGCCCTGAGTGAAAAAGTTGACTGAGTGGAAAATGTTGGAACCCAACATTTCTCAGTTTAAAGACAAAGTATACATGTTCAGTGTTTTCCAAAGGTATACTTTTTCCAGCTGCCTTTACTCCCCTCTTTTTGATAGTTGTCTTATATAAATAAATTTAGCTCAACACCTTTTCCCTAATGATTGAGAACACTATTGTAATTTATTTTAATTTCTTAGCCTCTCCAAAAATTAATCTAATCTTAATTTAATTTATTTTAATGAACCCTACCTAGATGAATTAGATTTCAATTAGATTTTGATTAGAATAAATAAGTGAGATACTGCTATGGTGGAGAACAAAATAACATAGTCAGTGACACTGCCCAAGAGACATGAAAACAAACACAAAAGCAAAAGCAAGGCTGATTCTCTAGAAGCACCTTCTATTTCTTTAATGACAACATGCTCGACCAAATCCTCCTTGAAATTAACATCCTTGACGCTTTATCTCAGCTCATCTCTCTGGAAAGGGGGAAAAAGTAGACATACATAGGCAGAGAAATGTAAATAGTTTCAAGCATATAGCAAACTTTATTCTACTTAGCCTATCAGGAAACCATCTTTTCTAATATGAGCCATTCTGCTGTTTGAGATCTACTTCAAGTCCCATCTCTTTCAGAAATTGGGTTATCTAGAGCATGGAGGATGGTCTTCATAGCTATAACTACAAATGAAAGAAGCCCTTCTAGGGAAAAAAGTCACTACTCATATAATGTCATTTTTAAAAAAATTCTAGGAGTACCAATATTTTGAAATAGCTAGGTAGTAACTGTTGTACTGCACATATATCACAAATCAAAACAGCAGCACTTTTTTTTGCATATTGTACAGCATGTGCCAATTCCACAGGTACTACAATTTTTGTTGAAGCAATAAACAACATAGATTCCTGGAAACCTTTTATGGCATATTTTCTGCTTTGTTGAAGAGAGATTCAAGGACCATGTAATGAGGTATTGAGGTTTCTACAGAATGGTGTCTTTAAAATCTGATGACTATGATAAAGTTTTTAAAGATCTTTGCTTTTGCAGATGATAGATAGATAGATAGATAGATAGATAGATAGATAGATAGATAGATAGATAGATAGATAGATAGATAGATAGATAGATAGATAGTATTAAATTCTGAATTTAGGGTGGGTCCTGAACTATTCACCTGCAGCACAGATTTTGATTCAACTCAACCTCTTTGAATGCAGACCTGATTCCTATTCTATAGATATAAAAGCCACACTGTACTGGTGAAAACTCTCCTACCCTCCCTTTGGCTGAGCCACATGTCACTCAATCCCTTCAGTCCCAGACCACATGAGGACTTGGCAACTGGGGAAGCTGCCTTTGCATCCTATTGGCCCATCTTGCCAGGACCTCCATTTTTCCTCAGTGGCTGTTGCTAGGTAACCATAGTATTCCAAGCTTGGTTCTGTCAATAAAAGGTGGAGAGGTGGAGGCCTTTGAGGGAGAATTCATTGGGGTCAGACCTGACTATGGTTGCCAGCTCCAGGTTGGGAAATTCCTGAAGATTTTGTGGTGGAGTCTGTAGAAGACAGGGCTTGGGGAGGGGAGAGGCCTCAGCTGAATATAATGCCATAGAGTCCACCCTGGAAATCAGTTATGTTTTCCAGGGGGAGAGAGATTTGTTGTCTGGAGTTCAGTTATAACACTAGGAGATCTTCAGTCTCCACCTGGAGGCTGGCTACCCTAGGCCTGGCAGCACCTTCTGTGTGACTTGACTGGTATGACTTAACTAGGCCCGGCTGCTTGCTACTGTACAGCAGCAGCTCCACCACCCTCCCCTTCCCCATGAAAACCAGTTAGCAATTAGCACTTCAGAGCAGGGTCTGCCAGACCCAGGTTCTTGCTGTGGAAGCTGACTGGGTAATTTTGGACCAGTCAAAGACTTTCAGTCTAACATACCTCTCAGGGTTGTTATGCAGCTCAAAAGGGGGAGAGGAGAATGATATAAATTGCTTTGGTCTCCATTACAGAGAAAGATGCTACTTTTTCTAAGAAGAGGCTGCAGGGAGGGGGGAGGAAATGGAAAGCTGAAGTCAGAGGTGAAGTCAGATGCCAGGGTCAGGGAACCCAGGATGCCAAGCATCCACAGGACCACGGAGGCTGCTCCTTGAGATTAGGGAGTGTAGTCAGTCTGCAACATTAGCAGGAAATGCCAGGAAAAAGGCACCTGAGCAGAGAGGGAAAACACAGCAGTCAGTCCATGGGTGTTCCTAGGTGGCTGCTGAGCCCTTGCACACATACCCAAGCCACCTCACCTCTGTCAGCTCCCAGCCTGGGAGCCTGACCACTTGATCCTCCTCTCTGCCACTTAGCTCCATCATCTTGCTAAAAACATGGTGGGGGTATTTTTGGCAAGAGATCCTGGGGATGTTGTAGGAGAACCCTGGCTGTGGAGATGGGGGCATGGTGATGGTGGACTTGCCCTCCTCAATGGGGGTGGGGGTTGGTACCCACCTGCTCTGGCTGCTATTGCATTCTGGCCCCTCCTTGCTGATCACAGAGGATGGGCCCATGACAGCATTTTTACTGCTCAAGTTGCCTACACTCAGGATTGACTTTGGTCAGAACAACTGGGGGGGGGGCAGCGGGTGGCAGGACCACACTTCCACAGCTAGGGGCAGGAGTATGCAGAGACATGTCACTTCTACACAGGACCTCAAAACCATGGACAACCACCACCATAGGGTGCATCACCTCCTGTATGATGGCCTTCCTGGCAGACCCTCCTCCATAGCTCACTGATAAGGTACACCTTTGGCCATGAGGACTTGGCATGCTTCTGAGTGGGGTTCAAGGGATACTTCCAGGACTTCAGAATGGCGATCTCCACCCAGATGGCATGTGCCCGGGCAGACACCTGTTCCGCCACCATATACCAGAAAGCATGACAGCGGGAGGTGGCAGTGCTGCTCTTGGCAGTGGCAAGGACAATGCTTAAGTGCTCCACCACCGACCCATAAAGCAATGCCTTCTCAGCCTTGATCCAGTTGAGCTGGCAATAACCATCCCTGTCACCAAATGCCATTCATGGGAATTTCATGGGAATTTCAAGGTGTGCTATCTCAATATGGGAAGACACCCACCCCAGTGCATTTCTAATGCCTCCACCACACAGGAGGCAACAAAGCTATACATCCTTTGCCAGTAACAAAGCTTTTCACAGTGTACACCATGTTCCACAACATTGCCATGTGCCAGTGCCTCCTGCCTCCCCTTGGTAGGGCCAGTGTGGAGGGTCCTTGGGTCAGGGAATGGCCTGTGCTGTCATCAGGACCTTCTGAAAGGCATGAACTTAGGGGCCATCTCCAGAAGAGCATGTGTGGGGCAGCAGTGATATCCCAATGACTGCAGCAGAAGCTTGGGGGCCTCTCCTCCCCTTTGCCCATCCCGGGAGTGACAGATCCACTGATGGCTTGCCCATGATAACTGAGCTTCACCATCAGGCTATAGGGCATCTTCAGCCTCATATGGAATTTCCTGTCCCCACAAGGGTTGGACCCCTCCAGCACATGTTGCCATTTGGAAGTTGTCAGGATTGAGTCTAATGACCTGCTCATTACTCAATTGATCACAGTGGCACCCCTGGGTACAAGGAGTGATATGCTCCAGATTGCTGTGCTTGTTATGTGAAGTATGAGAACTGTTGGCATAAGTCTGGACTGCTCAAGCCCCTCTTTGATAAAGAGTTTCAAAAACAGATGCATGATAAAACCAGCAGGGGTCCATTAGATGAGGCATGACAGGGACCAACTGTTTCCTAGAGTGGATTTAATCAACTTTATGAACTTTTGCACAAGCACTTTTTTCTTAACTGTGAATCTGGATGTGCATTAAGAATTTGGAGACTATGACAATGTCTGGGACTTTTCTAAATCTCAGTGGATTTCAGGGAACATTTGGAAACTTCAGTTACAGATATTGTATGCTATGAATTTATTGTTATGAATTTATGTATTTTAGATTGCGCATATGGAAATAAATGATTTTGAAGCACATAGGAATCCACTTGGAGGTTGGCAATCATACTTGGAGGGCATCACCAGGTCTTAGTAGTTGCTCAACTATTATTATGATCAACCTGCATGTATAATTTCATATTCTCAAGTGACTGTATGCATGCACACAGCCAATGGACAGCTCAACACCCTTTGAATGCAGTAGCGGTGGAAAGTGTCATCAAGTCACAACTGACTTTCACTGTCCCCATAGGGTTTTCAGGGCAAGAGATATTCAGAGGTGGTTTGCCATTGCCTGCCTCTGTGTAGTGCAACCCTGGATTTCCTTGGAGGTCTCCCATCCAAGTACTAACCGGGGCTGAGCCTTCTTAGCTTCTAAGATCTGAAAAGATAGGACTATCCTGTCCCATTCAGGTCTGGGCATCTTTGGATTTGATGATATTAATGTATTGCATTATATTCATTCAACATTTTACTGAAGTACATTGTTAAAATACCACACACACACACAATTCCTGCATGAAACCATAAACACTGAGATTGTGTTTTGGAGGTGTTTTGTCAATGTACAATGTATATGTGCATCAGGAAAAGAAACCTTGATGTATGCTTGTATTAATTCACATCAAGACTGCATTTTGCCCCCACTGACACAATGCATTGGATCAAGTTCAGTTGTCAAGCTGAAGGAGTAGCCTTGTACACACAGGTTTTCATCTGTTCATCCCGAAATTCCTTGCCAAACTTGAAACCAACAAATCTAATACACCTTCAGCTCCTTTCCATCATTAAACCTGAAGCTGCATTTTATGTTTCTGTCAAGTATATCAATCATTGCTGGTTAACTTACTTTTCATGGTCTAGGAGACAGACTAGGTGTCATCGATTGTTAAGGATACACAAACCATGCTGTAGCAGACAATCTACAATTTGCAAACACTTTGAGACCTTCAGGCAAGTATTCACACTACATATTATATAATGACTCACATTTATTTCTTGGAAAAAAATAGCAGGCTCCTTCCCTGGCTTCCTCTGTTATGAAGGCAGATGAAAAGAAATCATTTTACATCTCTGCAAGTCCCTCATCCTCCTTAATTGCTTCCTTTCTTTCCTGGTACATGTACCAATTCCCTAATAGTGTTCCACCTTCTTATAGCCTCAAAGGCTTCCTTTTTAAATATTGTGGATTTGCTTTCAGAGAGGCAGTATGTTTTATCCTCTGAGCTTGGGAATTCTTCTTGATTAACATATTATGAACATGCCTAAAATAAAACTAAATTGGCAACCCAGTACTTTAGACAATATAGTACCTCTGACACACGCACACACATAATACACACACATATTGTAAGTATAGGATGTACATTTGTTATATTCCAACTATTGTCAGCCACATTTTATGTCCTTAATAAAGGCTTTTTCAAACTTGGCATAATGATAATTTCTCCCGTGGTGAGCATGACTGCAAATGAACTGTTGGCTGTGGGGAGGCGTGTACAAAGTTAATGTATTCACATTTTCAATAGTATCAGAGAAGGGCTTTGAAATTTTTTTATAACGTGAGCTATAAATATATATATGCACACACACACAAGTCTCAAATGAGGTGGTCTACAATTAAAGTACAATAATACGAGAAAACAAGAACCCTTAAGAATAAACCACGGGACATAGCATAACAAACTATTCATAAAGCAGACCTCAGACCAGCAGCAGATGATTTAAAAAGCTGGCAAGACAAAACCTCTAATTAGAAGTCAGGGTAAACTAAAGTAGATAAGCCTCAAAGCAGTGCTTCAAAGGGGAGGTGCCACCACAGAAAATGTCCTGTCTCTAGTCAGCACCTGCCTCTCCTCTAAAGGAATTTCTAAAGGCACAGGGAACAGAGTTTGAGAAACAGATCTTAACTGGAGAACTGGTAAAATGGGAGAATTTATAGTTTCAAGGAAAGTGAGAATCAAAGGTGGTTTGCCATTGCCTTCCTCTGCGATCTTCCTTGGAGGTTTTCCGTCAAAGTCCTTCCTTGGACTTCACTTCCAAAAGCTGATGAGATCAGGCCATGAGATGCTGCCTTTCCTCCCAGAAATACATTTGCCCCCCAAGTTGGAATGAAGAGTCGTACACAAAGTGTTGATATAACTATGGGCCACTTTATTAAGCATAATGAAAACGGCAAGGGCAACCAGAACTGTGGCCTGGTCAGGGCCAGGGGTCTCAACAGACCACTCCCCTACCATTCATGGGCGAGAGACCCAGCCCCCAGCTAGAGCAGTGTGACACAGTTCCCGCCAGGCTGGCACAGCAAGAAGGCATGCCCCTGAGGGCTCAACCACCAGACACATGTCTCAATGGAAGGAACCCTCTGGTTGAGCCTCCAGGACGGTCTGCATTCTCCCACCCCGGGTCATCAAACCCAAAGGTTGATTCTGCCAGACCCCTAATTCCCCAAAAGGGGGATGCTTCATGATCCTCCCCTAGCTGCATAGCACCGTAAACCCAGTAAAACCTGCCAGACTAAAGTGACCAACATATTTAACAGCACCTCCCTCTAGCCAAATCCGCAATCCACTGAACTGCTATGCAGGGTAGGTGAAAAAGCACCCCAGCAAACAGCCAATCAGCTGAGGAGCAAAAAATTCCTACCCAGCCCCCCAACCATGAGGTGACCAGCACTTGCCTACATAACAAACAGGGAGGGCCAATCTCTGATGAGGGACAAAAGCTGGGGGTGGATGTTCAGCCGTTGCAATGACCAGGTCCTGCCCCCTCCAACACGCGCCCAAATGGGCTGTCAATCCTCCCTTCCCTTCCAGGGAGGCAAAGTTCGACCCAGCAGCCTAGCAGCAAAGGTGCATTCACAGGTGAGAGACCCAGCCCCCAGCCGCAGCAGTGTGACACAGCTCCTGCCAGGCTGGCCCAGCAAGAAGGCCTGCCCCAGAGGGCCCAACCACCAGATGCACGTCTCAATGGAAGGCAGCCTCTAGTCGAGCCTCCAGGATGGCCTGCATCCTCCCACCCCAGGTCATCAAACCCAAAGGTTGATTCTGCCAGACCCCTAATTCCCCAAAAGGGGGATGCTTCATGGTCCTCCCCTAGCCACATAGCACCATAAACCCAGTAAAACCTGCCACTACTAAGGCCAAGTCTCTACTTAGGGCTTAGCACCCTCCAGGATGCCCAAAGCTACCCGCAGCCCTTGTTGGAGATCTCTCAAGAAAAGCATGTTGCCCTTTTCAGAGAGATGCACATCGTCCCCTCTGTAGAGGTCAGGAAATTTTGTTGAAATATCCAGATGGGGCAAATAGTGGCCCAACCCCCCCGCCAATGCCTTCTAATTTTCTTTTTAGCTTTGTAATGGCCCGCTCAATAACTGCCGGGTCCAAAGCACTGTGCCACACCTGGTGAGGAATCATGGCTGATCAAATTATGGTAGTCCCATGCCATCTCTCCCTGAGCTACCTGCTCCAAACCTTTAACAGAACTAAGATTCCCGGACATAAATGGAACCCGGGGGTCCTGAAAAGGAATCCTAAATCCGAACTTAAAACCTTTCAGCAGGTAAACACTATCAACCTTTCACGAATACTTGGACAGCCAGTGTTCAAGAGGTCCCACCTTTATCGGACTGGGCTCCTTTTCCAGCCTGATAATCACCTACCCCACCTCCTGGTTTCTTTTTATTCTTACGCAGCCGGGCTTTTGGGCAGTTACTGAAGGAGAGCCACCACACATGGGGCATTCATGTTTGAACTGACGTGTTTTTCTGCTACACACTCCCTGAGAACTTAACTCCCAACAAAGCAGGCAGGGTTGAACCGCCTGCCTCGCTGAACTGCGGGAAGAGTCTGCCAAAGCTGAAGAGGTTGCTGCTGACTTGGCCACCAAATGACCACTATCAGAGCGGTTGCCCAAATTTGGCTGCACAGGAGACATGACTTGCAGCCACAGCTGCTGGTGAATGAGATCGTACTGAAGGGAAGGGTACAATGCAGCCCTCATCCTAAATTCCTCATCATATTGAATGCAGGCAGGCCCACTAAACATTGTGTATCCCTTATAAATTATATCCATGTATTGGATAAGTGCAGCTGTCCTCCAAGGCAGGGCACGCACAATTACTCCAGCATAGATAAAAAACCCTGGCAGCCAATTGGCCCAAGTCCGGTCCACCTTGCGCTTCTTCAATTTTTCCTTTTCCTTGTCATCCAAGTCCTCCTTATCCTTCTTCTCCAACTCCTGGAACAGGAGGGAGAAGATATCGACATATTCACCCTTTAAGATCTTATCTTTTGTTGCAGGCAACAAATGATCCCCTAAAGGTAATGCTACATCCCCCAAAAATAAGGTGGTAAAAGGGGCCGCCAGTAAGGAGAAGGGAAACCCCAACCCCCCATAAAAGAGCCTGCCAAACCCTGCTGCCCCACACCTGGCCAAACTCCATAAGGGGCATACTGTCCAGGTGACCAAGACCAATTTAGCTGAGAACCCATACCTGTGGGGGGAGAAAAACCCGAACTCCCAGCAGCCACGCTAGGTGTGGCAGGTGCAGCCTGCCCCCATGGACCCCAAGGCCAAGCCATCCTAGAATATGCCTGTGAAAGGTCCCCAACCTTACCTACAGTTCCAATAGGCACCAACAACTGATCCCCCATCCGAACCGCCGAGACCCATGGCGCTGCCAGCGATGTTTCCACCAGACCTGCCCTCGAGAATGGATAACCTAGTTAACAAAGTTGCCTGAAATGCCCTTTTAGATGCCTCCATAGAAAGGGAGGCATCCAGTGTCACCCCCAGATTCCTCACCTTCTGAGCTGGCACCAAAGGGGTGCTATCTAAGATGGGTAGTCGGATGCCTGATCCTGATCCCCCCTGACCCAGGTGCAGGACCTCTGTCTTAGTTGGATTTAGCTCAGCCAGCTTAACTGCAACCAACCTGCCACGGCTTCTAACCCCCTGGTTAGATGGTCTGGGGCAGGTCCGAATGGCTGTCCATCAGCAGATAGAGCTGGGTGTCATCTGCATATTGGTGGCAACCCAGCCCAAAACCTCAGGGAATTTGGGCAAGGGAGCGCATGTAGATGTTAAACATCATTGGTGAGAGAATAGCTCCCTGCAGCACACCACATTCGAATGGATGCCGCTGAGAGGTCTGCTCACCAATCGCCACCCTTTGTCCCCAACCATGGAGAAAGGAGGAAACAACACTTTTATCTATTCACCTTCCTCATCACCCTTCCTGTCCAGTGCTTGCAGTGCTATCAAACCTCTCCCACCTCTTTGTCTGCCTCTGGAAGAATGATCAGTTCATTGTCCTCTGGTGGTGCGTCAACCTGCCTACAGATATGCCACCCTGCTGCCCCAACCAGGGCATTTTTTTTCAGTGGGAACACACAGGAACACAGTTCCAGCTGGCTTGGCATCAGAGGGTGTGACCTAATATGCAAATGAACTGCTGGGCTTTTCTACAAAAAGCTCTGTGTAAAACAATGGTGATATCAGGGGATGTGGCAAATGAGTTCCTGCAGGCCACTGTATTTATTTGTTTTATTGATTTTATTGTATGTGACTGGTTTTTTATGTGAATGTGATCTGCCCTGAGCCTGTCTGGGAAAGGGTGGAATACAAGTGAACCAAATAAATAAATAGTTTGAGCAGCAATTAATCAGGGATAATGAGTGAAGGGTAAACCGGGTTTGAGTGTTGATGAGATTATTCCTTAGTGTATCAATAGATCCTGGGTGATCTATTCTGAGCTGTGCATGTCTCTAGGGTAAGGGGGGGAGTAGCCAGTCAGTCTCTTTTACTTACACTCTGAAACTGATTTCCCAGCCTGCTGCCTGTCTGTCATCCATTTCGGCCCAAACAGTGTCCTACACTTAATGGCTTTAGGGTGATGAACAGAGGGTTGCTTGTAGGGATGTGCATTCGGTTCGGCCGAACCGTATATACATCCGAATCAACACTGATTCGGCTGTATACGGAATTGGCCGTAGCCGATTCCCATTGCCGCCTATTATGCGGCAGCCAAATACTGCTCGCCGTATACTGCCGAATAGCTATTCGGAAGTATACGGCTGTCAATGGAAAAGGCGGGAAAGTAGCTTCTGCAGCCTCAGTGGAGCTGCTTGCTTACTTTCCCGCCTTTAGTGGCCTCTTCCCGTCTCTCCCATAGCCTCCCTGGGATCAGGGAGGGGGGGAGGGGGAAGAGGAGCCCCAGCAGCCAATCCAAAGCATGCATTTGCAAAATGCATTGCAAATGCATGCTTTGCAGGGCTGATGTGTAGCTGATGGCCCAGCCATCAGCTACATTGTTGTTATTTTGATCTTTTGCTTACTTGGGGTTAGGTTCTGCTGGGGGTGGGGGCCTGGGGTTGGGGGGGGTGTTGCTAATTTGCCCATATCTTAATTTAGTGAGAGGACTTTTAAAAGTGCAGTGTCCTTTTACTTCTCCTGATTTGGGTGGCTTGGATTTCTTGGGGTTAGAGTGAAGGGGTTTTTTTTTGGGGGGGGGGAGTTCCTGTATTGTTAAAAGTTGAGTTTTTTACTGTTTCAGTGTTTGATTTGTTGCTGCTGTGTTGTGTTGCTGCTGTGTTACTTTTCTCTTCAGGTTATTGGGGGTGGTGGTGCTGTTTGGCCTAATTTTCATTGTTTAAAAGGCCACTTTTGTCCCCCTTTTCCTGGTTCTGGTTTTAGGGGTGGGGGTGTTGTTGTTGACTGATTTGGCCTGAGTTTTCTTATTGGTGAAAGGCCACTTTTTAAACACTTGAGTTGCTTTGCTTGGCCTTTTTTCCTGTTGTCACTTTTCCTGGTTTGGGGGTGGGGGTGTTGTTGACTGATTTGGCCTAAGTTTTCTTATTGGTGAAAGGCCACTTTTTAAACACTTGAGTTGCTTGGCCTTTTGTGATTCTGCTGGTTTTGTTTTGGTTTTTTTAAATTACCTCTGGTTGGTGTGGGGGTTGGCGAGGGTGTGTGTGGGCTGTGTGGGCTGGGTCACTTTCTTGTTTTTATAGAGTAGATTGTGTGTTCTGTGGCAGGGAAGCTGGCACCTGGATGAGAGACCCAGAGCCAGCAGGCTTGTTGTGGTTGGCCAGCTCTCCCCGTGTTGTTTGGGGCAGGGCTGGAGAGCTGGCATCTGTAGATTGTGTGTTCTGTGGCAGGGAAGCTGGCACCTGGGTGAGAGACCCAGAACCAGCAGGCTTGTTGTAGTTGGCCAGCTCTCCCTGTGTTGTTTGGGGCAGGGCTGGAGAGCTGGCATCTGGGTTTGCTGCAGCCAGGTCTGCCTCAAACCCCCTGCCCCCCCCAGTAGCCTCTAATTATGCCCTACGTTGCCATTGATGTCAATGGCCCATAGGGTATAATGATGGAATAGGGGCAACCTCTTTGGGTGCCCCTGGAATGGGATCCCCTGGCCCAATCTTTTTGGGACTTGGGGGGGGGGTTTGGAGGGGAGAGTCCCCTGCAGGTGCCCTGCAAATTTGGGGGCTCTCCCTCAAACCCCCTCCCCTCCAGGCGGCTTCAAATATACCCTATTTGCCATTGATTTCAATGGCCCATAGGGTATAATAGGGCCGTATATTCGGAAATAGCCGCGCATCTACCGTATATGCGGCTATTCCGAATACGGTATTCAGTAGTATACGGGGATTCCTAATTTTTTCCCCCCGTATACTTCCGAATCCGTGTAATACCGATTTTTTTTTTTGCACATCCCTAGTTGCTTCTCACTTAAGCTGCCCCTCAGTCCAACTACTAATATTCCCAACACTAATTTATACCTTGCATTCATTCTTCATAAGAGAGGAACTTTTCCTTTTACCTCCATGTTTACTATATCAAGGTAAAGATGTGAATTTCTGTGAAGATAAAAGAGACTTTAACAAGTGTGTGATGTTAGTACAAAAAAAGTAAAATGAAAAGCCCTTTCAAAAGGGAAATTAATTGTTAAAAAAAACTAGAATTGCTCTGTAACTGATGTTACCAAAGAGACCTATTCAAAAAATGTAAGGCTCTTCACTACTTAATAATGTTGATACCAATTAAGACTGAAATTATTAGATTTAGTGTAATTTCAAACCTCCCACAAATGAGTACAAAACAATGAGTTGATTGTATCTATATTTGACTAACTATAAATACAAAGTAGATTAAGATACATATTCATGAGTAAAGCCACTACATAGGGATATGCTGTTAACAAAGACCAAACTGTTGAGAGATCAAGGAAGGGATTTACTCAAAGCAGCCTCGAGTCATAAAGGTTTTGTAATCCACCTTGAGTCTAAGTGAAAAAGGAGGATTAGAAATAAAGTAAATAAGTATATAATAAAAATAGCTGTAAAAAAGTAAAAACTACATAAAGAAAGAGAAAAGGAGCAAATGTAATGCGAGATAAAAAATAATAGCATGCCTTTTATCTGCTGTTGATGTGGTTATCATTCAGGTTGAACAACAACACCATTCACCATTAAGTGGCATTTACACACACACACAAAAATGGTTCAAGTGCTCCTGTTTCATGTACTAAAAGCAATAAAGTTGTCTCAGATTTCACCCACATGACTTTTTCACAATTCAATATAAGCACTATCAGAAGCAGTTTTGCATATGTGCAATTGACAGCATCCAGGATGGATTCTGGGGCATATAAAAGCCCAGAAATTCTGAAAAATATGACCATGTACCAATAGTAACCACACACTTAGCATATGCCTCAGAATCAAGAAAGCAATTATTAAACCCTCTTTTGCAAATGGAAGATCACTTCTCCCTCTTCGCTATTACCTAAATGCAACTTAATCCCATTATTTCAATGTCACTTGTTTGGTCATGCCCTCTCGGGTCATCAACAAGGTCATTATTGGCCACCAAACCATGGCTCAAACCCTTGTTCCACCCTGGTAAAACAATCATCAGGATTGGTCTCTAAACATTTCTTATCAAAAAGGACACACACCTTCCCACTGTCTCAGGGCACAGTTTTCTTATAAGAATCAGTCCCCAAAACCTGCTCAGTGTGATGTGTGTTCTTGGCACCAACCACATGCACCCCAGATTGGGAGCTTTTTCTCTCCACAGAATGAAATGCTGGCCATTTCTCTCTGGATCTGCTGCTTTTGCAGATCTCCCCAAGACTAGAAAATATAATCTGACTCATAAAACACTGTTTTCCTCCCTCCCTTTCCAGTTAGCTCTTGAATGTTCTGTGCTTTACTGACTGAAACTTTTTTCTTTTTCCGTATTTTCTCTGTTAATAAAAGAACTTTTTTTATTTTGAACAGATCACCTGTTTAGTCAAGATTTCCCACATGGGACCATCCCTGTAAACAGTGTTTCAATCCTGGTTGCTCCCTCTTACACAGTCTCATATGCTAATTCCCCCTCCCCCACTAATTGAAGACTGTCCCTTTGGGTAACACCATGGACTGTGATCATTTTACCTCAGCTTTTTGGATAGCTACTAGTACAGCAGCAGCTGGGTATCTTTCAGTGTCCACACTAAGATTTAAAAAAAAAATTGAAAAATAGTCTTTATTTATTTATTTCTATTCGTATCCCATGCTTCCTGCAAACAGGCTGAAGTATACACTGCCTCTCTCCCCAGTGGGGGCTAGATGCAACTTACATTGTTCTTCTCTTCTCAATATTATCCTTCCAAGAACCCTGTAAAGTAGGTTAAGATGAGAGTGTGTTACTGGCCTGAGGTCACCCAGCAAGCTTCCATGACACTAGCGGGGATTTCAAACCTGGGTCTCCCAGAACCTAGTCCAGCAGTCTAGCCACTATGCCACACTGGTTCACTGGGAAGTAGCATGTATGAAACAAACCAGGGACTTGTTTGTTTTATGATGTCAGCATTTGCATTATCCATATCTCCATCTTTTCAAATTTTATATGAATAATCTTGCATAGCATCCAATTAGCCATATTGCAGAATCCACTATCATCTTGATTCCTCCCTCCCCCCCAAAAAAACATAGAAGTGCACTTAGGAAGATAACCAACCACAGGACAATACACAGACCCGTGTGTCCTGTAAGTGTTGAGCAGGTGCACTAAGGAAAGATGATTCCTGAACACTCAATTACTTATGCCTGACTCAGAATTAGTTATGTATCTTAAGCACTTAGACAAGATGCTTTCTAATATGAGAATGACTTTCAAGAGTGCTCCTGTCTCTTGCATTACGAGAAGCCACACTAAGACACATTCCTCAATGTTCTTTTCAGATTAATCAGGGAACTATGAAACTAATCTCAAAGCAATTTGCTACACAATTCCTTTCAGGTCTCAGTGACAATTATTCTGAGTTCCCTGTCCAATGTAGCATCAGGTAAAGATACCTGTAGAATTTCCAGATTGTCAGGGCTTTAACCCGTTATTAATCCTCACAAGCTCTCTTTTATAGAGGCATGACTGCCAACCTGATGTATAGTGCTTTGCCAAGGTTACCCTGTCAATCTATCACTGACCAGGGACAACAAATTGACTTTGCCAATGAAGCAACATCTGTCAGCCAAGAAGTCGTGCTAATTTGGTCAGATCTCTTCTCCATCAACAGCATAATCAAGAAATGAAAACCAGCAGATGTGTGATCAAGAGCTGCTGTGTAAATCATCTCAAATTTTTCAAGTAATGAGAAGGACAGACTGACATCTTGGTTTATGGTTTGGCCACCGTTCTATCATCATGAGACCAAAAAATACTTTTCCATAGGATAGAACTGATTAAATTAGGCATGCACTGGAATGGACAGATGGATTTTGGCACAGAGGTCCTGTCCATTCAGAAGGTCAGCTTTTTCTTTTTAAACAGTGATCATTTTGAAGCCAACATTGTAGCTTAGTTCAAGCCAAATCATATTTCTTTTCCTCTCCATTTGGTAATCAAATCATCTTTATCCATAATGAAAATAGAAAAGCAGGATGAATTACATGCATGATTAAATAAATGTTGAGAATCAAGACAACAGATTCCTTTGGGGTGCACAGCAAGAGAAAAGGGCCAGGCAGGTTGCAGCAAGGCAATGAGCAGAATGCTAAGCTTAGTTGCAGCACATGAGAGCTGCAATTTCTTTGGCTTCCTTTGCAAAACTCCATCCACTTTGGTGTAGTGGCTGAGTGCACGGACTCTTATCTGGGAGAACCGGGTTTGATTCTCCACTCCTCCACTTGCAGCTGCTGGAATGGTCTTGGGTCAGCCATAGTTCTCACAGAGTTGTCCTTGAAAGGGCAGCTTCTGTGAGAGCTCTCTCAGCCCCATCTACCTCTCAGGCTGTCTGTTGTGGGGGAGGAAAGTAAAGGAGATTGTAAGCTGCTCTGAAACTCTTCTCCCAAATCAAGACTGTGTTCTTATGAAGGCTTCTTATTCATTATAGTACATGCTTAAGCAGCTGGTAATGACTTCCAATATAAATCTTTATCAGAGACAGCCACAGTGAGACTCGGTAATCTGGAACTACAGCCAAACATACAACAAACATATCCTGCTTGGTTGAATAGCCTAAATAAAAATAAATTTTCTCTTTTAACTCACCGGTGACAGCTGAATTATTTTTCTAAGCTGTAAAAGACTCTTATGGGTGAAATACTTCATCAGAGAGTCATGAGGTTCTGACTGAGTCCACAGGAAATGGTATTAAATAAAACCTCCCAGAGCTACAATTGCATGATCACAAGTGATACCACTCAGCTCACTTAAAATGACAATCCACAATAAAATGTTATAAAAACACTGATAATTCCAGACTTTGGTTTGACTCTTATAGCTGCTAAATTCTTTTTTCTAAGCTGTGACAGGGTGTTGGGGTTTTTTTTGGAGGGGAGGGAGGGTAAAATAGAGTCATGAGGGTGTTTTTTTAAAAAAAAAATCTACACAAAATAGCATTAAGTATATTCTTCCACAGTTACCCAATCCCAGATAAAACCACTGAGTTCACTTAAAAGTGACCGTTCTCATTTAAAAATGTTACAAAAATGCTGAAAATTCCAGAGTCTGGTTTAATCTGTACAGTGTAATCAACTAAAATGGCTTCTACACTTGACACACCTTTATAGATGAGAAACACATCATCTATATATCTCTTATAGAGAAGAATGTGCTGGTAAAAAGACCCTTATAGACTCTTATAGAGGAGAATGTGCTGGTGTGCACATGAAAGCTTATACCTTGAATAAAATGTTGTTGGTCTTAAAGTTTCCACTGGCCTAGAGCCATGGACATGGTATCCCTATATACAAACATACCTCATGAAGAGGCCAAAACTGTTCCTTTCTATTTCTTCAAGTAAGTCCCGCCCCCATCCCCTGCCTTTTGCCAAGAGGGACCTGGTAACCTAGGCAGACTGAGGAATAAAGACCTTGTGCAGAAGTGTAGCCCTTCCTTGCCTTTGGACCACCTCTCATCGGTTTAGTCTGTAGTGGGCTGGGTTGCCTCAAAACTATAAAAGTGCCTGATTTGCTTTCCAACCCTTGAGAAGGCTTTCCCTGCTGCCATTGGCCCCAAACAGCTGCCAGATGGAGAGGCTGTAGGCACTGCCTCCTGACAACAGGTCATTTCATCACACTGTTTCACCAATTTTATTTTCTTCTTCCTTTTTTGTGTAAAATATCTTCAGCATGACATGTTTTTAACCTCCTAGTTTTTATAATGATCTCATTACTGTCTTGGGATCTGGCTTTCTGTTTGCCTTTAGTCCTTGAATGACCTGTAGTGCACTATTGCTGTCTAATTGTTTTAAGCCTATCAGTTAAACTTCTCTTTAGTATTAACATCAGAGGGTTTTGTGTGAGAAGGCAGAAGCCTTGACAGAAGCCAACTGAGTTAAGAAAAATAATGGCAAAAGTCACTGAAGAGAAATGTCCAAAAATAAATGGGCAAAAAACCTATATATTCTTTATTTTTTAAAAAACAAAACAAAAAAAAAACTTTCTTCCCTTTTTAATTACCTATGAAGCTCACTCAGGAGATCCATTTTGTCAGTTTCCTGATGCTAAGCTTAGCTTTCAAAAAGTTGTGGTTTTTTTGATTCAGCAAATACCTGACACTGGATCACACAGTCTCTTCACAATCATCTTTGATTTGCAGTTGTTTCATACACAGTTCATCCTTTCTATGAGATGGCATTGTAGCCATCAAGACTCCTGCTTGGCAGACAACTCTTCCATCTGGAACTAACTTTTCAAATTATCTTTAGATTTAATTTTAAAAAATCAAAATACTTAAAAGAATTAGCTATAATAATATGACTTTGAGAATCAGAACTATAGATCTTGGAGGGGGCATCACATTCCTGACCAAAAATGACTTTCTTCCAGTTAGACCTAGCCCATAAAATGACCTCACACCATGATACATCTGACCTGGCCACCTGGATCCACTCCACAGTAACATTTAGACTAGACTACTGTAATGCACTGTATGTTGGTCTCCCTTCAAAATCAATTTGGAAACTCCAATTGATCCAAAACACCACAGCAAAGCATGCATATTACTCGCATTCTGCAAACCCTCTGTTGGTTGCCCATTTGTTGCTGAGCTCAATTTAAGGTACTGGCTATCACATATGAAGCCCTTCAAGGTCTTGATCCCTCTTATTTATAGGACTGCACATCTCTCTATGCTCCACCATGACAACCCTGCTTATGTCAGTAGATGTCAACCTGCAAACTGGCAAATCAGCAACTGCCTATACAAATGTTTACGGTGTTTAGATCAATTCTGTAGGGCCTGTAAGACCTACCTCTTCAAAATAGCCTTCAACCAATGACAAGCTAAGAAAGTGCCACTGGATATGTTTTTAGCTGCTGAACCTTACTGAAGATTTAATGTTTATAGCACCATAATGTTAATTTTAATATAACTTGTAAATTGTTTTAATGATGATTTTATAAGTATAACTGTTGATGTATATTGTATTTTTATGTTGTAAGCCGCCCTGAGCCTGCCCTGGCGGGGAGGGCGGGATATAAATAAAAAGTATTATTATTATTATTATTATTATTATTATTATTATTATTATTATTATTATTATTATTATTATTATTATTATTATTATTATTACAAATGTGTTCTCCACTGTGGCTGAGCGGCTCTCACCTTGTGGAATGGCCTGCTTGAAGAGGTCAGGAAAGCTCCCACTCTCCTGGCCATCTGCAAACTATGCAAAACTGAACTATTCAGGAGGGCATTTCTGTGCAGGTAATAAAGCTGCAAGGTACATAACGGTTTCACAAACTTACTTGGGGAAACAGTTGAGACTTGTGGACTTTACTGTGGTATATAGCATATTGTAAATACAATTCTATTATGTAATTTCTGTTCTGCTTACTGTGTCATATTAATGCTTATGCTATGTTCCTGTACTTTCTGTGGTTCCAGTCTTCTAATATCCTAATACATTAGTTATTGAATATCCTATTTTGTTGATTGTACTGACTCACTATGTGTAATCTACCTTGAGTCCATGTAAGAAAGGTGGACTATAAATAATGTAAATAACTAAAATAAATAAATTTCACTTTCAATGAAGCATGCCTGCTCTATGTTCAGAAAAAGGTTCTCTGATGCATGGTATAGACCAAGGGTGTCCAAACTGTGGCTCGGAAGCCACATGTGGCTCTTTCACATATATTGTGTGGCTCTTGAAGCCCCAACCACCATGTCAGCTGCCTTGGAGAAGGCATTTCTCTCTTTAAATCACTTCTCCAAGCCATCTGGAAAGTTGTTTTCTTTCCAGCTCTCCCTCCCGCCAATTTCTTTTCCTGTCTTCCTTCCTTCTTCCCTCCCTCCCTGTCTTGCAGCTCTCAAACATCTGACATTCATGTCTTCTAGCTCTTAGACATCTGCCATTTATTCTATGTGGCTCTTACATTGAGCAAGTTTGGCCACCCCTGGTATAGACTTAGCATAAATTCCATCTTCTTCCATCTAATTTAGGCTGTTTCTCTGAGATGCAAATAAAGTAATTTACAGTGAGCAGAGAACTAAAATGTTGACATCTATATAGGGTGATTCTGAAAGTCTAAGTGAAGCAAAACTAATACAATGTATGCAAATTATGCACATATGTTGATTTTAGTAGATTATTCTGATCAGCAATCACAACTAGAAATGGCAAAGAGTATCTAGATAAGCTGAAACAACTCTTATAGCAGCTGTACTAACCAAAGCAGAATTATGCCTTTCATTGTTAGCAGACCTGGGGAAATAATTCAGATTTGCAAAAATTCAGCCCCACCCGGCTGAGCCGCCTTGACGGTTAAAGACCTAGGGTCACTCTTGCCACCCCAGATGGATCAAGAGGCTGGCTTGCTTTCCTGGGCATCCGGAGAACTGCCTATGGGCGGGGCGCTGGGGCTATAAGAACCCCGCCCCTGCCCAAAACTGCGCAGGTCTTCATGGCTTTTGGCCCACCCACCCGGTAGTAGTACAGGCTTGACTGGTTGCCTTATTAGGGGCCAGGTAGGAATTTTTTCACTCTCACAAGATTGGCCTAAGTGGGAGTGTTTTTCGCATACCTTGTATTGCTTAATAGTGGCTAGGGAATGAAGGGATATTAGTTACATTTATTGGTTGCTTGGCAGGAGGAAGAATGGGCTATAGAGTTTATCAGATGAGCACCTATGGCTCGGCACCCTTTGAGTGCATGTGGTCTGTATGAACAGCAGATGGGCTTTACGGCTCAATGCCTGGAATGCAGATCACAACGAAACCTGACCTGGGCGGATCTTTCTGGGGATTGATGCCTGCCTAGGGGAAGGTGGAGTTTGTGGGGCATGGCTGGTGCCAGGGGCAAGGTGGCTCGCCTGTACCAGGACAAGGAGGGGTAAGGGGCTGACCCCAGGGCTTGTCCTGTTAGTTCCATAGCCGTTGTCAGTACAATTGAGTTCAGTTATGTTTAATAAAGCAGCCCAGTTTTACCCAACATACTGTGTCAGCCTCTTTATTCCGACTGGGGGGGGGGGGGGCAAAAGGTATTAGCTTGCTATAGGCTTTCCACCAGCCAAAGGACTTTTCAGATATATAACAGACAAGGAAGAAACAAGACGGGCAATCAACAAGCTTTGAACTATAGAAAATATTAATTATTGATCCCCCTAGAATTAGAATAGACTGTGATAACGATAGAAGGGTGGAAGAGGAAGGTATAGGCCAGTGAAGCATGGTGAAGGAAAGTAGTGGCAAGAAGATAGTATGCAGGCAGCAAATAGATGGGTTTCCCTGCTTTTGGAGTCCTCATGGGTCCCCAGTTTAAGCACAATTGTTAGTGTGGTAGCAACTAAAGACTAAACAAATTTTGCAACCAAAGTCAATTCAAGAATTTCCAGTACATTCGTATAGAAGTTGGGTTGATTTTTTTCCACTTAATGACATTAGTTGCCATTAGAAAACACCTGCCTATTGCATAAATAGCTCCCCAATGTGAAGTTATGAACATTTTGCATGGGAATTTCCTAAATTAAAGCATGTCACTGTGCTGTGTCCAGAGCTTAATTAGTGCCATACAGTGTGCATGGGCAGTTGTTTCATTCATTTAAATCTAGATGTTAAATTTACTTGCAAGAAGAGAATTTATCAAGCCATTTCACACATGCAAATTCTATCTCATGAGCAACCAAACAGCAATTCTGAGCAACAGGATGGCACACATATAATCAGGCTTCATGTGAAATAGATCAACACTTCAGATTTTTTAGAAGATATAAAATAGTTATTGCTTCTAAAAATTCATTCAGTTCCTCTCAGTGCCAAACATCAGAAAGCTGGGAAATTTGTTTTGTTTGCTTGTCAAAAAAAACACTCCCCCCCCCCCCCGCTCAAGTCTTAGACCAGGGGTGGCCAAACTTGCTTAAAGTAAGAGCCACATAAAATAAATGCCAGATGTCTGAGAGTCACAAGACATGAATGTCAGATATCTGAGAGCTGCAAGACATGAACATCAGATGTTTGAGAGCTGCAGACAGGAAAGAAGAGCGGGAGGGAGGGAAGAAAGCGAATAATTGGGGGAGGTAGAGGTAGAAAGAAAGCAACTTTAACTGTAAATGCATTCTTCAAGTTGCCTTGGACAGCTTGGCTTGGACAGGTGATTTGGCTTGGCTTGGACAAGATATTTAAAGAAACAAAAGCTGACCAACAGAGCAGTGGGGGCTTCAAGAGCCACACAATATGTGTGAAAGAGCCACATGTGGCTCCTGAACCAAAGTTTGGCCACCCCTGTCTTAGACCAGTTCTGCATTAGTCTTTCTCTCGGTCTCATTCTCAGCTCTCAAGTTTGTGCGGGACAAGGAGCAAGCAGGGAACATGCAGCCCCTCTCCAGAGAAGCCAGTGCAAAATCCAGGAAAAAGAGCCACCATGAGGAGCTCTGCACAGAAGGGAGGCAAGTGCTAAATGCAGAATCAGTCTTCGTTATGCTTTCATTGCTTTTTCCACTTTACTGTCAGTGCAATTCTAAGTAGAATTCTCATCAGCCAGTTTAGGACTGCACTGTATGCCATTTAATATATGTACAAGTGACAATAGGGTAACTAATTAAGTGGTTTCACACTTTTAGTAGTTATAGCATAATGCTATGTAAAGTTACTCCAATCTAAGCCCATGAAATCAATGGGGAGAGACAGGAGTAACCCTACACAGAATTACACAGGTGGAGTTAAAAAGCAAATATATCCCTCTTAAAGTAATCAGCATCAGTGTGCCAACCATGTACTTAAAAAAATGTTTCTTTTGTTACTCAGAAGATAGTAGGGGATGGGATTATGTTATGTGGAAGAAACTTTGGGTGCAATCATACAAGAGATTTGGCCTGACCTAGCCATGCCTCCATCTGGATTAAAGGGGCTCAATCACACACGCACATGTAGCTTCTGAGCTGCACTCGTTCTTACCCTGTCTCCAGATGTCTCCTATTCTGATTAAATAGCCACCAGGATCTTCCCAGTAGCTTCCCCGAGTCGCATCTAGGTCCCATATTTGGTTGTCATCAAACCATTTCCAGAATGTTCAAGGTGTTTTTTTTACTAACCCCACTCTGAGGAGCGCTTGTGCACTTCTCTGCTTGAGTGCATGCACAGGAGGACTTTAAAAAAAAAACAACCCTTTCTGTGACAGGTCCATGGTTGAGGTGTGCTAGCAGTATGAATGGCCAACCACAGACCGCTGTCATGATCCTGCTGCTTCAACAGCAGCTGACTGATTACCTAGAAACAGACCAAACTCAACAGCTTTTCTGGAGCCAACATAATATTGCGCCAGTTTCCCAGTGTGATCACTCCCTCTGTGTTGCAGGTTTGTACTGGATCCAAAGGAATTATGTTTGAGCCTTGTTTTTATTTCGGAAGGCATTTGACTGAGGGAAGACAAACTATTTTGTTTTTAGCCTGTGCATTGTTTTTATCTTGATGTTGGGTAGTTACGTTGTTGTTATTCTCTGTGTGTATCCTTGAAACTTTTTGTTGTGCTACAAACTGCTTTGAGGGAAAGTGGAATATAGAGCTTTTACATTAAGCAATTAATTCATAATTAATCTGAAATTAATAATTTCAGTAGCAACAAAAAAAAGGAGCAATAGACTACTTTCTGCCCCATGTTCTGCCATTCACCGCGTCCTGCTCCTTCCCACTTCTCTCTTCAACCAAACACACAGTGCATAATTTGCTCTGTTTGGGGTTCTGATAGAGATCTGGAAGTTCCTTGTATATTTCCTTTGCCTCTTCACCAATACCACAGTGGAGATATTGGCTTTATGCCTTCCTGTCTTTGGAGATGCCAACTCCCAATGTGGAGACAGCTTGTGCACCTCCTGGGCAGGAGAGATAAGTTGGCTATGTTTCCAACTCTTAGTGGGTGTCTTGTATTTCTGGACATGGCAGAAACACATATCCTCAGTGACACAGACAAGAGTTAATACAGAATTTTTGTCGGCACTGAAATAATTAGTCAATTTGCATATTTTGCCTGTGGGCCCTCTACTTAGTGACTAGCAGAGCACTATAGAACAGTGACAAAATTATCTGTTGCCTGCTGTACCTAAAGATCAAATGGGGATTTTAAACTGTGTTGAGAATAATAAAGGCAGCAGTGGGTAGTAAATGCCATCTCTCACTCCTGGAGGTGTTGTAATTGCAGAGAGGTCTGCATAGCCTGGGCAGAAGGGCAAAGTTAAAGGTATGTTGGGCAGCCAAAAAAGCCCAGAACCTTGTAATTTCTACTTATTTTTAGTACTTTCCATTTCCATTTCTTATCAGTCTGATAGAAGAGTATGACAGAAGGAAGATCTAACATGCACAGATCCGTCAAACGTTGTCACTCACAGGAACACATACCAAATTTTCATAGAGGCTCAGATAGCTCCTTTATGATTTTCTTCACTACACTTAGCAATTTACCAGAAGGGGGGGGGGATAAGCCAAAACAAGCTGAGAACTCCTGCCAGTGACAAAATCACACCAATTTCACTGCTCCTAGGCCCGTTGTCTCCCAAGAGGTCATGTTAAATCAAAGTTTCTTGCACTTGTTTTCTTTTCTCAAAGGGAATCATTCCATACTGTGTCAATCAGAAGAGGTTTCCTTGCAAGATTAATGCCCTATAGAATGAATATATGTTGTTCTAAGGCCACTGGAGATATCTCTAAGTACACATTACAAAGAAACATACAAACTAAACCCCACAAGGGACAACAGTACCAAAGCCTGAAGTGGAATTTCCTAGAAGTATCCTAGAAGTAATGGCTCTATTACACTTGGCTGTAAATCATTCTGGCCCCATCCAGTGCCATAAGATCAAGGGTTGTTATAAAAGCCTACCACTTGTAGTAGCAAGTGACAAGCTTCATACCCGAGCCAGTAATGTGCATCACTGTCATGTATGGAATATAATTTTCATGTTGATGAACATTGTTTTTCACATGTTATTTGCAACTATGGGATAATTAAATACAAATTTCAATTGATCCACCTCAGTTGTGTCACCTTTAACTAACAATGCATGGTTCTTTATCAGGAGACAGAACACTTATTTTATATCAGAACTCTTGGTTTAGCTCCTATTCCTGAACTACCATTTTGTCAGCCCAGGCTGAGGAACTTGGTGGGCCAGAATCTGAGACAGACATGAACATTACGATCTTATTGCTCTCTGAGAAATTTACTATGACATTTTGGTGCTTGGCACAAATTGGACTGCTATGTTTGGGATCAATGATTTTATCCACTGCTATCACATTTAAGTGATAATGATGGGTTGAACAAGAGCTAGGCTTATAATCCAGTTTTATTGAGCTGAACTACGTCCAGAATAAGGCTGAGAACTGTTGCCCTAGAAGCAATATACTCCAAGGAACCTGATTTCTTTATATTCAGTTTCATTAATTATGTTACAGCAGTTACTACAGCCCTGTGCTGTAGCAATCTGATTTCCCGCATAGTAAACTTACTTATGCATAAGTAATCCTCCAACAATGTATATCAAACAATGGCAACCAATGACAAGGCGGAGCTGCTGAATCTGATATTAGTTATAGTCTAGGTATGGTAGATGTTAAATACAGTGACTTGTAAGTCATATGAAAATAAAAGCGAGGTGAAACTTTCCTTGGTGAATGAGAATTTTTGCCTGAGGCATTCTCTGTTTAACTACAAACCAGGGGATTCCCTTTATTATTGTTCTCTTAACCACCATATCAAACAACCAGCAATTCCTTATTAAGGTTGGCACAGTTTCCAAAGCTGAGCATAGCACTATTTGATCCTGGAGGAGCAATTTAGAGCTCAGTTACTTTCAACCTACAAATGCACCTGCAGTTTTTGAAAGCTGACAGTTTGAAAGGAACAAACAAATAAGACCAACGCATTCCCATAAAACTGACCATCACATTTATTAGCACATTTAAAAAAATCGGTGGGATGCCAGGAATCGGAGCAAAGGTGCTGTGGTTGAGAAAGAAGCATCCTCTGGGAATGAGGGGAAGAAGATGGAAAATAATATACACAAAAGAAATCCAGCACCAAAATCCAGTACTATTCCAGGTTGTGTCAGTGACCCTGGTGAGTTCTATAATAACAAATCATGAATAAAGATGGATAAACCACATTTGAAGCATGATAAGAAAAGGCAGTTAGTCCCATCCATTCACTGCAGTTAGAGTTTGACTAGAACAATTTGATTCCTTCTAGCACATTTTTTTTTATCCAGAGTAAAAATTTCTACTCTGTAATGTAGATAAATGGTGAAGTGTGGAGAATATAAGTCTGTTTCCCAACATGATTGATGAGCATATGCTAAGCAGGAAAGAGCTGTGAGGAGGTTTCTGTTCATATGTTAAGGATAAAAAAAGATCCTGAAGTCACAATATGGAGACTGTCTTTTTGCTGTCAAGTAAATCTTGTCTAAATCAGTTTGAATCCTGTGGCAGGTCTCAAATGTAAACATTGCTATCTCCCTGTCTGCTAACAAAAATGATGAATAGAAAAGCTAACCTGTTCTTGATAATAAAAATGAATAGCTTTTGAAAATAACAATTCTGGCGACTGATTTGTTGCTTAAATTCTAATTATGGTTGTATTTGCATGTGGCTTTGGGTAAGATGTAAATCAGTTTGAACAAGATCAGTTGCAAACTCCATAAAAAAATCTTCATTCACTGTTCATTTACTGTTTCCTGACCTAACTTATCCTTCTTACTGCTACATCACATCTCTTTATCATCTTACTACAACTAGGTTGGCCAGGATGCTGTCAATTTTGTATCAAGCACGTTTGACAGTCAAACTTACCCATGTTTGAAAGTGTTGAATAGATAGATCAGGACCAGCCTGGTCTGATTTATTCATGTCAAACAGCTGTGAATTCTTGCCAAACAGGTTTATGCAGAGCCAGCGCATCCATTAAGCAACATTAGGCAATTGCCTGGGGCGCTGGCTTTTGGAGGGTGTGTTGTTTCTGGGCACTCTCACAACTTCCACTCTCCAAACTCAGGGATTGGCAACCCTATGCCGAGGTCCCCATTCCAAATTCCATCCAAGTGTCAGGAATTTTCCAGCCATTGAGAATTGAACATAAAAACATAAGAACTCCTGTGGCAGTGAATTCCACATATTAATCACCCTTTTGGTGAAGAAGTACCTCCTTTTATCTGTTCTAACCCGACTGCTCAGCAATTTCATTGAATGCCCATGAGTTCTTGTATTGTGAGAAAGGGAGAAAAGTACCGTATTTTTCACACCATAAGGCGCTCCGGAGGATAGGACACACCTTCCTCCTGGGGGGCGATCCGCTGCCTCTTCCTCCGATCCAGCACTTCCCCCGCGCCTGCTTGCCTGGCTCCATCTTCTTCAGGCAAGCACTGGGATCGCTCCACGTGGCCCCAGCGCTTCACAAACGCCGGCTGCGGAGGGGGCAGCGTGCTTCCTACTTGCCTGTGTCCCTGCCTTCAGTTGTGATGTTTAAAGCAAGCGCTGGGATCGGAGGGGGGAGGGAGCGATCCCAGCACTTGCTTTAAACATCACAGCTAAAGGCAGGGACACAGGCAAGTAGGAAGCACGCTGCCCCCTCCGCAGCCGGCGCTTGCAAAGCGCTGGGGCCACGTGGAGCGATCCCAGCTTGCCTGAAGAAGATGGAGCCAGGCAGGCAGGTGCGGGGAAGCGCCGGATCGGAGGAAGAGGCAGCAGATCGCCCCCCCCCCGAAGGTACGTACCTTCGGACTATAAGACGCACACACTTTCCCCCCCACTTTTTTTTTGGGGGGGGTGCGTCTTATAGTCCGAAAAATACGGTACTTCTTTCTCTACCTTCTCCATCCCATGCATAATCTTGTAAACCTCTATCATGTCACCCCGCAGTCGACGTTTCTCCAAGCAAAAGAGCCTCAAGCGTTTTAACCTTTCTTCATAGGGAAAGTGTTCCAAACCTTTAATCATTCTAGTTGCCCCTTTCTGCACTTTTTCCAATGCTATAATATCCTTTTTGAGGTGCAGGGACCAGAATTGTACACAGTATTCCAAATGAGACTGCACCATCGATTTATACAGGGGCATTATGATACTAGCTGATTTGTTTTCAATTCCCTTCTTAATAATTCCTAGCATGGCATTGGCCTTTTTTATTGCAAACGCACACTGTCTTGACATTTTCAGTGAGTTATCTACCACGACCCCAAGATCTCTCTCTTGATCAGTCTCTGCCAGTTCACACCCCATCAACTTGTATTTGTATCTGAGATTCTTGGCCCCAATGTGCATTACTTTGCACTTGGCCACATTGAACATCATCTGCCATGTTGACGCCCACTCACCCAGCCTCAACAGATCCCTTTGGAGTTCCTCACAATCCTCTCTGGTTCTCACCACCCTGAACAATGTCATCTGCAAACTTGGCCACTTCACTGCTTACTCTCAACTCCAAATCATTTATGAACAAGTTAAAGAGCATGGGACCCAGTACTGAGCCCTGCGGCACTCCAATGCTTACCGTCCTCCACTGCGAAGACTGCCCATTTATACTCACTCTCTGCTTCCTATAAGCCAGTTTTTGATCCACAAGAGGACCTGTCCTTTTATTCCATGACTCTCAAGCTTACTAAGGAGCCTTTGATGAGGAACTTTATCAAAAGCTTTCTGGAAGTCAAGGTAAACAATATCTTTCGGGTCTCCTTTGTCCACATGTTTGTTCACCCCCACAAAGAAATGTAACAGGTTAGTGAGGCAAGATCTTTCCTTACAGAACCCATGCTGAGACTTCCTCAATAACTCGTGTTCATCAATGTGCCTACTCATTCTGTCCTTGATAATGGTTTCTACCAACTTTCCCGGTATTGAAGTCAGATTGACTGGCCTGTAGTTACCTGGATCTCCTCTAGAACCCTTTTTAAAGATGGGGGTGACATTTGCTACCTTCCAGTCCTCAGGAACGGAGGCAGAGTTCAATGAAAAATTACATATTTTTGTCAAAAGATCCACAAGTTCAATTTTGAGTTCTTTCAGAACTCTTGGATGTATGCCATCCGGACCTGGTGACTTATTAGTTTTTAATTCGTCTATCAGTTGTAGGACCTCCTCTCTTGTCACCTCAATCTGACTCAGGTCTTTCAACACCCCTTCCAATATAAGTGGTTCTAGAGCAGGCAAACACTTATCTTCCACTGTGAAGACGGAGGCAAAAAATGCATTCAGCTTCTCAGCCATTCCCCTATCCTACTTCAGTAATCCTTTGACCCCTTGGTCATCCAAGGGCCCCACTGCCTCCCTGGCTGGTTTCCTGCTTCTAATATATTTGAAGAAATTTTTATTGTTGGTCTTTATGTTTTTTGCAATATGCTCCTCATAGTCCTTTTTTGCCTGCCTGATCACAGTCTTGCATTTGATTTACCACTTCCTGTGTTCCCTTTTATTAATTTCAATTGGACTAGCTTTCCACCACTTAAAGGAGTCCTTCTTACCTTTTACAGCTTCCATTACTTTGTTTGTTAACCATGCAGGCCTTCTCTTTTTTTTTCATTTTAAATAATTTTTATTGATATTAATAAAACATTAACAAATCTAACAAATACAACAATAACAACATCTAATACTCTAGCTATCTCATTATGATTACAAAAATTAAGTTGAGAAATTTAGTAGAATACAAAATTTGTATATTTTTCTGGTAGTCTACATAGAACATTGTGCTGATTTTTCACAAACTCAAAGAAATAAAACCATTTTTCAACAAACGTATTATTATCCTTTCCGCTTTCTAGAGTTTCAGATTGCAAAATAGTGCTTGCTAACTTGTCCATTACAATTATGTCCCAGATTTTCAAGAACCATTGTCTTTTTGTAGGAAGTGCCTTAGATTTCCAATGATGTGCTATCAAAATTTTTGCTGCTAATATGAGAGAAGTCAAATCAGCTTTATGTTTTGGCACCTCTTCATTTTTCCAAAAATTAAGCAAAATTGATTCTGGGGAAAAAGGAATCTTGTGATTTATAATTAATTCAATGATGGTAGAATTTTTCCCCAGAAGCTTAAAACTTTTGGACATTTCCACCAACAGTGAATAAAAGAGCCTACGAGGCCACATTCTTTCCAACAATTGGCTTCTTTCAACTTCTTGGCATGGAAAATCTGTAAAGGTGTTAGGTACCAACGGAAGTAGAGTTTGAAATTTTGTAGTCTTAAATTCAATAAAGGGGTGTGAAATAGGTGTAAAGGCCTTCTCTTATACCTGTTTGTGCCTTTCCTAACTTGTGGTATATATTTTATCTGAGCTTCTAGGATTGTAGTTTTAAATAGCCTCCAAGCTTCCCCAAGGGTTTTGACTGCATTTACCTTTCCTTTCAGTTTCCTCTTCACATGCCTCCTCATCTCAGAGAATTTACCCCTTTTAAAGTTAAACATGGTTGTGCCGGTCTTTTGGAGCAACTCTCTATTTATACAAATGGTGAAATCAAACGTTATGGTCACTGCTCCCAAATGGTACGATCACTTTTACATCTCTCACCAAATATTGGGCATTACTTAGGAACAAATCCAGGATCGCCCCACCCCTGGTAGGTTCAGAGACCATCTGCTCCATAGCACAGTCACTGAGAGCATCTAGAAACTCAATCTCTTTCTCTCAACCAGAACACATATTGACCCAATCAATCTGCGAGTAGTTAAAATCACCTATGACAACACAGTTTTTACGTCTAGCCACCATCTTTAAGCCTTCCATCATATTATAGTCATCCTCTACCTTTTGATTTGGTGGGCGATAACAAACTCCCATAGTTAAATTGCCTTTTGGGCCCTCTATTTCAACCCAAAGCATTTCTAGAAGGGAGTCTAATTCTCTGACCTCAGTCTTACTGGACCGTATGCCCTCTCTGACATACAGAGCCACCCCACCTCTAACCCTTTCTTCCCTATCCTTCCGGTATAACTTATATCCAGGAATCACCATATCCACTGATTCTCCTCATTCCACCAAGTTTCTGAAATTCCCACAATGTCTGTTTTCTCCCAACACTAAACATTCCAACTCACCAATTTTTTCTATGAAAATGCTTAGAAGTGGGCAATTAAAGACTCGGGGAGGAAGAAAAGGGGTGGCGAGAGGAGGGAGGGATGGCAACCCCGGCGGGCCTGTGACATGCCTCTGGTCTGCACAGCACCCTTCCCTCTTCCTGGCTTTCCCTCACCTTTTAATTAAAAGTTTCATTTCTGTTCACCAGTGATGCTAGGGACATCCCTCCCTCCTCTTGCTACCCCTTTACTTCCTCCCCAAGTCTTTAATCGCCCACTTCTAAGCATTTTCATAGAAGCTCCAAAGGTTTGCTGGGTTCCAGGGCTGCTGGAGAGGAAGAGCGGCACTTTTGGTGTGGATTAATACAAAGCCACGACTGGCAGTTTGGAAGGCTTTCAGTCCTCCAAACTCGGACAGTGCCGAGGACTGAAAGCCGCGTTGTTTCTGGGTGCTGAGGGATTGGACCGGCCCCTCAGCACCCAGAAACAATGGCACTTTCTCAACTGACATGATATTGCCTCTGTGTGACATCATCATGCCACGTGTGTGAAAATTTTTTCCAGGGGAGGGAGTTGGGTGCGGGTCAGAGTTCAGGTGGCAGAACCCCACGCACCGGTCCTGGGTTTACATCAGTTTTTTTTCCCCAATAACTGAACATGTGCCAAAACATTGATTTGAACTGATCAACAGACAATTCAAACTGATCAGCAAAGGACTATTTAGATGAACACTGAATTGTATGATTTAAAAAAAAACCCCAGCATTTATTTATGACTGTTTTATATGGTGCGTGACTGATTAAACTGGCTGTGGCTGCATGTAGGCCACAATTTTCCTTGAATTTTCCTCATACTGTACCTCAGGATGTCTTTTTAAAATCAGGACTAGGTATTGTAAACCTGTGCACTAATGTTCTAACAATCTATTGTCAAAATCTCTTTCCAGCTTTTATGTTCCAGCTAATATGTATGGAAATGTTTTTATATATTAAATTTTAATATGTTTGTAAATTGCTAATGTTTTTAAACTGTTGTTAGCTGCCCTAAGCCTGTTGGGGGAGGGCAGGATATAAATCTGATAAATAAATAAATAAATATGTTACAAAAGTAGTCCTTTTCCTTGCAGTTTTATAATGGAAAGGATTTCCCTTATAACTCTCAAGGAGGTTCCCAGCCTTTTTGCTCCTGTGGGCACCAACTCTGACACAAGGTGGTAGGATCACCCACAAAACAGTCTATGACCCAACAAGTGGGCCTCTACAATTCACCTGAAAATCCCAACCCATGAGTTAAAGACAGGTGCTGGCCTACAGTGTTTACTTGCACACCATAAGTATTTATTTCTATCCATTTTTCCCCTACTGTAACTAAAATACATTAATAGCCTCATGGAGAACTGTCACTGCACCGTGCCAAAATGACATTTCAGGCTTAAGGCTGTTAGACAATTGTAAATCACCCCTGTTCTTAGGGTTGGCAGGTCCCTCCTGACAACTGGCAAGGGCTGGGGGTGACTTACCAGGTGAAGAAGAAAAACAAGGCCATGTTTGGTGTCATACAGGAAGTGACATCATCATGTTGCAATGTTGCTGCAATACTCTGGTAAAAACAGCTTCCACCATATAGTTTTAGCCAAAATATCAGAGAACCATCCAAAAGAAGCTGGTGTGATAACAGCTACATCAGCTATGTGTCCTGGGCCCTCCTCTTTCTCCTGGTAAGTCCTTCAGTGGCCAGCTGATCAGTGGCAGTTGATCAGGGGGATGGGGCCTGGAAGTGGGAGCTGCCAGCTTCTACCTGTTCTCCACTGTAGGTGTGCATGAGGCTGTTCATATCTTCCTCACCTTGGAGATGAGAAGTTAAAAGTGAAAACAGTCTTGCAAACAAGCACATATACCGGTCAATCATAAAATAATCTCAGCTGTTTCAGATTGGCCAGCATCATTTTACAAATCTAACCTTTGCATTATCTTCCTCTCATTTTTTGGTATTCCTGTATTTGTGTGTGTGTGTGTTTGCACCTGGAAGTCATAGCAACTTCTGATGAGTGACCTCTACTGGGGGCCTGGAGGATATTCAGAGAGGTGGCTATATAAAGCCTGGCCCTGTCATCCCAACTACTGGTGTTTCAAGGAGGTCTTCTCTCCAGTTGACCCTGCTTAACTTCTGAGATCTGACAAGAACAGGCTTGCCTGGACTATTCAGGTCAGGGCTATATTGTCTTTTTCTGCTGTTATTGATTATTTTATATCATTTTGAAAGTATCCATGGCAACCTATGGATGGGCTAGGACTAGGAGGCAGGGTAGAATGTTACAACAAACAAATAAAAATAGTATTATCTCTAATAAATAAAAGTGCAAGTCATCTTCTTCAGCCATGTTGTGTATTTAGCCTTCCATTTTTGCTTCCAGCAGGGAGACTTCTTAAAATATTTATTACTGTTATTATTATGGTAGCAAGGCCCAAGTTATTTTATTGTCTAAATATCTTGAAAAGGAAGATCTATCCAGTAAGAAAAATATGAAGCGTCTCCCTCGCCCCACAAATGTTTATCCTGCCAGGAATAATCATATTGTTTTGGGAAGGTTTTTATACACATACGGACACACACATATGCATAAATATTCTTGCACTGTATCATTGTTTGCTTCTGCTGCAATTCAATAGAGAAGTATACAAATACCATGTCTTTATGAAATATTCAAAAACACTTGTTCCACTGATGGTAGTTTAGTGAGCTCTTTATGACATGCTTAGTATTTTTATTAAAGTTGTATAATTCAATGAAGTTGTTTTTCCCAAGAATTTTTACTAACACATTTATTTGTGGGATGAAAAAGACATCTAGAAACAGTTGCCGATATGGTATAGTATTCAAAGGACCAAATCAACCTAGGTTCAGATCCCCACATACTCACAAAACTCATTAGGTGATCTTAGACCAGTCACTATCTCTCAACCTAATCTAGCCTCAGTTTGGTTGTGAGAATACAATGGAAGACCAGATTAATCTGTGTGTTGCATGGCAGAAAGTTAAATAAGTTTGATAAATGGAATGTCATTCTTACGAGGATGGTGAACTGAATTTAAGAATGTCTATATGATTTGTTTATAGAATTCAAGATGGATTTGTAAAGCTTTGATTTCAATTTTCTTTTTACTGATTTTTAATTTAAATAATTAAAAAGGAGATGGGGATGATCATGTACACAGCCCAGGAAGGAAGAATGGGGTAATGATATAATAGCAACAGATGGGGGGGGGGGCAATTCATATGTGTTAGTACAGACCTGTGAAGATTTTGACTATTTTGCTGTTCTAGTATATTACATTGATTATTTTAATTGCAATGCTGTACTTCCCTGGAGAATGGAGTGATGGCAGTGATATATCATGTGATGTAGAAAACAAGACGACAACCACCTCCATACCTT
Source organism: Heteronotia binoei (assembly GCF_032191835.1). NCBI lineage: Eukaryota > Metazoa > Chordata > Lepidosauria > Squamata > Gekkonidae > Heteronotia > Heteronotia binoei. Next base: position 96,581,883 of record NC_083229.1, read on the forward strand.
ACTTGTGATGCTATCTAGAATAAGATGCTCCAAGATTATGTCTATGCAGTAAATTGAACCTGCAGATGTGCTGTTATCCTTGGTGAACCTGGATGAAACTTTCTATAAATCCTTGTTAAATATTGACAGGTGAATAAGACTCTTAAATTATTCACAGCAGGAAAGAGAGTACTGAATTATATAGACTGAAGTTCCCATTAGGCACCTCTGCTCAGTACCCTTCACAAAAAGCAAACCCCAACTTCACAGTAGCACACAAGAACATAAAAAAAGCCAGGCCATGGAGTGCTTGCATACCATTATTTGCTTTCTTATGAACATATGAAGCTGCCTTATACTGAATCAGATCCTTGGTCCATCAAAGTCAGTATTGTCTTCTCAGACTGGCAGCGGCTCTCCAGGGTCTCAAGCTAAGGTTTTTCACATCGATTTGCCTGGACCCTTTTTTGGAGATGCCAGGGATTGAACCTGGGACCTTCTGCTTCCCAAGCAGATGCTCTACCACTGAGCCACCGTCCCTTCCCAATTTTTTAAATAACTTTATTCCATCTTCAGCCTCTTGTTTGAATTATGAACCATGTGGGGGAGACGGTGCATCATTTGCAACAAATGACACTGAACAAGTCTGAAATCACATCATTTAGAGCAGGGGTCCCCAACCCCCGGACCATGGGCCAGTATGGTCTGTGGCCTGTTAGCAACCAGGTTGTGGAGCAAGGCAGAGGTGCAGCATCATCCCTTTTGCCTGCCTGGGACCTGGGCGGACAAAAGAGGCAGCATGGCAAGGCAGAGCAGCCCTTCTGCCCCCTGGATGGATTAAATAGGCAGCATGGCCTTGCTCCAAAGCAAGGGAGGCAGCCTCAGAGCAAGGCCACACCTCCTTTTGTGATCAGCTGATCAGTGGGGGGTCTTTAAGTGAGAGGCTTAAGTGAGAGATAGATTGGCTGCTTCTACCACCTGGCCACCAAACGGGGAGGTGGCAGAACCAGCCCTAGTCTCTCCCTCATGGGGAGGCAGGGACAGAGTGTGGGGAGGCAGCAAAAACCTCAGTGCCACCTACTCACTGGTCTGTGGAAAAATTGTCTTCCACAAAACCTGTCCCTGATGCAAAAAAAGTTGGGAGCCACTGATTGAGGGCTATTAAAAAAAGTGAGAGAGAGGTTGAAGATCCTTAGAGTCTCTGGAAGGCTCCTTGGAAAAGCACTACAACTTTCAGAGCAGTTCCACAGAATCTAGGATAATGCACTGATAATGTCACTGAGTCACATGGGGGGCACTCAATTAGATACACCCAGAAGGACGGTCCCCTAGGCAATCACCTAGTTTGCCTAGTGGCAGGACTGCCTCTGTACAGAATCCAAGCTATATGTATAACATCAAGCTTGGATGCTGGAGCACATTGCTAGTGATTTCCTGTTTGACCTTGCAGAAGTCATTGTAATGGGATATTTCTTCTTCACATGAGACTTTGCATTCATTTTAAACACCCATCAGACAAAATGAAGAGCCTTTGAATTAATATTTAAAATACTCTGGAGCACAAAGACATTCATTGCTCTCATAATTTTAAGGTATCATTAACACAGAAGATATGAAAGTGTCAATTAGCATAATACGAGCTAACAGATCATGCAAGAATCAAAATTACAAATGAATAGTATTTTTTTAAAAAAAAAAATCAGTTGCATTTTGCATGGTTATCCAACCATAAAGTACACTTTCAAATGCAATATACAAAATGATTAAAAAACAACCACTTAGTTATACAAATTAATATTTATATTAAGCAAGAATTCATGGAGGATGGGACTGTTAGAGAAGAAACCTAAATTAAACTAGATACAGGATTTAATTTAGTACTGTGTGCAGTTCTGGTCGCCGCACCTCAAAAAGGATATTATAGCATTGGAGAAAGTCCAGAAAAGGGCAACTAGAATGGTTAAAGGGCTGGAACACTTTCCCTATGAAGAAAGGTTGAAACGCTTGGGACTCTTTAGCTTGGAGAAACGTCGACTGCGGGGTGACATGATAGAGGTTTACAAGATAATGCATGGGATGGAGAAAGTAGAGAAAGAAGTACTTTCTGCCTTTCTCACAATACAAGAAATTGTGGGCATTCGATGAAATTGCTGAGCAGACAGGTTAAAATGGATAAAAGGAAGTACTTCTTCACCCAAAGGGTGATTAACATGTGGAATTCACTGCCACAGGAGGTGGTGGCGGCCACAAGCATAGCCACCTTCAAGAGGGGTTTAGATAATAATATGGAGCAGAGGTCCATCAGTGGCTATTAGCCACAGTGTGTGTATATATATAAATTTTTTTGCCACTGTGTGACACAGAGTGTTGGACTGGATGGGCCATTGGCCTGATCCAACGTGGCTTCTCTTATGTTCAGGGAACAAACAAGTGGGGAAATTGGGATTCCATTATGGTGTGTCAAAGAGCTTCCAGAAATATGTCAGTGGAGACAGAATGTTGGATAAGGCACACAGTGGTCAGTCCAGCAAGTCAGCTCTAACTGTGTTGTTATATATTTATAAACAAGTAAAGAAATTTGTTCTTTCACCACTCTGAGCAAGAGTGAAAGTAATGTACATTTCTTATTGGAACCATATTTCACAGTGGGTGCTAGAAAACAGGACATTTTCAGCTACTTCATGAATCTCAGCCGTGTTCTTATTGATATTCCATATCAGCCTGTACTGGTTTACTTTCACCCCTGACCATGAGATTATTCAACCAAACTGCCCCAACAAAACATCAACAACTCTTTCCCTTGTGTTTCTGTTTGTACCATCCTGAGAACTCCTGTATTGTCCTAATACAGGACAATACAGAGAACAGCAAACACATAAACTCAATCAGGAACTATTTATTTACAAAACAACTCTCTAGAAGATCTAGGGGAAATTAGACTGGTGCAATCAGCAACAAAACACTTCTTCAGCTTGTGTTTGGGTCTAGCTCACTCCTAAATCCCTGAAATTATTGCAGCAATTGGCCACAATTGCTCCTGAAAGCAATTATTTGTCTTTTGTTTAGTCACAGTGCTGCAATGCTGTTGCATTAAAGCTGCCATGAAGTTTACAGCTGTGGGGGTGGGAAGCATTAAGACACAAGAACAAACACTAACAATTTTGTTCTCAACAACAGTGCCCTAATTTCACATATTTTCCCCTAATTTTAATCTTTTGAAAAAGCTGGATACAAAATGACCATCCTTATTGTACTTATTTTGGGTAGATTGTGTGAATAAATGGGACTAGGATGTTTTTGTTTTAGGGCATGGTCATCTATCCGTCCCCCACCACAAAGTAGCAGGTAGAGGTGTGTGCCAAGGAAAAAAAAATGTTATAAATTCTGATCCAGGAAGGGGGGATTTTTACTGTTAATTTTCGGTTGTGACATTACTGGTTTGGGATTCAAATTCATCTGTTTTGAAGTTCTAGGGTTTGGGACCATTATTTTAATTAGGGAACCAATTTGAGTATCTGGGAAGATATTTTGAATGATAATGACACTAAATTTTTACAGAATATAGTACTCCCTCAAATTTAAAAAACCCCCTGAATTTCAGGCAGATTGACCAAAAGGGTTCAGTTTTACAGACCCTCACCCCCAAGTAGGTGTCTCTTAGTCCAACTACACTTCACTGATTCCCATTGGAGGGGGAAATGGTGCCAGTTACTGGCTTTAAAAAAACCCTGTCTGAATTAATTTCATTTTCCTACTCTTAAAGTGACTGACATTTAAAAACAAACAAACAAACCTTTCCACTAAAACTCTGTGTTTGCCATCCTTCCTTGCCATGGTCTCTTATTTGTTTCCTTTTGCAAAGTGAGGAAGGGGGACTGGGGAGAGAAGGAACATGGCAGTATTCTGCTAGTTATGTTTTTGCTTGTTTTTGCGACCACTTATATGTAACTCTTGTGAAGGCACCTTTCTGCAGTGTTCTAAGGTGACATATATTATGCCTTTGCCTTCCCCTCCTTAGTTTTTCCTACTTATTTTTGCTGCCACCAAAAGCCCTTGCTTTATAGTTTTTAGTTAGACATAAAGAACATGTTGGCTTAGTTTAGTTGGTAGAAATCGGCCCCTTCCCAGCAGCACTGGCAACGCCAGTTATAGGCTGGGGGCCACGCTTTGCTCTCCCGGAAGGAGGGAGGCTGACTCTGGCTTCCCGGCCATCCGGGAGTCAGAGGACGGGGCATGGTATTGGGGCTATAAAGCCCCAGCCCCCGCCCGTATGCAGCAGTTCTTTCATGGCTCTCAGCCCACCCACCCACCCACGCTATGCAGTACAGGTTTTACCGGTTGCCTTATTAGGGGCCAGGTAGGAATTTTTTCATTTTCACAGAATTGGCCTGTGTGAATTTGTTTTTTGCCTACCTTGTCCTGCTTGACAGTGTAGGAAGTTTGGGGAGAAGTTTGGTAGATTTGGTCACTTGGCAGGATGAGGTACTGGCTACAGTCTTTTCAGGGGAGCACCTATGGCTCTGTTCCAGTGGGTGCAGGTGGTCTGTATGAACGGTAGATGGGCTTTACGGCTCAATGCTGGGAGTGCAGATCATGACAAAGCCTCACCGGGGCGGATCTTTCCTGAGTGATTGATGCCGGCCGAGGTGGAGGTGGAGTTTGGGCCTGGCCGCTCAGCACCAGTCAGATGATATTGGGCTCGTGCTGGGGGCACAATCACACGGAATAAATTCTCTCTCCCACAAACCAGTCATCTCCATCCCTTAGGGTATGGCTACCATCCAATCATAAGTTAATCACTCATCCAGCTCCCCCTTTCTTATTGAGGCCAACTTTTGACCCACGGCAATTTACATGTAAAACTCTATAACCTTTCCAAGCAATTGGGGGTACTAAAGGGTGCACAAGTTTCAAATTCATTGAAACAAAGATTCCAGTCTACAGGCCACTGAACAAGATACACTCAGGCATTCTGCCTGCAGAGGAAAAGGGGGCTCTATGCCCACAAAAGAGGGAGGGAAGAAGGAATAACCTATAATGATAGCTCTGTTGGGCCTGCACCTGGCTTGTAACAGCTGGGAACCACCTTCCCCAGGCCATAGCTTGGAAAATTGAAGAATTAAAGAAAAACAGACTTCTGCTGATGGTAAGCACCCCAAAATTGAAAATTGCATGGATTTTTCAGAGAAGAAGGTTTCATAATGCCTAAGCATCCTGGATTTGTGTAACCACCCCAGAATATCACAATAATAACCTGAAACAGTGATTTTCATCTACATTTTTCAGCTCAGGAATGCTAGAACACCATCTGTACTAGCAGCTGCTTCCAGTTTTCTTTCTGTAAACAGAAAGGATCCTGGGTCTTAAAACAACAACCAAAGAATTCCATTGATTTTGTTTCCCCATAAGGGAAAAATCTACCTAAGTTGCACTTTGGGGGACAAAATATATAGAAAAGTGGCTGTAAAAATATGTCCTTTCAGACATTGTCAGGTGAATCTTAGTAAACAATATCCAAGAATACAGTCAGTTTTCTTTCTGTAAACAGAAAAAGAACCTCAGTCAGAAGACAACTCTGTGTCTCATCAATTTCATGGTTTTCCATGAGTTTCCAAATAACAAAAAAGGGTTTAGTGCTTCATCTTGAAGTGTAGATTCCTCTGATAAAAAGAAACAAATTTAGTCCCCATACCAGTCTTGTGTGGACTGTAATCTGACAATTCATTCATTACATGGACAGACTATTTTCTACCACTGATGTAGAACTGAGGCTAGTATGGGTATAGCACTCAAGACAAATTCAATATTTTTAATTGTCTGAAAAGGCACCTGATGACCATGCAGTGAAAGAACAATAAAATCAGTGGTAGCTTCTACTGCACCTTAGCATGGCCATTCTTTCAAATTACATTTTCCTTTTTATTTGTTAGCTTTAGCATCTTTAAGCTAGATGCAGCAGTGACTAATAGGCCACTCAAAGATGCCTCACACTATATAGAGATAGATGCACAAATAAAGTAGCTCTGAATCTTTAATGAAATGAAGAAATGGGGGTTTCAAAACAAAATTTTTTGAGTATCCATGGCCAAAGGGGCAGTTTGAAAGTTGCCGAAATTAAACCAAGTTTTTTTTTAAAAAAAATGGGTAATTTCCTCTTTTTCTGGTGAGTGTTATAATCTATGCATGATAGATCTTCATGTTTGTGAAGTGATGCATCATCTGGTGAAACTACCAATAACAATTCAGGTATGGATCCTGCAAATATGTTGCCTACATCAAAAACAACTCTGCTTTTTGACTTATACTTTCCAAATAATTGATTCCAATGGGACTGCTCATTGAGCAAAGTACAACTCAGCTTGCCTAATAGTGACAGTTTCTGTTCCTTTTCTATGTTTTGAGGCTATAATTAGGGTTGCTAGATGGCCTTACTGAAGGGATATCCCTTTATTTTTTAAAAAAAATCCCCCGGACCCAGGAGAACAAAATAGATATGCCTCTTATTTTATCTCATTTAAACAAACCATCTGAAATACCCTGTGGTTTGGAATTTTTTATCTCTGGATAATTCTGAATCAAAACTAATTGGAAGCGACTTCATTTAAAAAAAAAACACAAACCCTTCTTATCATTGGAACCAAAAGCTGCCATTTCAAATGTGTGTAAGTACACAGTGCATGTATCTAAGGGTTCCAAAAATGACAATTCACTTTCAAAAGTCAAACATACTTCCTGAGTGGATTTTAATAAACTCATTCTTCAAACATGTTTACAACCTGAAATGCAGTTCTATTTACTGAAGATATAGGAGAAAGTCTATTAAGTCAAGAAAGAAACCACAAACAAAAGGTGACAACACCAGACAAGGCTTTCTCTTGGGTATATGGCTGTCAGATATTTCAAGGAAGAGAACAGAACTCTGGACTTTACTACTGCGTATGGTCCGTACAATCTGTTACTGAATGCAACATGTTGACCTTATGACATTGTATTTTTACTTATGTATTACCATTTATTCCTTGTTGAAAATGCTATGTTTCATATTCATGCTTTGTTCAGATTTCAGCTTTGTTTCATATTTCTACAGTTTTTGCAATCCCAATCCTATTACACTGCTTATTAGATGTTTCATCTTTTTTTGTTGTTGCTTTGACTGCATCCTATTAATTGCATTAATTTACACTGTGTAATCCACCTTGAATGTCAGTGAGAAAGGAGTACTATAAATAACATAAATTAAAATACAAACAAAGAAGCAAGCAAATAAAGAAATGCATCCCAGGATCTAGCCATTAGTGGAACTAGGTCAGCTCTATTTGAGGGTCTTATAATTAGCAGGAATAGGATTTTAAATTATCTTATATTCCAGTCATTCTTTCAAACGTGATGTTTGGCAGGTTGTAAGTATTTTATGTCACTGTAAATCTACAAGTGAGTGAATCACAATATTCTGCTATTATATTAGCTTTTACACTCATCTTGCATATATATAAATAACCACCAAAAGCACACAGCAATAAGTCACTGGGTAACATTTGAATGAGTTTATGGACAGATACTCATCCATCTTTTATGAAAGGTATATATTATATCTGCTCAAACACAGCAAAAATATTGTGTAAGAAAATGATTTTTTTCCATTGTTGTTGCTGTGTGTGTTGCCATTCTGGATTTATAGTATCTAATGTGAGAAATCTATTTGATTTAAAAATATCCTCAGATTTTCAAGTTGAATCCTAACTCAATTTTCTATTTAAAAAGGTGGTGCAATTTCCCCCTCCCTTAGTTTTCCCCTCCAACTGAAATTTTGAAGAAATAATTTTAAGGAGATCAGTGATCAGCAATGGGAGGGGTAGGCTGGAAAGTTCCATTCCATGGAAGGAAGTACCAACTATTAACAGAAAAAAAATATTCATGACTCATGTTTTGATTGTATTTTTCAGCACTGAACTAACATCTTATTTTAGATTGAATTCAATGAGAACACAATTTAAAAATATCAGGCAATAAAACTCTGAAGATGGACCACCCATTCATTCTGCATTGTTGATTACAATGTTATTGTGAGCAATTTACAATCGCTGAAGAGTAAAAATCTGAGAACAGCCAGGGATATGGCTAAAATTCAATGAACCACGCGTTAAACTGGGTGCTGTCTTTGGTATGGCAAAGAACTATGAGTGCCCATGGGGATCACAGTATGAAACATCAAGGTGTGCTCCCAGTAGCTGATAAATGGAAACTAGACTGTGTGTACTATTGCAAATAAATATTCTAAATTAAAGATGACAGCATATGGCTTAGATGCCACATGCTGCTAGTAGAGGCATATCTTATATAGCCCATGGCTCACATGTCGAATTGTGACATTGTATGTGACCTGTTGAATGACACTTAGCCTGAATCTCCAGACTACTTGTGCAGTACAATGATTGTAGTGGACTTGGAGATGTCACGACATCACAGGGGCAGCCCAATTCTTAAGGCTGCTGTGGTGGTTATGCCAGTGCTGCTGGTCAGATTTCTATTAATATTCAGTGAGGGGCAACATGTGCTCTGTCACAGGCTGCATTGTGAGCATGCCAGAGTCCATAGTAACCCCAGCAACACTCACTAATCAGGCAGTGGCACCCAGTTACATCCCCGAATGACACACATAGTCTCAGACAATCACCACCTGCTGATGTGGCAGCTGTCTCTTTATGCCATTCTCCCTCCACAGAGTGCCACTGGACACAGAGAAAAGGCCCAGCAACAGTGCAACTCCAACAAAGGCACATGGCCCGAGCATCCCCCACACACACACACCTGAAAAGTGCACAGGAACCCATCTGTCCTCTGGAAGGGATCTTTCTGACAGCAAAATTGCTGCCAACATGCAACCATTCCTGCTCCAAGCCTCTAACATACTTCCCCAGTAAGAGAAAAAAAGGAGGGGGGGGCAGACACAGGTCAGGACCAAACCCATCCCTCCACATCCAAGACTAGTAACTCAGGCATTGAACCAAAAAGGAAGAGGCAAAGAAGACATGCCATAAGGTATTAGGCATTCCATTGCAGTTCTGGTGTCACCACCATGCATAGGGCACCAAGCAGACAGAGATGGCTTGGCCAGGCATACTGGTTTACTATCAATTTGGGGAAAGGCCAGAGGCAGGCAGATGTTTTGGAGTTAATATTTTGCTCCTGCAAACCACAAAAGGGGAACAGGACTGCCCAGCTGATAAATCACTCTGGACATCAGTTTGGCTGAGACACCCTTCCACAACCACTCCATGCTGAAGCCTTGTGCCCTTTCCACCCTGAGACCTGTGTACATCCCCATCATCTGATTGTATGGCTTATCAGATGACAGTAGTTCCATGGCAGGATGTGAGACCCAGAGACACCCTCCCTTGCTACAGTAGACATGTCTCCTCACAGCCCATCGTAAGCCCACTCCCATGTGAGTTACACATAGCAACCAGAACACTGCATGGTAGGAAGGAGATGGGAACAGCAATGGAGTGCTGTGTTGCCACTAAGCTGAGTTAGTGTGAGCTAGCGCACAGTTTTTTAGCCTCAGCTCACACATTTTTGTCTTAGCTCAGGAAGGATGGCCTCAGAGCAAACTAATTTATGCAGTAGCCAAATTGCTTGCTGACAACTTTAATGACAGTAGCTCATGAAATAGAATTTTTGCTCACAAGACTCCACAGCTTAGAGAAGAATTGGTGGCATGACTGTGTCATTCTGTTGCAGCAGCCTGAAACGTATCCAAAGAGATAAGCTGCAGTGCATGACAGCTCACAGATATGAAAGATAACATGAAAGAACCTGTTATCTGTTCTTAAGGTGCTATTGGAACTGTGTTACATGTTATAGCTAAGAGGATCAGCGGCATCATGAGGACTTACAATGTTGATCCTAGTATGAGCTCACCTGAATCAGAGCCCATCTCTTTGGATGTGTAAAGGGGAAAGCATTCTGAGAAGTCCTATGGGGAAATTACAAAAAGGGTATGGACAGCTTAGGGCTGACAGTAGGTATGTAGTAGTGTGGCATGAGGGATGGGGTTGGGAGAGGTGGTGAACAAATCTGTTCCATAGATTTGCTCAACAGCAAACTGACAGGGACAGTGTTGTAGTTCACTTCAGACTTTATTGAACAGCATCAGGCTGACTGAGGTCCCGATGCTAAGATAGAGTAGATAGAGTCCACAGGTAGAAGAATAAAGTGGTGGCACTCTACCCCACATACCAGGAAGGGAGGAAGGCAAATAGGGCAAGCCTGTCACACACTTACAGGATTCCCTTCCACCTCTTGGGCAAAGACGGCAGGCAGGAAGAAAACTCTTTAAAATGCTGCCCACTGCAACCAAACCAATAGGTTCCAGGAGTGCTCTCTCTAAGCTGAGTTAGCGTGAGCTAGCTCACAGATTTTTAGCCTCCAGTTCACTCATTTTTGTCTTAGCTCAAGAAGGTTGTCCCCAGAGCACACTAATTTATGCAGTAGCTCACAACTTTAATGCCAGTAGCCCACAACTTTAATGTCAGTAGCTCACAACTTTAATGTCAGTAGCTCACAAAGTAGAATTTTTGCTCACAAGACTCTGCAGCTTAGAGGAGTCTGTGATTGCCCCCCCCCCCAAGTCGGAAGAAAGACAAACAAAGTATATGGGTAAACAAACAGGGCAACTTTATTGAACAAAACACAGCATGGGGCAACCTAACTAGCCGGACAGGCCAAGGGAAACCCCTGACCCTTCCCTGTCCAGCAGGGTGAGCCACCCCGCCCCCGACAGTAGCCGATTAATACTGGCTAATGTCAGGCCGGCAAAGGCCAGGTATACTCTCAACCGGCCAGGCACTGTACTCCAAAGCAGCCTGCCAGAGAAGGGAACCCAAGCAAAGAGCCATCCAGCCCATCTGCCGTTCCATCCCGCCACATTCCCTGAAACAGGGAATAAACCAAGGGTGCTCACTGGTTACCTAACTAGCCAATAAAACTCCTGCCCAAAAGTTACAGAGCAAGAAAAAAAAAGAACTCCCAAACTGCTGCAAACAGTACAAGGTAGGCAAAACACATCCCAACCAGTGCCAATCATTGAGATGAAAAAATTCCTACCTGGCCCCGTACAAAACGGCGACCAGAGAAGCCTATCCTATTGCAGGGAAGGAGGGTGGGCCAACGAAAGCCCAGGCGAACTGCACCATAGGAGGTGCGCCTGGGCTTATAAAGCCCTATCCACGCCCCCATCCCAAAATCCCAGGATGGGGGAGGCTTGTTTGCCTCTACTCTATCCGGGGAGGCAAAAACGGCCCCCACCCTCAGCCGCCGGAAAGCAGCGCGGGAGGGAAGGGGCCGTATTACCCCCATAATGAGAGGTTCAATTAGTTGGGTTACATTTCTAAGGTGCATGCCATGGCCATCCGAACAACACTTAACCAGGAGTGTCAAACATAAGGCCCAGGGGCCTGAACAGACCTGTCCAGATCTCTTATTCGGCCTGGGAGCAACTGGTGCGATGGAGGGAACAGGAGTCTGCCCAATGGAGGGAGTGTACACAGCCACTATGATTGTTCCTTCAGCACTGCAAAACAACCTTGTCTACAGCACTCAAGCAGAACCTCTTTGCTTCAGCAGCAGCTTCACTGGTTTTTATCCTGGGTCCCAGACTCACAGCATTGGCAGTGGGAGTGGGATGGGGAAGGGTTTTGCCCCTTCTCTAAGTAGTGCAGGATTGTCTGCCCAGAGCTGAACAGCAGACTTTCCAGTCTCCCATGCAGGTTTTCCTCTGCATCTACCCCTGCCCATGAGGTCTTACAGTGAGGACACACCAACTCAAAGCTTACCAATTTGAAGAGGAAGCAAAAAGTAGGAATCAAAGGACAGTTCTCCCAAAGGAGGGAAGTAAGGAGTGGGGTCCCACAAGGATCAGTATTGGGGCCGTCCTATTTAATTTATTCATAAATTATCTCTAACTAGGAGTGAGTTTGCAGATGACACCCAGTTATTCAGGATGGTGAAAACCAAGGCTGACTGAAGAGCTCCAAGATGATGACCTCCACAAACTGGGCAACAGTGTGGCAAATTAAGTTCAATGTTGCTAAGTGTAAGGGAACGCACATTTGAACAAAAAAAAATCCCAGCTTCAAGTATAGAATAAGGGTTCTGAACTTGCTGCGACTGAGGGGGGAAACAATCTTGGGGTTGTAGTGAACAGCTTAATGGGCTACAACAGTGAAAAAAGGCAAACTCCATGTTAAGGATTATTAGGAAAGGGGTTCAGAGTGAAATGGCTGATACTGTAATGCCCCTGTATAGATCTCCGGTGTGGTCTCATTTGGAATACTGTGTTGATAAAGAGAACTTGTTTCCCTCTCCCAAAATATATTGAACCTGAAAAAATATTGGTATTTCCTGATATTCCCAAATCCCAATAATAGTATGGTATTTGGATTCAGAAAATATTTGAATTTCCAATTTTTTTCAAGTCCAATGAGAAGATCAGCTAAGCAGTGGGTCCTGAGAGCCAAGGTGGCATTGAGTTGTCAACTCCCTCTGCCTTCTCTGATCCTGGGCTGGGTCCTCTTTGCAGCCATTCCCAGCCAAGGTGGCACAGAGCTGTCAGTTCTGTGCTGCCTCAGCCGATCCTGGACTGGGTCTCTGCTGGGCAGCCCAGTTTAAACCAAACAGCCCAACAGAGCCTGCCAAGGGCCAATCCTGCAGGGAGAGTTCTCCTCACAGGCTCAACTGGGGCTCTTCTGGGCAGCTCCTGTGGGGAGCATTCTCCCTGCAGGCTCTGCTCAGCAGCTCAGTTTAAACTGAACCACCCAAAAGAGCTGCCCCCACCCTCCATTTTTTCCAGAGGACGGGGGAAAGCATTTAAAGGGATCCCGGCCCTTTAAATGCCTTTTGCAAGGTGGAAGTGAACTCTGAAGAGGCAAGGCCACCTGAAAGCTGTTTAAAGGGATGACAATTCTTGCAAACACTTTTTACCTTCAGCTTTGGGGATTTTTCAGGTTGGCCATTTTCAGATAGCTCTATATCCAGCTAAAAAAAAAATCCAAAGAATACCAATAAGGTATTTTGGGGGGGGGGGGGGTTGGGGGTTGGTATGGTATAGACCCAGTGCACACCCCTAATACCAACAGAAGTTTCAGTTATAAATATTGTCATTCAACAGGGACTGATTGCTCGTATCTAGACCTCAGTTGAGAAAATATGTTGGAATACGAGCTATGCACATTTCAGACATTACAGAGTTAACTGTTTACCTGAAAGAAGAAATTATTGTAACCTAAAGAAATGATTGTATTGTAACCTAAACCCAATTGTAAACCGAGTCTTCTAAACCCGGGAAGCGTACAAACACAACACTGGTCAGAAAGGATGTTAGGTGTGAAATGCTTTGATCTTATATGCAAGCTGAATTGTGTTATTTCCTGTTTGCAACTGCTTTCTGGAAATAAGAAGTTAGACAAAGGGTTGTATAATGTAGCCATGGAGAGGACAGACATAGTTAGACTAGCTGGTAAACTGAGTTATGTTTTTTTTTTATCCCAAGTACCCTATCCTGGTGTTTTCTAGTAAACTTTATTTCTTTTGATAAGCAATCATCTCTGACTCCTTTATGCAAACTCCAAGCCTCTGAATTTAAACATACATAAACAATGCAAAACATTGTTGTCCTAATCTAGTAATTGGCCCAAAGTAAAAATTTGTTATCTATCCAAGCTTTCCATAAAAAGAAGGGGGGGGGGGAGAAAAACATTTCTTCCCAAATTTTAAATGTCGATTGACCCATAGTGGTAATTTCACATGTGAAAATGGATCAAATTGATATTGTCGTGACATTATATGCCATCATTTTCCAGCTGCAGAACTGCAGGAGGAACAGTGTGTCGGTGCTAAGTGCCCACTCTATACATTTCACACCAGGCTGAAATGATAGGCACTGAAAGTGTTTGGATTGGAGACCTCAAAGACAGTGTCCTGCCCCACCTGCCCTATCATCTCAGTCATGGAGAACCTGACTCAGTTTTATGGAGCGTTAGAGGGCTGTTAATGGGTACAGAGAGGGTCTGACTGCTCCTGGTATGATTGGCTGTGGCCATAGTTGGCATCCTGTGCTCCCAAGGGGCTAGTGGGCAGGCATGCACCTGTGTGTGAGAGAGGGTGTTTTGCCCTTTCTGTTGCATGTGCCCCTTTGAACTATGCTGGGCTTTTTGTTGGCACAACTTTATGCCAGTTCTGGGGGGCATTCCCAGGCTGGGATGGCTTAGAGAGCTAACTCCTGCCATGCTCCTGGGCCCATCACTTGCCCCACTGACACAGAGAGCTTCACCGGCAGTGCTCCAAAAGGGCCTGTAACATTGCTGTGCCAGCATCTGACTGCAGTGCAGCAGCAACAAGATGCTACGCTAGCATATATCCAAGATACCCTGGTGTAGCTTCCTAGTTGAGCTTCCTGAGCACTCCAGCCTAACTCAGTCTCACACGGGCCGTTTTCCCACTAGCGTTTGCTCCGGCGTAGCGCCCCATTTACCTCCGGATCTTCTCTTGGATTTCGCACATGTTGCTCCGGCGCTGCGCTTTGCTCCGGCGCTTCAGGGATTTTACGCCGGAGTATGTTTTTCAGCAAGTTGCCGGAGTTTCCGAAAACCTCCGGATCCACTCCGGATCCACTCAGCGGAGTTTCCTGTGCGAAATCCATCCACGCCGGATCGACTGCTTTGGGGGCGTCACCCTCTCCCTTTCCGTCCTCCCACCCCATCCACCCGCTTGGCCAATCATCAGCATTTCGCGGCGCTTCCCCAAAGTGCCGGCACGGCCATTTTTTTTTTTTTAAACTTCACAGTTTTGCGTAATAGCGATATTTCGAAATTAACAAATAGAAAAAAAAAAACCCTCCTGGAATAGCCTCAATTGGCACTTCAATTGGTTTCGTTAGAATTTTTTTTTATTATTGACTTTAGTTGCGTTATTCCGCTGTTGCGTTATCTCGATAATGCGAAAACGACCATTGCTGGGGGGGGGGGAATGTAGTGCCGGTGCGGGCCAAAGCGTCCATGTGTGTGTGTTTTAAGAAGGGAATGCCTCCCTCAGCTGTGCCACCAGGATTTCTGGACCTGCACAAAATCGCCATGTATAAAATGGGAATTTGGAGTCCTGCATTCTTCTCCCTGGCTACATTCCGCTCGGTTAGAAAGTAGACGCGACCGAGCTCCTCACACGCGCCACAGAAGGGGAAGGAGAGAATGGAGCGGGGGGGGGGAGCTCTGGCAGCAGGAATCAGTCAGGTCCCCGTTGCAAGCGCCAGCCGGGGAGGGGAAAGAGAGCGGAGGAAATTTGGGGGGGGGGATCTAGTGCTTCAGAATTTGGGGGGGGGGAATCTAGTGCTAGGATTCTCCACTGTGAATGCTTCCGTTAATACATAAAGGGCTGTGGAGGATTCTACAGCTGCAGCCAATCCATAAGCAGCAGCAGCACACGTGATGCGGTTTGTCCAAGAAATGAAGGGGAGGCAGCAGCTCGATGTTACGTTAGTACGTTAGTACGTTAGTACGTCATTACGCAACCAGACTTGCGCTTAAAAAAAAAATGATTGACAGGGCATCGGACTCAAGCCGATGCCAGTGGGAAAACGATTTGAGCCGGGGCTTCAGGGAAGGCGACTCCGCAAAGAGTCACTAGTGGGAAAACGAGAAAAATGCTCTGGACATAATTGCGCCACGGAAAAAGGGGAGCAAACGCTAAGTGCGAAAACGGCCACGGTAAGTGAATGAAACATATTGCTACAAGACAGGAAAGGCTGAGCAAGTTAATGGTATACATTCATAACTAAGTAGAAATGTGTACTGGGCTGTACAGGAATCATTGCATTAAATGCACCGTAGTGGCTTTAGGATATAGCTATAAAAGTCATTTATTGTCTTCCACATACATATAGCAAAGTATTAACTTTGTACAGATTCAGTCCATGCCATCTCCATTCAAAAGGATCAGGTAGCGGGTGAAGTAAAAAACCTCTGCACCTGCGACCTTGAAGAGCTGAAGACCTTACGATCAGAGGACAAGTAACCAGGATTAACTTCGCTCTTCCATGCCTGAAGTGAAGTAGTATTATGATGATAAAGAAGCACAGATGCTCTATTATCTGCAGGCTTGATTTGTGATCTGTCTTACAAATTGTGACCAACACTGCTGAACTTTCAGCAAATTATTTGCCTGCATTTGAAAAGTTCTTTTGTGCAGAAAAAGCCTTTTTCGTGTTCTCTTGCTGGATTCCCATGGCTTCTCCCTTGCTTCTGTTTCCCTATCAGCAGTTTACCCCATTCTTTAAAAACACCAAATGTTAATGTGTCATATTTTGTGACTTTTAAAGGTGAGGTGCATCCTCATATCCCTTAGGTGCCTAACGTGGTGCTTATGTATGGTAAAGGCTGGCAAACTATCTGAATCTAGAAGGATTTGTGCATGTGTATGAAACGACTGGTACTTGCACAGGGGACTACCTCTACCTTTTTATTCCTCCACTGCCAGGTGGGAACTGTATTTTTAACATCCTTTTGTCTGCCAAACTCTTCTTATTAAACTTGTTTGACTAACAAAAGTGATGCCTCAGGGTTTTCTGGGTTGTGTTGTTTTTCTATTCTTGGCCCATCATACTTTCATGACCTGTGTTTGTCAGACAAATTTCAATGCTATGAGGGAAGCTGGAGATGAAGAAGGTTCTTTTTGCCAACTACAAAAGAACAAAAGCTATTGCAAGCTGCAACTGTAACTACAAAAGAACAAAAGCTATTGCAAGCTGCAACTGTAACTGAGTAGTAATAAACTGCTATAAGTATGTAGCTGATTTATCATGAATCGAGCTGCCCATGATTCTGTAGCACACAAGACAGCATATGCAGGAAAGCTAGTATAAGCAACTGTTGTACAAGTGGCAAAGCTACTTGACATGGAATTCAACTTGAATTTTGGGGGAAAACACTTTGAGGCAATCTGGTTAGTGGCCCAGGTCAAACACTTTCCTCCTAGGTATTTCTAATGTTGATCATATTCATGGAGAAGTTCCCAATATCCCCAGAAAGCTCAAGTTATTCAGAGAGGGCAGTAGAGGAAAAACAACCCAAGGAAAGAGGCAGTGAGGATTGACAGATTGGTATGAAAGAAAAGAAAGAAAAGGTATGTAGACAGTCTAAATTTGTTCTGTTGTAGGTTTTTTATTATAAGTGTGAATTTTAGTAAAGGATTAGGAATATGGATTTTTGGAGACTGAGAAAATATTCTAGTGTTAGGGAGAAGAATTCTTGCTGGCCTAAATAATTGTATCAAGCATCCAAAAAACCAATAGTACTTTACCTTGGAATGTGTGGAATGGAATGCAGCTCAGTGATATTGGCAAACTCACATATCCTTGCTCTAGTAATTCTAGGTTAGTTTCCAAAATGGAACAGCTGACATTTAACTAAGGTTCAATTTAAGCCTTCTACTCCATCCATCATCTTGGAGGCATGAGATTGATCTGGCATGAATTTGCTTTATCCCAGAATGAATCATTAGGAACAGGCGACTTGACATCATCATTGGTTGCTGTTTATGTCTCCTCATTTTGTGGAAACAGCTATTCAACTTGGAACTAACCTCAAACAGACTCCCAAGAAAGTATGCAAAGAATTGTACCCTACATTACAAATATTAATGGTTTGAAAAATTGTCCAAGCAAAAAGTATCATTGGCAGTGAAATAAGAGTAATCTTCTACACAAGTTTTGTAACTGATATTTTCACATTGCATCAAATATTATTTTTAAAAATTCAGATATAAACCCCAGAAGATGTTTCCTGAATCTTTAAAACAAATACCCAGCTCTCTGAGTGGGGGTGGGGTCCTTTTGCAAGGTGAAAATTGTGGCATTCTTGACTGGAAAAAATATTTTTTTAAATAAAATAAGCAAGGGAGTATTTCTTGCTGCACATTTTTACTATTGTGAATTTAATAAGTTACAGACTGGGAAAGATAAATATAAATTAATGTAAGTAGACATAGTTGTTTTGTTTTAAAGACATTTTAAAGGGGGAAAATATTTATCTTACAAGTAGAAAAGAAAGTCTTCATTCTATTAAAATATGATAAATTAATATTTTAACAATGTATCAATAGTAATTTAACATGTTAAAAATTATTAGGAAATAAAATGCTGATTTAAAATAAAGTAACTCGCTGGGTTGGATCAAGCACAATTTGCAACTAAGAAACACAGGTAAAAGATTGCATTAGCCACTTACACTAAATTGTACTTATTGTATCTCCATTTGTGTATCTGCTTTTGCACAATTTTGTACCCGTCTCTGATCTGCTTTCTGCTGCTGGGGTTTGGGATTTGGGTATAGGTGGACTCAGGGCTCTGAGTCACCAAGATTCTCTGTTCATGCCAAGTGGTGGAGTTTAGCTACTAGACTCCTCAACTGAGGACCCAGATTTTATATCCTCACTCCTCCTGATAGTGATCTGCTCTCTGCTTCTGGGGTTTTGGTGTAGGTGGACTCACAGCTGTGAGCCACCTACACTCTGCTCCAGCCAAACACAGGAGCTTAGTTGCTGGGTTCCTTGGATGAGGGACCACATATATGTCCCTCCCGGGGTTTGGATGTCAGGGGTCTCAGATCTCTGAGCCACCCAGTCTCTCTGCTGCAGCTGAACACAGGGGCTTATTTTGTGGGTTCTTTGGATGAGGGATACCTCCCAGGGCTTGAGTGTCAGGGATGGTTTTAGGGCTCTGATCTTCCCAGTTTCCCTGCTCCATCTAAGCACAGGTAAGGGCCCATGTTTATAGCCAGCCCTCCTGATTGTGAATACCTTGAAAACAAAAGTGGATAGCATGTTTGGTAGAATAGAAGAGGGTTTTACAGAATGCCATCTCCTCTGTTACTATCCTGCATGGAGAAGAGGAGCTCAGCATCAGCGCTAACATCTGGCTAACCCTCTCCTAAATGATCTGTGTCCTGAAGCCTTTTCAGGACATCACCAACATGCTCTGCACTCACATGGTCAGCCTAGAACAAGTAATTTCTCTTACTTAACTTCTGCACTGTAGCTGGGCCCTGATGGGACAGCTATATTTCCATGGTTCTGCCTTGGTAGAGAGGCTGTAGGTTGGCATCACCTGAGGTCTCCTTTATTGCCATAAAGCTTGATCTGCTCTTGGAATCTTCCTGCTATGTACTAAATTGGGCAATGGCATACAAGGCAACAGGCTCATTCACATTAACCACATTTTCCCAGCTCATGTCCATCTTTACTCAGGAAGTCACTTACATCTCAGCCCACCAGTTTGGCGGGGCTGATAGCAAGAGACTCGTTTGTGCCACCGTGGATTAGAGAAACGGAGTCCAAGTTGGGTTATTATGGACTATCTAAACAATATTTGCTCAACATGGAGTACAATCTGGTTAAACCCTTTCTTAAACAGAGAATCTTGGATGTCGAAAGACAGCATGATTTGAATCAGCTTAAAGGTTATTTACCAGGAATAGAGGAACTACATAAAATAACACTAATGCCATACTTGCTTAATCTTGACAAAGTTGAGTATAGGAGAGCATTTACCCTTCTCAGACTTGATATGTTACCGTCAGCCATTATGGAAGGCAGATACACAGGACAACCATATGAGGAGAGATTGTGTATTTGTGGGGACAAGAAACCGGAAGACAGGGAACATGTATTATTCCATTGTAAATTATATCAGTGTATTAGGGCCGACTATATACTCCCGATCTGTTCCAGTGTCCCTGGGAGAAATGTTAGACATCAGCTAGACAAATTATTGGCGGATAGGAATAAAAGAACCACTTTATGTGTGGCAAAATTTGCTTCGCGAGCTATGAGTCTCCGGAAGCAATTCCTAAGGGAAATATCCAACTGAATGCCTTGGCTATGGAACCTAACTACTGTTCTGGAGGGAAATTATATCATACTGTGTATGTTTTATTCTGATTATTGTTTTACCTGATTGTATTTTATTAAGTTATTTGTATCTAATTTGACTGGTCTATGACTGTTTTAAACTTGATTTGACTGTTAACCTTTCATCCAAATTTTAAATGAATTTTATGAATGTTTTTATCCGATTTCTTTGTAATAGTCATAGGCACCCAATTTTATGAATGCTACTGTTGGTTTTATTCTGTTTTTGATGCAAAAAGTTTTATGTGATTCGATTGTACAAGCTGGTCACTGACTGTAACAATAAACTTGACTTGAGTCACTTACACATCATCTATTACCTGACCCTTTTATCTGGAATTAAACTTGGGGCCTTATGTATGCATAGTTAATGTTTACACTGAGGGACAACCTGTTTTTACATTCAATCTGAAGTGGGCCTATATAGTACTTTCTGTAAGTCAATAAGGTGATCAAGGTGATTAAGAATAATGAAAAGAAGAAGGTACAAGAACACCATAGAAAGAGTACAAATGATGTATTATGAATTTGAACAGAAATTAATGTTTTTTATTCCTAAATAAAGTCCTGCCATTCAGCAACAGCGCACAGATCATATCTAAAGACAGCTAAAATCACGAGGAAGTGCTATATTTCGATGGTCCTGTGTTTAATCCCTCTTGTCTCCAGTTCAAGGCTACTAAGGAGCAGATGTCTGAGAGTCATAGGCAGGATAGACAAATTGACGCACAAGCACCTGAAGTCTAACTCAGAACATACCAGCTTTATGCAGTCAATATATGTTCACGCTGGCAAGAAAGAAGGCAGCATAGTATAGCCCAGTTTTCTCATCAGATTGTGAAAGCTAAGTGGGGTTGGGACTTGAATGGGAGACCACCAAGGTAGACTCTGCAAAGGAAGTCACTGGCAAGCAACCTCTGCTTCTCTTATGCCTTGAAAGTCCATTGCTGTGATCTTTGTAATTTGGTTGCAAATTGGAGGCATTTATGTATATATATATTCACATCCAGGTCCCTGTCATCTTGTTATGCTCACCTGCAAAGATGTATGACATCAAACTGTTATTGACCCAGCAAGTAGATACACATACTTCAGTCTGTTTAAACTGAGACACATCAGTCTCTGGATTTTGTTTAGTCTTTACCAGTGAAGAAGATAGTATTCTGAAACATTGTTCATGCCCTGTCATTAACTGCCTGAAATGTTGAAAAGTGACCTCATCCCTGTAATAGTTGGCTCCGCCTCCTGTGGCAGCCATTTTGTAGTTGTGCCCAACATCCTGTCTCAGAATTTCAAAGGAGTTTATAGGTTCAGAAAAGCTGGAGACTCCTATTTTATCCTTTAAGCTTCAATGTTCTAATAAAACAAATCTTATTTTACACTTAAGAGCAGTATTCTTAAAAGAGCTTTTGCTACTGCACATTTACGTATGTGCTTAAATACAATACTCAGTGATCTCCTCTCCATCCTTCAGTTACAGGCCAGTTATTCACAATATATTCTGTACAGCCAATATTTTTTTTCCTGTCACATTCTGAATTCTAGTATTGCACTGCTGAACATAGATTGCTTTAATCATTTGGTATCTAATATTTCATTATTGCAAATAAATGCAATAAAAAACTCGATAAAAATACCAATACAACTCAGGAGATGATCTAATTATAAAGAAAGGGAAGCCATTTCCAAATAATAATTGAGACTTATTAAGGCTTTTCCCCTTTTATATACCGAGTTGTATGGTTTGCCTTACAGTAACACAGGGCAATAACAAAGTTAACCCAGACCACCTTTTCATTTGTTCAGGAAAAGCAGATTTTCATATCAAAAACATGAAAATTTATATCCAGGGAAAATGAAAAATTCTCTACTATTCAAATATGACTTTCAGAAAACCTGAGAACTATAATGGCAGGGAACTGTGTAATAAAATAGGCTTACAAATATTAGTCAGTAGAAGGAAGGAGGGATGATTACATAGAACACTACTAGTAATGATAGTCATTCATTGAGGATGCCGAAATTTCACCCATTCCATTCTGGAATGGCAGTCTGCACTGTTTTTCACTCCATGTGAATTCCGCTCTAACTGGGAGAATTTCTAAAATTAATTCCAGAAATGAAGCATGCATAGTTGCCTATAGCTCTCAACTCATTCTGATTTGCTTCCCTGTTCTGCAAAAGGAATAGTCTGAAGGAACATAATGCAGTTATTCAGTGTTGAAGCAAAGTAGATTTAGCCTGGCTTGCTACTTAGAGGGGGCATTTTCTGGGAATTATATCTAAGTCACTATTGAACTCCTAGGAAGAAAAGTGTAATAAATAAAATACTAATCATGACAAGGGGATATAGAACTGCATAAAGTGGAGAAATGGTATCTCTGCATCATCCAAAATACTGTTATGATTGCATCTGTTTCTGGATCCTTTGCAGAAACCTTTCACATTTTTTATATTTTCCTTGCAGCCATGGTACTAGAGTTTCTTCCAGTTCAGAGAGCCTTTCCAGGTTTTGTGCTTTAATTTCTCCTTCTGTGAGTTAGTGAATAATCACAACCATGCAATTTCCCCTCCTAAAACATTATGGAAGAAGATAAGCAAGCTTATTTGAAACTTTGTTTCTTATTCTGCTTGTGAATGACTTCAGGCACAATTTTTGCTTTCCTCGACACAAGGAAATTTTGCTTTCCTCGATACCCATCGACATTACTGTGCTGCAGCCTGACAGGAAGCTCATCCACCTTTAATTAATTCCCAGGAAAGCCCTTATGTATTACTAGAATACTAGCTCCTTTATGAAGTAAGGCTCTTTCGGTTTTATTTGTTGTTTTGGTTTGCCCTCACTGGTTGAAAATTTATCTTCAGGCCTAGACAGAGCAGGTAAAAACATTCTAATGAGCACAAGACTGTCTAGCAAGTTTCCTAGTGACTCAAAGAAGTAGAGCTAGCCAGCCTCACTGGCTATTAGACTTTGAAGAAATTGATGCATTGACACTCACTTGGATTTTGATTTGAGCTGCTCTGTAAGCGACTGAAGTATTTCTTTAACTTATTGGAAATGTGTTACTTTCTGACACTCTACACGTCTTCATTTCTGACAGTTTGTATGGAACTTGGCAGAGAAACTGGAACAGAATCTCAAGATGATCGCTTTCCTTTTTTCTGCAAGCAACTATTTGGCAAGCAACTTCCAAATAGGGAACTCCAACCTGATGGCAGAAACTTAAAATCCGCATGGGGTAAATGCATTGTGGCAAACAGTTTCAAAACCTGAACATGTTCAAATGTTAAAAATTTGACTTCTCCTTGGTCAGAATATTTGGATGAGGGAAGGAGGAGGAGTGTGCAATGCTAGTAACCAGGGCTTCTTTTGAGCAGGAACGCAGTTCCAGCTGGCTTGGCATTAGGGGGTGTGGCCTAATATACAAATGAGTTCCTGCTGGACTTTTTCTACAAAAAAACCTGTGTGAAATGATGGCAACATCAGGGTGTGTGGCCTAATATGCAAATGAGTTCCTGCTGGGCTTTTCCTACCAAAAAAGCCCTGCTAATGACACAGGACACAGCATAAATCCAAGTGGCAAATGGTCTACTTCCATGTCTTCCCCTTCTATTTGCCTAGGTGCAATGGGGCCGGATGCCATGATCTTAGTTTTTTTGATGTTGAGTTTCAAGCCTACTTTTGTGCGCTCCTCTTTCACCCTCAACAAGAGGTTCTTTAAATCTTCCTCACTTTCTGTCATTAGAGTGGTGTCATCTGCATATCTGAGGTTGTTGATGTTTTTCCCGGCAATCTTAATTCCGGCTTCTGCTTCATCCAGGCCAGCATTCCGCATGATGTACTATGCATATAAATTAAATAAGCAGGGTGACAATATATATCCTTGTTGAACTCCTTTTCCTATTCTAAACCAATCAGTTGTTCCGTATCCCATTCTGACAGCTGGATAATTTCCCTTGTAATTAGCAGAGATATCTGATTTTCTTCAGTGGGGCTGGCATATTTTTTTCAACATATAATGGTACATGGTCTCTAGCTCCACATTAATATATCAAGGAAAATATTGTTGAGAATTCCATTGTCTTTCATTAGTTCCATCTTCAGCTGACAGAATTGTCAATATATATTTGATCATTATATGTTGAAAAAAATATGCCAGCCCCACTGAAGAAAATCAGATATCTCTGCTAATTACAAGGGAAATGATCCAAACAAAAACAAAAACCCTCACCCTACAGCTTCCATGTGCCCAAGGGCTTTGGACTTATTCTTGAATGGTAGGTCTGTGTCCCCACCCATGTTGCATGGCAAAATATTTTTTAAAAAGAGGATGCTTTGAATAAGGTTGTTATTATTTCCCCACAGATGGAAGAAAGAGATTGGCACAAAGGGTTGGGTATACTAAGAACCACTTTATTTTACAAAAATATTTAAACTATAAGGGTAGCAATATAATCAAGCAGCATGGGCAGACTAGAGGTCAAACCCAACCCTTCCCCTGCCAAATAATGAATGAGCCACCCTTACCCTGGGTAGAGCCATCCATAAATGGTTCACTGCTGGCTGGCACAGCAAATGGGCAGGAATGGAGCTGCCTGCTAGCAGACGCTAGCTCCTCCCACTCAAGATCAGGGTGTCCTGCACCCTGCCACTCGTTCTCCTTATGTGGAAGCAAAGGCACTCCCCTCCCCCCCAGAGGCATGGTCAATTGGTCTGCCATCAGATGGAGTTGAAAAATGTGCTGGGCAAAGCAAAGCAAATGAAAATATCATATGGGATATTTTCATTTTCTTTCATTTTATACTCTCCCACATAAGACTATGAGCTTCCCTAAACTACATATTTGGAACTTGACTATGGTCTGGAATTTTATTCCAATTTTTGTTATGCCACCCAGCTTGTAGTACTTTCAATATTTTCTTTAGGAAGAGATTTTCCAGCAACATCACCAGGAAATGATTATTTTTGCATCAGTAATACAATATGCCTCCCAATATGATAACTTCTATGCTCATTTTTGGACTGGCTGAACCAGAGTCAGACTGGCGATTTGCCTTATAGTGAAATTTCCTGGTAGGCCACTTTCCCAAAGAGCCTCTGGATGGCCAGTATAAGCAGAGTCAAATCATAGCAATTCTGCCAATGCCTCAGGGGCTACTTGCATTGGACACTTCAGGGGCAATAATGATTAGCATTAACTTACCAGTTGAATCCTCGTCAACTGTTGCCCCTCAATGGCAGTGCTGAGCTGAGCTGGTTTGTAGTACAACAAGAGCTTGGTTTGCTCTAGATCCATTTTAACTTCCAACTTATTTTCCATGAAATGAACCTTGATATTTAATTTAAATGCACCTGTAAGCAAATTATTCATAATAAATTTCTAAAACATAGGGTTAAATAATGTCATGTTTGCTGGAACTATCAAAAGTTACAGAATTTAGAAATGAAACTGATACCTCCTTCTTAGTTTGTGCCTCTATAAAGGATTAGATCCTTGGCTGATATAAGAGCCTGAACCTGAAGTTATTTCTATAACCTCCACACCATTGTTCTATTTAAAAGAAATCTTGAATAATCCTCTTCCAAGCGCAGTACCAGGTGCTGGTCCTGACCTATAAACTGAAGTCCTAATTTAGGGATGAGCAGATTTCTTCTGTTCCATTCCTTTATTGATCCATAGGTTTGCTCGATCTTGCATTCCTCTCCCATAGTATTCATGTTTAACACTTCCAAAATTAATCCCAGAACTGCAGCATATGCAGTGTCCTGCAGTTCCTTTAGTTCTTTTGTTCCATTATTTTCCTCTTCTGTATTGCCTATACAAACATACAGATTGAGACAACACTAAAAAATAACCCATTCTACATATGATTGTATGCATGGTTGCTTCTTGAGTAAAAAAGAAAAAAGAGAAACTGGGCATTGGATAACATAATAGCAACTTCCTTGCACTGGGTGGGCGCCTCTGAGGTATACCAAGATATTCCAGTGCTGAAAAATCTTCTGTTATTGAATGATATGCTACTAAGCAGGGGGAGATTGCACTTAATCAGTTTGTAATGCAATCACACCCTTCCTCTTCTTTGCTATGATTTTCCAATGTCATAGCTGCATCCAGGTCCCAAGTTTCATATCTTTTTGTCATTCAGGCTGTAAAGGAAGGGTGCTTATTAAAACAAATCACACTAATCAAAGGAGTTTTGGCTGGAGGAGGGGATGGGGTCTACACATTGATACTTATGTAAAATGTTACTACAACTCTTGTCCCACATAGTTTTTGCCCATGTATATTCAATGATCAATGGCATGATCTTTTGGGGGCGATTAAAAGGAACATCCCCTCCTTTTCACTAGTGGGAAAGCTAGTTGGACCCAACCTACTGGCTGCATCCCAGTGCACAATTAAGGTCTGTACCACTGAATCCAAGCATAGGTAAGAACATAAGAGAAGCCATGTTGGATCTGGCCAATGGCCCATCTAGTCCAACACTCTGTGTCACACAGTGGCAAAAAAAATTATATACACACACACACTGTGGCTAATAGCTACTGATGGACCTGTGCTCCATATTTTTATCTAAACCCCTCTTGAAGGTGGCTATACTTGTGGCCACCATCACCTCCTGTGGCAGTGAATTCCACATGTTAATCACCCTTTGGGTGAAGAAGTACTTCCTTTTATCCGTTTTAACCTGTCTGCTCAGCAATTTCATCAAATGCCCACGAGTTCTTGTATTGTGAGAAAGGGAGAAAAGTACTTCTTTCTCTACTTTCTCCATCCCATGCATTATCTCGTAAACCTCTATCATGTCACCCCGCAGTCGACGTTTCTCCAAGCTAAAGAGTCCCAGCTCTGATAGCTGAGACAGCTGGAGAAATTGCTGAGAATTTCTGAGTTTTGAAGGACTTCATTCTGAAATTTGTGGGGCTGCCTAAAATTCGGAGGTGTGATAGCTGGGGAACTGCTCTTTGTTTGGTTGACTGGGCTAAGGGTGAAAGAGATTGAGAGTGATTGCTGCTGATTGCTGAGGAGTGCCTCTGCTCCACCCTCTTTGCATTTTAAGCTGCGCCTTGCCAAAGGGCTCTTGGCCTGTGGCTCTTCGCTTAGGGGCTCTCTAAGGACCAGGAACCCAGATCCCTGATTTCCTTGTTCTCCCAATAAGGTAAGTTAAGGTAAGGTAAGTTGACCCTCCAGAAGGGAAGCCACTTAAACAAACAGCATTTAAAGAGGACTGTATATATATATATATATATATATATATATATATATATATATATATATATATATATATATATATATATATATATATATATATATATCTCATGAAGATAGAATTCCAGCAGGGGGGTGGGGGCTTTCCAGTGTTTTGCATTGAGTGTCACATGTATGACTATCTGCCCAAAGGACAGAAGTCTTGGGTGTGTGCTCGATGCAAGGAGCTCTTGGTCCTCAGGGAACGAGTTCGTACCCTTGAGGCCGAGGTGACTGCCCTGGAGAAGCAGAGACGGTCAGTTAGGCACTTGGGGAAGACTCTTGGGGGCTTATTAGATGGCCCCGCTCTGAACGTAGCAGCCCCGTTGCTGCCAGAGAGTGTGAGAGTCGAGAGGGAACAGGGCACCATGCTGAGGATAAGGGGAATGCGCCCTCAGAAGGGACCTCTTCTTCAGTTGGTGAGTGGAAATCCTTTCGCGCCAAGGAACCATCCCTGAGCTGAGTTGGTGATTCGATCCTTAGGCAAGTGGACAGCTGGGTGGCGAAACAACGTAATGACCGTATGGTAACTTGCCTGCCTGGTGCGAAGGTAGCGGACATTACGCGTGTAGTAGATAGGCTGATAGACAGTGCTGGGGAGGAGCCTGTGGTCGTGGTGCATGTTGGCACCAACGATGTGGGGAAATGCAGTCGTGAGGACCTGGAGGAAAAATTTAGGCTGCTAGGTGGGAGACTTAAGGCCAGGACCTCTAAGGTAGCCTTCTCAGAAGTGCTACCTGTTCCACGTGCAGGGCAGGAGAGACAGGCACAAATTAGAAGTCTCAATGTGTGGATGAGACGATGGTGTAAGGAGGAAGGGTTTAAGTTTGTTAGGCACTGGGATGCTTTCTGGAACAAGCGGGAGCTGTACAAAAGAGATGGTCTCCACTTGTCCCCAGATGGAACCAGGCTGCTGGCGCTTAAAATCAAAAAGGTGGCAGAGCAGTTTTTAAACTAAATCTTGGGGGAAAGCCGACAGGAGATGAAATGTCTCTGGTTCGGGAGGACTCGTCTCAAAGAGATGAAGGGTTGGCTGCTATTTTTCTACCAGGTAACGGACCAGAGTTGTCCACTGTGAAGGTGACAAACAGTATGGACTGTCTGCCAGAGTCTCGAGGCGGCAGGAGGAAGGTGGCAAGCCTAGCTTGCCTGGGAAATTATAGATGTTTTTATGCAAATGCTAGAAGTGTTCGAAGTAAAATTGGTGAATTGGAATGTTTAATGTTGGGAGAAAACATAGACATTGTGGGAATTTCAGAAACTTGGTGGAATGAGGAGAATCAGTGGGACACGGTGATTCCTGGATATAAGCTATATCGGAAGGATAGGGAGGGAAGGGTTGGAGGTGGGGTGGCTCTGTATGTCAGAGAGGATATACGGTCCAGTAAGACTGAGGTCAGAGAATTAGATTCCCTTTTAGAAATGCTTTGGGCCCAAAAGGAAATTTAACTTTGGGAGTTTGTTATCGCCCACCAAATCAAAAGAGAGAGGACGATTATAATATGATGGAAGGCTTGAAGATAGCGGCTAAACGTAAAAACTGTGTCATAATAGGTGATTTTAACTACCCGCAGATTGATTGGGTCAATATGTTTTCTGGTTGAGAGAAAGAAATTGAGTTTCTTGATGCTCTCAATGACTGTGCTATGGAGCAGAGGGTCTTAGAACCTACCAGGGGTGGGGCAATCCTGGATTTGGTCCTAAGTAATGCCCAAGACTTGGTGAGAGATGTAAAAGTGATTGCACCACTTGGGAGCAGTGACCATAATGTTATTGATTTCACCATTTGTATAAATAGGGAGTTGTCCAAAAAGACCGCCACAACCACGTTTAACTTTAAAAGGGGTAAATACACTGAGATAAGGAGGCATGTGAGGAGGAAACTGAAAGGAAAGGTACATACGGTCAAAACCCTTGGGGAAGCTTGGACACTTTTTAAAACTATAATCCTAGAAGCTCAGATAAAATACATACCACAACTTAGGAAAGGCACAAACAGGCATAAGAAAAGGCCTGCATGGTTAACAAACAAAGTAATGGAATTTGTAAAAGGTAAGAAGGACTCCTTTAAGCGGTGGAAAACCAGTCCAAGTGAGATTAGTAAAAGGGAACACAGGCTGTGGCAAATCAAATGCAAGACTGTGATCAGGCAGGCAAAAAGGGACTATGAGGAGCATATTGCAAAAAACATAAAGACCAACAATAAAAAATTTCTTCAAATATATTAGAAGTAGGAAACCAGCCAGGGAGGCAGTGGGGCCCTTGGATGACCATGGGGTAAAAGGATTACTGAAGGAGGATAGGGAAATGGCTGAGAAGCTAAATGAATTTTTTGCCTCCATCTTCACTGTGGAAGACGAGAACATTTTGCCCGCCCCAGAACCACTAATTTTGGAAGGGGTGTTGAAAGACCTGAGTCAGATTGAGGTGACAAAAGAGGAGGTCCTACAACTGATAGACAAATTAAAAACTAATGAGTCACCGGGTCCGGATGGCATACATCCGAGAGTTCTGAAAGAACTCAAAGTTGAACTTGTGGATCCTCTAACAAAAATCTGTAATCTTTCATTAAAATCTGCCTCCGTTCCTGACGACTGGAAGGTAGCAAATGTCACCCCCATCTTTAAAAAGGGTTCCAGAGGAGATCCGGGAAATTACAGGCCAGTCAGTCTGACTTCAATACCGGGAAAGTTGGTAGAAACCATTATCAAGGACAGAATGAGTAGGCACATTGATGAACACGGGTTATTGAGGAAAACTCAGCATGGGTTCTGCAAGGGAAGATCTTGCCTCACGAACCTGTTACATTTCTTTGAGGGGGTGAACAAACATGTGGACAAAGGAGACCTGATAGATGTTGTTTACCTTGACTTCCAGAAAGCTTTTGATAAAGTTCCTCATCAAAGGCTCCTTAGAAAGCTTGAGAGTCATGGAGTAAAAGGACAGGTCCTCTTGTGGATCAAAAACTGGCTGAGTAATAGGAAGCAGAGAGTGAGTATAAATGGACAGTCTTCGCAGTGGAGGACGGTAAGCGGTGGGGTGCCGCAGGGCTCGGTACTGGGTCCCATGCTCTTTAACTTGTTCATAAATGATTTAGAGTTGGGAGTGAGCAGTGAAGTGGCCAAGTTTGCGGATGACACTAAATTGTTCAGGATGGTGAGAACCACAGAGGATTGTGAGGAACTCCAAAGGGATCTGTTGAGGCTGGGTGAGTGGGCGTAGCAGATGCGGTTCAATGCGGCCAAGTGCAAAGTAATGCACATTGGGGCCAAGAATCCCAGCTACAAACACAAGTTGATGGCGTGTGAACTGGCAGAGACTGACCAAGAGAGAGATCTTGGGGTCGTGGTAGATAACTCACTGAAAATGTCAAGACATTGTGCGTTTGCAATAAAAAAGGCCAACGCCATGCTGGGAATTTTTAGGAAGGGAATTGAAAACAAATCAGCCAGTATCATAATGCCCCTGTATAAATCGATGGTGCGGTCTCATTTGGAGTACTGTGTGCGGTTCTGGTCGCCGCACCTCAAAAAGGATATTATAGCATTGGAGAAAGTCCAGAAAAGGGCAACTAGAATGATGAAAGGACTTGGATCACTTTTCTGGGATCCAAGATCACTGTGGATGGTGACTGTAGCCATGAAATTAAAAGATATTTGCTCCTTGAGAGGACAGCTATGGTGAACCTAGGCAGCAAAATAAAAAGTAGAGACATCACCCTGCCAACAAAAGTCCGTATAGTCAAAGCGATGGTACAGTATTCCCAGTAGTAATGTATGGCAGAAGCTAGCTACACACAGTGCTGGTGGCTACAAAGTCTCATGAGAGAAACTTCTGACCATGGACATGATGTCTTCCTAAATGCTGAAGTGCGGCTGCTGACTGGCTGATTTCTTGGTAATTTGACTCCTGGAATGGTTCTTGACAACCTGCTTTCTGAATTCTCTGTTTATGGTTTTGTTCATTCAGATGCTATTTCCTGATCACTCTGACTTCTGAACTGTTATCTGACACTGAGTGCTCTGCATCTACCCTCTCTGGCTTTGCCTCCCTGGATGGCTGTAGATGCTGAAACCCGACACCAGAGCCCTGTGTTCTGACTCAGGACAACATCCAGTCTGGTGAAATTGTGGTCACTATTTTGTGATAGTAACCGGTAGTATAATGGCAGACTCCTGGCTCTCAAAAACGCCTTGTAGACATTTGGAATGGTCAGTTCTTGGTCTTCAAAATGGAGAACAGAAACCCTCCCAAGTGCCTGCTCAGAACACAAATAGTGTGATGCCATTTTTTTTTTTGCTGTCAACTCAGAGATGACTTATGGCAATTCTATAGTGTTTTCAAGGCAAAAGACATTTGAAGGTGATTTGCCATTGCTTGTCTCCAAGTCCACCTTGCTTAGCTTCTGAGATCTGGCAAAACCAGGTTGCCCTGGGGTTGTCTAGATCAGGCCTAGGTTGAGAGTAATGTGACTGGCCCAAGGTCACTAGCAAGCTTTCATAGCTTGAGTGGAGATTCAAACCTGGATTTCCCAGACCCTAGTCTGACACTTTAACCACTACACCATGCTGGCTCTCATGGTGGAACAGTTTGTTGGAATTTTTCTTACTGGCATGATTATATCTATGAAGTTAAATAAAATACATTAAATAAAATGCATTTCTTTTCTGGCCACTGAAACAAAGTGTGGGTCCAGTGATACCTTTAAGACCAAACTATGTTCTGCTGCTTCAGACCAACATGGCTATTCACTTGAATGTATTTTCTGGCCATTATTATTATTCATTTTATTTTATGTTTATTACTGACAATATTTTTATATATACAAGAGGGGCCCTAAAATCTCTATGGTATTTGCCATAGAGTTTGAAGGTTTCGCAGAGTGTTACAAGGGGATTGTGATGTCAAGGAATCAGCAATGCTTTCCCAGAGAATATGGGCAAAAGACTGGCATCCATATCAAGAGTTCTTGATCTAACTTCCTAACCTAAGTAGCAGGGGGGGGGAGGGAATCCTACCTTCTTCGGCACCATAACCAGCAGGGCAAAGCTATGCTCAGATTCAGTTTTCCAAATTAGTCTGCTTCTCTTAACCACTACACAATGCTGGCTCACCAGGCAGCACTGTCCAGAGAAGGCACATTAAAAAATGGAAGATGTCTGCCTCATCTCAATAAATTAACATTGTGGTTGGAGATCTGGATGTAAATCACTTAGTGCTGTCCTTTATCAATCATTTTATTGCTTCATGAGCTCTGGAACTTTTTTCATCTCCAAGCTTTTTCTTCCATGTCGATGTGCGAGTGCCAATTGTGTGTTGTCTCTACCTCAAAATATGAAACCTCAGACCTACTTCTCTGCAATGGAAGCAATCAAATAAAGGCTATTGCTGTTCAGTTTTGCTTAATTTCAGTGTGGCTTGAGCAGAACTTGCACAATAGACCCTTTTGAATGAATGGAAATAAGCCCCAACTGAACCGCTTTCAGTGTCATAAAACTTCATGTAACTTATACAGTTTAATGTGTTTATTATCTGCACATGAAAGCTTATACCCAGAATTAAACTTTGTTTGTCTTAAAGGTGCCACTGGACTCAAACTTTGTATATAGTTTTGTAATTCTTAAGAAAACCTTAGGAAGTATTTCAAAGTTTCTATATTTAAGGAAAGAAGGCAGGGGGAACCAAGGGCAAACAGACTGTGGGGTTATATAATATCTGAGATCTTGGAATTTTGCAGTGTAGCAATGAAGATGACAAAGGGATAATTAAGAAGTTATTGCCATCTAAATAATTCAAAAAATTCAATTGGTCTTGGTGTCTAGAGGCTTTTTACTCTGAAGCCTTTAAAAAGTTCACATTCAGCTAAATGCCTACATGCTCATAGACTCAAGGCATTTTAACTCTTCTTTTCCAAACATTAGGCCAGAATTGTAGGCACATTTATCTGAGACTCACATCTGAAAAAGCTGCATGGGTCAGATTTTGTCAATAATCAATCAAGATAGGAGACTTCCAG
Organism: Heteronotia binoei; assembly: GCF_032191835.1. Classification (NCBI taxonomy): domain Eukaryota; kingdom Metazoa; phylum Chordata; class Lepidosauria; order Squamata; family Gekkonidae; genus Heteronotia; species Heteronotia binoei. Next base: position 96,615,087 of record NC_083229.1, read on the forward strand.
GGGAGGAAAATGTCTAGCTGAGCTGCTTCTCATAACGGGAGAAGGCTGGAACTTCTGTTCGGGGTAGTGGAAGGCAAATTAATGCCTACTGCCTACTTTTCTCAATCAGAGATTAGTCCAAGATATGCACAAGCAACTTTGAGGAGATTTACCTTGGCTAAAAAGGAGTCCCGGGGGGGGGGGGCTGCTTTGAGGGGTCTCCGGGAAGAGTTGCATTTTCATCATCTGCAGAAGTTCTCAGAGTCATTTATTTGACATAAGCTCGACAGAATCCTAAACTTCTTGGACATTGCTAAACATCTAAAGCTATGCAAGACCGGTGGGAACTTGGATAATTGGAAGAGAAGGTACAGATTACTATCTTTCATTCTGGGACTATTTACAGCTTAATGGAATAAATTTAAAAGGTGGGAAATGAAAATCTAGAAAGTTTGGAAAAAGAAAGGAGGAAGAGGTGAAATTTGGACTTTGTAAATATAAAGGACAATGCTAAAAAGTGGAAAGGAATTTATTGTTTGGTCTATTTGCAGTTTTGAAAAAAGAGCACCATCGTCACAGGCTTGCAGCACATTCAAGCAATACAGGAAGTACGTCAAGTATCGTGAGATCTCCTTACCAGTGAGAATGAGACTTGGTGGCAAGTAAAGCAGGAAGTAGCAGATGGAAAACCTACTTTAGGAATATAACACCATTGAGAAACATCGGCAGCCATTGCTGGGAGGTCAAAATTAAAATAATGTTTTTAGAGTATTCGGGACATTAAAAACTGTTGGAATTAATTGAGAAGAGGATAAGAAGATAAGTACTATTAGACATATTATTTGTGTGGACTTCAGACGTTTTTAAAAGGGGAAAAAATTGCAAAGAGCAGCAAAAAGTTGCGACTGCCATTTTGAAAGATTTAAAAACTTTAAAAGTTAATATCTTGACTTTGGGAGCTCTGAGGACAGCGAAATTAGGCTTGTTATAAAAGGCAAGTTTTATTCTTTTGAATCTGATAGTTGAATTTGAAATTGGTGAGGTCCAAATGTTTAGTGTTTTTAAATGTCAGAACACAAGCAACCTTGTACAAGGGCTACTTCATTGGAAAAAATGCAGGACCAATTAGAGGCAATGGAGGCCAGAATGATGAAAGGCATGAGAGAGATGATAACTGCATCAAAAAAAGAAATTTTTGAAGAGATTAAAAAAGATATGAAAGATCTCAGAAAGGAAACATCTAAGAAAGTGCAGGAGGTAAAAGGGAAAATGAAAGCATATGATTCCACCTTGTTGAAAATGCAAGAAAAAGTGACAATCCATGACTGCAAATAGATGGAGACTCAGATACGTCTGAGAGGAGTACTTGAAAAGGAAGATGGTGATTTAAAAGAATATATAATAAAAATAATTGCAGAATTTTTAGAGGAAGATCCTGAAGAGACTAAAAACATGTATGTCTATATGTATAGAGTGAACTCACTCTATGCCAAGAAAAATAACTTACCAAGAGATGTTGTCATAAGATATATGACAAAGGAAATGGTGGGAAGGATCATGAATAAAAACTTTGAAAAGACAGTGATAGTGGGAGGCAGCAGAGTGATGATTCAGCAAGAGATTTCTAAGATCTTGGGATATGAATTTAACACAGTTGGAGAGACTTTTCTGTTGGGATTACGAATGGAAAAATTTTCAAAAGAAGATAGAACTTTAATCTGGTACTTGCTCTCAGCTGCTAGGACATTGTATGCACAGTTGTAGAAGCAAGAAAAAATACCAGAGAAATGGGATTGGATTGTAAAAGTTATGACATGGAGTGAAATGGATAAGTTAACAAGAACTTTAAGAGACTATGATTTAGAAGTATTTAAGATGGAGTGGAAGAAGTTCAGAAGATATGTAGAAAAAGAGTGGAAAATAAAACGACATTGGACAATTTTTGATAATGATTAAGTATAAGTGGGAGGAGGATATGAATTTTGGTTCTTATTAATTAGGGGTACCTTTTATAATGATGTTTTGAATATAGTACACCGGCGGGGGTCAAGTAATGGGGGGAGGGGGAGGTAGAAAGTAATATATGGGATAGAGAAAAAAAGTAGTTATTAATTATATAAGAAATTGAATATATTGCCATATGTTACTAATAAAAATTGTTTGAAAACCAATAATCAATCAAGATAGTGCAACTTCCTTTTTATTCACAAGAATCCCTACCCACTTAGAGAAATAAATTCAAAGACAATATAATTTAACAAATTGGGAATATGACAAACCCACCCCCCTCCTTCTAGGACTGCCATATGATTTGAAATTTATTTTCAAAATTAGAGTGAGCTAACTATGTATAGAATCCAGTCAAATTGAAGAACATCTAAATTCTTCTGACTTCAATAGGACAATGGGATGGGAATTCCAGAGCACAGGTGCCGCTACTGAGAAGTCCCTGTCTCTGGTGTTCACCATCGGTTGGCATATAATCAAAGTAATTCTTTTATACATAGAGAATCCTCATGCTCAAGGAACATTCTCTTCTATAAGCCAGAAAGATGGATATTGATATTTTGGTGACAGTCATCCAATCTGAGAATCAAGGACTTCCATGCCGGTAGAGATCACTGGCACATTACACACACATTTTACTGCAGATTTTCAGAGCAGTAAGCCTTTAATCTTTACTTCAGATCCTTTGCCCACCTTACGCAGCATTCTTTTTCTTCTGGTGTATTTATTCTACAGCTACAATTTAAAAACCCACACCTTTATAAATTGGAGTGGAATATCACTTGTGATCTGTTAGGGATGGTGCTCAATTTTTTTTAAAAAATCTATGCAGTGCCCTATCACAGCTGCACAGTAGCAAAAGCCTCCCTTTAGATCCTTGTAGTTCAGGTTTTACTCATGTATTTTAGTGTTAGTTCACTGAATGAAAGAGAATAGAAAGGAGGAGAAGGAGGACTTTGAAACTTAAAACTTTGAAATGTGGAGCTCTTGAAGGACCTTCATGGCAACACAGATGCACTACTTTAATCCCTCCTTGACTGTGAAACAACTAAAATATCTGAAATTTAATTATTTAATGTCAATTATTGGGATAATAGGAAATAAGTTATCTACTTGTTGAGAAATGTTTAAAAGTTCCATTTTTAAATTATTATATTATGAAAATATAGATTTGCTTCCTAATGGTAGTTTATGATAGTAGGCAGATTAAAAATTAACTAATGTTATTATTGCCCTGATTAGCCCAATCTTGTCAGATCTCAGAAACTAAGCAGTGTTGGCAGTAGTTTGTATTTGCTGAAGAAAGATCTAATATCTTTTGTAGGGTTTTGTTGTTGTTGTTTTGTTATTGAGCATGAGATAATTTGATCTTTATTCTTAATTGGTTCTCTATACTGAACCTTTCACCTTTACTCTCACTCTTACCCAAGATCTGTTAATCAGCCATCTCCCATCTGCTGTAAACAGGATTCATCATGGCCATGGTGTGAAGACATTGATATCTTTGTTTAGAAAAAGAAGGATTTATTTACTTCTTTGTTCCTTTCTGGAATTCTAAGTGTTCTGTCAACACTTGAACTCTGCACAAGAGCAAGATTTTACTGTCCTTCAAGTTTTTTTAGCCTTCCCTTTTTCTTTTCTTTTTTTATATATATAGAAGATGATCTTACTTTGTAGAAGAGCTCCAGCTCATTGGAAAACCCTCTAATAGGATGGTATCAACATGGATGCATTCTTATGGAGGGGGAAAAACTTGTGCTTCGCTAGCCTTCAGCTTATTCTCTCCCAGAAGAAATCGCAAGGGAAAGGAATTCAATTCAATCCCCGGCATCTCCAAAAAAGGGTCCAGGCAAAGAGGTGTGAAAAACCTCAGCTTGAGACCCCGGAGAGCCGCTGCCAGTCTGAGAAGACAATACTGACTTTGATGGACCAAGTGTCTGATTCAGTATAAGGCAGCTTCATATCTTCATATCTTCATATCTTCAATTAGAATTAGGAAATTTCCCTAAAGAGACCACCAAGGAGGTCCAGGGTCACAATGCACAGGTAAATAATGGCAAACCACCTCTGAATATCTCTTGCCTTGAAAACCCTACAGAGTTGCTGTAAGACAGCTGTGATTATAGGATAGCAAAAAACAAACAACCCCCCCCCTGTTGTTACCAGATTCTAAGCAGGGCTGTCTTAACGCATGGGCCTGATGGACACTTGCCCATGGGCCCCATGAGCATAGGGGCACCATACTGATTTTGTTGGAAGTGCCAATAAAATAAACAAATATTTCTTTTTATCGACCATTTACATTTTTATTCTTGTGAGTAGAAGAAGAAGAAGAAGAAGATATTGGATTTATATCCCGCCCTCCACTCCGAAGAGTCTCAGAGCGGCTCACAATCTCCTTTACCTTCCTCCCCCACAACAGTCACCCTGTGAGGTGGGTGGGGCTGGAGAGGGCTCTCACAGCAGCTGCCCTTTCAAGGTCAACCTCTGCCAGAGCTATGGCTGACCCAAGGCCATGCTAGCAGGTGCAAGTGGAGGAGTGGGGAATCAAACCCGGTTCTCCCAGATAAGAGTCCGCACACTTAACCACTACACCAAACCAGCTCTCGTAGGAACCCAGTACACTCCTTTGCCCGGGGGCCATAATGCTGTTAAGACAGCCCGCTTCTAAGCAAATAAAATGGTTATATAAAATTAATTTTTATTACATCATCAGAAGACATGGCATCTGCTTATTTTGGTTATTTTAAGCCCAGGGAGATATTAGCACCACAAAAATGCTACTAGTATTATAGTGTCCAGGATTGGGCTGATAACTGGCCCCACAGCCTCACTGGGGCACAATCCAAATGCTGGCAAGGTGAAGATCCCTGCAGGCTGCCCCCAACACCCTGACACCTCTCCTCACCTTGGGTGGAGATGCCCATGTTGGGGCTGTTCAGGAGCTGCCAAGGACAGCCACAAGGGCCTACAGGTTGCAAGCAAGGAAGAAGATAAAAGAAATCATGGGCATTCGATGAAATTGCTGAGCAGTCAGGTAAAAACAGATAAAAGGAAGTACTTCTTCACCCAAAGGGTGATTAACATGTGGAATTCACTGCTACAGGGGGTGGTGGCGGCTACAAGCATGGACAGCTTCAAGAGGGGGTTAGATAAAAAATATGGAGCAGAGGTCCATCAGTGGCTATTAACCACAGTGTGTGTATATATGTTTGGCCAAAAAAAATTATATATATATATATATATATATATATATATATATATATAATTTTTTGGGCCACTGCGTGACACAGAGTGTTGGACTGGATGGGCCATTGGCCTTCTCTTATGTTCTTAAGATACTGGCATCATGGACATGGATGAGGTGGTGAGACTACCAGCTGCAGGTACCTCCATTACTGGCCCTCACCACAATGAAGGGAGCCAGAACAGCTAGCGCATGTCTTCCCGAAAGGGAAGTCTACAAGGCAAGGACACACTCCCAAGAGCCTATGGTCTGAGCCTGCTCTCTCTGAGAAATGAAGTCTGAATCCCACCCTGTCCTGTTCCAGCATCACCTGGCTCCTCTGGCTCCTTGCGCTGAAGTATGTTGACGGCAGGCTGGGGAGGTGGGGTTCCTGGCAGGCAGGAGTCCAATTTTTCCAGCCTTAATAGATGCATTACATTCTTTCTATGTTATCACAAATCCCATGCTATAAGGGGGCGGAAAGGCATCTGCTTTGCTAGATTACTGTTTTCAGCATCTGCGGTACAAGTTCTAAAGGATTCATGCACATTAATCCAATCTTAAAATAAAATGCATATTTTCTGTATAGTCACAATCTACCCCAAACAATAATAATTTCCAAAATAACTTTCCCCGCGCGCACACACACACACATGAGCACACACACAAATGGAAGTAAAACAGGGAGTCAACGTGACCCATGGAATTTCATTTTTACAGTTTTTTTAGAAAACAGTTTAGAAAGCTATAATTTTAGCAATGGATTCAAGTTCAAAGATTAAAGATAGTAGTCATATGCTGGTACCCGAAATTCCATGTGAATTCTTTAGAATATGTAAGATCTTTTCAGCTCTTCCCTTCCAACAGCTGCTTCCACCCAGCCTCTGGGAGGGGGAATCCTATGAAGCGTAGAAGACTGAAGAAACATTTTATGTGTTCAATGAGCTGCTACCAGAAAGAAAAGAGGGAAAGAACTGAGTGCAATATAAGTCTGAAGAAAAATATAGATGTCCCACTTATAATTACTCAAAATATCACTTGACAAAAAAAATTGCAGGATATTTTGTTTCATTCCAAATGGTTGCATGCCAACTGTAATTTATATTCATTAGCTACCCAGGGCAGATCCAGGGTCAGCTTTACTTTTATGCAGATAGTATAAGCCCAAAATGGGGAAGATCTCTAAAGGTTGAGCTAACATTGGTTTCTCTTTTGCAGCCTGCCAAAAAAGGAATTGAAATTGATTAACTATGGAAGTTGCATATCTATGAGACAGTTGTGTTGGCATTTCCAACTGATGACTAAGCTCATCTTTCATATTAGATTTTTTAAAAAAAAACTCCTGGTGCTTTGTAATGATATCATGCCAATTAGTATGATTTATGTTCAGATGATATGATAATGGAGGGCTACCAACGTTTCCACTGAATGGTGTAGAATGAGGAAGAGGTTCCAAAAGCTTTTGCTAGGTGGCAATAGGAAGCAGTGGTACTAGGACTGTTACTTCAGTGCTCTGCAAGTGAGCTGGTCCATTAGATCTAGGAACATGCCAAAATGTAATTTAGTGTATTATTTAGGGATTTCCCCTGTCTTTAATTAAATTATCTTTAAAAATACATTTATTGAAATTGCAGGTTCTTAGTACATTGTCAGTTGGAAAAGTGTAATTCTTATAGTTTCCTATTAGTGATTCCTCTCTACTTAGAGTCAGACTGATACCAACTGTCACTTCTGGTATAATTAAAGTCACAAATTCCCATGGCATTTTTGTTATCTATGTGATATGTGTCTCTCTGTCATGGGTATTAAATTCCAACACTCTTGCCTAAGCTCAGGAGGTTATAACAATTGACCTTTAGGCTTCATCTTGCTATTCTATCATATTCGTTACTTATTTATATACTCTGGAATCAAATACATATATAGGGTTAACATAAGAGAAGCCATGTTGGATAAGGCCAATGGCCCATCCAGTCCAACACTCTGTGTCATTCAGTGGCCAAAAAAAATTATATATATATATATACACACACACACACACATATACACACACTGTGGTTAATAGCTACTGATGGACCTCTGCTCCACATTTTTATCTAACCCCCTCTTGAAGCTGGCTATGCTTGTAGCCGCCACCACCTCCTGTGGCAGTGAATTCCACATGTTAATCACCCTTTGGGTAAAGAAGTACTTCCTTTTATCTGTTTTAACCCAACTGCTCAGCAATTTCATCGAATGCCCGTGAGTTCATGTATTGTGAGAAAAGGAGAAAAGTATTTCTTTCTCTACTTTCTCCATCCCATGCATAATCTTGTAAATCTCTATCATGTCACCCTGCAGTCGACGTTTCTCCAAGCTAAAGAGCCCCAAGCGTTACACACTTTCCTCATAGAGAAAGTGTTCCAACCCTTTAATCATTCTAGTCACCCTTTTCTGGACTTTTTCCAATATTATAATATCCTTTTTGAGGTGCGGTGACCAGAATTGTACACAGTGTTCCAAATGAGACCGCACCATCGATTTATACAGGGGCATTATGATATTGGCTGATTTGTTTTCAGTTCCCTTCCTAATAATTCCCAGCATGGCGTTGGCCTTTTTTATTGCAATCGCACACTGTCTTGTGAGTTATCTACCACGACCCCAAGATCTCTCTCTTGGTCAGTCTCTGTCAGTTCACACCCCATCAACTTGTATTTGTAACTGGGATTTTTGGCCCCAATGTGCATTACTTTGCACTTGGCCACATTGAACCTCATCTGCCACGTTGACGCCCACTCACTCAGCCTCAACAGATTCTTTTGGAGTGCCTCACAATCCTTTCTTTGTTGTGAACATGTTCCGTGTACCATGTTTACAATTTGATTTTCAATATATTCAATATATTTAATCTTCAATATATTCAAAGACATTTAAATGCCATTGATTTTTTTTTCATACACTATCCCCAAAACCTTTTTGCCCCCTCTCTTCACCTTCATTACTTATATCTGAATATGCTGTGCTGATGTGCCTCATTATTGTCTTGATATTAACTAAATACTTGAATAGGCCTTTAATTATTTTAACAGCTCAATTCAGTTAAATTATTTGATTTTACCTAATTCATCCACAATCAACACAATGCAGGACAAGACCATACATAACTCTAATCACATAATTAAGTCACAGATGCAACTTTCCCACTAAAATTAACTCTTTTGTTCCCTAGCAAAACACAGCCCTAGAGATGCTGGGGACAATTTAACAGGAAGAAAGTTCACCTGAGTGAGGGGGTCAGACCACCTAGCCTAGACTGGGCATGTCTTCAGCAATCTCCATTATATCCCTTCCCTGGGCCTGGAATACACTGACAGAACAGCCAGGAGTGTGAGGGAAACTTCTGAATATATTAACCAAGCGGACACATGGTGAGATTCTCTTTTCTAAATGGTTGCTTTAAAGTAAAAAAAAGATAATATGATTTTCATAAGTCAAATGTTTAATTTGTCTATATATTTAAAATCATATAAGACTAATGTTCCATATTTACAAATTGTGTTTATTTTTCTATCAAGAGAGATGACATCTTTCTCCATTTTTAATGAGGCAAGTTTGAATGGGGGCACTGGATGAAGGCAATTAATATGAGAAAAATCCTCCTGAGGCAAGTTTGAATGGGTCAAGATGCGATGAAACTGAATATACTTCTGGAATGGACATCAGAATGGATGTTGTACCATGAAGGATGCAAATCCAGTATCTTGATACCTGACTGATAATACTAATAGAAAGAGATATTTAAATGATTCTGAACTTTTGGGTGAAACTTGTGATAGAAAGAACACCCTCGCGCCCCATGCTGCTCCTGCATTAAGAAGGACTTCCAGGAACAAGCTTAAATCCCCAAGAAAAACAGAAATTTTAAAATAGTAACTGAAAATGGCATTGCATACCACTGTCAGTACCCAAAATCGTACAGCTGAAGTTTATAACTCAGGGGAGCAGTAAACTAAAACATAGAACCTGTAATGGGCATTTTAGGACCGATCCAGATGTTACCTCTTCTCTGGGGTAAAAAGGGAGAGGCTGGCTCTGTTTACACCTATCCCCTACAGTACCCTAGCCTGCCATCTTGCTGTGTTATGGTATGTAGCACAAGAGTAAAATACAGAACAAATGAGCCTTGGAAATGTAGTTAACTACTTCATTCTTTATTGTGTTTATTCTGCAGGCTCACATGAATTATTCAGTATGTTTCAAGATTGCTGAGGGAAAAAAACCTATATTCTTTTAAGAGGTTTCTTTCTCAAAGGATGTTTTCACTAAGTTAAGATGATGGCTGCAAACTTTTAGAAAGTATGGGATAATTTTGAAACACTAACCTGCTCAGGAATAAGCAATACTACATTAATACAAAGGGACCATAAGAATACTTGCCTAAAATCTCTCTTTGCTTTATTTTTTCAAAACTGTTTCCACAGAACCCATTGTGTTTTATTTTTTTTAATTGTCTTCACAGCACTTGCTTGGCTCCAGTATTATTTTTCTGCTTGAAACTTAGATTTGAAAGATTCTGATGGCAATTATAGTGTGTGTCAAATTACCTCACAGAGAACATTAAAAAAAAAAAAAGTTAAGGAAACAAATCTGTATTATTTAAGCAATCCATTATTAAACCTTGTGGGGGGAAAATCATATTTATCAGCCTGGTAATGTTTTCCTTCTTATGACAGTAAAAGGGGATATCAAAGAAACTTGCACTGTTGCCTGACAACAGCAGCTGCCTTTTTTCAGTGGTACATGTTGAACTGGAGAAAGTAAGACAATTTTGGTAGAGCAAATATTCAGTCATTTGTGAATGGAACCAAATTCTCATGATGCTGTTATCTGACCCCTGATAGTCACTGACTCACTTCTCAAAAACAAGTTATGTTCCACACATAGGAGCTTCTGCTTCTCTGATTTTTAAACTACCTTGGGGGATAATAGTGTGATTTTATGATATATGCATTGAATAGGCAGTTAGATTCACATGGTATTCATATCACATTGAAAGTACTCTGGAAATAAAAATTGCAACACCTGTAGAATATGTACACACAGGACTTTTTTGAGCAGGAACGCACAGGAACACAATTCCAGCTAGCTTGGCATAAGAGGATGTGGCCTAATATGCAAATGAGTGCATGCTGGACTTTTTCTACAAAAAAGTCCTGTGTGAACCAATGGTGATGTCAGAGGCGTGGCCAAATATGCAAATGAGTTTGTGCTGGACTTTTTTCTACAAAAAAAAGCCATTTGTATACATATGTATATGCATTTGGGAACTGGAGAAATGTACAAAGTCCTCTTTTGGTGCTTACATCAGAAGTATGGAAAGCAGATACTCAAATCACTCAGACATTATTTTCCCAGTTTCAGCATAATATTCAAAGTCACTTAAGTTACACTAATAATAGGAGAGTATTCCCAAAATCTTTAGTTTGCAATATTATGGATGTAAAGGGATTTTAAAAATCTTTATAAGGAAAATATACTGAAAGAAATCCAACCAACTTTCCATCTAGTGAAAGGGGAGCACACCAAAAAAGCTCATGGGATCTGCATGGACCACATGATAGGGGGGCTGTAATAAGAAGGAGAATTGTGCAAGTCCAAATGAAAAAGCCAGCAGGAATCAACCAATGCAATTGATTTTAGATGCTATGTTCGCAAGAAGATGTACTACTGCATAGTCTGAATACCTTCACTTTGTTTTCACTCTTTCTTTTTGTCTAGCTAGAACTTGAAAGTAAGCTCTTGGCTTAGGATCACAACCTGACTTCCTCTTTAATTTATACAATAAATGATATCCATAAGATGTCAATTTTTTTTTTCAAAGCAGAAAACATACTCCTTCTTTACTCTCAATATTCTCCTGAAAACATGCTCTATTTTATGTACATGGCTGAAACACTTACTTTTGAACAATAATGACAGGTCTGATATTTATGCACTCTTTATACATACATATGGGGTTTTAGATATTTCATGGGGTTTTAAATATTTCTGTGTACAAATCGTCATGTGTTGTCCGGGACTGGTGTGACAACCCTTCCCCCCTCCTCTACTTTACAGTGATCCAATGCCCCTGAACCTAATTTAGGCAAGCTTTAATTCATATATGGAACTGCCTGCACATGAACTGGCTTACACTTTCTTTTGTGTATGAAGCTTCATCCTTCAATGGAATGACACAGAAGCTCTTTAAAGTAGGGGAAGTCCATCTGTATCAATGCTTCTGTGACTGCAGAGTCATTGGATCATGTGAAATAAATAAAAATTGTTCTGCTTGAAAACCAGGTTTAGTAAATTTGAGTCCATTGCTTTCACAAAGATTTCATGCTGCCATTCTAATACACAAAGTCTTCATACATTTAAGGTCACAGTTTCTTAAACGGGATTTATAAGTTTCAAGTGTCTAGTTACAAATTCATGAATTGAAAATGTGTGGTCATAAAATTTACTAGTCTCACAGCTCAACCTTTTAAAGCATGAGTGTGTGGGAAGATTTATGAAGTTGCATCAGAGCTGCTAGCTTATGATGTCACTAGACAATTTCACACTATTTTCATTTTTTTTTTTAATTTTAAAGCCATGACTACTTATGTCTCATGAATTACCACAAAAAAGATCCATAAATTTTCAAAGCTGAGCAGGTATATTAACTGCCAAATAGAAGTTCAGGAGCATCATTTCATTATCTTGACAAAAACATGACTGAGCTTTCAGAAACTGAGCAGTATATGACTCTAATATCTACTGCTATCCTAATAAATCTGAAGTCTAGTAACATTCTGAACCTTATTATATTGTGGATTTAAAGCATCACATGGCTGATTAGAGGATTCATAAACTCAGTCAAAGGTAGAGAGGGAGTTACACATTTCTCATCTGGGTATTTATTCAACTCAGTGAGTCTACTGGTATTCAACACACATACTAGGGGATGATCAGCAGAAATCCATGGTCTATCCACTTCCTCTCTGTCGTAGGACACTAACCATCCCTTTGCTGATCTCTGACAAAAGTTTCATACTGCAACCAGATTGTCTAAGGCAGTATTTCCCATTTGCAGGGTCATGACCCGGTACCGGGCCATGGAAGCCTCACTACTGGGTCACAAGAAAAGTCAAAGCTAGTCCCGCCCCCAGCAAAGCATGACCTCTGCTCTGTTTCCTTCCTTCCCCCATCTCTCTGTTGTGCAGAGAAAAGCTAGCCTTGAAGACTGATGCAGGCTGCCAAGCCTGAGCTCCGTTTGGCTTCCTTCCTTCCCCCACCTCTCTGTTGTGCAGAGAAAAGCTAGCCTTGAAGAGTGACACAGACTGCAAAGCCTAAGCTCTGCTTGGCTTCCTTCCTTTCCCCATTTCTCTATTGTGCAGAGAAAAGCTAGCCTTGAAGACTGACACAGGCTGAAAAGTCTGAGCTCTGTTTGGCTTCCTTCCTTCCTCCATCTCTGTGTTGTGCAGAGAGGAGCTGGGCTGCCTCTCCTTCCTTTTCCCACCCTCCCAGTGTTTGAGAGAAAAGCTGGCATCCACTGGCACTTTAGACCATGAAGTGTTCTTCAAGGTATAAGTTTTCCTGTGCCTTGCAGTGTGTTCTTTTGGGGAGGTTTCCCCAGAAGGCCTGGGTGGCAAAGAAGGGCGTGTGTGCTTTTTCAGCTGGGAGGAGTGGGCATTCCAGTAGCTATTTTTTTTTACCAAATGACCCCCGGGCAAAACTGTTGCTGGCTGAGGTCCTCTGATGGTGAGGAAGGCTTTTTTTTCTTTGCCCCCTCCCCCCTTCTTTCTTTCTTTCTTTCCCTGCAAGTGATGCTCTGTCTGTATTCTTGGTGCTGGGAGGGGGGAAAGCAACAGTGGGACAGCTTCTAGTGCCCTGGCCCCACTGGTGGACATTCTGGAAGTGACATCACAGGAAAAGGTGGCGTTTTGGTTCAGTGTGCCCCAGAAGTGACATCAGTTGGCCCTTGACACCACAGGAAATGACGTAATTCTTGTCTCCTGGCTCCAGCCCCAAATTTTAGTGGGTCATGATGGAGAAGTGTAAAAATAACCAGGCCATGGAAAGAAAAGTTTGGGAAACCCTGATCTAAGGTATTGTGGTTGTACAAAAAAAAAAGTTTAATATAGGACTCCAATTAAATTCAATTTGATTATATTTTGATAATATGTAGGCCTGTGTTACAGCATACAATTTACACTCCAGAAGATGCGAAGTTCAGTCTGTGGCATCTCCAGGTTGTTGCTCAGGTAATAAGGCTAATAAAGACCTCTGCTGAAGACACAGAAGTATTTCTGTTAGTCAAAGCTAAGTTGACTAGAGGGAACAATAGTATGACTCAATAGAAGACAGTTCCATATATTCATAAGTGGGTTGTGAGAGACTGTTCTATTGCACTAACAAGTAAGGTTTTTGCTTACTTGTTAGTGCAAGTTTTTCTGGTGTTTATACAGGCTCTTTAGTTTTATCTTCAGGTGCCTTGACTGAGGGTCAAGTTGCGTGTTATTTTTTGACTAGTCAGGTTTGGGGTTCCCCAAACATGTTTTGCTTTTCCTGCAGTCACATGGCAGCTGCTTTTAAAAAAAAATATTCCAAGGAGCCTCATTTGGCTCTGAACTGCAGTGTGGAACACATGCCTTTACTTCCATTGCACTTTCCTGAACTGAAACAGCTCAAGAGGAAAGTTATTTGCATAACTTTAGAGTTATGCAAATACTTCCTAAACTCACTCTGCATGCAATTCCAAAATTATGCTAATAACTCAGGGGTGGCCAATGGCAGCTCTCCAGATGTTGCTCCAGATGTTTTTTGCCTACAATTCCCCTCAGCCCCAGCCATTGACCATGCTGGCTGGGGCTGATGGGAGTTGTGGGCAAAAAACATCTGGAGAGCTACCGTTGGCCACCCCTGAAATAACTCAGGGGGTTTTGGTTTGAGTAAATGGAGAAACAGGGAAGACAGAAAACCCTCCTTTCGCTATTTCCAGTGGGCGGGGGTCAGCGTTGGTTGGAGGCAAGGGCGGAGGCTCCAGAGCGGGCATTCATCTGCCTGTGCTTGCACTGCCTCAGAATTGAGGCCGGGGGGGGGGTGATTAATAGTTACCCTTCTTCCCTCTCGGTGCTCTCCCGTGTTTAGGCACTGGTCCGCTTTTTATCTGTACCTCTGTTGTGGTAAGCCACAGCACCTTCCTCCTCAGCAGGCTTTTAGCTCAACAGTTAAATCCCCAGCCCCACTCCCCCCACCCTTGCCTCCAGCCAATTCCAGCAGGTGTGGGTGCCAGTCTCCTGGCTCAGCACAGGGGAGCTACTCCTGAGGGCTCCACAGGATGGGGCCGAACTGATGGAAGTTGCTGTGGGATAGCTGGTGCTAGCGTAATCTCCCATGGCCTCTGGGCATGCAGAACCAGGCCTCCCACAAAGGAAGTCCGGGAGGAGGGATAAGGTTCGGCCCCTTCCCAGCCAAGCCGGCTTGCCGGCGCTTAGGCTGGGGGCCGTCTTTGCCTCCCTGGAAGGAGGGAGGGGCGACATCACCCGATATACGGGTGCTTGTCTTAGGCGCGGAGCCGGGGCTATATAAGCCCCGGCCCCCGCCCACTCTACACGCAGTTCCTTTTGGCTCTCTGGACGAGAGCCACGTGCTGGTCGGGTCTGGGACGAGGCCGATTGCGGGAGGGACTGCGTGGGCGCGTGCGGCTCCTGAGCGCTTGCTGCAGTGAGGACGCAAGCGGCGGCTGTTTTCGCGCTGGCGAGGCTCGGCTTTTGAGTTTGTTTTGCGGCCCAGCCGGGAGGCCGGGGCAGGAGCGCGCGCGCGGCGGCCAGAGGCATACCTGGGCCTCTGGTCTGAAGGGCTGGCTTTGGGGAAGCATTTTCCCGAAGCGGGGAACGGCTATTACTTCTTCCCTCGAGCCGAGGGAAGAGCGCAGCGGGCCCGTTTAGCGGGCGGATCGCAGGCGGGCGGCAAGTTGAGGCTGTTGCCTCGTTGGCGACGACTAGGGCCCCTATATCAAGGGCCTGCAGCAAAATTGCCGCTGGAAGTGGGTGGTTGTATCCCGGTGTGCGGCTGGCTTGGAGGGTCCCCGGTGGGGAGGCTGATAAGTTTTTTATTCCCCCCCCCTCTCAGGATAAGCAGCCTGAGCTACCTTTAAGGCCCCCCCCCTCTTTTTCTTCCAGGCCGCTGGAGGCGGTTTGGTTTAGAGGCTGGGGTCTTCAGTCATCTACCCTCCCCCTTCTTCTGCACCTCTTGGGTGCAAGGAGTTGGTGGTTATTAAGGTGCCCCCCCACTTTTTTTTTTTTTTTTTTTTTTTTTTTTTTGGCTGGGTCAGGCCTTTAGCCTTTGGAGTGAGAGTTTGTTGTGCCTTTAGGCATACAAGTGGCTGTGTGGGGCCTGGCCTTGACTTTCCCTCCCACCCCTTCTTTCTGTTTGTTCTCGCTCCCCGAGCAGCCACAGTGTGCTTCTGGAAAACTGCTCCCAACACCTTCCAAGCTGAGGCTCACAAGTGTTATTGATGGACGGGCGGCACGTCTCATAGCAGGGGCAGGGACGGTGGCTCAGTGGTAGAGCATCTGCTTGGCAAGCAGAAGGTCCCCGGTTCAATCCCCAGCATCTCCAATTAAAAAATGAATATATATATATATGTATATATGTATGGATATGGATATATATATGTGTGTGTGTGTGTGTGTGTGTATATATATATATATATATATAAGGGCCCAGGATAATGGGCGTTAGAAACCTCAGCTGGAGCCGTTGGAGAGCCGTTGCCAGTCTGTGTGGACGGTGCTGACTTTGATGGACTAAGGGTTTGATTCAGTGTAAGGCAGCTTAAACACATTGCCCCCCCCCCCCAGGTTTTAGTATTATTATTGGCGGAGGTATAGTTGTGGGGCTGTTCAAGGTTGCTGAAAAGCTTATTAAGGTTACTGTGGTGTGTTCAAAAGCTGAGACCAAGGACATTAGTATGGCACCTAGGGTCCAGGACAAGGGGAGCGGGTCCGGTTGCCATCAAGAGACAATGCAGAGTGTTAACAATGCAGTGTTGCAGTCCCAGGTTTTGCTCATGATCTGGATTCGATCCCTGGCGGAGGCCGGGTGTTCGGGTGGCCGGCTTGAGGTTGACTCAGCTTTCCATCTCGGTGCCGCTTGGGGTCTTGCTCGATCTTTTTCTCCCCTAGTTGGGTCGGGCAGCCACGGGGTTGGTAACCTTGTGGGCATCCATCCACTTATTGTGTCATTCAGGATTGACGGGGGAACTTGGGACCAGCTGGGAAGGTGCCGCACAGTTACTGCTGTGGGCCTGGCTGCGGATTAGAGGTGTCCTGATGGCACCCTTGATAGAGCAGGGCAGGTCTAAGGGCATTCAGCCCGCCCACCCGGCCCAAGGGGCGAGGCCTGCAGCCCGGCCCTGTTGAAGAGCCAGGGCAGGGGAAGTGGGGTCAGAAGGGCCATTATTGGCCAGTTAGAGGCCCTCGAGCAGGAAAAAAGTTGCCAGGGGTGCTCCCAATTAGGAGGGGCGTCGTCGCGCATCTGGGTGCTCGGCGTCGCTAGCTTTTGAGACGGCGGTACTGGCCCGCTTGACCGCTTCACAGGGCGGCGCCCTGGGCCTGAACCACAATTGGAATCGGATCAGGAGGATGGCCCGGACGAGGGTCCATCGGGTGAACAGGTGAGCGGCGGCGCGTCTGGAGGCGGAGTGCAGCAGACCCCAGGCAGGGCTGGAACGCCCTGGGTATTGGTGGTAAGTTCCTGTTGCAGCAGACGCAAGGGTGGCCCTGCGGTCCTATTCAAATGCCACCTCCCCCCCCCGGCGTCGGGGGGTGGGGCTTGGGGCACTGGGCGGTCCGTGTCTCCCGTCGAGCAGGGGGGTTCCGGGCCGCCTTGGGCTTGGGTCATGCAGGATGTGGCCCCCTATGGATCCGCACTGGGTAGTTCAGGTTTACCGGCCGTGGGTCACAGGCTGCTCAGGCAGTGACACCTGCCATTCCCACTGTGTCGCCCCTCCCCTGGCATTTTACACTGGGGGGGAGAAGCAGTATGCACATATACAGGGGGCGTGGCCTAGTATGCAAGGAGGGGGCACTGGGCAGTGCCTATTGTGCTGGGCAGTAAACCCTGCAATTTCAAGCATGAGTGTACACTTTACAGTGGGGATCACGCCTTATCCACCTGTATTAGGTCAAAGCCATGGCCCGGTGGTAGGTGCCCCGGTGGGGGCGGTGGTGGCAGTCAGCAGCCCCCTGGAATGGGGCCTAGCCCCATTCGACTGAGGATACTCAATTGTTTATTGAGTAAGTTCCCACGTGAAGCGGAGGGCCTGTATCTGCCTGAGGTGTTTTCCTTTGGGGTTTCGGATCCCTTAGGTTTGGCCAAGGTTTGGCTGCTAATCTGCAGTCAGTGGCGGGTCTTGAGCACGTAGTTAGGGCTAAGATCGTCAAAAAGGGTCAGGACGGCAGGGCTTGGGACCCTTTGATACGCTGCCTGTACCCACATGTTGCATATTTCCCCCGGGGGTGGTGCCTAATAAAGAGCCAGGGGAATATCGGCTCATTCTTCACCGGTCCTACCCCAGTGGGGCGCCGGTGAATTATGGAATTAAGTTCGGTATGGTACACTTTGACCAGGCGGTTAAAGTACTGTGGGGATTGTGGTGTTGGGGCTGCGATGGCGTTACGTGACATTAAGGCGGCATTTCGCCCTTGCCGGTTCATCGCAAGGATTTTGAGTTACTGGGTTTTTGTTTTGACAAAACATGGATTGGGCCCTCCTGATGGGGGCCCGGTCTCCTGCGCTGCATTCAAGCGCTTTGGCTCCTTGGTGGAGTGGGCTTTATAGGATAGGACCGGGCTTACTGACACGGCGCACTATCGGGGCGCCTACCTTTGGTCGGTCCAGCAGGTACAAGGATGTGCCTGGCTCTTACACGCTTTTCAGGAGTTGGCCATCAAGCTGGGGGTACCTTTGGCGTACAGGAATACCGAGGGGCTCGGTAAGGTGCTTACATTCCTTAGGCGTTGAGCTTGATACCCACCAGCAGGCATTTCGGCTGCCGGAGAATAAGTTTGCTGACCTTTGGGGCCGGTTGGCTGCCCTTAGGGGGCAACGCAAGGTGTCGCTGCTCTAATTACAGCAGGTGGTTGGTCACCTTAACTTTGCATGCGAAGTGGTGGCACCTGGCTGGGCCTCTTTGAGGCGTATTTGGGAAGGGGCACCTGCATTGGACAGCGGGTTCAGTAGGGACCTGCCATTTTTCGGAATCTTTTCCCTATTCTAGTGGCTGCTTAGCTTTGGGGTGAGCTACTCGCCAACCGTTTTGGGTTTGTCTGGGGCGATAACATGGCGGTAGTACATGTTATCAACTCCTTGGCCTCCCACTTCGTTACCTCCGATGGAATATTGGTTCCTGGCAGGGTACGTACCTGGAGGCTGCAATGGGGCGGCAGATGCTCTTTTTCGCAATAGATGTAGTGCTTTTGGCAGCTCGCCCCGGAAGTGGACTCGCGGCCGGCGCGATTCCCCCCGGAACTCTGTTAATTTGGGAAGCTGATGCTGGTAGGGACATTCAGCTGGCTTTGGCACCTAGTACCAGATGGGATTATGGTAGCGCGGCTTTCCTATTCCAGGAGTTGCATAAGACCGCGGGGCTGCAGGATTACTGGTCGATTTCGATGGGTCATATTTTGCAATCCTACGTGTTGCAGTGAGATAGGTCTGGAGTTGAGGACTATTAGGGGTCAGCTGGCGACGTTGGCCTTTATTGGTAAAACCCATGGGTTTGTTGAGAAGACTTCCTAATAGAAGGGCAGATGACAGAGTGGATTCCCAATTCCGGGCATTTGGGAGCAGCACGGGACTGCCTGTTAGTTGGCTGGTTCCATGGCACGGGTTATGCAGTTCCCCTTTCGGGGCCGCTGTGCTGCATGCGGCCTCGTTGATGGCCTTTTTGGGGGTGCTATGTATTACCTAGCTAGTAGTGCAGTCTAATGACTGACACTGCGGGTCGGGCGTCCTAGGCCGGGATGTCGACATTGGTTGGCCTGTGGAAGGCGGCAACCTTTTGAATCAGGGGCACCCGTTGATTGCCTAGGGGTCATTTTTGGAGGGCGATGGTTTATCGCATATTGGTTATTACCTGTTCTGACAATTTTTTCTGTTTTTCAGGTGCTGTGGCTCGTAGTGAGAGGTAGTGTGTTCTCATCTGCGCGCACAGCAGGGTGTTCCAGGCGGCCCATCAAGCCGGGCGGTCTCCAATGGGCACCCAGCTGGGCTTCAACGACAGGGCAGTCGGGGAATGGCTGGGTCGCCGGGGGCCGGTGTTGGCCGTAGTGCGGAGAGAGGCAGGGCACCTCCTCCGCCCATCTGGGCATTCGCTTGGCGGCTTCAGGGGAGCACCTATGGCCTAGCACCAAGGGTGCAGGTGGTCTGTACGAACCGCAGATGGGCTACACGGCTCAGTGCGGGGACTACAGTTCACTGGATAGCCTCACCTGAGCGTATCTTTCCAGGGGGGATTGACGCTAGCTCAGGTGGTGAATGGCTCGGGGCCTGGCCGCTCAGCTACAACCCGAATACGGCGGGCTTGTGCTGGGGGCGGGGTAGCTCGCCCTTTGGACAAGGCGGGGTCCAGGGGTGACCCCAGGGCTTGTCCTTCTTGGCTGGCCTGGTATGGTCAGCTAGATTGCCACGCAAGAGTTGGAGGTGCCCCCCCTTTCGCCTGGCGGGATAGAGTGTGTTAGGAAACGCCAATGGCCCTGTAGAAAGCCATAGAGAATGGCTTGGGGATTTTCTCCCTCATCTGGCCATATGGGTGGAGCAGGCTGACCTGTATCGGCCGGATGGTGTTCATCTTTCTGAGTTGGGCAACCGGGCCTTTTTAGACGAGATACGGCAAGGGGTGCGGTTGGCTCTGGGGCCACCCGGTGGGGCGCTAATGCCTAAGCAGAGGCTTGGCATTGGCGGTGGCTGGAGGAGGTTTGGCCACAGGGTTTTCCAGGGGAGCACCTATGGCCTAGCACCGTTGGTGCGGTGGTCTGTATGAACCGTAGATGGGCTACACGGCTCAGTGCGGGGAATGCAGATCACAGGGAGCCTCACCTGGGTGGATCTTTCCATGGGGATTGATGCCAGCCCAGATGGTGATGGCTGGAGGCCTGGCCGCTCAGCTACAACCCGGATACGGCGGGCTTGTGCTGGGGGCAGGGTGGCTCGCCCTTTGGACAAGGCGGGGTCCAGGTGTTGACCCCAGGGCTTGTCTGGTTCTGGTTTTTCACCCCCTGCCAGTTACAGCTGTTAATTGTTTAATAAAGCGGCCCGGTTTAAAACCCAACACTTGTGTCTGCCTCTTCATTCCGACTGGGGGGGCAAGGTTCGGCCCCTTCCCAGCCAAGCCGGCTTGCCGGCGCTTAGGCTGGGGGCCGTCTTTGCCTCCCTGGAAGGAGGGAGGGGCGACATCACCCGATATACGGGTGCTTGTCTTAGGCGCGGAGCCGGGGCTATATAAGCCCCGGCCCCCGCCCACTCTACACGCAGTTCCTTTTGGCTCTCTACCCGCCCACCCTCCCCTTGTGGCAGTACAGGCGTATGCCGGTCGCCTTGTTAGGGGCCAGGTAGGAATTTTTTCACTCCCACACAATTGGCGCATGTGGGGGTGTTTTTTGCCTACCTTGTACTGCCTAGTAGGTTAGGATTTGTTAGTGGTATTTGTTATGGTCGCAGGCTGGAGGAGGTTTGGCCACAGGGTTTTCCAGGGGAGCACCTATGGCCTAGCACCGTTGGTGCGGTGGTCTGTATGAACCGTAGATGGGCTACACGGCTCAGTGCGGGGAATGCAGATCACAGGGAGCCTCACCTGGGTGGATCTTTCCATGGGGATTGATGCCAGCCCAGATGGTGATGGCTGGAGGCCTGGCCGCTCAGCTACAACCCGGATACGGCGGGCTTGTGCTGGGGGCAGGGTGGCTCGCCCTTTGGACAAGGCGGGGTCCAGGTGTTGACCCCAGGGCTTGTCTGGTTCTGGTTTTTCACCCCCTGCCAGTTACAGCTGTTAATTGTTTAATAAAGCGGCCCGGTTTAAAACCCAACACTTGTGTCTGCCTCTTCATTCCGACTGGGGGGGCAACAGCCCCTATGCCGGACATCCTATACCACAGTTCTGAGCAGAATCAGGCTGCTAGCCTTTCCCTGCAGCTGCTATGTGACTGTGGGAAGGCAAGTGAAACCCCAACCAGATGCACAAAAAAGGTAACATGTTGTTTGTTTCTAAGAGTCTTGCATCTATCAGCAATTAGGGTTCTGCTTATCTATTAATATTGGCTTCTATAGATTTTTAAGGTTGGGTGAGGATGGTTGTCATAGTGCACAGTAAGAACACTCATATTCTGACAACAACTGAGACTTCAATAAACATGATATATGTCAAAATGTCACATGACTCATTTTGGGATCTGCTGAAAAAGGATGCTGTTCCGTAACCAGTTTTGAGTACTCTAGTTACCACTACCTAAAACAGAGATGGCGAAACTGCAGCTCTTGAAGCCCCCACCATACCATTGGCCAGCTCGGAGCAGGCATTTCTCTCTTCAAATCCCTTCTCCACCAAGCCAGTCAGCGAAGAATTATTTCTTTCCATCTCTCCCTCCCTCCTCCTTTCCCTCATCTATTTGCCTTCCTTTCTCTCTCCTTCCCTCCTGGCTCTGACATTCTGACATTCATGTCTTGTGGCTCTCAAACATCTAACATTTATTATATGTGGCTCTTACATCAAGCAATTTTTGCTACCCCTGATCTAAAATATTCTATATGCACTATTGACTATATTATACCTTTAGGTGGTTGTGTTGGTCATATATTGAACACGAAATGTCTTCTCTACATTTTCTCATACACAGCTTTTATTTCAAGCAGGCCTCACTAGGAATGCTTGACTTTACTGTCCAAGCTACACACTATTAAAAAAATATCATAAAGGATCCAAATCTGAATTAATTATTTCTGATACTGGTTGGAATCAAATCTGAACGTGAGCTAGATTTGCTTGAATAAATGTAAATTTACTTTTTTTTGCAATATATTTCTTGGGAGATTTATTTACTTCACTCAGCTTTATGCTTCTGTGACTAGGCAAACTTTTCTGTATTAATCAAATATCCCAATACTGGATATTTGTCTGTTTTTCCTGTTTAGCGTTAGGCTGGCAAGGGTTGGCAATGTTCAAGGACATCAGCTCAGCATCAGCAGATTTGTGAATAGTACACCATCCAACCCCCTGGCCGCATGTTTAACACTCCTGTTTGACACCACGTGTTTAACACTCTCTAACACAATTAATGCAAGTTGAAAGTATCTCCCACAAACATAAAGTTCAATTTCTTACTAATGCAAAGAATGATCCTCAAGATGTACATGGTTAACAGTGTAATCCTAAATACAGTTATACCTTTATAAGTTTTGAAGGGTATTGCTTTGTTTAAGATTGTGCTATGACTCACTCATCATCTTCGCTCAATAGGGAAAATTTCAGCATAAGCTCCACTTTCAGTTTCATAGCAAAACCTCCAGTAATTTTAAGATTAGCACTAGAAATAACTTTACAAGAGAATTCTGAATGGCACAAACTTCTATCATAAATTGGATTTACACTGATTCTGGTTTTACTCAAAGTAATATGCTGAGTTCTAGTAACTTCTAATAAGGTAGTGGATGCAGTGTTTGTCTTGAATGGAGAAAAGCAAATGGAGTATAAAATATTAGTACAAGAATGGGTTCACTTTCTAGTTTTCAAGAAAATACTGCTTTGAGTCACATATTGCATTATGCACCAAAACCCATTCACTATCACATCTAGAGAGTCTTTGTGTGGTAAACAGAGCTTTTAACTTATTTCCTTAATGTCACCTTCCGGCTTCCTCTACCCCAAATTGTGTTTCAATTTCCTCTGAGTTTATAAAAGCAGCATGGGGCATGAGGCAGATGATCTTTGTGGTCTCATGACCTGGATACTACTCAGACATATGATTAAGGGTACAATTTACCACAAAGGCTTACAGGGAAATGTCACCTCAATGTGGTGAAACTTAGAACCAACCACAGGAAATGTAGCCCTTAATTTCAGTGGCATCATTTCTTGTGGTTGTCTCTTCACCAAATGAAGGAACATTTAAAAGAATGAGTGACTGCAAAAGAATTACAACACATTTTCTTATCGTAAAACATCCCTGAAGGAAAAAAAATGATTGTATAAATTATTTAAAAACGAAAGTTTAGATATATCTCCCTGGGGAAATATGTAGGATCAATTTGAGACCTGCCAGCCAAATAAAGGAGTAATGCTAGGATTGCCAGCCATCTACTGGTAACCCTGGGGCAGGGCAGAAGTGTCATTGTGGTGCATGATGTCACAGCATCACTAGTTACCAGGGATCGTTTTGTAGAAAAATTGGTGGTGGAGCTCATCCAGGGAGTGTTATGCAACTACAGCTACTATTCGATGGACAAGGTGGGAAGGAGGAGGTGGAACTCTCAGAAAGGTTCAGGAGCTGTGCTCCTGTGAGCTCCCGCTGCATCCGAGGCCTGCTAGTTACATAACTGGAAGTGACATCACAGTGTTGCATGACACATTAGGAATTTCCCAAATCTCTATGGGAAATAATGGTGATGATACCACTCACCTCCCCTTATTTTTGCTCCTACTGATTCACTGAGAAGCAAGTGAATCAGAGTTTTTCTGCTATAGTGGGAGACCTGGCCACCCCTAACTACTTGTAAGTAAGCTTTATTTTTCTTTTCTGGTGGAATGAATATAGAGAGAAACTATGCTGGACTAAGAAATCTACTTGGATTATCTAGAAGAAAATCATAAACCTTGTGAGAGCAAAATCTAATGTTTTGCATATGGATATTATTTGTAAAATCCACATTAACTACAGAATTACTCCAAATTTTAAGTGTATTAATCAAATGTTGTACCATAGTGTAGGGAAGGAAACAATACAAGGCAGGCTTTGAAAAACAAGGATCAGTGCATTGCTTAATCTTGAACAATTTTCTGAGGCGAGACCAGCCAGAGTTTACTCTCAGGTTTCTAAAGGGTACCCAAATCACGTCTTCTCAGGATGGTGTTTAGTGAAGATTATTCGGCCCCACCCTGGCTGCGCCGTGAAGCGGCTGCGTACCACGGGGCCGTCTTTTGCAGCCTCGGCAGGATTAGAGGCTGCTTTCCCGGCCATCCGGGACTTTCGTGCTGGGTGGGGTGAGGCTATAAGAAGCCTCGGCCCCGCCTCTCCCCACACAGTTTTGGGGAGATTTCAGCCCACCCACCCACCCACCCTACAGTAGTACAGGTTTACACCGGTTGCCTTATTAGGGGCCAGGTAGGAATTTTTTCACTATCACCTGATTGGCCGTTGGTGGTGTGTTTTTCGCCTACCTTGTACTGCAAGCAGTGGTGTGGCAGTTAGGGAGGTAGGTAATTTGGTCACTAGGCAGAATGAGCAAGGGGTTTAGACCTTGCCGATGAGCACCCAGGCCTATGCACCTGTGTTATGTAGGCGATCCGTAGGAAAGGCAGATGGGCTTTACGGCTCAATGTCATGGAATACAGATCGGAATTCATGCCTCCCCTTTGTCCCCCCCTTCTGGGGTAGGGGCGGGGGTTAAGGGGAGGGCATTTGTGGTCTGCCGGCCCGGTCCTAACCACATTAGTATGGCTAGGGCTGGGGGCAGGGTGGCTCGCCCTTTGTAGGACTTGGCGGGGTCAGGAGAAGACCCCAGGGCTCGTCCTCTTACAGTTTACCTTGCCATGTTGAGTTAATGATAATAAAGTGGCCCATTTTCCCAATATCCTTGTCTGCCTCTTTATTCCGAATGGGGGTGCAACTTAGGTTTCTTTGCTTTTGCTGTATTTTGTAACCAGCACAAGCAAATAGGGATGCTCTGAGAACCAAACAAATAAGAATCTAGGCACCCATCAGAAAGAACTGTCATGCCCAGGCAGTCTGCCTATTTATGCCCCTCCTTATCTGAGCTCAGCTATGCACCATAGTACTAAACACAGTCAAATGAGCCTTAGCAAGCCTCAGTCTGAAGAAGACTGAAGATTTATACCCCTCCTTTCTCCCTGAATCAGAGACTCAGAGCAGCTTACAATCTCCTATTTCTTCTCCCCCCACAACAGATCTGTGTGGTGGGTGTGGCTGAGAGGGCTCTCACAGCAGCTGCACTTTCAAGGACAACTCTGCCAGAGCTATGGCTGACCCAAGGCCATTCCAGCAGCTGCAAGTGGAGGAGTGGGGAATCAAACCTGGTTCTCCCGGATAAAAGTCCACACACTTAACCACTACACCCAACTGGCTCTTCACAGAGTGAAAGAGTAGGAAGGTAAATAAAGGGCAAACATCACATCAGTAATAATTCATTATTGCATCATCATCATATAACACTCTTTTATGTACATCCAACACAGGGAAATTTGCTGCCATCCCTGAGCAAATTAAATCTCTCAGGAGAAACCATCTGCCTGCTGGTGAGGTCTGGGAAGAAGAAGCTGTGCTGTTTTCTAAGATGGCTGCTGGAGTCATTGCAGTTAGAACATTTAGGCCCAAGTTACATATATTTAGATAAAACCTGTTCATTTCCTTCAAAGTGGCTGGGATTAGTTCTTTGTGGAACCTGGAGGATCTTCCTAAATTTACATTATAAAAGTAAGGCACAGGAGAGGCAGGGTTTTGCTTCACTTGTCCATGCACTCCTGGGACCGACATACTTGAGGGGCTGCCTCTCCCCATATACATCTCGGAGGTCATTGCAGTCTGCTATACAACACCTTGTGACCACCTCTGGCTGAAAGGATGTCTGTCTGACCTCAACCAGGGCCAGGGCTTTCTCAGCTCTGGCCCCTGCCTAATGAAATCAGCTCCCTATGGAAATCTGGGCCCTACCTACTACCATTTTGTAGGGCCTGTAAGACAGAGCTGTTCCACCAGGCTTTTCATTGAAGCAGCCAACCTCAGCTTTGTTGCGACATCATGCTTTACAGTCTTGTGACATTGTGTTTCACTATGGTGCTATCTTATTTATTATCACCATCATTTCTTTTTGGGCCCAAAATTGTTCATTCTGTAAAATGTGCCCTTCCTACCTGTGATGCAACTAGGGTTGCCAAGTACAATTTAAGAAATATCTGGGGACTTTGGGGGTGGAGCCAAGATCAAGGCTGTGACAAGCATAATTGAACTCCAAAGGGAGTTCTGGCCATCACATTTAAAGGGACGGCACACCTTTTCAATGCCTTCCTTCCATAGGAAATAATGGATAGAGGCACATTCCTTTGGGGCTCATAGAATTAGACCCCCTGGTCCAATCTTTTTGAAACTTGGAGGGTATTTTGGGGAGAGGCACTAGATGCTATACTGAAAATTTGGTGCCTCTACCCCAAAAAAACAGCCCCCCCCCCCAGAGCCCCAGATACCCGTGGATCAATTCTCCATGATTTTCTATGGGAATAAATCTCCATAGGGAATAACAGAGTTCCCAGAAGACATTTCCCTCCCCTCCCCCTGCTTTCTGATGACCCTGAAGCGGGGGGAGGACTTCCAAACCGGGGGATCCCCTGCCCCCAACTGGGGATTGGCAACCCTAGATGCAATTTATTTCATTTTATTGTTCTTGATTGGCTAATTTTATTGTATTGTTTTTAAGTTTAAATTGTAGGTTTTTATTGTTGTTCAAGGTGGAATATAAGCTTACTAAACAAACAAACAAATAAATAAATAAATAAATTTCCTTAAAGATAATGTTATGTTTGAGGATACTGGTAAAGGGAGAAAAAGTTCACCATACTACCACTGCACACCATTTCACGCCCACTCTGCAAGTGTGAATCTTAATGGACTACTAAACACAAGCACTTTCTCTATGTTTCTGAAATCTGGGAAGGGTGGAGTGCCAATCACTAAAGATTCTGCCCCAGTTACATAGATACCCAGAAATGTACTTTCCATGGAAACCAGTGAAGATTATTTGATTTAAAAGCTTTCGATACCGTTAGCAGGAAAGGCCTGTGGCAAAACTTGGAACGTTTAGGATGTCCCCCAAGGTTCCTCAGCATGATCATCCAGCTACACGAAGACCAGCGAGGCCAAGTCAGACACTGCAACGACCTCTCGGAGCCCTTCCCAATAGGCACAGGTGTAAAGCAAGGCTGCGTTCTCGCGCCAACTCTCTTTACGATCTTCTTTAGCATGATGCTTCAAAGAGCCGCAGTAGATCTAGATGAGGACGATGGTGTCTACATCCGCTATCGCACCAATGGCAGCCTGTTCAACCTGAGACGACTAAAGGCCCACTCCAAGACAATGGAAAAACTCATCCGAGAGCTGCTGTTTGCTGATGATGCTGCACTCGTCTCCCACTCGGTATCAGGTCTGCAGCATATGATGTCCTGCTTTGCAGAGGCTGCCAAGCTATTCGGCCTAGAAGTTAGTCTGAAGAAGACAGAAGTTCTCCACCAGCCTGCACCCCAGGAAGATTATCACCCTCCCTGCATCACTGTGGGTGAATCAATTCTGAAGACAGTCCAGCAGTTCAGCTACCTGGGGTGCATCATCTCCTCAGATGCTAAGATCGACAAGGAGATTGACAACAGGCTGGCAAAGGCAAACCGTGCCTTTGGCCGACTGCACAAAAGAGTGTGGAGCAACAAGCATCTGAAAAAAGGCACAAAGATCAATGTTTACAAAGCGGTTGTGATGACAACCCTCATCTACGGCTCCGAATCGTGGGTTTTATACCGTCATCACCTGCGACTCCTTGAGCGCTTTCATCAGCGCTGCCTTCGCACCATCCTTTGTGACCAATACTGAAGTTCTCAAGCGGGCGGAGGTTACCAGCATCGAGGCACTGCTGTTGAAGACGCAGCTGCGCTGGGCAGGGCATATTTCTAGGATGGAAAACCACCGCCTTCCCAAGATTGCCCTGTATGGCGAACTCTCCACCGGCCATCGAAATAGAGGGGCACCAAAGAAGAGGTACAAGGACTCCTTGAAGAAATCCCTTGGCACCTGTCGCATCAACCATCACCAGTGGTCTGACCTAGCCTCAGATCGCAAAGCATGGAGGCACACCATCCACCAGGCTGTTTCTTCTTTTGAGAACGCACGCATAGCTGGTCTTGAGGACAAAAGGAGATTGAGGAAGAATCGCACTGCTACAGCACCAACCCTAAATCAGACTTTTCCCTGCAGCCACTGTGGCCGGACCTGCCTGTCCCGCATTGGTCTTGTCAGCCACCAGCGAGCCTGCAGCAGACGTGGACTATTGCACCCTTTTTAAATCTTCATTCGCGAAGCCAAGCCAAGAGAGAGAGTGAAGATTATTTGATTTACTATTATAACTAGTTTAATTTGGACACTAAAGAACCAAACTCATGTTTTGTAAAGGAAAAACTGCCTTAATCTCATCCTGCCCCACCTTTTAACTATACCACTAATATGACATTGTTGACTCTGTATTTGGACATTCTTGGAGATTTGAGGGCAGAGCCCAGGAAAGGAAGAGTTTAGAGAGAAGATGGCCCTCAGCAAGGTATTCCTGTTCCATTTTATTCATGGGAACTGATATCTAGTCTGGAGTTGTAATTCTGGGACATTTCCAAGCTCCAACACTATCCTAATAGCATATTTCACAAATACATATGTTGTGTCAATAAGCCTTATATCAGCCCTGCAAGATTGCATTGTTCCTATATTGTAGATTGATCCTGAGGAAACAGTGGGTTTCTTAAATCTACCTACTGAATTTAGGGCAAGATACAGAATATGCATGAAATATGTTTTTGGATTTGCATTTCAAACCAGCAATTCAAGTTATTATCACCATTTGGACTATTAATAATACACTGCACCAGCTTGTAACTTAAATCTGAAAGCCTGAATAATGTCCTGGTAATTTTTAATTAAAAAAAATAAGCAACAAGAGCCCAAGTGATGTCATAGGAAATGAAGAATGTCTTGTGCAGGTGGTCCAGGATATAATGCGTCCTTGGCAAATGGCAAGGTAAGCCACTTTAGAGAGTCATTAACCTTCACAGTGTCCGTGCTCAAAAAGATTGCCTGTTTTAGCCACAGCTGTCAACTTTCTAAGCCCTTAAATCTTTTCCTCTTGTCAAAGGCATAGATTGTTAAAGAGGGATGGCAAACAAATTGTTTGGCCACTCACCTACTATCCCTTCAGCCATATAAATCACAAAATGATAAACAACCTCTGTAAGTTAATACATATTTAAAACAAAATGCCCTTTGGAAAGGAAATCCAGATCAACAATAAATTATGGAAATTCCAGGTCTACAGAAGTTGTGACCCACTATCAGTGTTGTGGTACTTGGAAACCTCATTTTGTAGTCCCATAATCAAAAACAGAAGGTTTGGGTCATTGTCATCTGTTGTCCAGAACTGGGTTCAGCTTAATGGGGTCATAAATGGCCATGCATGAACTACTTTGATAGGAAACTATATAGCAGTGTTGCCATCAGTGATGAAGAATACTCATGAGAATTGAGAGACAATAATATGGCTGGAATTTTGTTTCATTATATAATGCAGAAACTTCTAAAATTCCCCTGACGTTCAACTTATTGGTAGGAAGTCCTTCTGACTTCAGATAAAGGGTTTCTAGGCTAATGGACCTGCTTTATTATTCCATTGGATCACAAAAAATCATAAAGAGTTATACTAACAAAAGAAGAGGAAAGGCAAAGCTTATATTACAAGCTCTCTTCAATGAACTTGTAGACACTGGCTCCTTGAGAATGTTTCTGAACTTTCTTGAACCTGAAATTATTTCTCATGTTTCTTTGTGTTAAAGTCCCTAAAAATCTCTTAGAGTATTTAATGTCTCTTAGACCATTTAGAAGAAATAGGCAAGACCGGGGGTCACTTTGTAGAAAAATAGGTGGTGGAGCTCATCCAGGGATTGTTATGCAGCTGCACCTACTATTCAATGGACAAGGTGGGGGGGAGGAGGGGGAACCCTCAGAAAGGTTCAAGAGCTGCACTCCTGTGAACTCCTGCTGAATCTGAGGCTTGGGCAAGGCTCATGTAGAGGCAAGAACACTGCTCAAATTCAATATCAATAGCAAACACTTTTGTGGGGCCCTGAACCACACAAACCCAGCAAGTAATTGCCAAGAATGACGGCCTCAGCTATACTTTAGTTCTGAATATATGACACACTGCTCTATAACCTATCATTTGAATCATGTCCGATATTCCATTTTTAAACTCATCCTAAATGTATTCCTTTATAGCTGAAATTGTGCTAAAAGAAAGATCTTTGGAAGAGTAGATATAAAGCCTTGACTCTTAAAAGACTATTGTTTTCCTAACAATGACACCAACATTCAAAGCTTTTTACACAAAGCCTTTCTTTTACAAATGTCTCTGTATAAAGAAGAAAAGGCCAACACAGGGGGCCATCTCTAAATAACTATCATTTTTAAATATGGCATTAGAACCTTTAATATGAAAATGTAGTATAAGGAATTTGAACTGTTGTATGCTTTCCATCAATGAAACAGAAAACATAATAGTGGAATTGTTTAAAAAAATAAAACTGTGCATGAAAATATAATTATTCCTTATAAAAGATGAAAAGGCTGATAAAAGAAGTAAAAGTAACTAGTTTTGTTAAGATCTGTTTTTAAATAGAAAGGTTCAGTGTTTGCAAAACAATTGTTTGAAAATTGAGAATGCCTTATTTGCATTGCCCATTCTCTATTGAGTAGAGCACTTCACGTTAATACTTCTGTGATTTCATCACAATTCAAAGTGTACAGCATATCAAGAAGTTTTGCATCTGCACAGTAATGACACTCAGCATGATGGTCATCTGGTGGTGTCTTAGAGTGAAATCACATTTGATAAACAAACTGGCTTGTTTAGCATCACTATTAAGGATCAATACTAGGCTTGCCAGGTTGTTACCCGTGACAGGCAACCTCTATCGCCTGGCCCCCAGGTTCCCTTCCCACTCTTGCTAAATAGAACTGGGGGAGTAAAAGGAGGGGGAAACTGTATTGCATTGCGCTCTAGGAATTCCCCAGTTTTCTATGGTTTTGAATTGGGGAATTTCTACGTCATTGTATGATGCCAGATGCGGGGAATTCCTAGTGGACCATAGCAAACTAGATATGAGGAATTCTTAAACATTGCACTAAACTGTGACATCACTTCTGACTATGAACCCAAATCAGATGTTGTGGCACTGCACAAGGCTGATTTCTGCAGTTGCCACCCTCAGTGTTCCCTGGAGTGGCCAACCAGGGGCTGGCAACCCAGATCACTACTTATTGCACAGGATTGAATAAATGAAGGAATAATTCTTCATTGAAGAACATATATATAAATATGCCTTTGATTTGTATTTTTATGGTAAGTTTAAGAAGCTGATCACTTTGGCTGACTACTGTTGATTTAAATTTTGCCTTGCATTAAGCATTTTGCATTGCTTAATGCTGCTGACCAGGGTTGCTAACCCTGGGTTGGAAAATTCCTGGATTTGTGGGGAGGGGTGGTGGAGTCTGAGGAGAGCAGGATTTGGAGAGGGGAAGGATCTCTGTAAGATAGAAAGGCATAGAGTCTACAAAGCAGCTAGTTTCTCCAGAGAATCTGGCAACTGACAAGAGTCTGAGGAAGAAGCAGGGCTTTTTTTGTAGCAGGAATTCCTTTGCATATTAAGCTACAGCCCCATGGTGTAGTCAATCCTCCAAGAATTTACAGGGTTCTTCTTACACTGCCTACTGTAAGCTCTTGGAGGATTGGCTACATCGTGGGGTGTGTGTGTGTGTGTGTGTGTGAGTGTGTGTGTAGCCTGATATGCAAAGGAGTTCCTGCTACAAAAAAAAGCCCTGGGGGGAAGCATGGGAAGGTCTCTGTCAGTGATGGCATGGCATTCCTTTTGGGCAAAATTGGAAAACAACCTCGGAATCACCAGAAACACTGGTGAAACTACAGCATTTCCAGCAATTCTTAAAGCGAACTGAGCCCGCTTTCAAGTTTTCCCAGAAGTTACTTTACTGTATCACCAACAATTATTTTTTTTTAAATCTTCCACTGACTGCTGAAGTGCTGTTGGACAAGGGCTGTTCCTGCCCCCATTAAGCATATGGCAATATTATGTAAATGCCCCAGAACACAGATTCTGATTATCAGATTCTGAACATTGCTGGAGCAATGCTTGCATCTTCCCTGGATTGTGAAACAGTAGAGTTTGGAAAGAAAATATGCCTTAATTAATTTTTCTGAGTATATCTTCTTCCATTTGCTCTGAAATGAATTTTTCAATAATAAAGAGGAAAAACTAGAGGATGGATCTCTATAGCCAAAAGTCAGTCAGACGTTTATAACATCAATCCTTGAAAAGGTTATTTATGAACATAATCCCACTTTGAGGCTCATAACTGCCACCATCACACATTTAGGGAGCCCCAAAATAGCTCTGGAAATCAGGTCTGTGTCTTTTCTATGTCTGGATTGCATCCATCAAGTAGCTGAGGCACTACTTTGGCCCTGTATCAATAAACTGCAGGATTAACAAAATGTCCACCTTATAGTGCACCATATTCATATCTGCTCACTTAATGAAAACAGAAATTTACATAACTCAACTTTCACTTCTTGTGACCAAAAATGAAGATGGTTTCATGGATTAATTGGTAAAGATTTTCTGGGATTTTGCAGACTTTACCCCTCCAAATTTAGACACAACCAATATAAATTCACTAATGTGAGGCTGGGAAGTTCTTGTTTTCATCAAGTGGGCAAATATGAATACTTTATGCAATGCAAAATCACAATGCAATTAAAAAGCTATGATCTTCAATTTGTATAGATGGCACAGAGAGCTGTAATCAGATTAACGAAATGACATATGTGCCACCCACAGTGAGTTACACTGCTCTAAGTAATTACAGCATTGTTGCATAACACATAATATCGACAAAATATGAATCTGTTAGACTACAAATGGATTAAGTACCTAAATGCATGGATTCCCACAGTTTTTATCCCGAACAAGGTATTACAAAATATAGATACTATTGTTCCATGGGCCATCATAATTAATACCCAGGTTGTGCTCTCAGTAGTATAGATTGGGGTAATTGATTTATACTAGATGATACTAACAACATTTTCAATGCCCAGTTGTACAGATTATAATATCATTGTCCCAATGAATTGTATCCTGTGCCATACTCTTGGTCCCTGCTTATATTTGTCTACTACTTGACTGCATCCTCCAACTCCCATTCCATCACATCCTGATTTTTCAACCTATGGTTCTAATTCAGTTTAATCCCAAACAATATATTTTTAACAGTCTTATCATTTGTCAGCTATCATGCTAGATGAAAGCATCACTTTTTATCTGATATATATCATTTAAATTAATACATTTTAATTGTACACTGCGTGTGTATTTAAGATTGCATACACACACTCCACAGTCAGAGTCTGGTTGATTGACTTCTGATACATTTTTAAAAACTGTGAATGAGGTAGATATCATGAGTTTGCCTGCTAACATGAGGGAGAGATGGAGGAAGATGACCACATCCCTCAGATGATGCGGGAAGACCTGCCAGACAAAGTGGAGACTCCCTCAGATGCAGTCTAAAGTCAGCATGCCAGAGCCTCAGTCCTGCAGCCTGGGATTTGAAGTTGAAGCAGAGGCTTTGCAGCTGCCCACCTCACCCTGGTGGTTGCCAGAGCCCTTGGAATGCCAGAGAAGGTGAACCTAGAGGAAGGCACAGGAGCAACACTGTAGTGCATGGCTGGCAGCCCAGCACCAGTCAAACTCTGATTGTGTATTGGAGTCACTGTAGGTTCAGGGCTAACAGCCTTGTATGCTGCTCAGCTGTTGATGACTTGCATCTAACCCTGGATGGCTCAGCAGGTTGCGCTTGGCTAGGAACTGAAAAGATGGAATGTTTTTTCCACATAAAAATGTCCACACACATGGAAAACTAGATACCATATTTTGTAGTTCTCTCTAGTTTCCTATGTGCAATGATTTTTGTTGTTGTATAAAACATGTATGAGCCTGCTTCGGCAGGGAGGGCGGGATACAAATAAAAGTTTATTATTATTATTATTATTATTATTATTATTATTATTATTATTATTATTATTATTATTATTATTATTATTATTATTAAAAGAACATTCAATAATAAGCCCCTTTGTATTCTGAAGCAGTACACTCCAGATATAGGTTTCCTAACTCTGTGAGGACTTGACCCCAAATGCATTGAGTATTACATAGAAGTATCATGCATGCTACTACTTATTTTGCATACTCCTCCAAAAGTTTCTGGACTAAGTTTTTGGATCTCAAGTGTTCATTCTCTTGGGTTAGCTCTAATTCAATGACCAGACAAAACTATGTCAAGAGAACAATTCTATATGAATCACTGAGTTGGATTATCTCAGTTTTTCCACTGCCCAGTCCTCGCTCTTACTACAGCTACCATCCCATATTACTTTCTGTATATTCAAATCTCATGTTCTCATGATCCCCATCATAGCCATTTTTGGTAGTCAAAGGGGATTAGTTGAATCCAACTGATGATACTTATTTAAATTATTTCTTGGGTACTGTGACCCGTCCCCCTCTTTGAGATCCTATTACCCTTAACAGCTTCTTTCACTTAGGTTCTGGGTTACAGATAGGGCAAGACATTTCAGTTTTCTACCTGCTTTGCCTCTTTTTAAATATATACAGAGCCCTGACCCTTTCACACATAAGGTCTTCCGTCTCTCATTCACAGACATTCTCTGCCACCATTTATTGTCTCAGTCTGTTTATCTGTCTGTAATCCTGAGAGATCTTAGGTTGTATGCGTAAACATGCTTCCCTCCACCCCCAGACCATACACATCCAGCCCACAGGGTTACGCAAACAAGAAGTTAACTTTGATTTATTGCCTTAAACAGAACATTGGAGCGAATGTAGATAATTACAAAACATGTCCACACTTGAACTTTTGAACCATAGCTCTATTCAGGCATTTTGGGTTCTTTATTACAAGGTGGCATTCTCCCACTCAGTGACACACTGCTGTTCTGCTGCACACTGACTCAAGGTTACAGGTTTTTTTTTTCACTCAGTCAGTTCTGATTCTAACTGAACTAACCACTATTTAACTGTTATTCACCAACATTCCATCAGTCCCTATTGATCACAGTTAGGGAGATGGAACCTAACTTGTTTGCCACAGCTGCTTCATAAAAATGCTCAAGAAAACAAAGTGAGCAAGGACTGGAAACTGTCCATGAAGCATGTCTACAAGATCGGTCACCTCTATTCATAGCTCTCCAGAGCACTTAAATCATTGAAATTATTCAATTCTTTGACCCTCCAGGTTTCTCTGCAAAAATATATATTTTATGATATCCAGCAATAAAATACCAGAGCAAGTTAGGCAAAATTGATATGCTATCTGTAGCAACAAGTTTTCCCTCAATATAGCTTCACTTTTCCATAAAGCCAGAAGAAAAGACTTCCTAAAATTTAATATGACACAATAGGCTAATTATAGTCCTACAACACAGAACTGTTAAAGCCAGGTACAAGAATAATGCCTAAGCCTTCCAAAGAGACATGACTAAATAAAAATAGTATAATAAATCTGCACAGCTCAGTAATGGCAATTAAACTGTCTATTGTTGTGAAAGAAATCTAAGAGGGGTGGATGGGGGAAAATCATCATTAGTGCAAAGTGAGTAAAAACCACAATTTGACAACATAGAAGGTGGCAAAGTTTAGAATCAGTTAATGTAATTGAAAAATGGTGGCGATCAGAATCAAAGCTGCTACACTGTAAATAAATCTGCTTTGAACCTGCTTCTATTATCTTCGAGTAGTGGACTGGGAATAGTGCATATGAAAAATTCAACCTCTTGAGCATGAATGCGGTAAACTACAGTACTTCAGTCCTACTCACGACCTGAGTTTGATCCCAGTGGAAGCTGGGTTCAGGTAGCTGGCTCAAGGTTGACTCAGCCTTCCATCCTTGTGAGATGAGTAAAATGAGAACCTATCTTGCTGGAGATAAAGTGTAGATGACTGAGGAAAGCAATGGCAGATCACCCCATAACAAAAAGTCTGCCAAGAAAACGTCATGATGTGACATCATCTCATGGGTCGGTAATATCTCAGTGCTTGCACAGGGGACTACCTTTACTTTTAAATATAGAATACCATATCAGGTACTAGAATTCTAGTACTGATATAAGGGGCCTTCTGTACTAAGTAGTAATTTTCATTGGTAAATTAGCACGGGGAAAGACTCATATGTAACATAGTCAGACTCCAGTGTTGGATTCCTTTAGAAGGACTTGGCCCAGGGGTAAGAACATCAGAAAAAGCATAAGGGGGAGTTACAGCACTCTCTTCCTTCTCACATTCCTGCCAGTAACCTCTTTCTAGTTGCCTTAGGTGAAGTCTGGCCCTTCCTCCCTGGTTATCCCAGGGTACACCTTTTAAAGGACTGCCTGGGGATGTGACAACCCACTCCCTTTATCCTGGGGGATGACCCTATGGGAGTGGTAGTTTATTAGCTTAATGGGCAGCTGCTTGCCTGGGATCTCATTTCTCCTTATAAGGCTTCTCCTCTGGCCCTTGTTGGCATAAGGAGGTCACCGCAGCCTGTTTCCTGCCTGGCCCTCCCAGAGAAGCATTCTTGGCTACCATAACAGACAAGGAAAGGGCTATCACTTGTGGTGGGTTCTGCTGACTTTCTGCTACCCCTGTTGCCTTGTACTTCTGCTGCTAGCCCTTGGGGTCAACTATTGGTCAGACCCTCTCCTGCCTGGCATTTCTAGGCATCAGGACAGCTGAGGAGCTGCAGCAGCATGACATTGGGCTTTTGGAGCCCTCCTTGGACAATTTCCTTGGAACAATCTGGAGGCTTTTGTCTTTTTGGAGGTAAGTGCAGAAGCAGGTGGTGTAAACCTGGACACATAGGAATGTTCAGGGCTTTCTTTGAGTAGGAACACAGTTTTAGCTTGCTTAGTGTCAGGGGGTGTGGCCTAATATGCAAATGAGTTTCTTCTGGACTTTTTCTACCAAAAAAAGCCCTGGGAATATTTATACAGAGGGCTTTGAACCTAAGAAAAGAGGATGTTGCCTTTTGCTTTTAATTCAAGGTTAGGCTGCTCATACAGGCTCCTGCTCCTAGGTTCACACAGCAGAGATGGGAGTATTCAAAACAATATCCATGTATTAGCAGAAGGATACAGACAGGGATGAAGAAACAGGTTTCAAGAGACGGGAGCTTATGGAGTCTACAATTCTAACTAACAAAAAGTCAGAGAGGGAAGAATTGTGATACATACAATAAATGCAACACAGGTACTACCTCAAAATAATCCTAAAAGCAGTGGAAGGAGTGTTGAGCATCCAGCACAAGTACAAACATTCATGGATGGGGAAGCAAGACTCACAATTTAATGCTTACTCTAACGTAACTCCCATTATACTGAATGAAATTTAGTCACAGTAAAGTTAGCAGTGGATTGCAGCAGAGATACATTACAGTTGCTTAATGGATTGTGTGCATCACTTGCCTTGCATGAAAGCCATTTTAGTTTTTATGGCATAAAGGCCAGTTTGAGTTGTGACAGCTACAGAAGAAAAGATCAGATATGATTCAAATATGACCAATATTAGTAAGAAAATTTGGGAATCAGTAATAAGTTATCATTGAGTGGAATGAGTGTTAACACCAATATTCTCCTTTTGGACACACATCTGTCATGTTTATTGCTTTCTGTCCAACAACCTTTCTTGTCCGTTCATTCCACAATGTATCAGGAATAGGAGTTGAAATAATGTAATCTTCTGTCAATGAAGGAGATAGAGAAGACTGTCATTAATCACTAGATAGGACAAGGAAAAGCATAATCTGGAAATGCTGGTTGAAGTGAATAAACAATAGTTTCTGAAAAGACAAAGGAAAGCCTAAAAGATGCCTTCATGAAAGGTAAATGATAAGAAATTCATAAGAAATAGTACTATGATTGGAATTGGTGACATGATAACTTGTTTATTTGTATTTATATCCCTCTTTTCTCCCTAGTCAGGTCCCAGAGAGGCTTCTCCACTGCTTCACCTGGTTCTCCACTGCTTCACCTTACTCCCATAACAACAACCTGTGAGGTAGGTTAGGCTGAGAGATTGTTGGGTACAAGGGCACTCGGTAAGCTTCCATGGCTGATTCAAACCTGATTGTCCCAGGTTCTATGACATTCTCATAACTATAGCATGCCAACTCTTAAAAGAATTGTAGGGATTATATGGTCCAATCAAGACTAGATGTCCAAACACCGCCCACCCCACCCCCCACCCCGCTTTTAAAATATTCTAAAAGGATATGTTCTTGGCAGGCCTCGGGTTCAAGGGGAGCTCACAGAAGCTCAGCTCCTGAACCTTTCTGAAAGTTCCACCTCCTCCTTCTGATTTCCCACTATCTGCCCCAGGGCTTCAGCTTGCATCAGCATTTTTGTGTGGCAAAGAGAAACCACTAAAAACCAGTTCTCTTTGCTGCACAAAAATGCCAATC